>NC_092164.1:25487785-26852785 GCF_045791955.1 Oncorhynchus clarkii lewisi | reverse complement strand
ATCAGAGCCCACTGAATCCAGCAGAATCCAGTTTATTGCAGAGAAATTCATACTATTGCTTTGACATCCATGGTTTTAAAAGAACTGTCTGCCTCAGTAGTAATATTGGGAGAGCTATAGGGGATTGGTGTTATTACTTGATATAGCGTTTTTGGCTGCTGATTCCAATAAGATAAGAGCTTGGGAATTTGTGTGTGTGATGTGTGCACTTCCTTCCTCCACCGTGACGCACGCAAACATACACACAGACACACACAGACTCATACACACATGCACGCACGCACACCCACACAGACACACAAAAGCACACGCACAAAAACTCACACATACACACTTCCCAGTGAAACGTAATCAAATAGAGTGACTCAGCTGCAACGCCAGTGTCTCTCTCATCCTCTCAGCTCTGTCTAATGAGCGTGTGCACAGTGCAGTGGCAGGTACACGCGCCATTTCCCTCTAATTATGTGACATGGTCGAATACTCAGGGTGGCTTCAACTCTACACCGCATATGGAGTCTCTCAGCTATCTCTCACTTTCTCTCTCTCCCTCTCTCTCGAGCCCTTAAACTGCTGCTTTTGGTCCATTTTCCTAGATGAGACCTAAGAGTGCTTGGAAACTGTTGTCGGCGTCTGATTTCACAGACCTGTATGCATAGGAAGACGTTGTTAGGGCAATTGCGCAAAGAATGTGAGAGGGGTTCATAGGATTGAAGTGGAGGATCTGTGTTAGTAGAGGAGGGTCTCCACTGAGATACTTCTTGGCTTGAAGAGGAAAGAACTGACCAAGAGAGCAACAAAAACAAAGACTAGGACAGAACAGCAATGTGTCTTCCAAATAAACCCATTTGAACCTGCCCAACATATTCCATCACTGTCTCCAAATTAAAGAGAGAACAATCCAGAACATTCCTATGTAGGCTCCATGGGGTCGTATGATTGGTCAGTGGAGCACTGGGATTTCCTGTACCAACAGGAAGTAGGGGCTCCTCATTGGGAACAAAAAATATTTGACTTCATCGGCCTAGTCACGTAACGTTGCATCAGTGACTTTTTGTGTCTTGATCCAACCCAGGTTTCAATCATAAATCAACCACAGGGGTTGAAACCTCTTTGGTTTGATTTCTTTCAAACTGAATTGATGTTTGTTGTCAAGTTAATTAGGTATCAATTCAAATTGTTCAGATGTCTCTGTCCAGTGGGTCTCTGTGTGTGTGTACATCTGTGTGTGTGTGTGTGTGTGTGTGTGTGTTTGTGTGCGTGTGTGCGTCCGTACTGTTACAGCTAATTATCACACCCTTTGTTTCACACCCAAGTTATTACATGAGAGCTTTATTCATTGGAGCATTGGATCAATTCAATCCCACAGACTAATTTCAAATCTGTAGCTATACTCTACTGCTCCTAGTGTGAAAATCACCTCTCTCACCATCGACTGCAACCCAAGCTTCAATCCTCAGATAAAAAAAAAACCCTGATGCATTTGATTTGTTTTAGCCATTATCTGTGATGAATAACTTGTTCCCCGTTTGAGCTGGCATGCTTGTGCATGCCCATGTGCTCGTACGCCTGCTGTTCATGTGATGGAAAGCCACAGGGGAGAAAACCCCCCACAAAAAACAAAGCGGTCAATTGGATGTGCTTAGCTTGCCTCCTCTCTACTCCCCCCCTCCCGAGCCAACATATTCCTTATCTCTCCACCAGGGGGAGGTGTTCCTGGCGGGAGTGACCCCACAGTAGACACGTTGGCGCTACCACTCATACCCACCCTCTGGTACTACCTCGTGGCCGCCGGGGGTGCCCTGATACTCCTGGCAGTGTCCATCTTGGTACGGGCGCTCTGTTGCCATCGACGAAGGCTGGCAGCGAAGAAGAGCCAGCTCTCTGTGTCCTACCACAGCCAATCCCAGTACTTTCAGTACTCCCAGTGCTCAGCCAGTAACCCGGTGACCGCCGCTCCAGGGACGGAGCCCGTGCTCACCGTGAGGCTAGACAACCACGGCCACCAAACATATGCCCTCTGCTGAAAGGAAGAGGTGGGGCTTACAGCTAAACACCTCCCCTTTTGATGGCATGGATCATGGATGATGCAACGGGGGACAAGGATCGGAGTGGTATTGACAGTGACATTTTCTGTTGGGTCCTGCTTTCATCAGCAGCGGATGTTATTGTTCACAGACTAACTCTTCGAACACTATTTCTATCATTTGAATCTGTCTACGGACTATGGACGTAGTTTTGGCCACTGTTTTTCTGGGGGAGTTGGTCGTTGACATTTCACACTTCAAGCTGGGGTGATGTGATTCAGAGAGAGATGAAGCGATCTATGTGAGTGGCTCGTTTCAAACCCAACCTCCAGCCTTGCAGGACTATTGGTTCAAGTTCTGGTTCCTACCCCCTGGGGTTTCCTGAAATCACACCAGCACGGACACACTCAGTGTGGGCTAACCTCCCGGCCCTGTGTGGGTGCAGTAGTTCAGCCATGCAAAACCTCCAGCGCTGTCAGACCACAAACAGACAAGCGAGAGACACTGTCTCGCTGACAGCTCCGCTGGGACACTCCGAGAAGAGAGAAGAGCGAGAGGAGGGGGAATGTTACAGACAGAGACGATGGATGTGCCTACAGGAGAGGCTTCATTGTAAAGATGGTGCTTCAGGACAGGCTGCTAAGATGTCAGTGTTAATATTACTGAAGGAGATGTTAAATAGATACACTGTAACGATTATGTGCGTTTTGTTTATTATGAGTGGCCCGGGTTTATTGGGTATTCCAGTGTAAGACTAAAAGCATGTTTGAATATGAAGTTGAGCATTTTTGTGTCGCCCTTATTGACCTGAGGAATCAATCTCATTCATGCAGCTCAAGAATAATATTTTAGTAGTCCCACACCGGAAACCCCGCATCAAGCTTTTGATTGAATATGACCCCTCAGTCAGTCTGTGAGCAGAGTCCCCGTCTTTATAATATAATTATCATCATCATCATCATCATCACTTGTGATTTAATGCTCATTCCCACATTGTTTGTGTTCTATCTTGGAAAGTCCTCGATGGTGTCACCCATGTGAAAACATGTGTCTGGTAAGCCCCACATCCAACTCTATGCAATACTCTCAAACAGCTGGAAGACCATTTTTTTTCCTGTTGCGTGTGCTCTTAGTTGAGAAACATCATGCACAAACTGAAACACCGAAACATCATGGACAAACTGCAAACGATGCTTCCCTATAACTTAAGATGGAGGCTGGCGGGATGCATCCCTCATTAGAACATTGAGGGCATAAACAAAATGGCAAAGAATGTAATGGTATAACAACTGGTGGCCAAGAGAATTGGAAATATGTTTAAAATGGGACCAGGCCCAATTATGATTATAGTTAGCACATATTTAAGTTGGTTGGTTTGTTAGTGGTTATGTAGAGCTCTGTGAATCAGATGGCCCTTAAAGGGGAAGTTCACCCAAATTACAAAACATTGGCCATGTAAACAAAGCCTAAGCATGGATTCTATAGACTGATTTCAGGGGAATATTTTTGTTGTTGTTGAATTGTGTAGTTTGGTTGAACTATCCATTATTGTAAATCCAGAGCTAGTTTAGTTCAATACCTGCCCATTCAGCCCATTCAGCCCATTCAGCCACCCACCAACTATGTGAAAGGTGTTTTCCGACCTCAAAAGTAGTCTATGAGATGAGTCCACGTCCCATAGTTGCGTAGATCCAGCTATATGCCTCAACCTCGAGTGAGTGGAAAAGATAAACACCAAATCAAATCAGCAAATGATGGTGCTTCCATTTTGCCACCGGTGAACTGGGATGTGAACTTATCTCAACGTAAGACCAATTCCCAGGTCTGAAAGCATCTGACAAACTTTGAGTTTGGAATGAACTGTCCCTTTAAGTAGGACAACCATGTTTGGGTTAGAGTGATGCCTCCACGGAATTCAATAGAACATTTCTATGGAAGCCACCATGTTATCAGTTGGGGGGGGGGGGGTTGAAGAAGGCTATAAGGAGTCTTCCCATAGAGTCTTCCCATTGAGTTGGGTGAATGTGTATGGCAATCAGGCTTTTTACTTTTCTCAGAGTTAAGAGGAGTTTTTTTGGCATCCACTCACAATGTGCTTTTAAATCAACTGGGGGTTGGGCACCCCACTCTGTCCATCTCACCGTAGGTCCGCTCCAAGCTCTTAATATCTCTAATTAGGTAATGGAGTGATAACATTTATTTAGGCTGTGGTAAGCACTTTTCTCTTTTCCCATCTCCTGCTCACACAGACACAATCTCTCACGCAAACACACACACACACACACACCCACCCACATGCAGTCTCTCTCACACATGCGCACATGCACCCCTCCCCCGACACACACACTGCACCCCCCACACACACACACACACCAGCAGCCAACAGCAGTTGCCCCTGGAGACCATATTAATGATTCTCGTTGAGGGCTCCAGTTAAGGTGTTCCTGCCAAGCACTTACTCCCACCCCTGTCCACATGCCAAGTGTTGCGCACACACCTCTCGAGATGAAAATCAACCTGAAGTTAAAGTGGCCTTTTCAAAAACGGCGTCGGGGTGAATTTTGGGGCGTTGAACGGAGGGCTCGGCTTATGCACTCCTAAGCACCACTCTCAGTGCTGATACTCATTGGTATCTCATGATGATCGCACCACATCACAACGCACTGGGTGGAAGCCAGGAGGGAACTGTGTTTGATTGTCTCATTGTCTGTTTAGCGCTCAATGCAAAATCTATTTGTATGATGATGATGATGATAAAATGGTTTGCTGATACTTTACTTGGGCTTTGCACCTCTTTGTGAGCTATGTTGAAAGTGTGATTTGAAATAGTTAAATGAATGTGAATATAGTATGGTCTGTGGTAATAAAGTGATATTTTTCTACATTGTGGTATGTGTCTGTATGCCATTGGACTTTAGCAGCCCCAACACATATTATAGTAATTCATTACTGGCATTAGTAATTACAGTGAAGGAAGATTTTACATAGACAGCTTAAATTATTGCATGAAACCAAAATGTACTGTGTGGATGCTTGGCATTGTACATACTTTGTACAATTGTTCTGTTGTATCTTCTTCTCTCATAGATAGGAGACCAGAGTTTGGAGACAGCAGACTTTTTAATGGCAGGGACCAGTTAGATGGAGGTAAGTGCTTCCATCAACTACAATGTATTTCATGTGTCCATTACTGCAATAGGTTTTTCCAAATGTGAAAAAACACCTAGTCTCTAATAAGCATCTCTCTTTGTCTCTCCTTCTCTACTCCTCCTTTCTCTCTCTCTCTCCCTCTCTCTCTCTCTCTCTCTCTCTCTCTCTCTCTCTCTCTCTCTCTCCCCCTCACTCTCCTCTCTCTCTCTCTCTCTCTCTCTCTCTCTCTCTCTCTCTCTCTCTCCCCCTCACTCTCCACCTCTCTCTCTCTCTCTCTCCCCCCACTCTCCCCTCTCTCTCTATCTCTCCCTCACTCTCCCCTCTCTCTCACTCTCTCCCTCACTCTCTCCTCTCTCTCATCTCCCTCTCTCTCTCACTCTCCCCCTCTCTCCCTCTCTCTCCCCTCTCTCTCATCTCCCTCTCTCTTTTCCTCCTGTCGTCCAGGCTGGGCGTTCCCCGAGGAGTTGAGTACCGCGGCCCCGTCCTCCGAGCCACTGGAGACGCGCGTCTCCTCCTCGGCAGACAAGGACAACTCGTGGCTGTACACGCTGGACCCCATCCTGGTCACCATCATCGTTATGAGCTCCCTGGGCGTGCTGCTGGGCGCTGTGTGCGCCGGCATGCTGCTCTACTGCACGTGCTCCTACAGTGGCCTGTCATCGCGTAGTTCTACCACGCTGGAGAACTACAACTTTGAGCTGTACGACGGCCTCAAGCACAAGGTGAAGCTCAACCAGCAGCGCTGCTGCACCGAGGCATGAGGGGAAAGAGTAGAGAGGGGAGAGGGGTAGAGGAATGTAGAGAGGCAGCCATTTTGAGGAGATTATTTTCTCCTTTGTTTTCTCTCCTTTGCTTGGACCGTGAATTTCCTTTCTGAGCTGAAGGACTACACCTGCCAGATGGAAGGACATTTTGGGGGAAATACACTTTTTTTAGACTGATCTTGAGACCCCTCCACCCTGCTTCAATCAAAGTGGTGCAGTCCAGGGTGGGGTTTTCTGGACCAAAACCAATGAGGGAAGGACCGGGTAATTCCCAAAGTGGTCCCTATAGCGGACTGTTCCATTGCCAGGGGAGTTCAAATATCAACACATATCAATACCTACTACCCCCCCCCAAATTCCATATAAATACGTCATAGTTTTCTAGGCCTAGTTTTTAAACTGGAAAGATGTTATGCTAAACTCCTTGACACAGGAAACGCCTTAGACAGGTGTTCATGCAGTGCTTAGATAGTATTTCTCTATCACGTGGACACAGTGGCCTAGAACCTAGTGAAGTGAATTCTTTATGAAGTGTTTTCGTTGAGTTAGACTCTTGCGTCTCTGTAACACATCAGCCTCAGTTCTCCACCCCATTTTCTGACAGGTCTGGGGTATTTTTAGATTAATCACCATCTTTGGTGTGTCTTTTTGTTATTTGTTCAATTCTTCTCTGTTTTCTTTCTCGTTTTGGCCCTTTGCCAGCCTGTGAATGCTGATAAAGAAAGGATGGAATGGGGGGAGAAGGGGGGGGGGGGGTTCTAATCATGTTCTCTTCTAAACGTGTTCAGTTTGAAGATAGAAAGCAAGGGAGTTTATTGTTAGATTTAGTTTCAGGCTGTTGTTGCCGGTGGGTTTGTATCGAAAAGAAGGTTGACAGTCGTGTTTACAGTAAACTGTGGCTAGGTGAAGTAAAGGTTAAGGTGGAGATGGTTTTGGACAGTGCAACCTATGGATTGCTGGGAAATCCAGGCAGAGACTGAATAGCCATCTACAAATGAGAACTGATGAAGAGAGAAGGAAACAAAATGATGAATCAATGGAGCACAAAGTCCTAAATCAACCTCTCTGGGGACAATGCACTCTGTGTGTTGGATCAGGAACGAATCGACGATAAAGCGCAAAGTGGGATACAAAAAAAAAAGATATATATATTCTAGATCATTACTTGACAGTGGACACACATCTGAGCTTTAAGTCAGCGATTGGCAGAGGAAACCCCAATGGAAGGACACCATTTCCTCAGAGTGGACCAATGTGGTCTTGGTGTCATGGTTCTTCACTTGTGCTCTCCTCGTTTGATGTTTGTTGCTCATTTTTTCACACTTTGACGTTGTCACGGTGAGGCTGGCGTGTTAACAGGAAACAGGTTTATGGGGAGAGGTAAATCAGGAGGATTTAAACACACATCTGCTCCCTCTGGACTCTAGCCTTGTGAAGGAGGAGTGGGAAAGAGAACAGTAAATCTTTCCACTGTACCTCAGACTTCTCACTTTCACACACACTGATCACACACACACATGCACAGCGTGCACATGCTAGCGCACACACACCGAAGACAGAGTATCCTGGTCATTCTGATGCAATGCTGGGCATGTATAGGGCTGTGTGCGTCTGGATGCACTGAAGTGGACCCAGGCTTGTGCTGACCGAGAGGCCCAGGTTGTTGGGGGACGGGTCGCTGGGCCGTGAGGTAGAGTCTATCCCCTTCTCCCTTCCACCCTCCACCCCACCAACCCACATTCCCTCTCCTATCCCAGAGGCTCCCATCACTGGACCCCACTGACTCTCTTCCAAGTGCCTTGGAGCTTCTGTGATCCAGCTTGCCTTTGTAGCCCGAATCAGATTACAGATACAGAACAGTAGCCCAATCTGTCTGGGCGGGAGGGGCTAAAACACACCTCCCTGGGCAAGAATGAGTCAAACTCACCCCTCTGGGCAAGAGACCTCACGAGGACGACCTTGACACTGGTCAGACCTAATTGTTGCTTGGGGGCTTTGTACAGAAATGTTCTTTTTATGATTGTTATTAATATTGTTATTATGATTATTTAATAAAGGATTTATACCGTACAGAGAACGTCATCGCTGGATGTGCTCATTTGTCTTGCTTTGTGTGAGTTTCAGATGGGTTGTTAGTATGAGGACACTGAGGTAACCTCGGCTTGTACACACACACACACGCACACACAGTACATTGTATCGTCCATAGCCATGTACACACTTGTACACTCTAACAAACCAAACACCCTCACAGGCACATTTCTATTCACACACTGTACACCGTTTGTATTCACAAACTCTCTGTATAGGTCACACACACAGGCTTTCAAACACAAACATGAAAACAGACATGCATACACACAGTGTCAGCCAGCCATAGTTTTCCTCTCATCTCTCCATGGCCTCCCATTAGCCCAGACCTCTAGTCGCCCTTGTTCAGGAGCTCCAACATCAAAGCTTTGAAGTGCCCAGCATCTCTCTCACACACACACACACACACATAACACACAAAGCACACACACACATATGATTACTCTGCTTCCTCCATTTACATGGCTCCCCATCTCCTACACATGGTTTTGTTTGGCCATGTCAGCCCTCATACCTAAACACTAACACAACCAGAAGGTATGGCCTGTAACATATCCGTGACTGCAAGGATTTCTTTGGCTGGCATTAGTAAGAGGGAGGAAATGGATACAGTCATAATATGAATAGGCCGTGTATTGAATTTAAAGGGAAGGTTTAATGAAATTTCGTAATTCGCTAAACTATCCCTTGAAGGGGGAAATTTGCCACACAACAGACCAAAAAGGTAATTGTCTCATAACTTTTCATATCCCTCACAATGGATTGACAACATTCACTGTTAGCTACTTCCTGGGAACCGTGGCTCAGCTTAGAGTTAGTTGGCTCCTTACTGAGGGCGTAATACCCACTGCTCCACAACCAGTGATTCAGAGCCTCGACACATGTTGTTACCCAGTCAAAGTGGGTGCGCGGCTGTTAGCACGCTCTGCGGTGCAACATAACAGCCCAATTATGGTCCCTAAACGCAACACCCGAACCAACAGAGGAGCACACCACCATCTGTTAACTAGCGAGCAAGTGTGATTGATCCCAGCAGAAACGAGCTAGCACACCAGACACAAACCATGACCGAACCGTCAACAAGAAACTACCAAAGAAGACTGATTGTCGTTGTTCTGTGCCGGGGGTGGGGGGGGGCGGGGGGGGGGGGGGGCTAGGTTCTTAAGACTCAAATTATAAAAAAGAAAAATAATATTTTGCCAAATAATGTTTTTTCCCTTTTCTCTGTGAGTTAGAAATGGAATACTCCACATGAGCTCAGAGAGACGTCTCGCTTCTAACGTTGCACCCGGCCAGACCAGCCTTCAAAGCATCTGTAAACTGATAGGGCCAGATTAAGAGCGGCAGCGCCAGTGGACGCACAGCTCATTACTCATTCTGTAATCACAGTGTCTGTGTGAGGGCTACAGTGGTTGCTCCACTAAAAGTTTTGCGATTATGCTGCGGGACTTTGTAGGTCCAATCATTTATTTGTATCTTGATTACATGTAGAGAGGAGAGTGTTGTGTGGTGTGATTGGGTGTTGCTGTATATTTTGTTGGTTGTTGGTGTATTTGTTGAATGTAGGTTAGTTGGTTTGAGTGGATTTTCTCTGTGACTGAATCGACAGATGAGAGATAGACCTATTGACAGTCTGGGCGAGTTGGATCTGATCGAGATGGAGTGACAGTCCATTCTCCTCATCAGTGATTAACAGGAGCAGACCCCAGAGAAGCACCAAGAGACTGACCCAGTATCCCTTTCAGCAGTATCCAGACCCCTCACATCACACCCTCCCTCCCCCCACACACACACTCCTTCTCCCTTCCACTGAGCAGCCCCCCTGTCTCACAAGGCATGCTGGGAAGTCAGCCCAGTCACATCCCTGCCTGTCCTGTCCTGTGTGCCAATGGTTCAAAGCTTGTATCTGGGTCAGAGGAGGGGTGGACAGGGGATCCGGGCTGCTGCTGCCATAGAAATGGAATTCGATTCTAGAATAGATTATCCCATTCAAGTCAATGTTCTGTGTTAGGTGGACCGGCGGCCACATTGAGTACTTCCATAGGCTAACCTAATTGCCTCCCTTCTAGTAATTATATTTCTATGATCGCTATCGCCCAAACACAGTGACATCCACAGCCACCTATCTAAACATTTACAGAAAGACAGGCTGTCACTCTTTCCTAGAGATTCATTCTCCGCCACTACAGGATATGGCTTCTGAAAGCAAATAAATGGAGGAAATATTAGAACAAGAACATAGAGTATCTCTGTTTGTGAGCTCAAACTAGGCCAGACTCAATGTGGATCTGTGTCCCAAATGTAACCCTATTCCCTGCATAGTGCACAACTAATGTAGTAGTGTAAGTACACCACTATATAGGGAATAGGTGGCCATTTGGGACGCAACCTGGTTCTCGCTCCCCTGTCATGGAAGGTCATCATGGAGGAAATTCACTCAGTATACATATTCCCTGTGAGCTGATTGAATGAGGCGCTCTTAAAGCTGAAGACAGCAAGAAGAAACCTTCAATTATCAATGCATTGCTCTGTTTGTAATTACCATTCAGATGGTAATTTCTCAAGTTATTAGTCAACCTTTGAGGTCAAATGTTTTTCATAAAGATCTAATATCTATGTGGCTCCGGAGTGGCGCAGTGGTCTAAGACACTGCATCTCAGGCGTCAATGCAGTTCCTGGTTTGAATCCAGGCTGCAACACATCTGGTTGTGATTGGGAGTCCCATAGGGCGGCGCACAATTGGCCCAGCGTCGTCCAGGTTTGGCCGGGGTAGGCCGTCATTGTGAGAAAGAATTTGTTCTTAACGGACTTGCCTAGTTAAATAAAGGTTACATTTAAAAAATAAAAACAACCTCATAGATATAAAGTCTCCCTGTTTAGGGGACCTGTGTGGTTTTGGTACTGGTTCCGACCAACATGTTTGCTTGTATATAGATCTGTGGACACTGTAGATCGAAGGGGTAGCCCTGGTTCTCACGGACACAGAAGTATATCTCTTCCACCTGTGTGATGTAGGACGTGAAATCTGTCACCACTTGAAGTTGGGATTTCCCTCCTACCATTTAATTCGCTCTTATGACTGTCCATCAACTTCTGGCTAAACCCTACGTTAAAGCCACTAATTAAGCACATGCCTGCAATCCTTACGACACATTCAAAGCAACTGGGAACTCCGACTTCAGTACGTTCAAGACAATTGGGAAAAATACTAGCTCCGACTGAGATAAATCGTTTTGAATGGTCATCCAACTCGCTAGAGCTGTGTGACGTTCACAGCGGTGGGGAAGACGTTTTGTTTAAGAGAGACCTTTTTAATTTTATTTATTTATTTCACCTTTATTTAACCAGGTAGGCTAGTTGAGAACAAGATCTCATTTACAACTGCGACCTTGCCAAGATAAAGCAAAGCAGTGCGACACAAACAACAACACAGAGTTGTTGGAATAAACAAACATGCAGTCAATAATACAATAGAATAAGTATGTATACAGTATGTGTAAATGAGCTAGGATAAGGGAGGTAAGGCAATAAATAGGCCATAGTGGCAAAATAATTACAATATAGCAATTAAACACTGGAGTGATAAATGTGCAGAAGATGAGTGTGCAAGTAGAGATACTGGGGTGAAAAGGAGCAATATTAATAAAATAAACAGTATGGGGATGGGGTAGTTGGATGGGCTATTTACAGATGGGTTATGTACAGTACAGGTGCAGTGATCTGTGAGCTGCTCTGACAGCTGGTGCTTATAGTTAGTGAGGGAGATATGAGTCTCCAGCTTCAGTGATTTTTGCAGTTCGTTCCAGTCATTGGCTGCAGAGAACTAAAAGGAAAGGTGGCTAAAGGAGGAATTGGCTTTGGGGATGACCAGTGAAATATATCTGCTGGAGCGCGTGCTACGGGTGGGTGCTGCTATGGTGACCAGTGAGCTGAGATAAGGTGGGGCTTTACCTAGCAAAGACTTATAGATGACCTGGAGCCAGTGGGTTTGGCGACGAATATGAAGCGAGGGCCAGCCAATGAGAGCATACAGGTCGCAGTGGTGGATAGTATATGGGGCTTTGGTGACAAAACGGATGGCACTGTGATAGACTGCAGATAGACTGCATCCAATTTGCTGAGTAGAGTGTTGGAGGCTATTTTGTAAATGACGAAGTCAAGGATTTAGAAAATATGCTAATTTATTCATACAGTTTTGTTGAATAGGAAATAAAAAATATTAAAATATTATATATTTTATAGGATGTATCATATTTACACTGTGTACTTGAGCTTGTGTCCTCAAAGGTGATTACACCTCAGCAATGTATGTCTATTTTTACCAGAAAGGTGAGATGAAACCTTTCTTGAAGTATGCAGCATTACTAGAAATTGTTTATGCCCCTCATGATAAATACATTTTTGGGATTACGGGATGTGATCCCGCACACCCCGTAACCTTTTGTTGCTACTTTCACTATCTGTTTGTGACAGAAAATCGGTCCTCAGTTGTCTGCACAAAGTCACCAGCTTAATGTACTCCTATTCTCTATTCTCAATGCAACATGTCAACTGCCACCACAGACAATATTTCACTCTGGTCCCATACTCACTCATGTTGTACAACTGATGTACAAACCATTTGATACACTAGTTGTGATTAGGGCTGTTACAGTGACCGTATTACCGTCACACCAGCGGTCACGAGTCATAACAGCAGTCAAATTCCACGTGACCATTTAGTCACGGTAATTAAGCATCTCCAAGCTCTGATGCTGCTGATGGTCATTAGTAGCCTACCGAACTTGCTAACTGCCTGGTACTTGGCACTCTATTGTCCTTCTAATCTAATCAAACACTTCATGAGAGCCCATGAGCTCATGTTGCACAACATTTCTATAGGCTATGCAATTGTGTGAGAAAACAGAGTGATGGCCTCTATTAAAAAGAGGAGGATCCCATCAGCTTTCTATAGGCTAGGCCTACTATATTTACTTCTCAACTTTGCTAATATTGAGCACATTGCTTATCTTTACAACAGGAGTATAGCCTACCTGGCTGGCATGAATATAAACCATAGGGAAACGCGCCCTCCATTCGCTATTTAAGTGCAGAGATGACATGTATTTTTTCCTCCTGCCTGTTTCGAGACAGTTACACAATAAATTAAAAAACTTCAAGCAATAATTATTTAGTATATGTAAATAGAAAATTAAATCAAGAATAGTGTGATGGGTGACAATATTAGCCTATGAACTGTGAATGATACATTATCACTTGTGAATGCTGCCCAGTTTAAGGCAAGAAACATCACATGCTTTTTTTTGCGACTTTTTCAAATCATCGTCGAACACCTCATGTAGCCTAGCCCATAGGCTTACAACAGGTGTAGTGCCTAACTGGAATACATAAGTTAGGGGGAAGATAATTTTCACCATAAAAATGCACCTTTATAATAAAAGCATTACATGCATAATCGCATTTGTGTTCACTTTTCGCTTATAATGTGAAGAAATAGCCATATAGTTTATCAACATTTCAATCTAAAAGTTCTCATCTGTTGAGTCAGGCTCATTGCGTAAAACAAGTTTGCTGATGCTAATGGTTGTATTACTTTGGGATCTATTGGATCCCACAACTGTCCCATACTTTGTTTGGAATATGTATTTCTCGCACAGAATACAATAGGTCAACACTTGTACTATGGGGGATAGTAGATTGACGTAGGCTAGTGCTTTTGAAGTTCGTTAGGCCTACTCACCTTGTTGGCTGACGAAAAGTAAATGTGGACAGTTCTTCCAATATCTTCAATATGCACCTCGGAATTGGATAAGGACTCTCACAGTTGCATCCCCGATGTGTCTGTCTTCACTTGCGAGTGAGAGGTGCTTCGGCACGCAGCCGGGAGTAGGGAATTATATTAATTTTATTTAACCCAAGGGCACAACGGCCACTGGCCACTTGTAGAACAACTAAAGTTACATGAATAACCGCTCAACACAGAATAGCCCCACGTGCTCACTTCCTCAAATCGTTTGGAGAAAATATTATTTATATTCTAAGCATATCTTGTCTGTTTAATGAACTAGTGTAGCCCACAGCCATATGGCATAGCCAGATCAGGGCCTAACATAAGGACAACTCAATCTATACTGTTCTGCTCTTCTGAAATAGAATACATTTTCTTCATATCATGTTTCTTTAGAACTGTCTAAAATAAATAACTTATTGTCATTGTGTAGGCTTTATTAAATGGATTTGTAGACTTTTTTAAAAATGTAGATGTTCCAAAGGTCTGCATCAGTGGCTGGTAGGCCATGCATGGAAGCCACTCAGTGGCCCTATATGTTGCACACCCCTGAGACCAAAATTAATTAGCTAGCAAGCTAGCTAACTAGCTAGCGAGCATAGACCAATGCTACCTGCTCTCATAAGAGAGATCTGCAATTGATACTAACTTCAATCTATTAGCCATATAATGAATTATATTCAGAGATTTCATCTGATTGTTTCTTTGGATCAGTACACCATACACACAATTTCTAGCCACCTAGCTAAAACTGACGCGCCCCTATCAAAAAGTCAAAACCTACCTGGCTAGCATTAGCTTGAAGCAATAGATTTGTGCTACATGCTCTCATAAGAGGCTATCTGCAGTTTATACTAGCTTCAATCTATTATATCTGGAATGACTATAATCCCTATAGTTGTCACACCCTGACCATAGTTTGCTTTGTATGTTTCGGTTGGTCAGGGTGTGATCTGAGTGGGCATTCTATGTTGGATGTCTTGTTTGTCTATTTCTTTTTTTTTTTTTTTTTTTTTTTAATTTTACCCCTTTTTCTCCCCAATTTCGTGGTATCCAATTGTTGTAGTAGCTACTATCTTGTCTCATCGCTACAACTCCCGTACGGGCTCGGGAGAGACGAAGGTTGAAAGTCATGCGTCCTCCGATACACAACCCAACCAAGCCGCACTGCTTCTTAACACAGCGCACATCCAACCCGGAAGCCAGCCGCACCAATGCGCCGGAGGAAACACTGTGCACCTGGCCACCTTGGTTAGCGTACACTGCGCCCAGCCCGCCACAGGAGTCGCTGGTGCGCGATGAGACAAGGACACCCCTACCGACCAAGCCCTCCCTAACCCGGGCGACGCTAGGCCAATTGTGCGTCGCCCCACGGACCTCCCGGTCGCGGCCGGTTACGACAGAGCCTGGGCGCGAACCCAGGGACTCTGATGGCGCAGCTGGCGCTGCAGTACAGCGCCCTTAACCACTGCGCCATCCGGGAGGCCCCTTGTTTGTCTATTTCTATGTCTGGCCTGACATGGTTCTCAATCAGAGGCAGGTGTTAGTCATTGTCTCTGATTGGGAACCATATTTAGGTAGCCTGGGTTTCACTGTGTGTTTGTGGGTGATTGTTCCTGTCTCTGTGTTTTGCACCAGATAGGGCTGTTTTTTGGTTTTCCACGTTTATTGTTTTGTAGTGTTCATGTTTATCTGTTTTTATTAAACATGAATCAATATAACCACGCTGCGTTTTGGTCCGCCTCTACTTCACCACAGGAAAACCCTTACAATAGTTGTATTGTGACATTTAATGAGTTATTTGAATCACTAACTTTACACCACACACACGATCTCTAGCCAGCTGACGGTCAGTTGGACGTGCACCTCATACTGAATTGTCAAAAGCCACGCACACTCATTTTCCGGTTGAGCGCACACACACAGCATTGCTAGGTCATTAATAATATATCTACTCACATGTTCAGGGTTTCTGGTTTTGTTTTATATTCCAGTATCGTGTGACTGTCTCGGTCAAGAAAGTTAAAATCCCAAATTGTATCCATCACCTTTGTTGGTGGCATATGTAATTAGTACAACAAGCTTTGACATGATAAATGTGTGCTCAATGTGTCTGCTTCAGTGCCATCATTACATGAATGTGGAAAAAAACACTTGTGCCAAAATGACTTCAACCAATCCCTGTGGTCTAGATGATTGGCATCTATGCGGATCAAAGTTGCCATGTGAGGGTGTATTAGGACAGTACAACCACGTCAATATTAGGTGTTATTCCTGTCAATGTCCATCCATGCAATTTTTTTTGTATTTGTAAATAAAGATCCAAATTTAAGAGCCTTTTTGGGAGCAGGTATGAAATTAATAGATGACAGTGAAAATGATTAAGATAATGTTTGCACAAGATAAAATCAACATTGATTATACCCTATACTATAGAATAACTGAAAATGATTATGATCATATGTTTGCACACCACATGTCAGTATTAATTATTATCATCCATGACAGAATAGAATCATTAGGATGCAGGTCCCTGATTATTTGCTCTATTTATTTCAGTTGAGTTTGAGGGCCACATTCCAACAAAGATTTGCTGATCTACCCCCTTTAACTGAAGTCACAGTGTCAACACTATCTGAAGAAATAGAGAACCAGTGGGTGGTCTCCGCCTCCTTAGACATCAGACTATCAGATAAGAAATCAATTGCCGACGATGATGATGATGAAGATTATCATCCACCTTCAGAGTTGGATGTTCCAGCACAAGTGGCAGCTGAGCCCGTGGACACAACTCCAGACAACCCATCAAACAAGAAATCCAAGATTCCACCAATGGGTAAGCCACGTGGTCCCAAATGCAAGAGGCAATGTACTCAGAATATTTCAGAGGGTAGGCAAAGGGAAATCTGGGGAAAGTATTGGGAGATGAAGTATAAGGAGAAGAGGACATGGATCTTCCACATGGTGGCACAGCAATCTAAGAAAAATATCACTATTGGTGCTGGCAGTCGACGCTGCAGGTCGTTTCTGTTCCATCTTCCAAACCAGAGTGGTTCTGTACAACAGGTGTGCAAAGTGTTTTTTTCTGACAACATTGGGCTACCACCCCAAAAATGACAAGCTGATTGTCACAATTAATCAAGTCAATCACCACCAAACTGATTCCATCAAAGCATCAGAGGGGAAAGAAAGCTTCAGCGAGCAAATTGAACATGAATTCAATCCTGCAACACATTGAGTCCTTCCATCACCAAATCAGCCACAACAGACGAGAGCATGCCCCACATCGCCTCTACCTCCCGGGTGACGTCAATATTCGGTTCATGCATAATGACTACAAGAAGAAGAACAAAGATGCCAACTGCGGTTACGAGACCTATCGCAAGGCGGTAAAAGGAAGGAACATCAGCTTTGTGAAGCTTGGAGAGGAGGAGTGCGAGCTCTGTTTGGTGCATGGTCATCATCTGAAGATGGAGCACAGGGAGAATGAGCCAAGACAACAGCCATGCAGCACCTGAATTCACCATCCCCAACCCCGACTGCATGCAATGTAGGAAATATGAAGAACATAAGAAGATGCACAGGAAGATTGGCCTGACGACTGGTCTGTGAGGAGTGTTGATATGCAAAAAGTCGTCATGCGCCCTCGCTGGCCATTCCATCGCCAAGCTGAAGAAGGCAGCGGCACCAAAGCTGGCAGAGATGGCTGAGATCCAGTTGAGGCGTGGATCCAGAAGCCTCTTCTACAAAGTCTCCCATGAAGAAAAGGACTTCACAGAGCTTGACTTTATCAGAAGAAAGTCACTCTAGAGACACCCTCGACACTACGTACACAGGATAGAGGGATAGAAGAGTCCAAGAAGATGGACATAATCACCAAGATGTGTCCTCTGATGCCTGCAAATCGAAGGCAGTTCTTGAATGCCTTGCCTGTGAACTTCATTGCTGAGGATGAGGACGGATATGGAAGAGCAATGAAGAAGTTTTACTAAAAAATTAAACGTTACTTAAAAATTAAATGTAACTATTCAGCATTTTATCAATTGTAGCTAAATGTAATTTGTGTCATCTTATGAATATGAACATGTAAATATGTTTAAAATGTATTCTTAAAACAATTATTTATTTATTCATTCAAAAGTGTAATTTGAAAAAATTCAAATAAAATGTTTTTATTAGCAATCTCATAGTAATTATTTTAAATTAGTATTACCCTACGTCATACTTCTATCATGTTCCGTCATTATATATTACAAGACAGGTAATCATTTCATGTAATTCAAACAATTGCAGTGCTGCTTTTCTTATTTATTCTTATAACAAGACATGGGCTACTTGTCAAACACAGCATGCAATGTGACTAATGCAGAACCTACATCTCTCTGTACTGGTGTCTTAGTGGAAGACACACAAACGATGCAGTTTCAACTCTGTTACACTGTCAGAAATTACACTGTTCTTTTATTAATAGCATAAATGAGAAGTAGTGTCACGACTTCCGCCGAAGTCGGCCCTTCTCCTTGTTCGGGTGGTGTTCGGCGGTCGACGTCACCGGCTTTCTAGTCACTACCGATCCATTTTTCTGTTTAGTTTTGTTTTGTCTGATTACATACACACCTGTTTTACATTCCCTCATTACATTCCCTATTTAACCATCTGACATACATTTCTGTTCTGTCCGTGATTGTTTATGTCGTTAGCGGTTGTGTTCGTGTTAGAGTTTTGTTGTATGTTCCATTTTGGAATTCCAGTTGGATTACTCAATTGGATTACTCCGTACCTGTGTCCTGTGCCTGACTCCGCTTTCACTCTGCACCCAATCGCTGACAGAATCACGGACCATTTTAATGGAGTCAGTAGGTACAGCCAGCCCTTCTCTCCCAGTAGAGGAGCGAGTTCAGCAGCACGTGACCATGTTAAACCGGCTAGGGACAACCATGGACCGCGTGTTACAAACTATGGACAGATGGGAGAGAGGAGGCTTTCCTGTCAACGCTACTACACCTCCACCCGCGCCTCAACCTACACCGATGTTCACCCCTCGTAGTCAAGTCCCAGTGGAATTCGGCTCTCGCTCCCAGGAGCCTATGACGGATCAGTTGCCAGGTGCCAGGGGTTCCTACTCCAGCTGGAGCTCTACCTGGCAGCTGTTCAGTCGGCTCCTTCCGGACGCGAGAGAGTGGGCGCTCATCTCCTGCCTGACTGGAAAAGCCCTGGAGTGGGCCAACGCCATCTGGGGAAGGGAAGGTCCGACTCTGGATGACTAGGAGGACTTCTCCCGCCGCTTCCATCTGGGGAAGGGAAGGTCAGACTCTGGATGACTACGAGGAGTTCTCCCACCGCTTCTATCTGGGGAAGGGAAGGTCAGACTCTGGATGACTAGGAGGACTTCTCCCGCCGCTTCCATCTGGGGAAGGGAAGGTCAGACTCTGGATGACTACGAGGACTTCTCCCGCCGCTTCCATCTGGGGAAGGGAAGGTCCGACTCTGGATGACTAGGAGGACTTCTCCCGCCGCTTCCATCTGGGGAAGGGAAGGTCAGACTCTGGATGACTAGGAGGACTTCTCCCGCCGCTTCCATCTGGGGAAGGGAAGGGCCGACTCTGGATGACTAGGAGGACTTCTCCCGCCGCTTCCATCTGGGGAAGGGAAGGGCCGACTCTGGATGACTAGGAGGACTTCTCCCGCCGCTGGCACTCGCCTTCTGTAAAAAGAAGGCGACTCAATTACCACCCCATCGACAGGGGGATTGTGCGATTGATCTCTTGGTAGATGCTGCACTTCCCAGGAGTCATGTGTATCCTCTGACACAGGAGGAGACGGTGGCTATGGAGACATATGTCACCGAATCTCTGAGACAGGGATACATTCAACCTTCCATCTCACCTGTCTCCTCGAGTTTCTTTTTTGTGAAGAAAAAGGATGGAGGTTGGCGCCCGTGTATTGATTATCGAGGTTTGAATACCAGTATGACCGAGTCATTACACGGGGTGCGCTTCTTCACAAAATTGGACCTCAGGAGCGCTTACAAACTAGTGCGTATCCGGGCGGGAGATGAGTGGAAGACAGCATTTAGCACCACGTCTGGGCATTATGAGTACCTCGTCATGCCGTACGGGTTAATGAATGCTCCATCAGTCTTCCAATCCTTTGTAGATGAGATTTTCAGGGACCTGCACGGGCAGGGTGTAGTGGTGTGTATATAGATGACATTCTAATATACTCTGCTACACGCGCCGAGCATGTGTCCCTGGTACGCTGGGTGCTTGGTAGATTGTTGGAACATGACCTGTACGTCAAGGCTGAGAAATGTCTGTTCTTCCAACAGTCCATCTCCTTCCTAGGGTACCGCTTTTCAGCGTTGGGATAGAGATGGAGAATGATCGCATTTCAGTTGTGTGTAATTGGCCAACTCCAACCACGGTAAAGGTGGTGCAGCGGTTTTTATGGTTTGCCAACTACTACCGGAGATTTATCCAGGGTTTTGGTCAGGTAGCGGCTCCCATTACCTCACTGCTGAAGGGGGGACCGGTGCGACTGCAGTGGACAGCAGGGGCGGACAGGGATTTTGGTCACCTGAAGGCTCTGTTTACCTCGGCTCCCATGTTGGCTCATCCTGATCCCTCCTTAGCGTTCATAGTTGAGGTGGACACGTCCGAGACAGGGATAGGGGCTGTGCTGTCTCAGCGCTCGGGTACGCCACTAAAGCTCCGCCCCTGTGCATTCTTTTCGAAGCAGCTCCGCCTGGCGGAGCGAAACTATAATGTGGGGGACCGGGAGATGTTAGCTGTTGTCATGGCTCTGAAAGCTTGGAGACATTGGCTTGAGGGGGCTAGACACCCTTTTCTCATTTGGACTGACCACCGCAATCTGGAGTACATTCGAGCAGCGAGGAGACTGAACCCTCGCCAGGCAAGGTGGGCCATGTTTTTTTACCCGTTTTGTTTTCACCCTTTCCTACAAACCAGGTTCCCAGAACGTGAAGGCAGACGCACTGTCCCGGCTGTATGATACAGCGGAACGGTCCACGGACCTCACTCCCATAATTCCAGCTTCTCGCCTGGTGGCACCGGTGGTATGGGAGGTGGACGCGGACATCGAGCGGGCGTCACGTGCCGAGCCCACTCCCCCTGAGTGTCCAGCTGGGCGTCTGTACATTCCGTTTGATGTCCGCGATCGTTTGATCTTTTGGGCTCACACGTCACCCTCTGGTCATCCTGGCATCGGCCGGATGGTGCGCTGCATTGCTGGAAAGTACTGGTGGCCCACTTTAGCTAAGGACGTGAGGGTGTATGTTTCCTCCTGTTCGGTATGCTCACAATGCAAGGCACCTAGACACCTGCCCAGAGGGAAATTACAACCCCTTCCCGTTCCACAACGACCATGGTCACACCTATCGGTGGATTTCGTGACGGATCTTCCCCCGTCGCGGGGTAACACCACAATCCTGGTCGTTGTGGATCGGTTTTCTAAGTCCTGCCGCCTTCTTCCTTTGCCCGGTCTCCCTATGGCTCTACAAACTGCGGAGGCCCTTTTCACCCACGTATTCCGGCACTACGGGGTGCCTGAGGATATAGTTTCTGATCGGGGTCCCCAATTCACATCTAGAGTATGGAGGGCGTTTATGGAACGCCTGGGGGTCTCGGTCAGCCTTACCTCAGGTTTTCAACCCGATAGTAAAGGGCAGGTGGAAAGAGTCAACCAGGATGTGGGTAGGTTTCTGCGGTCCTATTGCCAGGACCGGACAAGGGAGTGGGCGGTTTACATCCCCTGGGCGGAGATGGCCCAAAACTCCTCTACCAACCTATCACCATTTCAGTGTGTGCTGGGTTATCAGCCGGTCCTGGCACCATGGCATCAGAGCCAGATCGAGGCTCCTGCGGTGGATGAATAGTTTCGGCACTCAGAAGAGACATGGAACGCTGCCCATGTGCAGCTACAACGGGCCGTCAGGAGGCAAAAGGCGAGTGCTGACCGCTACCGCAGTGAGGCCCCGGTGTCTGGCTCTCGACCCAAAACCTACCCCTTCACCTGCCCTGCCGGAAGCTGGGTCCGCGGTTTGTGGGGCCATTTAATGTCCTGAGGAGACTGAACAAGGTTTGTTATAGGTTACAACTCCCCCCTGATTATCACATTAACCCCTCATTCCATGTGTCTCTACTCAGGCCGGTGGTGGCTGGTCCGCTCCAGCAGTCTGAGGTGCGGGAGCTTCCTCCACCCCCTCTGGACATCAAATCAAATCAAATCAAAGGGGGGGTCCCGGCGTATACCGTACGAGCCATCATGGACTCAAGGCATCGGGCGAGGGGCCTTCAGTACCTCGTGGAGTGGGAGGGGTACGGCCCGGAGGAGAGATGCTGGGTACCGGTGGAGGACATCCTATATCCCTCATTACTACAGGAGTTTCACCGTCTCCACCCGGATCGCCCTGCGTGCCGTCCTCCTGGTCGTCCCCGAGGCCGGTGTCGGCGCGTTGCTGGAGCCGAGCGTCAAGGGGGGGGTACTGTCACGACTTCCGCCGAAGTCGGCCCTTCTCCTTGTTCGGGTGGTGTTCAGTGGTCACCGGCTTTCTAGTCACTACCGATCCATTTTTCTGTTTCGTTTTGTCTGATTACATACACACCTGTTTTACATTCCCTCATTACATTCCCTATTTAACCATCTGACATACATTTCTGTTCTGTCCGTGATTGTTTATGTCGTTAATGGTTGTGTTCGTGTTAGTTTTGTTGTATGTTCCATTTTGGAATTTCAGTTGGATTACTCAATTGGATTACTCCAACCTGTGTCCTGCGCCTGACTCCGCTTTCACTCTGCACCCAATCACTGACAAGTAGAGTAAACTAACAAATTAAAATGGCAGATACTGCTCTTTGCAATTTATAACATGTCATGCCAAGGAGGATAAATAATAATACAATTTTAAAAATATTTACTCATAGTAAGGCAACAGATCATTACATCTCCAATGATCTCCCTAGAATTAATTTGGCTGGACAATTAAACTTTGAAGCCATTTTTCTCAGTTCCACGCTATGAGCAGTTACTTACTGCCTTTTTGCTTCCATATGTGTTATTTCATCGTTTTAATCCAATCAAAGTTTATTTGTCATGTGCGCCGAATACAACAGGTGTACCTTACAGTGAAGTGCTTACTTACAGGCTCTAACCAATAGTGCAAAAAAGGTATTAGGTGAACAATAGGTAGGTAAAGAAATTAAACAACAGTAAAAAGACAGGCTGTATACAGTAGCGAGGCTACAAAAGTAGCGAGGCTACATACAGACACCGGTTAATCAGGCTGATTCAGGTAGTAAGTACATGTAGATATCATTAAAGTGACTATGCATATACAGTGCCTTGCGAAAGTATTCGGCCCCCTTGAACTTTGCGACCTTTTGCCACATTTCAGGCTTCAAACATAAAGATATAAAACTGTATTTTTTTGTGAAGAATCAACAACAAGTGGGACACAATCATGAAGTGGAACGACATTTATTGGATATTTCAAACTTTTTTAACAAATCAAAAACTGAAAAATTGGGCGTGCAAAATTATTCAGCCCCCTTAAGTTAATACTTTGTAGCGCCACCTTTTGCTGCGATTACAGCTGTAAGTCGATTGGGGTATGTCTCTATCAGTTTTGCACATCGAGAGACTGACATTTTTTCCCATTCCTCCTTGCAAAACAGCTCGAGCTCAGTGAGGTTGGATGGAGAGCATTTGTGAACAGCAGTTTTCAGTTCTTTCCACAGATTCTCGATTGGATTCAGGTCTGGACTTTGACTTGGCCATTCTAACACCTGGATATGTTTATTTTTGAACCATTCCATTGTAGATTTTGCTTTATGTTTTGGATCATTGTCTTGTTGGAAGACAAATCTCCGTCCCAGTCTCAGGTCTTTTGCAGACTCCATCAGGTTTTCTTCCAGAATGGTCCTGTATTTGGCTCCATCCATCTTCCCATCAATTTTAACCATCTTCCCTGTCCCTGCTGAAGAAAAGCAGGCCCAAACTATGATGCTGCCACCACCATGTTTGACAGTGGGGATGGTGTGTTCAGGGTGATGAGCTGTGTTGCTTTTACGCCAAACATAACGTTTTGCATTGTTGCCAAAAAGTTCAATTTTGGTTTCATCTGACCAGAGCACCTTCTTCCACATGTTTGGTGTGTCTCCCAGGTGGCTTGTGGCAAACTTTAAACAACACTTTTTATGGATATCTTTAAGAAATGGCTTTCTTCTTGCCACTCTTCCATAAAGGCCAGATTTGTGCAATATACGACTGATTGTTGTCCTATGGACAGAGTCTCCCACCTCAGCTGTAGATCTCTGCAGTTCATCCAGAGTGATCATGGGCCTCTTGGCTGCATCTCTGATCAGTCTTCTCCTTGTATGAGCTGAAAGTTTAGAGGGACGGCCAGGTCTTGGTAGATTTGCAGTGGTCTGATACTCCTTCCATTTCAATATTATCGCTTGCACAGTGCTCCTTGGGATGTTTAAAGCTTGGGAAATATTTTTGTATCCAAATCCGGCTTTAAACTTCTTCACAACAGTATCTCGGACCTGCCTGGTGTGTTCCTTGTTCTTCATGATGCTCTCTGCGCTTTTGACGGACCTCTGAGACTATCACAGTGCAGGTGCATTTATACGTAGACTTGATTACACACAGGTGGATTGTATTTATCATCATTAGTCATTTAGGTCAACATTGGATCATTCAGAGTTTGCTGCACTGAAAGTAAAGGGGATGAATAATTTTGCACGCCCAATTTTTCAGTTTTTGATTTGTTAAAAAAGTTTGAAATATCCAATAAATGTCGTTCCACTTCATGATTGTGTCCCACTTGTTGTTGATTCTTCACAAACAAATACAGTTTTATATCTTTATGTTTGAAGCCTGAAATGTGGCAAAAGGTCGCAAAGTTCAAGGGGGCCGAATACTTTCGCAAGGCACTGTATGATAAACAGAGAGTAGCAGAGGCATAAAATAGGTGTTGGCAGGTGGTGGGTGGGTTTTGATGTCTTCACTATTATTCTACAATGTAGAAAATAGTACAAATAAAGGAAAACCCTTGAATGAGTCAGTGTGTCTAAACTTTTGACTGGTACTGTATACTTGACTTGACTTGGTCTTTTTTAATAAACCACAAAATACAACTATTGTTTGTCCAGTTCTGGTTGCCATATTATTACCCAATTATTTCAAAGGGAGTGAGTCAATATAAATCTGGGTGAAAAACAAGGTGACATACTGTATTTCATATTGAAAACCATCAATCAAGTATGTCAAATTGAAAATCCTTTACTTTCAATAGAAATGAGTCACCCTCAACAACAGAATGCAATGAACACAACTTGAGGCCCATCATTCAGCCAATTGTTCTCAAGATCTTTCTTTTGTTTTTATTATGTGGCAGGCAGATTTTTGTCTTTTGTTTTGGGAATAATAATTCAAATGGCCTTCTCATAATTTCCCTCAAATTTCTTCTCTTTCATTACAGACTCCATTGGGGTGATAATAAAATTCAATGGCACTTCAATATGTTTCAGAATAATTGACAATGTTGTTGCAAAAAAAAAACTTGGAGCCTATAAGGTTTGCCCATAAATAATCTGCCTCTGAATTCACTCTTCTTCAACAAATGATTTACCCAAACTGCATTATATAGCCAATCTAGTCATATTCTAACTGTTTAATCATTTTTAGAGTGAGAAGCTTGGGTGACTATGTTTCTGCAGTTTGAAGGGGCTGGTATGGGTACATTTGCTTTCTGTACTCTTTTAATGTTGACTGATGGTTTGTTCTGTTCATTATCGCTCACTGAGTGAGCAGGGGTTTTGTTGACGGACGTTCCCATGCCTTGTAGAAGGTATGTTCACAGACCTTGACAGTGTGTGTCTGCGTGCCTGCATGCCTGCATGCGTGCGTGCACATAAAAACACACACTTTTGTCCACGTGGGCAAGTGCCCGCGTGTGTGTTTGCCCGCGTGTGTGAGTGTACTTTATGTAATGACTGTGATGATACCCCTCTCGGCTCTTTCCCCTTTCTCTCTGACTGATAGTTCTGTGCTTCTCTAAGTAACAGCACCCAGGGGAGAGAGGATTTACAACCCGTCAGCTGCTCAAAGACTAAGCTTAGCATCATTCAAACCACTGAGGTACGCACACACACATGAAAGCATGCACACACACGTGCACCCAGATCAGCACCTCTTTCAATCACTTATGAATGATGATATGGAAGTGTTCATGAGGAATTTATGGAAGACATATGGAATGTAGAATTTATCTTTGCAAATCCCAGGAATGTTCCTGTATGGTATTGTTTTAGCGAGAAGATGATAATGCCCAGTACAGGAGATAGGAATCTCTAGGCACAGTGTGGTGAGACTCCACACTCTCACACTCACACACACACACACACACACACAGAAATACGTGGAAGCGCACGCACACTGAGAGAGGAGGTGGTTGAAGATAGCTAGAAGACGATGCAAGGATGACAGAAATAGCTGGGGATGAAGGTAACAGAGAGAGAAGACAGAGGAAAGGTCATAAAGAATTGTTCCATTTTTGTTATAAAGTCAAATATAATTGATAGGAAATAGGGCCTAATGCTGTTATCAGTCTCTCTCAAGATTTTATTTTGGAGGGCCTCTGAGACAAAGTTTTCATCCCAAATGGCACCCTATTCAATATTGGCACTGGTAAAAAAAAAAATAGAACCTGAAAGTGTTCTTCGGCTGTCCCAATAGGAGAACCCTTTGAAGAACCCTTTTCTGTTCCAGGTAGAACCCTCTTAGGTTCAATGTAGAACCATTTCCACAGAGGGTTCTACATGGAAACAAAGAAGGGTTTTCCTATGGGTACAGCCAAAAAACCCTTTTGGAACCCTTTTTTCTAAGAGTGTAGGGAATAGGATGCGGTTTGGGACAAAGACCAAACAGCACAGGGACAGTGGGACACTAGCTGTAAACAGTTCTCTGTAGGATAAGCAAGCCTCACAAAAGGCCTTCCTCTCATGAATAGACCGCACACAAAGAGGCAGCACTGCACTTTCCATAAACACAAAACAACAAACACCCCAGAGTCGCCGGGCAAAATATATCTCTCCAAATACCACGTTATGCATCAATATCCGTTCTTTATTTTTGAAACTGTTTTAAAAGGCGTCACCCTAGGCTTATTTCTATGAATGCCCAGTGAAGGGACCCTTGGACTCGTCACCACCTGCCTGGCCTGTCCTGCAAACAAATTTGGGGAGGAAACACAGACTTCACATGTGTGTGTTTAAGTGGGGGTTGTATGTGTGTGCACATGTATATGCGCACACACATCTGTGTGCATTCGTGCATATTCAGTGATATCCTGAGCTCTGTATTTTGAGTGGGAGCCGTCCTACCTGTACTTGTAGAAACAACAATGGCTGTTATAACGAATGCAGTTGTACAGTAGGCAAAAAGGGACACAACGTGATTTCCTATGAGCAAAATAACATAAGAACAGAGGTCAGTGGTGAGTCAAGCTCAACCATCAGTATCATATTTAAAGAAGAAATGTGTGCCCAGAAATGTCCCATCTGGCATGCAACATTAGCACAAAAAAACACTATTTGAATACACAAATTGTAACCGCTGAGTTAAATATGTGCATATTTGTGTAAAACATCAATGGCCCTGTCACACACACCCTGACCTTAGAGAGCTTTTTATGTCTCTATTTTGGTTTGGTCAGGGTGTGATTTGAGTGGACATTCTATGTTATTTTTCTATGATTTGTATTTCTTTGTTTTGGCCGGGTATGGTTCTCAATCAGGGACAGCTGTCTATCGTTGTCTCTGATTGGGAACCATACTTAGGCAGCCCTTTTTCCCACTTGTCTTTGTGGGTAGTTGTCTTTGTTTGCTGGCACTATAGCATTTAGCTTCACGTTTGGGTTTTGGATTGTTTATTGTTCTTGTCGGCGTCAATATAATAAAAGGAATATGTACCCTCACCACGCTGCACCTTGTTCCGGTTCATTCGACAGCCGTGACATTCCCTTTGAGCAATTCAAGGTGATTTTCACATAGTTGTGGAAACAACAGATCATTCCCCAACAGACTAGGAAAGAAACTCAGCTTCACTCTACTCCAGACACTGGCTCCCTGCTGGGCTTAGTCTGGGCGAGGGTGTCAAACTCAGAGACGCACCATAGAAAAATGATCCCTACGAATATGACTCATGAAATCTGCTGCATTCAATGTTTGTAAGAGAGAGGATGGGCAGATAAGATCAGTGTGTTTGTCCATGTGACATCTATGTACAGCGTGATTGTGTGTATGTGTACATGTACTTGGGTGATTCCATGTATGTTTATGTGGTTCCGTAACATGAAACATACTGGCAGGGGAACATGCCAGCCGGACACTGCGCTATTCGTCAAAAAGTAGATGTTTCCCAAATTCCCACGCCCCCAACCAAATAAATAATCGGCCCTGTTTGACAGAGTGAGAGCCCCTTGTCTCCAGATGCTCTGACCTGGCGTGTCACACACACACACACTGATGCACACCTAACCCCCTGACACTCACACACATATGCCTGCCTGTCTGTCTTGTATCCTTCTGCACTACCCAAGGCCTCCTCATTCCCACCAACCCCACAGACAGACACCCAGAGGGGGATCGCATTGCCTGCAAATGATCAAACACCAACATGATGGATGGCTATCCTCTCTTGGTAATACATAAATGCAATATCTGTCACGGTCTGTCCCGAGGCAGAGGTAGTAACTCTTTTTAAGACTGACGCTTACGTGGCCTGGGGTGGCCTAGCGGACTGCCAGCATGGGTTTAAATCCAGCGCACTGCACTTTCAGCAATCTCTCTATCTCTCTTGCACCTGTCTTTATCCAAAAACACACAGAGACAAACAATATATGTGACTAAATGTTTTACACTCACTCTCAGGCGGTTTCTCCAGCCACCTGCCAGACCGGGAGTAGGACCCACTCTTGCGGATAGAAGATACCCATCCTCAAGAGTGCTCCCCGGGTGCCAGATCACAACCCTTATACTTAATTGAACACTTCCAACAGTTCTTATAGTTCATTATTCATAGTTGCTATGATTGGGACTATATATGCTCACTTTGGGGACACTTTTTACCCTTGGTAAAGCATGACTCTTCAATGTCATGATTGTGCATTAAAATCCCTCAAATGAAAATGTATGCACGAGCCATTGTAAATTGCTTTGGATAAAAGCATCTGCAAAATGGCATACATGATTATATTCTGAACTATTACTAGATGTAGGCTGTATCTGTAAAAGAGCATACTGATAGAAATGAAAGTCATGTTCAAAGGCAACCCAGTACATTAAGGCAAAGCCAGACTGTAGTGATGTGCTATGCTAGCTCACATGCAAGCCTTCTTGAGGGGTAGGAGAAGCCACCAATGTGATCATCAAGATGCTGTAGCCTATACATCTACACTGAACAAAAATATAAACGCAACAAGCAACAATTTCAAAGATTTTACAGTTACAGCTCACTGAGCCAAGACCTCAGATATACATTTGTTGACCTCCACAAGTCTGGTTCATCCTTGGGAGCAATTTCCAAATGCCTGAAAGTACCACGTGCATCTGTACAAACAATAGCACGCAAGTATAAACACCATGCAGCCGTCATACTGCTCAGGAAGGAGACGCGTTCTGTCTACTAGAGATGAATGTACTTTCGTGAGAAAAGTGCAAATCAATGGGGACAAAGATCGTGGGGACAAAGATCGTTCTTTTTGGAGAAATGTCCTCTAGTCTGATGAAACAAAAATAGAACTGTTTGGCCATAATGACCATCGTTATGTTTGGAGGAAAAAGGGAGAGGCTTGCAAGCCGAAGAACATCATCCCAACTGTGAAGAACAGGGGTGGCAGCATCATGTTGTGGGGGTGCTTTGCTGAAGGAGGGACTGGTGCACTTCACAAAATAGATGGCATCATGAGGGGGGGAAATTATGTGGATATATTGAAGCAACATCTCAAGACATCAGTCAGAAAGTTAAAGCTTGGTCACAAATGGGTCTTTCAAATGGACAAGGACCCCATGCATACTTTCAAAGTTGTGGCAAAATGGCTTAAGGACAACAAGGTCAAGGTATTGGAGTGGCCATCACAAAGCCCTGACCTCAATCCTGTAGAAAATGTGTGGGCAGAACTAAAACAAATGTGTGCGAGCAAGGAGGCCTACAAACCTGACTCAGTTACACCAGCTCTGTCAGGAAGAATGGGCCAAAATTCACCTAACTTATTATGGGAAGCTTGTGGAAGGCCACCCAAAAACGTTTTACCCAAGTTAAGCTATTTAAAGGCAATGCTACCAAATACTAATTGAGTGTATGTAAACTTCTGACCCACTGGGAATGTGATGAAAGAAATATCAGCTGAAATAAATCCTTCTCTCTACTATTATTCTGACATTTCACATTCTTAAAATAAAGTGGGGATCCTAACTGACCAAAAACAGGGAATTTTTTCTAGGATTAAATGTCAGAAATTGTGAAAAACTGAGTGTAAATGTATTTGGCTAAGGTGTATGTAAACTTCCGACTTCAACTGTCGGTTTTCAAGCAAATATAAGTCAAAACTGGAACTCAGCCACTCATGAACATTCGCTGACTTCTTGGTAAGCATCTCCAGTGGAGATTTAGCCTTGTATTTTAGGTTATTGTCCTGCTGAAAGGTGAATTCATCTCCCACTGTCTGGTGGAAAGCAAAGTGAACCAGGTTTTCCTCTAGGATTTTGCCTGTGTTTAGCTCATTCAGTTTCTTTTTTTATCCTGAAAATCTCCCCAGTCCTTAACGCTTACAAACATACCCATAACATGATGCAGCCACCAGTATGCTTGAAAATATGGATATTGGTACTTACTAATGTGTTGTACTGGATTTGCCCCAAACATAACACTTTGTATTCAGGGAAAAAAGTTAATTGCTTTGCTACATTTCTTGCAGTATTAGTGCTTTGTTGCCAACAGGATGCATGTTGTAGAATATTTTTTATTCTGTATAGACTTCCTTCTTTTCACTCTGTCAGTTAGGTTATTATTATGGAGTAACTAGAATGTTGTTGATCCATTCTCAGTTTTCTCCCATCCCAGCCATTGCAATTTGTAACTGTTTTACTTTGGCCTCATGGTGAGTGGTTTCTTTCCTTTCCAACAATTTGTCCAGCCAGTGACAAATCTCAGTTTAATCTGTTTTGTATTCAGGCTGTAGCACAACAAAATGTGGACAAATGTAAGGGGTGTGACTACTTTCTGAAGACACTGTATTCTGTTGGCAGTAATTCTGGTGGGATGTCCCTTTTTAATAATAAAAACATCTGTGATACTCCTACACTGTAACTAATGGAACATAAATGTTTTGAATACAATATTGTATGACAACACCCAGTCAGCAAAACAGTATAGTGACCACTGCTGCTTGTCATAAGAGTGATTTGTTTTTCAATATTTCATCAAAACTATAGGCCCATAGTACGTCAATGGCAGGCAGACAGAAAGGTTGTCTTTCTGACAGAGGAGTCCTGCAAATGTATTCTTTCCCTTGCCAGTTGCCAGTGCTTTCAGACCTTTGGTTACAGGAAGCCTCGGAGTCACTCTAGCTATGATACGAGACTGCCCCTGGTGATCAAAACGCACTGTTGCATCGTAGACATGGTACTCAAATGAGTAAAAATGTACGAAAGCTGCTGCTTGTCAAGAAGTCCATGGCATACTACCTTACTGTGCTACCCACCCACTCATATACATTGGAGGTAATGCTTCCCTCGTTCAAGCTACCTCTATTTTTTTGTCTCTCTCACAGCCACGCTGACGTGTTCATTAAGCTTGTCTTAACTGTGGCACTATCTCTCACTCTTCCCTTCTTCTCTCTCTTCATATCTCCCTTTCTGGCTCTTTGTCTATGTGTCTCTCTCTCCAACTGCCCCTTCCATCTCTCCATTCCTCTCCCCCCTCTCTCACTCTCTCTTGAGAATTTATTAAACCTTTATTTAACCTTTATTTAACAAATTCTTATTTCCAAGAAGTGTGGTAAAGGTTTAGCGTTTGCAGAAAGTGTCTGTGTTTGTCAGCGACAACCTGACTGGCAGAGATATCTTCTCCCACTTCCCTCTTCTCCTTTCCCTTCCTCTTTCTCCCCTCTTTTCACCCCTCCTCTTTCTTCTTCTTCCTCTCCTCCTTTCCCTTCCTCTTCTCCCCTCTTTTCACCCCTCCTCTTTCTTCTTCTTCATCTCCTCCTTTCCCTTCCTCTTCTCCTTTCCCTTCCTCTTCTCCCCTCTTTTCACCCCTCCTCTTTCTTCTTCTTCCTCTCCTCGCTCCTCCTTTCCCTTCCTCTCACACTCCTCGTTAAGACGACAGTGCCCTACAGGGACCAACGACGTGTCCTTCTAAACCCTTTCACCTGGGTGTAAAGTGTATTGAATACCTAAAGGCTGTGGTATAGTTGTTAGTGCCATACCTACACCACTCATATACCAGTGTCTATGATTCACGTTCCGACCCACTTCCTGTGAAACACTCTATTCCTATTATTCCCTGTCTCTCCTGTCCAATAAAAATATTAACAAATACTTTATAAGCATTTTAGACAGGATACTGTGTTTAAAACAAGATAGTAGATTACCCTCACAGTGGAAACCGACATTATCAAAGTTGGTTTGTCAAGACAGTGATGTTTATTATGATCTTACAGAGAGTTGATACTGGCAGACTGGCTTGTCTCTTCGGGGGAGTTCTAGTAAATATTAAGAGTTTGGAGTGCTCTCGTACTGTACTTATTCAAAGATTGAAGTAGAAAATGATTTCCCCATATTTTCTGGGTAGATTTATAAAAGCCTGTGGCATTTGTGGTGCTAAACATGATGTCCTGCTCTTTCTGAGATTCTGAAATCTGACATCGCCATTTTTGGGATGGAACATCTACACACACTGTGTACAATGTGAACAACCAAAGGTGTTAAGATCACAATCTCAACTGACATGATCTGAAAAAAACAACAACCCTCCCCTCCAAAGAAAGATATATCACAAAGTTGAATAGGTTTATAAACTGATATCCCTTTGGTCTCTGTTGAGATCTGAATGTAACATTTCTCCATGCTCCAAAGTGCAAGAATATAGGCCTACCATTTTACCGCTGTGCCAAAGCTTTAGATTGATACACCCCCTATCCTCCTCTCACTCTGCCCATCAAACTGTCAGTCAGTCAACCCACTTCAGTTCAGATGGAAAGCAACAACATGGAGAGGGAAAAAGAAAAGGGAGAAGAATGAAATAAATAAAATATGGACCTAAAAGAGGCCTTTACGGTCCTGCTGTGCTGCACAGTGAGGTTGAGCCAGGCCCCACAATGAACAGGAGATATGAGCACTGTGTGGGTGTGTCCCAAATGGCACCTTTTTCCCTATGTAGTGCACTACTTTTGACCAGAGCCCATAGGTTGACATTTGGGACGCACAATGTGACAGACAGGCCATGGCAGCCATCGAATTCATTGGGGACAAAGGAGATGTGTGAGAGGCAGCTGATTGACAGAGGGCCCATTTCCACTCGCACAAAAGACTGGAGAGATGAAGCAGATAAGCCACTCTCTAGACCTTTTGTGAGCGGGCCAAATGATAAGATTTCCCTTTTCGATTCCTACTTATGTGCGTATGCTGCGCGACGATGGACATAAGTTTTTTTGAAAGGTTCTTTTATTCCCCTTCTTTTTAAGCAGCTCAGATGTGACAGCTGCCTTTTCATTTCATCTCTGGTCTCCTTTGTCCCTTGGCTGAATTGAAAGCAGGATACTGGTGATCGGCTATAAGGCTTAAAGTGTGGCCCTCATCATGAAAAAGTCAATATACTCCGATATCCTCTCCAGGATTAGGTGCATTCTGCCGCATTCTGTAGAATACAAAGCATACTTACACATCAGAGATATCTAATTGCAGGTATCTTCTTAAAAAGCATAAAACTGCCAATAAATGTAATATCATGGGTAGTTCTTGTGCCACATTGAATTTACTTTCCCCCCCCCCCCGATCCTCAACACCACTAACAGTAAATTGTTGACACCTTATGGCCCTAACCTACTGCTCTTCAACAGTACCCATTGATTCTTGGAGAATATGACTACTACTAAATGCCTCATGGGTTTATTACATCTGTCTTATCCCATCATAACCCCAAAAATATAAGGTTATTGTTCTCTATTGTAAATTATTACAATTATTCTATAAAATTTTATAATTTCACTCCTGGGCTACTGGGTGTGCAGGCTTTAGGTCCAGGTCTGCAGTAACACACCTGATTTTGTTTTATGGTCCAGAGAGAAGACTGCTTAGTACAATACCTGAATCAGGTGTGTTAGTGATGGGCAAGAACATAAGTCTGCACACGAACTTATTGTAAATTGGTCTGGATGAGAGCATCTGCTAAATGATGCTCTTAGGTCATGTGAATGCACAAAAACACATAGTGGTGCAATGATGTCTCTGTGACAGGGATGGAGTGGATAAAGGACCTAGTCAGGTTAGAAGTAAGAAAGAGCATTTTCACGTTAGAACATCAAAAAAATGTATGTGGAAACCTTCAGTTGTCCAGAAGCAAGAAACAGGCCCATGATGCATGGTTCACATCAGTATTTTCAATCCGTTACGTTTTAATCAGTGACCTTTACCACTGCACTCTGCTCTCTCATCACAGGCACTCAGCATTTCAGAGAAATATTTTACATTTAAATAACAAAGGAACACAAAACGTACTCTGTTCGAGTAACGACCCAAAAGCAGATATGAAAAGTGCTACTGGCTGTTTAAGATATGTAAATGAAACGTGCTACTGAAGCAATAAAAAGGCCCATGGTGCAATCGTAATTCACATCAGCATTTTTCAATCTCTGATCTTTTAACCTATCCGTGACCTTTCCACTGCACTCCGTTCTCTCCTCTCATACGATAACTGAGCAAAAGCCGATATAAAGCTAGTGGTTTGTCACAACACAATCAGCAGAGACAGAGTGTGTACAATGGCCTCTGTCACAAAGCTGAAAATTCTACTTTCTGTTCTGATGGGAAACATCCATGATGTCTAAGAAGTCTATTAGATGAAAGCAGAAGGAGGAAAGTATGCTTTTTACAACAATCTTGCTTTTTACAACTGTTTGACCTTTAAATCCGAAGCTGAAGAGAGCCTGCTTTTGTTGAACTCTTCTAACACTTCACCTGAATATTCCACGCTGAATGCCGGATTAAGGGATCGATGGAAATTGATTCATAACATGTCAACTGTCCTGATCCAGAACATCTCTGTCAGACACTGGACTATACAGGGCGGAGTGCTGGACAGCTGGCAAGAGGAAACTCCAGAAAAGCATCAACCTCAGTGTCTGCAGTACTGAAGCTGTATAATCAGTTTATACAGTATGTATGTATGCTCATTTGGGAGGGAAATTGGACCTGCAGTGTGGGGATTCTTGGGGGGATGGTAACTTTACAGTCAGATGGCTCCGCAAGCACTTTTGGGACATGAACAAATCCGCAAATCCCTTCATGGAGGAAGTAAGGGGCCGGGTGCTGTTGGCTGACAACGGATCCTCTCTCTATATGACCAACTTCACATGTAATGCCTGGTAGTGGAGAGACGGCGTTGTGTTTACAGTCAAACCATCTTAGCGATCTACTGTATAAGGCAGTGTTAATTCACCATTATGTGGGAAAGAAGGCTGTGCTTCCCTGTTTCAACCCTGACCCCAATGGGACAAAGACATGGTGGGGGAGAATCCTCAGTCATCAAGGGAAGCAGACATCGTATGTTGTGAATGGAAGGTTGTAAGGAAAATACTCCCTAGTCATCCCATCACCGATGCTCAACAACTCAGGGTTTTATGATTGCCATCAGAAGCCCCCATCAAGAGTCATCATATCATATTGTCTAATGGTGTACCCTAAGTCTGAGTCCCTCAAAGAGTTTTTCTAAGAGGGAGGGGAGGTTGCCCTCACATGCAGCTGATGTCCCACAGTATGACAGGGTGGAGTGGCGGAGGAAGACTACAAAGGTGGCCAATGTTATTCTGGACACAAGATGTATGGATAAGTATAAACAATTCCCTGAAGTTTTGGAGGGCATAATGAATGTATTTCGCCCTTAGGTCTGTCTGGTCCTCTCTGACCTCTCACCAGAGGACAGTGGGATACTGGTGTGCTCTCATCTCTGACCAGAAGAACATGGTCTGTTTATCAATAACTACAACCTTCTTGATTGAAGGGCAGAGAGACCCGTTTGGCATGGACTCCACATTATATGCTGTGTACTCTTCACATGCTGGGCTGTGCTATGGGGATGGACTTTGCTGTGATCACTGTGAACCTTCAGACCAGGAGAAGAGACCAGGCTTCCATGAAGACCAGGAGACGTTACCAGGCTTCCCCTGAAGAACATGAAGTCTGCAGCCAAGACGCTGGGCAGCAGAACAGCAGAGTGGAAGAGGAGAGTGAATAAAGGGAAGAGAGAGTTCGGATAGTGAAGAATAAAGAGACGACTTTAACATTTTATCTGTTTTTTCACTTGCTCAATTGATCCAGATAGGTTTAAAGTCCACATACGACTTTTAAAAAATTAATGTTTTACTTTCAGTAGCTTCTGGACAGTATTTTTGTGCATGTAACAAAGCTAATGTAATTGTGTAGGGCAGCTATACCTTAGCACATTTCCAAAATAACCTTTTTTTGCACATATGAATGTACACCATTTGTTTTTTAGACATAAAGCATTGATATTGAGTAGGTTTTAATAGGTCCACTCATTAAAAATAGCTCCACAAAAATGTTACTTTACCTTAATAATGTGTTACTTCTATGTACAATTGCGTTCAAGGATTTTGTTAATACTTCTATGTTAAGTTTATTTCAGGAATTTTGCTACAGCCACAATCTAGAAGATGTCCTGCATTTCATTTGATTTGTCATATCAATTAATGATATATTCCCAGCTAATTGAATATTATGCCTTGTGAGCTTAGTACATCTTTCTTACCCTATCATCATAACCCAAACTATAAGGTTATTAAAGACAAAAAAAACGGCCTAATTCACAATAATGGGTTTTGTACCGCTCGCAAATGGTTTCTTCACACACCACACTAAGACATTATATAAGTGCACAAGGCAAGACCCAGATGCAGATGGTTGGTGTCTTACAATATTTATTCATCCAATGGGGGAAGGCAAGAGAATGGTCGTGGACAGGCAAAAGGGACAAAACCAGTTCAGAGTTCAAAAGGTACCGAAGAGCAGGCAGAATCAATGTCAGGGCAGCCAGGATGATCAGATGGGCGGGAAAATAGTACAGAGTCAGGCAGGGGTCAAAACCGGAAGACTATCAAAAAGAGAATAGCAAAAGGAGTACGGGAAAAACACGCTGGTTGACTTGACTAACATACAAGACGAGCTGGCACAGAGAGACAGGAAACACAGGGATAAATACAATGGGGACAATAAGCGACACCTGGAAGGGGTGGAGACAATCACAGGAACAGGTGAAACAGTTCAGGGTGTTTCAAGATTTCTTTTGGACATTTTCAATTTAAAAAAATTATACATGCAAGTAGACCATCAGGTTTGTTTAAGTGAGCTGTATTCACATTCTCAGTTGGAGTGCTGATCTAGTTTGGCCTTTTAGATCCTAATCAAGAACGCTAGCGTTACGTTACGAGAGAGCGACGTCATCAGAGTGCGCAACAGGACACTGTACTGTCTACACTTGGTTTGTTGTTTACATTAAAACTTTTTCATTAAATCGATTATAATCCGAACTAACGTTTTGTTACTAAGTATTCCACAACGCAGTTAGCCTTTACGGCTGGGACTGCAAGTTTGTGTTCCTTTTTTGTTGTTGCGTGGATTCCGCGAGTGCTAGCTGGCTGTACTACAGACACTGGTCGTCATCGTGGGAAAGACTCATTGCTATCTTTTCGTGAAACAACTGGTTGCAGTATAGATCCAATCTGGATACAAAGCAGATCCTGAGGGAAATTGACGAGTACCAACAGCTTTACGCTATGGAGGAACAACATACTCCTTCGTGGAAAGATCCGACCACCTCACAAAATAACTTTAACCCGACAAAAAAAAGAAAAACAGATTAATCTACAGACACGGACGATTTACTTACCATTGAGGTAGAGGCTAGTGCTCTGGCTGGAATCCATGCAACAATGCAAAAGTTGAGTGAGGAGGTAGCAGGGCTGAGGGGGAGTTTGGAGTTCAGCCAGAGTGAAATTCTCAAGCTCCAAAGAGAAAACAAGACACTCACAACCAAGGCAAAAATACACGATTCCAACATGGATTGTCTACTCAGGGAAAACAGGGTGATGAAGGAGACGCTACTAGACATACAAAGTCGTAGCATGCGTGAACATCAAATTTTGTCTGGTATTCCTGAGCACGCATCCAATAATCCAGAGGGCGCGATCAGAGAATTCATGAAATCCGCATTGAAACTTCCTATAGAGACTGTAAACAAGGTGGCTTTCCACCAAGTACACAGACTTGGAGCTTGGAGCGACAAGACCAAGGGTCCCCGACCGATCATCACAAAATTTGAACACTACCAACAAAAGGAGCTGATCAAAAGCAGAGGAAGGGAGCTTAAAGGGACCAATTTCCAAAGGAGATAAACGAAAGTCGTAAGAGACTGTATCCGGTATAAAGAAAACAAAGGATGGATGGTAGGCGTGCCTTTATCATTGTGGACATACTCTTTATAGATGGACAGCTATTCCGAGACAGCTCCATAACACCGTGTGGCTGTACTAAATTCTACAGGGACTTAAGGTTACGAAAAAAAATAAACTATGGGAACTGTTTAAAATATCTGAACATTATGAAGTGGATATGAACACACACGTACTCAACTACATGCTTGCTTACACATACGGACTTATACATACACACACACACACCTGATCTCGCTCTCTTCTCTCTCTCTTTCTCTTTTCTCTTCTCTTCTCTCCCTCTGTCTCTATTGTCGAGAACCGTTTTATAATTGAATGTGTTTATTGTTTGTCTATCTTTTTTATGTATTTGTCTAAAAGTTTATGTATGTTTACAACAAGCAAGGGGAAGATATCAAAATAAGGTCATTGGGGATTAATAACATATTGTACAGAATACATTTGGACTGTAGTGAAGCCGTCTCTAGGGTAATGCAAGGTCTCTTTCATGATCATGTGAAACGTCAATAACTATGGAAATGCTGGGATGTATTTTTCAATTATGTTAAAGGTAATTATGATGCAACTATGATGGTGATACAATATGGATTACAATTATGAATATTAAGGCTATACGCACTACATGTTACACACATAGACACTCAAACATGCAAATTGGCAGAGTTATTATTTATTTATTATCACACATTATATACAGACATCTTATACAGACATCATACACACGCATTATATCATATCCAATATCATACACATCAACCTAGTCAGATTTGTTACACACATAATTTGTCTCAATTTTCAAACATCTGTGGCATTGGGTAACAGGCAAACAGGCAAGGGAGCAAACAAATATTGCTAGAACCTATTTCTTGAATTCTAAATATCAGACATTTGAAAGCTCTAGTTTTGACCTTCATAATACCTCTGATGGCAGTAACTAGCACTAATTATGGTCAATTTAGCCTGAGAATAGTATCTAGTTATGGTAAGGGGTGAAATAAGTATAGATAGTTATAATTGTAAAGGTTTGGCAGATTATAAGAAAAGAAGATCAGTCTTTACTTGGCTAAAAGAAAAGGAATATAACATATACTGTTTACAGGAAACTCACTCTACATCCTTAGATGAAGTTGCGTGGAAAAAAGAATGGGGTGGTGAAGTAATTTTCTGTCATGGACAAAGGAACTCAAAGGGTGTGTGACATCAATTAACAAAAAAAATTGATCTGAATGTGCAAATAATCAGGAATGATTCGCAAGGAAGGTGGATCCTTTGAATTTGAAAGTGGACGAAAAAGAGATTTGGCTCATCAATCTATATGGTCAAAATCAGGATGATCCACACTTCTTCGAAAACATTTATACCAATTTATTGAACTTACAGGCAACAAATGATCTAATCATTATGGTAGGAGACTATAACACAGTGTTAAGTACCTCAATGGACCGTAAAGGTAATCACTCTACAAACTACCATCACCGTGCCCTTAAGGAAATCACAAATATTATGGACACATTAGAAATAGTGGATATTTGGAGACTAAAAAACCCCGACCTAGTGAGATATACATGGAGGAGACTTAATCAAGCTAGTCGTCTTGACTACTTCCTTGTCTCTTTCTCTCTTGCATCAAAGGTTAAAAAAGTTTTAATAGGAGACAGAATGTGATCGGATCATCAACTAATTGGCATTCACATAACTCTTGTAGATTTTCCACGTGGACGGGGATATTGGACATTTTATCAAAGTTTACTGGAGGACAACTTATTTTTAAAGACTAAAGAGTATATAACTGAATTTTTCCAGTATAATATAGGTTCAGCAAATCCCCTTATTTTTTGGGATACCTTTAAATGTACCTTCAGGGGTCATTCAATTCAATATTGATCAATAATTTTTTTTAAAGCAGTTTCTGGCTAAAGAGACAAGAATAACAATAACCATGAACTAATAGTACAGGTAGATAGCAATACAAACGATACTAGAGAGATACAAAATATGTTGGAGGAAAAACAAAAAGAACTTGAGGAACTTATTCAAGGACGATCTAATGTAATCTATTACAAGAATAAAGCAAACTGGATGGAATATGGAGAAAAAGTCATCTATGATTCTCCGAATTATATTTTAAAAGAGGAAGCTAATGTTCTCTTTTCCGTCTCATCCTCTTCCCCCTGAATGAAGATTACGCTAAGGAATTCTTTCCAAATAATATAAAAAATGGAAAATTAACAAATGTACAGAAAGATCAGTGCGAAGGCCAAATTACAGAGGAATAACTTGTTGAGGCTATTAAATGCTTTCAGTCTGGAAAACCCCCTGGCCTTGATGGCATACCGATAGAGGGAAATCAAGTATTTTTTATATACTAAAAGCTCCATTGTTAGATTGTTTTAACTACTCCTATAGAAATGGTAGTCTGTCAGGTACTCAGCAGTAAGGTCTGATTTCTCTATTATTATAACAAGACCCAGATGGCAAATATAAAGACCCGGTCTATCTAAAAAACTGGAGGCCCCTTACACTTCAATGTTGTGATGCAGAAATACTAGCAAAATGCATAGCACTCAGAATTAAAAGGGTTTTACCAGGTATTGTTCATCCTGATCAGACAGGTTTTTTTTACATGGATGATACATTGGAGATAATATACGACAACTAGAAATAATAGAACATATAAGAATCCAGGAATGGTATTTATAGCTGATTTTGAAAAGGCATTTGATAAAGTAAGACTGGATTTTATTTATACATGCCTGGATTTTTTACATTTCTTATAAAATGGGTAAAAAATAATGTATAGTAACCCCAGGTGTAAAATAGTAAATAACAGCTACGTTTTGAATTGTCAAGAGGAGTTAAACAAGGGTGTGCGCTGTCACCATATCTATTCGTTATGGCTATCGAAATGCTAGCAATTAAAATCAGCCCCAATAACAACAATAGAGGATTAGAAATCCAAGGCTTAAAAACAAAAGTGTCCATGTATGCCGATGACTCAAGTTTTATGTTAAGTCCGCAAGCTAGATCCCTGCAACGTCTCATTGAAGATCTAGATAACTTTTCTGTACTCTCTGGACTAAAACCTAATTATGATAAGTGTACAATATTACTTATTGGATCCTTAAAAAATACAACTTTTACATTACCTTGCAGCTTACCTATAAAATAGGCTGATGGTGAAGTAGACATACTCAGTATTCATATCACAAAATATATAAATAAGCTCTTCACAATGAATTTAGATAGAAATCCTGCAATGAAGAGGTAAATATCTGTCTATTTATGAAAAAATTGCCTTGATTAACTCCTTAGTCATATCTCAGTTTACTCACTTACTTGTTGCGCTGCCTACTCCTGATGATTCGTTTTTCAAATTATATGAGCAAAAAATATTTCACTTTATCTGGGACGCTAAACGAGACAAAATAAAACGAGCCTATCTATATAATGAATATGAATTGGGTGGGTTGAGATTATTAAATATAAACACACTAAACATCTCTCTAAAAGCTTCACTCATTCAAAAGATTTATTTGAACCCTAAATGGTTCTCAAGTAGATTACTAAGAAAACCTCATCCATTGTTTAAAAATGGACTTTTTGCCTTTGTGCAGATTGCCATGTCTCATTTTCGATTAATTGAAAATGATACTTTTTTTAAAGGATCTCTCTTTTTCAAACAAGCATTGCAGAGCTGGCTACAATTTCAATTTCTTCCCCCTGAAAAGGTAGAACAAATATTACAACAAAATATTATGGCTGAACTCAAATGTGCTGGTTGATAAAATACCTGTATTTATGGGAAAGATGTTTGAAAAGGGTATTTTGTTCTTAAATGATATTGTAAATTGTAATGGTAGAGTTATGTCCTTCATGGAGTTATCAGAACTGTACGGGAAGGTCTGCTCAATCCAAGAGTACCACCAATTGATTACAGCATTGCAGCAATGGAGGAGGTGGGTGGCAGCGGGAGAAAGTGTCCAATATAAAGGAACAAAACTGGCGGAGGAACAAAAATAGCATAAATCGGAAAGTATACCAGTTTCATTTGAGGACCAGGATGTTGACAACCGTGTCATACAGATTGCAAAATAGTTGTGAAGAGATTTTTGATGTACCGATTCGATGGTACAGGGTGTATGAGTTGATATATAAAACAACGCAAGATTCAAGACTTCGTGCTTTTCAGCTAAAATTATTATATAAAATTCTTGCCACCAACAAAATGTTGAATATTTGGGGCATAAAATCATCGAAGCTCTGCAGATTTTGTTGTGAGGATACAGAATCAATAGACCATTTATTTTGGTATTGTTTCTGGTCTCAGGTTCAGGAATGGCTGAAAATGCATAGCATTGATCTAAAATGGACCCTAGAAATAGTGCTGTTAGGAGATCTGGAGAGACCGGGTCAGTCAATTACTACCTTTTTTCTCTTTAGTTCATTATCTTGGTTGTTGGTGCATTGGGGGGTTCTTGGGGGTGGGGAATGGAATTATTATTATTTTTTTTATTTATTTTTTCTTCGGGGGAGGGGGGGACTGTGGGAGGGGTCTCGAATGGTTGAGGGACAGCTATTGGGGAACTGTGGGGGAATCTTGGAGGGTTCGGGTTTCACAAGATTGTGATCATGAAAAAGCAAACTATGACATATTTTATATCACTATCATGCGCACGCACCCTCACACATAAGGATGGCTCTGTTGCGGAAAGACTGATACATGTTTGATAGTGTCTTGATGCTGTATTGTTTGTCCTTCATGTTCTAATACTTTAATGTTACCCCTTGTGTTTTTTTGTAATAAATAATTATTTTAAAAAATAATTTAAAAAAGACGATGATCCAAAACACAATCAAGTCTATATGAAAATAGTTGAAAAAGTAACAAATTTGAAGTTTTGGAACGGCCTAGTCAAAGTCCAGACATAATCCCAATTGAGATGTTGTGGCAGGACTTGATGTGAGCGACTGATCAACAACTACAGGAAGAGTTTGTTTGGAGTCATTGCAGCTAAAGGTGGCACAACCAATTACTGAGTGTAAAGGGGCAATTACTTTTTTCACACAAGGGCATTGGGTGTTGCATAACTTTGTTTATGAAATATGTATGTAATTGCTGTGTTATTTGTTCACTCAGGTTCCCTTTATCTAATACTAGGTTTTGGTTGAATATCTGACAACATTCAATATCAAAAATATGTAAAAGTAGAAAAACTTAGAAAGTGGGCAAATACTTTTTCACAGCACTGTAACTAGTACTCACATCTGTATTCATAAAAAGGCGTTGAAAGGCTGGTCAGGGCTCACATCAACACCACCATCCTAGATACCATGGACCCACTCCAATTCGCATACCGCCGAAACAGATCCACACATGACGCAATCTCTATTACACTCCACACTACCCTCTCTCACCTACACAAGAGGAACACCTATGTGAGAATTCTGTTCATTCACAGCTCAGCGTTCAATACCACAGTGCCATCCAAGCTCTTCACTAAGGTAAGGACCCTGGGACTGAACACAGCCTTCTGCAACTAGATCCTGGACTTCTTGATGGGCTGCCCCCAGGTGGTGAGGGTAGGTAACAACACATCCACTATGCAGAACCTCGACACTGGTGCCCCTTAGGGGTGCGGTTTAGTCTCTCCCTGTACTCCCCTTTCACCCACGTCTGTGTGGCTGCGCATGACTCCAACACCATCATTAAGAGTGCTGATGACACGACAGTGGCAGGCCTGATCACTGATGACAATGAGACCGCTTATAAGGAGGAAGTCAGAAACCTGGCAGTGTTGTGCCAGGACAACAACCCCCCCCCCCCCCCCCAACATCCGCAAGGCAAAGTAGCTGATTGTGGACTACAGGACACGGAGGGCCGAGGACGCCCCATTCACATCGAAGGGACTGTAGTGGAGTGGGTTGAGAGCTTAAAGTTCCTCGGTGTCCACATCACTAAGGATCTATCATGGTCCATACACACCAACACAGTCGTGAAGAGGACATGACAATGCCTCTCCCCCCTCAGGAGGATGAAAATATTTGGCATGGGCCCTCAGATCCCCAAAAAGTTCTACAGCTGCACCATTGAGAGCATCTTGAATGGCTGCATCACCGCTTGTGATGGCAACCGCAAGGCGCTACACAGGGTAGTGAATACGGCCGATCCGTGTCCTCCATACCAGGCAGTGTCAGAGGAAGGCCCTAATAATTTCGTAAGCAGTACCGATGCGCCAAGTCTCGAACCAACAAGACCCTGAACAGCGTCTACCCCCAAGCCATAAGACTGCTAAAGAGTTAGTTAAATAGTTAACCAAATAGCCACGCGGACGTTCTGCATGGACCCTTTTTGCACTAACGATTTTGTCTCATCACATATGCTGCTGCTACTGTTTATTCTCCATCCTGTTGACTTATCAAATTTCAAATAAAATGTATTTATATAACCGTTCGTACATCAGCTGATACCTCAAAGTGCTGTACAGAAACCCAGCCTAAAACCCCAAACAGCAAGCAATGCAGGTGTTGAAGAACGTTGGCTAGGAAAAACTCTCTAGAAAGGCCAAAACCTAGGAAGAAACCTAGAGAGGAACCATGCTATGAGGGGTGGCCAGTCCTCTTTTGGCTGTGCCGGGTGGAGATTATAACAGAACATGGCCAAGATGTTGAAATGTTCATAAATGACCAGCATGGTCAAATAATAGGTCTGGGACAGGTAGCACGTCCGGTGAACAGGATTCCATAGCCGCAGGCAGAACCGTTGAAACTGGAGCAGCAGTTTGGACAGGGGACAGCAAGGAGTCATCATGCCAGGTAGTCCTGAAGCATGGTCCTAGGGCTCAGGTCCTCCGAGAGAGAGAAAGAAAGAGAGAAAGAGAGAGAGAATTAGAGAGAGCATACTTAAATTCACACAGGACACCGGATAAGACAGGAGAAGTTCTCCAGATATAACAAACTGACCCTAGCCCCCTGACACATAAACTACTGCAGCACAAATACTGGAGGCTGAGACAGGAGGGGCAGGAGACACTGTGGCCCCATCCGATGATACCCCCGGACAGGGCCAAACAGGAAGGATATAACCCCACCCACTTTGCCAAAGCACAGCCCCCACACCACTAGAGGGATATCTTCAACCACCAACTTACCATCCTGAGACAAGGCCGAGTATAGCCCACAAAGATCTCCACCACGGCACAACCCAAGGGGGTGCGCCAACCCAGACAGGAAGATCACATCAGTGACTCAACCCACTCAAGTGACGCCAAGTCTAGAACCAACAAGACCCTGAACAGCTTCTACCCCCAAGCCATAAGACTGCTAAAGAGTTAGTTAAATAGTTATCCAAATGGTCAAATAATCACTTTATTTCTAGTTATATGTGTATATCTATCTCAAATAACTCGTACCCCTGCACATCAACTCGGTACTAGTACCCTGTGTATATAGCCAAGTTATCACTACTCATTGTCTATTTATTATTACTTGTGTTAATACGTGTTATTACTTTTCTATTTCTCTATTTCTTTCTCAATTAATTGTTGGAAGGGGCCGTATGAAACATTGTACTGTTTGTCTGCACCTGTTGTTTACAAAGCATATGACAAATACAATTTGATTTGATTTGTAATGCATTGAAATTGCTACTCCTCATTTTGATAGGAACGATCAAATGTATTTTCTTATCCATTTTAATCATCTGTAGCTAAGATATTGGTATACTGACTGACTGTATACTGTTAGCCTATTCTTCTCTGTAAGCTATGATGAGACCCAGCGTTCAGATGGCATTTTGATGTGAGGTATGATGTCTTTGTATGTACGGTCATCTACTGGCCATATATGAGATTGCGTAACATTATATTTGAACATGCTTGTTATCCAGGGGGCTCTAGGACCCGGTTCAGGCAGTAGTGTTTTGTAAGAAAGTGTCGATTGTCGAGTGATGGAATACTTTACTCCATGCATGCCACAAGAAGAATAAGGACAATTTACAAGTGGATACAACAAGATTACCATTATTGTTGTTTTTGACTTTTAATATCTCTTCGCGTAAAACGGGTTATTTGTTTGGAGCTTCAATTCACTAAATCGCTTTCCAGCACCAGCTTTTCTTGAGAAGGTGAGTGTTGTAATAACAGCAACAGATCTAAGCTAGCTAATTTAGCTAGCTAGCTATCTTGATAGGTCAGACAGATAACGCCACAAATGTATTTATTACAATTTTTATTTAACTAGGCAAGTCTCACAAATGATAGCTAGAGAAAAACTATACTGCTAAGGTTATTCTGAAGCTCTGTCGTTGTTGTCACATTGTTTAAATATGCCCTCTGTCAAAGAGCGGGCCACCAAGAAAAACAGGCTAACAATGCCACTGGGACAAATGCATCATGATTACCATGATAATATCTGTAGTGCTCAAGAAATTATTCCATGAGAGCAACAACATCTGAAGCATTTGTTTAGAAAGTTCCATTTCATATGACGACAAAAACATAAACATTGGAGTTTTTTTGGGGGGGGGGGGGGGGGTTATGATAGTAAGGTACAGTTGTTCTGAACATTTATGTACATCCAAATGAATAATTTTATTAGTTGGAATTACAATGTGCACCATGACCTCTTTGAACTGGAGCTTGTGAGGGCTTCGTTCCTACATACCAAGCTACTCCATGGTACATTAGCCGTGTGTCAGCACACCACTGTAACCTAATTCTAGTATGATATTTTGAATGAATATCAGTTGATGAAATGTGATGTGTTTCAGGTGTCTTAAGTGCCTTGACTGAATCAGAATTGGTCCACTGCCCACCCCAGATGACAGGCTGGGGTGCTTTTAGGAGCCATGACTGAAGCACTAACCATATCTTAAAGTTCACAGCCCGATATAGCAGGGTTGGCCTGGATCTCTTAGGCCTATTAGGTCTGTTAAATGATTATAGACTAGGAAAAGATGCTTGCTGTGTTTTGCTTCATAGTACAACACACACACCTCAAGGAAATTCAATCTGCTCTTGACCCTGATACATTAAGTAGGGTATAGCATGATTGTCCTGCAAAATAATGAACACGTGTTCATTGTGTTGACTAACTTCACTTTTGATTGCTGCTGGGGTAGTTATGAATGGAAGAAGTTAGACTAGTTGAATGTCATCATGAATCGCAGTTTAGAATAGGATACAAATACGGTCCTGTGCAAATACTGCAGAGAATGTATTTTTGAAAACTAATTTCATGCAGTCTACTGTATGATTTCCTTTGCCTGTCCTGCCTTTTTAAAATCTCTTAACATACATGTTTCTGATCTTGAGCCCTATGTGTAGGCTTAATGTGGTAGTAATATGTCTGTTATAGTGAATACTCTCTTTTCCCTCCCTGTCTCCCCAGCTCCCAGCCACCATGGTGGTAGTGCAAAGCTACTGTGAGGCCAGCGCTTCCATCTCCGAAGCCTGGCTGGAGGGCGGCATCTCGCCCTGCTTCTACTTCACCCTGGTGCCCACCGTCCTGCTTACCCTCTCCTTCTTCTTCGGCGCCTTCCACTGCGTCTGCTACCGCCGCTACGGCACCGAGATGGAGCCCAAGTTCGTGCCGCGCTCACACCTCTATGGCCTCCAACTGGCAGTCTCCCTGCTCCTCCTGTTGCAGTTCCTAGGGGGGCTGGTGTGGAGGGCAGCCGGAGGATTGGAGCTCCCCGGCTATGTGGTGCTGTACGGCTGCCTGTCCATGCTGGGCTGGGTCTGGGCAGTGGCCCTGCTAAGGCTGGAGAGAAGGAGGGTGCTGGTGAGGGACCGGACGCGGGGCCACAGCACGGTGCTGCTGCTCTTCTGGGCTGTGGCATTTTCAGCGGAGAACCTGGCCTTCGTCTCCTGGGCCAGCCCCTACTGGTGGTGGGGCCTGGAGAACACACAGCAGCAGGTGAGAGAGGACCAATGGTATTGTTGAGGGTTTAACATTATAGAATGTCCCCAATATATCACTCAAAGAGACACGTCTGTTCTACATAATGTATTTATATCTGAATGTTTCACAACCTTGCCTACTGAACGTGGCACTGGGGTCTGTTCAGGAGGGTGTAGCGTTAGAGGACCTTCAGATAGAAATGTATTTGTGTAGAATAAACATGATTAACTGTCAGGTTATGTTGGAAATGGTGTTAGATCTGTTCCTTGCATTTCTGTCTGCATCGTTTGAAACGTTTCATCTCTTTGAATGAACCCCACAGTGAGGATGAACTGCGATCCCACTCCCTAGTTTCTTTGAGGTTGTTAAAATGTTGACATATATTGTTACTGGCTATTAGTATTAAACTTAACATTGAGTTTTTACATTCCATCACACAAGTCTAGTAATTGGCCTCCTCAAAAGTAAGTTAGTCTACTCATAGGGTGTGATACTGTATCTGCATAAATGGGACACATAGGCTAGGTTTTATGTTTCTTAAATCCCATTTCGTAATGACTGTTGTGATTGTAAAAAAAATATTACAAAGCAGTTTCTCGCAAGAAGACTGCTAATATAGAAACTGGCATTCCAACCATGACACAGCAGTGAAAGGGGGCGGAACCATTATCATTATTCAGCTTTGAGTAACTCTAGAAGTGCAGAGTCATTGCCCCATCTTGTCATTCACCATCCCTCTCCCTCTGGCCACGCCCCCAAATATAAATGTTGTAACCAATCAGAACATGCCTTTTCTTAGTCCCACCCTGTGGCTGTCATTGGTCGTCCTACTCAGCATGACTTTAGGTTGTACAAGTCATGTCTGGAAGTATGGCTGTTTAATATGTCTCCCTGGTGTGTTCAACTGATGCATTCTGAATGCATCTTCATTAGCTTTTTACCAAGCTTTCACCATCTTTGTTCTTCCAATGGGTTGTTATACCACAAAGTATATGACACGGTCCACTGTTTACTTTGTGTCATAATATGTACAGTATTTTACTTTGTACAGTCAGTCTGACTGTAACCACTGACTCACCTCTCACCTTTGAATTGAGAGGTGAGGCAGGCACCTCTGCCTCACAGAGCAGACTTGATGACAAATCTGCTGATGTGCCCTTGAGCAATGCACTTAACCATAATTGCTCCTGTAAATCGTTCTGGATAAGAGAGTCTGCTAAATGACTTAAATGTAAATTGTATGTGTTGAATGGAGTATTGAAATAATTTTTTCTGTGTTTTATGCAGCTATGCTTGTCAGTCAGCACTTATTTAAAGGAATACAAAACTCACTTTTTAATTATTAATTATTTTACTCCTGATGTGCACCATTTGCGATTGTGATGGGATTGTATTAACAGTCCCATTGGGATTGAATTATCAGTGGACAACATACTAAAATATAGTATATGTGCAAGATTCTTTTAAATAGTCAATGTGTAATTGCTACATCCATTTTTGAACTAATGATCTACACCCATTGATTCTTGAAGATTATAACTTTTGAATGCCTCATGAGCTTAGTTCAACTGTCACACCCCATATGAGCTTGTTTTACTTTAATGTTTATAACATTGTAAATGTAAACACAGTGTATAACCTCTAAAGATGGTTAAAACTATAATGTTTATACCATGGATGGTCAGTCCTTGCATCCATAGCTCTGTCTATGTATTTGAGTGGTTCTATTTCTCCAAGCCATTCCTTCAGCTTTTTACCAAAACTGCAGTTTGCCCCTTTAAAGGTTCAGTCATGGTTAAGCGTTTTTCATTCATTACCTCAGGTGGAATTTTCTCTGTGGTTGATGCGCTACATCGGCACAGGAACACTCTTCTTCCTGGGCCTGAAGGCTCCGGGATTACCACGGAGACCGTACATGCTCCTGATCAACGAGGACGAACGTGACGTGGAGGGCGGCACTGGCCAGGTAACCTAGTAATGGAATCAAATGTTATTTCTCACATGCGCCGAATACAACAGGTGTAGACTTTACCGTGAAATGCTTACTTACAAGCCCTTAACCAACAATGCAGTTTTAAGAAAATAGAGTTAAGAAAATATTTACTAAATTAACTAAAAGTTAAAACATTTTTTTTTTTTAAATATCACATTAAAATAACAATAACGAGCCATTTTACAGGGGGTACCAGCACCGAGTCAATGTGCGGGGGGTAGAGGTTAGTCAAGGTAATTGAGGTAATATGTACAGGGAGTTAAGGGTAAAGTGACTGCATATATAATAAATAGTGAGTAGCCACAGTGTAAAAAAAGGTAAAGGGGTCCTGGATGGCAGGACGCTTGGCCCCAGTGATGTACTGGGCCGTATGCACTACCCTCTGTAGCGCCTTACGGACGGATGCTGAGCAGTTGCCATACCAGGCCTCGATGCAACCGTTCAGGATGCTCTCAATGTTGTAGCTGTAGAACCTTTTGAGGATCTGGGAACCCACCAATCTTATCAGCCTTCTGAGGAGGAATAGGCATTGTTGTGCATTCTTTGCGACTGTCTTGGTGTGTTTGGACCATGACAGTTTCTTGGTGATGTGGACACCAAGGAACTTGAAGCACTAGACCCACTCCGCCACAGCCCCGTCGATGTGAATGGAGGTGTGTTCGGCCCTCCATTTCATGTAGTCCATGATCAGCTCCTTTGTCTTGCTCACGTTGAGGGAGGTTGTTGTCCTGGCCTGACCTCCTTCCAAAATGCTGTCTCGTCATTGATCAGACCTTCCACTGTTGTTTCGTCATCAAACTTAATGATGGCGTTGGAGTCATGCTTGGCCAGGCAGTCATGGGTGAACAAGGAGTACAGGAAGGGACTAAGTACGCACCCCTGAGGGGCCCTCATGTTGAGGATCAGCGTGGCAGATGTGTTGTTGCCTACCCTTACCACCTGGGGGGGCGGCCCATCAGGATCCAGTTGCAGAGGGAAGTGTTTAGTTCCAGTGTCCTTAGCTTAGTGATGAGCTTTGTGGGCACTATGGTGTTGACTACAGCTCAGCATTCAATGAACAGCATTCTCACATAGGTGTTCCTTTTGTCCAGGTGTGAAAGGGCAGTGTGGAGTGCAATTGAGATTGCATCATCTGTGGATCTGTTTGGGCTGTATGCAAATTGGAATGGATCTAGGGTTTCCAGGATGATGGTGTTGATGTGAGCCATGACCAGCCTTTCAAAACACTTCATGGCTACCAACTTGAGTGCTACTGGGTGGTAGTCATTTAGGCAGGTTACCTTGGCATTCCTGGGCACAGGCACTATGGTGGTCTGTTTGAAACATGTAGGTATTACAGACTCGGTCAGGGAGAGGTTGAAAATGTCAGTGAAGGCACTTGACAGTTAGTTCACACATCCTCTGAGTACACTTCCTGATAATCTGTCTGGCGCCATGGCCTTGTGAATGTTGACCTGTTTAAAGGTCTTGCTCACATTGGCTACAGAACAGCTGGTGCTCTCATGCATGCTTCAGTGTTGCTTGCCTCGAAGTGAGCATAAAAGGCATTTAGCCTGTCTGGTAGGCTCGCGTCATTGGGCAGCTGACGGCTGGGTTTCCCTTTGTGGTCCGTAATAGTTTGCAAGCCCTACCATATCCGATGAACGTCAGAGCCGGTGTAGAAGGATTCTATCTTAATCCTGTATTGACACTTTGCCTGTTTGATGGTTCGTTTGAGGGCATATCAGGAATTCTTATAAGCGTATGGATTAGTGTCCCGCTCCTTGAAAACGGCAGCTCCATGGCTTCTGGTTGGGACATGTACGTACGGTCACTGTGGGGACGATATCATCAATGTATTTATGGATGAAGCCGACGACTGAGGTGGTATATTCCTCAATGCCATTGGATGAATCCCGGAATTTATTCCAGTCTGTGCTAGAAAAACAGTCCTGTAGCTTATCATCCGCTTCATCTGACCACTTCAGTATTGAGCGAGTCACTGGTACAACCTGCTTTAGTTTTTGCTTGTACGCAGGAATCAGGATGGTCAAATTTTTTTTTTTTTTTGGTTGCACAGGTGACATGTTGGTAGAAATTAGGTCAACCCGATTTAAGTTTGCCTGCATTAAAGTCCCCGGCCGCAACCCTTTTTGTTGTTGTTTATTGTCTCTGTCTGTATTTATTAAGTTCACAATAACCCCTAATATCTCTATCTGTATGCCAGCCCCTGTTGGATGGGGCAGAGGAATCCCAGTCTACCTGGCAGGACTTTGGGCAGAAGGTGCGTCTGCTGGTGCCCTACATGTGGCCCAAAGGCAGCATGCTGTTACAGGGCCTGGTGGTGCTCTGTCTGTGCCTGCTGGGTCTGGAGAGGGTCATCAATGTCTTCGTGCCCATCTACTACAAGAACATTGGTGAGAGAGCATCCCTCCTTTCGCAACATCTGCCCTAGATCCAGCTTTTATCTGGATTCCTTTTTAAATTCCTACTTGTTTGCTGTCACAGCCTTATTGGTTGTGTTGCAGGTTGTCTTTATTGGTGCTGCGCTGCATATTCTCAAAAGTATTGTGTGATATCATTGTGGCTATGATAATCTGCCCAGCAAAACTGCAGAAAAGATGACCTGGGACTGTCGACCCTTTTCAAAACCTCTCTCTCTCACTCTCATAGTGAATGAGCTGACTGATGGAAGCAGCTGGAAGACCTTGGCCACCACTGTGTGTGTCTATGTCTTGCTCAAGTTCCTGCAAGGTGGAGGGGCAGGTGAGTGCAAGGCTCTAAAGTGCGACTCATTTGGTAAATAATATTTTGCCCTGCGACTACTTTTTTATTTCGGGAGCACTGTGCAAGTATGAAAAAAATCTCCCAGATAATTGTTGTAATGATAAGACTTAGCCGTACCGTTGTCTCTGAGTTCGCTAGAGAAATAAGCGAGTGCAGATTCGTTAGTGTCCTTGTTGCACCATTACTACAGCGAAAGTGGCTTGTTTCTAGCCCAACCAGGTCAAAAGATCTGACCCGTATTTGCGCCGCAACATTTTTATCTTCCTATAGCGGATAGCTGGGACCACATTTTACATACATAAACCATGTTGTGGGCCGTTCTAAAACTACTCGCGAACCATTTGTTGACACTTTGTTCTGTCATTGGCTAGCTAGCTAACAACCTGGTGACTTGACCAGTCTATCCAGACATTTGGGGGCACAGAAAGAAAGGAAAAGGGATAGCTTCTTCAGGAGATCAATGAATATAGCAATGAATGAATGAGGGATATATTGCATGTCATCATCACAAACCTGAGTTTTTAGAGAGAATGCATCTCAAACAATATGGTGTATTTGCAGACCGCAATTCGGGGCATTTTCTGATGTGGTCATTCCTTGATATCAGGAAACGTCCATTGGTGCCTGCCATTGGTCAATTCTGGTGTTATGCGACGGATGGTTTCTCAACACATGATTTGTTTACATAGCAGGTTAGGATAATTAACGTGGCAGTTTAGGATAATTAACGTGGCAGGTTAGGTGAATTAGCGTGGCAGGTTGGGAGAAGACTAAAGTTAGGAAAAGGGTTGGGCTTAGCTACAATGCTACACTTGTCAACAACTGTTGTCCCCAACGTGAAAGAAACGGCCAAGGACCAATGGCGAGCATCAATGGGTGTAATTTGATGGGTCAAGAAACCCCTATATAAAAAAAACGCCCATAATTGCGGTCTGCAATTACACCCATCTCTCTCTCTCAATAGGAAAATAGTGCTTTTAATATTCCACAAATTACATTGTAATTTCAATTACCAGTATTTGTATCAACGTTTTAGCTTTTATAATAACCTCATGTATTTACAGTGTTACATATTAGTTTCCAGGGCACAACATGTGCTTCAAAAGCAGCTATAATTCATCAAAGCCAAATATAAGCTATATATCAATCAATGAAACAATACAGTGGTGCAAAAAGTATTTAGTCAGCCACCAATTGTGCAAGTTCTCCCACTTATAAAGATGAGAGAGGCCTGTAATTTTCATCATAGGTACACTTCAACTATGACGGACAAAATGAGAAAAAAAAGAAATTCCAGAAAATCACATTGTAGGATTTTTAATGAATTTATTTGCAAATTATGGTGGAAAATAAGTATTTGGTCACCTACATACAAGCAAGATTTCTGGCTCTCACAGACCTGTAACTTCTTCTTTAAGAGGCTCCTCTGTCCTCCACTCGTTACCTGTATTAATGGCACCTGTTTGAACTTGTTATCAGTATAAAAGACCTGTCCACAACCTCAAACAGTCACACTCCAAACTTCACTATGGCCAAGACCAAAGAGCTGTCAAAGGACACCAGAAACAAAATTGTAGACCTGCACCAGGCTGGGAAGACTGAATCTGCAATAGGTAAGCAGCTTGATTTGAAGAAATCAACTGTGGGAGCAATTATTAGGAAATGGAAGACATACAAGACCACTGATAATCTCCCTCGATCTGGGGCTCCACGCAAGATCTCCCCCTGTGGGGTCAAAATGATCACAAGAACGGTGAGCAAAAATCCCAGAACCACACAGGTGAATGACCTGCAGAAAGCTGGGACCAAAGTAACAAAGCCTACCATTAGTAACACACTACGCCGCCAGGGACTCAAATCCTGCAGTGCCAGACGTGTCCCCCTGCTTAAGCCAGTACATGTCCAGGCCCGTCTGAAGTTTGCTAGAGAGCATTTGGATGATCCAGAAGAAGATTGGGAGAATGTCATATGGTCAGATGAAACCAAAATATAACTTTTTATTTTGGGTAAACTCAACTCGTTGTGTTTGGAGGACAAAGAATGCTGAGTTGCATCCAAAGAACACAATACCTACTGTGAAGCATGGGGGTGGAAACATCATGCTTTGGGGCTGTTTTTCTGCAAAGGGACCAGGACGACTTATCCGTGTAAAGGAAAGAATGAATGGGGCCATGTATCGTGAGATTTTGTGTGAAAACCTCCTTCCAACAGCAAGGGCATTGAAGAGGAAACGTGGCTGGGTCTTTCAGCATGACAATGATCCCAAACACACCGCCCGGGCAACGGAGTGGCTTCATAGAAGCATTTCAAGATCCTGGAGTGGCCTAACCAGTCTCCAGATCTCATCTCCATAGAAAATCTTTGGAGGGAGTTGAAAGTCCATGTTGCCCAGCAACAGCCCCAAAACATCACTGCTCTAGAGGAGCATGGAGGAATGGGCCAAAATACCAGCAACAGTGTGTGAAAACCTTGTGAAGACTTACAGAAAACGTTTGACCTCTGTCATTGCCAACAAAGGGTATATAAAAAAGTATTGAGATAATACTTTTGTTATTGACCAAATACTTATTTTCCACCATAATTTGCAAATAAAATCATTAAAAATCCTACAATGTGATTTTCTGGATTTTTTTTCCCTCATTTTGTCTGTCATAGTTGAAGTGTACCTATGATGAAAATTACAGGCCTCTCTCATTCTTTTTAAGTGGGAGAACTTGCACAATTGGTGGCTGACTAAATACTTTTTTGCCCCACTGTATATATATATATATATATATATATATATATATATTCTGGTGCCCCTAACTTTTTTAAATTGGGAACACCAGTGATACCAATACATTTTTTTTTTTAAATTTAGAGCCCTGGGTGAGGGGGAATTTCACCTTCCATATTGTCTTTCTCTGCTACACCCATTCCTTGGTCTCCTTGAGTACTGTTATTTTAAATGTCTCTCTCGCTCTATATATCTCCTCTCCCCAACCCCACTCTTACCCTTCCCCCCTGCCCTCTCCCTCTTCTTCTCTTTCCTGAACCTCACTCTCTCCCTAGGTGCGTCTGGCTTCATCAGTAACCTGCGCTCCTTCCTGTGGATCCGCGTGCAGCAGTACACCAACCGGGTGGTGCAGGTGCGTCTGTTCGGCCATTTACACTCACTGTCACTGCGCTGGCACCTGGGCCGACGCACCGGGGATGTCCTGCGTAGCATCGACCGCGGCACCTCCTCCATCAACAGCCTGCTCAGGTGAGCCTCCAAATAATAAATTGTGTGCGTGGTTTTCTGAGCCACGCCCCTACCTTTTTTTAAAGGTATGCATATTTGTATTCCCAGTCTTGAGAAACACATAGTTTAGGGCCTAATGAATTCATTTCAAGTGACTGATTTTCCTTATGAACTGTAACTCAGTAAAATATTTTAAGTTGTTGCGTTTTATATTTTTGTTCAGTGTATATACTGTCCAGTGCCTTCAGAAAATATTCACATTTAAACAAAACAACAAATGATTTAAAAATGAAAAACTGAAATGTCTTGAGTCAATAAGTATTCAGCCACTTTGTTATGTAAAACTTAAATAAGTTCAGGAGTAAAAATGTACTTAACAATAACAAAAAGCAGACATTGAATATCCCTTTGAGCATGGTGAAGTTAGTAATTATACTTTGGATGTTGTATCAATACTCCAAGTCACTACAAAGATACAGGCATCCTTCCTAACTCAGTTGCCGGAGAGGAAGGAAACCGCTCAGGGATTTCACCATGAAGCCTATGGTGACTTTAAAACAGTTACAGAGTTGGCTGTTATAGGCTGTGATAGGAGTTGGCTGTAATGGCTGTGATAGGGTAGCCATCAGCGGCACCTCACCGCTGCTAAATTAATATAGGGGAAATGCTGAACATACGTGTTTGTTCTTGGTGTGATTTACCTTATCCTCAAAGTTTAGAGACTGCTTCCTCAGGGGTTTACTCAATTGTCAAAAAGAGAGATTAAACTGTTCTCCTTTCCACCTTAAAATTGAGTCTACATTAAATTTCTTCCATCACTACCAACCAGTGTGATGTGACCCAACTATGATCCCCCTGTAGTATGTCTTAGTTTCTTAGTGTCATCCTAACCTGTGGACAGTCTGTGTGTTCATTCCGAGTTAAACCTGGCCTCCCTCTCTTTCTCTCCACAGCTACATTGTATTCAGCATCTTCCCCACCATCGCAGATATCGTCATCTCCATCATCTACTTCATCACCTACTTCAACGCCTGGTTCGGACTCATCATATTCGTCTGCATGTTCCTCTACCTCAGTGAGTACAAGGCCTCCTTTCCAGAACCAATTCAGTTATATTTCTAAGGTAATAATAATTTGATCTTAGTCAAATGTGTGAAATACTTTCAAATGACTTGACCTGCACCAATGGAATAGTCCCAAAAGTGTAAATTAAATCTAATCAAAATGTATTGGTCACATACAACAGGTGAAATGCTTAATTACGAGCCCCTAACCAACAATGCATTTAAAAATGTAAAATACGGATAAGAAATAAAAGTAACAAGTAATTAAAGAGCAGCAGTTAAAAAACAATAGCGAGAATATGTACAGAGGGGTTCCGGTACATAGTCAATGTGTGGGGGAACCGGTTAGTTGAGGTATTATGTACATGGGTAGAGTTATTAAAGTGACTATGCATAGATGGTAACAACAGAGAGTGGCAGCGGTGTAAAAGAGGGGGGGGGGGACAATGCAAATAGTCTGGGTCTTATGGCTTGGGGGTAGAAGCTGTTTAGAAGCCTTTTGGACCTAGACTTGGCGCTCCGGTACCGCTTGCCGTGCGGTAGCAAAGAGAACAGTCTATGACTTGGGTGGCTGTAGTCTTTGACAATTTTTAGGGCCTTCCTCTGACACCGCCTGGTATAGAGGTCCTGGATAGCAGGAAGCTTGGCCCCAGTGATGTACTGTGCCTTTTGCACTACCCTCTGTAGTGCCTTGCGGTCGGAGGCTGTGCAGTTGCCATACCAGGTAGTGATGCAGCTGTAGAACCTTTTGAGGATCTGAGAACCCATACCAAATCTTTTCAGTCTCCTGAGAAGGAATAGGTTTTGTCGTGCCCTCTTCACGGCTGTCTTGGTGTGCTTGGACCATGTTAGTTTGTTGGTGATGTGGACACCAAGGAACTTGAAGCTCTCAACCTGCTCCACTGCAGCCCCGTCGATGAGAATGGGGGCGTGCTCGGTCCTCCTTTTCCTCTAGTCCACAATCATCTCCTTTGTCTTGACCACGTTGAAGGAGAATTTGTTGTCCTGGCACCACACTGCCAGGTATCTGACCTCCCTATAGGCTGTCTCGTCGTTGTCAGTGATCAGGCCTACCACTGTTGTGTCATCGGCAAACTTAATGATGGTGTCGGAGTCATGCCTGGCTATGCAGTCATGAGTGAACAGGGAGTGCAGGAGGGGACTGAGCACACACCCCTGAGGGGCCCCTGTGTTGAGGATCAGCGTGGCGGATGTGTTGTTACCTAACCTTACCACCTAGGGTGGCCCATCGGGAAGTACAGGATCCAGCTGCAGTGGGAGGTGTTCAATCCCAGGTTCCTTAGCTTATTAATGAGCTTTGAGGGTACTATGGTGTTGAATGCTGAGCTGTAGTCATTGAATAGCATTCTCACATAGGTTTTCCTTTTGTCCAGATGGGAAAGGGCCGTGTGGAGTGCAATAGAGATTGCATTATCTGTTGGGGCAGTGTGTAAGTTAGAGTGGGTCTAGGGTTTCTGGGACAATGATGTTGATGTGAGCCATGACCAGCCTTTCAAAGCTACATGGCTACAGATGTGAGTGCTACAGGTCGGTAGTCATTTTGGCAGGTTGCTTTAGTATTCTTGGGCGCAGGCACTATGGTGGTCTGCATTATAGACTCGGACAAGGAGAGTTTGAAAATGTCAGTGAAGACACTTGCCAGTTGGTCATCGCATGCTCGCAGTACACGTCCTGGTAATCTGTCTGGCCCTGCAGCCTTAAAGGTCTTACTCACATCGGCTGCAGAGAGCGTGATCATAGTCTTCCGGAACAGCTGGTGTTCTCATGCTTATTTCAGTGCCATTTGCCTCGAAGTGAGCATAGAAGTAGTTTAGCTCATTTGGTAGGCTCGTGTCACTGGGCAGCTCTCGGCTGTGCTTCCCTTTGTAGTCTGTAATGGTTTGCAAGCCCTGCCACATCCAACGAGCATCAGAGCCGGTGTAGTATGATTCAATCTTAGTCCTGAATTGACACTTTGCCTGTTTGATGGTTTGTTGGAAGGCATAGTGGGATTTCTTATAAGCTTCCGGGTTAGAGTCCCGCTCCTTGAGTGGCAGCTCTAGCCTTTAGCTCAGTGCGGATGTTTCCAGTAATCCATGGCTTCTGGTTGGGGTATGTACGTACGGACACTGGGGACGACGTCATTGATGCACTTATTGATGAAGCCAGTGACTGATGTGGTTTACTCCTCAATGCCACCAGAAGAATCCTGGAACATATTCCAGTCTGTGCTAGCAAAACAGTCCTGTAGCTTAGCATCTGCTTCATCTGACCACTTTTTTATTGATCTAGTCACTTCCTGTGCTAATTTTTGCATGAAAACAGGAATCAGGAGGATAGAATTGTGGTCAGATTTGCCATGTGGAGGGCGAGGGAGAGCTTTGTATGTGTCTTTGTGTGTGGAGTAACGGTGGTCTAGAGTTTTTTTTCCCTCTGGTTGCACATTTAACATGCTGATAGAAATTTGCTAAGTTTCTCTGCATTAAAGTTCCCTGCAACTAGGAGCGCTGCCTCTGGGTGAGTGTTTTCTTGTTTGCTTATGTCGGAATACAGCTCATTCAATGCTGTCTTAGTGCTAGCCTCTGACTGTGGTGGTATCTAAACAGCTACGAAAAATACAGATGAAAACTCTCTAAGTAGATAGTGTGGTCTACAGCTTATCATGAGATACTCTATCTCAGGCGAGCAATAGCTCTAGACTTCCTTAGATATTGTGCACCAGCTGTTATTTACAGAAATACATAGTCCGCTGCCCCTTGTCTTACCAGATGCCGCTGTTCCGCCACTGTTCCTGCCGGTACAGAGTATAACCAGCCAGCTGTATGTTGATAGTGTCATCGTTCAGCAAACGACTCCGTGAAGCATAAGATATTACAGTTTTGAATGTCCTGTTAGTAGTTTAATCTTGCGCATAGGTCATCTATTGTATTCTCCAAAGATTGCACGTTTGCCAGCAGAATGGAAGGAAGTGGGGGTTATTTGATCGCCTGCGAATTCTCAAAAGGCAGCCCGCCCTTTGGCCCCTTTTTCTCCACCTCCTCTTCACGCATATCACGGGGATCTGGGCATGTTCCCGAGAAAGCTGTATATAGTTTGCGTTGGGCTCATCAGACTCGTTAAAATAAAAAAAGGATTCTACCAGCCCGTGGGGAGTAAACGCAATCCTGATGTCCAGAAGTTATTTTCGGTCATAAGAGACGGTAGCGGCAACATTATGTACAAAATTAGTTAAAAAATAAGTTATAAACAAACAAAAAACACAATCGGTTGGGGACACGTTAAACGTCTGCCTTCTTCTCCGGCGCCATTTTTAATCAACTCTAAGCTATATCAATCACACCTATTTGAAAGTATTTTACATATGCGTTCGACCGAGATCCAGTAATACCGATGTAATATTTCATAATGGTCCATCGATACATCTCTTCAGCCCTTACCATCATCATCACGGAATGGAGGACCAAGTACAGGCGAGACATGAACACCCAGGACAACAACACAAAGTCCAAGGCTGTGGACTCCCTGCTCAACTTTGAGACGGTAACGAGATGGTCCCATTGACCTTTAACCTCTACTTGGATTGTGTTCTTTAGGGCACACAACAGAACATTTTTAAAAACATTATTCAACGTAAACATTCCAGGTAGTCCCTCCCAGTTTGTCTGTTTGATGCTTAATGAACATGACCCAGAATCCCTACCTGCCATGGTGGCACATGAAGATGCCCGCAAACATATTGCATTTCTGCAACTTCAGAGTTGCTTCATGGCTGCGATTGTAATGTTTTTCCAACAGGTGAAGTACTACAACGCAGAGAATTACGAGGTGAACCGTTTTGAGGACGCCATTCTGAAGTATCAGGTAATCCAGGCTATAGATGTCAAACTCTGATGAGTTGAGAATATAGATCTGAGTTAATTTACACCAGAGTGCTTGCTTTGGTTTTTCACATGCACAGTCCCAAGAACCCAGCAGAAATCAGCTTTTCATATATATGACTTTCATTTATCTGTCCAGTCTTTTATATTTAGCCAACAGTTGCATTCATGAGTTGTATTGACAAATGTCAATAATAAACATTAGGTCAGCCAAAGCAAAAATCTGATAAACATACGATATGACTACTGTAAGTACAGAAGTTGTTTGTTCATTGGGAAATGAATGTCCAACTAGTCAGTGACAACTGGAGTTTGACAGCAATTATGTAAGCGTATTACAGTATTAAATTACAGACACTTTGTCCTGGGATTTCCTATGATCTTCTATGTAGAAGAACCCCTTATCTTCTAACGATTCTTGTGTTGCTTGTGAGTGTTCGTGGGAGTCTCATATTTTCATATACTGTATAGCTTTTAATAGTTTGTAGCTCAAACCATTCGGACTCTACGGATGTTTTTGTTTACCAAACCCTGCCCTGGTCCCCTTCAAGATCCACCCTTGTCTCACAAATACCACTCTAGCTCAACCCCTGTTAATCACACAGACTATGGATGCAGAAGAAATAGACAAATCCAATGTTACAATCCAGAAGTCTGTAGTGCAAACACACAATCTATAAAGTTAGAAGTCCTAAATCACGCCTTCATTATGGTGGTGCTCATTGTCTTAACTTGCAAGCCCCTACCCAGCAGTGCAGTATTCAATATAATATCAAAAAGTATAATTAATAAGAAAATGTTTTGTAATAACACAAGAAATAAGAGAGGAAGCTATATACAGGGTACATGTGCAATGTGCAGGGATACTGGAGTTAGGTATGTACATGTAGGCAGGGATTAGGAGAAAGTGACTGGTAGCAGGATAAATAATAAACAGGATGGCAGAAGCATGTGGTGTGTGTGTGTGGTGAGTGAGTGAGTGTCAGCAGGTGTGACAGGCGGATGAATACACAGTGCCTTCAGAAAGTATTCATACCCCTTGACTTATTCCACATTTCGTTTTTACAGCCTAAATTCAAAATAGATTAAATATAATTTTGTCTCACCCATCTACACACAATACCCCATAATGAGTAAGTGAAAAATGTGTTTTTAGACATTTTTGCAAATGTATTTAAAATGAAATACAGAAATATCAAATTAACGTAACTATTCACTCTCAGCACTTTTCACAGTGATTACAGCTGTGAGTCTTTCTGGGTAGGTCTCTAAGAACTTTCTACACCTGGATTGTGTAACATTTGGCCATTTTTATTCTTTAAAACTCTTCAAGCTCTGTCAAATTGGTTGTTGATCATTGCTAAACAACCATTTTCAGATCTTGCCTTAGATTCTAAAGTAGATTTAAGTCAAAACTGTAACTCATCCACTCAGGAACATTTACTGTCTTCTTGGTAAGCAACTCCAGTGTAGATTTGACGTTTTAGGTTATTGTCCTGCTGAAAGGTGAATTCATCTTTCAGTGTCTGGATTTTGCCTGTGCTTGGTTCCATTCCGTAAAAAAAAAAATATTCTGGAAAAACTCCTCAGTCCTTAATGATTACAAGCATACCCATAACATGATGCAGCCACCACTATGCTTGAAAATATGGAGAGTTACGGTACTCAGTTAATTGCTTTGACACATTTCTTGCAGCAGGTAGTCTAGTAATTAGAGTGTTGGGCCAGTAACAGGAACGGTTGCTGGATTGAATCCCCGAGCTGACAAGGTAAAAATGTGTCATTCTGCCCCTGAGCAAGGCAGTTAACCCACTGTTCCCCGGGTGCCGAAAACGTGTATGTCGATTAAGGCAGCCCCCTGCATCTCTCTGATTGAGGGGTTCGGTTAAATGCAGAAGACGCATTTCAGTTGAATACATTCACTTGGACAACTGATTAGGTATCCCAACTTTCCCTTTCCCTATTACTTTAGTGCCTTGTTGGAAACAGGATGCATGTTTTGGAATATTTTTATTCTGTACAGGCTTACTTCTTCTCACTCTGTCAATTAGTTTAGTATTATGGAGTAACTACAATGTTGTCGATCCATCCAGCCAAAGTGTAGTTAATAACTTCACCATGCTCAAAGATATTCAACGTTAGCTTCTTTTTTTTTTTTAATCTACCTATAGGTGCCCTTCTTTGGTGCCCTTCTGCATTGGAAAATCTCCCTGGTCATTGTGGTTGAATCTGTGTATGAAATTCACTGCTCGTCTGAGGGACCTTACAATTATCTGTATGTGTGGGGTACAGAGATGAGGTAGTCATTCAAAAATCATGTTCAACACTTACTGCACACAGAGTGAGTCCATGCGACTAATGTGACTTTAAGCACATTTTTACTCCTAACTTATTTAGACTTGCCGTAACAAAGAGGTTAAATACTTATTGACGCAAGACACTTCAGCTTTTAATTTTTAATTAATTTGTAAAGATGTCTAAAATTTATAATTCCACATTATGGGTTTGTGTGTGTGTGTGTGCGTGTGCGTGTGCGTGCGCCAGTGACAAAAAAATCTAAATTGAATCCATTCAGGCTGTAACACAACTAAATGTGGAAAAAGTCATAACTAGTTTCTGAAGGCGTTTTACAGGTAAACAAAAGTGACTGGTAGCATATATTTAAATACTATGGTAATATACGAATGATAATATATACAGTTGAAGTCGGAAGTTTTTCACAATTCCTGACATTTAATCATAGTAAAAATTCCCTGCATTAGGTCAGTTAGGATCACCACTTTATTTTATGAATGTGAAATGTCAGAATAACAGTACAGAGAATGATTAAGCTTCTATTTCTTTCATCACATTCCAAGTGGGTCAGAAGTTAACATACACTCAATTAGTATTTGGTAGCATTGCCTTTCAATTGTTTAACTTGGGTCAAATGTTTCAGGCAGCCTTCCACAAGCTTCCCACAATAAGTTGGGTGAATTTTGGCCCGTTCCTCCTGACAGAGCTGGTGTAACGGAGTCAGGTTTGTAGGCCTCCTTGCTGGCACACGCTTTTTCAGTTCAGCCCACAAATTTTCTATAGGGTTGAGGTCAGGGCTTTGTGATGGCCACTCCAATACCTTGACTTTGTTGTCCTTAAGCCATTTGGAAGTATGCTTGGGGTCACTGTCCATTTGGAAGACCCATTTGCAACCAAGCCTTAACTTCCTGACTGGTGTCTTGATATGTTGCTTCAATATATCCACATAATTTTCCATCCTCATGACGCCATCTATTTTGTGAAGTGCACCAGTCCCTCCTGCAGCAAATCACCCCCACAACATGATGCTGCCACCCCCGTGCTTCACGGTTGGGATGGTGTTCTTCGGCTTGCAAGCCTCCCCTTTGTCCTCCAAACATAACGATTGTCATTATGGCCATACAGTTTTGTTTCATCAGACCAGAGGACATTTCTCCAAAAAGTACGATTTTTGTCCCCATGTGCAGTTGCAAACCGTAGTCTGGCTTTTTATGGCGGTTTTGGAGCAGTGGCTTCTTCCTTACTGAACGGCCTAACAGGCGATATAGGACTCGTTTTACTGTGGATAGATACTTTTGTACCTGTTTCCTCAAGCATCTTCACGAGGTCCTTTGCTGCTGTTCTGAGATTGATTTGCACTTTTCGCACCAAAGTACGTTCATGTCTAGGAGACAGAACGAGTCTCCTTCCTGAGCGGTATGACGGCTGCGTGGTCCCATGGTGTTTCTACTTGCGTACTATTGTTTGTACAGATGAACGTGGTACCTTCAGGCGTTTGGAAATTTCTCCCAAGGATGAAACAGACTTGTGGAGGTCTACAAATGTTTTTTTGGGGCTGATTTCTTTTGCTTTTCCCATGATGTCAAGCAAAGAGGCACTGAGTTTGAAGGTTAGCCTTGAAATACATCCACAGGTACACCTCCAATTGACACAAATGATGTCAATTAGCCTATCAGAAGCTTCTAAAGCCATGACATAATTTTCTGGAATTTTCCAAGACATTTAAAGGCACAGTCAACTTAGTGTATGTAAACTTCTGACCCACTGGAATTGTGATACAGTGATATAAGTGAAGTAATCTGTCTGTAAACAATTGTTGGAGAAATGACTTGTGTCATGCACAAAGTAGATGTCCTAACCGACTTGCTAAAACTGTAGTTTGTTAACAAGAAATGTGTGGAGTTGTTGAAAAACAAGTTTTAATGACTACAACCTAAGTGTATGTAAACCTCCGACTTCAACTGGAGTAATAGTGACCAGTAGCAGAATGAATAGATGTATACAAAACATTTTTTGACCACCTCAGAAGCATAGTTAAATAGAGCTTGCCATCATTAATGATGTTCTAGGATTTTAGAAATGCAACCAGCAGACATTTCTTTAGCTTTTGTATCTCTATCCTGGTTCTAGGTCTGTTCAGCAGTGCAAACAGACAGCACAAACCGATCTGGGACCAGACTATAACTCTTTTGATTGTACTGTTGCGTTTGTGGCCTTTTTGTCTGTCTGTCCCCTCCCGTCTTAGACCTCAGAGTGGAAGACACAAGCCTCTCTGGCCTTCCTGAACCAGACACAGAACCTGATCATCGGTTCAGGTCTACTGGCCGGGTCACTGCTCTGTGCCTACTTTGTCCAGGAGGGCAAGTTTAAGGTACTGAGCTCGGAGCCGTTACTAGCTTAAAGGGAAAGTTGAGTATTTTACAATTTAATGTTAGATGGTTCCTCAACCTGACAAAAGTCTATGAGCCAGGACTATGATCATTTATCCATGTTTGGTTTTAGTAAATAACAACTTTCAGGGTGAGAAACTATTTAACATGAAGTTGTGAACTACTGAAGTTCCCGGTAAAGGTCTAGATACTCATTCTACTACTCTTTTCACACTATCGAGCCGACCGAAAACAAACTGCCCTGGCTCTTTTCACATGTTCCTTATCAGCACTGTTCCAACAACTATGGTAAATATCCAGATGTGTAACCTGACCAGTGCAGCTTGGTTTGCCTCGGTAGTGTGAAAATCCCTATTGACCCACCTCAAGCTCCCTTCACTCATCCACTTTTCTCTACTCTATGCTATGGCTATGTTGTTTTTTGGCTCTATGTCCTACATTAGATTAGAAAACGTTATTATACTCTATTAAGGAAATGATTTGTAACTTGCTTTGCCGACAAAAGCAATCAATACAAATGCACAACATCACTACTAGGCCGTGCAGCCTTGCTACTTTATGCATATATGTTTTCATGCATGTTTGAACATTTGCTAAAAAACTTACCTTTGACACAGTGTTGTGGTACTACATGTTTTTCTCAGTAATACATGTGGTGTATGAAGTATACATTCAAGTCAGATGCTGTGAACTTTAGCCTGGTTAAACAAAACTGAACGAAGTGAAACAATAGTGAACCAAGTGTTCAGTCTGGTTTAACCAGGCTAATGCACTCTATTTCCAGGTTGGAGACTTTGTCCTCTTCGGCACCTACATCATCCAGCTCTACACCCCTCTCAACTGGTTTGGAACCTACTACAGGTAAGAGGTGTTATGGGCTGGGTTCCAATTCTACTTCCTCACCTTCTCTAGTCTCTTTTATGTCTGTCACTTATAGCTAAATGGACTGTATTGGTTTCCACCATATTGCTTCCACATGTCTGACTTGATCAGAAAAGACACAAGCAAATGAAGCTTGACTATTGACACAAATCTATAGAAGGCATTGTTTATAGCATCATGTATTACAGTACCCATAATGCACAACTGGTTCTCTTTATAATACTTATGTCCTCAACCTCCACAGAATGATCCAGAACTCCTTTATCGACATGGAGAGCATGTTTAAGCTCTTCACAGAGGAAGAGGAGGTAATTTTGAAATTGGTTGTCAATGACCAGCTTTTTGGTGTGTATGGGAGATACTCAATTGGAAAAGTCTGTCCACTCCTCCACCCTCCGTGACCTGGAAAAACGATAAGTGATCGAGAAGTACCAATTCGCAAGTAGGTCGTTTTCTCCCATCCTCGATTACCTACTTCGACCGAGGATGCACAATAGTATCCTCGTGGCAGGAAGCATGGAAGTGTTTTAAAATCCCTTCGAATAAGCTTTTGTTTTCTCAGAGGAAAAAAGCATGTTCACATTTAAAAACAATACACTATATACAAAAGGATAAGTCATTTTATCTATACAATGTCGTGCACAACTAGCTAATTTAGTTTTTTATCACTACACATTTATTTTGCTGTAAGCATCATTTGCCTGATGATGCGTCAGTGGAGAAAGTCTAATTTCATGAAAAGCTTATTTGTTTCCACGTTCCTTCTCCTCGCCACCTCTCCTTGATTACCTTCAACCTTTTTCAAACGAGGCGAGGACGGAAGAGAGGAGGGAGGAGGCAAGCAAAACCAATCGAGATTCTCCCTGTGTCAGAATGTAATCTTTGCATTTCATTATGGGAAATAAATTTTTTGTAATTTGATGTGCTTTATCTTGATTTCTCTTCAGGTGAAGGACGTGGTGAATGCAGGGAACCTTCTCTATAAACTGGGAAAAGTGGAGTTTGAGAATGTGTACTTTAGCTACACTGACGGGTAAGTCCCAAGATTTGTATTTATTTATATTCAGGTCTTGTTTGGACTGATGAAACGTGTTTAGGCTATACACAGAGACTGATTCAGAAACAGTTTGATGAATAATTATAGTTGTGGTAGTTCCAGCGTTCTTCTTTGATCGGCGACATAGGTCTGGGTGCCTTGTAAGGATCTGACGGCGAGTGGGTAATCTCCCTTTACCATCGGTCCTATTGGCCAACGTACAATCATTGGATAATAAAGTAGACAAATTACGAGCACATGTATCCTGTATAAGACCATAAGCAAACAGGAAAATTATCATCCAGAGGTGGCTCTCCTAGTGGCCGGGGACTTTAATGCAGGGAAACTTAAATCTGCTTTACCTCATTTCTACATGTTAAATGTGTTGGTAACCTGCCTAAATGGACTACAGGTCAAGGAGGACCGAGCACAACTCCATTCTCATCGACAGGGCTGTTGAGAGCTTCAAGTTCCTTGGTGTCCACATCACCAACAAACTATCATGGTCCAAACACACCAAGACAGTCGTGAAGAGGGCATGACAAAACCTATTCCCCCTCAGGAGACTGAAAAGATTTGGCATGGGTCCTCAAATCTTCAAAAGTTTCTACAGCTGCACCATCGAGGGCATTCTGACTGGTTGCATCACTGCCTGGTATGGCAACTGCTCTGCGTTCGACCACAATGCACTACAGAGGGTAGTGCGTACGGCCCAGTACATCACTGGGGCCAAGCTTCCTGACATCCAGGACCTCTATACTAGGCAGTGTCATAGGCAGGCCCTAAAAATTGTCAAAGACTCCGGCCACCCTAGTCATAGACTTGTTCTCTCTGCTACCGCACGGCAAACGGTACTGGAGCGCCAAGTCTAGGTCCAAAATGCTTCTTAACAGCCTATCAAACGGCTACCCAGACTAGTTGCATTACCCCCCCCCCCCCCCTTTTTACGCTGCTGCTACTCTCTGTTTATTATCTATGCATAGTCACTTTAACTCTACCTACATGTACATATTACCTCAACTAACTGGTTCCCCTGCACATTGACTCTGTACCGGAATCCCCTGTATATATCCTCGCTATTGTTATTTTACTGCTGCTGTTTAATTGTTTTTTAAATGTTTTACTTATCTGTTTTTTACTTAAACAGTTATTTTTCTTTGAATTGTGCTGTTGTTTTAGGGCTTGTAAGTAAGCATTTCACAGTAAGGTCTGTGAAACACCTGTATTATTTGGGCGCATGTGACAAGTACAATTTGATTAAATATATATTTTGTGCTTCTGTGTGTTTTTGTTTTTTAAGGAAGGAGATCCTTAAGGACGTATCATTCACTGTGCAGCCAGGCCAGACTGTTGCATTGGTAAGATTGGATTCGAAGCTTCCGAGCATTACCCAGAGGTTACGCACACTTGAGCAGTGTTTTGATTTCTCTCTATCAGTCATGGGATGGTTTGTGTTGGGACCATGTGTAGTACAGATGTTTCTTGCTTCTCAACAGTTTGTGTCTTTGTTGACATCCCTAGGTTGGCCAGTCAGGGTGTGGTAAGAGCACCCTCCTTCGCCTGCTCTTCCGTTTTTATGACGTCCAGGGAGGATGCATCCGCATCGATGGCCAGGACATCTCTAAGGTGAGTAATTTGCCCAGTTGCACAAAAATAGTTCCCAGACAAACTGCCTTGTTAGCAGATGCTGTATATAACATTAGGTTTGTTATATGTTGGTGATCTTCAGGTTCAGTTAGACAGTATAGTTAATATGATACACCTGGGTTGTGTTCATTAGGCACCAAATTAAGAAAAAACTATTATCAGGACGTTTGAAAACGTTTTTCCGTTGCGTGTCCTAATGAGCTTGAGTGTTCTGAGCCTCTTGGTATCTGGGTGCAGGTGAAGCAGGTGTCTCTGCGTGCCCACATCGGCGTGGTGCCACAGGACACGGTCCTCTTCAACGACAACATCCGCGATAACATCCGCTACGGACGGATCTCTGCCAGTGACCACGATGTGGAGGAGGCGGCTATCGCCGCAGACATTCATGAGAAGATCCAGACGTTCCCAGAAGGTATGGAAATACCACGGCCTCTTTTGCTGCTTTCCCAGACACCGATTAAGCCTTGCCCTAGACTAAAACACTATTTCAGTGGAGATTTCTCTATTGAGTCCAGGACTAGGCTTAATCTGTGCCTGGAAACCAGAACTGTATGTTGCCATTATATTTATGTCTGTAGTTAACCTGAAGGTGGCTTATGGGTGTCAATATTGTTGTTTTAAGGGTTTGTATTTACTAACCACATTTGCAGAATAATTTTGACTTCTTAATCTCCTCAAACAAGTGGGGAGATTTTGCAGCGTTCACACAGTAGCTGCTAGGTGCATTGTTACTGAATGAGGTGAGTGACGTTTGTGTCTGTGTTTTCTGTCTGTCCCCCTCCCAGGATACGACACCCAGGTGGGCGAGAGGGGTCTGAAGCTGAGCGGGGGGGAGAAGCAGAGGGTGGCTATCGCCCGGACCATCCTCAAGGCCCCTCAGATTATCCTGCTGGATGAGGTAAACTTTCAGGAAGGGCCACCAGGAGGGTCAATGACCGTGTTCAAATAGATGCCCCGAGACACTGATCTTGGGTCAGTTTCATTTTTTTAAATTGTTTTTTTTTGGCTAAGTTTAGGATTGGGGAGGGAAAGCTGGTCCTAGACCTTTTACCTAGAAGAAACTTCACCCCGGAGCATTCAAATACTTTAAAAACACACTTCCTCCCTCCTCTCCTCCTCTCCTGAGCTTACACAAATTGATAGGTGAACACAATGGCTCTATCACTTAGCTTTCACCAGTCCAGCCATGTCCGATCAAATATTTTTTCAAGAACGAGAGGAAGCAAGGATGCATTCTTAACGTATTTGATGAGGGCCAATGTTTGCCCCCACACCACTGATCCTCCTGTCATATTGTGTTACAGTGGATTAAGAAAGTTTTCCCTCTGCACAGGCCACATCTGCTCTAGACACACAGACGGAGCGCAACATTCAGGCATCGCTCACCAAAGTGTGCTCCAATCGGACCACCATCGTCGTGGCTCACAGGTAAGGGATGGGTCTCAGGTGGACAAAAATGCATGTATAGAGGGAACCCATACATTAGGATCAGTGGAGACTGCTGAGGGGAGGATGGCTCATAATAATGGCTGGAACGCAGCGAATGGAATGGCATCATGATGTATTGGATACCATTCCACTCCAGCCATTACCACTAGCCTGTCCTCCTCAATTATGGTACCAACTAATACCCTTCTAATGTTAAGCTTATATGGTTTGGATCTGTCTTTAGTCTGATTGTGAATCGTCTGTCTCAGGTTGTCGACCATCATCGGTGCCGACCAGATTCTTGTTCTAAGTGACGGTCAGATAGCAGAGCGAGGACGGTGAGGGAATGGTTGAAAGAGTGATTGTTCTGTTTCTGCACACTCCACAAGCCTATTCCAATCAAAATATTGTTTTATGCTCTTCAAGAAACAAACATCTAAAAAATGGATGTAAATGCCAAGGGACAGGGACAGGCCAATGTTTATGATGCTTCTCACACTATAGTCCTATTCTCAAAACCATAGAGTGGGAACATCTTGGCGATGATGTTAATGGTGATTGTGTGTCCCCATTGTAACTACATATTCTCCACTTTCTCCCTCCCAGGCATGATGAGCTGCTGGCTAAGGGAGGGTTGTACTGTGACATGTGGATGAAGCAGCAACATGCCCAGGACTCAGACTCAGCCTCTGACACAGAAGCCAAAGACAGGAAGTCTGAGAAACTACAGCCCCCATCAGTCACTGCAGGCCACAGGAGCCACTGAGGATAGAGTAAGAGGTTCAAGGATATGTAGACATTGTGAGGAGATGGAGGAGGACGAGAGACGCAGTGAGAGGATTAGATACCTCAAAAGGCTGTTTTGTCTGCACTTTTTTCAGGTATCGAGGTCATTCGGTCATGAGTTTTAAGCAGATATTTATTGGGTATTTAATGTTTGAATGATCAATCAAAATGTTTGTGCCATGAATGCCTCAGGCCAGTTGTTTTTAAGTGTATTCAGGATCGTGTTCATTAGGTTAACATACAATTTTTTAAAACGTTTTAAAATCTAAAATTAGTGTTTCTTATTGGACAAGTCCAGGAAGTCCCTCCTTATTGCAGTCTGTTTTGATCCGTTTTCTGCGTAATTATTCTCACTTGCCCCACCGCAATTTTTTTAAATTGAGTCAAATGCTCGTTAACGTGTCGGAAAAGATACTAGAACGAGTAGCAGAAGCAGGGCGGTAGCTCGCTCCCACACACACTCTTTCTGCAAGTTACGGGCAAGTCTAGGGGCCAAATGTCCCCTCCCCTTCAAAAATGTGAAAGATATGAACACCTGCAAGATCCTAATTTATCCAAATGATCTGTGGCAAAAATCTGTGCACCTCGCTGTTGTCGCATCCCACAGTCTGTTGACATACACTACGATACCAGTTCTGTTACACGCGTCTGTCCACGAGAGATTAGTGCCTAATGAACATGACCCAGGACTCAGTCTAATTTGTCCTCTTGCTGTCTGAAGTCGGTTGACTGCAGCCGTCCAGAGAAGTGGCAACAAGTCCAAAGTAGACTAATACCTACCCTTAAGCGCAGGTATAGGCAGTTTGGCACAGTGTCTCACAAAACCTTGAATTGTTGACTAATGTTTAGGGGTTGACAAATGTATTCATTTTATTTACAGCATCTAGAGATTATTTTATTTTTACTATACCCACTTTAAGCTTATTTTTTTAGCTATTATACAAGCAATAGACTTACATTATACTTTATAGACTAATGAAACGATTCAGACCGAATTGAATGTTTAAACAAAGAAATCAGTTGCACTCTAAAAAAAAATGTTTTATAAGTACAAAGGTATGTGTACAACTTTAAAAATGTTCATTTGGTTATTAGTAAAACAGATATTTAGTCTGTGTTTGGTCTGTTTCACATCCAAGCTGCATCAATTTTACCCCAATCAGACTCGGGTCTAGGTGTTGACTGATACATGCCAAATTATCATGTAACTTTTATTTGTCACCAATGGTGATCAATAAGAACTACTGGCAGTATATTAAAGAAAACAGAATCGGTGGAATTGACTAAATTCACAGTGGAAAAGCAAACCTTTCTCTATGAATGAACTCAGAATCTGCAAGCCTGTCTGTGCTTTACCCGTTTTGAGTAAAGAACTACTGTCAGTGTATCTTTATTTTAATGGAAGAAATATGTCTGTATTTGAATTTGTTAATATCTATGCCTTGCATTCCCAAGGCAGTGTGGAGTTTGTCAATATCTGTTGATAATTATCATACTCCATTTACAGTACGTATTGTCAAATTCTGTTTAATTTATTTTTTTAAAGGACCATAAGGGAAGATCTAGCCATTTAGCTGAACTTGAGTTATTTGAGAGAGAATGTGGACTTTACACTACCGTTCAAATGTTTGGGGTCACTTAGAAATGTCCTTGTTTTTGAAAGAAAAGCTCATGTTTTTGTCCATTTTAAATAACATCAAATTGATCAGAAATCAAATTGATCAGAAATACAGTTAATGTTGTAAATGACTATTGTCGCTGGAAACGGCGAATATCTACATAGGCCCATTATCAGCAACCATCACTCCTGTGTTCCAATGGCACATTGTGTTAGCTAATCAAAGTTTATCATTTTAAAAGGCTAATTGATCATTAGAAAACCATTTTGCAATTATGTCAGCACAGCTGAAAACTGTTGTTCTGATTAAAGAAGCAATACAACTGGCTTTCTTTAGACTAGTTGAGTATCTGGAGCATCGGCATTTGTGTGTTCGATTACAGGCTCAAAATGACCAGAAACAAAGAATTTTCTTCTGAAACTTGTCAGTCTATTCTTGTTCTGAGAAATGAAGGCTATTCCATGTGAGAAATTGCCAAGAAACTGAAGATCTCGTACAACACTGTGTAATACTCCCTTCACAGAACAGCGAAAACTGGCTCTAACTAGTTATTTGACTTCTGAAGGTAATTGGTTACACCAGATCTTATTTAGGGGCTTCATAGCAAAGGGGGTGAATGCATATGCATGCACCACTTTTCTGTAATTTTAAGACATTTGCTTTCACTTCACCAATTTGGACTATTTTGTGTATGTCCATTACATGAAATTGAAATAAAAATACATTTAAATTACAGGTTGTAATGCAACAAAATAGGAAAAATGCCATGGGGGATGAATACTTTTGCAAGGCACTGTACAGCGCTGTGTACTACTCCCTTCACAGAACAGTGCAAACTGACTCTAAACAGAGTAGAAACAGGAGTGGGAGGCCCCGGTGCACAACTGAGCAAGAGGACAAGTACATTAGAGTGTCTAGTTTGAGAAACAGATGCCTCACAAGTCCTCAACTGGCAGCTTCATTAAATTGTACCCGAAAAACACCAGTCTCAACTTCAACAGTGAAGAGGCGACTCCGGAATGCTGAACTTCTTGGCAACGTGTCATTGGAACACATGAGTGATGGTTGCTGATAATGGGCCTCTGTACGCCTATGTAGATATTCCACAAAGAATCTACCGTTTCCAGCGACAATAGTCATTTACAACATTAACAATGTCTACACTGTATTTCTGATCAAGTTGATGTAATTTTAATGGACAAAAAAAGTGTATTTCTTTCAAAAACAAGGACATTTCTATGTGACCCCAAACTTTTGAATGGTAGTGTTTATCTACGTGAAGTCCTTAGGCTTACGGGTTTGGGGTTGAATCAGAATGGGAAACTGCATTAATCAAGGGGAAGTGAAAACTGACATACTTAACATCCATATAGTGCACAGTGGACTTTACATCATGAAAAGCTGTCCGACTGTGAAATAATTAGATGAATCGCAATGCATTTGAGCATTTGTGACTGCAGAAGTAATACCAAAGAGTGGTTCTGCTAGCAAATCACTTCTCTACCACTACAGCAGTCAATAATTTGTAGGTGTACAATGTGCACAAACTGTTGCAGTCAAATTACTTACACGAATGCACCATGAGTTTGAAATGTTCTGTGCCAATGAGTGACATTGACACCACAGGAGGTTGGTGGCACCCTAACTGGGGAGAACGGGCTTGTGGTAATGGCGCAGAGCAGAATCAGTGGAATGGTTCAAATACATCACTATTGGTTTCCATGTGTTTGATGCCGCTGCATTTGCACTGTTCCAGCTATTCTTTTTGAGCAGGCCTTCCCTCAGCAGCCTCCACTGATTGACACAGAGAAAAATGTGTTTGTTTTGTCTTATATGTTAATAAAGGGTATAATTAAAGGTGTATTCTGACGAAGTGGGCTCTGTTTTTACTAATTTACCATATTGCTAGCTTTATATTATTAGACAACATTTTGTAGCCATACAGTAACTTGCATAACTGTTCCCAAGACTGTTCCTTCCCTGACTTCATCTTAGCTGTTGATTGGTTTCTAAGCGGGCTTGGCAAGCCATTACAACGGGTGTAACTGCTGTGCTAGCTAGTGCCGTTTTATAGATATTCAGCTAGAGTTTTCTCTTTCTAGTATTTGGCTAATTTTGAATAGACCGCATGGATTTCAACTAATTGTTTAGTGAATGAACGTTTCAATTTTCTGACTTGGAGACCTGAAAGGAGCTGTGTAGCGACGCTCCCCGTCCAACCTGACAGAGCTTGAGAGGATCTGCAGAGAAGAATGGGAGAAACTCCCCAAATTTAGACCATTTTTCCATACAGAATCTTTCCAGATCCTTGATATCATTTGTCTGTGCTTTTGGAATGCCCTCTTCAATTCAAACCACAGCTTTTCGATATGGTTCAAGTCGGGAGACTGAGATGGCCATTGCACTCTTTAGATTTTGTGGTCAACCATTTCTTTGTGGATTTTGATGTGTGCTTGGGGTTATTGTCTTGCTGGAAGATCCACTTGCAGCCACGTTTCAGCCTCTTAGCAGAGGCAACCAGGTTTTGGCTAAACTGTCCAGGTACTTAGTAAAGTTACTAGCTACAGTGGGGCAAAAAAGTATTTAGTCAGCCACCAATTGTACAAGTTCTCCCACTTAAAAAGATGAGAGAGGCCTGTAATTTTCATCATAGGTACACTTCAACTATGACAGACAAAATGAGGAAAAAAATCCAGAAAATCACATTGTAGGATTTTTTTATGAATTTATTTGCAAATTATGGTGGAAAATAAGTATTTGGTCACCTACAAACAAGCAAGATTTCTGGCTCTCACAGACCTGTAACTTCTTCTTTAAGGGGCTCCTCTGTCCTCCACCTGTTACCTGTATTAATGGCACCTGATTGAACTTGTCATCAGTATAAAAGACACCTGTCCACAACCTCAAACTGTCACACTCCAAACTCCACTATGGCCAAGACCAAAGAGCTGTCAAAGGACACCAGAAACAAAATTGTAGACCTGCACCAGGCTGGGAAGACTGAATCTGCAATAGGTAAGCAGCTTGGTTTGAAGAAATCAACTGTGGGAGCAATTATTAGGAAATGGAAGACATACAAGACCACTGATAATCTCCCTCGATCTGGGGCTTCACGCAAGATCTCACCCCATGGGGTCAAAATGATCACAAGAGCGGTGAGAAAAAATCCCAGAACCACACGGGGGGACCTAGTGAATGACCTGCAGAGAGCTGGGACCGTAGTAACACACTACGCCGCCAGGGACAAAAAATGATGTCAACGTTGTGAACAGAGTGCCCATGGTGGCTGTGGGGTTATGGTATGGGCAGGCATAAGCTACGGACAATGAACACAATTGCATTTTATAAAGGGTATTTTTTTGTTATTTTTTGTTGTATATATGTTTTATAACCCTTTTTTCTCCCCAATTGTTGATCTTGTCTCATCGCTGCAACTCCCCAACGGGCTCAGGAGAGGCAAAAGGTGGAGTCATGCGTCCTCCAAAACATGACTCTCCTAACCATGCTCCTTAACACCCGCCAGCTTAACCGGGAAACCAGCAGCACCAATGTGTCGGCGGAAACACAGTTCAATTGGCAATCTGGGTCGGCCCACAGGCACCCGGCCTGCCACAAGGAGTCGCTAGAGTGCAATGAGCCAAGTAAAGCCCCAACCGGCCAAACACCCTTAACTCGGACAACGCTGGGCCAATTGTGCGCTGTGCTATGGGACTCCAGGCCTCGGCCGGTTGTGGCACAGCCCGGAAATGAACCCGGCTCTGTAGTACAAGGCAATGCATTGCCTTAAACCGCTGCGCCACTCGGGAGGCCCCTATCGAATGCACAAAAATACCGTGACGAGATCCTGAGGCGCATCGTGAGGCCCATTTTTTTAAGGTATCTGTAACCAACAGATGCATATCTGTATTCCCAGTCATGTGAAATCCATAGATTAGAGCCTAATGAATGTATTTAAATTGACTTATTTCCTCATATGAACTGTAATTCAGTAAAAGCAATGAAATTGTTTTGTTTATATTTTTGGCCAGTATATACAGTATCTGTCAAAAGTTTGGACACACCTACTCATTCCAGGGTTTTTGGAATGGAATTATCTAGTAACCAAAAATGTGTTAAACAAATCAAAATATATTTAAGATTTTTGATTCTTCAAAGTAGCCACCCTTTTCCTTGACAGCTTTTGACACTCTTGGCATTCTCTCAACCGGCTTCACCTGGAATGCTTTTCCAACTATCTTGAAGGAGTTCCCACATATGCTGAGAACTTGTTGGCTGCATTTCCTTCACTTTGCGGTTCAACTCATCCCAAACCATGTCAATTGGGTTGAGGTCAGGTGATTGTGGAGGCCAGGTCTCTTGATGCAGTACTCCATCACTCTCCTTCTTGGTCAAATAGCCCTTACACAGCCTGGAGAGGTTGAAAAACAAATTAAAGTCCCACTAAGCACAAACCAGATGGGATGGTGTATCGCTGCAGAATGCTATGGTAGCCATGCTGGTTAAGTATGCCTTGAATTCTAAATACATCACAGACAGTGTCACCAGCAAAGCACCCCCACACCATCACACCTCCTCCTCCATGCTTCACGGCGGGAACCACACATGCGGAGATCATCCGTTCACCTACTCTGCGTCTCACAAAGACAGCGCTTAGAACCAAAAATCAAAAATTTCGACTCATCATACCAAAGGACAGATTTCCACCGGTCTAATGTCCATTGCTCGTGTTTCTTGGCCCAACCAAATCTCTTCTTATTATTTGTGTCCTTTAGTAGTGGTTTCTTTGCAGCAATTCAACCATGAAGGCCTGATTCACGTAGTCTCCTCTGAACAGTTGATGTTGAGCTATGTGAAGCATTTATTTGAGCTGCAATTTCTGAGGCTGGTAACTCTAATGAACTTGTCCTCTGCAGCAGAGGTAACTCTGGTGTCACACCTTGATCTGCTTCACCTCTCTTTGTGATTGTCTCCACCCCCCTCCTGGTGTCGCTCATCTGCCCCATTATCCCCTGTGTATTTATACCTGTTTTCTCTGTTCGTCTGTTGCCATTTTGTTTTGTTTTGTCAAGCCTACCAGTGTTTTTCCCTCTGCGACCTGTCTCTCGACTGTTCCTGTTTCCTAGTTTTCCATTCTGCCTGCCCTGAGCCTGCCTGCCATCCTGTACCTTTGACCCACCTTTCTGTATTACTGACCTTTGCCTGCCCTGAGCCTGCCTGCCGTCCTGTACCTTTGCCCCACCTATCTGGATTAACGACCTCTGCCTGCCCTGGACCTGCTTTTTGCTTGCCCCTTTTCAATTAATAAACTGTTGTTGCTTTGACGTTGTCTGCATCTGGGTCTTACCTGAAACGTAATATCTGGGTATTCCTTTCCTTTGGTGGTCCTCGTGAGAGCCAGTTTCATCATAGCACTTAATGGTTTTTGAAACTGCACTTGAAGAAACTTTAAAGGTTATTGAAGTTTTCTGCATTGACTGACCTTCATGTCTCAAAGTAATGATGGACTGTCGTTTCTCTTTGCTTATTTGAGCTGTTCTTGCCATTATATGGACTTTGTTTTTTACCAAATAGGGCTATCTTCTGTATACCACCCCTACCTTGTCACAGCACAACTGATTGGCACAAATGCATTAAGAAGGAACGAAATTCCACAAATGACCTTTTAACAAGTTACACCTGTTAATTCAAATGCATTCATGAAGCTGGTTGAGAGAGTGCCACGATTGTGCAAAGCTGTCATCAAGGCAAAGGGTGGCTACTTTGAAGAATCTCAAATATAAAATATGTTTCACACTTTTTTGGTTACTAGATGATTACAAATGTTTTATTTCATAGTTTAAATGTCTTCACTATTAGTCTACAATGTAGAAAATAGTACAAAATAAAGAAAATCCCTGAATGAGTAGATGTGTCCAAACTTTTGACTGGTACTGTATATAATATATGTAGGCCTATAAAGTGCATTCGGAAAGTATTCAGACCTCTTGACTTTTGCCACATTTTGTTACGTTAAAGCCTTATTCTAAAATGGATTAAATTGTTATTTTTTCTCATCAATATACATACAATATCCCATAATGACAAAGCAAAAACAGGTTTTTAGAAATGTTTGCAAATGTATTAAAAACAAAAACAGAAATACGCTATTTACATAAGTATTCAGACACTTTGCTATGAGACTCGAAATTGAGCTCCGGTGTATCCTGTTTCCATTGATCATCCTTGAGAGTCCACCTGTGGTAAATTCAATTGATTGGACATGATTTTGAAAGGCACAAGTTCCCAAAGTTGACAGTGCATGTTAGAGCAAAAAAATTGCCATGTATTGTCCATATGGCTCCGAGACAGGATGGGCCGAGGCACAGATCTGGGGAAGGTTACCAAAACATTTCTGCAGCATTGAAGGTCCCCAAGAACACAGTGGACTCCATCATTCTTAAATGTTAGAATGTATGGGGTATTTTGTGTAGATTGATGGATAAAATAATACATTTAATCAATTTTAGAATAAGGTTGTGATGTAACAAAATGTGTAAAAAGTCAAGGGGTCTGAATACTTTCCGAATGCACTGTATACATCATTTTCATAGCAGGACACTGTAAAGTTCATTATCCATCTGAAGAAGGTTTGAATCCTAAGCAACCTGCCTACACTGTCACGCCCTGATCTGTTTCACGTGTCCTTGTGCTTGTCTCCACCCCCTTTGCAGGTGTCGCCCATCTTCCCCATTATTCCTTGTGTATTTATACCTGTCGTTTGCCTGCCCCTGTGGTTACAATAAACGTTGTTACTTCACACTTGGTTCTTACCTTGATTCCTGATATACACATTGTTTGAAGTACAGTAGACCAACATACCCACTGTAGTAGTTCAAAGCTTTGTGCATGTAAACCTTGGTAGAGCATGGGTAGAGTAGGCATTGTGGCGCTCAACCTTTTCTAGTAAGTGACCATTGGACTTAAAAAAATGCCTGATTGATTGCATTTATAATTTATCGCTCTCACGTGCGTACTTCTGTCCATTAACAACCAATGATGTGCTACATTTTTTAAGCATTTCTAACAATCTTTTTCAGCCGAATCGCAAAATTCTCAAATCAGACCAAAGCACTTCGGTTGCGCAACAACAGCGCCAGCACCTAGCTAGCTAACACCAGTGTTTGGTTTTCACAAGACATAATGGGTCACATCTCATCTAAAAAGTTGACTCAAGTTTGCCAAAAAGCACCTGGAAGCACCTGGATGATCATCAAGAGTCTTGGAAGAATGTTCTATGGACAGATGAGTCAAACGTATAACTTTCTGGACAACATGGATCCCATTATGCCTGGCGAAAACCAAACACAGCATTCCACAGTAAGAACCTTATACCAACGGGTCAAGAATGGGGGCAGTATTGTGATGGTTTGGGGATGCTTTGCTGCCTCCTGGACGACTTGCCTTAATAGAGGGAACCATTCATTCTGCTCTCTATCAGAGAATTCTACAGGAGAATGTCTGTGAGCTGAATCTGAAGCGCAGCTGGGTCATGCAGCAAGACAATGATCCAAAACACATAAAGTCTATATGAAAATAGCTGAAAGCAACAAATTAGAAGTTTTGGAACGGCCTAGTAAAAGTCCAGACCCAATCCCAATTGAGATGTTGTGGCAGGACTTGAAAAGAACCTAAAAACTTAAAAACCCACAAATATCGCTGAGTTAAAGCATTTCTTTATTGAAGAGTTGGCCAAAATTCCTCCACAGCATTGTGAGAGACTGATCAACAACTACAGGAAGTGTTTGATTGGAGTCATTGCAGCTAAAGGTTGCACAACCAGTTATTAGGTGCAAGGAGGCAATTACTTTTTCATGCAAGGTTATTGGGTGTTGCATAACTTTGTTTATGCAATAAATGAAGTATGTATGTAATGTTGTTATTTGTTAATTCAGCTTCCCTATATCTAATACTAGGTTGCGGTTGAAGATCTGATAACATGCAGTATAGAAGATATGCAAAAGTGGAGAAAATTTGAAAGTGGGTAAATACTTTTTCACAGCAGTGTAACTAGTACTCACATCTGTATTCATAAAAAGGCTTTGGAAGGCTGGTTACAACACCATCCCAGACACCCTAGACCCACTCCAATTTGCAGACCGATATCAACCCAGAGCATATATTTCTCTACCACATCATCAAATTGCTGCCGCAAGCTCGGGACCATTACACCGGATCATCGCAGCTAGCTAGCTGCAACCGAGTGGTTATTGTGGGCTAATGCATCTTGTCCAGAAGCAAACACCAGTTAGCCTTGAGCTAGCCTCAAGCTAGGCCCATCTCCCGGCCAGCCGACGGAGTATACCAGCAAATTCTTGGGCTACAATACCTCTTTTGCCAATTGGCCTGGACCCTTTATTGTCGTCATGGAGCCCCGCCGATCCATCAGGACTGGTCTGCCGACGTAATCGTCCGATATGGTTTTAACATCTGCTAGCCCCGGCCCGCTAGCTTTCTGAACACTGTGTCTCCCGCTCGCCTAGCGTGGTAGCGACTAACGAACGGCTCCCTGACTCACCTATTGCTGCTCACTGGACCCTATGATCACTCAGCTACACAGCTGATGCCTGCTGGACTATTCATTAACACTGTACCTCATTTTGTTTATCTGTCGGCCCCAGCCTCGAACTCAGGTCCTGTGTGTACCTAACTGACCCTCTATGCCCATTCATCACCATTTACCGTTGTTGTCTTAGCTCTCCCGACCAATCACCTGTGATTGCTTTATGCCTCTCTAATGTCAATATGCCTTGTCTACTGCTGTTTCGTTTAGTTCTTATTGTTTTATTTCCCTGTAGAGCCCGCAGTCCCGCTCAACATGCTTTGGATAGCTCTTTTGTCCCAACCCCCACGCATGTCGAGACCTCACCTGGCTTAACTGGTGCCTCCAGAGATGCAACCTCTGTCATTGTCACTCAATGCTTAGGTTTATCTCCACTGTACTCACATCCTACCATACCCTTGTCTGTACATTATGCCCTGAATCTATTCTGCCACGCCCAGAAATCTGCTCCTCTTAACCTCTGTTCCCAACGCACAAGACGACCAGTTCTTATAGCCTTTAGCCGTACTCTTATCCTACTCCTCCTCTGTTCCTCTGGTGATATAGAGGTTAACCCAGGCCCTGTAGCCCCCAGTACTACACCTATTCCCCAGGCACTCTCATTTGTTGACTTCTGTAACCGTAAAAGCCTTGGTTTCATGCATGTTAACATCAGAAGCCTCCTCCCGAAGTTTGTTTTATTCACTGCTTTAGCACACGCCGCAAAACCTGATGTCCTTGCCTTGTCTGAATCCTGGCTTAGGAAGGCCACCAAAAATTCAGAAATTTCCATCCCCAACTACAACATTTTCCGTCAAGATAGAACTGCCAAAGGAGGTGGAGTTAGCCTGCAGAGTTTTGTCTTACTATCCAGGTCTGTGCCCAAACAGTTCAAGCTTCTACTTTTAAAAATCCACCTTTCCAGAAATAAGTCTCTCACTGTTGCAGCTTGTTGCCCAGCTGTGCCCTGGACACCATATGTGAATTGATTGCCCCCATCTATCTTCAGAGTTTGTACTGTTATGTGACCGAAACTGGGATATGCTTAACACCCCGGCCATCCTACAATCTAAGCTAGATGCCCTCAATCTCACACAAATTATCAAGGAACCTACCAGGTACAACCCTAAATCTGTAAACATGGGCACCCTCATAGATATCATCCTGACCAACTTGCCCTCCAAATACACCTCTGCTGTCTTCAACCAGGATCTCAGCGATCACTGCCTCATTGCTTGCGTCCGTAATGGGTCCACGGTCAAACGACCAACCCCATCACTGTCAAACGCTCCCTAAAATACTTCAGCGAGCAGGCCTTTCTAATCAACCTGGCCTGGGTATCCTGGAAGGATATTGACCTCATCCCGTCAGTAGAGGAGGCCTGGTTGCTGTTTAAAAGTTCTTTCTTCGCCATCTTAAATGAGCATGCCCCAGTCAAAAAATGTAGAACTAAGAACAGATATAGCCCCTGCTTCACTCCTGACTTGACTGCCCTTGACCAGCACAAAAACGTCCTGTGGCGTAGTGCATTAGCATCGAATGCCCAAGCTCCCCCCGCTTCTCCTTCACCCAAATCCAGATAGCTGATGTTCTGAAAGAGCTGCAAAATCTGGACCCCTACAATCAGCTGGGCTAGACAATCTGGACCCTGTGTTTCTAAAATTATCCGCCGCAATTGTTGCAACCCCTATTACTAGCCTGTTCAACCTCTCTTTCATAGCGTCTGAGATCCCTAAAGATTGGTAAGCTGCCGCGGTCATCCCCCTTTTCAAAGGGGGAGACACTCTAAACCCACCTGTTACAGACCTATATCCATCCTGCCCTGCCTTTCTAAAGTCTTCGAAAGCCAAGTCAACAAACAGATCACCGACCATTTCGAATCCCACCGTACCTTCTCCGCTATGCAAACTGGTTTCCGAGCTGGTCATGGGTGCACCTCAGAGACGCTCAAGGTCCTAAACAATACGATAACTGCCATCGATAACAGACAGTACTGTGCAGCCGTCTTCATCGACCTTCATCATCACCGCATTCTTATCGGCAGACTCAATAGCCTTGGTATCTCAAATGACTGCCTCGCCTGATTCACCAAGTACTTCTCAGATAGAGTTCAGTATGTCAAATTGGAGGACCAAATCGGAAGGCCTGTTGTCTGGACCTCCGGCAGTCTCTATGGGGGTGCCACAGGGTTCAATTCTTGGGCTAACTATTTTCTCTGTAAACATCAATGATATATATCAATGATGTCGCTCTTGCTGCTGGTGATTCTCTGATCCACCTCTACGCAGACAACACCATTCTGTATACATCTCGCCCTTCTTTGGAGACTGTGTCAACAAACCTCCAAACAAGCTTCAATGCCATACAACACTCCATCCGTGGCCTCCAACTGCTTTTAAATGCTAGTAAAACTAAATGCATGCTCTTCAACCGATTGCTGCCCGAACCCTGCACAACTAACATCACTACTCTGGACGGTTCTGACTTAGAATATGTGGACAACTACAAATACCTAGGTGTCTGGTTTGACTGTAAACTCTCCTTCCAGACTCACATTAAGCATCTCCAATCCAAAATTAAATCTAGAATCGGCTTCCTATTTCGCAACAAAGCTTCCTTCACTCATGCTGCCAAACATACCCTCGTGAAACTGACTATCCTACCGATCCTCGACTTCGGCGATGTCATTTACAAAATAGCCTCCAATACCCTACTCAATCAATTGAATGCAGTCTATCACAGTGCCATCCATTTTGTCACCGAAGCCCCATATACTACCCACCACTGTGACCTGTATGCTCTCGTTGGCTGGCCCTCACTAAATATTTGTCGCCAAACCCACTGGCTCCAGGTAATCTATAAGTCTTTGCTAGGTAAAGCCCCATCTTATTTCAGCTCACTGGTCACCATAGCAACACCCACCCGTAGCACGTGCTCCAGCAGGTATATTTCACTGGTCATCCCCAATGCCAACACTTCCTTTGGCCGCCTTTCCTTCCAGTTCTCTGCTGCCAATGACTGGATCAAATTGCAAAAATCTCTGAAGCTGGAGTCTTATACCTCCCTCTCTAACTATAAGCACCAGCTGTCAGAGCAGCTTACCGATCACTGCACCTGTACACAGCCCATCTGTAAATAGCCCACCCAACTACCTCCTCCCCATATTGTTATTTGTTTTGCTCTTTTGCACCCCAGTATCTCTACTTGCACATCATCATCTGCACATCACATCACTCCAGTGTTAATGATAAATTGTAATTATTTCACCACTATAGCCTATTTATTGCCTTTACCTCCCTAATCTTACTACATTTGCACACACTGTATGTAGATTGTTCTATTCAGTTATTGACTGTACATTTGTTTATCCCATGTGTAACTCTGTGTTGTTTTTGTCGCACTGCTTTGCTTTATCTTGGCCAGGCCGCAGTTGTAAATGAGAACTTGTTCTCACCTGGCCTACCTAGTTAAATAAAGGTGAAATAAAAAATAAAATAAATACCTCTCCAGCAGATCCACAAATCTCTATTGCACTCCACACTCCCCTCTCCCACCTGGACAAAAGGAACACCTATGTGAGACTAATGTTAATTGACTACAGCTCAGCATTCAATAACACAGTGCCCTCCAAGCTCATCACTAAGGTAAGCACCCTGGGACTGAACACCTCCTCCTGCAACTAGATCCTGGACTTCCTGATGGGTCTCCCCCAGGTGGTGAGGGTAGGCAACAACACATCTGCCATGCTGAACCTCAACACTGGTGCCCCTCAGGCCTGTACGCCTTGTTCACCCATGACTGCGTGGCCAAGTACAACTCCAACACCATCATTAAGAGTGCTGATGACACAACGGCGGTAGGCCTGATCACTGATGACAATGAGACCGCTTAAATGGAGGAGGTCACAGACCTGGCAGTGTAGTGCCGGGACAACAGCTTCCCCCTCAACATCAGCAATACAAAGGAGCTGACCATGGAGTACAGGACACGGAGGACAGAGGACGCCCCATTCACATCGAACGGGCTGTAGTGGAGCGGGTTGAGAGCTTCAAGTTCCTCAGTGTCCACATCACTATCAAGGTCCATACACACCAAATCAGTCGTGAAGACGACGCCTCTTCTCCCACAGGAGGCTGAAAGGATTTGGCATGGGCCCTCAGATCCTCAAAAGGCTATACAGTTGCACCATTGAGAGCATCTTGAATGGCTGCATCACCGCTTGGTATGGCAACTGCTTGGCATCCGACAGCAAGATGCTACAGAGGGTAATGCGCACGGCCCAGGACATCCCTGGGGCCGAGCTTCCTTCCATCCAGGTCCTCTGTACCAGGCGGTTTATGAGGAAGGACCTAAAAATGTGCTAATTCTCCAGACACCCAAGTCATAGACTGTTCTTTCTGCTACCGCACAGTACCGATGCACCAAGTCTAGAACCAACAAGACCCTGAACAGCTTCTACCCCCAAGGCATTAGGCTGCTAGATAGTTAGTTAAATAGTTAACCAAATAGCCACCCGTATTATCTGCATTGACCCTTTTCTGCATTGACCCCATTGACCCTTTTTGTCTCATTACATATGCGGCTGCTACTGTTCCTTATCCGTCTGGTTGACTAATGACTTCATTCCTAGTTATACATACAGATCTTTCTCAATTAACTAATATCAACTCTGTACTGGTACCCTGTGTATATAGCCAAGTTATCGCTACTCATTGTTTATTTATTATTTGTTTTACTATTACGTTTTATAACTTTTCAATTATTTCTCTATTTTCCTTCTTTCTGCATTGTTGGGAGGGACCGTAAGTAAACATTTCACAGTTTTTCTGCACCTGTTGTTTACAAGGCATGTGACAAATACAATTTGATTTGTAATGCATTGAAATTTCTACTCCTCATTTTGATAGGACTTGCAGGAATGATCAAATGTTTTTTCTTATCCATCTTAATCTTCAGTAGCTAAATTGTTGGTATGCTGACTGTATACTGTCAGCCTTTTCTTCTCTGTAAACTATGATGAGACCCAGCGTTCAGATGGCATTTTGATGTGAGGTATGATGTCTTTGTATATGCCGTCATCTACTGGTCATATATGAGATTGCGTAACATTATATTTGAACATGCTTGTTATCCAGGGGGCTCTAGGACCCGGTTCAGGCAGTGTTTTGTAGGAAAGTGTCGATTGTCGAGTGATGGAATACTTTGCTCCTGTATGCCGCGAGAAGAATAAGGACAATTTACAAGTGGATACAACAAAATGACCATTATTGTTATTTTTTACTTTTAATATCTCTTCGCGTAAAACGGGTTATTTGTTGGGAGCTTCAATTCACTAAATCGCTTTCCAGCACCAGCTTGTCTTGAGAAGGTGAGTGTTGTTATAACAGCAACAGATTTAATTTAGCTAGCTAGCTATCTTGATAGGTTGACTGACTGAAAAACCCACAAATGGTAGCTGGAGAAAAATTACTACTGCAAATCTGACGCTCTGTCGTCACAGTCACATTGTTTAATGTGACTGTTTAATTTGTCTGTCAAAGAAATGGACACCAAGAAAAACAGGCTAAACAATACCACAGGGGAATATGCATCTTGATTCCTATGATGATATCTGTCGTGCTCAAGAAAGGATTCCATAAGAGCCACATAACGTTTTTGTAAAACATAATCTGAAGCATTTGTTTAAAGTTCTATATCACATGACAACAAAAACAATGGAGTAATAGGGTTTAATCGTTTTTTGGGGGGGGGGTTATGATAATAAAGTGCAGTTGTTCTTTCATTAAGTCATGTACATCCAAATTAATAATTGTATTACTTGAAATTACAATGTGCACAGTGACCTCTCTCTGAACTGGAGCTTGTGAGGGCTTGTTCCAACATGCCAAGCTACTCCATGGTACATGTGTCGGCATACCACTGTGACCTAATTCTAGTGTGATATTTTGAATGATTATCAGTTGATGAAATGTGATGTGTTTTGGGTGTCTTAAGTGCCTTGACTGAATCAGAATTGGTCCACCGTCCACCCCAGATGACACTGTGGGGTGTGGATTCACCTGACTGGCTGGGATGCTGTTAGGAGCCATGACTGAAGCACTAACCATATCGTAAAGTTCACAGCCCGATATAGCAGGGCTGTCATGGATCTCCTAGGCATATTGAAGTCTGTTGAATGATTTTAGACTAGGAAGAGATGCTTGCTGTTTTGCGCTTCATAGTACAACACACACACCTCAAGGAGATTCAATCTGTTCTTGACCCTGATACATTAAGTAGGGTATAGCAAAATAATGAACAGGTGTTCATTGTGTTGACTAACTTCACTTTTAATCGCTGCGTGGAGAGTTATGAATGGAAGAAGTTAGACTAGTTGAATGTCATCATGAATAGCAGTTTAGAATAGGATACAAATACGGTCTGGTGCAAATACTGCAGAGAATGTATTTTTGAAAACTAATTTCATGCAGTCAAATGTATGATTTCCTTTGCCTGTCCTGCCTTTTTAAAATCTCTTAACATACATGCGGACCAGGTTTCTGATCTTGAGCCCTATGTGTAGGCTTAATGTGGTAGTAATATGTCTGTTATAGTGAATACTCTCTTTCCCCTCCCCGTCTCCCCAGCTCCCTGCCACCATGGTGGTAGTGCAAAGCTACTGTGAGGCCAGCGCTTCCATCTCCGAAGCCTGGCTGGAGGGCGGGATCTTGCCCTGCTTCTACTTCACCCTGGTGCCCACCGTCCTGCTTACCCTCTCCTTCTTCTTCGGCGCCTTCCACTGCGTCTGCTACCGCCGCTACGGCACCGAGATGGAGCCCAAGTTCGTGCCGCGCTCACGCCTCTATGGCCTCCAACTGGCAGTCTCCCTGCTCCTCCTGCTGCAGTTCCTAGGGGGGCTGGTGTGGAGGGCAGCCGGAGGAGGGGAGCTCCCCGGCTATGTGGTGCTGTACGGCTGCCTGTCCATACTGGGCTGGGTCTGGGCATTGGCCCTGCTAAGGCTGGAGAGGAGGAGGGTGCTGGTGAGGGACCGGACGCGGGGCCACAGCACGGTGCTGCTGCTCTTCTGGGCTGTGGCATTTTCAGCGGAGAACCTGGCCTTCGTCTCCTGGGCCAGCCCCTACTGGTGGTGGGGCCTGGAGAACACACAGAAGCAGGTGAGAGAGGAGGAGGGGTATGTTCAGGAGGGTGTAACATTATAGAATGTCCTCAATCTACAAATTACTCAGAGAGGCACGTCTGTTATACATAATGCACTGGAGTCTGTTTAGGAGGGTGTAGCATTACAGGACTTTCAGAAATAAATATATTGTTGTATAACATACATGTTTAACTGTCAGGTTAAGATATTTTCATTGCCTTTCTATCTGCAACGTTACAAACATTTCACCCATTTGGAATGAACCCCACAGCTCAACCGTCAGTGAGGATAAACTGCCATCCCACTCCATAGTTTCGCTGAGGTTGTTCAAATGTTGACATATAATGTTGCTTGATATAAGTACTAAACTTAGTTTCAACACTCCATTACACAAGTGTAGTAGTGGGCTTTCTAAAAAATTAAGTTAGTCTGCTCATAGGGTGTGATGTCCATGTAAATGGGACACATAGGCTAGATGTAATATGGTTATTTTCAAGTACCTACTTAATAACCTCTAAATCCCTTATTTACCATGAGTGTTGTGGTTGTAGTTATTTTTTTAAAGTCTATTTCAAAGCAGTTTCTCACAAGTAGACTGCTAAAATAGGAACTGATTTTCCAACCATGACACAACAGTGGAAGGAAGGGGAGCCATGATCATTATTCAGCTATGAGTAACTCTAGAAGTGCTGAGTCACTGCCCCAACTTGCCCTTCCACATCCCTCTCCCTCTGGACACTCCCTCAAATAAATACACAGTTGAAGTCGGAAGTTTACATACACCTTCGCCAAATACATTTAAACTCAGTTTTTCACAATTCCTGACATTTAATCCTAGTAAAAATTCCCTGTTTTAGGTCAGCTAGGATCACCACTTTATTTTAAGAATGTGAAATGTCAGAATAATAGTAGAGAGAATGATTAATTTCAGCTTTTATTTATTTCATCACATTCCCAGTGGGTCAGAAGTTTACATACACTCAATTAGTATTTGGTAGCATTACCTTTAAATAGTTTAATTTGGGTCAAACGTGTCGGGTAGCCTTCCACAAGCTTCCCACAATAAGCTGGGTGAATTTTGGCCCATTCCTCCTGACAGAGCTGGTGTAACTGAGTCAGGTTGGTAGGCCTCCTTGTTCGCACACTCTTTCAGTTCTGCCCACAAAGTTTCTATAGGATTGAGGTCAGGGCTTTGTGATGGCCACTCCAATACCTTGACTTTGTTGTCCTTAGGCCATTTTGCTACAACTTTGGAAGTATGCTTGGGGTCATTGTCCATTTGGAAAGACCCATTTGCGACTAAGCTTTAACTTCCTGACTGAAGTTTTGAGATGTTGCTTCAATATATCCACATCATTTTCTATTGCCATCTATTTTGTGAAGTGCACCAGTCCCTCTTTCAGCAAAGCACCCCCACAACATGATGCTGCCACCTCTGTGCTTCACAGTTGGGATAGTGTTCTTCGGCTTGCAAGCCTCTCCCTTTTTCCTCCAAACATAACGATGGTCATTATGGCCAAACAGTTCTATTTTTGTTTCATCAGACCAGAGGACATTTCTCCAAAAAGTACGATCTTTGTCCCCATGTGCAGTTGCAAACCGTAGTCTGGCTTTTTTTTATGGCGGTTTTGGAGCAGTGGCTTCTTCCTTACTGGGCGGCCTTTCAGGTTATGTCGATATCGGACTCGTTTTACTGTGGATATTGATACTTTTGTACCTGTTTCCTCCAGCATCTTCACAAGGTCCTTTGCTGTTGTACTGGGATTGATTTGCACTTTTTGCACCAAAGTACGTTCATCTCTAGGAGACAGAACGCATCTCTTCCTGAGCTGTATGACGGCTGCCTGGTCCCATGGTGTTTATACTTGCGTGCTATTGTTTGTACAGATGAACGAGGTACCTTCAGGCGTTTGGAAATTGCTCCCAAGGATGAACCAGACTTGTGGGGGTCCACCATTTTTTTTCTGAGGTCTTGGCTGATTTCTTTTGATTTTCCCATGATGTCAAGCAAAGAGGCACTGAGTTTGAAGGTTAGGCCTTGAAATACATCCACAGGTACACCTCCAATTGATTCTCAAACGATGTCAATTAGCCTATCAGAAGCTTCTAAAGCCATGACATCATTGACGTGACGTGTAAAGGCACAGTCAACTTATTGTATGTGAACTTCTGACACACTGGAATTGTGATACAGTGAATTATAAGTGAAATAATCTGTCTGTAAACAATTGTTGGAAAAATGACTGTCATGCAAAGTAGATGTAACCGACCTGCCAAAACTATAGTTTGTTAACAAGAAATTTGTGGAGTGGTTGAAAAACATGTTTTAATGACTACAACCTAAGTGTATGTAAACTTCTGACTTCAACTGTATATATATATATATATATATATATATGTGTATAGATGTAGTGTGTATACTGTAAATAGATGTCCTAGCATACCTCTTTCTGGTAATACATTCAATGCAGTATTAGCCCTGTATTTAGTTACTTAATGATGGGTTATGCGTAATAAGCTTCTAACTTATAGCCTCTCTTGCGCGATACGCACTCACCTGTGCGCCACTGGCCTCTCGCGTTAAACAACTCTCTTTAGCTTTTGGAGTCCCATGCAGGACAAGCTAGACTAGAATAGCTTGATGGACATTGTAGAACTCACAGGTCATTTTAAAGAAGAGTGAACGTGCGATGGCGGTAGGCTATAGCAGTCATTTATTCAGACCCATAGCCATTTAATCTTCGTGAAGAGAATTGAAAGCCTTCTGCATCTAATTCTAGTCCTATATTATTTAAGGATGTCATTAGAATGATGAAGATAAAGGACAACTGTTGAATGCGAGGAAGGAATGACGCAACAAGAGGAGATGAGGTAGGCTAATAACATTAGGGGAAGTATTATGAAAGGTATATATGCGTCAGCCTACTAATTATACAAATAGGCCCTAATTTATATTTCAAAGTTCAAATCAAATTCACTAGCTTATAGGCTACTTGTAACTTTGAGGTCGCATGTGCTGCACCAGAATTGCATGTTATCTCCCTGCTTAATCGTGGCTTAAACGATGTGTGTATTTTCAGTCCATAAAATACAGTACAGTAATACAGTTCACACTCAAAGATTAGCATAGTGGAGCTTGTTTCATTTATTTACTGAAGAGAGCATATAGCTAGCTACATCTATGGGCTTTTATGTGTTTCTGTCATGAGTAATGTGCATTAACCTATATCATATACAGCATGTATTGGATAACGGCACAATCATTTGGGCTTTTTTTCTGGGCTTGGGATCATTAACCTCTACGGGATCGATGTCCGTTTCTCAAACTAGACACTCTAATGTACTTGTCCTCTTGCTCAGTTGTGCACAGGGGCCTCTCACTCGTCTTTCTATTCTGGTTAGAGACAGTTTGCGTTGTTCTGTGAAGGGAGTAGTACACAGCGTTGTACGAGATCTTCAGTTTATTGACAATTTCTCGCATGGAATAGCCTTCATTTCTCAGAACAAGAATAGACTGACGAGTTTCAGAAGAAAGGTATTTGTTTCTGGCCATTTTGATCCTGTAATTTAACACCCAAATGCTGATGCTCCAGGTACTCAACTAGTCTAAAGAAGTCCAGTTTTATTGCTTCTTTAATCAGAACAACAGTTTTCAGCTGTGCTAAAATAATTGAAAAATGATTTTTTAAGGATCAATTAGCCTTTTAAAATTATAAACTTGGATTAGATAATATTAACGTGCTGTTGGAAGACAGGAGTGATGGTTGCTGATAATGGGCCTCTGTACGCCTATGTAGATATTCTATAAAAAATAATCTGCTGTTTGCAGCTACAATAGTCATTTATAACATTAACAATGTTTTTCTGTATTTCTGATAAATATTATGTTATTTTAATGGACAAAAATGTGCTTTTCTTTCAAAAACAAGGACATTTCTAAGTGACCCCAAACTTTTGAACGATGGTGTAGTTTATAAATTCCTCATGAGCTTAGTTCAACTTTCACACCACATCAGAACCCAAAATATAAGATTGTTTTACTCCAATGTTTGTAAACATTAACAAACACTGTATAGCCTCAAAGCATGATTCAAATTAATTTTTATATTATGGATGGTCAGTACTTGCATACATAGCTTGGTCTATGAATTTGAGTGGTTTCATTTCTCCAGACCGATCCCTCAGCTTTTTTCCAAAACAGGCGGGGTACCCACTTTGTTATTGTTTCAACTGCGGATTGCCCCTTTAAAGGATCAGTTATGACTAAGCATTTTTCATTCATTACCTGAGGTGGAGTTTTCTCTATGGTTGATGCGCTACCTCGGCACAGGAACACTCTTCTTCCTGGGCCTGAAGGCTCCGGGGTTGCCACGGAGACCATATATGCTCCTGATCAACGAGGACGAACGTGACGTGGAGGGCGGCACTGGCCAGGTAACCTAGTAAACACATCCCTTATGTGTGTATAATATCCAATGACTGTATAAATAAGAATATATCCTGATTCAATTTGTGTATGTGTGTAAGTTTGTAATGAGTGTCTGTTTGTCTGTCTGTGCCACCATGTCCCATAATAACCCCTATCTCTACCTCAGCCCCTGTTGAGTGGGGCGGAGGAGTCCCAGTCTACCTGGCAGGACTTTGGGCAGAAGGTGCGTCTGCTGGTGCCCTACATGTGGCCCCGGGGCAATATTCTACTACAGGGCCTGGTGCTGCTCTGCCTGTGCCTGCTTGGTTTGGAGAGGGTCATCAATGTCTTTGTCCCCATCTACTACAAGAACATCGGTGAGAGATCCTCCCTCGTTTCTGAACATCTCCCCAAGAACCAGCTTTTTTCTGAATACCTTTTAAGATCTTAGTTGTTGTCACAGCCTTATTGTTTGCGTTGCAGGTCATCTTTATTTTCCAGAAGGCTTTGATATCATTGAGGCTGACATCTTAATATCTACCCAGCACAACTGCAGAAAAGATGACCTGAAACTGTCATTCCTTTTCAAAACCTCTCTTTCTGTCACAGTGAACGAGCTGACTGATGGGAGCAGCTGGAAGACCTTGGTCACCACTGTGTGTGTCTATGTCCTGCTCAAGATCCTGCAAGGTGGAGGGGCAGGTGAGTGGGACTTTCACCCCATATTTTCTTTCTCTACCGCTTTACTCATTCCTTGAGTGCTGTTATTTGAATTCTCTCTTTTGTTCCCTCGCTCTCTCACTCCTCTCCCCTTTCCCCCTCTTTCTTTCCCCTCTCTTTCCTAGGTGCATCTGGCTTCATCAGTAACCTGCGCTCCTTCCTGTGGATCCGCGTGCAGCAGTACACCAACCGGGTGGTGCAGGTGCGTCTGTTCGGCCACTTACACTCACTGTCACTGCGCTGGCACCTGGGCCGACGCACCGGGGACGTCCTGCGCAGCATCGACCGCGGCACCTCCTCCATCAACACCCTGCTCAGGTGAGTCTCATAATAATAAATTGTGTGTGTGTCAATGAGTACGTTTACATGCACACTAGTGATGCACCGATATGACGATATCTGATATTTACAATTTTATCAGCCTTTTAAGCATTCTAGTACAGTTAAATAGTTAAAACACACACATGGGCGCAGCGGTCTAAGGCACTGCATCTCAGTGCAAGAGGTGTCACTACAGTCCCTGGTTCAAATCCAGGTTGTATCACATCCGGCCGTGATTGGGAGTCCCATAGGGCGGCGCACAATTGGCCCAATGTCGTCCGGGTTTGGCCGGGGTAGGCCGTCATTGTAAATAAGTATTTGATCTTAACTGACTCGCCTAGTTAAATAAAAGTTACACACACATACACACCACACTGACCAACAAGTTATTTTGTTGGCATTTACGTATGTCCCCATTACCAGTAAAACATCATCAAAACCTATTTCTTTCACTTACTTGCTGTGCCACTTACTTTCTGTGCCATTGTTAATTTGTTCAGTCATTTCATTCTCAACCACGATTTCTATGGTATGCCGTTTGGATTTTTGCGTATCAAATAATATAATATTTAACACTTTCACGTGTCAAATAAGCTTGTTGACCAATCAGGACCTGAATATGACTGCAAGTCACATAATGATTTAACGCATTCATACATTTTTTACATAGTTATTACACGTTGATTACACTATCACTCGTATTTCATGTCACAATGATTCATCGATACGTGTGCTATGAAGCTGGCAAAGTTGTCTCGCGCACCTACATTGCTGGTCATAAAAAAAGCTAGCTTGCTCATGGATGCAAACAATGTTCTTCCCCAAAAACATAGCAAAATTACATTATCTGTTTCAGTAGCTGTAGTTAGCTAGCTTAGCTAACTATATAGCTAAGTGTCATCATCTAAAATAACCCTAATTTATAGGACAGTTCTAATTTGATTAATGGTCAGACCCATCTATGTGAAGCTAGCCACAAAAGGATTAACTACAATAGTGGCCTTTCAAAATAGTGGACCCTTCAAAATAAAAGTAGGGCATAATTTTACTATTTGTATTCATTTGCATCACTGTCAATGACATAGTTTTTTTTTGAAGGCAAACATCAAATTCCATTATTGTGCCTAATCCTTATTGTAGCGAGCTTCACAACATATAACCCGGTCTGGTCGAGCCTATATCTAGTCAGATGAACCTAGCTGGCTGCTTATAACGTTAGCTCTGGGCAACAGGTTTAAGTAGCTGGCTAGCAATTTATTTTTCATGAACTGAAGTTCAATTTCAATAGGCGAACAACAATACTTACTCACAAGGATTCCTAAATCATTGCTAAGAATAATGAAAATGCCTGCAGTTTCTACTGGTCATTGTTTTCAGGCTGGTTGTATTGGTGCTAGCTAGGTACCAAGCTAAAGCTTCCTACCTCAGAAGTTGTGGTCGAAGAAATGATGCTTTATTACCAACACAGTATTTATAACACATCGTTCGTGGCCGGTGTTTGCTTGTTTGCAGAATTTGTTGTACAGCTTTGACAGTGCTACTGACGTACAAAGACCGAAATGGCGTTCCATAGTATGTATGTCGTGAAGCTAATAGCAGTGACACTATTACTGTGTAACTCCGGTAGTGCAACATCTGAAAAATAGCTCACTTGGTAGTGTGTGTACCGGTGCTCAACCAGTCGGCGAAAGCCAACATCACCCCCGACAGAGAACGGTTGATTGTCAAGGGCAATGAAATCCATTATCTTGGCTTTAATCGATTTTGTGTACGAGTTGTCTCGCTGAAATGTTCTTACTCTTTCAAATGACTACTCGACTTGTTGACTGCTCGATCCACACTGCAGACATTGAGGGCTAGGTTAGGAATGCTGTGTTGCACGTGTAGAGCAAAATTTGGCGTGGCGTTATTACGTTATATAGGTATGCTTTGACATTGATTTTGCACATCGGCGTTAAACTAGACATCGGCCGATACCGATGTTGGCATTTTTAGCTAATATCGTCCGATTCCGATATGTTCACAGATATATTGTGCATCCCTACTAATAATTATAATAGCAGTAGGCCGAGTATGAAAATAGTAATGTAAACAGCTTACTCACATGTGCCAGCGTTGGTGGCTCAAGCCTCCCTCTTATTCGCGAGTGAAGCGAGTTCGGAAAAACTGAAAGTAGGCATCTTAGAAATAGCTTTTACTTACAAACATTGGCTGTAGTTGATTCAAGAAGGTAGTTCTTGGATATTTCGTTGCCTGTCGACATTAAAATACATATTTTCTTAGTTATCATTCTCAGTAACACAACATTAAACTGTTCTTATGCCTGTATAATAAAACTAATTACGTTTGAAGCAGCATTTTATTAGCATGTTACATAATACTTTGGTAATATTGTATTTTAATTGCATAGCAATTAGCTGAGTTTTTGTAACTATTGTTACTACAAGAGGAATAGTGACTGTTCCTTAAGGCCTACAAACCGTTACTTCAGCTCTGTCAGGAGGAATGGGCCAAAATTCACCCATCTTATTGTAGGAAGCTTGTGGAAGGCTACCCGACACGTTTGACCCAAGTTAAACAATTTAAAGGTAATGCTACCGAATACTAATTGAGTGTATGTAAACTTCTGACCCACTGTGAAGGTGATGAAAGAAATAAAAGCTGAAATAAATCATTCTCTATGCTATTATTCTGACATTTAACATTCTTAAAATAAAGTTATAAAAGTTATAAAGTTAAAATAAAGTTAGCTAACTGACCTAAGACCGGTAATTATTACTAGGGTTAAATGTAAGGAATTGTGAAAAACTGAGTTTAAATGAATTTGGCTAAGGTGTATGTAAACTTCTGACTTCAACTGTATATAACATTTTTCTAAGCGTTTTTACGTTATAAGTGGGAAACTCATCTGCCTTAGATTACTAATGATATCTTTCAGACACAGGTCGTATATGTCAAACACTGTCTAAGGCAGTATTTCCTCTAAAATGGGTGTGCAGCTCCCCTGGGACTGCTGCGCAGAAGAAATATCAGCCCATGCAGAGAAGCACGAGATTGAATTTTACTTAATTTTCTAAAGTTTTCCATGTCAGATAACACTACCAACGTTTTCCTTTTACTGTTGTAATTGCGATCGAATTAACGCAATATTAGCCACTTTCAATGCAACATAGCGAAACAAAACTAACAATGCAAGACTTAGTATGCAAAACTAACTATCCAAGAGATTTTGTTGTAGGGAGAATGCATCGGATTGACAAGGCCCGTACTCTATACACAGACCGGTGCACCACAACCAATCAGAGCTGCAGTAGGCCTATATGCAAATAGACTATTGCCATATATGGAACCTGTGCCATTCACTTTGAACTGGACAGTGTTTACAGCATGAGCGGTCATTAGTAGATGTGCTTGTTTTGAGATTAAGGTGAGAGCTACCTGTGCACATTTGTTCAAATCCTTTGCTAGTGAGTGACTTATTAGCCCAGTTATCGATAATTTGTAGTCAGCAATGGGGGAGTGATTGCTTCCTACAAGAGAACAAAACGCGTGCATTTCTAGCTATCTTTGAAAAGTGAGTCAGATCAAGTTTTTTGTCTTAGAGGCAGTGTTGTATTTTGAGACAGGCTTGAATAAGCTAAGTAGCCAATAGGCAGAGGGTAGAGCAATTTGTCTAATTCTCTATAATAATGGTATGGGAATAATTGTTTTATTTTGTAAAGTGGTTTCTTGCATCAAAGAGCACAACAACATTTTCAGACTGCCTTGTATGAAGGGCAAGTGGATAAACAGGTTCATGTCAAGCCATGCATGTTTTTTTTTTCAAAAGTGTCATGGAATGTAGGACTACATTGAACACCACACATTGGCTGCTACTGTAGGCTGGATGATAGAACAATTATTTCCATGTTAAAATGTTTTGGGATACATTTTCTCCATTGTTTTTGATGGTAGGCCACTGGTAGGCCTTCATTATGATCAAATAGCCACAGTAGCCTACTTGACCACTTAACTGTAACTTAAAGTAGGTACAGCCTTAGTGTTCACATTTAACGCCTGCCGGAAGTTGCACAGAATTTTCACAATGTTCAAGTTTGCGCTCAGCAGACCTGAAATTTGCTCAGTGCTGAAAAAATTGAGGGAACATTGGTCTGAGGTATGCTTGATTGAGCTTGCCCTTAGCTTTGCACTTTTTGAACTATTCAGTATCAATCGTATCTCAAGTGTTTGGAAGAATTTGACATACATATTTGATCTGATTTACTTTATCCTCAAAGCTTAGATACGGCTTCCTCTGGTGTTTGCTCTATCCTTTCCACCTTAAAATTGATTCCACATTCCATTTCTACTTGTAACTATGATCCATCACGCTGTACAGTCGTGGCCAAAAGTTTTGAGAATGACACACATTAATTTTCACAAAGTCTGCTGCCTCAGTGTCTTTAGATATTTTTGTCAGATGTTACGATTGAATACTGAAGTATAATTACAAGAATTTCATAAGTGTCAAAGGCATTTATTGACAATTACATGAAGTTGATGCAAAGAGTCAATATTTGCAGTGTTGACCCTTCTTTTTCAAGACCTCTGCAATCCGCCCTGGCATGCTGTCAATTAACTTCTGGGCCACATCCTGACTGATGGCAGCCCATTCTTGCATAATCAATGCTTGGAGTTTGTCAGAATTTGTGGGTTTTTGCTTGTCCACCCACCTCTTGAGGATTGACCACAAGTTCTCAATGGGATTAAGGTCTGGGGAGTTTCCTGGCCATGGACCCAAAATATTAATGTTTTGTTTCCCTAGCCACTTAGTTATCACTTTTGCCTTATGGCAAGGTGCTCCATCATGCTAGAAAAGGCAACTGTTCCTGGATGGTTGGGAGAAGTTGCTCTCGGAGGATGTGTTGGTACCATTCTTTATTCATGGCTGTGTTCTTAGGCAAAATTGTGCGTGAGCCCACTCCCTTGGCTGAGAAGCAACCCCACACATTAATGGTATCAGGATGCTTTACTGTTGGCATGACACAGGACTGATGGTAGCGCTCACCTGGTCTTCTCCAGACAAGCTTTTTTTCCAGATGCCCCAAACAATCGGAAAGAGGATTCATCAGAGAAAATGACTTTACCTCAGTCCTCAGCAGTCCAATCCCTGTACCTTTTGCAGAATATCAGTCTGTCCCTGATGTTTTTCCTGGAGAGAAGTGGCTTCTTTGCTGCCCTTCTTGACATCAGGCCATCCTCCAAAAGTCTTAGCCTCACTGTGCGTGCAGATGCACTCACACCTGCCTGCTGCCATTCCTGAGCAAGCTCTGTACTGGTGGTGCCCCGATCCCGCAGCTGAATCAACTTTAGGAGACGGTCCTGGCCCTTGCTGGACTTTCTTGGGCGCCCTGAAGCCTTCTTCATAACAATTGAACCGCTCTCCTTGAAGTTCTTGATGATCCGATAAATGGTTGATTTAGGTGCAATCTTACTGGCAGCAATATCCTTGCCTGTGAAGCCCTTTTTGTGCAAAGCAATGATGACGACACGTGTTTCCTTGCAACTCAACATGGTAGACAGAGGAAGAACAATGATTCCAAGCACCACCCTCTTTTTGAAGCTTCCAGTCTGTTATTCGAACTCAATAAGCATGACAGAGTGATCTTCAGCCTTGTCCTCGTCAACACTCACACCTGTGTTAACAAGAGAATCACTGACATGATGTCAGCTGGTCTTTTTGTGGCAGGGCTGAAATGCAGTGGAATTTTTTGGGGGGAATCAGTTCATTTGCATGGCAAAGAGGGACTTTGCAATTAATTGCAATTCATCTGATCACTCTTCATAACATTCTGGAGTATATGCAAATTGCCATCATACAACTTGAGGCAGCAGACTGTGAAAATGTATATTTGTTTCATTCTCAAAATTTTGGGCCACGACTGTAGTATGTCTTAGTTTCTTAGTGTTATCCTGACCTCTGGACAGTCTGTAGTTTCCTGTGTCTGAATGTCTGACTTTCTGTGTCTGAACCCAGAGGTAAACCTGGACTCCCTCTCTTTCTCTCCACAGCTACATTGTATTCAGCATCTTCCCCACCATCGCAGATATCGTCATCTCCATCATCTACTTCATCACCTACTTCAACGCCTGGTTTGGACTCATCATATTCGTCTGTATGTTCCTCTACCTCAGTGAGTACAAGGCCTCCTTTCCAGAACCAATTCAGTTATATTTACAAGGTAATAATAATCTGATCTGAGTCAAATGTGATATGTCCTCTTGCTCAGTTGTTGCTCAGCTCTCTTTATATTCTGGTTAGAGCCAGTTTGTGCTATTCTGTGAAGGGAGTTGTACGAGATCTTCAGTTTCTTGGCAATTTCCCGCATGGAATAGCCTTAATTTCTCAGAACAAGAATAGACTGACGAGTTTCAGAAGAAAGTTATTTGTTTCAGGCCATTTTGAGCCTGTAATCGAACCAACAAATGCTGATGCTCCAGATAATCAACTAGTCTAAAGAAGGCAACTTTTATTGCTGCTTTAATCAGCACAACAGTTTTTTCTAATGATCAATTAGCCTTTTAAAATGATAAACTTTGATTAGCTAACACAATGTGGCATTGGAATACAGGAGTGATGGTTGCTGATAATTGGCCTCTGTACACCTATGTAGATATTCCATAAAAAATGGAACAATGTCTACACTGTATTTCTGATCAATTTGATGTGTAGAAAATGGGCTTTTCTTTCAAAAACAAGGACATTTCTAAGTGAACGGTAGTGTATCTTCAGAATGAGGTTGTTCTTCTATAACAGCCCCTCTACCCCACTTGGCCTTTTCATCCACTTTTTGGGAGAATTAAAAAATATATATTTTAGTGTTTAATGTATTTTCAGTGTTATGTTCTCTGGCCTTTTCATTATGGGATCAATGATAAATAATATTATAAATGTATTTGTTTATTACTTTTTTTAAACTGTTGCGGTAATGTGAATTTTGTCAAAAATGGTGGTAAAATGCATAATATCTGATCAAAAAACATATTAATAATTATGAAATAGATAAGTACAGATCCTAATCTCAGTGATCCAAGAGGACATTTCATGAAAAATGACAATTTTTGGAGTCAAATTTCAGCTAGTAGTTTACATTTTTGATTGGTCAGATTTACATTATAGATAAGTGCAGGTGTGAGATGCGACTGAAATTTCACCGGTGGGGGAGAGCGAGAGAGAGCGGTGGACATGGAGGGTGCTTTGCTTGAAGCGCTGAACATCATCATGACATGACGTGAACTAGAATGTGCTTGAGCTATAGAGCCCCACAGTGGAGGTGTCATAATTCCCATAAAACCTAGCGGTCAAACAGGGAAATGGTTCCAATTGTTCACATGCGCCAAATATAACCTTTCTGTGAAATGCTTACTTAAGAAAATATTTACTAAATAAACAAATGTAGAAAAAAACAACAACACTACAAATAACATTAATAAGGCTATATTCTGTACAGGGGTACCGGTACCGAGTCAACGTGCGGAGGTACAGGTTAATCAAGGTCATTGAGGTAATATGTACATGTAAGTAGGGGTAAAGTGACTATGCATAGATAATAAACATTGAGTAACAGCAATGTATTTGTATTAATTTTTTTTTACAAAATACATATAATTCAGCTCTATTTACTCTCAGAATCAAAAATGCTAATTATCATCAAAGTAGACATCATGCAAGACTACAAATCCCTGCAGCTCCTGCAAGTCATCTCTCGCTGACACCTTTGGTAACAGGTATTGTGTATATTTTAAAACTTACACAAGACAGTTCAAAGAATTGTAAATTTTAAAGAAATGTTGCCAATTTATTCATTGTTCAATTTAGCTAACATTAGGTAGTTAATTCAGAGATTCTTACCTTTGCCTCTTTTTGGCAGTCTAATCCAGATCATTCAATTTGTAGTTCTTTATGATCTCCACATTAGCAGCTAATTAGCATTTCATTTTTGGGTGATAAATACAGGCAAATATATTGATAAAAGTCACTTAGTCTTTGAGAGATTTACACGGTAATCAAAACGTCACGCCAGGATAAACCTACACGAAACACCACCCTTATTTTAAGTGTTTCTAAAATAAATGGTGGGAAAATGATTCAAATCTAATCAAATTTTATTAGTCACATGCACCGTATATAAAAGGTGTAGACCTTACAGTGAAATGCTTACTTACAAGCCCCTAACCAACAATGCAGTTTAAAAAAAATATGAATAAGAAGTAAAGTAACAAGTAATTAAAGAGCAGCAGTAAAATAACAGCTGTGAGACTATATCCAGAGGGGTACCGGTACAGAGTCGATGTGCAGGGTAGAGTTGTTAAAGTGGCTATGCATAGATGATAACAACAGAGAGTAGCAGCGGTGTAAAAGAGGGAGGGGGGAGGCAATGCAAATAGTCTTGGTAGCCATTTTATTAGATGTTCAGGAGTCTTATGGCTTGGGGGAAGAAGCTGTTTAGAAGCCTCTTGGACCTAGACTTGGTGCTCCGTTACCACTTGCTGTGCGGTAGCAGAGAGAAAAGTCTATGACTAGGGTAGCTGGAGTCTTTGACAATTTTTAGGGCCTTCCTCTGACACCGCCTGGTATGGAGGTCCTGGATGGCAGGAAGCTTGGCCCCAATGATGTACTGTGCCTTTTGCACTACCCTCTGTAGTGCCTTGCGGTCCGAGGCAGAGCAGTTGCCATACGTGGCAGTGATGCAACCAGTTAGGATGCTCTCGATGGTGCAGCTGTAGAACCCTTTGAGGATCTGAGGACACATGCCAAATCTTTTCAGTCTTCTGAAGGGGAATAGGTTTTGTTGTGCCCTCTTCACGACTGTCTTGGTGTGCTTGGACCATATTAGTTTGTTGGTGATGTGGACGGCAAGGAACTTGAAGCTCTCAACTTGCTCTACTACAGCCCCGCCGATGAGAATGGGGGCGTGCTCTGTGCTCTTTTTCCTCTAGTCCACAATCATCTCCTTTGTCTTGGTCACGTTGAGGGAGAGTTTGTTATCCTGGAATCACACTGCAAAGTCTCGGGCCTCCTCCCTATAGGCTGTCTCGTCATTGTCTGTGATCAGCACTACCACTATTGCCTCAATCGGCAAACTTAATGATAGTGTTGGAGTCGTGCCTGGCCGTGTAGTCATGAGTGAACAGAGAGTACAGGAGGGGACTGAGCACACACCCCTAGGGGGCCCCTGTGTTGAGGATCAGCGTGGCAGATGTGTTGTTGCCTACCCTTACCACCTGTTACCACCTGGGGACGGCCTGTCAGGAAGTACAGGATCCAGTTACAGAGGGAGGTGTTTAGTCCCAGGGTCCTTAGCTTATTGATGAGCTTTGAGGGCACTATGGTGTTGAATGCAGAGCTGTAGTCAATGAATAGCATTCTCACATAGGTGTTCCTTTTGTCCAGGTGGGAAAGGGCAGTGTGGAGTGCAATAGAGATTGCATCATCTGTGGATCTGTTGGGGCATTATGCAAATTAGAGTGGGTCTAGGGTTTCTGGGATAATGGTGTTGATGTGAGCCATGACCAGCCTTTCAAAGCACTTCATGGCTACAGACGTGTGTGCTACGGGTCGGTAGTCATTTTTGCAGGTTACCTTAGTATTCTTGGGCGCAGGCACTATGGTGGTCTCCTTAAAACCTCTAGTGACTCCCCATCCTGCATGAGGGAGCGTAATCATCGACTGACACTAATTAGCATAACGCAACGGACATAAATATTCCTAGAAAATATTCCTATTCATGAAAATCACAAGTGAAAGGACACAGCTTAGCCTTTTGTTAATCACCCTGTCATCTCAGATTTTCAAAATATGCATGGCAATAAATAAACATGGCAAACGTTGTTTATAATCAATCCTCAAGGTGTTTTTCAAATATCTATTCGATAATATATCCATCGGGACAATTGATTTTTCAGTAGGACCGATTGGAATAATGGCTACCTCTGTATTTTACGCGAGAGTCACTCTGGGAGCCATCAGGTGACCAGTTGTGCAATGTAGCCGCTTACGGGTATTCTTCAACATAAATGCGTAAAACTACGTCACAATGCTGTAGACACCTTGGGGAATACGGAGAAAAAGTAATCTGGTTGATAGCCCATTCACTGCTCAATAGGGACGCATTGGAACGCAGCGCTTTCAAAACATGAGGCACTTCCGAATTGGATTTTTCTCAGGCTTTCGCCTGCAACATCAGTTCTGTTATACTCACAGACAATATTTTTACAGTTTTGGAAACTTTAGAGTGTTTTCTATCCTAAGCTGTCAATTATATGCATATTCTAGCATCTTGTCCTGACAAAATATCCCGTTTACTACGGAAACGTTATTTTTCCAAAAATGAAAATACTGCCCCCTAGTCACAAAAGGTTAAAACATGTTGGTATTACAGAATTTGACAGGGAGAGGTTGAAAATGTCAGTAAAGACACTTGCCAGTTGGTCAGCACATGCTCGGAGTACACGTCTTGGTAATCTGTCTGTGAATGTTGACCTGTTTAAAGGTCTTACTCACATCGGCTGCAGAGAGCGTGATCATAGTCTTCTGGAACAACAGGTGCTCTCATGCATTTTTCAGTGTTATTTGCCTCAAAGTGAGCGTAGAAGTAGTTTAGCTCGTCTGGTAGGCTCTTGACACTGGGCAGCTTTCGGCTGTGCTTCCCTTTGTAGTCTGTAATGGTTTGCAAGCCCTGCCACATCTGACGAGCTTCAGAGCTGGTGTAGTACGATTCTATCTTAGTCCTGTATTGATGCTTTGTCTGTTTGATGGTTCGTCGGAGGGCATAGCAGGATTTCTTATAAGCTTCCGGGTTAGAGTCCCACTCCTTGAAAACGGCAGCTCTACCATTTAGCTCCGTGCAGATGTTGCCTATGTTTCTCTGCATTAAAGTCTGCGGCTACTAGGATGAGCGTTTTCTTGCTTGCTTATGGCGGAATACAGCTCCTTCAATGCTGTCTTAGTGCCAGCCTCTAACTGTGGGGGTGTCTAAACAGCTACGAAAAATACAGATGAAAACTCTCTAAGTAGATAGTGTGGTCTACAGCTTATCATGAGATACTCTATCTCAGGCGAGCAATAGCTCGAGACTTCCTTAGATATCGTGCACCAGCTGTTATTTCCGAAAATACATAGACCGCCGCCCCTTGTCTTACAAGACGCCGCTGTTCTATTCTGCCGGCCAGCTGTATGTTGATAGTGTCATCATTCAGCCACAACTCCGTGAAGCATAAGATATTACATTTTTGAATGTCCCGTTGGTAGTTTAAACGTGCGCATAGGTCATCTATTTTATTTACAAAGATTGCACGTTTGCTAGCAGAATGGATGGAAGTGAGTTATTCGATCACCTACAAATTCTCAAAAGGCAGCCCGCCCTCTGGCCCCTTTTTCTCCACCTCCTTTTCATGCATATCACGGGGATCTGGGCCTGTTCCCTGGAAAGCAGTATGTTGTTGGTTTTGGGCTCGTTTGACTCGTTAAGAGAAAAAAAGGATTCTGTCAGTCTGTGGTGAGTAATCGCAGTCCTGAAGTCCAGAAGTTATTTTTGGTCATAAGAGACGGTAACGGCAACATTATGTACAAAATAAGTTTAAAAAACAAGTTACAAACGAGAGCAAATAAACAAACAAAAAAACACAATCTGTTGGAGACACGTCAGCCTTCTTCTGGGCGCCATTTTTTTGGAACCATTTCCTTGTTTGACCGCTAGATTTTATGGGTATTATGGCTCATACTGTGGTACTCAATAACTATCATTATAACTTTACAGAATTATATAAACATAATAGATCTGGAGGAATATTTTTGGAACAAAAAATAACATTCATTATTAACCGGTTCTCAAGATTTAAAAAGAATGGTTATATTCCGGAACACTAGAGATCAGTTTCCTTCTTCATTTTTAGTTTTTTTTGGTTCTGTTCCCTGAACGGGTTCCAACCCCTGGTAATAACAATGTAATATTTCATAATGGTTCATCAATATATTGCTCCAGCCCTTACCATCATCATCACGGAATGGAGGACTAAGTACAGGCGAGACATGAACACCCAGGACAACAACGCCAAGTCCAAGGCAGTGGACTCCCTGCTCAACTTTGAGACGGTACGGAGATGCTCCCATTGACTTATAACCTCAATACTTGGGTCGTGTTCATTAGTACTATAGTGGATAAATTACAAGATTAAGTTATAATACTGTTATTGCATCAAATGGTTGTTTTATGCAATAGAATAGGCTTATATTAGTACTCGCTTATCTGTGTGTGTGAACTGAGAGGAGCCTTTGATTTATGAATGGTTTGGTGATTAATTCCTACAGCATGCATTTCATAGAATGATTTGGTGTTTGTTTACTGTTAGGTACCAGGGAGAGATGCCTCGGGTATGAGAGGAACCTTGTCTTAGGGGCCAAACTCTGGTTTCTGTACAATAAGAAAAGTCTACATGACAAATACTATTTGGCTGGGGGATACTCCTTTCTCTTATATCAAGTCTCACCTTGTGACCCATTCCACATATCTGTTGTTTGTCATGTAAACTAAGTGGGTGTATCTTTGCTATACAATATATTTTTATTCTTTGTGTCAGGGCTCACAACCCAACAGTCAAGAGTGTTGGGTTGACCAGCCTTGTTATTGCAGAGCACTCACATCATGACCTGCTTTCCTTATTAATAAGTTCATAAATATTTTTGTTTAAGTACAACTCTGACTTGTGTGATAAGTTTGTTTCTCCTCATTTGATAATAAAGAAATAACCACCACAGGACACACAAAGGAAAATGTAAAAAAAATGTTTTGCAACAGAAAATGAAAAATAAGTCCAGGTAGTCTCTCCCTGTTTCAGTCTGTTGGGTGCCTAATGAACACATTCCAGAATCCCCACCTGGCACATGAAGCTGTCCACAAACACATTACATTTTTGCAGCTTCAAAGTTGCTTCATGACTGTTTTTCCAACAGGTGAAGTACTACAACGCAGAAAATTATGAAGTGAACCGTTTTGAGGACGCCATCCTGAAGTATCAGGTAATCTAGACTATAGATGTCAAATGCTGAAGAGTTGAGAATGTAGATCTGTGTAAAGTTACACCAGAGTGCTTGCTTTGGTTATTCGGGTAGATGTGTTTTACCACCTTAGATGCATGCATAGTTCGAGCTTCTCCATCTCTACTAATGTTGCAGTTGCATTTGCATTCTGTCTGTCTGTCCCCTCCCATCCTAGATTTCAGAATGGAAGACCCAAGCCTCTCTGGCCTTCCTGAACCAGACCCAGAACCTGATTGTTGGCTCAGGCCTACTGGCAGGCTCACTGCTCTGTGCCTACTTTTTCCAGGAGGGCAAGTTTAAGGTACTGAGCTCAGAGTGCTTGCTAGCTTAAGGGTCATTCCACCTCGAAAAGAGAAGAGGATTTTGACACCCACTTTCTTAGATTGTGCTGAAATCTTTCTTTAGTTAGAAACAGATAAGATTAGCATTCCTGAAACATTGTTTTGTTGAAATGTATAATTTGATCTAAGATAAATTAAGCTAATTGATTGCACCCAAATTGGCTATTTTAATTTATAGGATTTATATCATCTTCAATAAATAAATAATAATAAACTCAGTAAAAAAAGAAACGTCCTCACTGTCAACTACGTTTCTTTTCAGCAAACTTAACATGTGTAAATAATTGTATGAACATAACAAGATTCAACAACTGAGACATAAACTGAACAAGTTTCACAGATATGTGACTAACAGAAATTGAATAATGTGTCCCTGAACAAAGGTGGGGTAAAAATCAAAAGTAACAGTCAGTATCTGGTGTGGCCACCAGCTGCATTAAGTACTACAGTGCATGTCCTCCTCATGGACTGCACCAGATTTGCCAGTTCTTTCTGTGAGATGTTACCCCCCTTTTCCACCAAGGCACCTGTAAGCTCCCGGACATACAGTGGGGCAAAAAAGTATTTAGTCAGCCACCAATTGTGCAAGTTCTCCCACTTAAAAAAATGAGAGAGGCCTGTAATTTTCATCATAGGTACACTTCAACTATGACAGACAAAATGAGAAAAAAAATCCAGAAAATCATATTGTAGGATTATTTTTTATTTATTTTATTATTTTTTAGCCCTTTTTCTCCCTAATTTCGTGGTATCCAATTGTTTAGTAGCTACTATTTTGTCTCATCGCTACAACTCCCGTATGGCTCGGGAGAGACGAAGGTTGAAAGTCACGCGTCCTCCGATACACAACCCAACCAAGCCGCACTGCTTCTTAACACAGCGCGCATCCAACCCGGAAGCCAGCCGCACCAATGTGTCGGAGGAAACACCGTGCACCTGGCAGCCTTGGTTAGCGTGCACTGCGCCCGGCCCGCCACAGGAGTCGTTGGTGCGCAATGAGACAAGGATTTCCCTACCGGCCAAACCCTCCCTAACCCGGATGACGCTAGGCCAATTGTGCGTCGCCCCACGGACCTTCCGGTCGCGGCCAGTTACGACAACATTGTATGATTTTTAATGAATTTATTGCAAATTATGGTGGAAAATTAGTATTTGGTCACCTACAAACAAACAAGATTTCTGGCTCTCACAGACCTGTAACTTCTTCTTTAAGAGGCTCCTCTGTCCTCCACTCGTTACCTGTATTAATGGCACCTGTTTGAACTTGTTATCAGTATAAAAGACACCTGTCCACAACCTCAAACAGTCACACTCCAAACTCCACAATGGCCAAGACCAAAGAGCTGTCAAAGGACACCAGAAACAAAATTGTAGACCTGCACCAGGCTGGGAAGACTGAATCTGCAATAGGTAAGCAGCTTGGTTTGAAGAAATCAACTGTGGGAGCAATTATTAGGAAATGGAAGACATACAAGACCACTGATAATCTCCCTCGATCTGGGGATCCACACAAGATCTCACCCCGTGGGGTCAAAATTATCACAAGAACGGTGAGCAAAAATCCCAGAGCCACACGGGGGGACCTAGTGAATGACCTGCAGAGAGCTGGGACCAAAGTAACAAAGCCTACCATCAGTAACACACTACGCCGCCAGGGACTCAAATCCTGCAGTGCCAGACGTGTCCCCCTGCTTAAGCCAGTCCATGTCCAGGCCCGTCTGAAGTTTGCTGGAGAGCATTTGGATGATCCAGAAGAAGATTGGGAGAATGTTATATGGTCAGATGAAACCAAAATATAACTTTTTGGTAAAAACTCAAAGAATGCTGAGTTGCATCCAAAGAACACCATATCTACTGTGCAGCATGGGGGTGGAAACATCATGCTTTGGGGCTGTTTTTCTGCAAAGGGACCAGGACGACTGATCCGTGTAAAGGAAAGAATGAATGGGGTCATGCATCCTGAGATTTTGAGTGAAAACCTTCCATCAGCAAGGGCATGAAGATGAAACGTGGCTGGGTCTTTCAGCATGACAATGATCCCAAACACACCGCCCGGGCAACGAAGGAGTGGCTTCGTAAGAATCATTTCAAGGTCCTGGAGTGGCCTAGCCAGTCTCCAGATCTCAACCCCATAGAAATCTTTGGAGGGAGGTGAAAGTCCGTGTTGCTCAGCAACAGCCCCAAAACATCACTGCTCTAGAGGAGATCTGCATGCAGGAATGGGCCAAAATACCAGCAACAGGGTGTGAAAACCTTGTGAAGACTTACAGAAAACGTTTGACCTCTGTCATTGCCAACAAAGGGTATATAACAAAGTATTGAGATAAACTTTTGTTAGTGACCAAATACTTATTTGTAAACTTGATATTTCATTAGCAAAAATTTTTTTTTAAATTTGCTTTGTCATGAAATAATATATTTTCCACATTTGTTACGTTATAGCCTTATTCTAAAATGTATTACATTGATGAGGGGGAAAAACAATCTACACACAATACCCCACAATAACAAAGCAGAAACTGTTTTTTTTAGGAAATGTATATAAAAAAATAATAATTATATCACATTTACCTAAGTATTCAGACCCTTTACTCAGTACTTTGTTTCCCAGATGAGCGGCGGCTGTTACAGCAGCAAAGGGGGGACCAACTCCAAAATAATTCCCGTGATTTTGGAACGAGATGTTCGACGAGCAGGTGTCCACCTACTTTTGGTCATGTAGTGTGTGTACTGTAGAAATCTTTGTCAGAAATAATGGTATATTTCCCTTGACGTAGCGAATGTAAAAAATGTCTCAACATACCCCACTGCTATATTTGTTGAATATTATGTGAATCCTAAAAATTAAAAGGGCATATTTGGATGAAATTAATTATCTTAATTTCTCAGAGATTAAAATATAACAAAATCATTTTACAGGAATGCAAATGTTATCTGTTTCTAACTACACAAGCAATTTCAGAAAAATCTGAGCAGGTGGGTGTCTTGGCTTGCTGAAATGACAGCATTTTACAAATGAATGTAACAGTTCCTCACCCTGACAATAATAGTCAATGAGCCAGGAAAAACTGTAAAACTGGTTTGGTTTTTGTTAAACAGACACTTTCAGGATGAGAAACCATTTTACAACTTCAGTATTTTACAACTTCATGTTAAGGGCCTAGATACTCATTTTGTTACCTTTTTCACACTATTGAGCCATTCTAAAACAAACTGCTGGCTCTTTTCACATTGTGCTTTTCAGCATGGTTCCAGCAACTACGGTGAATGTCTGGAGGCATAACTAGGCCACTGCAGCTGGGTTTGGCTCAGTAGTGCGAAAAGCTCAACACTCTCACCTCAATCTCAGGCCGCTTTTCTCTTTCACTATTCTAGGGCTACGCTGTTTTTCGTCTCTATGTTTTACATTAGATTCTAAATCTTCATTGTACTCTAATAAGCAAATTATTCTTGCAGCTTGCCTTGCAGACAAACAAAATCAATCAAAATCAAATCAATCAATCAAAACATAGACGTATTGCATCACTATAAGGCCAAGCAGCCTTGCTATGGTTTCATGCTTGAAAAATTCATTTTTCGAAGAAAAAAATCCTTTAACACTGAGTGACGTTACATGTTTTTCTTAATAATAAATATGGTGTGTGAAGTGTTATGATACATTTAACCAGGTTAATGCCCTCTATCCCCAGCTTGGAGACTTTATCCTCTTTGGCACCTACATCATCCAGCTCTACACCCCTCTCAACTGGTTTGGAACCTACTACAGGTAAGAGGTGTTATGGGCTGAGTTTCAATTCTACTTCCTTACATCCTTCCCTAGTCTCCTTTATGGCTATCACTTACAGCTAAAAGCATATTGCTTCACCTGTCATGTGTTACTAGATCAGGAAAGACACAAGCAAATGAAGCTAGACTATTGAGATAAATCTATGAAAGGCATCATGTATTACAGTACCCCTAATGCAAAACAGGCTCTGTATAATACATTGGTCTTCATCCTCCACAGAATCATCCAGAAGTCCTTCATCGACATGGAGAGCATGTTTAAGCTCTTCACCGAAGAAGAGGAGGTAATTTTGAAATTGGTTGCCGATGGTCATCATCAACATTAGTCAATCTCTCATGGGAAGATTATGCGTGTTAACCGAGAGATTGGGATGCGTAGGATAACGAGCAGTAGTAGTTCCAGTGTTTGGTTTTTCGACACGGGTTATTTGGACAAATCACGATTTCGCAGGTCTTAGGAACTTTCGAATTTCAGAAGTGGGATAGACTTTCTGCCCGTAATTTGCGAACAGAGAGAGTGGAGCTCCTTGTTCCAGTTCCACTCCATGGTCTAGCAATTGATTTCTTCTCTTAACATGTGTGGACCTAGAACTTAATCGAGCAGCTGACCAATTACGCGAGAGTCAATGACCAGCATTTTGGTGTCTGTCAGGATTTCTTTGCACTGCATTATTGGAAATAGTTTTTTGGTCAAATAGATTTACTTTAACTTCCCTTCAGGTGAAGGACGTGGTGAATGCAGGGAATCTTCTCTATAAACTGGGAAAAGTGGAGTTTGAGAATGTGTACTTTAGCTACACTGACGGGTAAGTCCTTGCTTAGATCACTTAGATGTATTTTTAGGTCTTCTTTGGACTAATGATCCAGCACCTCTCAATTTTTTCTGATGTTGTGCCGAAAATATTCCCCCCTGTCAGAACCCCCCCCCCCCCCCCCCCCCGCACTCAATTCTTCATTGCTGTGACTTGCTTGCTAGTTGAGATTTCTGATCACGTTAGGCTGCGTTTCATTAATTTTTTTATGTCGGTTTGATTGCGGGGAGGCACTAGTAATGTCTGCAGTTTTCGGTTTGGCTATTTTTTTCAAGTTTATTAGTCAATAAATATATCTCTTTGCCAAAATTCGTCATCTCTCCCTTAATCAACTAGTAGTAGTTCTGAAATGTTTATTGCTTGCCTACATTTTACTCCCTCCTCTGTTTAATATAACACACATACATTAATTATTCATTTTGGTTGCCTATCCTGATGTGAAGTTTCTTCTATAGAAAATATGTGACTCTGATGTGTGCCGCAGAAAGTAATTGAATCTAGCCACAAACATAAAGAAATTAGAAGGGGGGGGGGGGGGGATTTTGGCAAAACTATTTTCTTGCCTCCCGAAATCCCCCCCCCACTATCTATCTTGGGACTGCAAGGCCTGGCACACTTCAGAATCATTTTGGTAGCTCATGTTGACCAGTAGTGTGTGCCACAGAAAACAAAATTAGAGTATAAAGAAACATCATTTATTTTAGAAACATTTTGTAATATTTTAGAAAATATTGATAATACACAAATATTATCTCACAATAACAAAAAAACATAATTGAAAGTTAAGTTTGTTAACAAACATTAAATAAGAAATACACATTTAGATATTTGTGTTTCACTGTTTGCAATTTCAAAATTATAATAAAATCTATCAGTTAATTCAAGTGCCTACCCTGTAAATCTCATACCGTAATGTGAAAACGTGCCTGATATTCTAAGAATTGATCTGTGTTGGGCCTGTCCAGGTTTATGGTTTGCGCAACATTGAAGCCTGTATAGACCAATGTGTGGCCATTGCTGTGGTGTGTGTGAGAGAGAGGAGCGTGCATGTATCTTTCTCGGAAATAGAATGAGATTCACTTTCTATGATCTCCCTCCCTCTCTCTGCTCTGATAGACATGAGCCTGCAACTCTAATCTCTGCAGTGTTGCACTTTGTTTATTTCCTTGTAGAAACATATCCCTGGGAAGAGTGCTGGACGTGCCTGAGCACCCTTGATAAATGCAAATACATTTGCCAAAGTTACAGAATTACTGCTGTCTATTCAGAAATAAATGAAATCATTCAGATTACTACACCGTGGAGTAGGCCTATAATTTTGCCATAGCCGGTGAGTGAGCTGCGCATCATTGGGTGAGTCAGTGAAACTGGAAAGCTTTTTTAGGACTATAATTTCCTCATATTTTACCATTTGTGTCACTCCACACACCTAGGCCAACTGGCGGCCCGTGGGCTGAATAAGGTTTTATTTGGCCCCCCCATGTTATATGAGCAAATAATACACATTTTTGAGTGAATTTTCATTGTTGGACATAAAAGACTAAAAACTCTGGGTAATCCACTCCAAGTGATTTTAATTTAAGACATTTGTTCCCAAGTATTCCCACGCATAATAGAGACCTGATCGTATACAAACGCAAGCCAGGTTTGAAATGATTTTGTTTTAGTCAAACATTATGTCTGTTTGGGATTCTTGCGATCGATTCTTTGCAGTCTACAAATGATTTGTAATTATGTTCTGGCCCCCCGACCATCCGCTTAAGAAATAATCGGCCCGCGGTTGAATCGAGTTGATGGATTCAATACAAGGTCGTTTTTAATTGATCTCAGATTCTGTTTGTCAGTGTCAAAGTAGAATGTCATTTCAATCATTTGTGACGTATTAAATAAGATTCTGCTCAAGTCCCCAGTCATCTAAAATTATGTAGAATTGCAAGAAATGTGTTTATGAAAGGCAACAAAAAATCCCAGACCCTAAACTTAAAAAGAAATAATCCCCATTTGTGCAACTTCTTCAAGCACCTCTATATGCATGCAATTCTTTATTATAAAGGTGATTTTCTTTTTTTCCCCATGTGTTCCCCCCCCCAGGTCACCCTCCCTCGGCTCACTTTTTGTTCCGGCACCTCCCAATTTCCAAATTAACCGCTAGCCTTACACAGTTAATGATTCAGAAACAGTTTGATGAATAATCATAGTTGTGGTTGTTCCAGTGTTCTCCTTTGATTACATATATTTTTTGTGCTTCTGTGTTTTTTTTAAGGAAGGAGATTCTTAAGGACGTATCATTCACTGTGCAGCCAGGCCATACTGTTGCATTGGTAAGATTGAATTCCAAGCATTACCCAGAGGTTAAAGAGCGACTGCCTTTAAAAAACAATACTACATCCCTTTGGAAACAGTCTATGTGGCATCGATATGAGTCTGAAATAGTTATTCTAGTGTCAAAATTGACTACAAAGTGTGCGACGTTCATTTGCCCGCTATCATGGGGTGAACAGCTGTGGTGATTGCTCTCTATCCAATAGCATAGACAGTGAGACAGAACTGCCCACCGGCTCTGACTTTGTTTATCAAAGACAACACTTCACACATTTTTTTACTTACGAAATACTGCACCAAACACCTTAGTTAGATGTAAAATTGCTCCACCTAAACATCAGTAAAAAACATCAAAATTAATTACAGATTTGTTGCATTATCTTAGATTCATTCTTGGGATTTTGAGGACGTGAAAAAGGCTTCTGCATCTGCAGTGTCTCATGGGGGACAAACATCATTAACCAAACGCGGAATCGGTCAGGAAACACACTTTCGAGACTGAAATCTTGTTTTTTGAATGGCAACAGAAAAACGCACGTGCCAATCAGCGTGTTCAGTGGCTCTTAAAGCAAATAATACTAGACTTCGGTCTTGAAGAGTGGTTCATTTCTCTCTTTTTCTCAACAGTCGTGATGGTTTGGATCTGTCGATTGTTCTCGCTTCTCAATTGTCTGTGTTTGTGTGTGGACGCCCCTAGGTTGGCCAGTCAGGGTGCGGTAAGAGCACCCTCCTTCGCCTGCTGTTCCGTTTCTATGACGTCCAGGGGGGATGCATCCGCATCGATGGCCAGGACATCTCTAAGGTGAGTATTTTGCCCAGTTGCAAGAAAATAGTTCCCAGGCTATCTGTCTTATCACATGCTGTATATAACATTTTGTTTTCAATGCGCTCTGGTGGTTTTACAAGTCCAGGTAGTGCCTCCCCGTTTCACCCTTTACTGCTTAAGTGTCATCTGAGACTCTTCATTTCTGGGTGCAGGTGAAGCAGGTGTCTCTGCGTGCCCACATCGGCGTGGTGCCCCAGGACACAGTTCTCTTCAACGACAACATCCGCGACAACATCCGCTACGGACGCATCTCTGCCAGCGACCACGAAGTGGAGGCGGCGGCCATCGCCGCAGACATCCACAAGAAGATCCAGACGTTCCCAGAAGGTACGGAAATACCACCGTCTCTTTTGACGGTTTGTTGAACACCGATTTAAGCCAGCAGCATACCACCCTGCATCCCACTGCTAGCTTGCTTCTGAAGCTAAGCAGGGCCGGTGCTGGTCGGTCCCTGGATGGGAGATCCAGTGGTGTTGGAGGGCCAGTAGGAGGCACTCTTTCCTCCGGTCTAAAAAAAGATCCCAATGCCCCATGGCAGAGATTGGGGACATTGCCCTGTGTAAGGTGCCGTCTTTCGGATGGGTCGTTAAACGGATGTCCTGACTCTCTGGTCACTAAAGATCAGATAAATATGCTACATGGCCAAAAGTATGTAGACATCCCTTCAAATGTGTGGATTCAGGTATTTCAGCCACACCCGTTGCTGACAGGTATAAAATCAAGCACACAGCCATGCAATCTCCATAGACAAACATTGGCAGCAGAATGGCCCGTACTGAAGAGCTCAGTGACTTTCAATGTGGCATCGTCATAGGATGCCACCAGTGGTGGAAAAGGTACCCAATTTTCATACTTGAGTAAAGGTATAGATAACTTAATAGAAAGTTACTCAAGTAAAAGTGAAAGTCGGCCAGTAAAATACTACTTGAGTAAAATTCTAAAAGTATTTGGTTTTAAAAATACTTAAAGTATCAAAAGTAAATGTAATTGCTAAAATATACTTACGTATCAAAAGTACAAGTATAAATGAATGATGAAATTGTCTGTCCTCGGTTGCATCACTCCCTACTGAGTTCCAAACAGCCTCTGGAAGCAACGTCAGTACAATAACTGTTCGTCGAGAGCTTCATGAATGGGATCCATGGCTGAACAGCTGCACACAAGGCCTAAGATCACCATGCGCAATGCCAAGCGTCAGCTGGAGTAGTGTAAAGCCCACCGCCAATGGCCTCTAGAGCAGTGGAAACACGTTCTCTGAAATGATGAATCACGCTTCACCATCTGGCAGTCCGACAGACAATTGGTGGAGGAGGAATAACAGTCTGGGGCTGTTTTTCATGGTTCAGGTTAGGCCCCTAAGTTTCAGTGACAGGAAATCTTAACATTACAATGACATTGTAGACGATTCTGTTCTTCCAACTTTGTGACAACAGTTTGGGGAAGGCCCTTTCCTGTTTCAGCATAGCAATGCCCCCTTGCACAAACTGAGGTCCATACAGAAATGCTTTGTCGAGATCAGTGTGGAAGAACTTGACTGGCCTGCACAGAGCCTTGACCTCAACCCCACCAAACATCTTTGGGATGAATTGGAAAGCCAACTGCGAGACGGGCTTCATTGCCCAACATCAGTGCCGACCTCACTAATGCTCTTGTGGCTGAATGGAAGCAGGTCCCCGCAGTAATGTTCCAACATCTAGTGGAAAGCCTTCCAAGAAGAGTAGAGGCTGTTACAGCAGCAAAGGGGGGACCAATTCCAAATGAATGCCCATGATTTTGGAATGAGATGTTCAATGAGCAGGTGTCCACATACCATTGACCATGTTGTGTATCTCGTTTTATTTTTTTACGTTTTTTTCTAAATAGGCGTTGTTGCACAATTAAAGCTCAATACACTGCATTTCAAACAGTCAGGAATAATGTAATGAATTATTTCATCAAATTAGTTTAACCTCCTTTTTGTTGTTGTTGCAATAATCACTGATCTGGCTTTCAAGTTTGTCTATAAAAATGCCCTTTCGTAACCAGAACCATGAAAAATGCACATCCACTAATAATGACCAACTTCTTGAAGCAGGCGTTATGGAAAATTAGCACAGATCTCATAAACAATCTCTCAAGCACAAGCCTATGTGCTAGTGAGTACCTGTATCAATTTTCTTTCTAACAACGTAGAACAGTTGAACTGTTATGGACACACCTTCCTGCTTCCAACTGCTTGAAAAACATAGCCTGTTCACTTTGTTTAGATATTGAAATCAAGCGGCCTAACTTGGTGAGAAGATGCTTATTTCTCAGAATGAGAACGAGTTGCCAATTCATTATATAACTGCATATTTTTTATTCTCATTGCACATTTCTAAAAAACACAGAATAGACCTCTAGCACATACAGTGGGGCAAAACAGTATTTAGTCAGCCACCAATTGTGCAAGTTCTCCCACTTAAAAAGATGAGAGGCCTGTAATTTTCATCATAGGTACACTTCAACTATGACAGACAAAATGAGAAAAAAAAATCCAGAAAATCACATTGTAGGATTTTTAATGAATTTATTTGCAAATTATGGTGGAAAATAAGTATTTGGTCACCTACAAACAAGCAAGATTTCTGGCTCTCACAGACCTGTAACATCTTGTTAAAGAGGCTCCTCTGTCCTCCACTCGTTACCTGTATTAATGGCACCTGATTGAACTTGTCATCAGTATAAAAGACACCTGTCCACAACCTCAAACAGTCACACTTCAAACTCCACTATGGCCAAGACCAAAGAGCTGTCAAAGGACACCAGAAACAAAATTGTAGACCTGCACCAGGCTGGGAAGACTGAATCTGCAATAGGTAAGCAGCTTGGTTTGAAGAAATCAACTGTAGGAGCAATTATTAGGAAATGGAAGACATACAAGACCACTGATAATCTCCCTCGATCTGGGGCTTCACGCAAGATCTCCCCCTGTGGGGTCAAAATTATCACAAGAACGGTGAGCAAAAATCCCAGAACCACACGGGGGGACCTAGTGAATGACCTGCAGAGAGCTGGGACCAAAGTAACAAAGCCTACCATCAGTAACACACTACGCCGCCAGGGACTCAAATCCTGCAGTGCCAGACGTGTCCCCCTGCTTAAGCCAGTACATGTCCAGGCCCGTCTGAAGTTTGCTAGAGAGCATTTGGATGATCCAGAAGAAGATTGGGAGAATGTCATATGGTCAGAGTTGCATCCAAAGAACACAATACCTACTGTGAAGCATGGGGGGTGGAAACATCATGCTTTGGGGCTGTTTTTCTTCAAAGGGACCAGGACGACTGATCCGTGTAAAGGAAAGAATGAATGGGGCCATATATCATGAGATTTTGAGTGAAAACCTCCTTCCATCAGCAAGGGCATTGAAGATGAAACGTGGCTGGGTCTTTCAGCATGACAATGATCCCAAACACACCGCCCGGGCAACGAAGGAGTGGCTTCGTAAGAAGCATTTCAAGGTCCTGGAGTGGCCTAGCCAGTCTCGAGATCTCAACCCCATAGAAAATCTTTGGAGGGAGTTGAAAGTCCATGTTGCCCAGCAACAGCCCCAAAACATCACTGCTCTAGAGGAGATCTGCATGGAGGAATGGGCCAAAATACCAGCAAAAGTGTGTGAAAACCTTGTAAAGACTTACAGAAAACATTTGACCTCTGTCATTGCCAACAAAGGGTATATAACAAAGTATTGAGATAAACTTTTGTTATTGACCAAATACTTATTTTCCACCATAATTTGCAAATAAATTAATTAAAAATCCTACAATGTGATTTTCTGGATTTTTTTTCTCATTTTGTCTGTCATAGTTGAAGTGTACCTATGATGACAATTACAGGCCTCTCTCATCTTTTTAAGTGGGAGAACTTGCACAATTGGTGGCTAACTAAATACTTTTTTGCCCCACTGTAAGTATGTGGCTAAAATGCTGCTAGCGGTACAAACTGAGCATTAATTTTCCATACTCTCGTTTTAGTAGGGTCTGCTCTGTTCTACATTTTGGGAGTTGAGACATAAAAAGGGTGTCGTTAAAAAGGTTAAGTTCTCATGTATTACAATAAAATGTCTAGGTTTTTCTGTGTACATATTACCGCTTCTGTTGGACCAAACTTCAAATGCAAATAGCAAGTTTATCTTTTGTATTTTGTTGTTGTGAGTGGAAGCGGGGAGGGACTTGCTGTCTGTGGAAAGGTGCACACAACACAGAAGGAGTGAAGGAGACGTGACCAAAAAGACAGAAGAACACTCATAAAAAAAATATTTTAAAAAATAACCTTGATTCTTACGATACAGGCATTTTGGAACATTGTGCTAAAACATACATTTGAATTAATTTGATATACCCAGCCCTAGTAAGAGTTTGGGTGTTAACCCCGGTGTCCTGGCTAAATTCCCAATTTGGCCCTCATCATGGCAATTTAATCATCCCCAGCTTCCAATTGGCCCATTCTTGCCCCCCTCCTCATCTTGTAACTATTCCCAAGATCGTTGCTGTAAATGAGAATGTGTTCTCAGTCAATTTACCGGTAAGGGTTAAATATGCCTTGTCCTGGACCCCAAAAAATGTTTCAATAGAGATTCTACTAAGTCCAGGACTAGGTTTAATCTGTGTCTGGGAAACCAGCGCTATATGCTGCCATTATAGTTCTGGCTGTACTTTTAAAAAACATTTTACCCCTTTTTTCTCTCCAATTTCGTGGTATCCAATTGTTAGTAGTTACTATCTTGTCTCATCGCTACAACTCCCGTACGGGCTCGGGAGAGACGAAGGTTGAAAGTCATGCGTCCTCCGATACACAACCCAACCAAGCCGCACTGCTTCTTAACACAGCGCGCATCCAACTCGGAAGCCAGCTGCACCAATGTGTCGGAGGAAACACTGTGCACCTGGCAACCTTGGTTAGCGTGCACTGCGCCCGGCCCGCCACAGGAGTCGCTGGTGAGCGATGAGACAAGGATATCCCTACCGGCCAAGCCCTCCCTAACCCGGACGATGCTAGGCCAATTGTGCCACCAGAATCTCTGGTAGCACAGCTGGCGCTGCAGTACAGCGCCCTTAACCACTGCGCCACCCAGAAGGCCCAGTTCTGGCTGTACTTAACCTGAAGTTGGCTTATGGGTGTCAATGTTGTTGTTTTAAGGGTTAGCATAGGTGTTTTGTATTTACCAACCACATTTGCTGAAGCATTTTGACATGCACATCTACATTTCCTGAAACACACAGTAGCTCCCAGGTGCATTGTTAATGTATGACGTGAGTGACATTTGTCTGTGTTTTCTCTCTGTCCCCCTCCCAGGATATGACACCCAGGTGGGTGAGAGGGGTCTGAAGCTGAGCGGGGGGGAGAAGCAGAGGGTGGCTATCGCCCGGACCATCCTCAAGGCCCCTCAGATCATCCTGCTAGATGAGGTAAACTTTCAGGAAGGTTTACCAGTAGGCTCAATGACCCTGTTCAAGGTGTAGGGTGACGATGCCCCGAGACACTGATCTTGGGTCAGTTTAGCATGTATTTTTTTATTTTTTTGGCTAAGTTTAAGATTGGGGAGGGAAAGCTGGTCCTAGACCTTTTACCTAGAAGAAACGTCACCCCGGAGCGTTCAAATACTTTAAAAACACACACTTTCTCCCTCTTCTCCTTGAAGTTATCGCTGAGCTTACACAAAATGATAGGTGAAATCAACAGCTCTATCACTTAGCTTTCACCAGTCCTGTCATGTCAGATCAGATATTTCTTCAAGGACGAGAGGAAGCAAGGATGCATTCTTAACGTATTTGATGAGAGCCAATGTTTGCCCCCACACCACTGATCCTCCTGTCATATTGTGTTACAGTGGATTAATACAAGTTCACTGAACTTGAATATTTTAGTCATGTAATTTATCTCATGAAGTTTTCCCTCTGCACAGGCCACATCTGCTCTCGACACACAGACGGAGCGCAACATTCAGGCGTCGCTCATCAAAGTGTGCTCCAATCGGACCACCATCGTCGTGGCTCACAGGTAAGGGATGGGTCTCAGGTGGACAAAAATGCATGAATAGAGGGAACCCATACATTAGGATCAGTGGAGACTGCTGAGGGGAGGATGGCTCATAATAATGGCTGGAATGCAGCGAAACCATGTGGTTTGATGTATTGGATACTATTCCACTCCAGCCATTACCACAAGCCCATCCTCCCCAATTAAGGTGCAACCAACCTTCTGGGATTAGGACACACACATTTCTCCCCTCTAATGCTTGAGTTTGTATGGTTTGGATCAGTGTGGTCTGTCGTCTAATTATGAATTGTCTGTCTTCAGGTTGTCGACCATCATCGGTGCCGACCAGATTCTTGTTCTAAGTGACGGTCAGATAGCAGAGCGAGGACGGTGAGGGAATGGTTAAAAGAGTGATTGATCTATTTCTGCACACTCCACAAACCTATTCAAATCAAAATATTGTTTTATGCGCTTCAAGAAACCAACATCTAAATAATGGAACAGACCAATGTTTATGATGCTATAGTCACACTATAGTCTTGTTCTCAAAACCATACAGTGCCCATGTGGGAACATCTTGACATAGTACTTGATGATGACTTTAATGGTGATTGTGTGTCCCCATTGTAACTACATATTCTCCACTTTCTCCCTCCCAGGCATGATGAGCTGCTGGCTAAGGGAGGGTTGTACTGTGACATGTGGATGAAGCAGCAACATGCCCAGGACTCAGACTCAGCCTCTGACACAGAAGCCAAAGACAGGAAGTCTGAGAAATTACAGCCCACATCAGTCACTGCAGGCCACAGGAGCCACTGAGGATAGAGTGAGAGGTTCAAGGATATGCAGACATTGTGAGGAGACGGACGAGGGACGCAGGGAGAGGATTAGATACCTCAAAAGGCTGTTTTGTCTGTACTTTTTTAAGGTATCTGTCCATTGAGGTTCATTCGGTTATGAGTGAAGTTAAGCCCCACCCCAACCCTCTCTGCATGTTACGGGCAAGTCTAGGGGCCAAATGTCCCTTCCCCTTCCAAAATGTGAAAGATGCGAACACCTGCAAAATCATGATTTCTCTAAATGATCAGTGGCAAAAATCTGTGCACCTCGCTGTTGTCACATCCCACAGTCTGTTGACATACACTACGATACCAGTTCTGTTACATGCGTCTGTCCACGAGAGATTAGTGCCTAATGAACACGACCAGGACTCCGCATAATCCGTCCTCTTGAAGTGACAGCAAGTCCAAAGTAGACTAATACCTACCCTTAAGCGCAGGTATAGGCAGTTTGGCACAGTGTCTCACAAAACTTAGAATTGTTGACTAATGTTTAGTGGTAGAGAAAAGTATTTGTTTTATTTACAGCATCTACAGGTTCATTGTAAATTATATATATATTTTTTACTACACCCACTTTTTAGCTCATGAGACGGATAATTTTTGTTAGCTACTATACAAGCAATAGACTTACATTATACTTAATAGACAAATGAAGCGATTCAGACCGATGTGAATGGTTAACAAAAAAATCTGTTTCACTCTAATTGTTTTTTGTCTTAGTACAAAGGTATGCGTACAAGAACTTCAAAATCTAATTTCAGTTATTAGTAAAACAGATATTTAGTCTGTATTTGGTCCATTTAGCATCGAAACTGCATCAGTTTTACTCCAATTAGACTTGGGCATTATCATGTACTGTACAGTCTAGGTCTTGACTGATACATGCTAAATTAGCTGGCTGTAACTTTTATTTGTCACCAATGGTGATCAATAAGAACTACTGGCTGTAAATTAAAGAGAAGAGAGTCGATGGAAAAGGAAACCTTTATCTATGAATGAACTCAGAATTCTCAAACCTTTCTATGCTGCTACCTGTTTTGCGTAAAGAACTACTGTTAGTGTATCTTTATTTTAAAGGAAGAAATTAGTCTGTATATTTGAATTTGTAAATATCTATGCCTTGCATTCCCAAGGCAGTGTGGAGTTTGTCAATATCTGTTGATAATAATCACACTCCATTTACAGTACGTATTGTCAAATTATTGTTTATTTTTTTTAAAGGGCCATAAGGGAAGATCTATCCATTTAACTGAACTTGAGTTATTTGAGAGAGAATGTGGACTTTATATCTACGCGAAGTCCCTAGAGTTACGAGTTTGGGGCTGAATTGGAAACTGTCTGCATTAATCAAGGGAACGTGAAAATGGACATACTTGCCATCCATATATTGCACAGCAGACATCATGAAAAGTTATTTCAGACTGAAATAAATAGATGAATCCCATATGCATTTGTGACTACAGAAGTAATACCAAAGAGCTAGAGTGGTTTTGCTAGCAAATCATTGCTCTACCACTACAGCAGTCAATCATTTGTAGGTGTGCAAACTGGTGCAGTCAAATAATTTACACTAATGCCCATGAGTTTAAATGTTCTGTGTCAATGAGTGACATTGACACCACAGGAGGTTGGTGGCACCTTAATTGGGGAGAACGGGCTTGTGGTAATGGCTGGAGTGGAATAGTATCAAATACATCAAACTATTGGTTTTCATGTGTTTGATGCCATTCCATTTGTGCCATTCCAGAAATGCAACATTTTTGTTCTGATAATAACTGCTTAGACACAATGTCAAACTCTTTTGTATGTGATTTGGGGGCATAGTTTGTTTTGTAGTGTGGTCTTTGCCTTTGTCACACTTCCAATGTGTGTGGCATCAGGCTATGCTTGGATGTCAAATACATAAATGGTTTGTTTTTTCTTTGTGAATATGTTAATAAATGGTATAATTAAAGATATATTATGACGAAGTGGGCTCTGTTTTTACTAATTTACCATATTGCTAGATGTATATTATTAGACAACATTTTGTAGCCATTTAGTACATTGCATAACTGTTCCCGCCCTCCTGTCTTGTCAGCCATCACGACGGGGGTTACTGCTGTGCTAGCTAGCCTGAGTAAAACCAGGCGCCGTTTTATAGCTAGCTATTCAGCTAGATTTTCTCTTTCTTCTATTTGGCTAATGTTGGATAGACATCATGGATTTCAACGAATTGTTTAGTGAACGAACATTACAATTTTCTGACTTTCAGGAGTTTACGGTAAGTTGGCCTGTCAAGGCGAGTGACGCTAGCTGAGTTGGCTAGTTTAGGTAATGAAATGACAGCAAACGGGTTGACGTGAGTTTTAGACATATTTGGTAATAATCGCATTTTAAATAGGTATACCAGGTTAAACAACACGTATTGTATGCCTTTCTTACAATTGAACATCAAAACACGGCCAAGTTAACGTTTTAACGTTACATACTGTACAGTATTGTACTAGCTCACGCGGTAACGTAGCTAACCAGCCTGCTAACGTTAGCTACATGTGAATGTGGTTGTTCTGGACTTAGCTTCAACTTCATGACTTGTCACCTAACGTTTACTGTTACCTCGTAAAACGGTAGCCAGCAAACCCACTGGGATAACCGAATATAAGAGTTTGTGGGATAGCTAGTTAGCTAGCTAACTTATTCCATCCGTGTTGACATGACTTGCTTATGTAAAGTTAGCTAGCTAACGTTATTTCAGTTTCGTTTTTGTCATGAAATTAGGCCCTTCGCTCAATGAACTCTGATCTGCCTTCACAGTTTCTTCCTGGACATCAGAAACTGTCTGAGAGAGTGCGGAAGCGATTATACTATGGCCTGGACCAAGACGGCTCTCTAGATAACCTTTCCTGTCCTGTTACAGGTTAGCTAATCTGTCTGTTAGGTTGTGTCCTGTCCATGTGTGACTGTTGTTTATTATGTTGTGAATTTGAATGATTGATTCATATGTTCTGAATATTATTTCTAGATATTGCTGTGGAACTCCTTCAGAAATCTGCCCCTAGCCCAATTCGAAAACTGCACAAGAAATATGCTGCTCATGTCGCGAGGTATGTTGTCAGTGAATGTTGACACTTGTTATCCTTTTTGGGCATCTAATGGTCTTCATAACTTCATATAGTTGGTTTGTTTTTCAGGGAGGCGTGCATCTCTCCATGTGCCATGATGCTGGCCCTGGTCTACATCGAAAGGCTACGACACAGGAACCCCGAATACCTGCAAAAGATCTCCTCCTCTGACCTCTTCCTTATCTCCATGGTATGTGGGCCAAAGGTTGGATGCATCTCAAATGGCACCCTATTCCCTTTGTAGTGTACTGCTTATTGTCAGACCAAAGACCTGCATTTCACTGTTAGTCTGCATCGGTTGTTTAAGAAGTATGTGACAATATTTATTTGATTGATTGGAATAGGGTGCCATTTGGGTTGTCTCGTTAGGCTAAATAGCCTTTGCCTAATTCTATGTGATAAGCATTAGGCCATCTGACCAGAATTATGCAATGGCCATGTGGGTGACTGAAAAGCACCGGTCTTCTCGCCAGAATTAGGTCATAGCGATGTCTGTGAAACACTAGTCGTCTCGACAGGAGTAAGCCACGGCTATGCATGTGATGGGCACAGAACAGCTTGTTATGAAAATGGGCATCTATAATTGCTGGGCATGTAGGGCCCAGACCCATATTCTACACCTAATTCTTGTTCAATTTAGAATTTCCCGCAGCCACCCGCAATGTGCTTTTTAGACCAGGAGTAGGCTTAAGTGTGTGTCTGGAAAATGTTTTTAAATCAAATCACATTTTATTCGTCACAAACTGTTTACAGCAGGTATAAAAGAAGCAACAAAATGCTGACGTGATAGCTTCTTCAACAATGCAGGACATCAGTCAACAACAATAGTCACGTCAAAAGTAATAAGATGGAATCTCCTGTGTAGTATGTGTGAGGAGAAAGATGCAAATACATCTAGCTTTCTATGACATATGGACTGATCTTAACCTCCTAATCCTGTTTCGCCTTTCCTCCAGATGGTTGCCAGCAAATATTTGTACGACGAAGGGGAGGATGAGGAGGTGTTCAATGACGAGTGGGGGGCTGCTGGGAAACTGGACGTCCAGACTGTCAACACTCTGGAGATGAATTTCCTCGATGCTATTGTAAGTTATACGTAATATTACATTACCAGCCTCAGAAATTGCTACCCAAATAAATGCTTCACAGAGTTCAAGTAACAGACGCGCTCAACATACACACAGGCTCAGAAACATGTGGTCCCACTCAGAGCCATATATTTAATAGTGGTGCGTGGGTCAACCATTAGTTCACCCGTACCCGTCCGCAATGAATGTCTGAGGACCGACCCTAACCAGCTAAAATAGAAAATGCGCTGTAGGCTACAGTCAGAGACGGCAGAACGATTTTTTGACAGAAGGTGCATGATTTTTTTTATTCCCTGACTTAGGTATGTTTCTGCTTATAATTACGGACATTTTGGTAGGCTTTTTTAGTCACCTTGTCTATAATTAGATACATGCAGCTTCCCTTCCATCATTATGTTTCCCTAGAAGACAAAATAAACCCTTTCTCACCAGAATATCATAAATCGATAGAATCAATGCTTCAATCTAGTTGACATTGGTCGTCTTTGCTTCTTTCACGGAGCAAAGACGTTCAGGAACCGGGAGAAAATGCAATAACAAAAAAAAGGAAATATTTTCTGTGTAAATTTCCAAATGGCATCAGGTGGACTTGTTGTAAGGAAATAGAAAGCTGTGTAAACAATCCAACGGGTTTCTGAAAATATTTCAGTTGTGCTTGGTTGCTTGGTTTGATCTCAAAACAAGAGCATATACTCACAACCGGTCATGCTGTACACACAGTTCAGTTGAAAGTAAATTGCACCAATCCATGACAATGGTCTATTTGCATATAAGCCTACTGAAGCTCTGATTGGTTATGGCGCACCGGTCTGTGTAGAGTACGGCCTGAGTTGTGCCTGTCAATGCAATGGTATCCTACTCTGATCCTTTCTGTCTACTACAAAATCTCATGCATAGATTGTTTTGCATACTAAGTGTTGCGTAGTTTTGTTTTGGTTTGTTGCATTGAAAGTGGCTGAAATTGTGTTGATTTGATCACAATTCCCACAGTAAAGGGAAACGTTAATAGTGTTAACTAACGGGTAAAACTGTAGAAAGTTGATTCAATTCATTCTCGTGCTTCTCTGCGCTGGTATTTATTCTACTTGACAGTCCCGGGGGAACTGCAGCTTAGAGGGAATATTGCTAGCACACACACGTCATCCACACAATATTTCATGACCCTAAACCCACCCACCCGTGGTTATAACCATGGGGACTGCAGGTTGTGTCAACCCGCGCATCACTAATATTTAAATCCCATTGTACTGTATTTGTATGGACATATAATATGCAATCTGACAGCTGCTCTCACTTCTGTGTTTTAGGAGTGGAGCCTCTTTACTGAGCCAGGGGACTACTTTGGCATACTGAATCAACTAGAAACCAGGTTTGTGATTGTTGTCATTCACGTAGATCGTTTTTCGTGCTGGTGCAGGTTTCTGGTGCAGGTTTCCCATTAGAACCATTAGAAACACAAGAAGCTATGAAGGGTTCGGAATGTCATAGAGACTTCTATTTTTGTAAGCCCCATGACTTTTCAGGGAATAATTAAATTAGTAATGTCAAGTTCTTGTGGTAATTTGGCTGGTAGATCTGATACAGAGCTGCTAGTTCAAACAAAGGGTTGGTCATGTGTGTCACATGAGCGTAGTAACATGAGCGTAGCCAGACTCTGTTCTAGGTCCATCTCTGTCTCTCTCTCTGTTTGCATTGAGTGTGGACTGTGTGTGTGTATTAACTCTGGCCTGTTGTGACTCCAGTATTGCAGAGAACCAGGGGATGAAGCGAGGCTGGTTCACCTACACTGACCTCTGTGTGCTTCTGGAGCAGGCGGCGTGGCGACAAGCACTGACGGCCATCTACCTGCACTTTGCCAAGGTGAGGAGGGGCCAGTGGTCAGAGGACAGGGCAGTGGGGTCCACATTGCACTGAAGGACTGAGTTGTGGGTAATCCTCAGTATGGGCACACCGTAGCAGAACATTTTGAAATGGACAATAGAATTTCTTATTTGACATGTTCAGGTAGTATGTTTTCTCCTGTTTTGTGCCGAATGGACACAACGCTAGTCTCAGAAACGCCCCTGAAATTAACATGTCATGGAAATTCTTACACAGGGATACTCGAAGTCGATCTTAAATGAATCATTGTTTATTGTCAGCGTGCTGGAGAGGTTTCAACAAACTCAATACACCATAGTGAATTTCTGTTAGGAGCTCTGCTGTGGCAGTCCTAGCAGTTGTCTGCTATACACAGACAAGTTATATTTGCATGATTTAGCATAATTAATTCATCATTACAGTTTTGTTTAATTTATGTGACTGATCAATATTGGGTCATACATGTGACAGACCAATACCTCACGAGGCTTCTTCTCTCTAAGCTGTGACCTTGAAACTGAAATACCTTTCTTTCTCATAACAAGGTCTGGGCGTACTGCCAAATTGTAGATACTGATAAGTGAGGATTTGTTAAATCAGTCACTTACATGAACACAAAAATTGGTTATTAGAACAGCACATGAATGAACACAGAAATTAGTTATGAGAAAAGCACAAGTATAACATTTCCATCACATCAATTCCTGAAAACTGCTCATTGTAGAAACCCACATAAACTATGTGTTGATTGAAAGAAACAACACTTTTGAAAGTAGTTAGTTTGGGAGGGAAGGAAGGAAAAACACACTGAAAGAAATCCACTAAATCCACGTCCTCACCTCTCTCTAGGTGACCTGCATGCTGGGGCTGGTGTATCTGACCAGTGTCGCGGGCCTTATCGCCACCAGCCTCCCCAGGAGCAGCCAGCCCCTGTCCCCAGTCAGCCAAGTCCACCTGCCTAGCTCCAGCCTCTCTCCACCACCACCACCACTAGGCCTGCTCCCAGTCCCAGAGACCCCAAGTCCAGCATCCGACCTCCCTCGCTGCTGCGTCTTGGGCAACGACAGTCACAAACGCAGACCTGGCACTCTCCACACCCACGACAACCACGGCTCGCCAACCACCTCCCAGACCTCTATACTGTGTCTATGGGGCTCTCTCCTCACTTCCCTAAGCCACACTGACCCACACCCCCAGCCTGACACTGAACCAGCCTTGTCCGCCTCCTCTCTGCACTACCCCGGCTGCCCAGTTACAGTGGGGAGCCTCCCTCTTGGCTCCATCCAGTGCGGCCCATCGAACACCTCTGCTCCACTACTTGAGCCTGGAACCCCTGGTCACCCCTCAGCACCGTGGCTGGCCCCTGTCCCCCTCCTCTACGGAGCCATCCCAATGCTCCTGGACTCCCGTCTGACTGGCATGGCAACCCTCCGTGTCGGACCCTGCTGCCCACAATTCATGCTGCCCATCGAGAAAGCCCAATCTCTCCTCATGCCCAGCTAGACACAGACGGACAAAACAAGCCACAATCGTTACCCTACAATGACTATGACGCCGGACTCCAAATTAAACCAACCGATTTTTCAGAATGCGTCCGTTGCAGTGAAAGGATTGATTTTGTTTTGTATGTGCATTGTTTTGTTGCATATACTGTCTAAATTTGAGATTAGGCCCTCTAAAGGTGAGTAGCACATTTTGTACAGTGGTTTGCCAGCTGAATTGGTGTAAATAAGTGAGATGAACTCATAACAGCGTGAGATCTGAGTTCTGTGCTCAGACCCTCGTATCTTTTCTAACGTATATTTTTCAAAGGAGGTTGGATCACATCGCTTTACAATGGGTGTTTCCAAAGTCAAGGAGGTGTTTGAGGTCTAGAAGGTGTGTACATGGCAAACTAATCTTTCTTGTTTGGTTTTAAAAAATACACAAAAATATGTCTAAGCATGGCTACCATACCCACACACCGTTTGTTACTACCTAGTCTTTGGCCTGGGTACCAGATTTGTTTGTGTCATCATTCCACTCACACTCCATGTTTGGCATGACAAAGTGGCATGATGGAAGAAACAGACTGGTAACCAGGCTACCTACTCTTTACCTATGCTTGAAAATGGGGGCTTGTGGGAGTTGGGCTAAGTCAAGTTTTTAGTTGGAAGAGTTAAGTTTTGATGTGACATCATAGCTATTTGAGAATGTGTTGAGAAAGTCGAGAAAGTCTCCACAAAAGCATGGCTGCTTTCTAAGTCAGTACTGTACTGTAGCGCTTTAAGAAGGGAGGCAATTTAGCCTGGTCCCAGATCTGTTTGTGCTCTTGCCAACTCTATTGCTGTCCTTGTCAAGCCAAACATTGCATGACAATGAGTGAGAAGGAGTTGGATTGATGGCACAAACAGACTTGCACTCAAGCTAGAGACAACTAGCCTACATTTGATTTGCCATGGAGTTTTTGGGTCATTATTCTCTCATTTACTGTAGTTATTTTTAAAAATGTCAACATATTTTTGCACAGATGGCTACTGGTCCCTGCACTGAACAATAGTAGAGATGTAATGCTTTTTTATTCCAGTGAAAAAACAGTAAACGTTCAATTCATATCTCGGTTTGGCTCCCCCTCAAGTCGTGTTCATTAGGGCACATCATAGCGAAATGCTTTACACCACTTCGCAATAGTAAACGAAAATAGAAGTTTCTTATTGGACAAGGTCAGAGAGCGCCCCCCCCCCCCCCTTTTTTTGGGGACATTTGTTTCATTTCCTGCCTACTGAACATGACCCTAAACTCAGATAGCACTGGGGGACAGATGGAACTCTAACTATTTATTTTACCATGATAGAATGCAGTGGCTATCTCTAATTTAATGTTTGTACAACAGAATGCCACGCAACTGAAATAGGTCATAACCAGTTTACTGTTTTGATGTTTTTTAAATAAGAGTTTTGAATATGATTGAAAATGTATCTAATGAATGCGATTTTCATCCAATTACCCTTTTCATGGAAACAGTTGTATTGTGCAAAACATCACTTTCTTTAAGTAGAAATGTCTGTTTTTTAATTTATGCAATTAATTAGTATCCCTCTTTAACATACCAATTTGGTTGGGGAAACATGAAAACATTAAAAACCACTCAATCAGGGGCCTCCCGGGTGGCGCAGTGGTTAAGGGCGCTGTACTGCAGCCTGGGTTCGCGCCCAGGCTCTGTCGTAACCGGCCGCGACCGGGAGGTCCGTGGGGCGACGCACAATTGGCCTAGCGTCGTCCGGGTTAGGGAGGGTTTGGTCGGTAGGGATCTCCTTGTCTCATCGCGCACCAGCGACTCCTGTGGCGGGCCGGACGCAGTGCGCGCTAGCCAAGGTTGCCAGGTGCACGGTGTAGCCTCCGACACATTGGTGCGGCTGGCTTCCGGGTTGGATGCGCGCTGTGTTAAGAAGCAGTACGGCTGGTTGGGAACCTTTGTTTCTCTCGAGCCCGTACGGGAGTTGTAGCAATGAGACAAGATAGTAGCTACTACAACAATTGGATACCACGAAATTGGGGAGAAAATGGGGTAAAAAATTAAAATAAAATAAAAAAAACACTCAATCACTCGCATAGAATTTGTCTTCTCCACCCGCTCAATTTGTCTTCTTTCTCCATAGATTTACTTGAATGGGTATGTCCATTATTGAATGGGGATGTAAATTCTAGTAATACTATTTCAGTCTCATCCCTGAAAAACAGTTGGCTCTTCTCATATTCTTCTACTCAAGATAGAAGGTTCTTGCTAGGGAATTTGATATTTGTACATATGACTTGTTTTTACATTGACACCTTTCTTACAGCCAGGAGGCACTGTGGTCCCTAGGACATTAACTCATGAAGTTTGGCTTTTGTTGAATTGCTGAAAACATCTAAATTAAACATTTTTCAAATCAGACTTAGATTTTGAAGCACAATATCCTTAAATTTTGTAAACAATGTGTAGAAATCTGTAAAAAATAATAATAAAATGCTTGACTCTTAACCACATTTTTTTCATTTGTCATTTATGCCTGTATTGCTGTTCACATGGTCCACTGACATACAGTATGTAATGTGAGTTGTCAACATTGAGCTATTAATCTCACAATCTGGGCACGCACACACACCCTAGAAAGCAATATGCCATTTGAGCTGACATCTAAGAACTGCAGTCACACAGGCACTGATCTACATGTGTGGTGTCAAGCAAGCATTAACCTGGTCACAGATTTGTTTGGGCTGTCTTAGCCAATTCACATGGTCTTTATCAAGACGACACAAACAGATCCGGGACCAGGCTAAGGCACTGTCACCTAAGCCACCATCTTTGGAATCTCAATTGAATTTCTTAAATTCCTCATCTTTGTCTCCTCAAACTTTATTGGAACAGAATATATGGGGTTCCTGTTCTGTGGGCCGTATTCACACAGCTTCTCAGCGTAGGATTGCTAATCAAGGATCAGGTTACCTCTGTCATCTAAAAGCTAAGCGAAGGACCCTGGGACTAAACACCACCCTCTGAAACTGGATCCTGTACTTCCTGACGGGCCGCCCTCAGGTGGTAAGGGTAGGTAACAACATCCTCCACGCTGATCCTCAACACGGGGGCCCCTCGGGTGTGTTCTCAGTCCCCTCCTGTACTCCCTGTTCACTCACAATTGCATGACCAGGCATGACTCCCAACACCATCATCAAGTTTGCCGATGACACAATAGTGGTAGGTCTGATCACCGACAACGATGAGACAGCCAAAAGGGAGGAGGTCAGAGACATGGCCGTGTGGTGCCAGGACAATAACCTCTCCCTCAACATGATCAAGACAAAGGAGATGATTGTGGACTACAAGAAAAGGATGACCGAGCACGCACCATTCGCATCGACTGGGCTGCAGTGGAGCAGGTTGAGAGATTCAAGTTCCTTGGTGTCCACATCACCAACAAGCTATCATAGTCCAAACACACCAAGACTGTTATGAAGAGGGCACGACAAAGCCTATTCCCCCTTAGGAGACTGAAAAGATTTGGCAGGGGTCTTCAGATCCTCGTAAGGTTCTACAGCTGCACCATCAAGAGCATGGTTGCATCATTGCCTGGTATGGCAACTGCTCGGCCTCCGACCGCAAGGCACTACAGAGAGTAGTTAGTACAGTCCAGTACATCACTGGGGCCAACCTTCCTGCCATCTAGGACCTCTATACCAGGCGGTGTCGGAGGAAGGCCCTAAAAATGGTCAATGACTCCAGCCACCCTAGTCATAGACTGTTCTCTCTGCTATCACACGGCAAGCGGTACCGGAGTGCCAAATCTAGAATGGACTGAGGGCTTGCAGGCCTGTTGTAAGGCAGGTCCTCACCAGACATCACCGGCAACAACATCGCCTATGGGCACAAACCCACCGTCGCTGGACCAGACAGGACTGGCAAAAAGTGCTCTACACTGACGAGTCAGGGTTTTGTCTCACCAGGGGTGATGGTCGGATTCGCATTTATCGTTGAAGGAATGAGCGTTACACCGAGGCTTCTACTCTGGAGCGGGATACATTTGGAGGTGGAGGGGCCGTCATGGTCTGGGGCGGTGTGTCACAGCATCAACGGACTGAGCTTGTTGTCATTGCAGGCAATCTCAACGCTGTGCGTTACAGGGAAGACATCCTCCTCCCTCATGTGGTACCCTTCCTGCAGGCTCATCCTGACATGACCCTCCAGTATGAAAATGCCTCCAGCCATACTGCTCGTTCTGTGCGTGATTTCCTGCAAGACAGAAATGTCAGTGTTCTGCCATGGCCAGCGAAGAGCCCGGATCTCAATCCCATTGAGCACGTCTGGGACCTGTTGGATCGGAGTGCGAGGGCTAGGGCCATTCTCCCCAGAAATGTCCGGATACTGACTTACCCACACCAGATACTGACTTACTTTTGATTTTGACCCCCCCCTTTGTTCAGGGACATTATTTTTACATTTCTGTTAGTCACATGTCTGTGGAACTTGTTCAGTTTATGTCTCAGTTGTTGAATCTTGTCATGTTCATACAAATATTTACACATCTTAAGTTTGCTGAAAATAAACGCAGTTGACAGTGAGAGGACAATTATTTTTAGGCTGAGTTTATTACCTCAATTACCTCGACTAACCGGTGCCCCCGCACATTGACTATGTAACGATATCACCTGTATATGGCCTCACTATTGTTATTTTACTGCTACTGTTGAATTATTTGTTACTTTTATTTTCAATTTTTTACTTAACATTTATTTTTCTTAACCTCTTATAGCATTGTTGGTTAAGGGCTTGTAAGTAAGCATTTCACTGTAAGGTTGTGTTCGGCTCAACTTTATCCTAGATCAGCACTCCTACTCTGAGACTCTTTGTAAATATGAGCCCCAATCTTCTCCAATGTGTTTTGAGAGGAGAGAGGACATGAGGAATCAAGGCAACGCAATTCAAATGCAATCTACCCAGCAACAACTTTGCACAACATAGTGTGCTTCACCTCGTTTCCTGTTATTGCTGCCCTCCTCAAGCTCGTGCAAATAACAATGAACAACACAATGCCAATGGGAACAGGAAGCCATTACAGCTGAATCAAAACGGTCAACATAGTTACACCCATCACCAGAGTCATAGCAATCCTTTCAAAACACTGCAGCACCTCTCCGTTGCATACAACTTCAGCACATATCCATATTACAACACAACACGTCCTTTTGACTGCTGTTCCTTGTGTCGTCCTACGGTGCCAAGTCTGCGTGAGCATTTCTGACACTCTGCTTCTGTGCAAAATATCAGATCAGTTACATTGCCAGGCAAAATGTTTTCACAACTCAGGAACCACATCAACAACATGATGTAATGCTCCTAAAATCCACACAGAAACTATGCAGAATATGTCAGAGAGGAATGTACCCACCCCTTTTCTGCCTGCGCCTCACCCCAGACCCCACCCCCATCCCCTTGGCCCTCTGCATACCACTTGAGACTACTGCTCCTAATATAGACCCAACTGGTTTGTGGGACAGGCAGGGGGAGAGGAGCCTGCATGTAGCAGGATCTAGCGTTTATTGTTGGGTGAGTTGTGCCCAAGTCTTTCATGGAGAAAATACTTATCAGGCAGGTAAGTCATGGTACACGAGTTGGCCAGATTTGTTCTTGAGAAGTGTGTGTAGGACTGAAACATTTAGGACTACAAGGAGTAAAGCTGGGGTAAAAAATAGTTGGTTGGATTGTTTTTGGTTTAGAGCTTAGTTCAACTTGATCCCGAATGTTATCCCTTCGAGCTTCATTCCAGCAGTGATTTTAGAGCACATTTATCAAGGTGTTATAGAGTGTTGTTGGTGTTCTTTTTCTGTTGGTCTAGATCATGTTTCAAGAGATGCGTGAAGAATTGAAGAATTCAGGTAACCTTCAGTGTTTGTGTGTGTGTGAATGTACATTTGTGTGTCTGTTTCATGGAATGAGGTGTATAGGGGATCTATAACTGTGTGTGTGTGTGTGTGTGTGTGTGTGTGTGTGTGTGTGTGTGTGTGTGTGTGTGTGTGTGTGTGTGTGTGTGTGTGTGTGTGTGTGTGTGTGTGTGTGTGTGTGTGTGTGTGTGTTAACTTCAGAGGCTGATGCTGAGATGTACATGAAGTTCATGAAAAGTCATTGCTGCTATGAGGCCATTCCAACCAGCTGTAAACTGGTCATATTTGACACAACACTACAAGTAAGAGTCCAGGGTCCTGTAACCCACTTGTATGTTGGAACTGAACAATACACAATAATTTGGGGGCCAAATCAAGAGTCCAGGGTCAGTGTTCAGTAGGGCACATCGTAGCAAAACGTCTCACAACAGGTTACAGGAAACTAAAATCTGTGTTCTTATTTGGCAAATTCACGTAGTGCCTCCCCGTTTCAGAACATACTCTTCCTGCTGAACTCAGCCTAGATATTCTCCCTCCACTTCCCAAGGGAAAGGTCATGGTCCCTTTTGGTATGACATTTCAAGTCAGAGTTCCTCTCTCCTGTAACTACAGCTACAGTCACTTATAGTGGTTTTCCCTTGTCCCTGCAGCAATAATTCATGTGCAGCCTCATTCCTTCTTCCCTAAAACATACTCACTACTAAGACCGGTGTTAACTGGTTGTGTTAAAAAAATCCTATGTTTGCAGGTGAAGAAAGCCTTTTTCGCTCTTGTAGCAAACGGCTTGAGAGCTGCACCTCTCTGGGATAGCAAGACACAGAGGTTTGTGGGTAAGTGAAGAGATTAGGGGGTGCTCTCTTGCTACTTGCTTATGGCAACGCAATGTCCTGAATGATTGCAAGCTTGGGCTGGTTTTGGGGGTAGTGTGATATGAAGACTAGACACTAGCACGTATCCATGCCAATAGTGATAAGAGCTCTCTCTCTCTATTGTCCTCACAGGTATGCTGACTATAACAGATTTCATCAACATTCTCCATCGTTACTACAGGTCCCCATTGGTGCGTATCTGAACCAAATGCAAGTCAATATCCCAGTCATAAGCATGTTTCACATTTCATGTCCAAGTCATCCCAATGTGTCTGAAATGGATTGTGTAGCTCAATAAACATCCTAAAGATGATTTGGACATTTGACATACAAAATGCTAATAACGGGAATATTGACCTGCATTGATTTTTGGACGAAAATTCTTAAAAGTTAGCCTTTGGTGACAGTGGCCAGGTTAGCAAAGCCAAAGCATAGATTGCTGTCTTACCTTGTCCATACATTTCTTACATGGTAAGGAAACCATTTCGTAATTTGGGTGGACTATCCCTTTAAGCCTAGTCTTGGCCTATAAAGCATGTTCAATGGAGACAAGATCATGGTTGTGTGAATAACACAGAAATCATTCATCATAATTTGTCCAATATGTTTCCCCCCTCCCACAGGTTCAAATGAAAGAGCTGGAGAGGCATCAAATTGGAACATGGCGAGGTGATTCATTCAAGTAAATAAGCTAGAGAAAGCAAATGATACAGTGTTCTATGTCTATGGTATATACGTACATGTCTTTCTGTGACTTTCCATTCTGTTTATTTCTCTCTCTCTGCAGATGTGTACCTGCAATACTCCAACCACTGTCTTCACAGTATCGCTCCAGACGCCAGGTGAATCTACGCAAGCTCTCAGTCAAACCAACTCCTGTCACCTGGCTTTGCCTGAGTTGTTACTTTTACTGATAACTTTTTAAAATGAGTAACAGGCTAAGGAAATTGAGGCTGGGATTCAGTCAATTACAGGCAGTGTTCTGGGTTGTGTTCAGTACGGCACACTGTAGCAAAACTTTTTGCAACATGACCCAGGTGTGGATGTTGGTTGTGTTCTCCAGGGTTAGACACTATAGGCCTACTCAGTCTCCCCTCCTCTCCCCTGCAGCCTCTTCGACGCCATCTATTCCCTACTGAGGTATAAGATCCACAGATTGCCGGTTATCGATCCCGTGTCCGGAAATGTCTTACACATTCTCACGCACAAGCGAATCCTCAAGTTTCTCCATATATTTGTAAGACAACATGACTTGAAGAAGATATCTGTGTGTTTATGCTCATATCATATGGTCATCCATTTCAATCAGTGGTGTTGTGAACTGTATGTGTTGCTTTTACAATCCTTGTGTTCCTTTTTTAATTTATTTTAAAAGTACTCTACACAGAAAGAGACAGTCCCAAAACCCTGCTTCATGCAGAAGACGATCAAGGACGTTGGGATCGGGACATTCCGGAACATTGCCACGGTCCAGCAGACGGCCTCAGTCTACGATGCCCTGTCTGTGTTTGTAGAGAGGAGGGTCTCCGCACTGCCCGTAGTAAATGAGCAAGGTGGGTTAACCTCATCTCTTTTTCAAAGTCGAACACTGACTAGTACAGTATGTGTATGTCCTTACGTAGGTGCCCTTCAAAAATAAAGTTTGACTTGTAAGATGTAGGTAGGCTATGTATCTCACTGTCCTTTGTACACCAAGGCAAGGTGGTGGCTCTCTACTCCAGATTTGATGTGATTGTAAGTACCCCAAAGCTGCCCGTTACAGTTGAATTCACCTGAAAACAATAGAAAATAAAGCCCTTCACATCTTTGTTGGTGCATTGTGTACATTTTTATTGTTCTCTCCTCTTCTCTTCTTCTCGGAGACAGAATCTGGCTGCCCAGAAGACATACAACAACCTGAACATGTCCATGCAGGAGGCCATCCGACGGCGCTGCTGTTTCATTGAGGGCGTCATCAAGTGCCTCCCCGACGAGACCCTGGAGACCGTCATTGATCGCATAATTAAGGCTGAGGTTAGTGTCCCACTCTGCTCCCACCAGGGTTGTATTCATAAGGCTCCAAATGGAAGAAAACGGGCTGCAACAGGGAGGGACTACTTGAACATGTCCAATTAGAAACACTTGTTATTTTTGGTACGGTGTGCACTACTGAATATGACCAAGGTCATGTCCTCTATCACAGTGGCCCTCTCTCTCCACTCCACCTACGAGTTTGTTTAAAAAAGACATCAAAGTAATGGGCGCTGATATGCTGTAACATTTAGCTCTATTAGCCCACACAATGAAATATAAATAGAGTTATGAAGGTTTCTGCTTACTGCTTTACTCTACTCTACTTAATTACTGGTAAGTCCTTGTTGTGTAACCAACCCTTTCCCACCACACACTCCTATCCTCTCCCCCTCCTGTTCCCATTCTGCACCAATTCTCTTCCCATTCTACCCCATCCTGCCCCCATCCATTCTCTATCCTCTCCCCCTACTGCCCTCATCCGGTCTCCATCCTCTCTCCATCCTGTCCCCATCTTACCCCCATCCTGCCCCATTCCTCTCTCCATCCTCTCCTCACCCCTTTTACTCCTCATCCTTTCCCCTCAGGTCCATCGGCTGGTCCTGGTGGACAAAGAGGACGTGTGCAGGGGGATCATCTCTCTCTCTGACCTGCTCCAGGCCATGGTGTTAAGCCCGGCAGGTATTGACGCCCTTTTAGCCTCTTAGCACCTGTGGGAGTCAGGCCCCCTTGCCCTACCTCCATCTTCCACCGCCTCTAGCCCCACCTTCCTGGCCCAGGTATGTCCACCCTTTTTCTCTCCTCTCTCCAATCCCCCCAGCTCATTGACTGGCTGTCCGACACACTTCTTTGACCCCCCACAACAACAGCTGCTATACTTTGCACCCTGTTTCTCTGTGCTTCAGCCACATATCAACCCCCCACCACGTACCCTGAAGCATCAACATGCAAGTGGGCACATACGCACATGCGCAGACACACACACTTTCTCTGCAAAGGGTGATTATGATGACCTCTGACCTATCGTTCCCTGCTTGCCTGATGCATGGGCAGCAGTATAAATCAAATGACTTTCAAAAGGACTGGAATCTTGAAGATTCCAAGCTTTTGTGGTTGACATTCTATGGACTATCTGCAGCTAAAAGGCCAAGTTACAGTATGGCACTAGAGTAATGTGGTGATGTATCTGCATAAAGATTTGATGATATCTGATTTGATCTGCGTGCCAAATGGCACCCTATTCCCTATAGTGTACTACTTTTGACCAGTGTCCATATGACTTAGGTGAAAAATTAATAAATAGCTTGGCTTGTGCAAGCCGAAACGGTTAATCTCCTGTTTCTGTAGCGTGAGGCAGCTTGATGTACAAGTACAGCCCCTGGATAGGACACTAGTCTGTCTCCGGTCAGTAGTTCATTATATATAGGTAATAGGTTGCCGTTTGGGATGCAACCATGTTGTTGTTAATTTGCATCTCTCAGATTGGTTTGTGTCTACGGCAAGAATCTGTATGGAGCTTATTATCTATTTATGCTGATATAATAACACACTGATGCACACAACCTTTTTTTTATCATATGCTTTGGTTACAATCATTCCAATCTTTGATAATTTTGCATTTCCACTATTGTTTTTTTTTTTTTTTTCCAGAGATTTCAAGCAAATCAAACTGAGATCACTAGAGGACAATGTGAAGTCCATGGTGGATGAAAAGGGAGACCGTTTTCAAAATGTCAACATACTGTTGTAGAGAAAAACAATCTGCAACAATCAGCTGTATCAGTTGAGTTCAATAAATCACAATAGTAATTAGTTACATTTGATCAAATGGACGATATAAGTTTGTGTTACTTTGTGTTGCGCTGAATTTGTGCTGTATTAAACATGTTCAAATCAATTTTACTTGTTTTTTTATAATGGACTTGCACAATGGATTTCACTGTTTTATGTAAGCTTTTCAGAGAAACAAGTGGAGATATAAACAAAAATGGTATTTTACGTAAGAATGGATAGTACTATCCAATTTATCCAGCAGATGTCAGTAAATAGCTATTGTTTTCGCAAAACCAAGCGCAGTAAACAAGGAAGCACGTGACATGCTGAGCCAGTAAACTGGGTTTCCACTAGATAGCAACCCTATAAAGTCTTAATTTGCTAGATCGTAAGAATACATGAAAACGACATTTTAGATTTTTGGTCTTAATTTAAGGTTAGGCATAATATTAGCAGTGTGGTTGGGGTTAGATTTAAAACCTAATTTTAAGACGAGCAAGTGTAGAAATAGGCGGGGTTTATGACTTTGTGGCTGTAGTAACTAGTGACCACCAGTAACATCGGTTCCTACTTTTTTTTTTTAATCCATGACGGGCCTTCGCGGATCTATCAGCCTATCCATACCCCGTGATCACCAAAACAACACAACAAAGTGGGGGAAAGATGGCGAGCGGAGAGGAGGCTAGATGCACCTCTGTTTCTTCCGTACTCGAGGACCTGTTCTCTGCCGGAGGATCAGAGCAAGTATGCAGTGATGGGAACCCTGAGCTCGTGCAACTGCGGGAGCGTCTTCAAGGCTGGCTATCGCAATATGAGCCTTTGCTGTTATGGATGCAGAGGCTGCTTGTTTGGGAAAGGCCGCTCTACAGCATCTTTGTTGCTCTCACGCTGAACACCTTGTTCTGGTAATGCTAAATAATTAGTAAGAATCACTCATGTAATTTTGCACTGAATAGGAAGATGCACTGTAGCTAATGTCCTAGCTTGATAGTAGTAGTAGCTACTTACTGTAGTTAAATTGAATGACAACGATAATCCTCCTCGGGCGACATTGACGCGCTAGCTAGGTGGCTAATTAGCTATTTAATGATGTCTGCTGGTAGTTTGGTATGCCAAAGTTTACCCTACTTATCGAATAAACGAGTAACGTTTCGCTAAATACTCTACATACATTCTAAGTGCGCTATCTTTCAAATAACAGTAACTTACCTAGTTGACAGCTGTCAAATCTAGATAAGACGTGAGCGTTCGGATAGAAATGTGTGAGTAAATATAGAACAAACGTGCCTCCGACATGTAGACCAAGAAATCATGACGGCTGTATTCATGGCATGTTAAATCTGCAACGTTTGACAACTGAACGTGGCCAAGTTGACAGGAGTTCTGTTTTATGTATTGTCCTGAACCAGGACAGGGGGCTAGCTGACAGTCTATTCACTCGTGTGGCTAGCTAGTTAACGTTACTTAATGTTAGGAACGTGACTAACATTGGTTACATGAAAACAACCCATACCATTTTAAAATGTATTTTTTACAGGCTTCTGTCTTCGACGTCCCTGCGTCCTCTCTTCCTCCTGAGTCTTTCCATTCTAGGGCTCATGCAACTGGAGAGATGGAAGCATAAGTTACCTCTTACAACAGGTACGTTCATAAACTCAACAAAATAGAAAACGTCCTCACTGTCAACTGAATTTATTTTCAGCAAACTTAACATGTGTAAATATTTATATGAACATAAGATTCAACAACAGACAAACTGAACAAGTTCAAAACTGAACATGTTACACATGCCTCTTGGAGGGAATGCAACACAACTCCCTGTGGAGTGAAAGAGGTATGTGACTGTAGGTGCAGGTAAGGATGACACAGAATTTTACTCTTAACATGGAATTTATTCCTTCACACGGTAATTTTTGGGAAAAGTTGCTGGACGGAAGCAAAGAAAGTTAGAGCCCCCTCTCCTACCCACAACTTACCTAACTAGCAACACCTGGCACACTAACCAAAATACAGGGGATGGTCTGCCCAGGTCTTACCTAGTGTGCATCGACAGAGTACATACTAGGGGTATATGTATGCCCGCAGGCCTCTTGCCTAAGCACTCCCAAGGTGCCTTCCCCCTGGGAACAAAAACAGAATAAAACTAACGTAACGTGAACAACTTCAATCATCAAAACACAGTCCTTGTGACAAAAACATACCTCAGCAGGACCGGCTACTAAATACTGTACAAAAAATGTCTGCGCAACAACCAACACGACATACTAATAAGCTCTTTCTTTCTGAGCAAAGGAACACTGGCTTATATACAGCTGGACAAGGTGTCTGTAATCTGTATCCCCTGACGAGAGGGTGGGGTTCAGCTCCAATCTACAATGGGGCCGACCAATCAGCTGCTTGGGGGAATCCAGGAAACCATTTCCTGACATACATACATACAAACCCACAACAACACAGAAACTGGGGAACGTAACACGTGACTAACAGAAATTCCATAATGTGTCCCTGAACAAGTCAGTATCTGGTGTGGCCACCAGCTGCATTAAGTACTGCAGTGCATCTCCTCATGAACTGCACCAGATTTGCCAGTTCTTGCTGTGAGATGTTACCCCACTCTTCCACCAAGGCACCTGCAAGTTCCCGGACATTTCTGGGGAGAATGGCCCTAGCCCTCACCCACCGATCCAACAGGTCCCAGATGTGCTCAATGGGATTGAGATCCGGGCTCTTCGCTGGCCATGGCAGAACACTGCCATTCCTGTCTTGCAGGAAATCACACACAGAATGAGCAGTATGGCTGGTGGCATTGTCATGTAAGGATGAGCCTGCAGGAAGGGTACCACACAAGGGAGGAGGATGTCTTCCCTGTAACACACAGCGTTAAGATTGCCTGCAATGACAACAAGCTCAGTCCGATGATGCTGTGACACACCGCCCCAGACCATGACGGCCCCTCCACCTCCAAATTGATCCCGCTCCAGAGTAGAGGCCTCGGTGTAATGCTCATTCCTTCGACGATAAACGGAAATCCAACCATCACCTCTGGTGAGACAAAACCGCGACTCCTCAGTGAAGCGCACTTTTTGCCAGTCCTGTCTGGTCCAGCGACGGTGGACATGCCTTACAACAGGCCTACAAGCCCTGTCCAGCCTCTCTCAGCCTATTGCGGACAGTCTGAGCGCTTATGGAGGGATTGTGCGTTCCTGGTGTAACTCGGCAGTTGTTATTGCCAAACTGTACCTGTCCCGCAGGTGTGATGTTCGGATGTACCGATTCTGTGCAGGTGCTGTTACACGTGGTCTGACACTGCGAGAATGATAAGCTGTCCATCCTGTCTCCCTGTAGCACTCTCTTAGGCGTCTCACAGTATGGACATTGCAATTTATTGCCCTGGCCACATCTGCAGTCCTCGTGCCTTCTTGCAGCATGCCTAAGGCATGTTCACGCAGATGAGCAGGGACCCTGGGCATCATTCTTTTGGTGTTTTTCAGAGTCAGTAGAAATGCCTCTTTAGTGCCCTAAGTTTTCATAACTGTGACCTTAATTGCCTACCGTCTGTAAGTTGTTAGTGTCTTAATGACTGTTTTACAGGTGCATGTTCATTAATTGTTTATGGTTCATTGAACAAGCATGGGAAACAGTGTTTAAACCCTTTACAATGAAGATCTGTGACGTTATTTTGATTTTTACGAATTAACTTTGAAAGACAGGGTCCTGAAAAGGGGACATTTTTTTTTTTGTTGTTGCTGAGTTTAGTAGGTGCATGCATGCATTACTCATGCCACAGCCACCCCTGGCCCTGGGGTCAGTGTGAAGTCTGAAATGCTAGTATAGGTCACGATTTGATAAGATGGTTAAATGTTAGTGCTGTCGATTTGGATTTGATTTGACATAACATTGTTCTGATGACTTTGATTACCAAGCCTACTCTATGAAGTCTAAAGTGTCTTGTTGATGTTGGACTTAGATGAACAAATCTGTACTGTCTCCTCTCTCCACTACAGTTCAGTATCCTGTGGCCAACCCAATGGAAAGGTACACATCTTGATTCAAAGGTCCAATGCAGCTGTTTTAATCTCAATATCAAATCATTTCTGGGTAACGATTAAGTACCTTACTGTGATTGTTTTCAATTAAAATAGTACAAAAATAAACATCACTTCTTAGCAAAGAGCAATTTCTCAAGCAAGAATTTAGCTAGGAGGGGTCTGAGTGGGTAGGGGAACATGTAACATTAGCTGTTATTGGCAGAGGGTTGGAATTCTCTTTCTTATTGGTCTATTAACTAATTTAATGCATGATGATGTCACCATGGAAGGCCTAAACTTCATCCCACCAAAACAGGCTGAAATTGCAGGCGTTCTTTTCAAACAGCTCTTACACTAAAAGGGAATTGTCATAATTTTCACAATTTCACATTATTATTTCCCACCCTATAGTGTGGAAATATAAAACACAGGACAATCACAATTTTGACTACACTGGGCCTTGAAACACATCCTAACTCACCCTGCTCCTATAACACCTTCAAGCACTTTACTGTTAGTGACTTCATGTGAATATTCAGGCGTTTTCCCTACTTGTTTGATGGTCTGTGCCTGTCAATAGCATCAGGGCACATATTTATAAAGAGTAGTCGAAGAGCTGATCTAGGACCAGGCTCACTCTATCCATTGTAATCTGATCCTAGATCAGCTCTCCTACTCTGAGATGCTTGAATCATTTTAGGTCTGGCTTAGTACTGCTTGTGTTCGTGTGTACATCCCACAGTCTCTTTCTCTGACTGCAGAGAGACCATGAATGTGCAACCCCGGCTCCTCAGTATTCCAGAGCTCAGCCACCACCTGGTGGAGAGCTACCTCTACTGCTGCCTCTTCGTCCAGGAGATGCTGCAGTACAAAAGGCAGAACCATGGAAAGGTATGTTGGGTTTGTTGGCGGCTCAGTGGGTTAGAGCTCATTGCCTCCATCAGGGTTGTGGGTTCGATTTCCACGTGGGCCACATATACTGATTGTCATATGGTATCTGGAGGTCGAAGTGTATTAAAACTGTTACCATATTGTCATATTATAAAGTGCCTCAAAGTCATGGTTTATCAAAACATTAAATTGGTTGAGTTGAATAATTTTTTTTGTATAGCTGAAGCAGAGGAGGCTGGTGGCAGAAGCTGTAGGAGGGGAGGACGAGCTCATTGTAATGGCTGGAATGGAATTTATGGAACGGCGTCAAATGTGATTTCCATGTGTTAGATACCGTTGCATGAATCCCATTCCAGCCATTACAATGAGCCTCCTCCTATAGCGCCTCCCACCATCCTCCTCTGACCTGAAGAGGTATTTGCTGAAGTAGTTGTCCCTCCTCTACATTAGTTTCAGCCAACTTGCAAGTTTAATGACACTGCGTCTCTTTTCTCCCTCCAGTTCTGTGCCATGATGTGCTCTGGCTGTTCTGTGCTCGCCGTGGTGGGACACTACGTACCAGGAATCATGATATCCTATATCATCGGTGAGCTGCCTTGCATTTTCAATTACTTTTCCTTATTTTTCACAAAGGCAACCAACCAACCAGTATGCCAAAGGGTGTGGTTGTCTAAGAAATGCAGTGCTACTGCATAACAATTGCCAATAACTTCTAAATGCAACCTTCATACCACCATTTATAGTGTTGCCTTTCCCCAACCTGGAAATGTATCGACCATATGTGACACTCAGTATTCCAGGGTTCTAGTCTATAGTGCACACATTAGCCAAACATTTGCAATAGGAACAGCTTAGTTGTAGTGTTTGGAGTAAATGGTTTCAGTTGCAAAATGTTTTGCTACGTTGTTCACTAATGAATACAACCCTGAGGTATATCCCTTTCTCTGGTTAAACTAAAGATGGTGTGCATTCCAAATGGAACCCTATTCCCTATATAGTGCACTACTTTTGTCCAAAAATCTATGGGTCCTGGACAAAAGTAGTGCACTATGTAGGCAAAAGGGTGCCATTTGGGATGCTGTACTTGTCATGGTGAGTCAAACGCCATTTAAGTGCCATGTTGAGGTTGTTTTTTGTCCTGTGCCCAGCGCTGAGTGTGTTGGTGTGGCCTCTGGTGGTTTACCACGAGCTTATCCAACGGATGTACACAGGCCTGGAGCCCATTCTGATGAAACTGGACTACAGCATGAAGGGAGACACGCAGCACCGCAAGCACGATAAGAGGAGTGAGTTTACACTGTGTGTGTGCGCGCGTGTTGCCTGTCAGTATGTGTTTGATGGTGCGTGTGTGTGCCCTGCCATCATTCACATGTCACCAGGTCCCCTCTCTCTAGCTGTGAACACTGAATGTCAGGGTTGCCTGGGAAATCGTTCTCCTCCCTTCCGGTTTGTGGCACTGGTGTGGCAGCTGGAGCAAATTTATTTTCAGACATATAAGGATCCTGTCCACGGATCCTTAAAGGCCTTAAGTCTTCAAATGTCTTAAATTGCACTTTTACAGTGCTTTAAAATATGCAACAGAGATGACTACAGTGTTTCCGTTATATTATGCAGCTGCTTAGTTGTTGCCACCGCTGGAAAAACAAACAAAATTGATTGATAATTGATTACATTGATAATACTCTGGGCGCACTTTCAAGACCTATCCACATATACACCTCTGAGTCACGTCGTTGCCAGAGGGGAGAGCAAGGTAGCCTATGCCATTTGAAAGACAACACTAACTAGAGATGGGACGATAAACTGAAAATTACTGCCCTGCTCGTACCGAAGCAACTTTGCTTATGTTTGTAATTTCGGTGATTAGGCTAATCAACGGTCCTGCTGATTTATTTTTATTTTTATTAATATAATTTTTTTTGGGGGGGGGGGTTCTAAAAACCATTATTTGGTCAACTGTAATGTACATTAACCTGCTTCCTGCAACGAAAGTATCTGCCCTGTCCATGTTTCTCACTCTCGCTCCCCTCTTTGCACATGGATTGAAGGGAGACATGTATTCTAATAAGCGCAAGCATACTGAAAGTTGAGCAACATTTCAAAATATAATTGTGTGAAAGACAGTTTTTCAAACAACTACTGTTACTGTTGTTAAGCGACTCAGCTTTATTTACGTAACAACTATTTCTGAACTGTCAATATAGAGGAAAAAAACACTTTACAAACCCAGTATGGAATTGAGATGATTTGCCAACGGAGCAGTGCATTTTACGGTGAATACATCAAGTATGCTACCAATGGAAAGTTTTTGTAGAACGTTACATTTACTGTTAGTTTCTTTAGCCATACAATTAATCTAACATATATTTAGCAATCTAGCTAAAGTGTTTTGAGTTCCCACTTCCTCAGTTGGTAAATGTATGTAGCATTGGCTATAGCCTAGGCCAATATATATGCATAACAAATATACAGGCAAATTCATCTCTAAAGAGACAAAAATATCAAATTATTCTGGATCATATTTTGAAATATTGTACATCAAAATATCCATCATGCACTCCCTGAATATGTTAATGAAATGGCATACTTCTTTACTTGACACTGGAAAGTCAGTCTAGAGCCCTCCCACTTCGCTACCTTGCTTCGAAGTATAGCCATTTGGTACCTGACTTAATGAATAAACTTTTTGGTTGTAGTCTAATGTTATAGCATAATACCCCTAGAAGAGCTATTGTGTGTGTAGACTTTTTTTCCAGCCCCACTCTAACAAACCAGACTCTACAAATCAACTGCTCAACAGGACCTTGTTAAGCTGACTTCGATGTGTTTGAGCAGTGCTGGATCAAAAGCCTGCACACCCAGTGGCCGAGAGTTGACCATGTGTTTTATACAGTAACAGTGCTGTATATTTGACCTTTTTAAGGCATTTTTTTTATCGGTGGTATTGAGTATCATTATACTAAGCTGGTATTGATATCAAAGCCAAAATTCTGGAAACTTAGTTAATGATTAGTCAATTGGGGGTAGCCCTACAAATGCAGATGGACGAACCCATGCTTCAGCCATCTATAGTCTAGCCAGTAGCCACTATGCTACTATATTCATCGGGCTCAATGCTAAAATAGCACACCTGCCTGATAGTGAGCCACTTGGTGAAAATATGACTTGTCGCCAACATGGGCTCATTTCTGGAGAAGAATATTAGCTCGTGTGGCACTCGCAGACCTCAATTTGTATTAAATTGCATGCCAAGTGACATTAAAAAGACCTTAAGTCTTAAATTCAACTTATTGGATCCTGTAGTTACCCTTTAAACTGTGTGTGTGTGTTGCAGAGGTGAAGAAGGAGGTGGAGGAAGGGGATGAGCCCAGGGCTGAGACAGAGAGCGAGAGTGAGGAGGAGCTGTCCTGCTTTGCCCCCCTGGTAAGCACCACATCGTCTGCCATCTTGCACTAGGATCGTGTGTGTGTGGACATATTTACCTATACTTGTGGGGACCAGAACAAAAATTTGACTAACTGGGGACATTTTGTCGGCCCCCACAAGGGGAAAAGGGCTATTTCTAGGGGATTAAGGTTAGAATTAGGGTTGGGGGCAATGTTCCCTCATTTATTTCGTCACTGAGCAAATTTCAGGTCTGCTGAGCCCCAACTTGAATTTACTGTGAACACTGAGGCTGTACCTGCTTTAAGTTAGTTTTTTAACAGTGGCCAAGTAGACTACTATGGCTATTTGATCATAATGTAGTCTTACCAGAGTGACCTACCATCAGAAACAATGGAGAAAATGCATCCCAAAACATTTCAATCTGGAAATAGCTGTTCTATCATTCAGCCAATGTGTGATGTTCAATGTAGGCCTACATTCCATGAGACTTTTGAAAAAAAATAAACATGCAGGGCTTGACATGAATCTTTATCCAGTCAGACAAGGAAGTGACTGAAAATGTTGTGACTGATGCAAGAAACCACTTTACAAGATAATATGCATTATTATTACAGAGAATCAGACAAATTGTGCTGCCTATTGTCTACTTAGCTTATTCAAGCCTGCCTCAAAAAACAGCACTGCCCCTTTAAAAATATATACATCTTTACCTGACTTGCTTTTCAAAGATGTTTAGAAATGTACAGGTGTTGTGCTCTTGTAGGAAGCAGTCACTCCCCCATTGCGGACTACACATTATCTATAACTGGGCTAATAACTCACTCACTAGAAAAGGATATGAACAAAATGTGCATAGGTGACAAAACAAGATTATTCTACTCACGACCGCTCATGCTGTAAATACAGTTCAGTTTAAAGTAAATGGCACAGATCCATAAATGGCAATGGTCTATTTGCATATCAAAAATATAATTTTATTTGTCACGTACACGTGTTTAGCAGATGTTATTGCAGGTGTAGCGAAATGCTTGTGAAATAGGCCTACCGCAGCTTTGATTGGTTATGCCGCACCGGTCTGTGTAGAGTACTAGCTGAGTCATGCATGTCAAATAATTATGCTGTTTCAAAATTTGACAAGTGTTGCACCCCAATAATCTTTCCTTTCTCCCGAAGTGTGTACATGTTCACTTCCCCTTATGGATTTGAAAGGAAATGAATGTTTATGGAAACTCCCCACGCCTATAAATTCAATTATTTTAAATATGTATGGAATAGAACAAACGCACACTTCAGGAGGAATGAGAGATTATTCATACTTTACCAAGACATTCCCCTCAATGAATGGCTAAATATTTGTTTTTTTACAGAATGTGGTTTAATTCATGTTTCAATGTTGACATTCAATTGAGAGAAGACAATATTATTGCTTGACTTTCTAATCACCTAATTGGGCTCTAGTATGGGTTTTGTCGAGAGCCTTTCACTATAGAACAATGGTGATATCATAAAATTGTGCCATGTCATTGGTCAGGTGGATGCAAAGACCACAGCCCTGGCTATGGCCATCACCGACTCAGAGCTGTCTGATGAGGAAGCATCCATTTTGGAGAGTGGGGGGTTCTCCGTATCCAGAGCTACCACCCCACAGCTCACAGACGTCTCTGAAGGCAAGTACCCAAGCACAACAGGCCCTTCCTCCAAAGTATCTGTCCTGCAACTTGGATTTAAAAGAAAATAAATGGTGTGTATTAATTAGTGCAAACCGAAGCAAAATGTTTTGCCCCATAAACAAATACTCACCGGTAGCCTAGCGTGTTGTTATTGTCGGTCAATCAAAGCGACACCACAGTCAGGGGCTCCATGTGTAGCAAGTGAAGTGGGAGATTTCTAATCAATGCTAAATGGAATTAGGCTACAATGATCAACCAAGTGGTAGGCTGTGGTTTCATATGAATAAAGTTGTTGTACACAAGGATGCCTCAATAAGCCTTGCTACTTTAGCTAGTTAGCTGGCTACTGTAGCTAGCTTCTTTACAAAGATTAGATGCAGTCAAGAAGGGCACTTGCAGATGGTATGATAACCTATGGCAGCAACAAGTTTGTCTAACTAGCGCGAGTCGTTTTGGCATCTTTCTCTCTCCCTCCATACCACACACACAGACATTCACACACACCGGCCCCTGCTCCCCTATCGCCCCTCCCCCACACTTCCAAGCAGAGCGCCGCGCACCGGCTCTCAAGTTACGCCAGCAAGTCTCCATTGAAGTAAACAAAAATATATATCTTTAAAACATGTATTTAGACTATCTGAAAAATCGTGTTATTCTAATAGTGAAATCATTTTAAATGCCCAGCCCTAGCATATAACCCGATGTTAGAAGTACTTCTGTGTTAACTCAAATACGACAAGGTTCCAGTTTAACAACGTTTACTCAACTGTATTAGCACAATACATGGCTGCAATTGGCTCAGGCCAGGTTAATCTACAACGAGACTCCTGCTAATAACAGAGTGATAGCGCCATAAACAGAAATATAGTGATACTTACTTAAAAAATGAATTTAACAATCTCCCACTTTTTTCTTTTAAAGACAAATAAACCATCAACAACAATTGAATGTCCCAAGTATTATTTAAGTTCCCCATTACAAATGGGTTGTGTGAGAACGTTTTTATTTGTATTTCTCAAGCTGCCACTTTCCATTACTGAGTGCCTTTAGGAGCACAAGACCGGATGCTCCCTTGTTGCCGACCACAAAATCCGCTGGATTCTCGATGCTTGAATAAGTTCCTTGATTCTGCTTATCTCAAGGCAGTCTTTTCTCTGTGACAGACTTGGTTGAATTCACAGCATCAACTAAGGAGTAGTTGTCAGTGACACAAACTACAGGTAGAATGTGCCGTTTTGTCTCACCAGTGGTAAGCTCTGATGAGAACAGAGTTGCAAGAAAGATAGCATTGTCAATTTCATCCGCAAGAGCAAGTGTTTCTCCAGCAAGTGTGCTTTGGATAACCCTTCTGATCCTTTTTGACTGCCAACAGATAGGTGAGAATCTTCCTCCTTCCTCCTTCACCCATTAACACAATTACATGTCCACCTTGTGTGCCTCCATCTGTTAGGTTCCCTAGGGAAGCATCACTGAAGACAACTAGTTTCAGAGTCATCTTTTCAAACATGCTGAAACTTTAGTCACTTGTGATTACAGGTTACGAACAACTTTGTTTGCCTCGTGAATGGTTTGTAGTGGTGTTTTGTGTTGGATGCCAAGTTGCATCCATCAAACATTACGTCAGGTCTACTCTGTCAAGGAACATATAGAATTTGAACTCAATTGATCAACTTCAATTTCACCGAGAGGGGAATTATTCTACGGCTCTTGAAGAATCCATGTGGATAGGTTGACGATTCTTGATTTCGCTCTCCTGTTGCATCAGTATTGTTCCATCGGCTGTAATAACCTCTATGCCAACATAACAAAAATGATCATGCTCCTCACGGCTGACCTGGAAAACAGCTTTGAGGTGTGGAATCAGTTGGAGTAAAGGTCCGTGAGCCAACCCAGATAAAGTCATCAACATGACAGGGAAGTACTCCAGTCACATTGCATTAGAAGCCTGCAGGATCCACTTGTGACATTTTTCCACCTGTACTCAGCATTGTTGCCTTGACATTGTTGTATCAGTAAGAGTGATGCCTCTGCAAGGCCGTACACATGTTTTTGTTTCCACAGTGTTCCTTCACTCTTAGCTTCAGGCGGAGGTCAGATGTGAATGTCCCTTGACAGCTCTGTTCCCTGAAAAAAATGCAGATTTGATGTCTATGGAATTAAGTTTCCATTTTTTCTGGCAGATCACTGTCAGCAGCAATCTGAGTGACTGAGGTGCATGTCGGTGAATATTTTGGGAGTTCTTCAGCAGCTAGCTCCCCAACATTTAGCCACTAGAAGTGCTTTTGGCCCTATTGCATTTAAGGATTATTTAAGGGCACTCACCCACCTTGTTGAGACATTTTTGGCCAAAGTCTTTGACTTCCTCAAACACTCCATTTACTGAGCTCATCTAGCTTAGCTGAGTCAAATGACACATCCTTTGTTTTCAAGTACATCATCATTTTGAATGTCAGTCTGTTTTTCTTGATTTTTCCATTGGTTCAATTCTCAGATTATCTAAGTGACAGATCAGCTGACCCTGTTGTACCAGAAAGTGTAGCTGGTTCAAAGTACTGCAAGTAGTACAAGTTCTGGTGTTTTCCTTTGGCTTTTCCTGCTCGTCCAGTGACGGTTGCTGTATGTGGAATACCACTTTCTTTGTCCATGTATTTAACAGTTTGCCCAGTTTTCAGATGGGAACAACCTTGTTGTCTTAACACGTGGCTATTGTTGAATGTTTTCCTAATTTGAATGTGCAACAGTATTACCTGTGTCGTGGTTGAAGGTCTCTGCTCAATTTCCTGTATAAGTTTCAGTGTCCATTAGAGGTTGACCGATTATGATTTTTCAACACCGATACCGATTATTGGAGGACCAAAAGGCCGATACCGATTAATCGGACGATTTTTTAAAATATATTTATTTATTTGTAATAATGACAATTACAACAATACTGAATGAACACTTATTTTAACTTAATACATCAATAAAATCGATTTAGTCTCAAATAAATAATGAAACATGTTCAATTTGGTTTAAATAATGCAAAAAACAGTGTTGGAGAAGAAAGTAAAAGTGCAATATGTCCCATGTAAAAAAAGATAACGTTTTAAGTTCCTTGCTCAGAACATGAGAACATATGAAAGCTGGTAGTTCCTTTTAACATGAGACTTCAATATTCCATGGTAAGTTTTAGGTTGTAGTTATTATAGGACTATTTCGCTCTATGCCATTTATATTTCATATATGTTTGACTATTGGATGTTCTTATAGGCACTTTAGTATTGCCAGCCTAATCTCGGGAGTCATAAACAGCGCAATGCTTGAAGCACAGCGAAGAGCTGCTGGCAAAGCAATAAAGAGCTGTTTGAATGAATGCTTACGAGCCTGCTGCTGCCTACCACCTCTGTCAGACTGCTATATCAAATCATAGACTTAATTATAATATAATAACACACAGAAATACGAGCCTTAGTTTCCGGATTTGACCATAGTAATGAACTATCATTTCGAAAACAAAACGTTTGTTCTTTCAGTGAAATACGGAACCGTTCAGTATTTTAGCTAACAGGTGGCAACCCTAAGTCTAAATATTGCTGTTACATTGCACAACCTTCAATGTTATGTCATAATTATATAAAATTCTGGCAAATTAATTACGGTCTTTGTTAGGAAAAAATGGTCTTCACACAGTTTGCAATGAGCCAGGCGGCCCAAACTGCTGCATATACCCTGACTCTGCTTGCACAGAACGCAAGAGAAGTGGCACAATTTCCCTAGTTAAAATAAATTAATGTTAGCAGGCAATATTAACTAAATATGCAGGTTTAAAAATATATATTGTGCATTGATTTTAAGAAAGGCATTGATGTTTATGGTTAGGTACACATTGGTGTAAAGCCGGTGCTTTTTTCGCAAATGTGCTTGTTAAATCATCACACGTTTGGCGAAGAAGTCTGTGATTCAATGATAAATTAACAGGGACCACATCGATTATATGCAACGCAGGACAAGCTAATCGGCCATTCCGATTAATCGGTCGACCTCTAGGCTGTAGCCATGAAAATTGTGCATTGTGTTTTTATTGCCATCAAAGCCTAATCTAGGGCTGTTTTCCAGTCACATCCATTGTCTTGCTTCACTTTCAGAATAATCTCTGAGTGTTTGATTGTCTCTCCAAAAATCCATTGCTTCATGGACTGTATGCAGCAGTTGTCTTTACATGTTGAATTTCTCAGCCATTTCTCTTATTTCATTATTATTGAATTCTCCATGGTCACTGTACAATTTCTGGGGCGGGCCATGCACACTTATCCAGGAATGAATGAAGTAATTGATGTTTTCACTGGGTTTCTTTGTATTGACAATGCTTCCAGCACTGAAGCATGTGAAGGTACCACACACTTGGTCCCAACTCATGTAGATCTACAGCCACTTGGAAGCCAGTGGCAAACCAACAGCTGGCCTGGTCTTAGTTTTGCTATATTTCTGACAGGTCTCACAACTGTTAACTATCTGCCGTAGAATGTAAAATACTCTCATCATTATTCCCAGAACTGCTGAGTCATTTCTGAAGTCTGTCAACTGCATGTCCAAACGGTTTGACGTTTTAACAATACATTTTATCCTGTGTTCTGTGTCTGTCAGAATCTCATTTTTACATGGTGTCTGTGTGATGTCTTTGTCTAAAACGTTCACACAATAGTGGCCTGAGGTAGTAAGTTCAAGGGTCACTGATTGTTTAAACGTCACTGCCTTGTCATTTTTTTATGTCTAGTACAGCCCCTGACTTCTTGATGGAAGCTTTGCTTAATAGTAAGGGGATGTCTGTAGGGACCACCTCTGTTTCAATGTGACACTTATTAGTCTGACCAATAGTTGCTGGTATCTTAACTCTTTTGGTAGAATAAACAATTCCCCTATCTCGGGGTGGCAGGTAGCCTAGTGTTGGGTCAGTAACCGAAAGCTTGCTAGATCGAATCCCCGAGCTGACAAGGTAAAAATTTGTAGTTCTGCCCCTAAACAAGGCAGTTAACCCACTGTTCCTAGGCCGTCATTGTAAGTAAGAATTTGTTCTTAACTGTACTGGCCTAGTTAAATAAAAAAAGTAATATCCAAATTTGAAAGCTCTGTTGCTTGGTGTGTCAATCATATTTTGTACCTCTTTCATATTTAGTTCAAGCCATTTTGAGCCATAAACTGTCTGTGTACATACAGTAGCAATCACAGCTGATCCTAAGAACTCAGAAGCAGATTGGTTTGAAAACAGTGTTCCACTGCTCTCTCTGTTTGCATTTTCCTCTGTTTAACTTGTTCATTTTTTTATGAGTACAGTCTTTAACCCAATGGTAAGTGCTTTGACAAATGGCCCATTTTAAATCTCCTGCCATATCTGTCCAGTGGATTTGTGCCGGACAATGGCGCCCTCGTCTGGTTGTCATGAGAATAACATTTTGGCGCCTTTTCTCTGCTGCTCTATGTAATATGCTTCGCCACTAGTCAAAAGTAGTGCACTATAGCTGGAATAGGGTGCCATTTGGGATGAATCTTGTGTTTCTCGAGGCTTGGGCTTGATGGCACCTGTGTTTGACAGGCTTTTATTGCTTTTAACCAAGGGAACAAGCCATCTGCGTTTTGGGAGCTACTAGTAATGTGTTTGGTTGGCAGGAGAAGGTTGTGGAGCCTCGTCCCAGGTCGTCCCATTTGTTATTGGTGCGACAGAAGTATTTTTCACCAAAACGTATGTTTAGTGCCGTGTTCATTGACGCCAAAGTCAGGACAGTACAAGCAGTCGAAGCCAACTGTTTCTTCCTACCACCCAGAAAGGCAGTATATAGCAACTAGAAAGCTAACACGGCATCCGGGAGAACCATCTCGTACTTGCGCATCCTATTGTATCTTTGTTCAAAATCAATTATGTAGTCCGTAATTGCAACCGAAATGTCTCTAACGCTGTCAAAGTTTGAATATGCCTCGTAGGCACGGTCTTTCTCTTCTCTAAGAAACACAGAATCCAGTGCTCTAATCAAAGTTCCCATACCGTCATCCCTGTTCAAATCCTCAACAGATATTTCCAGTGCTGTATCTCTCGCTCATCCTTCGAGCGATAATTCAACCGCAAATACTTTTTCTTGTCCAGATTAGTAACCCGTGTCCAGATTCCAAGTTAAATGTTTCCAACTTTCATACGACCTCTTCTCGTCGAAGTGAGGTGGCACATTGTAGGTACTAGCCATCCGCTGCTACCAATGTTAAGTGAAATACTACACAACTACAAGGTTCCTGTTTAACACCGTTTACTCAACTGTATTAGCACAATACATGGTTGCCATTGCGCTCAGGCCAGGTTAATCAACAACAAGACTCCTGTGAAAGGCACACTAATAATAGTAATAGCACCGTAATAACAAATATAGTGGTACTTAAAATTATGATCAATCTGATGCTTTTAAATGTGTGCGGAGAAAGGACAGAATTGGCTTGCAGGGATTTTATAATTGAGCAGCATGTTACATGTGTTCCACAGGCCAAATCATGTGAATCAAATATCGGCACTAGCAAAATTTGATTTGTCATTATCTTGATATATGCTGTTGACTCCTTCTTCATTCACTATATATCAGAATTTCATATTAATTTTAATTTTCTAATCACTATATATAGATTTTTCTATTGGGTTTTTGTCTGTACCTTTGTTTATCCCACGTGTAACTCCTGTTTTTGTCGCACTGCTTTGGCCAGGTTGCCGTTGTAAATGAGAACTTGTTCTCAGCTGGCCTACCTGGTTAAATAAAGGTGAAATAAAAACTGTGACTCATCGACATGGCGTTGCCACAAGCAGGATATTGTAGATATTCACTCACAAAAAATATCTGGCCATGTGAGCTTCAAGCTGCCGCAATGTGACAGCTGCTGGACCAAAACAGCAGAGAAGTTCAGCCTTGCGATTCACACTCTTAGAAGTCAACCCAATATTCCGATTTACTTCATGTATCGCTGACTACCTTTTAACCCCATCCTCTCTCTCTCCTGTGACTGTTTAGACCCAGACCAGCAGAGTGTGCACAATGACCCAGAGGAGGCCTTCTTAAGGGACCGATCTGAATTCCCCTCGGTTGACGAGTTTCCCATCGAGCACAGCCTCCTCCACTTTCCGTTGCGGGGCCCCGGTCAGGGCCAAGGGGACGGGGCTACGGCTGGGGGAATACGGCCCTCGGAGGGGGGGGAGCCCATGAGCCCGGCCAGCCTCCTCATCCAGCACCTGGCCTCCCCACTCCACTTTGTCAACACACACTTCAACGGACGTGGAAGGCCACCAGGTGGGGACCAGGGACCACTGCTGGGTGCTGGGACAGCGGAGGAGGTGGTGCATGGGGGGGAAGTGGAGACCCAGGCCCCGAGGCAGTCACTGGAAGCCCTGAGTGAGGAGATTGTGAACACGGCAATCTCCACAGTGGTGCAGAACACTCTGTCGGCCATGCTACGCTCCACCGAGGACAGCAAGGTCCCCTCAATCGCAGATTTCCTGCCCACCGACACGCCCCCCAGTACCCTGGAAAATCCCCATGTCGCCGAGGCAGAAAAGGACCAGGATGAGGTCGCTGTGGAGACCGAGGAGAGGAGTGCTGAGGAGATGCCGGATGACATGTTTGTACCGACCGAGGATGAGGACTTTGAGCTTCTGGACCAAAGTGAACTGGAGGAGATGGACGAGGACCTGCTGGGTCTTCTCAGTCCTGATGGACAGGGGATAGTGGGAGTGGCCACTCCCACAGACACACCCCCATCTCCAACGCACCAACCAGAGTCCTTCTAGCGTCCTCATCACCGCTCATACCCTACTGTTTTGTTTTATGTAGATATACATTATACAGATATATATGTACACTTATCAAAGTGTCTGTGGTTAGTGGCAGTTGGTTAGTGATTGAGATCACTGTGGTTGATTCTGCCTTCACACTATCACTGTGGATGAGTCCCGAATGGGACCCTTCCCTTTACAGTGCTCTACTTTTTTTTACCAGGGCCCATAGGGCTCTGGTCAAAAGTAGTGCATTATAGCTAGAATAGGGTGCCATTTGGGATGAAACTTGTGTTTCTCGAGGCTTGGGCTTGATGGCACCTGTGTTTGACAGGGTTGTATTGCTTTTAACCAAGGGAACAAGCCATTTGAGTTTTGGGAACTACTAGTAATGTGTTTGGGTGGCAGGAGGAAGGGTTTGGAGCCTTGTCCCAAATCTGTTTGTGCTGTATGTTGTAATGCTAAATGCAGTTTGGTATATTACAGCACAATCTGCAATGGGACCAGGCTATAGGGACCAGATCTACAACCACCCTTCTCAAAGGAAATTATTAACATATTATATGTGGATGGATTCTTTGAGAGAAAGAAAAGGTTTTTGTTTTGATTATATTAATATATATATGATATAAACTATTTATTGCCGTCATGCGGGAATTTTACACTAATAAAGATTCTCTATGGTCAGTAACCCAAGTCGATTCTACAATCTGCATTGGATTTAGATCTTCAGCAAAACACGTTTTCATCATTTATGCACAAATGCGTACATTTGGGAGTTTCTTTGAAGGCAGTTTATTGACCAGCAACCCCTCAAGTAAATTCAGCACTCAATTGTGAAATCTTCCAAACAAAACTTAGTACTGCAGTAATTAGCCATACACAAAGGACTTATTTTAACCATCTATTAAAATTACATTTCAGATTCACAATAATAGGTCTTTGTGTTGGACATCATACGCACAAATACATGTTTGGGAGTTTTATCGAAGGCAATTTAATGACCAGCAGCCCCTCAAGTAAGTTCCACACTCAGCAAAATTGTGAAATCTCCCAAACAATAATAGATCTTTAAATTTTAGGGTGTATTATCTTTTTATCCCCAAACCAGGTGATGGTAAATTTCTTTACCCATATAAAACGTACTTACTGTGGTATGCTGACAACCTTTTCAATTGCTCATTGTCAACATCTCAAAGGTCTTTGTTAGTTGTATTCTGTAATGTTTGTAAATTAATGCAAGCGCTACTTCACCTCCACCAATTGCTTAATATGTGTACAACTTAAATGTTATGGGTACTTAATACTCTTGGAAATCCCAGACCTAGGGAAAAACATTTGTAACATTGTGGGAGGCAACCAGTCTGTCTAGAGACTAGGTACCTTACATCTAAAGGTTATTTATGCTTGTTTTGTCATGGCAATCCCACATACAACTGCGATTCGCTATGACAAATTATTGAAGGTAATAGGAATACATGCATTGCATTATCTCCCCAAAAAGGTATGTTACCTAGGTCCTATGTAACAATGGGTTATAAATGTTGCAACCTGATGATAGGAATTCTTAATTTCATAAATTGGTCATTAGTGGGAATTCAGCTTGACCCCAATTTAACTAGGACAGCTTTGTTGCTGCAAGTGTGCCTATCTGAATCTCAAGGAGTGGGAGGTACTTTAGTTTGCGCAATGGAAGATACCGTTGCACATGGAGACTAATATGTAGACAAAAAATTAATGTGAAGTAGAAAATGGCGTCCACCAATGGTATAGCCTAAAGTTCCCCAACCCAAGTTGTCCCTGTGCACTGTATTGTAATATAAACTAACCTTTTTCCCGGCCAATGCCTTCCAAGCACTTCTGTAAGTTTCCCTCAAAATGAGAGCAATTTGGAACATTGCATGTGATTACCAAGCATTAAAAATGCAATTGTCCTCTCAACTTGAAGGGAGCAAGACCTTGGGCAAGCATGCAATTTGTATGTTGCAGCTTTTATTTCACCAATGTCCCTTAAAGAATTCCGATAACACTACGTTGCCAATGAGGCAATTTAGTGCGATTCATTTAAAAAGTCATTTATTTTGCTGTAATCCCACTGTAACCAACTAAAATGATATTAACAAATTGTGTTATAGAAATGTTTGCCTATGCTTCTACTGCTTCTTAATCTATAAAGGCACCTAACAAGAACTGTATTGTGAAGAAGGGTATCTATTTTAAAATGTCTCCTGTTTTTCAGAAACTACTCATCAGTTTGATCTTTTACATCTACAAAGGAACACAAACAAGTTCAAAAAATGCTGATAAGATTTATTGCAATTACAACAGGTTAAACACTGACAGCAGCTCTTTGTGCAGTGAAAGAATAAAATAATAAACTGAAACCAGGAATGGAATGCAGTTGAAATTGATTTTTAAAATACCTTTTATCCGTCTAACCCATATCCTCTTCTCCCTCCTCTTCAAACTCGCCCTCCTCCTCGGCGGTGGCATCCTGGTACTGCTGGTACTCAGATACCAGGTCGTTCATGTTGCTCTCGGCCTCGGTGAACTCCATCTCGTCCATGCCTTCTCCGGTGTACCAGTGCAGGAACGCCTTGCGGCGGAACATGGCTGTGAACTGCTCAGAGATGCGCTTAAACAGCTCCTGGATGGCCGTGCTATTGCCGATGAAGGTAGCGGCCATTTTAAGGCCGCGGGGCGGGATGTCGCAGACTGCAGTCTTGACATTGTTGGGGATCCATTCGACGAAGTAGCTGCTGTTCTTGTTCTGCACATTCAGCATCTGCTCGTCCACCTCCTTCATGGACATGCGGCCACGGAAAATGGCGGCCACAGTGAGGTAGCGGCCGTGACGGGGGTCGCAGGCAGCCATCATGTTCTTGGCATCGAACATCTGCTGGGTGAGTTCAGGCACCGTCAGCGCTCTGTACTGCTGGCTGCCTCTGCTGGTGAGGGGGGCAAAGCCTGGCATGAAGAAATGCAGGCGGGGGAATGGGACCATGTTGACAGCTAGCTTACGTAGGTCGGCGTTGAGCTGGCCGGGGAAGCGCAGGCAGGTGGTGACACCACTCATGGTGGCTGACACCAGGTGGTTGAGGTCCCCATAAGTGGGAGTTGTCAGCTTCAGAGTGCGAAAGCAGATGTCATACAAGGCCTCGTTGTCGATGCAATAAGTCTCGTCAGTGTTCTCCACTAGCTGATGCACAGACAGGGTGGCATTGTAGGGCTCCACCACAGTGTCTGACACTTTGGGGGAGGGCACCACACTGAAGGTATTCATGATGCGGTCAGGGTACTCCTCACGGATCTTGCTAATCAACAGGGTACCCATACCAGAGCCTGTGCCGCCTCCAAGGGAGTGGGTGAGCTGGAAACCCTGAAGACAGTCGCAGCTCTCGGCTTCCTTTCTCACCACATCCAGGACAGAGTCTACCAGCTCTGCTCCCTCAGTGTAATGGCCCTTTGCCCAGTTGTTACCTGCACCACTCTGTCCTTTAAACAAACAACAAAAAGTAACGCAATGAGATGTAGGCTAGGCGTATTACTATGGTAGAATCGACTATGACAAGGTGAAATGAATTTGCAATTTCAAAGCATTTCCTCACCAAAGACAAAGTTGTCCGGTCTGAATATTTGGCCGAATGGTCCAGAGCGGACAGAGTCCATCGTGCCAGGCTCCAGATCAACTAGAATGGCACGAGGAACATACTTGCCACCTGAAATAAATTAACAATTGCATTATGGGTCAATAATTTGTGACAGATTTTCATGCAAATTGTTGAGGATAAAAACCAGTGTGATAAGAGAAAAAGTACATGCTTCCATATACAAAAAAAAACTAAAAAACTAAAGTTCAATCTGTTTCCATCGTAAACTGTTGAATTACATAGCAAATGTTCCTACTCTGGTCTTGGCACTCTAGCCAACAGCTTGCAGATACAGTGCGTAGGCTAGTCTACATGAGATTGTTTATGGATAAGAGTGAGAATATTTGTATTTGTCAAAAAGCAGACAAGCATCAAGTCACCAGAATTCGACCCTCTATTTATTGGAAAGGAGCATAAAGATCTCATCTGTAGCCTAATAAATGGCATTGTTTCTCTTGAGTCGGAGACCACACCATGTTGCGTGATTCCAAGTTTACTTCGATATGATGGTTGTTATATCAATATTTGCGCGTAAATGCGTTTCCACCGACAATTTATTTTACCAACACCAAAAGATCACACCATGTCTAGTGTATTTTGTTGTCGACATTTGGAATGTTTACTGACATTCTGTTTCCATCAGGCCTGTCATGACATGCATTACCAGGTTTCCATCCAACCTTTTTAAGGCCTTTGCTGACTACGATTTTAGCCGTCCTAGACAAAATGTCCACAACGATTGTCTGACGTCTTGGCTCATTCAGTGTGACAGGGTCTAGGTCTGGCAATTTTAAGTACCGCTTCGTGCGGTCATAGGCTCTGACAAAATTCTAGCAGTGTCTAAATTTTGGGGCCTTTATCATGTAGTGTGTGTGGCTGGTGTTATGAGACGATCCTGGTGACTGACCAATAGGAACAAGGTTGGCACTGAGTATGCACACAATAATACAATTAATATAATAGTAAAATTAAAACAAACATTCAGCCTACATGCTGTGCAAGAACGATTTTCCTAATTATCTTTTATACCTGAGATCTGAAATCAGGCCTATTTTATTCTGAGTTTGGACATAAAGTTTTCACAAACCTTATAAGATGCATACCTTGTTTTTCAGAACTCACTTCACTGGCACATAAACAAAGAAGCTTGAGCTGCTGGCACATTCCCAGATCAAAATATCAAATACAATGCTGCAGCTGACAGCAAGCAAATTTCAGAATGTGACTACAGAACAGGAGCAAATCTTACAATCTGGACAGGTTGATATCAATATTTTAATTTAATAATATCAGTGTGACGATGTGTATCTTACGAAGGCCTTTAACTAAAGAGAACACAATTTTTTAGAAAACTTGACACTACTACAAGCGCAAATACACTTTAAAATCACTTCAACTAGCTACTTTCAATTTGTATATAAGATCTGAAACCACAATAATGAACCAAGCAGGGAGCAGGTCTCCAAGCCTCGACCTTCTAGCCCGAAGTCCAGCGCGCTATTGACTGTGCCGCAGAGTCGATTTCCGCGCTTATAAAACCAAGATCGTTACACTACTCCCTCCTTTCAAAGAGCGCGTCCTCGCGCTAGCTTGCGATTCAACGTCTTACAGGAACGCGCTCACCGGCCAAGCACACGCACTGTCGTGGATGCAAGGTCCGATCACTTCTGACATCAATGTAATGAAACCGCAGGGAGCAGGTCTCGAACCCTCGACCTTCTAGCCCGAAGTGCAGCGCGCTATGACTGTGGTGCCGCAAAAGCATGCTGAGCGGACGCTTATAAACCCTGGGTCGTTACAATATCTAAAAAAATACTGCTATGTACATAAAGGATAATTTTCAGTTAGTTACCTGTTGCCTCATTATAGTACACGTTGATTCTCTCAAGCTGCAGATCGCTATCTCCATGATAAGTGCCTGTTGGGTCTATTCCATGCTCGTCACTGATAACCTCCCAAAACTGCAAAAGTATGTTGGAATGGTTAGTGGCATGTGGGCGGGTAAACGTTACTCATAGCATTATAGCTAGCAAGCTAAAGTTAGGTGCTAGCCGAGCAGCCATCGAAAGTTGACCGAATTTTACTCTTCATATCAACCACACATTTCAGATAACCAAAGCTAACGTTAACTAACTAACAAATCGCAAATACTTAGTTTGGATTTACCTCATGAGCAGGCTAGCGACACAAAGTTAGCTAGCTAACGTTACTTACTTTGAAAAATGCAACTGTGTTTGCAATACATTTTCATTAAAAAAATGACCTTACCTTGGCACCGATCTGATTTCCACATTGACCGGCCTGCAGATGAACAATCTCCCTCATGTTGAAATCGAGTTTCCGAGTAAATGAATCAAGATCACTTGTAAACTTCCGACTATTTAATCTTTACTACGCGCCTTTTTGTAAGCGTCTGTCTAGCGAGCCGTTGAGAGAGCGCGAGAGGGAAAAGACAGCTTCAGAGCACGTGAGGAATTTGTCTTCTCATGCATTTCATTGGCTAAATCAATATATTTGATTTATCATACAAATGAAAAAAATGCTTGGGTGTGAGCAATGATGTGTGTGTAAACTCAGCAACAAAAAAAATATATCTTACTGTCATCTGCGTTTATTTCAAACTTAACACGTGTAAATATTAAAAGTTGTTCATAGTGATGTCTGATGAGGACCTTCCTTACAACAGGCCTACAAATCCCTCAGTCCAGCCTCTCTCAGCCTATTGCGGACAGTCTGAGTGCTGATGGAAGGATTGTGCGTTCCTGGTGTAACTCGGCAGTTGTTGTTGCCATCCTGTACCTGTCATGCAGGTGTGATGTACCGATCCTGTGCAGGTGTTGTTAAACTTGGTCTGCCACTGTGAGGACGATCAGCTGCTCATCCTGTCTCCCTGTAACCTGTCTTAGGCGTCTCACAGTACGGATATTGCAATTTTCTCATGCCTCCTTGCAGTCCCGTTGTGGGGACAGTAAAATTAGTACTCCCCCCCCCCCCCAAAAAAATGCAGTTATTTTTGTATTATGTTTAGTTTAAAAGTATGCATTAACGTAAAGACTTTAAACTCAGGATTCTGTAAAAGCCTACCCCAATCAGGATATGCGTTCACTTTTAGCTTCCTGTGACAACCGGAAGTTCCTTAAATTGGGGTCATAGGGGCTGTTTCGAAGGGTTAAAAAGGTCAGATGTTTCCAAAATTTCGTATCTGTGATTAGGCAACCCTCAAACTGTAAATCAGTCATTTCTCCCAACAGATGTCAATGAAAAAAACTCTCTCACACACACACAGCAAGGATGGAGTGACACAGTGTGGCGCTTAAAGACACACAGAGCCTGCAATGGCATTACCATAATCTCTAGCTCGGTCTGAGCGCAGCGACCGTGAAAAAAGGTAGGCCCATAATGAAGCCTGGACCTAAATTTCAAGTGCTTTTGGGTGACAGCGAAAGAACCGTTAGGGTTAGAAGCACAATTCGACCTCGGGAACGTTCCCGAGGTCCTCCCGATCTGTGCAAGCCTAACCTTGACCGTGTGGCATTAACCCTTAACAGTGAAAACATTTTTTTTTCATCTCACCGTTTACAATGACATCTTTCCCCATTGGAATACATTGTCTGCTCCCCTAAATTCCACCTGAAGCCTATGTGGGTTATGAATGCCTTATGAACCTGTTTTCGATGACAATTCATCAGGCCATTATGAGGTCAACCTGTGTTGATTCTAAGCTTCCTGGAGCAACCAGAAGTGGTTAAATTCACCCTAAAGGTGTTTTGATGTACCAAACCTGCAGTTTGTGTAAATCACTGCATTCAACCCTGTGTAAATCAGTCAATTCTTAAGGTGTCTGTAATAGAATAATTGTGAAAAAAAGGAAAGTAGTCATTTATAAATGCAAGATTTTTGCGCTGTGGCTTCAATACAGCACCCCCCATTTTGAGTCAAAACTCAAATATGCAAACGCCTGTGGTGAGTTGCAGGTCTAACATATGGTGTGAATTTCCTCTGCGGAAGTCTGTCTGTCTGACAGGGGTTCAAGTGTAGTTGCACTGCCTGAGCTAAAAAAAAAAAACAAGGCTTTGTCTATCTAAATACATCTCAAGGTGTTGAACATGGGCAAGCTAAGACCCTCTTGTTTAAAATGAATGATTTCTAGTTGGTTCGAAGCACTAGAAGGGTGTCAGTGTGAACGAATGGTGAACTATCTTGGCCAGTGCTGTGTTACAGTACTGACATGAACACTTGGTAAGCAGAGCCTCTTGAAAACGAGACATGCAACTCTGCAAACATTCCTCACTAGAACCTTGGCGTTCCAGCCTTTGCCCTTAGGTCTGATGTGGACGATTTCGGATTCAAACCCCACCAGTTACATAAGGCTTACAGACATGGAATCTGAGAATGGCATGAACTATGTAAAAATAACTTCATAGCTCAAACAATGAGTTGAAGGGGAAGGATGCAGTGGGAAAGAAGGATGCAGTGGGGAAGAAGGATGCAGTGGGGAAGAAGGATGCAGTGGGGAAGAAGGATGCAGTGGGGAAGAAGGATGCAGTGGGGAAGAAGGATGCCGTGGGGAAGAAGGATGCCGTGGGGAAGAAGGATGCCGTGGGGAAGAAGGATGCAGTGGGGAAGAAGGATGCAGTGGGGAAGAAGGATGCAGTGGGGAAGAAGGATGCAGTGGGGAAGAAGGATGCAGTGGGGAAGAAGGATGCAGTGGGGAAGAAGGATGCAGTGGGGAAGAAGGATGCCGTGGGGAAGAAGGATGCAGTGGGGAAGGAGGATGCCGTGGGGAAGGAGGATGCCGTGGGGAAGGAGGATGCCGTGGGGAAGAAGGATACAGTGGGGAAGGAGGATGCCGTGGGGAAGAAGGATGCCGTGGGGAAGGAGGATGCCGTGGGGAAGAAGGATACAGTGGGGAAGAAGGATGCCGTGGGGAAGAAGGATAGGTGCAACCAGAAGTCCAGTGATGATGATATAATTCATTGAGGTCATCACTATTTATTTAGTCACCAAAAATGTAAAACATTCAACCTTGAATAACTTTAATACGCAAATAAATATCAGATGTCTTTATCAAAAAGTATAAAGAGCATTGTTTATTTTGAACAAACATATTACAACTCTGACAGGAAGTGCGTCAGAAAATAGTGTAAATTCATGCAGTGTCTTTTCTTGTCCTTCCTTGATGCAAGATCTTCCTCCTAGGGATAGTGTAAACAAAATAGTGTAAACACAAAATAAACATTACTTTGCAATTAAAAGTTAATGAACAATCAATTAATCTAAAGGAATGAGAGTACAGATGTTTCCCCTGCCATTGATACAGATCAGCCCCCCCCCCCCCCAACACACACTCTTACCACTGTGCCTCCCTCCTAAAAATATTTGGGATTTAATTGGTTTCAATTGAAATATTAAAGGTCCTGGGAAATAATCTAAAAACACTGGCACAGAAGCATACTAGCTATGAGACACCATGTGATTGCTGTGTCTGTGTCCTAGTTACTCTACTCACCTCCCTGAGTTGGTCTGCAGCAATCTGCAGTGTGGCCCTCTTCTCATCACCAATTACATCAGACAACACGGACCATCTACCATCCTGGAGGCTCACTGGCATTGAGAATACTACACCAGCTGGGAGGTTGTACTGTCCTGCAGAGAGGCCAAGAGAAGACATACATCAGGGCCTTTATTCATAAAGTGTCTTGGAGAAGGAGTGCCGATCTAGGATCAGTTTAACCTTTTAGATCATAATAAATTAACAGAGGGCGGGACCTGATCCTAAATCAGCACTCATACTCAGACACTATGAATACAGGCTATAGGCTTCATAGGCAGCACTTATTTAGTATGCTTACTTTCTTGTGTTCTTATTTATTGTATGTTTTTGTTATACCTTGTTATTTTTAGTATTACATTTGTTGTTGATTACTGCATTGTTGGGTTAAGAGTTTGCAAAAAAAGCATTTCACTCTACTTGTGCACGTGACATTGAAACTTATCCTGAAACACATGATATAAAATGCTGATACAATATATACAATTACTACATACCCTGGTCCCAGATCTTTAGGTGCTGCAATAGCCAAATCCTATGGCTGTTGTCAATGCTAATGTTACAGCACAAACAGATCTAGGATCAGGCTTAATGATGCAGTCTTTCTATAGCTAAGTCATGTCAATGACTAAAGGAGTTGGCACGTCTGCACAAACAGATCTGGGACCAGACTAGTATTATTCCCTCCTACCTGCAGCTGTCACTATGTTGACTTTTAACCCTACCTGTGCTGAGTATGCCAAAGGAGAGGACCTCCTTAGCAGAAGAGTTGCAGTTTAGAACTGGCCTTTAGAACTGCAATGATCCTATTAGTGGCTGATATGGCTGTAGCCCTCTGGGACTTGGAGGCTACAGTGGCACGTTGGGAACTGACCAAATTCAGAAAGTCAGACTGTAGCCATTTCCTTTGAGAAAGAAAAGATATTCAAAATTTGGGTGTACTATGTGTGCGTTAGAACTAGAGCACTGATGACAGGGAGGTATATTATCAAAACTTAGTGCAGTGGTATTTTTATGGTAGTTGAATATAGGTATGAAATAGCACAGGTGAAGACAGCTTGTCTGTCAACGTTGGACATACAATTTTTGCATCTGAGCTCCTAGAGTGTGCGGCTCTCCTTTTATTTATTTTTTAATGAAATAGCACAGGAACCGTAGCTTCGTCCCAGATCTGACGGTGCCGTCTTGCCAAATCCTAAGGACATGTAAATTACCTGTCATATATAATCTCTACGACTGGCTGAGAAAAATCTGATGGTCCCCAGCTGGCCCCTTTGTATTGGAAAACCTTCGCCCTCTGTAGGTCAACATGGGAACTGCCGCTGATGTTGCCCCAACCGATGACATCTGTCACATCTAACAGAAATGATAAAGAAGAATCACATGAATGTTTGAGTTTTTTTTTCTCCCAATTTAAGGTGAATATGTTTATCCATTTTATAGATACAAATGTAATGGTAATGAAAAAATGAAGGAAAAAAAGTTGATTTGAGGAAGGTTTCACTTGGAATGACTGTTGTTGTCGTCTACTTTAGTTGAATGCACTGACTAAGTATGAGAGCAAAATGTATGTAAATGTACAATTTTGATTTGTTACCTGCAGTCTTCACAGACAGCTTCTGTGCAATGTGGGCCCGCCTCGTACTCCAGTTGACTTGCCATGCCCACAAAGCATCCGCTGTCAACCGAGGGAGCATTCTCTAGCAAAAGGGAGCACTTCAGGTTAACCGAGGAGTTCCCAGCCACAATCACCGCCACGTTCATGTGCGCCCTTTCGTCGTTGAGGTGCCCATACGGTTGGTAACACTCCGACACCTTTCTCACCTTAAAAATAATATGTTCATTTAGCAGACACTTTTATCCAAAGCAACTTAAAGAACTGTCAACACTGAAAGAACTGGACATATGTTCAGCATATGTAGAGTGGATGATACAAGAATCCAACCCACAACCCTGGTGTTGCTTTCACCGTGCTCTAACTAACCCACGAGCCATTCAAACTACATACCTTGCTTTCTTCCTCGTCCTCCACCCTCTCTGTCCTCAGGCAGTGGTCCTCCTAACCTAGTGGTTAGGCTACCCTGATAGTCAGGGTAGCCTAGTATCAGGGTAGCCTAGTGGTTAGAGCGTTGGACTAGTAACCGAAAGGTTGCAAGTTAAAATCCCCGAGCTGACAAGGTACAAATTGTCGTTCTGCCCCTGAACAGGCAGTTAACCCACTGTTCCTAGGCCGTCATTGAAAATAAGAATTTGTTCTTAACTGACTTGCCTAGTTAAATAAAGGTAAAAATAAATGTTTAAAAAATCCAGGAGGATGATGAAGTGTGCTTGTTGGAAGGCCTGGTGCAGCTCTGTGTAGACAGTGACTTTATGGAGCTGTGGGAGGGCCAGGTCCTCTGCCTATGACTTCTGTACAAGACAAACATATTTGAGACAAACATTTTCAAATATTTTCAATGGCAATGGAAATGTCACTTTACTTCCTGAATTGACTCAATTGAAATGGAATTGATCCCAGCCCTGCCTCACATTGAGACGCAGCTAGCTTCCCAACGTACCTGCTGATCCGTATGTGCAGTGGCTTGATGAGGCTCTGATGGTACACCTCCTCCTTCATGCACAGCTCCTGTGTCAACAGGTTCTCTGTTGCAATCTTCATCACCAGTTGAACCTGTCGCCGGCTGGAGCGAGGGAACCTGACAGACCAGCTGAGGCAGGGGAGCCTGGCAATCCGACTGAAGCATGAGAGCCTGACGAGCCGGCGGAGGCAGGGGAGCCTGGCAATCTGTCTAAGGCATGAGAGCCTGTAACGGCTCCCGGACCCGACGTCATTCCCACCCAAAAAATCTATTATAAAAAAATGAATAAACACTCCCTGATGCTTCACTTAGGTGAGGCGTCATTCTATAACGATGTGCTCTGAAAGTCTGGAAGCAAGTTCAGGGAGTGAGTGTTTTAATAAAATAAACAGAACATAATACAAAACAAGAAACACAAACAGCACACAGTGATGGAGTCCAGGTAAGTCTGATGACGCGATGGTGACAGGTGTGCGCAATAACAAGCAGCCTGGTGACCTAGAGGCCAGAGAGGGAGCACATGTGACAGTGGGGTTGAATGTTTGATGATTAACGACTCATGGTGTAATCGTAACAACATACAAGAGCTCAAGTCCTTTTGTTCACCTGACCTAGAATTGCTCACAATCAAATGCCAACCGTATTATCTCCGAAGAGAACTCTCCTCAGTTATCGTTATAGCTGTGTTTATCCCCCGCAAGCTGATACCAAGACGGCCATCAAGGAACTTCACTGGACTTTATGCACACTGGAAACCATATCTTGAGGCTGCATTTATTGTAGCTGGGGATTTTAACAAAACTAATCCAAGAACAAGGATAGAACTACATTCTATCAGCATATCGATTGCAGTGCACGAGTGAGTAACACACTCGACCACTGCTACTCTAACTTCCGCAATGCATACAAGGCCCTCCCCCACCCTCCTTTGGCAAATCTGACCATCTTGTTGCTCCCCTTCTATAGGCAGAAACCAAAACAGGAAACGCCCGTGCTTAGGTCTATCCAAATCTGGTCTGAACAATTGGATTCCATGCTTCAATATTGCTTTGATCACGTGGACTGGGATATGTTCCCGGGTAGCCTCAGACAATAACATTGACGTATACGCTGATTCGGTGAGCGAGTTTATAAGGAAGTGTATAGGAGATGTTGTACCCACTGTGACTATTAAAACCTTTCCTAACCAGAAACCGTGGATTGATGACAGCATTCGCGCAAACTGAAAGCACGTACTACCGCATGTAATCATTGCAAGGAGACTGGAAACATGGCTGAATACAAACAGTGTTGTTATTCCCTCCGTAAGGCAATCAAAAAAGCAAAGCGTCAGTATAGAGACAAAGTGGAGTCACAATTCAACGGCTCAAACACAAGACATGTGGCAGGGTCTGCAGACAATTACGGATTACAAAAAGAAAACCAGCCCCGTCACGGACATCGACATCTTCCTCCTAGACAAATTAAACAACTTTGTTACGCACTTTGAGGACAATACAGTGCCACCAACATGGCCCGCTACCAAAGACTGTGGGCTCTCCTTCTCCGTGGCCGACTTGAGTAAAACATTTAAACGTGTTAACTCTCGCAGGGCTGCCGGCCCAGGGGGCATCCCTAGCCGCATCCTCAGAGCATGCGCAGACCAGCTGGCTGGTGTGTTTACGGACATATTCAATCAATACTTATCCCAGGCTGCTGTTCCCACATGCTTTAAGAGGGCCACCATTGTTCCAGTTCCCAAGAAAGCTAAGGTAACTGAGCTAAATGACTTTGAGAGACTAGTCAATGATCATATCATCTCCACCCTACCTGACACCCTAGACCCACTCCAATTTGCTTACCGCCCCAATAGGTACACAGACGACGCAATCGCAATCACACTGCACACTGCCCTAACCCATCTGGACAAGAGGAATACCTATGTAAGAATGCTGTTCATCGACTACAGCTCAGCATTTAACACCACAGTACCCTCCAAACTTGTCATTAAGCTCGAGACCCTGGGTCTTGACCCCGCCATGTGCAACTGGGTCCTGGACATACTGACGGGCCATCCCCAGGTGGTGAGGATAGGAAACTAAATTTCCACCCGCTGATCCTCAAAACTGGGGCCCCACTAGGGTGCGTGCTCAGCCCTCTCCTGTACTCCCTGTTCACCCATGACTGCGTGGCCATGCACGCCTCCAACTCAATCATCAAGTTTGCAGACGACACTGCAGTGGTAGGCTTGATTACCAACAACGACGAGACGGCCTACAGGGAGGAGGTGAGGGCCCTTGGAATGTGGTGTCAGGAAAATAACCTCACACTCAACGTCAACAAAACAAAGGAGATGATCGTGGACTTCAGGAAACAGCAGAGGGTGCACCCCCCATCCACATCAACAAGATAGTAGTGGAGAAGGTGGAAAGTTAAGTTCCTCTGTGTACACATCACGGACAAACTGAAATGGTCCACCCACACAGACAGCGTGGTGAAGAAGGCGCAACAGCGCCTGTTCAACCTCAGGAGGCTGAAGAAATTTTGATTGTCACCAAAAACACTCACAAACTTTTACAGATACACAATCGAGAGCTTCCTGTCGGGCTGTATCACCGCCTGGTACGGCAACTGCTCCGCCCACAACCGTAAGGCTCTCCAGAGGGTAGTGAGGTCTGCACAACGCATCACCGGGGGCAAACTACCTGCTCTCCAGGACACCTACACCACCCGATGTCACAGGAAGGCCAAAAAGATCATCAAGGACAACAACCACCCGAGCCACTGCCTGTTCACCCCACTATCATCCAGAAGGCGAGATCACTACAGGTGCATCAAAGTTGGAACCAAGAGACTGAAAAACAGCTTCTATCTCAAGGCCATCAAGCAGTTAATTACTGTTAAATAGCCACCACTTACACATTAGAGGCTGCTGCCCTATATACATAGACATGGAATCACTGGCCACTTTAATAATATTTACATATATGTACAGTGGGGAGAACAAGTATTTGATACACTGCCGATTTTGCAGGTTTTCCTACTTACAAAGCATGTAGAGGTCTGTCATTTTTTATCATAGGTACACTTCAACTGTGAGAGACGGAATCTAAAACAAAAATCCAGAAAATCACATTGTATGATTTTTAAGTAATTAATTTGCATTTTATTGCATGACATAAGTATTTGATACATCAGAAAAGCAGAACTTAATATTTGGTACAGAAACCTTTGTTTGCAATTACAGAGATCATACGTTTCCTGTAGTTCTTGACCAGGTTTGCACACACTGCAGCAGGGATTTTGGCCCACTCCTCCATACAGACCTTCTCCAGATCCTTCAGGTTTCGGGGCTGTTCCTGGGCAATACAAACTTTCAGCTCCCTCCAAAGATTTTCTATTGGGTTCAGGTCTGGAGACTGGCTAGGCCACTCCAGGACCTTGAGATGCTTCTTACGGAGCCACTCCTTAGTTGCCCTTGCTGTGTGTTCATCTTCAATGCTCTTACTGAGGGAAGGAGGTTGTTGGCCAAGATCTTGCGATACATGGCCCCATCCATCCTTCCCTCAATAGGGTGCAGCCGTCCTGTCCCCTTTGCAGAAAAGCATCCCCAAATAATGATTTTTCCACCTCCATGCTTCACGGTTGGGATGGTATTCTTGGGGTTGTACTCATCCTTCTTCCTCCAAACACGGCGAGTGGAGTTTAGACCAAAAAACTATATTTTTGTCTCATCAGACCACATGACCTTCTCCCATTCCTCCTCTGGATCATCCAGATGGTCATTGGCAAACTTCAGACGGGCCTAGACATGCTCTGGCTTGAGCAGGGGGACCTTGCGTGCACTGCAGGATTTTAATCCATGACGGCATAGTGTGTTACTAATGGTTTTCTTTGAGACTGTGGTCCCAGCTCTCTTCAGGTCACTGACCAGGTCCTGCCATGTAGTTCTGGGCTGATCCCTCACCTTCCTCATGATCATTGATGCCCCACGAGGTGAGATCTTGCATGGAGCCCCAGACCGAGGGTGATTGACCATCATCTTGAACTTCTTCCATTTTCTAATAATTGCGCCAACAGTTGTTGCCTTCTCACCAAGCTGCTTGCCTATTGTCCTGTAGCCCATCCCAGCCTTGTGCAGGTCTACAATTGTATCCCTGATGTCCTTACACAGCTCCCTGGTCTTGGCCATTGTTGAGAGGTTGGAGTCTGTTTGATTGAGTGTGTGGACAGGTGTCTTTTATACAGGTAACGAGTTCAAACAGGTGCAGTTAATACAGGTAATGAGTGGAGAACAGGAGGGTTTCTTAAAGAAAAATGAACAGGTCTGTGAGAGCCGTAATTCTTACTGGTTGGTAGGTGATCAAATACTTATATCATGCAATAAAATGCAAATGAATTACTTAAAAATCATACAATGTGATTTTCTGAATTTTTGTTTTAGATTCCGTCTCTCACAGTTGAAGTGTACCTATGATAAAAAATTACAGACCTCTACATGCTTTGTAAGTAGGAAAACCTGCAAAATCGTCAGTTTATCAAATACTTGTTCTCCCCACTGTATATACTGTATTCTATCCTATTCTACTGTATCTTAGTCTTTGCCATTCTGACATTACTCGCCCAAATATTTATATATTCTTAATTCCATTCCTTTACTTTAGATTTGTGTATATTGTTGTGAAATTGTTAGATATTACGGTTAGATATTACTGCACTGTTAGAGCTAGAAACACATCTGCTAAATAACATCTGCTAAACACGTGTATGTGACAAATAAAATTTGATTTGATCTGATTTTCAGTTTTGATTTTTAATACATTTGCAAAAATGTCTAAACGTGTTTTTGCTTTGTCATTACAGGGTATTGTACTGTATGTAGATTGATGGGGGGGGGGGGGGGGACAATGGGGGAGGGGGGGGGGGACAATTTAATCCATTTTAGAATAAGGCTGTAATGTAACAAAATTTTGAAAAAGTCAAGGGGTCTGAATACTTCACGAATGCACTGTAGTATACAGTATATGTAATATATAATATTAAAATTGTGCACTATAAAGAGAAAAGGGTGCCGTTTGGTATGTAGCTACTGTTTCATTGCGACATGAAACCTGTACACCTCATAGCCTGTACAGCCCTCTCGCTGTAATTGATGATGGTGACTTGTTGTATATGCATGCAACCTCCTCCGTCTTACAGAGACTGGACTGTTTATCATGCATCCTTGCGCTTTATTACAAATGCCAAGTCACTCACCCACCATTGCACATTGTACAAAATGTTAGATTGGACCTCACTTTATATGCGCAGAAAGATACATTTGCATGTGTTCATCTACAAAGCCCTAAACTCCCTCTTTACCTCTGTAGTCTGGTCTCCTTCTCCACCAGCAGTTACCATACCCGGTCTGCTAGGTGGTTGCTACTTAAAGTCCCCAGGACATTCACAGTATTAGGCAAGATTGCATTCTCTTGTTGTGCACCAGATGCATTGAATAGTCTACAATCCATGTTTCATCTAGATATGTTAGTGCCACTGAATTAATTTAAAATATTGATGGGAGACTCTGTTACAGAGGAGTGTAAATGCTTTTATTTAGGCTGGATCATGTTGTATTGTATTGTTGTATGTTTTAATGATGTAATGTATTGATTGTTGCTGCCTTCTTGGCCAGGTCTCCCTTGAGAAAGAGTCTGGGTCTCAAGGGGCTTTTCCTGGTTAAATAAAGGTAAAAAGAAAAAGAAAATAGTCTGTTGGTTTAATGCGTTTGCCCTATCTACATAGAAACTACAAGGTGTGCAACATCAGGGTGCAGTCCCTCTTACGCATACTCTAGTGCACAATGGCACAAAACACAAGCCTCCAAGGAAACAGTAGACAGGAAGTGATGCTAGGTGTGTTTTTTTTTTTTTTTTTGTCATTACAGCATTTTTTTTTGTATTTTAACGTTTCCTCGTGGCTGAGTTACTTAAGTTAACCCTTAAAGGACGAGTTGTAAGTTGTTCTATAAAAATCTGGTTCAACAATGGTTAAAACTAAAATATTTGTAATGTGGTGCATGCTGGTGGCAGGGAAGTCAGGCGCAGGAGAATGAACTTGGTAAAAACGGAGCTGTTTAACAAAAATCAAAACCTCCGAAAACCAAAGTAAACAAAATAACAAATAGAGGGTGCAAAAACCATCGCACACCAGAATAACAATAAACACCTACATACAACAAACAATCTCCGACAAGGACAAACAGAAGGTTAAATACACAACATGTAATTGATGGGATTGGAACCAGGTGTGTAGGAAGACAAGAGAAAACCAATGGAAAATGAAAAATGGATCAATGATGGCTAGAAGGTCGGTGACCTCGACCACCGAACACCACCCTAACAAGGAGAGGGACCGACTTCGGCGGAAGTCGTGACAATATTGCAATACACTGAAACAGTTGAGAGAGGCCTGTAACTGGGGAATGCTCGATTTGAACCACCAGAAACACCAGCAGGGTAGCCTAGTGGTTAGAGCGTTGGACTAGTAACCTGAAGGTTGCAAGTTCAAATCCCCGAGCTGACAAGGTACAAATCTGTCGTTCTGCCCCTGAACAGGCAGTTAAACCCACTGCTCCTAGGCCGTCATTGAAAATAAGAATTTGTTCTTAACTGACTTGCCTAGTTAAATAAAGGTATACATTTAAAAAAAAAACTTAAGTACAGTAACAAAGAATTAGTCCATTAAAAGGACAAGCAGGGATTTAATAATTCAGTATGCCAGTTTCAATGTGAGATAGTCCCTTACTTTGATACATATACTGTACATGACAATCAGTGGCTCTCAGAGAGAGTGTGTGAAAATGTGGTTCAGTCCCCTCATATTCGGGAACCACTGTTTCCTGTGAGACCCATTCACCACAGAGCTAGGGTCTTCATACACACCCACTACAAATCAAAGATCTGTGACTGTACGCATAACCAAATTGTGTGTGTTGGCGTGTGTTCGTTCTCTACAGTATGCATGGGGATATTTTCTTATATAGTATGCTGCCCACAACTTCAAGAGTCCATTCTCAATAGTTTCCCAGAAGATCATATTACATCAGACTATAATTATTTGATTAACATTTCTAAGACAACTCTCTTTATTTACACACAATCAGATGAACAATTAGATGTAAACCACATCATTTGAAGAGCTAGCTTTTGTATTTACATAAAGAGCTTTGTCTGTTTCTCCAGTCAGCCCTCAAGGGCCAATAAAGGCTCGACTCTCGTGTTGCTTTTGTCTGAGGATGACTGATCAGTATCGTCCCATTCGGATTGGATGCCGGACCCCCTGCTTCTTCCTGGGCCCCCAGAGTGGAGCTTTGGGTTTGATGTTCATGTAGTCGCTCTGGGAACACTTCACTCTCCTCAGTCTGAGCTGAGGATCAAATTCACAGAAAGAGGTGGAGAGTGAGTAGGGTGAGCTCTGTATATGTATGCAGTGGTAATTGCATAAATCTGTCTCTATGTATCACTTGTGTTTTCAATACATACAGTACCAGTCAAAAGTTTGGACACACCTACTCATTCAAGGGTTTGTCTTTATTTTCTACATTGTAGAATAATAGTGAAGATAGTGAATAGTGAAGACATCAAAACTATGAAATAACACATATGGAATCATGTAGTAACCAAAAAAGTGTTAAATAAATCTAAATATATTTTATATTGGAGATTCTTCAAAGTAGCTACCCTTTGCCATGATGACAGCGTTGCACACTCTTGGCATTCTCTCAACCAGCTTAATGCGGAAGTCACCTGGAATGCATTTCAATTAACAGGTGTGCCTTGTTAAAAGTTCATATGTGAAATGTCTTTCCTTCTTAATGCGTTTGAGTCAATCAGTTGTGTTGTGACAAGGTAGGGGTGGTATACAAAAGATAGCCCTATTTGGTAAAAGACCAAGTCCATATTATGGCAAGAACAGCTCAAATAAGCAAAGAGAAATTACAGTCCATCATTACTTTAAGACATGAAGGTCAGTCAATTCAGAAGATGTCAAGAACTTTGAAAGTTTCTTCAAGTGCAGTTGCAAAAACCATCAAGCGCTATGATGAAACTGGCTCTCATGAGGACTGCCAAAGGAAAGGAAGACCAAGAGTTACCTCTGCTGCAGAGAATAAGTTCATTAGAGTTAACTGCACCTCAGATTGCAGTCCAAATTAATGCTTCACAGAGTTCAAGTAATAGACACATCTCAACATCATCTGTTCAGAGGAGACTACGTGTATCAGGCCTTCATGGTCGAATTGCTGCAAAGAAACCACTACTAAAGGACACCAATAAGAAGAAGAGATTTGCTCGGGCCAAGAAACATGAGGACATTAGACCGGTGGAAATCTGTCCTTTGGTCTGAGGAGTCCAAATTTGAGAATTTTGGTTCCAACCGCCGTGTCTGTGAAACGTAGAGTAAGTGAACGGATGATTCCAGCATGTGTGGTTCCCACCGGTGCTTTTCTGGTGACACTGTCAGTGATTTATTTAGAATTCAAGGCACACTTAACCAGCATGGCTACTACAGCATTCAGCAGCGATACGCCATTCCATCTGGTTTGCACTTTGTGGGAAAATTCACAGGACAATGACCCAAAACACTCCTCTGGGCGATGTAAAGGCTATTTGACCAAGAATGAGAGTGATGGAGTCCTGCATCAGATGACCTGGCCTCCACAATCACCTGACCTCATCCCAATTGAGATGGTTTGGGATGAGTTGGACCGCAGAGTGAAGGAAAAGCAGCCAGCAAGTGCTCAGCACATGTGGGAACTCCTTCAAGACAGTTGGAAAAGCATTCCAGGTGAAGCTGGCTGAGAGAATGCCAAGACTATGCAAACCTGTCATCAAGGCAAAGGGTGGCTACTTTGAAGAATCTCAAATATAAAATATATTTAGATTTTTTAAAAACTTTTTTTGGTTACTACATGATTCCATATGTGTTATTTCATAGTTTTGATGTTTTCACAATTAATCTACAATGCAGAAAATAGTAACAAAAATGAGTAGGTGAGTAGGTGTGATGACTTTTGACTGGTCCTGTATTCTATATAACATTCTTGGACTAAATAGTTCATTATGCATTGAATGTATGCCAAGGCTTGAGAGATTACTTATATATATTTTTTTATCTCAGGAGGCAGCACCTCATGGATGTAAGACAAGTTACCATCTCTCTGAGTAAAGGAAGCGAGATGCCACTTACCCAGATGACAAAGGCGATGACAGTGACAGCCAGGCCATAGATGATGGTGATCCAGAACCCCAGCACCCATGCCCAAACAGGGACACCATCCACTCTAGAGCCTACACATCCCACAGGCTTTCCTGCCTGGCACTGGTATGCTGACCAACCAATCAGAGAGAGAGAGATGTAAGTTTTAACTTCAAGGGGTAGTTTTACAGATCCAGATGAAGTATACTCCTGGGGTACTTGAGTTTTTACACTGAAAGTGCTTTTTAAGTCAAATAAATAAGATGATCCAGGTCCAGGAAACTGGCCCGTTTGGCCTTTAAGCACAAGTACATAATTAGAATATACACTAAATGCATAAAACATTAGGAACACCTTCCTAATATTGAGATGCATCCCCTTTTGCACTCAAAACAGCCTAAATTCGTCGGAGCATGGACTCTACATTGTGTCGAAAGCGTTCCATAGGGATATTGGCCCATGTTGACTCCAACGCTTCCCACAGTTGTGTCAAGTTAATTGAATGACCTTTGGGTGGTGGAACATTCTTGATACACACGGAAAACTGTTGAGCATGAAAAACGCAGCAGCGTTGCAGTTCTTGACACAATCAAACCGATGTGTCTGGCACCCACTACCATATTCTGTCTAAATGCACTTAAATCTTTGTCTTGCCCATTCACCCTCTGATTGGCAAATATACACAATCCATATCTCAATTGTCTCAAGGCTTAAAAATCCTTCTTTAACCGGTCTCCTCCCCTTTATCTACACTGATTGACGTGGATTTAACAGGTGACATCATTAAGGGACCATAGCTTTCACCTGGATTTACCTGATCGGTCTTTGTCATGGAAAGAGCAGGTGTTTCTAATGTTTTGTACACTCAGTGTATATTCCTTCAAATCAAGATATAGCATTTTGAACTACTGTGCGTGCATGCATGCCTGCGCGCATGCGTGTGAATTTGTGTGTGCTTGCAATAGATTAGTTCCTTTTGAAGTAAACATACCTTCAACCAGGACCACAGTCTGAGTCTCGTCTTGTACTTTTTCAATGGGAGGTGGGTACATGGGTTGCCCCTCACAGGTATAGACCCCAGCGCGCTCCGTGGTCATTCCAGAGAGGACAAAACTGACCGTATGGTCCTGTTCGTTCACCCTCAGCCCCAGACCCTCCCCAACAGGACTCACGGTCTCTGTGGAGTTGTGGTTGTGAGCACTGTCGTGAGTGTGGTTGCCAACTTCGACCAAGCCCAAGTAAAGGTGGAATCTCATTTCCTCCTGGTCCTTGCCTGTCAGGTTGGGGCAGCTGACCGATGCAGTGCCGTTGACAGACACACGGACTACATGGAACGTTCTGAGCTTGTCTGGTGAGGGAAGGTCAAAAGTCAAACAGAGGCCGTCAGTTGTGTGCGTTATATCAGGGGAAAGTAGACAAGGGCTCTGTTTAAATACTTCCCTCCGTCTTTCCTTGAAGAAATCACTGATCTGACACAGCAATATTTGGTGAGTGCAATGGGGTGTAAACTTCTGAGGACTTTTGGAACTCACAAGTATAGTAAAACGCGCACGCACGCACGCGCGCACGCACGCACGCACGCACGCACGCATGCACACACACACACACACACACACACACACACACACACACACACAGGAAATGGCTTCTGAGGCTTACCTAGTCTTTTTATACTCTCATGTTTGGATTATTCACATGCATAATTTCACAGTATTTTAACCCACACATTGAACATTCTCCAAAACAACTGTTGTGGCCTGAGATTTCAAAAAGTGGTGGAGAGAGGCAGTCCCGTAACTGTGTGGAATAGAAAATGTGAGTCATTTAGTTGAATCCTTGTCACCCCCACCCCTGCCGTTTCATTTCTGCAAGTCCTATCAAAATGAGGAAACAGCCAATTCAATGCATTACATACACCTGCTTATTCTATTCATAATATAGCTGCAGTACAGATGTAAAAGCATATCCACATCTGTAATATGCGTTTAACTACAGTAGTTTGAGTAATGCGTTGGAGGAATTCAAACCACTGCAACTAGCATCCACATCTAATAAAACCATGCAACTCTGCAAGCATTACAATCTTGAATGATCTGCAACTCTTTGATTGGTCCACCTTTTGCTTTTGTTCCAGTTATCAGAATGTTCTGGTAGTGCTACGGATCCTGCCTGATGTGACATTTGTTGAAACTGAGAATATAGATGAACGTTAATGACAAAGTCCAATGGTGAAACATTCAGATAGAAATGTAACAATTAGAGCTGAAACGATTCCCTATTCTGCCTGACAGACATTCATATCTATTCTACATAATACATTTGTAAATGAACATTTTATAACGTTCCTGAACTGGCCCAGAGCTTTTTATTTATTAATTTTGGCCCATATCGATCCCCCCCAGGTTTTTATTTTGATGTTACATGTACATACATTACATCTGGGTGGATAGTACTTAGTATACATAATACATCATGTTTTCAGTCATAACTACTATAGAACGTGAGCTTTTAAGCAGGCCCAGGTCTTACCGTTACAGTTGTGGGAGCTTATCATGTTGGCAGCACTGGAGAGGCAGAGGGAGAGGAGGATTGTGGGTATCCAGTAAACGTTCATCTTGAAAGTCCTCAGTTTTGTGGTGAAATTGAAGCTCCCCTAGTATCCCTTTACAGTGCACAACAATCAGGGTAAATGAGACGATACACTGTATGCCAACCAGACCAAGACAGTGACTGCTCTGCTCTACCTAGACATCACTCAACACATGCTCGTCACACGATGACAGCGTACATCTCATAACATCCTTCCCTGTCACTTCACTGTGACCAACAATCTGGCCCTCGTTGACTGTAAGCAACGCTCTCTCTGCTGCACATCTAACAGGGCGACTGAGTGCACAGACTCTTAAGGAAAAAACATCCGCACTCTGTGGCAGTGCACTCTGAACTTCACAAAAGTATCCGCCCTCTAACGGTGTGTGACCTTTGATGCCCTTTGAATTTGATACTTCTCTGTGTGTTAGGGCTTGGAACCTCGTATCGCATTAGTCATGTTTGATTTCGCCCTTCTTATCTCAGAACTGTTATGTAGATTCACTTTATATCATCTTTCACTGCTTCTGGTAGAACTCGCAGAAACCCACCTGGGCTACGGCACCAATGTGAGTGACCGGGGTTCGAACCTGGGTCTTGCCCACAAGACTGTGTTAGCCTGCTGAGCTAGAGCTAATGCAAGCTCTCAGGTCTCAGGCAGAGTTACTCATCACGCGGTTGTTACATAGGCCTACCTAGCACCTGTCAGTGACAACCATCGCACAACGTGGGGTTTGTCTGTGGTTATGTGACTGTCTCCTGCAACAGACAGTCAGTCAGTCAGTTAGTCAGATAAACTAACATAATGTTGCACTTATATTATCACAGACGTGTAATGCGCCAAATCCTATAACCATACACCACGTTGTGCCGAATGTATAGGCCAAACTTTCCAGTGAGCGTCATTATCCAGAGTCACTTCACATCATACAAATAGATGGAATGAATGAAGGTATCTATTTGTATGATGTGAAGTGACTCTGGATAATGACGCTCACTGGAAAGTTTACTCAAAAATACCACTCCTACTATAGGCAAACACACACAAGTCAAATCAAATTTGATTTGTCACATGCGCCGTATACAACAGGTGTAGACTTTACCCACACACACACCTACTGTAGCTCACCCTATTTCCTCTCTACATTTACGTCTTCATAAAATAATAATAAAATATGTGCCATTTAGCAGACACTTTTATCAGTCATGCATACATACAAAGCATCATGCTCTACTGACTGGGCCACACAGGATATTATTCATTACTACATTTGTCTGTAAATGATCATCAACTCAGACTAAAGAGAGTGGAGTCTTCCCAGAGTGACTACATAAACACCAAACCCAGAATTTCCCCCAGAACAATCCTACACTCACACGTGACTGTCAGTCATGTCAAGGCTGAAGCGATGCAGATGATCCTTTCATGATCATCCTAACGGCCCTGCTACACTATACTGCTATACACTAACTCAGCCATGGTTCGTTGGACAGAGCCTATGGGAAAATGTATTGAGTTTTTGGGTAATTGCCAAAAAATAAGGTCTGTGGTCAACACAGGCTTAGGAGATCATATACGTTTTGTTCTATGAGATAATCTTGGTCATTTTGAAGCATTTATGTCATTTAAAAAAATCCCATACAGCACATAAAAGGCTTTATAATTCATAAGGTTCACGATAGCTGAATCATATCTCAAAGAATAAAACGTGTAAGATCTCCTAAGCTTGTGTTAACCTCAGACTTTTATGCGGAATGCGTTCCAAATGGCACCCTATTCCCTATAGCGCACTCCCTGGTCAAAAGTAGTGCACTAGAAAGAGAAAAGGTTTCCATTTTGGACATACTCACTACTACATTGTGAAATGAAACCTGTACAGCCCTCATAGTCTGCTGCAGTGTGTTTACCCTAACTACATAGAAACTGCAAGGTGTGCAACATCGAGGAGGAGTGCCTCTTATGCATACAAAAGTGCACAATGGCACAAAAAAACAACCTCCAAGGGAACCTTAAACAGGAAATGATGCAGTGTTTTTTTGTTTTTTTTTGTCATTGCAGAAGTTTTTTCCTATCGTTTTCTTATCGGCCGAGTTACACACGTTAACACAATGTGTTCCGTAGTGAAAATAGAGAGATGTACCTTACATTAAGGTCATGATGACCTAAAGCACAAGCAGGGATTTGTAATTCAGTGTGTCAGTTTCAATGTAGGACAGTCCCTTATGTTGACCCATACATGAAAACCACAGTGGCTCTCAGAGAGAGAGAGCATGTGGTTTAGTCCCCTCGTATTTGGAAACCACTGTTTCATGTGAGACCCATTCACTAGGGTCTTCATCTAGCTACGCCACACGCGCACTACGTATCACTGAGGGTGTCCCTGCGTCTATACGCTTAACCTGTCTCTGTGTGTGTTTGTCTGTGCGCGTTGACTACCGTATGCATGGGGATATGAGAGATGAACATTCATTTCGTATTATTTGTTGTTGTTGGGGGTATGCTGCCCACAACTTCAAGAGTCCATTCTCAATAGTTTCCCAGAAGATCATATTACATCAGACTATAATTATTTGATTAACATTTATAAGATAATTCAATCTTTATTTACACACAATCAGTTGTACAATTAGATGTACACCACGTGACTTAAAGAACAGGCTTACATAAAGAACTTGGTGTGTTTCAGCAGTCAGCTCTCAAAGGCAAATTAAGGCTCAATTCTCGTTTAGCTTTTGTATGAGAAGGATTGTGATCTGAGGATGACTGTGGTCAGTATCGTCCCATTTGGATTGGATGCTGGATCCCCTGCTTCTTCCTGGGCCCCCTGAGTGGAGCTCTGGGTTTGGTGCTCATGTAGTCGCTCTGGGAACACTCTGTCTGAACTGAGGATCAAACACACAGAAAGAGGTGGAGAGCGAGCAGGGTGAGCTTTGTATATGTATGCAGTGGTAGTTGTAGTTGCATAAAACTGTCTCCATGCATCACTTATGTTTTAAATACATAATACTATATTGCATTATTTGACTTTTTTTTGTGTTATTTAAACTTGTATTTTGTGCTTATTTTGACTTTGTTTTTGACTTTTATCTTTAACTGTCATTGAACCCCCCACCCAGCTTGAACCCCCAACTTCTCTCCCACTTATCTCCAGTTCCACATCCCAACCCTCATTTTCCCTCAGCCCATCCCAACTATCTCTGCTGGCCACTCTCTTCGTATTTCTACACGCATTGTATCTTTCAACTATGCTGTGATGTTTAACATAGAATTTTGAATCTATTGAATAGAATCGATAGATTGTGAGTTGAAGATAAATACTTTTACTAAGAGTATGGGTATGTTAGTAATTGACTGGCCAGGTCTCTCCAAATTTCCCAACAATGCATTTCTAGGGTCAATTTTAGATTAATGTTATGCTTTTCAGCCATTCCTGAAACTGACACCAGAAACCGGCAGCACAAATGGCAGCACAAATGGTCTATTGATTCTGTATCCTCACAACACAATCTGCAGAGCTGCGATGATTGTATGCCACAAATATTCAACATTTGTTGGTGGCAAGAATTCGGTTTTACTGAAAAGCAACAAAATGTTGAATCTTCCGTCATTTGATATATCAACTCGTCGTTTTATATACAGTACCAATCAAAAGTCTGTATACATCGGGACACTCATTCAAGGGTTTTTCTTTATTTTTACCATTTTCTACATTGTACAATAATAGTGAAGACATCAATACTATGAAATAACACATATAGTATCATGTAGTAACCAAAAAAGTGTTAAACAAAGTAACCACCCTTTGACTTGATGACAGCTTTGAACATTCTTAGCATTCTCTCAACCAGCTTCATGAGGAATGCTTTACCAACAGACTTGAAGGAGTTCTCACATATGCTGAGCACTTGTTGGCTGCTTTTCCTTCACTCTGAGGTCCAACTCATCCCAAGCCATCTCAATTGGGTTGGGGTCAGGTGATTGTGGAGGCCAGGTCATCTGATGCAGCACTTCATCACTCTCCTTCATGGTCAAATAGCTCTTACAATAGCCCTTACACAGTGATGACGTTGAATGTGTTGCTGAGCAATGTGTTGCTGATCATAAGAGCATTTAGTATTTTTTTTTCAACCTAACTTTTTTTTTTTGGGGGGGGGGGGGATTTCATGTTGAATTCACAACCGAATGTAAATCCCAACTACAAGGTAATATCACAACTGAAAACCTGACATCTCTAGCAAACAATGAAGCTACAGGCAGCAATCTCAAGGGGATTCAAAAAATTCAGATTGCTTTTCACTTTGATCATGTGCACACATGCACACACAGCTTTTTTTAATGTGAAATCTCTAGACTTTTTAGGGAGTAAAGATGTATTCCCATTCAAAATCCAATTTACCCTAACTCCTTTAGCCTAAAATAGCATTTCAACAAATTCAGGACATTATCTGGTTTTCCTATGTTGTCAGGACATTATTGTGACTTGTGTAGGAAATGTAAAAAACACACACAAAGGAAATAGTTTCTGAGGCTGAATCCTGCAGTACACTATATTTTACCTAGCCCCAAATCTGGATTATTCACATTTTATGATTTGTAATTTCATAGTATTTTAACCCACACATTGAACATGTTCAGAGAAAGAAAGAGATATCATAAAGTGGTGGAGAGATGCAGTCACAGAACTGTGTGGAATAGAAAACGTGAGTCACTTAGTTTCATCCCTGTCACCCCTGCCCATTCATTTCTGCAAAGTCCTATCAAAATGAGGAAACAACCAATTCAATGCATTACATACACCTGCTTATTCTATTCATAATATAGCTGCAGTACAGATGTAAAAGCATATCCACATCTGTAATAGGGGTTTAACTACAGTAGTTTGAGTAATGCATTGGAGAGATCCAAACAACTTCAACTAGCATCCCCACCTGAAAAACCATGCAACTCTGCAAGCATTACAATCTTGAATGATCTGCAACCCTTTGATTGGTCAACCTTTTGCTTTTGTTCCAGTTATCAGAATGTTCTGGTAGTGCTTTGGATCCTGCCTGATGTGACATTTGTTGATACTGAGAATATAGATTAACGTAAATGACAAAGTCCAATGGTGAAACATTCAGATAGAAATGTAATAATTAGAGCTGAAACGATTCCCTATTCTGCCTGACAGACATTCATATCTATTCTACATAATACATTTGTAAATGAACATTTTATAACGTTCCTGAACTGGCCCAGAGCTTTTTATTTATTAATTTTGGCCCATATCGATCCCCCCCAGGTTTTTATTTTGATGTTACATGTACATACATTACATCTGGGTGGATAGTACTTAGTATACATAATACATCATGTTTTCAGTCATAACTACTATAGAACGTGAGCTTTTAAGCAGGCCCAGGTCTTACCTTTACAGTTGTGGGAGCTTATCATGTTGGCAGCACTGGAGAGGCAGAGGGAGAGGATTGTGGGTATCCAGTAAACGTTCATCTTGAAAGTTCTCAGTTTTGTTGTGAAACTGAAGCTCCCCTGATATCCCTTTACAGTGCACAACAATCAGCGTAAATGTGACGATACACGGTATGCCAAACAGAACGAGACATTGACTGCTCTGCTCTACCTAGACATCACTCAACACATGCTCGTCACACGATGACAGCGTACATCTCATAACATCCTTCCCTGTCACTTCACTGTGACCAACAATCTGGCCCTCGTCAACTGTAAACAACACTCTCTGCTGCACATCTAACAGGGTGACAGACTGCACAGACTTTTGAGGAAAAAAAACACACTCTGTGGCAGTGCACTCTGAACGTCATAAGAAGTTTCTGCCCTCTACTGGTGTGTGACCTTTGATGGGCTTGGAACCTCGTATCACATTACTCATGTTTGATTTTCTCCTCTATATCATATTTCACTGCTTCTGGTAAAACTCGCAGAGACCCACCCGGGTTTCTCTGTTGCTATGTGACTGTCTCCTGCGACAGACAGTCAGGAAAACGCTGATATTATCCCAGAGACAGGGGTGTAATACATCTCGTTGTGGTCACAGTATAGGCCAACATTTCCTGGTTGTCATGCTTTTTCTGTGCAAGAACTTTCCAGTGAACGCATTATCCAGAGACACTTCATATCATACAGGTGTCTTCATTAGAAATGTAGTGTGTTATAGGTTGTTTGGGGGGAGCGGAGAGATTTACTGGTCTCCTGCACACTACAGCTATAGACACACACACACACACACACACACAGAGAGAGTCATGTATACATACATTTTTGGTATGGGTGGTCCCAGCGGGAATAGAACCCACAGTCCTGGGGTTGCAAGCATCAAGCTCTACCAACTGAGACTAAAGAGAGTGGAGTCTTCCCAGAGTACCTACATGAACACCAAATGCAGAGCTTCTCCCAGCACGAATGAACACACACACACACACACACACACACACACACACACACACACACACACACACACACACACACACACACACACACACACACACACACACACACACACACACACACACACACACACACACACACACACACACACACACACACAGAATTCGGCCCTGGCATTTTATCAACAAGAGCCAACTCACAACCCCCAGGCGGGTCACAAGCCATACACACACCCCATCTCCACACACCCTACACAGTCACAGGCAGAGGTGCTGACAAATAATATTGGCAGTACAGTTCAGCATTTCTCAACCATTTCTATTCTAGTGACTGGCGGGACATGTCCCTCCTCCTCTATTTTAACCAGCTCATGTTTAAAACAAATACAATGTGTAAAAACACCACTGGAGATACAACTAACTCATCACTATAACTGTGCCTTTGCTCTAGTCATTTCATTTGCCTCCATCTTGTGCTGTCTATCTGTCTCAGCATCTTCTCTGCGGTCACACTGTGCTTCTTCTTGTCTGTCTGCTTAAGCCTTGTATGTTATAAAAGCGAAGCCACCGACATAGGCTATATTGCAAATTAGTGCCTGTCATATACTGAGTATACAAAAGATCACAAACAACTGCTCTTTCCCATGACATAGACTGACAAGGTGAAAGCTATGGTCCCTTATTAATGTCAGTTGTTAAATCCACTTCAATCAGTGTCGATGAAGGGGAGGAGACAGGTTAAAGGATTTTTAAGAATATTATGATATAGAAGCTAAAATCTAAATGCTTACATTAAAATGGTATGATTATTATCACACAAGTGATAAGAGTATGGAATGTGATGGAAATGTTATACTTGTGCTTTTCTATTTACCAATTTATATGTTCTATGATTGTGCTTTTCTATATACTGTCAATCATATCAAGGCTGAAGTGCTGCAGGCATAGATTTAGAATATAGAGGAGTCATTTTTTCCCATCACTAACACACCTGATTCAAGTATTCAACTAATCATGGTCTTCTCCCTTGACCAGGGTCAGAGAGCTACTCTCTAGACCAGTTCCTGGTGAGCGACAGTTCTGTAGGTTTTCACTCCAAACCTAGTCTAGCACACCTGATTCAAATAATTAGCCGGTTATTAAGCTGAATCTGGACAAAAACCTTCAGCGTTGTAGCTCTCAAGAAACAGACTTGGAAAGGCCTGCTCTAGACCCCTTAAACTCAACTCTGGACCTTGAAGCAAGTTTTCATTACTCCCCTCTAATCAGGGACTGATCTAGACCAGGGACACCAGGTGGGTGTAAAGAATTATCAGGGCAAACAGATAACCAGCAGGCTCTGGACCTTGTAGGGTAAGAGTTGAATAAGCCTGGTCTAGACCATAGCTGTGTTCGAATACTCATCCTAACAGCACTATTTGTGATGTAAATTGAGTATGTAGTATGCTTATTGGTCATAGTATGGATATCGTTAATATGCCAAAAGTTCCCAGACGTCGTACTACATTTGCAAAAATGCGAAGTATACAATCAGTGGACAATATTTCTGTGCTTTTGGGGTCCATAATGCAATTCTTCAGAAGTGGGCGTGGCTTCACATCATTTTCAGATTTGAAGAAAATGGCAGAAAATATGCAGCCGAAGTCTGTCAAGAGCAGATACAAATGAATTGCTTTAACAAATTATGACAAATGTTAAGCAATATAATAAAGTAATGTATTTTCAAATAAGTTACATTACATGTTGTATGACAATTAGCTTCACTAGCCTTATGAACCGCATAGCACATCATTACAGCAGTTGCTTGTATGTACCGGTATGTTAGCTAGCTACCGTCCAGTTGTACAACTGACTAGGTATCACCCTTTCCCCTAACGTTAGTTGGCTACTAATACATTGAAATTGCCAGTATATTAACTATATACTAACTAACCAACTACCCAATGTTTTGACTTGATCATTCATGTCATTCTTAGCTTAGCTTCTCAATGGACAGTGTTAATGAAGTCGTAAGATGTCGTGCTAGTATTTTTTTTTCTATGCTAACTAGCTAGCAAGAAGTTGCATAGCAACAGCATCAACTTCCGGTAGACAGGTGAAGTGCTAGTACACTTAACTGAAAGGATACCGTTTGTTTACAGTATACTACAATTAACTTGTAGTGTATATACTCATTAAGTATGCAGTATACAGTATGTTACTATGGGTATTTGAACACAGCTCACATAACTTCTGCTTTTCATAGCCTTCTTTGACAGCATGGATGGTTCCGATCAGAACAGCCAGTAGAATGTTCCGTTTTATGAAAGATGCTATTGAACAAAGCCTAATATCTTCTCATCTCTTTCTCTGAAACACTGAGGGACTGACATGTCAGAGAGGAGAGAGCAATGGTAAAGGCCAGTGATGGGTCAAAACATCACCGATTGAAAATGCTGATTGTATCAAAACCAGAGCCAACTGGTGCTTGCACATCACTGTCAGACTGTGTTTAGACAGGCAGCCCAATTCTGATATTTTTTCAACTTATTGGTCTTTTGACCAATTGTGTTTTTAATTAGATTTTTCAAATCTGATTTGTCAAAAAAACAGTTAGGCAGTCCAATTCAGATTTTTTTACTATCTAAATGCAGCCTGACACACCCAGATTCAAGTATTCAGCTCAACAAATGTTTCTCTCTGGCCCAGAGCCAGGGAGAAGGAATAAAAAATGTCATGGCAATATTGTCCACTAGGTGGCATAATTCGTTTAGATGTATCTCTGCTGTTGATAGTTATATTTGTGTGACACATTTAAACACACTTTTGACAAATGATTTTTCAAGCACTTATATATATTATATGTATTATCACATAAGTCCTTTGTACACCATTGCCACTTTACTGGGTTACCACTTTCAGATTTAGCCTAATTAGGTAATGGTCAACGGTGTTAATTAACTTGCAGTATCCTACAACTGGGTTAGGTGGCGCCGACAGATATCGCAGCTCTGCTTCTAGCTCCTAAGCAACTTTGCAGTATTTTGTTTTTTTGTGTGTTATTTCTTACATTACTGGCCCAGACATTTTTTGTGTTATTACATACAGCTGGAAATAACTTATTTTTTTACAAGCATTTCGCTACAAATGTGTATGTGACCAATAAAATGTGAACTGTACAAGGGTCTGGGGTTGGTAGAATAGAAACACCAACAAATGGTAAATCATTTTAGAAAGAATTTGCAAAAAAAATGATTTTAATTTGAACTTGACAGGATAATGAATGAGGTTTGATAATAATGAATCAGTCCATATGAATTTGCAAAACATGGTACATGGAATTGGCTTCTTCAGCAGTCTGGTTGAGAAGGGTGCAACTTCACTCCATACCCCCAAATACACACTGCAACCAAAACAGGAGACAATTTTACAATTAGAGTTAATTTAGTAGAATTCCACTTAAGTCTGCCATAGAGTGGAGAGAAATTAAGTTGAATGATATCTGAGTGAGACTGGCCAACAAAATCAAAGGGGGTAATTTGACCATGACAACAAGTTTAGATAGTTTTGCCCGGCCTATCGCTAGCGATAGGCGGGGGCGACACCGGTAGATGTATCTTTCGCCCCCGCCTTTTAGGTACGGTTTTCTCCGGTACGCAGCATGCGGGAGGCAACAAGGTGTGCTGACTTGACACCGCATATTAGCTAGCACAAGCCACGGCGTGGCTCGCGCCTGCAGGGGTAGCGGGTGGCAGGGGCGACCCGCCTGTCAGCCATGGTTTTCTTGGGTACACAGCTGGCGGGAGGAGGGTGCGAAACCTTGTGTTAGCTAGAACACCGTGTAGCTCCCGCCTGCTGTACGGCTTCCTGCAGTTCTATTCACAACGAGGAGAGAAGGACAATGTCCAGTTAGCAAAGAGGACTCCGGTAACCAGGAGGCGTGGTCGAAAAAAACATATTTCCATTTTGACCCACATTCGAAAGCGCCACACGACATACCCAAGCATGAAAATGTCCTGCTTGGAGGGGGGCCTTCATACAGGAACCAATGGGTATACAAGGGGGGTGGGGAGGGCAGTCATGCAGAAACCAATGGGATGATCGAGGGGGGGTCGTGAAGGAACCAATGGGATGCTCGAGAGGAATGTTCCTGCAGATGCAGAAATGCCCACATGCAGGAACGCCCCTATTTGCATGCTGCAGTTGCACACCAGTACACTGGGTTGGAGAGGTACTTGCTCACTCCCAGGATAGCGCTGTTGATTAGTCGAGCCTAATTCTGGGCTGGACAGGAAACAGGAGACGCTTGGCGTGCCTCGCGCAACAATCCTGGGGAAGAGAATGAGGATGGGAATATGTATGTATTTGCACGACGAGCGGTTAGTTAAAAAAAGATGAGGACAACGGGCACTACAATTATTTAAACTGTTTCACAGAAGCGTGTTATTTGGACCATTAAGTTTTTGGAACAAATACCGTGATTTCTGCGTTTGGTTTTCATCAATCATTGGTGGGAATACAGAAGAGGAGCCGCTGTTAAATCCCAATTTGACTGTAAGTGGGTTGTGAAATCAGTTTTTCTCACCTATAGATGTGTTTAGGATTTATTTATTGATTAAAAACTAACAATCTACTGAACAAAAAATACCACGAGTTATGGTGGACCAGCCTAGGTGATCCTTATTGTAGCGTCTCCATGAAAAAAGGGCCGAGAGACGGGAATTGATAGCCTGCTGGGTGTGAATTGTTTGTGGAGGAAGGGTAGTTTGTTGTATAGGACCTCACATTTGAAATATGGCTATGTTTTTAGTTAAACATTTACCTTTTTTATAAAGTCTATGATGTCAAAACTAGTGGTATGTTTGAAAGAGTTATGCTTTTGCGGTGCTCTTATGCGGCCATTGAACACTCCTTGGATAAAGGGTGTGTGTGGCTGGCCAGATTAGGGAACACCACGGGCTGACCATGACCTATTGAAAAAGATTACTGGACAACTGTTGTTAGGTCGTCATACTAGTGAATGTTTTTTATGAACAGGCCGGGGATACAAAGTAGCACTGTCTGTGTGAATTACTCATGAATGTCAGTTGATGATGGTCTAGGATGGGTAAAATGTTTTAATGCAAATTTGCTGACATCGTCTCTCATCAAAGTCGATTTGTGTAACGGAGAACAGCCTACTGCGCAATGTCATGCCATTTTCAGCGACATATTATGATAGGCCTAGTGTCTCGTTGAACAGCTATATTGCTGCCAGTGTCCCCACCCTGTTCTGACTGGTCTCGGACTAGACAATAGTAAACGTACATTTGGGACACCAAATTTGTATGTTCTCTGGATACGTGAGGTTGAATTGCATTAAATTATATGTCTGGCAGAAATGAGCGTTTGAATCTGGGAAGTTGCTCTCACGATTTCTCCAAGCCAGAAAATTATATATTAACATACATTTACCGGTTCTTGTGGCTGGTCCTTTCGGTGGTAGGAATGTGAGATGATACATCCACAGGAAAGTATAATTACATGAACTTTTCAAAGCATTGGTAGTGCATTCCGATTTATATCACCTGAAGCATGATCAGTAGATAAAAATACATGCACACTTGCTGAGTTCGTGCACGTGTTTACATGGTTCTGCACATGCTTCAGGTGATAGAAATCTGAAAGCACTAACGGCACTATGAAAAGTTGATGTAATTATACTTTCCCTGTGGAGATATTGTCTCCCAGTCCTGGACATATAACGCGAACGTCTAGCCACCCAAAGGTGGTGCACAAATCTCATCATGGACAATTAGCAACTACTTACATGTTTAGCTACTTCGCATGTTAGCTAACCCTAACCATTTAACTTAGCTCTAGGGGTTAACGTTAGCCAGCTATCTAACATTAGCCACCTAGTAAAACCCTATTTAATCCATTTTAGCTTTAGGCTGTAACGTAGCAAAAAGTAGTTAAGTCAAGAGGTCTGAATACTTTCCGAAGGCTTGAATGCCAAGCGTCAAGTCTGGAGGAAACCTGGCACCGTCCCTACGGTGAAGCATGGTGGTGTCAGCACTCAGGACCTCAGACTGGGGTGAAGGTTCACCTTCCAACAGGACAAAGACCCTAAGCACACAGCCAACAGACAACACAGACAACGCAGGAGTGGCTTCGGCATAAGTCTCTGAATGTCCTTGAATGTTCTTCGATCTGACTTGAACCTGATCTAACATCTCTGGAGAGACCTGAAAATAGCTGTGCAGCAACGCTCCCCATCCAACCTGACAGAGCTTGAGAGGATCTGAGAATGGGAGAAACTCCCCAATACAGGTGTGCCAAGCTTGTAGCGTCATATACCTCAGAAGACTCAAGGTGGTAATCGCTGCCAAAGGTGCTTCAACTAAGTACTGAGTTTAGGGTCTGTAAATGTGATATTTCATTTATTTTTGTTAGCTAGCACGCAGGGCTTTTGATTTTTATTTGTTTAGCACATTTTTTGGTGACTACATAATTCCATATGTGTTATTTCATAGTTGTGATGTCTTCACAATGTAGAATATAGTAAAAATAAAGGAAAACCTTGGAATGAGTAGGTGTGTCATTGACTGGTACTGTATGTATACGAGTGTTTCTTGGCTAAGTAGACTCTGGCAATAGACCCCAAGACAAACACAGAATTGAGAGTATGACTGGGTTTCTCTGCTCATAGCTTCAGACAGACATTCACACTGTAAAGTTAATGACTCTTCATTGAATGTAGAGTTCATAGCTTATTTTGCAAAGAGGAGCAGAGTGCAAGGCCTCTCTCTGGATGTCATATGTACCCAGGTTCCCAATACCTGCTAAAATATCAAAACAAACATGTGTTGGGTGGGCATTTGTTCCTCTAGTAGGGTGTGGAAAGCAGAGGTTTCTTTTTGATGAGCTCCTCTTGTGAGGGGGCACAAGCACTGCTGGCACGCTGTAAGATTGATAGTGAAACGAGTCCTACTGGGTGAAGCTGACGAGAACTTATGACGCCTTTCTATCTGTCCAACATTTTATGACCATATGGTATTTTTTTAGGCAAGCATGTAATGTAGCCTACCTTACCTCCACGAGGCACGGAAACACCGAAACTGCCACAGTAACCTTTCCACAGTAACCTTTCTATAGGCAGTGAAGTCCTATCACCTATATTGGACACATACAGGTAGGTCCCTCCCCATTTGGGACTGTTTGCTTTGGTTCTAGGTGAATACACCTAAGTTACGGGCCAGATGATAACAACCAACTATCACTAGGTGGTTTCATAGTTTTCTTGTGAACGCTGTTTACATTTACAAGGACAGCAAGCAGCAGGAGTTGTGGTTTCACTTTTGACAGAGATTTCACTGTCATGCCAAAAGAACAGGGAAAATAATGGAAGGAAGCGCATAAGTGAAGTGCTGTGCATATCACAACAAAGACGTATGCAATCTTAAGCTGACCCCTACCTCCCGTTCACCTTTGGAGTTCTGAAAGAACTTCTAGTAGTTCCACCTTGCCTTTCAATAGGCTAGATTGAATTTTTGTTGTTATTGCGTGCTCCTATCCAGTCCTCACAGATCTCCACAAGTGTCTAGGGCAGTTACTATTTTTTGTAAGGGGGCACAGATTGTTGTAATTTTTCTTTCAATATCTTTTGAGAGCAATTTCAGAGCAATAGAGCACATGCAATTGTTTTGCTTTCCAGCACATCACAAATATATACATACATTAAATAGGCTACATCACATGTATTTTCCCCATATTAAGGGTTACCTCAGTAGTTGGATGAGTGAAGATGTCCCTTCTGCTCCCTGGCTGAATTAATTTTAAATTTATAGTCTGTTGCTATCCTTGTGAGGCAATCCAGGTGTGCATTGGTCAGTCTGTTTCTCTGTTTTTGTTTCACAATGTTCATTGAGTCCTTTCTCTTTCCCTCGCATGTTTGGGGCGCCGGAAGTGCACATAGATACCAGATTTGACCAGTCAATATTATTAGAAAAAAATAGAATCTCCTCTCGTGTTTGTACCTGAAGGGGCAGTAAACATAAAAGTAACTCTCTGAATGACTCATTTTGAGGGAAGCAGACCCAAACACACAATTTGGCAATTTCACTTAAATCAGTGCTTTTGTCAAGTGCAGTACTAAAACACTGCTCCATGGTTGTCAGTAATCAGTTGCTTGCTGATGTCTTCTCTGCCTATTGTTATGGTCGAGTCTCTGTGAGAGTTTCAGTCCCTTAATCTTAAGGATGTGACCCCCCTTTTTTTCCCACTTTTCGCCTGAAATAACATACTGAAATCTAACTGCCTGTAGCTCAGGACCTGAAGCAAGGATATGCATATTCTTGATACCAATTAAAAGGAAACACTTTGAAGTTTGTGGAAATGTGAAAGTAATGTAGGTGAATTTAACACATTAGACCTACTACAAGATAATACAAAGAAAAAAAACTTTTTTTTTTGTACCATCTTTGAAATGCAAGAGAAAATCCATAATGTATTATTCCAGCCCAAGCGCAATTTAGATTTCGGCCACTGATGGCAGCAGCGTATGTTTGAAGTTTTAGACTGATCCAATGAACCACTGCATATCTGTTCAAAATTGTTTACCAAGACTCCCCAAATGTGCCTAATATGGTTTATTAATCCAGTTTCAAGTTCATAATTGTGCACTCTCCTCAAACAATAGCATGGTATTATTTCACTGTAATAGCTACTGTAAATTGGACAGTGCTGTTAGATTAACAAGAATTTAAGCTTTCTGCCTATATCAGATATGTCTATATCCTGGGATGCAATGTTTTGTCTGAGGGCAAAAAACATTATTTGACAATCTCCACGTCTGAAGGCCTTCTTGTTTCTTGCGAGTATCCAAGCAATCTCATATGTTGTCTGACGTTTTCTCTGCAACAGTGCTAGATCTGTCCATTTGTTGTTCTTTGACCTGTCCTTTTGAGTTGCGCTATTTTGTTGCTTTGTGACGGATATGTTTTATCCAAGTGGCCATGGTGTGACTGGAAATTTGCTCGTTTAAAACAATTGACTGCCTTCTGGCAAATAAGACATTGAGCTCGTCCCATCATGCAGTACAAGAATACTTGTCTGTCCATTTCTCTTGGAACTTTCTGTGTTCTTCTTGAATCGACCGTATCCCTGTCTTAGCCACCGGCGCTACGTTAGCTAGCTGCATTTTCCTGCTGCCATTTGCAGATACATTTTTGTTTTCTCCTGGTTCTCTGATGGTTGTTCGTTCACAGCTGCCACGTTGTTCTCCAGCTCTTCCCCCTCATTTTCCTTGTCAATAGATTTACGTTTCTTTTTTTACAATAAATCGATCCATGTCTACCAGACTGTAAAATTAGCTGGTCGCAAACTGATATAGGTCGGTAGCTGTGCAGTTGCGTTCTATTTCGGTAAATGTTCTATTTGGGGATTTGTTCAACAGCTGCGCTATACTTCCATCTATTTGCCGTCCAGGGAACAATAGATATATTCAATGAAGTGATTCAGGCCTGCATTAAACATATTGATTTGAAATTGTATCATTGTTATGAATGGAAAATCACTGTGATCTGCAAATTAAGGGTACCACTGGTCTAGGGGGTAGGGGCTGGTTGACTTGAGATGGCGGCTTGATTGTCAGTCTTGACAATAAATGTTATTAGGGTAGCTGTGTGGTTTTGTTTATGAAGGATCGCATTGCAACTTACATCGGCAGGCAGCTGTGTGGCCACATTATTTTGAAAGCCAAAGGACTTTGTTAGCTGTGTTCTTTGGGGCTGATGTAGCCTGGGTTGTGTTCATTAGTTCAAAACGTTGTGCAACAAAAAATGTAAATGCACTTATTATTTGACAAATTCAGGTATTCCATTCCCGTTTTACTCCATTCCCCTTCCATTTGGTGCCTACTGAACACGACCCAGGCTTTGTGTACGTAAACAGCACAGTCATGGTTTAAGTTTTCCATTGATTGTGGGGGACCATCTGTCAGGAGGAGCTGGCGAGTGTCCCAAATGGCACCCTATTCCCCATGTAGTGCACTACTTTTGATCAGGGCCCATAGTGCTTTGATCAAAAGTAGTGCAATATATGGGCAATAGGATGCCATTTGGGATGCAAACCTGGTGTCATTTTAGTTTCTCTTTTTTGAAGGGCAGATGTAAGTGAGTTCAGTGTTCCACTTTTTCCCCGAGGCCAGGGAGGGAGAAGAGTGGGAGGAAAACAAGAGAGAGACTGCATGTCTGAGAGAACTGCAGAGCACGACAAAAACCACATCTTACAGCCACTGCATGGTTTTCCCATTCACTACTTTTGTTTAAAAAAAAAGTTCTCTATCTTGTCTGCTCCCATATTTATCTCACCCTCTTCCCTTTCATTTCACAGTGAAAGTAGTTTTTAGTGGTAAAAAGGTACCACTGCATGGTTTTCCCATTCACTACTTTTGTTTAAAAAAAAAGTTCTCTATCTTGTCTGCTCCCATATTTATCTCACCCTCTTCCCTTTCATTTCACAGTGAAAGTAGTTTTTAGTGGTAAAAAGGTACCACCTGTTTAAAAAAAAAAAATCCCCCTACCCCTTTCAAATATACAAAAAGAATGGAAAGGCCTCTGTGCAAGGCGCTATACAGCAGGGACAAGGAAGCCAAATATACTAACTCCCTCTTGATTTTCATGTTCCAGTGAAAGTAGTGAAGCACATGTAGAAGGCCCTCTGCTCTGCCACCCACCACATGTCCCTAGGCACAAAAGTCAGCCCTCGAGCCACATAAAGAGCAGCAATGCCACTGAGATGACGGGTGTAGGCTTACCCAGGATGTGTTACACCCAGAGGGGGTGTGGGGGGCACTTCAAAGATATTCATAACTTACTGTGATAAAGAGCTGGTGGGGGGAGGGCAGGGAAACCTGTGACGGGGCCTGCTGATAAAGGAGATATCCCTGCTGCCAGTGCCTTGGGCAGGGTTGGGGGTTTGGTAGTGGGCGTGGTAGGGGCCTGCGAAGGGCAGCTGGCGCCATGGTGCCCGACCGAGTGCTACCCTCATACAAACCGGAGCCCACCCTGCTTTCATAGGCGTGAGTTTCCCCTATTGTAGTTTGCCCTGGTACATGGCCTCTGTCTCTTAGGTCCCTTAGGGTTCATATAGCATTTTCTTGACCTTTTGAGGACAGCTGCAGCTGCTATTTTGGAACAAAGGCAGCCAGCCACCCGCCTGCCTGCCCTAGATCCCCTCCTATGGACAAAGATGGAGAAGGACATTTTCACTGACCAATTGTTCACAGAAATGAACAAAATCCAAATCTAGTTGACTCAATGAAATGAACAAGAACATCAATATTTTTTATTTACATAGTGTTATTTGATTGATACTGTAATCCACGTGTGTCGTTTTTGATTTCTTTGCACTAAGAAATGAACAGGGGTTCTTATCTGGATGTTTTAAATGGATCGGCAGCACACATCTGTGGGTCCATGTCTAGATCATGTTTTCAGACTGTTAAAGGGCTGGTGTTCAGACTCTCTGTTCTGTCTGTCTGATTGGAACAGGCAGAAGGAGGGCACCCTTGCCAGTGTTGAGGGGAATGCAGGAATACATCTGGGTTCTCATTTAGCAGGAGCACTCAAGCGATGCCATGCAGGCCGCACAGGAGTGATGAACAAAGTGAGGCAGAGGCAGTGTTGCCCCACAATGAAAGGAAATGCTCTCTTCCCCCCTCTACCCTGTACATCTCTCTTCTCCCCCTCCCCCTCTCTCTACCTTCTCTTTCCCTTCCTCCCTCCCTCTCTCCATATAGTGTCATTATAAGCAGCTTGTGTAGTTATTAATCAGTCAATAGCATGAGCACAATGGTGGCTGATTTTAAAGCTTCCGCATGCTTAGGTTTGGCTGGTCTGATGTTTCATGCGTTGAAATATAATATATTTTGCAAACTCACAAAAAGCTTATTTCTATCAAATGTTGTGCACAAATTTGTTTACATCCCTGTTAGTGAGCATTTCTCCTTTGCCAAGATAATCCATCCACCTGACTGGTGTGGCATATCAAAAAGCTGATTAAAAAGCATGATCATTACACTGGGTACAAAAGACCCACTAAAATGTGCAGTTTTGTCACACAACACAATTCCACAGATGTTTTAAGGGAGTGTGCACTTGGCATGCTGACTGCAGGAATGTCCACCAGAGCTGTTGCCAGATAATTGATTTCTCTACCATAAACCCCCTCCAACGTTGTTTTAGAGAATTTGTCAGAATGTCCAACTGGCCTCACAACCGCAGACCACGTGTAACCAGTCCAGGACCTCCACATCTGGCTTCTTCACCTGCGGGATCGTCTGAGACTAGCCATCCGGACAGCTGATAAAACTGTGGGTTTGCACAACCAAAGAATTTCTGGACAAACTGTCAGAAACCATCTTAGGGAAGCTCCTCTGTGTGCTTGTCGCCCTCACCAGGGTCGTGACCTGACTACATGTCGGTGTCATAGCCGACTTCAGTGGGCAAATGCTCCCCCCTCGATGGCCACTGGCACACTGGAGAAGTGCGCTTTTCACGGATGAATCCTGGTTTCAACTGTACTGTGCAGATGGCAAACAGTGCGTCGGCGAACATTTTGCTGATGTCAACGTTGTGAACCGAGTGCTCCATGGTGGCGGTGGGGTTATGGTATGGGCAGACATAAGCTACGGACAACGAACACAATTGCATTTTATCGATTGCAATTTGAATGCACAGAGATACCGTGACGAGATCCTGAGGCCCATTGTCGTGCTGTTCATCCGCTGCCATCTCCTCATGTTTCAGCATGATAATGCACGGACCTATGTCACCAGGATCTGTACAAATTTCCTGGAGGCTGAAAATGTCCCAGTTCTTCCATGTCTGGTGAGTATGCAGGCCATGTCACACATTGAGCATGTTTGGGGTTCCATTTATCCAGCAACTTCGCACAGCCATTGAAGAGGAGTGGGACAACATTCCACAGGCCACAATCAACAGCCTGATCAACTTTGAAGGAGATGTCGTGCTGCATGAGGCAAATGGTGGTCACACCAGATACTGACTGGTTTCTGATCCACACCCCTACTTTAATTTTTTTTTTTAAGGTATCTCTGACCAACAGATGCATATCTGTATTCCCAGTCATGTGAATCCATAGAATAGGGCCTAATGAATTTATTTCAATTAACTGATTTCCTTTTATTTTTGTTCAGTGTAAGATAACACAAGAAATCTGTCATTAATTTAGACATTTTTGCATAGGAGATCTTAGTCACACAATTTTACATCTAACTAAGATGTTTGGTGCAGTATTTCTCAAGTGAAAAAATGTGCATGGAAACGAGTCATATAGTTGAATGACAACAAAACACTTAGTTGAAGAAGCCCTACTGTTGACCAATGACCAATGAAGGGGCGTAGACTTCTGCTCTGAACTTCAGCTTGCCTCTAGAGGAAGAAAATGCTTGCAACCACCCAAAAAAAACCTTACCGAAGACCAAAATGTCGTCATCATATACAGTTGAAGTCGGAGTTTACATACACCTTAGCCAAATACATTTAAACATTTTTCACAATTCCTGACATTTAATCCTAGTAAAATTTTCGGCTTAGGTCAGTTAGGATCACCACTTTATTTTAAGAATGTCAGAATAATAGTGGAGAGAATAATTTATTTCAGCTTTTATTTCTTTCATTACATTCCCAGTGGGTCAAAAGTCTACATACACTCAATTAGTATTTGGTAGCATTGCCTTTCAATTGTTTAACTTGGGTCAAATGTTTCGGGTAGCCTTCCACAAGCTTCCCACGATAAGTTGGGTGAATTTTGGCCCATTCCTCCTGACAGAGCTGGTGTAACGAAGTCAGGTTTGTAGGCCTCCTTGCTCGCACACGCTTTCTCAGTTCTGCCCACAACGTTTCTATAGGATTGAGGTCAGGGCTTTGTGATGGCCACTCCAATACCTTGACTTTGTTGTTATGCTTGGGGTCATAGTCCATTTGGATGACCGATTTGCGACCAAGCTTTAACTTCCTGACCGATGTCTTGAGATGTTTCTTCAATATGTCCACATAATTTTCCAACCTCATGATGCCATCTATTTTGTGGAGTGTACCAGTCCCAGAACATGATGCTGCCACCCCCGTGCTTCACGGTTGGGATGGTGTTCTTTGGCTTGAGAGCCTCCCCCTTTTTCCTCCAAACATAACGTTGGTCATTATGGCCAAACAGTTCTATTTTTGTTTCTTCAGACCAGAGGACATTTCTCCAAAAAATATGATCTTTGTCCCCATGTGCAGTTGCAAACCGTAGTCTGGCTTTTTATGGCGGTTTTGGAGCAGTGGCTTCTTCCTTGCTGAGCGCCTTTTCAGGTTATGTCGATATAGGACTCGTTTTACTGTGGATATAGATACTTTTGTACCTGTTTCCTCCAACATCTTTACAATTTTTCAATTTGTTTAATGCCACAGTCAACTTAGTGTATGTAAACTTCTGACCCACTGGAATTGTGATACAGTGAATTTAAAGTGAAATAATCTGTCTGTATTCAATTGTTGGAGAAAATTACTTCTCATGCACAAAGTAGATGTCCCAAACCACTTGCCAAAACTATAGTTTGTTCACAAGAAATTTGTGGAGTGGTTGAAAAATGATTTCTAATGACTCCATACTAAGTGTATGTAAACTTCCGACTTCAACTGTATGCAAACTGTTTCGGATAGGAAGCATGCGGACGCCTTTAGCCTGTGTCCTCAAAGGCCCCCCTCTGTTAGCTACAGGCAGATGGCCTCTGCTTGCTCCTACTGTGGTCCAATCAGTGTTGCCATTAGTGTCATGTGACAGGATGTTGGAAATTGACTGTAACCTGAACTCCGTTTCCGTTGCAAAACATTTTGCTAGGCTTTGTTCTAACGAGTATGATCCAGGTCTGAAGTACAGAATGGCTGCATTCCAAAACTGAAAAGGTCTCTCCTATGGCCCATCTCTTTTACCTAAATTATTCTTCAAGGCACGGAAGCTCAAGAAGCAATGAAGCCTTGACCCATGCCCAAGTCAGAGTAAGCATTATGACTGTTTTCCCACCATAACATAGGCCTAATAACCTGAAGGTTGCACTCTTCCATATTGCTTTCACCAATCCAGTCCGGGAAACGAGATCACATGTTTTTATTTTTAGCCTAGTCAGTCTATTCTATTGGTTTCAATTGGCAGTTTTGATGCCAAAGGGCGTGGATGTAGCTTTTGATGGCCTTTAGATTGTTTTCGAGGCAGAGCACAATCTAAGAAGACCCAACGGACCAAATCAGTGGTTTAGTTGAGGTGTTTGAGCCCAGCCTGTGCTGGGTTCTCCGATCTGGTTGTGTCCCAAATGAGATCTATGGTGTCCGCAGGAAAGGTAGTGGGAGTAAGGTGCCATTTTTGGGATGCAGTATGTCCTCTTTCCCTCCTGTGAGAAGTTCTGTTCTGAGTGACTTCCTATGACCCCTGTGATGTTTTCTTCGTTGCCATGGAAACAGGCAGTCTCCCATCAGCCAGGTGGAATAGACATCATTATCCTTCCCATCCTGTGTGCTCGCTGCTCTCCCCTCCCAGAGTTCAGCTGGTTCTCATGGAACACTGAGAGCAGCACTGATGTGTGTTTATGTATGGGGTGGTAGAGAGAAGCCAAGATTGACATTAGGAGGTGAGGGAGATGAGGAGAAAGACACACCCTGTGAGGTTCTGACTGTTTGTTGTGTTGATATGGAGTGGTAGAGAGGAGCCAGGATTTGCCTGAGATTTGCGTTTGTCTGTGTGTGTGCGAACTCTGTGAACTCTAGTATCAGGTCATTAGCGGTGCAGATTAAGCTAGCTCTTCCATTCACCCCACTGTGAAAGTCCTCCGCTATTTATCTTGCCCGTAGTTTTTTGTTTTCTCTTTTTCCCCTGAGTGGTCTCTTGGTCACATTCCTTTTAAATCCTCAGGCAACTGTTTTTGTCCTATGAATACATGCATTTTTGTAGATGTGTTTTTGTTATTCAAGAAAAAATGAGTGGGCAATTGTCTTTCTTTGCGACACTGCTCTTTTCTATTGGGGTTGTGTGTGTGTGTGTGTATGGCTATGCTCAGCATGTATTTGTCTTGGAAGAGCTGAATGGCTGTAAACAGCCTTTTGTACTTTTGGCACTTGGATGATTCTCTCTTACCATAGAATCTAGACATTAGCTATAGGGGTGGTGTTCAGTAAAGTTACACTTTAGCAAAACTTTTTGCAAAGGAAATTGACAAGTTCAGGTAGTACCCTTTTCCATTTAATTAACTTTTCACCAGATTCACAGAGAACACATTACAAAGGTTGAAGAAGCCAGATTTCAATCAGCAGCTCCATACCTCTTGCCAGACAGAGACTGATACTGTTTGTAAGGGTGGGGTTGGCCTGTAGGTGGCTATTGATAATTTTATTGGATTCCTCATGTCTTACTCATTGTTGGGAAGAATTACATGCTGACCAGACCGGACACATCGCGTTCGCGAGCGTCGCAAAATAAATTCAGACATCCATGTTATTCAATGATTGCACCCACTCTGCTCGCGCGCGCCAGTGAGCGTCTGCTATGCCAAGGGCTAAAATAGAATCAGTTCTATTTCTGACGCAGATCGCGCTGCAAGTCCTGCCTCTCCCATCTCCTCATTGGTTTATAGAAGCAGGTACCCACATGCCATCTCCTCATTGGTGATACCCACATGGGTGACTGAAAGACGAACGGGGTCAGTGGCGGTAATGCACCTATTTTATGAAAGTTGCCAATCGCATTATAAAGTCAAGAGAAGAAAAAGCCTGGAAGTAGGAGAGATGACTAGAAACGATTCAGTTGACCGTTTTATGTGTGGATTAATTGTCGGAGTAGAGGACCTTGTGCATTTCAGGTAAAATAACAACTCAATGTTTTATATCCCAAGACAAATTAGCTAGCAACAGCAAGCTAGCTAAATAGGACAAATTAGCTAGCAACAGCAAGCTAGCTAAATAAGACAAATTAGCTAGCAACAGCAAGCTAGCTAAATTGCCGTACATGTTTCATGCTTTTCGACCTGTCCCCAAATTAATATAATCGGTTCAGAGTTTGTTTTGATATTTTAACCTGCGTGTTATGTTATGTACTGTATTTATTTTAGATTTTATGAATCCTATACATTTTAAAATGGGCAATTTGGGTGCAATCAATCAGCTTTAATTGCTCAGATCAAATTATATTTCAACAAAATAAGGTTTCAGGAATGATGGTCTCATCTGTTTCTAACTACAGAAACGGTTTCAGAATAATCTTAGATGGTGGGTGACAAAATCCTCTCGTCCTTTTTGAGGTGGAAGGACTCTGGTCTGTTGTACGTTTTAGTTTTTTCCACAGAGTCTCTTATAGCATGCTCTATATTATGAGCTGAGACTGGGCTCAGTCTAGAATAGAAAACCTCCATTATCCATTAAAGATGTACAACTTGCCTTCACTTTCTTGGCTTTCCAGGCCCAGGCAAATATGACCTATTTAAAACATGCAAGATGCATTACACACATTAATCTCTTCACATCCGTTGTGGAATAGAATTCACTTTACAGATGTGGCGAATGGCCATACGGATGGGAGTGATTTATATTTTGTTAGGATCCCCGTTAGCCGACGCCAATGGCCACAGTTAGTCCTACTGGGGTCCGACACGCAGCGAAAACGACATTAGACAGAAGACTTTACAATTGACATGCATTTAAAAACATGAACATGTAGTGTGTGTGTTTTGCATCTATCAGTTACACAGGTCAGTGCGTACACACAAAAAGTAGATCACTTGTGCCGTGAGGTGTTGCTTTATTTGTCTTTTGAAACCAGGTTTGCTGTTCACTCACGCTGTTTGAGATGGGAGTTCCATGCGCTCATGGCTCTTTTTAAAAATCACATTGTGTTGGTCACATACACATGGTTAGCAGATGTTATTGGAAGTGCAGCGAAATGCTTGTGCTTCCAGTTCCAACAGTGCAGTAATATTTAACAAGTCATCTAACAATTTCACAACTACCAAATACACACAATCTAAGTAAAAGAAATGGAATAAGGATATATATATGGATATATGGATGAGCAATAACCGAGCGGCATGGGCAAGATGCAATAGATGGTATAAAATACAGTATATACATATGAGATGAGTAATGCAAGCTATGTAAACATTATTAAAGTGACTAGTGATCCATTTATTAAAGTGGCCAACGATTTCAAGTCTGTATGTAGGCAGCAACCTCACTGTGTTAGTGATGGCTGTTTTAACAGTCTGATGGCCTTGAGATAGAAGCTGTTTTTCAGTCTCTTGGTCCCTGCGTTGATGCACCTGTACTGACCTCGCCTTCTGGATGATAGCGGGGTGAACAGGCAGTGGCTCGGGTGGTTGTTGTCCTTGATGATCTTTTTGGCCTTCCTGTGACATCGGGTGCTGTAGGTGTCCTGGAGGGCAGGTAGTTTGCCCCCGGTGATGCGTTGTGCATACCACACCACCCCCCTGAAGAGCCCTGCAGTTATGAGCGGTGAAGTTGCCTTACCAGGCGGTGATGCAGCCTGACAGGATGCTCTCGATTGTCTGTCTGTAAAAGTAAAAACACCACACTCGGAGTGCCCTCACCTCCTCCCTATAGGCTGTATTGTCGTTGTTGGTATTCAAGCCTACTACTGTTGTGTTGTCTGCAAACTTGATGATTTCAATTGGAGGTGTGCATGGCCATGCAGTCATGGGTGAACAGGGAGTACAGGAGGGGGCTGAGCACGCGATGTTGCGGGTCCCCAGTGTTGAGGATCAGTGAAGTGAAGATGTTGTTTCCTACCTTCACCACCTGGGGGCGGCCTGTCAGGAAGTCCAGTTCCCAATTGCACAGGGCGGGGTTGAGAGCCAGGGCTTCAAGCTTAATGATGAGCTTGGAGGATACAATGGTGTTTGAAAGCTGAGCTGTAGTCAATGAACAGCATTCTTACAAATGTGTTCCTCTTGTCCAGGTGGGATAGGGCAATATGCAGTGTGATGGCGATTGCATCGTCTGTGGACCTATTGGGGCGGTACCCAATTTGAAGTGGGTCTAGGGTGACAGGTAAGGTGGAGGTGATATGATCCGTGACTAGTCTCTCAAAGCACTTCATGATGACAGAAGTGAGGGCTACTGGGCAATAGTAATTTAGTTATCTATGCCGCCTTGGGTACAGGAACAATGGTGGCAATCTTAACCTCTAGCGTCGAGCAATCCCGTATCCGGGAGCGTAATCATAGCCTCAAGCTCATTACCATAACGCAACGTTTCCTATTTATGAAAATCGCAAATTAAATGAAATAAATATATTGAAACACAAGCTTAGCCTTTTGTTAACAACACTGTCATCTCAGATTTTCAAAATATGCTTTAACCAAAGCTACACAAGCATTTGTGTAAGAGTATTGATAGCCTAGCATAGCATTAAGCCTAGCATTAAGCAGGCAACATTTTCACAAAAACAAGAAAAGCATTCAAATAAAATCATTTACCTTTGAAGAACTTCGGATGTTTTCAATGACGAGACTCAGTTAGATAGCAAATGTTCATTTTTTCCAAAAATATTATTTGTGTAAGAGAAATAGCTCTGTTTTGTTCATCACGTTTGGCTAAGAAGAAAAAAAACAAATGTAGTCACTTACAACGCCAAACTGTTTTCCGAATTAGCTCCATAATATCGTCAGAAAAATGGCAAACGTTGTTTAGAATCAATCCTCAAGGTGTTTTTCACATATCTATTCGATAATCTATCAGTGGTGGCAGTTGCCTTCTCATCAGAAGAAAACGGAAAAATACTGCAGCTGGAGATTACGCAATAATTGCGACGGAGGACACCAAGCGACCACCTGGTAGATGTAGTCTCTTATGGTCAATCTTCCAATGATATGCCTACAAATACGTCACAATGCTGCAGACACCTTGGGAAAAATGTGGAAAAGGTAAGCTGACTCCTAGCTCCTCCACAGCCATATAAGGAGTCATTGCCATGAGGCGGTTTCAAAAAATGCGGCACTTACTGATTGTATCTTTATCTGGGTTTTTTCTGTAACATCAGTTCTGTGGCACTCACAGACAATATCTTTGCAGTTTTGGAAACGTCAGTGTTTTCTTTCCAAAACTGTCAATTATATGCATAGTCGGGCATCTTTTCGTGACAAAATATCTGGTTTAAAACAGGAACGTTTTTCATCCAAAAATTAAAAGAGCACCCCCTATATCGAAGAAGTTAAAGCATGTGTGGACAACAGACTGGGATAGGGAGAGAGAGAATATATCTGTGAACTCCAGCCAGCTGGTCTGCGCATGCTCTGAGGACGCGGCCAGGGATGCCGTCTGGGCCGCAGCCTTGCGAGGGTTAACACGTTTAAATGTCTTACTCACGTCGGCCACGGAGAAGGAGAGCCCACAGTCCTTGGTAGCGGGCCGTGTCGGTGGCACTGTATTATCCTCAGTGGGCAGAGAAGGTGTTTTTAGCTTGTCTGGAAGAAAGATGTCGGTGTCTGTGACTGGTTTTCTTTTTGCAGTCCATAATTGTCTGTAGACCCTGCCACCTACGTCTCTTGTCTGAGCTGTTTAATTGCGACTCCACTTTGTCTCTATATACTGACATTTCGCTTGTTTGATTGCCTTGCGGAGGGAATAACTTTATTTTTTGTATTCGGCCATATTCCCAGCCAACTTTCTGTGGTTAAATGCGGTAGTTCGCGCTTTCAGTTTTGCGTGAATTTTTTTATTTTTACCTTTTATTTAACTAGGCGAGTCAGTTAAGAACAAATTCTTATTTTCAATGACGGCCTAGGAACAGTGGGTTAACTGCCTGTTCAGGGGCAGAACGACAGATTTGTACCTTGTCAGCTCTGGGATTTGAACTTGCAACCTTCTGAATACTGCCATCTATCCACGGTTTCTGGGTCCGACGCACATCATTGAGCCAATAACCTCACTAGGGGTTTTCCTCAACCTTCAGCTACCAAGTTGCCACCTCAGTAGTTAGAAGACAGTGGTTGGGAACTGGCAGTGGTTGGGAACTGGGTCATTTCCAGTAGGGCACACCGTCACATTTTTTTTTAAAGCGTTTTGAAAAAGAAAAGGAAATTGAGCGTTTCCTATTGGACATGTCCAAGTGGTCCCTCCCTCCCTGTTTCAATCTGTTTCCTTCAGTTTGGTGCCTAGTGATAATGAAAATGACCCAAGTGATCAGATGGAGAGAAGAGAGAAAGAAATTAATAAAAGTGAGATGTCTGAGCAAGACCGTGCTGCTCTTAGTGTAAGTGATGTCATCCGGAAATGCGTGCTTGTGAACTCTGAGGTCATTCTCATCATTTTTCCTCAAGTCATTTGATCAGTTTCACACAGTCAACATCTGGAACACTTGGCTGTGTAGCAGTTTCACTTTGTAATGCTTTGCAGCTTTAATACCAGTGTTCATTATGTGGTGTTCATTAGGGAACACTGAACAAATAGCTTTTCAACAGAAAATTAGGGTTTCTTATTGAACAAGTTCAGGTAGTTCCTCCCTGTTTGTCTGTATTTTTTAAAAACATTTAGTCCCTAATGAATGTGACCAAGGTATACCACTGTAGTCCAAACTTCAGAGGGAGTTATATTGGTCAACGACTGAATGTTAAATGTTATGCAACAGCGTGCTGTTCCCTTGCACAGGGATGTCACTGGGCTTTGAATAAAGGTGGACCAGGCCATTAATGTAATTTGAAAAGGTTTCAACTGCTTTGGCTAGCCTACTGTAGATATTTCACTTCACCTTACGCCCCTCTCTCCAGAAAAGAGATGGTGACTCGTATCAAACCAACACTTGTAGCTTTAGTCACTCACACTGGAGAGGCACATGAGTGTTTTACCACTCACACACAGTCATCGTGCGTGTGCATGCACTCATTTGTTTCTCTGACGTGTGTGTGTGTGTGTGTGTGTGTGTGTGTGTGAGTGAGAACACCAGCTCATGTTAAGTGTGTGTGAGTGGCTCACTCTCACGCACTCTCATTGACTAATACTCTGCCTTACCGAGTCCAACTCCCTGACTCACCCGCTGGGCTGACTGGGCTAATCTCTTGGCTGGGGCCTGGTTTGTTGTGTAGTGATCCTGATTACACACTGTCGTGCCAAATGTAGTGTGGCCTGGTTCCAGATCAGCTGCCGAGCTTATCATCCCTATTGGTTATATGGGGCATCAGAGGGCCAGCCAACATGAATGAACCTGTTGCTGCAACAAGTGAAGTTTACAGAGAGTGAGAGTCAAGGCCCATATTCATTAATCTTCTAAGTAGGAGTGCTGCTCTTGGATCAATTTAGATTTTTCTGTCATAATGGACCGGGAGGGCCTGATCCTAGCGCTCCTAGTCTGAGGGGTCTTTAACACCAAATTGGTTTGGTGCAGATTTTTGGAACTCTGGTGCGTTTACCCCTTTAGTGTTTTCACACTGAACTATCTGCACTCAGGAGTGGACTAAACAACTCATGCTGTTTTGATAAAAAAGGGTGGTCTCAAAATTAACTTAAGATCGACGCAACTTCACCCTAATCCAGTGATGGCCATGCATTTCTCTGGTTATGATGACTCGTGCTCTATGGTCACTTGTGACAATACCCTTTACGTTTACACAACATGTGAAGTGTTACATCTAGCAACTTCGCACTGCCGTTGAAGAGGAGTGGGACAACACTGCACAGGCCACAATCAACAGCCTGATCAACTCTATGTGAAGGAAATGTCGCACTGCATTACCTTAAAAAAAAAAAAGGATGAGTGACCAACTGATGCATATCTGTATTCCCAGTCATATGAAATCCATAGATTAGGGCCTAATTTATTTATTTAAATGGAATGATTTCCTTATGACTTGTAACCAAGGCTGTTGCTGCTGATGGTCATTAGTAGTCTACCAAACTTGCTAACTGCCTGGTACTCAGCACTGTATTGTCCCTCTAATCACTCTGACATCAATGCAAATGTATTCAAAAATCTAATCAAGCTCAGTGTGGTTGGATGGAGAGCATTTGTGAACAGCAGTTTTCAGTTCTTTCCACAGATTCTCGATTGGATTCAGGTCTGGACTTTGACTTGGCCATTCTAACACCTGGATATGTTTATTTTTGAACCATTCCATTGTAGATTTTGCTTTATGTTTTGGATCATTGTCTTGTTGGAAGACAAATCTCCGTCCCAGTCTCAGGTCTTTTGCAGACTACATCAGGTTTTCTTCCAGAATGGTCCTGTATTTGGCTCCATCCATCTTCCCATCAATTGTAACCATCTTCCCTGTCCCTGCTGAAGAAAAGCAGGCCCAAACCATGATGCTGCCACCACCATGTTTGACAGTGGGGATGGTGTGTTCAGCTGTGTTGCTTTTACGCCAAACATAACGTTTTGCATTGTTGCCAAAAAGTTCAATTTTGGTTTCATTTGACCAGAGCAGCTTCTTCCACATGTTTGGTGTGTCTCCCAGGTGGCTTGTGGCAAACTTTAAACAACACTTTTTATGGATATCTTTAAGAAATGGCTTTCTTCTTGCCACTCTTCCATAAAGGCCAGATTTGTGCAATATACGACTGATTGTTGTCCTATGGACAGAGTCTCCCACCTCAGCTGTAGATCTCTGCAGTTCATCCAGAGTGATCATGGGCCTCTTGGCTGCATCTCTGATCAGTCTTCTCCTTGTATGAGCTGAAAGTTTAGAGGGACGGCCAGGTCTTGGTAGATTTGCAGTGGTCTGATACTCCTTCCATTTCAATATTATCGCTTGCACAGTGCTCCTTGGGATGTTTAAAGCTTGGGAAATCTTTTTGTATCCAAATCCGGCTTTAAACTTCTTCACAACAGTATCTCGGACCTGCCTGGTGTGTTCCTTGTTCTTCGTGATGCTCTCTGCGCTTTTAACCTAACTCTGAGACTATCACAGTGCAGGTGCATTTATACGGAGACTTGATTACACACAGGTGGATTGTATTTATCATCATTAGTCATTTAGGTCAACATTGGATCATTCAGAGATCCTCACTGAACTTCTGGAGAGAGTTTGCTGCACTGAAAGTAAAGGGGCTGAATAATTTTGCACGCCCAATTGTTCAGTTTTTGATTTGTTAAAAAAGTTTAAAATATCCAATAAATGTCGTTCCACTTCATGATTGTGTCCCACTTGTTGTTGATTCGTCACAAAAAAAATACAGTTTTATATCTTTATGTTTGAAGCCTGAAATGTGGCAAAAGGTCGCAAAGTTCAAGGGGGCCGAATACTTTCGCAAGGCACTGTAGTTGCATCATGCAGCCTTAAAATGTATTAAAATCAATAATAATTGTAGAACTAAGTTACATTAACTCTAAATTGAGCATATAAGAGTACCTATTTCTTTGTTAACTGTTCAACACAGAATAGCCGCACTCCCTCAAATTGTTTGGAAAAAATATGTATATTTTATTCAGCTTTGTTCAATTGTATTCTTCATACTATACAATAATGCCACTGAATTCTAAGCTAATCTTGTCTGCTAAATGAACTAGTGTAGCCCACAGCCATTTAGCATAGCCACATCAGGACACACTCCCAATTTCTCTCTCACTTTCCTCTATGTAACAATACAAGTTTTTATTATCCTCTGACATCACCTCTGCATAGTGCCCTCTTTCCTGCTTCCTGCTCAGACAGGAAATGTGGGATTGTGCCAGAGCAGGAAGTATGGGTGGGAGAAGGAAACACCTGTATCCCAGGGACATTTGAATATACAGTACAGGAAGTGTACCCCTACATTTTGTTTTTTTGGTGGAGCGCAGAAGCCTACACCAACATCAACACTTGTCTGAATGGAAATCAACAGAGACTAGATGTGCAGCCTTAGTGGCTGTAGGGGATAAATACTGGTTTTGTGAGATGTTTTTCAACCCTATCCCAAATAGAGGACTTGATTCTCCAACCTTGGCTTTGGCTCTTGAAACTCAACTCCTGCACTTAGAATACACCCAGTGTAAGAGATTGACGATTAAGGTCCTGCTCTGTTGGATCCTGGGAGAAATGTCCACTCCCTACGCACACATCCTCCCTCTCTAGCACCTGGGATAATGATGTCACACTTGTTTACTTCCTGTGTGCTGAGAGAGAAGCGGCAGCCGCTTTGGGCGTCACTGCTGCTACTGCAGCGCATACAGCTGTTCAAACCTACATGTCACCTCCAATACAATGTCAGTGTTGACAGACACGCATAATTGCTGGGCAGATATCACACAGAGAAGACTTGATCACTCACTGTAAGTCAAGCTGAGTGATAGTATCAAAAACAGACGCTAACACAGTGTGTGTGTGAGAGGTGTTTTCATGTCTGTGTGTGTATCAGACACACACGCACCATGAAAGAACACACCCCCTGTGTTTTGAGTGGGAGCCACATGCTTCGTGTGGACAGTCCGTCTGCACAGTTGTTCTACAAAGGGACAGCTGAGGCCAGCTGGGATAGCGAAGGCTAGAGTGTGTGTACTCCCCCGAGGCAAACAAACACCCACCGTGTGGCCCTGTTCACCACACGAGTCAGCTAATTTTCACACCAGCCTAATGGTCCATCTATGTGATTCATTTGAATCATGTTGAACATAATGTTTAACATATGAGTCAGTATTGAAATGTATACAGTACCAGTAAAAAGTTTGGACACCTACTAATTCAAGGGTTTTTCTTTATTTGACTATTTTCTACATTATAGAATAATAGTGGAGTCATCAAAACTATGAAATAACGCTTATGGAATCATGTAGTAAACAAATCAAAATATATTTTGGAGGTTCTTCAAAGTAGCCACCCTTTGCCTTGACAGCTTTGCACACTCTTGGCATTCTCTCAACCAGCTTCACCTGGAATGATTTTCCAACAGTCTTGAAGGAGTTCCCACATGCTGAGCACTTGTTGGCTGCTTTTCCTTTACTCTGTAGTCCAACTCATCCCAAACCATCTCAATTGGGTTGAGGTCGGGTGATTGTGGAGGCCAGGTCAACTCATGCAGCACTCCGTCACTCTACTTCTTAGTTAAATAGCCCTTACACAGCCTGGAGGTGTGTTTTGGGTCATTGTCCTGTTGAAAAACAAATGGTATTCCCGCTAAGTGCAATCCAGATGGGATGGTGTATCTCTGCAGAATGCTGTGGTAGCCATGCTGGTTAAGTGTGCCTTGAATTCAAAATAAATCACTGACATTGTCACCAGCAAAGCACCCCCACACCACCTCCATGCTTAATGGTGGGAACCACACATGCGGAGACGATCCGTTCACCTACTCTGCGTCTCAAATACAGCGGTTTGAAAAATCTCAAATTTGGACTAATCAGACCAAAGGACAGATTTCCACCGGTTTAATTTCCATTCCTTGTTTCTTAGGCCAAGCAAATCTCTTCTTCTTATTGGTGTCCTTTAGTAGTGCTTTCTTTCCTGATTCACACAGTCTCTTCTGAACAGATGCTGTTGATGTGTCTGAGGTGCAGTTATTTTCACGATCTTACTCTGGGTCCACCTTTCCTGTGGCGGTCCTCATGAGAGCCACTTTCATCATAGCACTGGATGGTTTTTGCGACCGCACTTAAAGAAACTTTCAAAGTTCTTGAAGTTTTCCAGATTGACTGACCTTCATGTCTTAGTAATGGACTGTCATTTTTTCTCTTTGGTTATTTGCCATAATATGGACTTGGTCTTTTACCAAATAGGACTGTCTTCTGTATACCACCCCTACCTTGTCACAACACAACTGATTGGCTCAAACGCATTGAGAAGGAAAGAAATTCCACAAATTAACTTTGAACAAGGCACAACTGTTAATTGAAATGCCTTCTAGGTGACTATGTCATGAAGCTGGTTGAAAGAATGCCAAAAGTGTGCAAAGATGTCATCATGGCAAAGGTTGGCTACTTTGAAGAATCTCAATATAAAACACTTTTTTGCTTACTCCATGATTCCATATGTGTTATTTCATAGTTTTGATGTATTCACTATTATTCTACAATGTAGAAATAAAGAACAGATAGAGGAAGACTGTGGGGAAAGATAGAGGTTGTGTCAAATGGCATTAGGCCAAATTCAAACCTATCCCAACACTGTAGACGTATGCTAGAGGTTGACCAGCCAGGCCATGAGTCAGCATTTTTTTTTTTTTTACACGAGCCTAGTCTTCCATCTATATGATTCATTTGAATCATGTTTAACAAATGGGTCGGCATTCTTTTTGGACGAGACACATTCGTCTGAATCAGCATACGGGACAAGCCTGGTGATTAGTGAATCATAATGTGTGTCAGGGTTTTGATTAGCATTGTAGTTTTTGGTATGTGACTCTGTGAATATCTGCACGTGGAAGTGCGTTGCTCCTCATTTAAATGTGTGTGTGTGTGTGTTTGTCACAAGCTACCCTGCCACAGTGCATGTGTTAGTTTCTAAGCTTGATGCAATTGCTCAACCCAGTGTACCTTTCTATGAGCGCTCCACACCCAGGCTTGCTCTGAAGCTAATCCCTGTGGCGGTAAGATTGATCCCTCTCTCTGTTCGTGTGTGTGTGTGTACAGCGACAGTCCATGTGATTTCTCCACAGCACTATGAGAACAAGCATCATCGATCCACAGTTTCCTTTTTTCACTAAGTAATGGCCCTTGCTGAGCTGAATTTCAGCCACCCTTTCTGTCTCCACTTTAAAACAAAAATAGATGGTGAATCAAATCTGCTTGATATTCTTTCTTCTCTTCTCTCCAGGGCATAAAAGCTTGGTCCTGACTGTTGCATTGGCTTCATTTGACCTTTTTGACCTGAGTGGGACAAAGGGAGAGAGACACCTGAGGTAAGATGCACTTTTAACGCCTTCCTTTAGCTTGATGTTTAGTCAGTTGCCAGCCACCGCCACATAGCTAGGTGGTCATGGATGTTAGTTGATGACATGGCAAGACGACACAAACCAATCTGCAACTCCCAGGCTAGCCAATAAATTGGCTCCTCTTGCAATTCTTTCGATACTTTCTGACCCCTGTTGTTATTGTATAATAATATGGACATTTTAGAAGATGGAACCCACAACCCTGGTGTTGCCAGCAGCATGCTCTAGCTCAGTGAGCCATTGGAACCAGTCATGGACACTTTATCATGGCTGTACCAAGACTCTGACAGAACTCCACAGTGAGAGGCTCTTACGCATAGAAATATAATTACTAGAATGGCCATTCCCATTCAAGTCAATGTTCTGTTATTCTATTCCAATGCTCTTGCTCCATGCGTGGCGATTTTTTTTCTGTAAGTTGAAGAGCAGACCCAGGAAAGATAGAGGCCAGACAGGGGAGGGAGTTGGGGGAGAGAGGGGCTGCGTTTCATCCCATGAACATGTTCCCTCCCTTCTGCCCTCCATACACTCCCCTTCACAGATCTAATAGGACTGTATATTTGAAAGCAATATAGTGGAAACTGGGTGGAGTCGTTTTCTCATTTTATTTATTGAACCTTCATTTAATTAGGCAAGTCAGTTAAGAACAAATTCTTATTTACATTGACGTCCTAACCCGGCCAAACCCGGACGATGCTGGGCCAATTGTGCGCCGCCCTATGGGACTCCCAATCACAGCTGGATGTGATACAGCCTGGTTTCAAACCAGGGACTGTAGTGACACCTCTTGCACTGAGATTCAGAGCCTTAGACCGCTGCGCGACTCAGGAGCCACGAAGGGGAGTGAACGAGTGCAGAAAGGAGGGAACATCTTCCTGGAATGAAACACAGCCAGGGGGTCCCAGGCGAGGGGAGCCTCCCTGAGCTAGCCTCGTAAATAAGGTCCAAATGAAAAAGGAGTTAAGGCGAGGATCTTGTCTTTGGGCCCTGGGATAATTCCAGTCAGGCTAAAGTGGAACCATGTGAAGGGGTGGACTCAAATTATGTTTGCTTGTGGCCCAAATGTCCCATCATTCCCTACATAGTTCACAACCAGGACTAAAGTAGTGCACTATGTAGGGAATAGGGTGCTATTTGGGATATAGTCTCTGTGGCTTCCTGAGGGGTGTAATGAACAAGTTTTCTCCCCCGCACTGGCCTGTTCCCGGAGAGTGGAGAAGTAGCGTTGAAGTAAATTGTCACGCATGTTTTGAGAGTTTGTGTCCTGCACTGTCTTGTCCCTTCCACCGCCACTGTGGAGAACTTGCTCTCTCGTGTTTCCTGGCTGTCACGCTGTGTGTGTGTGTGTGTGTGTGTGTGTGTGTGTGTGTGTGTGTGTGTGTGTGTGTGTGTCCGTCCCAATTCTGGTTCTCTAGGGGGGACCCAGAGGGGTGCACGTTTTTTTTGTTCTAGCCCCGCACTAACACACCCAATTAATCATTGAGCCTTTGATAAGTCAAATCAGATGTCCTAGTTCGAGATCGGCCGATTATGATTTTTCAATGCCGATTATTGGAGGATCAAAAAAGCCGATACCGATTTAATCGGCCGAATAATGTTTAAAAAAAATATATATATATATTTTTTTGTAATAATGACAATTACAACAATACTGAATGAACACTTATTTTAACTTAATATAATACATCAATAAAATCAATTTAGCATCAAATAAATAATGAAACATGTTCAATTTGGTTTAAATAATGCAAGAACAGTGTTGAAGAAGAAAGTAAAAGTTCAATATGTACCATGTAAAAAAGCTAACGTTTAAGTTCCTTGCTCAGAACATGAGAACATATGAAAGTTGGTGGTTCCTTTTAACATGAGACTTCAATATTCCAAGGTAAGAGGTTTTAGGTTGTAATTAATATAGTATTTATAGGACTATTTCCCTCTACCATTTGTATTTCATATACCTTTGACTATTGGATGTTCTTATAGGCACTATAGTATTGCCAGTGTAACAGTAGCTTCTGTCCCTCTCCTCGCCCCTACCTGGGCTCGAACCAGGAACACATCGACAACAGCCACACTCAAAGCATCGTTACCCATCGCTCCACAAAAGCCGCGGCCCTTGCAGAGCAAGGGGAATAACTACTCAGTCTCAGAGCGAGTTACGTTTGAAACGCTATTAGCGCACACCCAGCTAGCTAGCCATTTCACATCGATTATACCAGCCATCAGGCTGATAAGCTTGAAGTCATAAACAGCACTGTGCTTGCGAAGAAATGCTGGCAAAACGCACGAAAGTGCTGTTTGAATGAATGATTACGAGCCCGCTGCTGCTCAGTCAGACTGCTCTATCAAATCAGACCTAATTATAACATAATAACACGCAGAAATACGAGCCTTTGGTCATTAATATGGTCGAATCCAGAAACTATAACTTTGAAAACAAAGTGTTTATTATTTCAGTGAAATACGGAACTGTTCTGTATTTTAGGGTGGCATCCCTAAGTCTAAATATTCTTGTTCCATTGCACAACCTTCAATGTTATGTCATAATTACGTGAAACTCTGGCAAATTAGTTTCCAATGAGCCAGGCTGCCCAAACTGTTGCATATACCCTGACTCTGCGTGCAATGAACGCAAGAGAAATGACACAATTTCACCTGGTTAATATTGCCTGCTAAACTGGATTAGTAGTTATAACTAGTGATTATGATTGATTGATTGTTTTTTATAAGATAAGTTTAATGCTAGCTAGCAACTTACCTTGGCTTCTACTGCATTCGCGTAACAGGCAGTCTACTTGTGGAGTGCAATGGTTAGTGTTGGACTAGGTAACTAAGGTTGCAAGATTGGAGCCGACAAGGTGAGAATCGGTCGTTCTGCCCCGGAACAAGGCAGTTAACCCACCGTTCCTAGGCAGTCATTGAAAATAAGAATGTGTTCTTAACTGACTTGCCTAGTTAACTAAAGGTATAAATAAATAAAAAGATTCCCTTTGCGGTAAAGGTAAAATAAATTAAAAAATAAATAAGCTGGCCATGTTGATTGGCCCTGTTTGGGAGGTGACAAACGTTCCTCTACTATAGAGACTAAACTTGGAGGCATGTGCTAAGAAAAACGTCATCGATAATTATCTCCATTCTCTCCACTGTACATGTAATGGAATAAACATACAGACAACCTGTGCTAATTCCACAAAACATATTTATTTCATATGTTCTGTACTTATCAGTATGAATCTTTTTATTTATGTTTTGTAAATACCTTTTCAGAAGACTGAACTGAACCAGGTGTGATCTGTAATGTTTGTCTAATCACATGTGCTCATTGGGGGGGGAATAGTGGTGTCAAGCCTACACTCTACCTGGAGAGACACAACCAGCTTTCTGACTAGGAGCTGTCTATTGGCCACCTCCTTAGCTTGCCTTGGACTAAGGGCCTCCTGGGGGAGGAAGTGGTTAAGGGCGCTGTACTGCAGCGCCAGCTGCGCCACCAGAGACACTGGGTTCGCGCCCAGGCTCTGTCGTAACCGGCCGCGACCGGGAGGTCTGTGGGGCGACGCACAATTGGCCTAGCGTCGTCCGGGTTAGGGAGGGCTTGGCCGAAATCCTTGTCTCATCGCGCACCAGCGACTCCTGTGGCGTGCCGGCGCAGTGCGCGCTAACCATGGTTGCCAGGTGCACGGTGTTTCCTCCGACACATTGGTGCGGCTGGCTTCCGGGTTGGATGGCGCTGTGTTAAGAAGCAGTGCGGCTTGGCTGGGTTGTGTATCGGAGGACACATTCGTTTCTCCCGAGCCCGTACGGGAGTTGTAGCGATGAGACAAGATAGTAGCTACTAAACAATTGGATACCACGAAATTGGGGAGAAAAAGGGGTAAAATTCAACAAAAAAAAACCAAAAAAGCCAAGGCAAGCTGGATCTGAAGACGTTCTCTGCAGATGTCAGAAATGTATTTTCTTCTGCAGTAGACTACAGTAGACTACATATTGCCGACATTTCCATTTGGAGATGTGCTCCTCCAGCATGCAGTGGTCGCTGACGTTGCCAACAGGCAGGCTGCCATGTTCTCATCCCTCAACTTTTTCATGGCATGCTTTCCCTACATTATCCCTGAGGGAGCCTCTGTTGATCTGGTGGAAGATGAGTTTAGACTCTATCAGGCTATATTATTGGTCATATATTGGTCATATTCCATAGCAATACGAACAAATATTCAGTCCTGTTTCCAAGAACAAAACCCAGTACAAAGCCTCCCTCAGTACAGACATGCTGAGTGCCCTCGTTACCAAAAAGGTTTCTGTGGCAAACAGAGGAACTGAGGAAATTTGGACAGGGTTAGCAGGTCTGCTTCTGACTGGCAGGATGCTGTTGTTGCTATGGTCTCCATGGAGATAAAAAAACACATGTATTGTGTGCTATTGGAGGGTGTGTTTGCGTGTGTACTGTGTGTGCGTGACGTTGACTGTTTGTGTGTGTCCTTTAAAAGCTAACCATCCCCTTTGGTGGTGAGGGAATCTGACTCTTGAAGATGGAGAGTAAGCCCCCTGGAGCTGAAAATGAACTAGTGGGGGAACAGTATAGTTGTTTGTGTGTATATGTGGGTACGTCCCAAATTTCATGTGAATGTTGTGGAGGCGTGTTGCACACCCTTCAGGGGCAAGCTGGCATTCCTGAATATTACGGAACGCCAGAGATGGACGGTGCGGAATGGCCCGGAAAGCCGGAGGTGGCGTGGTGGACGTGAGGTGGCACTGCTGGCGGACAGACAGACGAATGGACAGAGTGACATACTACCCGACAGTTGCTAGAGTCAGGAGGCATAACAAGTGCATTTTGCCTGTGCGCGTGTGTTTCACCCCATGTACGCGTGTGCAATGTGCCAGTTACCAATTCCCAGCCAGCTGCCAGAGGTCAAGAGGTCAGAGGCTGGCTGGAGCAGCTGGCAGGAGCTGGGGCTGCTGGGATGAATGAAGACATTCCCAGCTGTTCTGGGATCTGTGCTGTGGTGTCAGTCTGTCTGTCTGTCGGCCGATAGGGAGACGCCGAGCCTGTGCACAGGTCGGGTGTGGATTGGACAGCTCTATACCCACTGTGCTCTTTGTTCCCAAATAGGTGTGTCTCATGCACAATCTGTCTACTATGGACACACCACGGTTTGACACTGATACTTAAATACTAGGATAACTAGTAAAAGAGACCGAATAGTACAAATATAAACGTACAGCAAGGTTGTTATTGAGCCAATATCCTAAGTTGCCAAGTTAGTGTTACTCTGCAAGGAGATTGAGGACTTTTAACACATTAATGGGTTATGTCTGTGCTGGGTGACTGCACTTCTATTGTGTGTGTGTGACTGTGTTTTTTGTTACCCTAGTGAGTAGTCTCTTTCTCTGTCTAAATTGGCTTAATGATGATTGCTAAATTTGAAAATCAAACCCAGAAATGATACTTGCCCACGATGAACAAACTGATGGTTGTTATGAGCCTGGAAACTATGTGTTATTCATTACCCAAGGATATTAATGATACACTTTCAACTGTTCTGCCTGCTGTTATGGAACCCTGACCTGTTCACCGGACGTGCTTCCTGTCCCAGACCTTCTGTTTTCAACTCTCTAGAGACAGCAGGAGCCGTAGAGATACTCTGAATGATCGGCTATGAAAAGCCAGCTAACATTTACTCCTCAGGTGCTGACCTGTTGCACCCTCGACAACTACTGTGATTATTATTATTATTTGACCCTGCTGGTCATTTATGAACATTTGAACATCTTGGCCATGTTATGTTTTATTCTCCACCCATTACAGCCAGAAGAGGACTGGCCCACCCCTCAGAGCCTGGTTCCTCTCTAGGTTTCTTCCTAGGTTCCTGCCTTTCTAGGGAGTTTTTCCTAGCTACCGTGCTTCTACACCTGCATTGCTTGCTGTTTGGGGTTTCTGTACAGTACTTTGAGATATCCGCTGATGTAAAAAGGGCTTTATAAATGGATTTGATTGATATCAGATAGTCTATGGTTACAGAGCTAGTGGTTCTCATACATAATTGCCTATTTATTCCTGCATCATACATTTCCATAGTAATTTGCATTTCCAAGGACCATGCACAACATAAATGAATTGTATACTATGTGCCATTTTTAGCAGAGCTACATAACAGCACAGAGGTAGACAATTATTATTATTTTTAATGGAAAATACAGCACTATCTTGATTAGATAAGTATTCAACCCACTGAGTCAATCCATGTTAGTATCCCCTATGGCAGCGATTTACAGCTGTGAGTCTTTCTGGCTAAGTTACTAGTAAGCTTTGAATGCCCGGGTTGTACAATATTTGCCCATTATTCTTAAACAAAGTTGTCAAGTTGGTTGTTGGTTGATTGTTTCTCGACAGCCATTTTCATGTTTTGACATATTTTCAAGTAGATTTAAGTCAAAACATTCAATGTTGTCTTGGTAAGCAACTCCAGTGTATATTTAGCATTGTGTTTTAGGTTATCCTGCTGAAAGGTGAATTTGTCTGTTGGAAAGCAGACAACCAGGTTTTCCTCAAGGAATTTTAGCTCTATTCTGTTTATTGTAGCCCAAAAAACTCCCTAGAATACCCATAACATGATGCAGCCACCACCAATCTTGACAATATGAAGAGATTTGCCTCAAACGTAACGCTTTTATAAATGTTTTCGCCACATTTTTTGCAGTACTACTTCAGTGCCTTGATGCAAACAGAATGCATTCTGTACAGGCTTCTTTCTTTCCCTCTGTCAATTTGGTTAGTATTGTAGAGTAACTACAATGTTGATCCATCCTCAGTTACCTCCTATCACAGGTCTTTAAACTCTTTCAAATCATCATTGGCCTCATGGTGAACTCCCTTAGCTGTTTCCTTCGTCTCAAGCAACTGAGTTAGTAGGACGAGCACCTGTATCTTTGTAGTTACTGGGTGTATTGATACACCACCCAAATTGTAAAAGTAAAAATAATAATGGCTATTAATAATAATACCCATCTACCAATAGGTGCCCCTTTTTACAATCCAAATGAAAACCTCTCCTCCTGTCTTTTGTGGTTGAATCTGTGCTTGAAATTCACTGCTCCACTTAGGAACCTTACACTTATCTGCATGTGTGGGGAACAGAGATGAAGTAGTCGTTTAAAAATCACTTTAAACACTATTGCACCCACACAGTGAGTCCATGCAACTTATTATGTGACTTCTTGGAACTCCCTCTCCCGGATCCGGGATAATTGTCATCAACTGACACTAATTAGCATAACGCAACAGACAAAAAATATTACTAGAAAATATTCATATTCATGAAATCACAAGTGAAATACATTGAAACACAGCTTAGCCTTTTGTTAATCACCCTGTCATCTCAAATTTTGAAATTATGCTTTACAGCCAAAGCTAGACAAGCATTTGTGTAAGTTTATCGATAGCCTAGCATAGCATTATGCCTAGCTAGCAGCAGGCAGCTTGGTCACGAAAATCAGAAAAGCAATCAAATGAAATCGTTTACCTTTGATGAGCTTCAGATGTTTTCACTCACGAGACTCCCAGTTAGACAGCAATTGTTCATTTTGTCCCATAAAGATTATTTTTATAGCTGAAACACCTCTGTTTGTACTTCACGTTTGGTTGAGAAATCCACCGGAAACTGAGGTCACGACAACGCCGAAAAATATTCCAAATTAGATCCATAATTTCGATAGAAACATGGCAAAAAAATCAATCCTCAAGGTGTTTTTCAAATATCTATTCGATAATATATCAACCGGGACAGGTGGCTTCTTAGTAGGAAAGAGAGAAACAATGGCCGCATTTGTCTTTTACGCACAAAACACTCCGAGCCTCCAGCTGACCACTGACGCAATGTTGTCGTTCAGGCTCATTTTTCAAAATCAAATCCTGAAAATAGGTATTGTGACATTAGGGAAGCCATTGAAAAAGGAATCTGGTTGATATCTCATTTACTGCTCAATAGGGACGCATAGGAACGCAGAGCTTTCCAAATAAGAGTCCCTTCCTGATTGGATTTTTCTCAGGCTTTCGCCTGCAATATCAGTTATGTTATACTCACAGACAATATTTGTACACTTTTGGAAACTTTAGTGTCTTCTATCTTGTCCTGACAAAATAGCCCGTTTACTTTGGGAACGTTATTTTTCCAAAAATGAAAATAGTGCCCCCTAGTTTCAAGAGGTTAAGCAAATGTTTACTCCTGAACTTTTTTCTGCTTGCCATAATGAAATGATTGAATACTTATTGACATTTTTTTAATTGATTTTTTTTTAATGCATTTGTAAACATAATTACACTTTGACATTATTGGGTATTTTGTATAGATTAGTAGCACAATCTTAATTGAATCCATTTTAAATTCAGGCTGTAACACAGAAAAATGCGGGATAGGTCCAGCGGTGTGAATACATTCTGAAGACACTGTATTTGCACAGTAAGACGGCTGCTATGGGGGTTGGGCTGTTGCTGTTACTATGGGCTGTTGCTGTTACTATGGAGAAACCTGCTGACCTCTAGCTGCTGCCTCTAGCTGCTGCCTCTGGATGGGAACATATCAGCTGGTCAGCTCCTCTCGCTCCTTATTTCTTTAGTCTTTCTTTCTTTTCCCGTATCCCTCTGTCTTTCTCATCTCTTTCTCTCTCCTCTATATCTCTGTTAGTTTGCTTTCTTGCTCTCTCCTTTCTCCCCCCCCCCTGTTTTAATTGGCAGCGTATGCCAGAGTCACTCTGAGTGATCCTCTCCTCCTACTCTTTCCATTCTCCTCTTTTCCTCTCTGTCTGCTGGCTGTCAGTTGTGCTTGACTGATGCTGTTTTGTCAGTCTGGCCCTCCCCCTACACATATTACAATGGTCCATTCCCTCCCCCATCATCTCACCATCTCTGTCTTCCTCTCTCCCACTTGCCCATCCTTCCCTTTATCTGCTTATTGTAGGAAGTGCTGTGTTCTGGCTTTCTTTAATGGCACAAAGATGGCAAAATGTCTCTGTATTGGATCTCTGCTTCATTGTATGCATTTTGTTGATTTTATATCTAGGCTGTATGTAATTTTGTGCGGTTTTCCCATTGATGATATTACCAGGGGATGTTGATATACTGTATGATGTTGAATCAAAGCAAGGTCATGTTCATTAGGCACTAAACCTTCGGGTACCATCAGAACATGTCTACGGTGTGCCCTAATGAGCACAACCTTGGCCTGGAGTGAGTTCCTCTCGAATTACTCTCCCGAGCACAAAGGTTCCAGGGCCTGTGTTCATAAAGTGTCTCAGACTAAGAGTGCTGATCTAGGATTAGGTCCTCACTGTCCACGTAATCGTATTCGTTATCATCTAAAAGGACAAACGGATCCTAGAACTGTACTCCTACGCCAAGACGCTTTTTGAATGCGGGGCCAGGAGTGATCCACACCCAAATTTACTTTAGACTTGTTGCCGTTGTCAATGGGTCTCTTTCATAGCCAGTGTGGAGACGATATTCTCCTTTTTGCACACCGTATGGGGTTGTAGCCTACTAGCCGTATACAGTAGTCTTACAGTTATGAACTGATGACGTTCTCAGCCTACGTTTTTAATGATCTCTTTGGCCACTCCCTCAGTGTGCAAATGGGCCCTTTTATTGACTGACTGAGCATGATGGATGAGGCCTGTTTGCCCAGAGGGGATTCGGGAGAGAGGGTGAGAAGAGGGGATGGAGAGGGTTGAAAGAAAAGAAAATGAGCAGTGCCTTGTGCCCTGAAATAGCCGCTATTCATTCGTCCACGCTCACCCGCCTGCTTTGTCGCATAGGCGATCAAAGCACTTGAGAGCAGTAATACCAACTGTGTTTGGCCTACTCATATAACCCCCGCCCACCCCCTCCTACCATTTGGGAGAGTCCAGCCACACCCTTATCTATGTTCCTCTCCAGAACAGAACAGAACCCAAGGCCAGACTACAGCTGAGCCCTACAGTTAAATGTTATAGACAGAATGTGTGCTCAAGCCACTGTCTTCTATAGCAATGTGCTCACACATGTGCGCACACACTTCCCAGGGGACAATTTAGCGTTGCTGAGAATATGGGACCCACTCTACCTCCTCCACACTGGAATGGAATAGTGGGGGAATGTGCCCCCCCCCCCCCTCTTTTTCAACCTCTCCAGGGGAAATTCAGCATTTTACAACTTAATGTAAGACTGTTACTCATCCTGTATGACTTAGTTGGTAGAGCATGACACTTTCAACTCCAGGATTATGGGTTTGATTCCGGGGGCCACCCGTAAGTAACGTGTACACACATGACTAAGTATTTTTGGATAAAAGCGCCTTCTACTTGGCATTTATTATTAACTTCCCCTGTAGCTGATTTTCCTAAAATGTTACCATTGTTGTAATAAGAGTGTGTTTTTCTCCTTTTGAGAATTCATTCATTGTGATACGATGTGATGTTGATGTATTTTTGGACTTGAAAAGGCTCTCATCTACATTGGGGTCACGATGGAGTTTGTAGTTTGAGAGACAGAGAAAATTAGTTGCAGAGTGAGAAATAGTATTATGGGTTGGTCTGTGTGTTGTCTGGCTGTCATGTTTTTCTATGGAGGATGCTGTTGAGACGATGTGTCACTGCTGCCACTGTTTTATTAGCCCCTCTGTCATTCATGCATCAGACACACACACACACAAGGGAGTTGGTTGTGTGTGTGAGAGCATTGTGTGTGTGGTGGGGTACGACACCAAAATTAGACTACATCCACGCCCATTTAGAAGTTTGGTTTATGGAAATGTCTATTCAGCCATTAGTCATGATGTGTTTTCATACAGCTTACGGCATAGTCACAAACTTTACAGCTTCCACTTTCTGAATCATAAAAGGGTCATCAATCCTCTGTGTTGGAGATAGTGAAGCTAGTGTAGAAAGGTGAGGTGTGTGTGTGTGTGTGTGCGTGTGCACACTTGCATTCACCCTTACCATGGTCTTGTTCGGTGGGCACAAAGTCAGAGAGCGCTCCAAAACTAAGTGATGTTCTATCTGATTCTGAACTTGTTCAGTAAGAAACAAGAAACACTCTGTTTTCCTTGGCAAAATGTTCTGCTCCTGTAAGCTCTAATGAACAGGACCCAGGACGAAGCTGAGAACAAACCAAATAAACAAGTGTTCTGTTCCTACTCGGATGCAAAGTGAATTAACGAAGAGACTGCAGAGTTCCACGTAATCTTATCTATGATGTAATGGGCAATTCCACAGTAACAAAATGATGACACAAAGCACACAAAACGTCATCATGTTACCAAACTTTGCATCTGTACTGTTCTTCAAGTAAATGGGTTTTGTCAAATTCTCTGGAAATTGGAACTCTGGAACTCTGTGGCCTCTTCATTAATTCACTTTCAGTACATACACTACCATTCAAAAGTTTGGGGTCACTTAGAAATGTCCTTGTTTTTGAAAGAAAAACAACATTTTTGTCCATTTAAAATAACTCCAAATTGATCATAAATACAGTGTAGATGTTGTAAATGACTATTGTAGCTGGAAATGGCGGATTTTTTATGGAATATCTACATAGGTATACAGAGTAGAGGTCGACCGATTTTATGATTTTTCAACGCCGATACCAATTATTGGAGGACCAAAAAAGCCGATACCGATTAATTGGCCTATTTAAAAAAAATATATTTATTATTATTATTTTTTTAAACATTGTAATAATGACAATTACAACAATACTGAATGAACACTTATTTTAACTTAATATAATACATCAATAAAATCCATTTAGCCTCAAGTAGATAATGAAACATGTTCAATTTGCTTTAAATAATGCAAAAACAAAGTGTTGGAGAAGAAAGTAAAAGTGCAATATGTGCTATGTAAGAAAGCTAACGTTTCAGTTCCTTGCTCAGAACATGAAAACATATGAAAGCTGGTGGTTCCTTTTAACATGAGTCTTCCAAATTCCCAGGTAATACATTTTAGGTTGTAGTTATTATAGGACTATTTCTCTCTATACCATTTTGTATTTCATTAACCTTTGACTATTGGATGTTCTTATAGGCACTTTAGTATTGCCAGTGTAACAGTATAGCTTCCGTCCCTCTCCTCGCTCCTCCCTGGGCTCGAACCAGCAACACTATGACAACAGCCACCTTCGAAGCAGCGTTACCCATGCTGAGCAGCAGGAACAACTACTAGAAGGCTCAGAGCGAGTGACGTTTCAAATGCTATTAACGCATGCTAACTAGCTAGCCATTTCACTTCGGTTACACGAGCCTCATCTCGAGAGTTGATAGGCTTGAAGTCATAAACAGCACACTGTCTCTAACCAGAATAGAAAGCAATCCCCGGTGCACAACTGAGCAAGAGGACAAGTACATTAGAGTGTCTAGTTTAAGAAACCGACTCCTCACAAGTCCTCAACAGGCAGCTTTATTAAATAGTACCCGCAAAAACCCCAGTCTTACCTTAAACAGTGAAGAGATGGCTCCGGGATTCTGGCCTTGTAGGCAGAGTTGCAAAGAAAAAAACATATCAGACTGGCCAGTAAAAGATTAAGATGGGCAAAAGAACACAGACACTGGACAGAGGAACTCTGCCTAGAAGGCCAGCATCCCGGAGTCGCCTCTTCACTGTTGACGTTGAGACTGGTGTTTTGCGGGTACTATTTAATGAAGCTGCCAGTTTCATTCTATTAGTGTGGAGTTGTCCGAATGCCTTCTCCTGTTCTTTCTCCCCCCCACTCTCGTCCTCATTATCTCTAGCTCCCTCTTTCTCTCTCCCTCATGCTCCTTCCCTCTCTCTGCCTAACTCTCCTATTCTCTCCCTTTTTCTCTCTCCTCCCCTCCTCTATCTGCCTTCCATTCCCCCTCTCTCCCTACTTTCTGCTCTATCAATCCTCATATCCTTGTTTTTCTCCATTCTTTTGGAAACGCTTCTTATCTCTCTCCTTCCCTCCCCCTCTCAAATATACTTATATAAGGTCAATTGGTTTGCATGTGAAGCATGAGTGGCTGGCTGATTTCTATTCAGATTACACGGAAGTCAACCAAACACCTAGGTTAAACACTGTTCTACTAGGCTACATGCTACATAACATCAGCCTGCATTTATCTCTGTCATTGAGATTTTTGTAGTGTTTAAAATTCACATTTGGGGTGTGTGTGTGGTTAGATACAGATGCATTGGCTACAGGTTAGGGTTCTACACCTCCTGACTTGACTGTCAGTGAGCATCCCATGTATGACCTTTAATGACGCTGCCTGTTGACCCTCCATAGGCCAACATCGCATCCTTTCCCTTCTCTATATGAAACACTCTTCGCCCTTGCCCAGCTTGAGCACTCAACAGTACATTGACAGTTTGTGTTCTGTTCTCTATTCCCAGCCTCATGGTTAAGAACTGGAAGCCAGCCATTACCTTCTTTAATTTAGAGAAGTGCTTTTCCAGAACAGTCCCCTCAATCTTTCTCCCCCTTTCTCTTTCTCTTCTCTCCCTCTATATCCCCCTCCTCGGAGGCACAGGCCAACCCAAACTGGTGGCCTTCTGTGGGGCAGACGTGTGTGTGTGTGTGTGTTTCCTATGTACCCCTCCCTCTCTGGCAGAGGCTTAACACCACAACATCCCCAGTGGGGTGACCTCTGAACCCTGAGGTGGCCCCTTTGCTCTGACCCCGGTGGTGATGGGAGACAGATGAGTGAGTGTCATGCTCAGGCTTCTCATAGACACAGAAGCCTGGAGAGAGAGTGATGGAGGGAGAAAGAGACACAGGGAGAGAAAGATGGTGAGAGGGAGTGAAGAAGGGATTGGTGTTTGTTTTTGTGATAACTCACATATAACTCACACACCCACACGCTGTCTGTTTCAGGTAGTGATGATGCCCCCGGTTGTAAATCAATCATGCCCTTCGTAGCAGGTGTTCTAACAGTTTTAAGTGAATTATCACCTGGGACGCTGATTTAAACGGTGCGGCCAACTCTCACGTGTTGGACCTTGAGATGCATTTGACACTCTTCACACACCACACCTTTTTATTTTTCACTTATTAAAAAAGTACTGCTTTTATTTTGTAATTAATCCAATTCAGTGTGTTTAACTTATCAACTGTGTTTGGAAATGGGATCATATTCATCTGCAATTCTATATCATGAGCATTCAAGGAGCGGGACACTAATCCGGATGCTTATAAGAAATCCCGCTATGCCCTCAGATAAACCATCAAACAAGCAAAGCGTCAATACAGGATTAAGATTGAATCCTACTACACCGGCTCTGATGCTCTTCGGATGTGGCAGGGCTTGAAAACTATTACAGACTACAAAGGGAAACCCAGACGTGAGCTGCCCAGGGACGCAAGCCTACCAGATGAGCTAAATGCCTTTTATGCAAGCAACACTGAAGCATGCACGTGAGCACCAGCTGTTCTGGATGACTAAGTGATAACGCTCTCGGTAACCGATGTGAGCCAGACCTTTTAAACAGGTCAACATTCACAAAGCCGTGGGGCCAGACAGATTACCAAGACGTGTACTCAAAGCATGCCCGGACCAACTGGCAAGTGTCTTCACTGACATTTTCAACCTCTCCCTGACTGAGTCTGTAATACCTACATGTTTCAAGCAGACCACCATAGTCCCTGTGCCCAAGGAAGCGACGGTAATCTGCCTAATGATTACCGCCCAGTAGCACTCATATCGGTAGCCATGCTTTGAAAGGCTGGTCATGGCTCACATCAACATCATCCTGGATACCCTAGACCCACTCCAATTCGCATACCGCCCCAACAGATCCACAGATGACGCAATCTCAATCGCACTCCACACTGCCCTTTCCCACCAGGACAAAAGGAACAGCTATGTGGGAATGCTGTTCATTGACTACAGCTCAGCGTTCAACACCATAGTGCCCACGAAGCTCATCACTAAGCTAAGGACTCTGGGACTAAACGCCTCCCTCTGCAACTGGATCCTGGACTTCCTGACGGGCCATCCCCAGGTGGTAAGGGTAGGCAACAACACGTCTGCTACACTGATCCTCAACACAGAGGCTCCTCGGGTGTGTACTTAGTTCCTCTCCTGTACTCCCGGTTCACCCACAACTGCGTGGCCAAACAAGACTCCAACACCAAGTTCGCTGATGACACAACAGGGTTAGGCCTGATTACCGACAATGATGAGACAGCCTATAGGAGGAGGTCAGGACAACCACCTCTCCCTCAATGTGAGCAAGAAAGGAGCTGATCGTGGACTATAGGAAAAGCCTGGCCGAACAGGCCCCCATTAACATCGATGGGGCTGTAATGGAGCGGGTCGAGAGTTTCAAGTTCCTCGGTGTCCACATCACCAACGATCTATCATGGTCCAAACACATCAAGACAGTCGTGAAGAGGGCACGACAAAACCTTTTCCCCCTCAAGAGACTGAAAAGATTTGGCATGGGTCCCCAGATCCTCAAAGTTCTACAGCTGCACCATCGAGAGCATCCTGACCGGTTGCATCAATGCATGGCAACTGCTCGGCATCTGACTGCGAGGCGCTACAGAGGGTAGTGCGAATGGCCCAGTGCATCACTGGGGCCAAGCTTCCTGCCATCCAGGACCTATATACTAGGCAGTGTCAGAGGAAAGCCCATACAATTGTCAAGTCTAGGACCAAAAGGCTCCTTAACAGCTTCTACCCCCAAGCCTTAAGAATGCTGAACAATTAATCAAATGCCACCTGACTTCTAACCCCCCCCCCCCCCCCCCCCCGCCCCTCCATTTTTGTTTTGTACACTGCTGCTACTCGCTGTTTTATTATCTATGCATAGTCGCTTCACCCCTACCTACATGTACAAATTACCTCGACTAACCAGTACCTCCGCACATACCCACATATATAGCCTCGTTATTGTTATTTTGTTACTTTTTGCTTTTTTTTTACTTTACTTTATTTGGTAAATATTTTCTTAACCAACAGTGCATTTCACGGTAAGTTCTACACTTGTTGTATTTGGTGCATGTGACAAATAAAGTTTGCTTTGTAACCGTGGCAGCTTCACCTGGGAGATCCATCTTCCTGCCACTGCACTGTGTACCCCGACAGATTGAAGGTTGTAAGGGTTTAGTAAGGGTCCGGGGCCAAGGCAATTGGATGCACATTTTATAAAGAACCGCCCCTCTATGCCGTGTCTGGTGTGCAGCCACAGCAGACAAGACGGGCATTTTATGAATTCAATTTCCAAAAGAGCAGCACGGCAACTTGTAGCACTGTTTTGTACACAATTTTCAACAAATGAATTTGCTGTCGCTACTGTCCCTGTCGCAGAATGCTTCCTTATTACAGCATGTTATACAGTTATTTAAATTATTTTAATCCACCACTTGCATTAGCTACTGTTACAATGCTCGGGCTAAAATAGACTGAGTGTGCTTATCTTAGCAAGAACACTACTGTTATTCCACCTACTTGTTATTATTTTCACTTACCAATTTTTCTGGTGTAGTTAGGCTATTTGAAATCGATTATGCCTGCTTGAGTCTTTTGCCCTCAGAACAGCCTCAATTCTTTGGGGCATATGGACTCTAAATCAAATCAAATCAAATTTTATTTGTCACATACACATGGTTAGCAGATGTTAATGCGAGTGTAGCGAAATAGTTCCGACAATGAGTAATAACAAGTAATCTAACTAACAATTCCAAAACTACTGTCTTGTACACAGTGTAAGGGGATAAAGAATATGTACATAAGGATATATGAATGAGTGATGGTACAGAGCAGCATAGGCAAGATACAGTAGATGGTATCGGGTACAGTATGTACAAATGAGATGAGTATGTAAACAAAGTGGCATAGTATAGTATAAAGTGGCTAGTGATACATGTATTACATAAGGATACCGTCGATGATATAGAGTACAGTATATACGTATGCGTATGAGATGAATAATGTAGGGTAAGTAACATTTATATAAGGTAGCATTGTTTAAAGTGGCTAGTGATATATTTACATCATTTCCCATCAATTCCCATTATTAAAGTGGCTGGAGTTGAGTCAGTGTCAGTGTGTTGGCAGCAGCCACTCAGTGTTAGTGGTGGCTGTTTAACAGTCTGATGGCCTTGAGATAGAAGCTGTTTTTCAGTCTCTCGGTCCCAGCTTTGATGCACCTGTACTGACCTCGCCTTCTGGATGATAGCGGGGTGAACAGGCAGTGGCTCGGGTGGTTGATGTCCTTGATGATCTTTATGGCCTTCCTGTGACATCGGGTGGTGTAGGTGTCCTGGAGGGCAGGTAGTTTGCCCCCGGTGATGCGTTGTGCAGACCTCACTACCCTCTGGAGAGCCTTACGGTTGAGGGCGGTGCAGTTGCCATACCAGGCGGTGATACAGCCCGCCAGGATGCTCTCGATTGTGCATCTGTAGAAGTTTGTGAGTGCTTTTGGTGACAAGCCGAATTTCTTCAGCCTCCTGAGGTTGAAGAGGCGCTGCTGCGCCTTCTTCACGATGCTGTCTGTGTGAGTGGACCAATTCAGTTTGTCTGTGATGTGTATGCCGAGGAACTTAAAACTTGCTACCCTCTCCACTACTGTTCCATCGATGTGGATAGGGGGGTGTTCCCTCTGCTGTTTCCTGAAGTCCACAATCATCTCCTTAGTTTTGTTGACGTTGAGTGTGAGGTTGTTTTCCTGACACCACACTCCGAGGGCCCTCACCTCCTCCCTGTAGGCCGTCTCATCGTTGTTGGTAATCAAGCCTACCACTGTTGTGTCGTCCGCAAACTTGATGATTGAGTTGGAGGCGTGCGTGGCCACGCAGTCGTGGGTGAACAGGGAGTACATGTTGAGGATCAGCGGGGAGGAGATGTTGTTGCCTACCCTCACCACCTGGGGGCGGCCCGTCAGGAAGTCCAGTACCCAGTTGCACAGGGCGGGGTCGAGACTCGAGCAATATGGTGTTGAATGCCGAGCTGTAGTCAAAATTATTTTGTGAGTGCTACGGGGCGGTAGTCATTTAGCTCAGTTACCTTAGCTTTCTTGGGAACAGGGTGGCCCTCTTGACAGCATACTGGTATAGGGATTGATTGAATATGTCCGTAAACACACCGGCCAGCTGGTCTGCGCATGCTCTGAGGGCGCGGCTTGAGGGTTAACACGTTTAACCTCGGCTGCAGTGAAGGAGAGACCGCATGTTTTCGTTGCAGGCCGTGTCAGTGGCACTGTATTGTCCTCACCTGGTTTCTTCCTGTAATTGACTGTAGACCCTGCCACATGCCTCTTGTGTCTGAGCCGTTGAATTGAGATTCTACTTTGTCTCTGTACTGGCGCTTAGCTTGTTTGATAGCCTTGCCTTGTTACCAGACACCTTGCCCTGATTAAAAGCAGTGGTTCGCGCTTTCAGTTTCACACGAATGCTGCCATCAATCCACGGTTTCTGGTTAGGGAATGTTTTAATCGTTGCTATGGGAACGACATCTTCAACGCTCGCACACCGAATCAGCGTATTCGTCAATGTTGTTATCTGACGCAATACGTCTTGGAGTGTGGAGTCAGCTTGGTCGGATTGGACAGACCTCAGCGTGGGAACTTTTCCGATTCGCGGAAGTTAGAGTAACAATGGTCCATCCCCTAATCGATATGCTGGCTTGTTTTCAGATTAGCCTTGTTAAAATCCCCAGCTACAATGAATGCAGCCTCCGGAGTGTGCTTAAATAAAGTTCGTTCAGAGCCATCGATGTGTCTGCTTGGGGGGGGAATATACGGCTGTGATTATAATCGAAGAGAATTCTCTTGGTAGATAATGCGGTCTACATTTGATTGTGAGGAATTCCACAGGTGAACAGAAGGATTTGAGTTCCTGTATGTTTCTTTCATCGCACCATGTCACGTTAGTTCATACGCCCCCGCCCCTTACCAATGTTTTTTCCTGTCTGCGCGATGCGTAGTGTACCGCTTCGCTCTCTCCATAAGCCACGTTTCCGAAAAAGAACGTCGATGTCCCTCTGGAATGCTACCCTTGCTCGGATTTCATCAACCTTGTTGTCAAGAGACTGGACATTGGCAAGAAGAATGCTAGGGAGTGGTGCGCGCTGTGCCCGTCTCCGGAGAACCGCCTCGTTTCCCTCTCTTTCGGAGCGTTTTTTTGTGTCGCTGCATAGGATTCCGTTGTCCTGGGGCAGCACACAGGATATATTCTTGGTCGTACTGATGGTGAGTTGATGCTGATCTTCTACAAGTTGTCGAAAGCATTCCATGGGGATGCTGGCTCATGTTGACTCCAGTGCTTCCCACTGTTGTCAAATTGGCTGGATGTCCTTTGGTGGGTGGACCATTCTTAAAACAGCGTTGCAGTTCTTGCCACAAACCACCTCCCCTTCATCTACACTGATTTTGAAGGGACGTCAGTAAGGGATCATAGCATTCACCTGGTCAGTCTGTCATGGAAAGAGGTGTTCATAATGTTTTCATTAGTCGCTTATGTCACTCGTTTTGCCTATTCTAACGTTCAATCGAACAGTTACTGGATGCCTGTCTGCCTGCTTTATATAGCAAGCCACGGCCACGTGACTCACTGTTGGAGCAATCCATTTTTTGTTAACGGGGTGGTGTACCTAATACACTGGCCAGGTAGTGTAGGAGAAGTCATGAGAATAGGCTATATTGAAACGGCCATTGCCTAAAATATCCGGTCTTTAGTATTGTGCACAAGCTGCTAGGCAGAAACGGTATGCATAAATGCAACGTATCCTGCCTATGTAGAGTCAGATGGTGGCAATGTTTTGCCAGTCATCCTCACTCACTGAAGATTTATTTTCATGAGATTCTTCTTGAATGTGGGGTAATTTTGTAGAAATCAAATGTCACGTGGACATATTCAAACCCCAAGTATTTGGGAAGCTTAGATCAGGGGCGGCGAACCCTCTTAGAGAGCTACCTCCTATGCAGTATTTTCTATGGTCCTATTGGTTAGACTCTGCCACCAACTTTTAGTATTAGCATTTTCTAACCAAAAACCAATGGCATTTTTGGGAACCACCAGACCACCAGTTAGGAGTGGAGCCAATGACAACAGCTTGGAGTGAGAATTCCTATCTTCAATAGTTGGCAGCACTGTTTAAAGCTTATGGTCAACAACCCAAAAAGTGTGCGTGTCTATAATTTTATTACAGCAAGGGGAGTGCTGTCAGACTATAGACGGTGGCTGATCGCTCATCTCTGTACTTGCTTCCCAAATGGCACCCTATTCCCTATATAGTGTCCTACTTTTGACCGGGGCCCATAGGGTGTCATTTCAGACACAGCAGTCTATATGATAGCACCACCAGTGTATTTGCAAACAGAAAGGAGGCTTATTTCATTCTGTTATTTTCCTGTCCTCCTCGGTTAGCCATGATGTCATGGCTGTAAAGAAGCCCTGTCCCCGGCGCTGTAACAATGGCGATGCTGGGTTTTGATTGACTGCTGGGCTTGGGCGTTGTTATGGAACAGCCCGTGGGGGAAATTAGGCCATTTCCTGTTCTGGACACCCTGTCCCCCCCCCCCCCCCCCACTTGCCGCGCGCACAGCTACTACATACACACGGGTGTGTGCCCTGTTCACTGTACATTGTGTATCTCACATATATGGTGGCCATGCCAACTAAATGGTTGACTGGGATGGCCAAGGGGCTTTAGGTAGGCGATGATTGGGCAGCTGAAGTGACACCGTGTGGAAAGACTGTGTGCGTGTAACTGTCCATGCCTGTAAATTTGCACAGTCACACACACACACACACACAACACAGTGGTTCTGTGTAAGCTAGCTATCTTGAATGTGTCCGCCCATGATCCGAAACAGACTCCTTTCCAGCTGCTGTGCGTATTTTGCACGCATTAACTTTTGTGTGTTGTGAGTGAGGGTATACGTGTCTGTCTGTGTGTTTATGGCCTGTGCCAGTGCCCACCAGGCCCACTCACACACACTCAGCCAAACTAGGCCCAAATCACAGGCTGTTTAACCACAGGATGCTAACTGCAACTTAGCACAGCAGGCCTTTTCTCCCTCCCTGTTCTCTCTTCTTTCCCTCACTCTGATCCCTCCCTGTTCTCTCTTCTTTCCCTCACTCTGATCCCTCCCTGTTCTCTCTTCTTTCCCTCACTCTGATCCCTCCCTGTTCTCTCTTCTTTCCCTCACTCTGATCCCTCCCTGTTCTCTCTTCTTTCCCTCACTCTGATCCCTCCCTGCTCTCTCTTCCTTCCCTCACTCTGATCCCTCCCTGCTCTCTCTTCCTTCCCTCACTCTGATCCCTCCCTGCTCTCTCTTCCTTCCCTCACTCTGATCCCTCCCTGTTCTCTCTTCTTTCCCTCACTCTGATCCCTCCCTGTTCTCTCTTCTTTCCCTCACTCTGATCCCTCCCTGTTCTCTCTTCTTTCCCTCACTCTGATCCCTCCCTGTTCTCTCTTCTTTCCCTCACTCTGATCCCTCCCTGCTCTCTCTTCCTTCCCTCACTCTGATCCCTCCCTGCTCTCTCTTCCTTCCCTCACTCTGATCCCTCCCTGCTCTCTCTTCCTTCCCTCACTCTGATCCCTCCCTGTTCTCTCTTCTTTCCCTCACTCTGATCCCTCCCTGCTCTCTCTCTCGCTCTCTGCTCTCTGCTTTTCTTTCTCCCTTCCTCTCTCACTCTTCTGCTTCTTCCTCTCACTCTTTCTTTGAGCTGTTAACACAGAAGAAAATAAAGATTTGGAGGTAGAGAATGCAGCGAAGTATGTACGCTCTCTTTTCTTTCTGCTCTCTCTCAGGGGAATAAGAGGAGAGGGGATTTTCAAAGCAAGCCCTTCCTGCCTTTCCTCTCCACTGCTCCCTCCACACTTAAACACATTGCTCCTCTCTTTGAGACATTGCTATTACATTATACTACCTTCCACACACACACACTCCAACATAATGCTGCAGAAAATTATACTGTACAGATACAATCTCAATTAAGCTCAATGCTGATCTTGGATCAGATTGCGGGTCACACACAGCTTTATTCTCGTGAAATTTCAGGAATTTTTGACTAAAAATGTTTGACCATTAACAATCCTATTTATCCCTAAGTCCTAAACCTTAACCCCAAAACCATAAACCTAACCCTTAAGCTTTAAAATAGCATTTGAAAAAAAGTGTTTTTCTACACTAAAGATATTCGGGTGAATTATTAGGGCATTGGGGTCCTGTTAAGCTAGGAAAACAAGTGCGCACACACACACACACAGTATCAAAAGCAGCGCTCAATTTGGGGTTTCCCCCCCTATGTACCTGTAAAGGGTCCTGTTGTCTGGTACAGTACAGTCACCCATCAAGGGGCTCACAGCACGGTTAAGGGGAAGCACTATACCCCCCTGGAAGACCAATGAGATTACCTTAGGCCTGGCCAATGAGAGGCCTGAGCTTCTAAATAGTCTGTTCATCTGAATGGGCTGCGATCAGACCTGGCTTCAGATACTTGATTGAGCTCAATGGAACCCATAGAATATACCCCAAACTGCAAACCTGCCTGCCTGGATTTCAAATAGTATTTGAACCCAGGTCTGGCTGTTGTAGGGGTTAATGTACTGTAGGAACACAGGGAAATATTGTGGGGATAACACTGTGCCTTTGTGTCTTTAGGCTACTTTGTCACACACTGCTGCCATGCCTGTGATACCATGTCGCCGTGTGTGTGCTTGTTTCTGTCTCACTTCTCACTAGTTGTGTGTGTGTGTGTGTGTGAAAAGAGAGAACGGGGGGGCGAGTCATTGAAATCTGTGGTTACAGTTTAGTGGTAGAGGGTGTGCGTCCGTGCGTGTGTACATTTGAAGTCGGAAGCTGCATACACTTAGGTTGGATTCATTAAAACTCGTTTTTCAACCACTCCACACATTTCTTGTAAACAAACTATAGTTTTGGCAAGTCGGTTAGGACATCTACTGTGTGCATGACACAAGTCATTTTTCCAACAATTGTTTACAGGCAGATTATTTCACTTATGATTCACTGTATCACAATTCCAGTGGGTCAGAAGTTGACATACACAGTAAGCTGACTGTGTAATTAAACAGCTTGGAAAATTCCAGAAAATGATGTCATGGCTTTAGAAGCTTCTGATAGGCTAATTGACATCATTTGAGTAAATTTGAGGTGTACCGGTGGGTGTATTTCAAGGCCTACCTTCAAACTCAGTGCCTCTTTGCTTGACATCATGGGAAAATCAAAAGAAATCAGCCAAGACCTCAGAAGAATGTAGACCTCCACAAGTCTGGTTCATCCTTGGGAGCAATTTCCAAATTCCAAATGTATCACGTTCATTGGTACAAACAATAGTACGGAAGTATAAACACCATGGGACCACGCAGCCGTCATACCGCTCAGGAAGGAGACGCGTTCTGTCTCCTAGAGATGAACGTACTTTGGTGCGAAAAGTGCAAATCAATCCCAGAATAAGATGCTGGAGAAAACGGGTACAAGAGGATTTATATCCACAATAAAAGAGTTCTATATTGACATAACCTGAAAGGCCGCTCAGTAAGGAAGAAGTCACTGCTCCAAAACTGCCATAAAAAAGCCAGACTACGGCTTGCAACTGCACATGGGGGCAAAGATTTGTACTTTTTGGAGAAATGTCCTCTGATCTGATGAAACAAATATAGCTCACCAAAAAAACTAAACTCACCCAACTTATTATGGGAGCTTGTGGAAGGCTACCCAAAATGTTTGAACCAAGTTAAACAATTTTAAAGGCAATGCTACCAAATACTAATTGAGTATATGTAAACTTCTGACCCACTGGGAATGTGATGAAAGAAATAAAAGCTAAAAGAAATCATTCTCTCTACAATTATTCTGACATTTCACATTCTTAAAATAGGGGTGATCCTAAGACATGGAATTTTTACTAGGATTAAATGTGAAAAACTGAGTTTAAATGTATTTGGCTCAGGTGGATGTAAACTTCCAACTTCAACTGCATGTGACCATGTGTGAGGGAGTGTTTTCTTGTGTCCCACTGTGTGTGGCTGTGCCTCCCCATGTCCTCATGCAGCCTATCAGTAGATAAAGATAAGAAAGCGTTCCCCTGACTGGATCCCGTGCTGTGTTTTCATTCCTAAGGTTGTGTGACACTAATACTAAACTGTTTCCCTCTCCAACCAGGAAGTGATGCAATAGGAACAGGATGTGAAGGGGTCAGCTATTACACCAATATGATTCTGTCTGCCCGAGGTTGGAGGGGATCAGAAAGGAGTGGTCAGAGATTGGTTTAGTCACACAGATGTGGGTGGGGGTTAGGGGAAGTGGCTTCGGTGACGTGTGTGTCTGTGTGTGTGTGTGTGTGTGTGTGTGTGCCTTTAAAACCTCTAGGGGCTTTAAAGGCTTGTAGTGTCACTGGCTCAAGATCTACCGATGTGGCATTTAGTCAGCAGTGTAAAAGGTGGGAAATAAATAATTAAATCACCTATTTTCTAATCTGTCCACAAGAGGGCGCTCTGTCATTGTCATTAGATGGCACAACGAGGCTTTGTGATACAGAATACCACGATAACGTCCCAAGTGGCACCCCATTCCCTTCATAGTGCATTACAGAGCCCTAGTGCACAATAAGGGAATAGGGTGAAATTTGGGACACAGTTATTGACTAGATGTGGCTGACAGTCCACTTCGACTCTTATCGCCAATGTCTGAACATAGGTATTATGGCATCCAGCATGTGTTATACTGTATCTCTGGCAGACAACAGGGAATAGCCTCCTGCCGTTGCGCAGCCGTATCTATCCACATTATAGAGCTCTTTTTGGCGGTTGCCATGGTAACATGTAAGAAGGTTGAGCTGGTGAAGTTGTGGATTCATCGCGGCCACTGTGCGATGAAATTCTCTCTTAGTAAATGTGTCTGCGTATGCTTGTGTGCACGTGAATTTAAATGTTTTAATCCTTTCAATTGTAATGTGATTCCTGTATTCAAATGAGGTACTCTGTGTCTGCCTACAGATGGCGGATATGTCTGACGATGAGCTGGACCACGGGGCAGAGGAGGAGGACAGTGATAAGGAAGACCAGGACCTGGACAAAATGTTTGGAGCCTGGTTGGGAGAACTGGACAAACTCACACAGGTATTGCAGTAGGGGAGGATGGGCGTATCCTGGTAGCCGTGTCATGGATACCATATCTTGGCAATGGAATCCTAGCAAACCAAATCCAAGTAACCATATTCTAGTAACAATATCATAGTAATAGTATCCATGCAACCATGTCTTAGTAACTGTAACCTAGTAACCGTACCCTTGCAATCGTATCCTGGTAACCGTATCTCGCCAACTATATTATCCTAGTTTCCCACCCATTCGCTGAGTCATGTTAGCTTTCTTCCACTTCCTTCAAGCCTGTTAAAGCTGGTATTGTTATGCATTAAAGACTTGCTCCTGTACTTTGTTTTATGTGTAGTAGCGGTCAACCGATTCTGATTTTTCAACGCCGATACCGATTTAAAACAGCAAAAGATGTTTATGGTTAGGTACATTTGTGCAATGATTGTGCTTTTTTTCGCGAATGCGCCTTTGTTAAATCATCACCCATTTGGCGAAATAGGCTGTGATTCGATGATGAAATAACAGGCACCGCATTGATTATATGCAACTCAGGACAAGCTAGTGTCGTGTCTTTGGCTATGCCGGATTAAGTGATAAGACATGCTATTCTATAAAATAATTTCTCCGTAATTAATATTACCTGATTGAGCTAATCATGTAAATGTAATTAACTAGAGAGTCGGGCACCACAACATAATATTTATAGAGCTGTAATATAAGACCTAGTAATATTTTACATCAATAGCAGTCAATATCAATCGTCATCTTAATTCAGTCTCATCTGAAAGTTGTAAATTCTTGGTTATCTGCACGAACCCTGGTTAACAATTTGAATCAGCAATACAAAATTGGGTTTAATTATTTATTTACTAAATACCTAACTAATCACACAGAATTACACATAATTAAATCATAACTTGATTACAAATTATGTCATAAAGGAAACTTCCCTAGCGGGCGGAACAGATATGACAGCTGGTTACACAAAAGAAAAGGGCTTGGTTTGAGTGAAAGAGCGGGAAGACTGAGGGACACAGGGAGAAACTGTGCTATCGTAAATACAGTATCTGATGCATTCTAAATTACCATTTGGAAAAGGAAAATGCAATAAATATTTACTCTGAGCTGCGCTTTGGTAGGTTGGAGGTAGATGGAAGTCCGTGTTGCCAAACCGAGTCCTTTGAAGAATGTCTCTGGTTGTCAATTGGATACGTTGTAGTAACGTCGCTGGGTGATAGACGGAATACTCTGTCTGTTCCTTCCTAACCCTCGCTGCAGCTGCTGTTGCTAACTCAACGGCTAGGAGGTATCACTTCTGTAGTGAATAAGAGTGCAAAGTTCATACCATTCACAACCAAAGCTCACGCTGATGTTGGCTTCGTTCTGTAGTTATTATCAGAACCATTCTGACATAGGACCGCCGTCCTACATCCTCGGAACAGGAGGTTATATTGTCGTCAAGGGCTTATATAGGAAGGAAGAGGAGGGTGTGTTTGAAAAGTTTCATAGCCCATGTCCCGTCACAGGGGCGGGCCACTGATTGAGCAGAGCCCTATCTTATGAAAACCCAAATCTCACATTTTAGATGCTAAAATCACATTTCATCCCATCACGAATAATTTCATATTCAAACATTTAAATTGAACAACAATTCCATGTGAATCCGATAACTCTGATGTGTAGACTTTCCACTGTAGAGTTTGTCATCTTATCATTGATGAGAATATCTCAATTGACAACCGAACTGACATCATATTTATTAAGTACCACCGCATATGTTCAATTGGTCGGATTACCAGAATATAGTTCATTTCCCCCCACCTTCTGATGTTCCCAGAATCTCTGTTAACTTTGCAAATGTAACATCAGTAGGGTAGAGAGAGGAAAAAGGGGGTGAGAGGTATTTGACTGTCATAAACCTACCCCCAGGCCAACGTCATGACACTATTTAAACTAGTAATATCATCAACCATGTGTAGTTAACTAGTGATTATGTTAAGATTGATAGTTGTTTTATAAGATAAGTTTAATGCTAGCTAGCACCTTACCTTGGCTCCTTGCTGCACTCGCATAACAGGTGGTCAGCCTGCCACGCAGTTTCCTCGTGGATTGCAATGTAATCGGCCATAATCGGTGTCCAGAAATGCAGATTACCGATTGTTATGAAAAACTTGAAATCGTCCCTAATTAATCGGCCATGCTAATTAATCGGTCAACCTCTGTGTAGTTCATACATGCATAATCTATGAGAATGTCTTACCTCAATTAGCCATGGAATCCCTAGTTTGAACAGCGACTGTTTTCTGGAATCCGTGGGGTGCCATTTTCCCTACATTTACCCCCACGTGGGCCAGTCCCCTAGCAATTTGCGTTTCAGCCAATGAGCTTCCGCCCCTCGCCATTTGAGTGACAGCTAGCAAGACGCACACACAGTAGAGCGAGAGGGCAATAATTTGTGAGGTAGTACGCAATATTCGGTGACTATTCAGAACGAGTGGCTAAAAAGTATCAGAGACCATCTTTAAGATGTTGGGGATTTTGATAGTGTGATTTGTCCTCTACAGAGTCTGGATGACGGGAAGCCACAGAAGTTGGTCCAGAAGGCCCCTCTCAGACAGGAAACCAACATGGCTAACTTTTCGTACCGCTTCTCCATGTACAACATCAACGGTAAGACACACACTCAGACCTATATGCCCTACCTACTTCCTGCAGAGCAATGGTGTCTGTGACATGCCTGTGTGACCCACACAACCATTGCTTTACTGCTGTGCAAAAGTACCTTTTCAACTGTCACACTTTCATGAAATCAATATTTTAGCTTCTATTTAGTGTGTGTGTGTGTGTGTGTGTGTACTAGCATGTGTGTATACAAAATAACATGGATTCACACTCCCCTTTTCCCCCTCCTTACAGAGGCTTTGAACCAGACGACAGAGACCGTAGACCTGGATGCCCTGATGGCTGACCTGTGTTCCATAGAACAGGAGCTCAGCACCATCGGCAAGCCCAACACCGGCACCGCCCGCCAGGCTAAATGCCAACAGCGATGCCCGGGGGGTCGCAGCGCCAGTGTCAAGCAAACTGGCAGTGGTGGGGGGAGTAGCAGCGGGGGCAGCACCAGCAGTAGTACCCGGGCCTCACCGGCCTCCACCGTCCGAGGGGGCAGCTCCAACTCCCACGGGCGCCCGTCGGCATCGAACCTCTCGCTGGACGACATCACGGCCCAGTTGGAGCAGGCGTCACTCAGCATGGATGAGGCGGCGCACCAGACTTCTTCCTCCTACACCTCGACCACCCTCCGGCGCTCCTCGGCAGGTTCCTCGTCCTCGCAGCACCGGAGGACGGGCTCGGTGGGCACGGTTAGTGAACACGAGGCGGGGGGCCACTCCTCGAGGTCCAGTGTTAATTCTGCATCCGCGTCCAGCATGGACTCTCTGGATATCGACAAGGTGCTGTCTAAGACAGTAGGAGGGCCCGAGCAGGACGGGGGTTCACAAGGCCCCCAGCCGCCACAGGGCCCGGCCAGTACTGAGGTAAGGCACACACACTCATACACACACTCCAATCTTCACAATCCTCTTTTCCCAATTGTTTCCTAAAAACTAACTAAAATGTACCATGAATAGCAATATCTCTTCGTGAAACATTATTACCACTGATAGTTCATTTCTATCCTCTGTTGTCTGTATGAGAGTCAACCTGCAAACAAGGCCCAGTTATCTCAGCCTATCAAAAGCCCTTTTTCATGTGCAGGCTTTTAGTTCGGGCAGGGTAATGATTGCCGTTTATGGGGCATTGTGGGACTTCCTTTATTCAGACTAAAAGGGTGGGCTGGCTGTCTGAGTTATGACAGTGAAAGGCTGTTTGGTTAGGGGGGGAAATAAACTGCTGCAGTGGTTTGTTTGTTCAAATATGATGAATGATGATGAATGGTATGATGATGAGTGTGTGTGTGTGTACGCACGTCCTCTCGAAACCACCCTCTCTAGTTCCTTGCATGGTACACTTCCACTTTCACGTCCCAACTGCATGTCAAGTGTGCACCGTACAACTCATTGTATTACATTTGTTTGCTATCCGTGTAACACGCAATGTTATGTGTGTGTGTGTGTATACTACCCATTGGAAACATGGGTAGTATACATTTACAGTACAGCGAATGCATTGTAATCATTGTAATCACTGAAGTCTGCATGTGTGATATGGATTACAATGTATCTACTGTACCCGTTTTGCTGTAAACTCAACCTGCTTGACTTAAGTACGGGAACTTAGTTTAGGTTTACAAGATGGAAAGGAGAAAATATATATGCCACTTAGCAGAGGCTTTTATCCGAAGCGACTAACAGAACAGTGCCTGCATACATACAGTATGTAGTATGTTGTCACTATTTGAACCCACACCCTGGCATTGCTAACGCCACACATGACCACATATAGAATCAGTATGCGATGGAGAGATTGAATAAGTGGAAGGTAAGGTGTTGAAAGGATAATGTGAACATTTTAAATGGAGAAAGAGAGCTTAACGCCTACTTGAATAAAGTGCACCTTCCCCCGTCCCCTTGCATGTTTACTGTTTGTGTGTGTTTGCATCCTCTCTGCACCCATAATGCATCTCCCCATTTCCCAGCATGCCTCACTACTGCGACGGGCCAATGGTAAGCCGGCCAGACGGCAGCTTGACTTCACTTCACGGGAGGGTGAAGTGGATCTGGACACTGTAAGTGTGTGTGTGTGTGTGTGTGTGTGTGTGTGTGCGTGTGCTGGAGAAAAAGCAAGACCTGTATGTAGTATACAGTAGGTGTGTGATTGTGTACAGGTGGGTATTAGCAATCAACTTCAGTAATCACAGCAGTATAATCTTTAGAAAATATGCTTTTGATAAATCGTCTCTCTTCCCCATCCACAGCGATCTAATATGACTACCACCACAAACAATGCTCCAACTTTTGGACCTCTCTTGCTTCCACACTTTAACCCCCCCCCTTTCAAAAGCATTTTTAATGAGCCATTGAGAATCATTGCCCTGACTGTCTTATCTGTTTCTCTCCTCACCTCTGCGCCACCAAGCACTCTTATCTGGACAGAGAAACGTCCCTCATTCTGAAAAGCATTGCAGGAAAGCCTTCTCACCTGCTGACCAAGGTGACGCCTCATTCGCTTGCTTATGCTTGCTTGTGATTGAACTACACTTCTTTACCATCTCCCTAAGCTCCTCCCACAGTGCCAACACCCACCCACAATGCTTGATTGACCTGATTTGGCTTGTTTTACTTCTCTCTCATCCTTCCGTAGCTTTCTTTTCTCGCCTTTCTCCTGTATGCAGCCCCCTGCTTATATCCCTCCTTTGTCCATTTTATTTTTCTCGTGTTCCTCCCTGTGCTGATGTGTCCATTTTATTACCTGCCCTCCTTTCCTCTAGTAGGGGGAAAGAAATGTAGGGTAGGTAACTGGCACTGCGGCTCAGTACAGTTTTGCACTCTATCTAACTTCACTGTCATGACAGTCTTGCAGACAGACCTGGGTCAATATACACTTATGTAAAAGACTTTCAAATGTTCTTGACTTGATTTGCCTGGGACAATAGAACCAACATAATCCCAAAAGTGCAAAACCAAGCACACCTACCGACCATACTTTTCCTGAGTTGAATTTGAAAGTACGTGACATGCGTTTGACCCAAATCTGGAGTGTTGTTTTATAATAACCCCATACATATGGGCTGCGTTCAGTTGCACTAGGTCTGGAGCATGACTGCATGCCTGTGTGCGTCGATGCTGGTTGATATGTGCCTGAGCTTAGAGAAATGGAGCTAGATGTGTGTGTGTGTGTGTGTGTGTGTGTGTGTGTGTGTGACTGAACGCTCCCTTTTATATTATGAAGTCTTTGATGTGTGAGCCACTAATGCTATGGTATAAACCAGTGTTCCTCAACCTGCGGTCCACGGGCCGGGTCTGGTCCTTGGGATGTTGCTTACCGGTCCCTCAGGCGGTTAGTTGTCGGACACTGATTCGGTCAACTTTCCAGTGCTCGGTTTAATGGAAGTGGTCAACCAGGGAAGAATGGTTATTTTACATACGTAAACAGTAGCTTGCAGCCCCCTGGTCCAAAAAAGGTTGAGAAACACTGGTATCAAGGTTGGTGTCGATTCCATTTCAATTAGATCAATCCAGGAAGTTAACAGAAATTCAAATTCCAATGTTCTTTATTGTTTCTTACTGAATTGAGACAATGTTCATGGAATTGACCCCAACCCTGTCTGGTATGGTAAGCATGATCCTGAAACCAACAGGAGCTGAGACTTTGACATTGTTACAAGGCTACTTAGCTGAAAACGTCAATGGATTTGACCTGAGCCCTCCTCTCCAAAGCTAAAGAGAAATAACAAGCCCGGTCATTTTATAGATGACTGACTGGTCTGGTGCAGTGAAATGACACAGGGACATTTCCATGAAGAAAATAAGGAGCAGTGTAGTATGTTTAAGATATTTGTCTCAAATAGCTGGCCTGTTTCATTTGAATCGGCCTTAATCTTCTTTCGGGTTAGAAAAGAGGGTCGCTCTCTCCCCCTCTCGGTGCTCCACTATTCCTTCGCTCTCTTTCTCTCTCTCTCTATCATGTGTGTTTATTTATCCATCATCTTTAATCTAGAACCCCTTCTCCCCTCCCTCCCCACAGCTTTGCACAGTAAAGTACATTCTTGGCATTTGTTTGATGGTTGTGTGTCAGATGTTGACTTTGGTGGATTGTAAAAGTTGGCCACTTTCGATCATGATTTATTTTGCCTTCAAAACAAAAGCCGCTGAGCCAAGTGCTCGTCCTGGGATACACAGGGAGCAGTAGTGATAGATACTGTATTCCAGGGTGAAGAATGGAGATATACTGTATTTCTGTCAATGCTGTAAATGGCAAAAAAAAAAAAAAAATGTAAATACAATTTTACCCCCTTTTTCTCCCCAATTTCGTGGTATCCAATTGTTAGTAGTTACTATCTTGTCTCATCGCTACAACTCCCGTACGGGCTCGGGAGAGACGAAGGTTGAAAGTCATGCGTCCTCCGATACAGAACCCAACCAAGCCGCACTGCTTCTTAAATAAGCGCGCATCCAACCCGGAAGCCAGCCGCACCAATGTGTCGGAGGAAACACTGTGCACCTGGCAACCTTGGTTAGCGTGCACTGCGCCCGGCCCGCCACAGGAGTCGCTGGTGCGCGATGAGACAAGGATATCCCTACCGGCCAAACCCTCCCTAACCCGGACGACGCTAGGCCAATTGTGCGTCACCCCATGGACCTCCCGGTCGCGGACGGTTACGACAGAGCCTGGGCGCGAACCCAGGTGGCACAGCTGGCACTGCAGTACAGCGCCCTTAACCACTGCGCCACCCAGGAGGCAACATTTTGACAAATCTCTCTATTGTGATGCTTCAACATTGTTTTGGATGCACAGACCCAAGAGCGTTTGTTTTCAGCTTTCCTTTATTAGCGCAAACGCTAGCCAAGGCCATCTGACATATTAGTACATCTGTTAATAAACAATTATCTCTACACAAAAGACCCAAAACAAATTCGTCAAGCACTTTTTAATTTATACGGAAGGCCTAAATTATCATAATGTATGGGAACGTAATTATGCAGTCATTCTCGGGGGGACGCTAACTGTATTTCTGCTCATTCGAATATTTTGGATGCCAACACCTGGAGGATTGTGGGTAGGAGGAGACATACATCTGTATGTCTTCTGACATAGTATCTCAAATTATTAAACACACATGCAAACGCAACATTTCATGGCTAGGACCTGGGGCCTTATGATTTAATTGACTAATTATGGACTAATTATGGAGTTATTATAGTCCCATGTTGCACAAGGCTATTTGTTTATGAGCTGTTTTCAAGCCGTCCGTCTATGTCTGTATTCAGAATGCCATGTAAATGGGTTTAGAGGGAGAGCGAGAGTGCCTGAGGTGTTTGTGGCATTGGGAGGGTTTGTATGTCAGTGTTACACTACACTTTTACACAGAGACGGCGAGAGAGCGAGGGAAAGAAAGGGTTGCCGTTTCACCACACTATCCCTTCTCCCCTGCTTCATGAGTCAGAATAGAACAACGAAGTACAGAGGGATGATGAGGGAGAGAGGGGGGGGAACAAGAGAAAGGGAAAGAGGGTCAAACTTCAAAGGGAAATAGCGAGACCGGCTTTTTATAGGCGCAGCAGAAAATCCTGTTTTGAATTCAGCCTCCATGGAATCCTGTGAAAATGCAGTAGGAAAGTGCCTACAGTAGAGACTGAGGGATATCTAGTTTCCAGTGTTTACCGAGGAGCATGCAGGAAGCAAAGTGCTGTAGAGGCGGGGGTAGGGGGGGGCGGCTTGGAGAAGAGGCTTTGCGGTCTCTCTGGATGGAAGTCCAAAAGCTAAATTAACAGTGTGACTGGGATTGACTCCATATTGTAATCCTCCATTGGTCCTTTGAACCCTTACACACACGCACACATACAAACACACTCCACACTAAAAGCCTGTCACTGCGTGTTGGCCAAACAGTGCGTTTCTTGCATTACCCCTGCCGCTCATGCAGAAAGGTAGTCTGGGTCAAGGATGGGGTGCCCAGATAAGAGGCTTGGATCTTAATACCACAACCCCCCCCTCCAAATATTCACTGCCCCACTCCTCTAATACCGCTCCCTGTTTACTGTTATCCGGGGGCGGGGGGTCAGCTACCCTGCACTGATTAGATAAGGGGGAAGAGGGTCTGGCGAATGGGTCCCCTTGGTTGGTGAGAGGAGAGCGGGTACACATTGTGATTGGGTGACGGGACAGAGGGGTCCTCTGTCGCCAGCCGGTGAAGGGGTTCTCCTGTTTGTATGGGGATTATGGCTCGGCGATTGGGCACGCTCCCAGGACTCCGCAGCTGTTCCACAGAGAGAGTGGGGAGAGAGAGAGGGGGGAAGCAAGAGAATGTGGAAGGATGGAAGGGGGAGGGGCGTCTCGCCTCCCAGTCTCTCTGAGTTAGAGGGGTTAGTGGTGCTCATCCTGTGCGTAGAGTACGTGTGTGTATGCCAAGGAGCCTGTACTCTCACACTCCACTCCGGTCTTGCTTTCCTGGCTGTAGTCTGTGAGTGGAAGCAGGTTGAAGTTGCTTTGCATTGGTCTCAGTTACTCCCGAAGGACTTAAACAAATATCTCTCCTTCGCTCTTGTTCTTATTTCCTTTTCTTAAATACATTGCTTTCTGCCATTCATCTTGACTCGATAGGGTCTTGGAAGGAGAAGATCGGGATTTTGGAATGGTGACATTCCAACATCGGGAAAATCAATTTGTTTTTGTAGTATCTAGGCTTTCTCTATATACTATGTAAGTGTCTTTGGTTTTTTTGTTTTGTTGTGGAGGAAACGCATACTTTTAGGACCCAACTTCATATCATCTGCAGATTCTTGCCGTTTGGGGAATCCTCCACTATTGTCTCCCATCCACCGTGTAGCGAGACCAAAGGGAAATCCACACCTCGGCTGCTGCTCTAGTAGAGAGAAAGAGCGAGAGGACGATAATGGGGAGAAAGGGATGAAAGAGCGGCCATCTTTGAGCGCTTTTTTCCCCCTCATTTTTTACCAATGGAGCACTGGTGATTTAGGGCAATCTACCGTTGGGTTGGAGTCGGAAGTGTTGGGCTGATCTGTGTGTGAGGACACACGCCTTCTGTGCTGTGGCTACCAGAGATGGAGGTGATGGCGTCTTGCTGGAGGGGCCAGGTAAACGATTCCAGTGCCATTGATGGAATGCACAGTATGTATACGATTACGCATCTCTGGCTGACTGAGAGGTAGAAAGTGATATGTGAGGTGTTGGTCGCACTCTGTCAAATGGAGTTCAGAGGGCATCAACTGAACTGTCTGCCCTACGATGAGGAGAGGTATGGAACGAGTAGGAGAAGGTGATAGAGGAGGAGGTTGGCTCAGTATTGAAGGCTCCTGTTGGTTTTTGTGCATGTATGTGTTTTACCATTGCCTGTGTGTGTGTGTGTGTGTGTGTGTGTGTGTGTGTGTGTGTGTGTGTGTGTGTTAACTGTTGCTGTGTGTCTGTAGGAGGAGCAGGGGGCCAAAGTGAAGGCAGAGAAGATCCGAGTGGCCCTGGAGAAGATCAAGGAGGCGCAAGTCAAAAAGGTAAGGTTCTGACTAGGGTTGCAAAATTCCTGGAACTTTCAATAAATTCTCTGGTTTTTCCCAAAATACCGGTTGGAGGATTTCTGGAATCAGGAGGAAATAAGCAGGAAATCCGAAGACCTCCAACCAGGACTTCTGTAAAAGCAGGGAATTTATTGAAAGTGACCAGAATTTTGCAACCCTAAGTTCTGACCTAACCCACAGTATACACTGTGTTTTTCTACACCTGTTTTTCCACAGTATGTGCTTTACATTCCCATTGGGATACATAGTTCCCTAAGATCCTCTCCTCCATATCTGCTTCAGATTCACTGCGTGAACTGACTTCATTCAGAGAGCTGCAGTGAAGCGCTGTGAAAATAGGTCACTGCAGTGTGTGCCTCTGAAAGAGACGGAGAATGAGAGACAATCAGACATTTTGCACTGGCATCCGTAAGACTGCTTATTCTTTGGGTTGATTTAAACAAGTCTTGTTTTCGTGAACAACTGGGGTCCTTTGCATTGTGTTCCAGTCAGTGAATTGGTTCTGTGAGCCACACCAGGCACCATTTCAGCCCATCGGACCAGTTCACCAGTGTGAGTGAGCTTGAATGAAGTGCAACTGCTCTGAATGAAACAGCTCCATTGAACACAGTGTTTTTTTTTTCTCCCAGTACATTATGGAGAGAGCAGACCCACCATTTCAGCCCACACTGACTGATTGAGCCAGCTGTTTGAGCCCAACAAAATGCACAAGATATTAGCATGCAACAATTGTGCCCTTTTCAAATATGTTGGTGTTTTACACCACGGTAGATAGTATGTTAAATGTATAGAACACAGAAAAATATGTGACATTTTGTGAATCTTGCTTTGAAACTGTGTGTGTTGTTGAATTGGCTCTATATTACCGTATTGCAATATAAAATGCAGCAAAGATTGAACGTTGTATTGAAACCGATTACACCTCCACTTTGCTAGAGGCTTGGATTTTAGATTTGTTTTTAGGAGGGCAGATTTTGGACTCCTATGATTTAGAATCGGAGGATTTTTTTAGGGTGGGGGGGGGTCTATGGCAGCGTCCCTAATGGAACCCTATTCCCTATATAGTGCATGACTTTTGACTAAAAGTAGTGCACTATATAGGGAACAGGGTGCCATTTGGGACTAAACCCATGACTGCGGATGTAGGTCAAACTCAATGGATGCCCATGTCTAGGGCACAGTCGCTTCCTGGCTACAGTTTGGTTTAGTGATCTATTTGATCGGCTCTACTAACTTAGTGATTGGATGCTGTAGTCCCTGTGGAAGGGGATTACTGGGCACTTCCGTGGGTGCTTGCTGTTTTTTGCTCCCTACCATGTCACACACGCTCATAAGCACGTACACACAACAACAACAAACATTTTTATTGTCACATACACCAGATTAGGTGCAGTGAAATTGTATTTTACAGGGTCAGCCATTAGAAGTACGGCGCCCCTGGAACAAATTAGGGTTAAGTGCCTTGCTCAAAGGCACATTGACAGATTTTTCACCTTGTTGGCTCTGATATTTGAACCAGCAACCTTTTTGATTACTAACCCACCTCTCTAACTGCTAGGCTACCTGCCGCCTAGACTCTCACTGCTGGGGCTATGGGAGCCCGGTTGTGTCACAAGGGGGATTTTGTCGCAGTGGTCTCAGATAAGGTTAAGCCTATGGGGTGCATTCAATGGACCAAACCAGCGCTGGAGACCAGGACTGCAGCAGAACAGAGGCCTGAATTGGTTGAACATTGTATACTTTAGATATGTTTTCTAGATGGCAGCATGGAGGCAGGACTAAGTTCATTTGAAGACTGTTTCAGTCTTTGGAGCCGTGACCTTTTTAGATCCACTTGGTAAATACACTGTGTCTGTATCCAAAATGGCACCCTATTCTCTGTATGAAGGCTCTGGTCAAAAGTAGTGCACTATATAGGGAATAGGGTGCCATTTCAGGTGCAGCCTGCATTTTAACCATCATGTCGTGACACCATACTCCACGCTGTGGCATATCTTCTACATGCTTCTACACCTGCATTGCTTGCTGTTTGGGGTTTTAGGCTGGGTTTCTGTACAGCACTTTGAGATATCTGCTGATGTACGAAGGGCTATATAAATAAATTTGATTTGATATCACTGGTTCAAATTACATCCTCAATAGTGGTCCTGGGGGCATGGAAACATCCCTCTTATTGATTTCATATCAACAATTATGTTATGAAGTAGCCTGGTCCAAGATCTGTTTATGCTCTTGCTGACCTCGTCCCCAGGCTCAAGTATCTGGTGCATAGAGCCTGGTAACACTGTGCAACAAAGTGGGACTTGAAAGGGGTGTGATTTTAAAAATTGAGGCAGGAGAGGGAGCGAGCCTGCTTCAGCTGTATTAGATGGGACTTGTATTAGATGGGACTTGTATTAGATGGGACTTGTATTAGATGGGACTTGTATTAGATGGGACTTGTATTTGATGGGACTTGTATTTGATGGGACTTGTATTTGATGGGACTTGTATTTGATGGGACTTGTATTAGATGGGACTTGTATTAGATGGGACTTGTATTAGATGGGACTTGTATTAGATGGGACTTGTATTAGATGGGACTTGTATTAGATGGGACTTGTATTAGATGGGACTTGTATTTGATGGGACTTGTATTTGATGGGACTTGTATTTGATGGGACTTGTATTTGATGGGACTTGTATTTGATGGGACTTGTATTAGATGGGACTTGTATTAGATGGGACTTGTATTAGATGTATTAGATGGGACTTGTATTCGATGAAAAATTGCAAATTGCCAATCAAAATAAAAGTTTTATCACATTGACCATATTATTTGGGGGAAGACCCATTTGTTAGGGCGTTGTTATGTGTGAACTATTTCTAAGGTATGTACTTTCAGACTTTCCAAACTCACGTCCTTTGAAGTCTACAATGTAGGGGGGAGTTAGGGGTTATGCTAGATAGTGATGGACTAATAGATCAGCCAATTTAAAACCAGCGGTTGTTTAGTCCGCTCCTGCCATAGACTTTCGGTCAAGTCCTGTTCTGAGGCGCTGTAAAACTCAACCGAGAGGGAGCCAGCTGGTGGACGAGGTTAAGTTCTTGCTAACTCCATTGCCATCATTCTCAAGCCAAAACATTCGTTATGACCAGAGGTTTGGCACGGTGGCACAAACAGCCTGGCACTCAGGCTAGTGTTAGAATTGTTCCATACAAAGAGCCTGGCACTCAGGCTAGTGTGAGAACTGTTCCATACAAACAGCCTGGCACTCAGGCTAGTGTGAGAACTGTTCCATACAAAGAGCCTGGCACTCAGGCTAGTGTGAGAACTGTTCCATACAAACAGCCTGGCACTCTGGCTAGTGTGCGAACTGTTCCATACAAAGAGCCTGGCACTCAGGCTAGTATGAGAACTGTTCCATACAAACAGCCTGGCACTCAGGCTAGTGTGAGAACTGTTCCATACAAAGAGCCTGAATGTTCTGCACCTCTTCCGCCGCCTCTTTCTCCTCATCCCTCTTCGTCGTCCTCCTCAGCTGGTGATCCGGGTGCACATGTCGGACGAGAGCTCCAAGACCGTGATGGTGGATGAGAGACAGACTGTCAGACAGGTGCTGGACAGCCTGCTGGACAAGTCCCACTGTGGCTACAGCCCCGACTGGGCACTGGTGGAGACCATCAACGAGCTACAAATGGGTATGGATATACTGTCAGACAGATACTGGGAATATACTGGGGGGGAGAGGTCAGATATTGGGGAGATACTTGAGAAGATACTGGAGGACCCTGGGGGCGATATTGAGGATGATACTGGTGGATAAACTGGGGGAGAGTGAGGCATACTGGGGAAGTACTGTGCCACTGAGACAAACGTGGACACTCGGACAGTATCAGCTTGTAGTGTTAGGTAGTCTAGGTAGTAGCTCGTATTGTATCCGTTTGTGTTTTCAAGACTGCCCTAGAGTGCCTCTGTAACTGTTGATCTGTCTGACGGTGTGAGGCAGGGATGGGCGCCCAGCCTTTATAATGCTAGACGAAGCACTCGCGTTTAGGCGCAGGCAGCGTGGTTATTTAAGCTGCGTCACACATAGCGCCCTTTTCCTTCTATAGTGACCAGGGTATGCTTAGTCCGGATTGAATCATGTTTCACACACACACTCCCTCGCTCTTTCTGTCCTCAGAGCGGATCTTTGAGGACCATGAGAACTTGGTGGAGAACCTACTGAATTGGACCAGAGACAGCCATAACAAACTGATGTTCATCGAGCGCATCGAGAAATATGCCCTCTTCAAGAACCCCCAGGTAGGAACTAGGAAACCCTCCCAATGTGTTGTGTGTACACTACTCGCACAGCTTTAGTGTGGAGTACACACATTTCTTATGCCTGCTAAGAGCCCTTGAGTGTGTGTTTTTAAGAAGTAGGTCACAGCTCTGGCAATAAACGACTGAATAATGCATTGGACATGAGAAGGCTAGGTGAGCCAGCTTGCCTGGAGGAGTGTGTGTGATCTGCTGTTTTCAACTCGTGTCTAATTCTCCTTTGCTTTCCTTGCCTCGTTCTCTCTATTTTCCCCACTTATTTACAGAACTACTTGTTGGGGAGGAAGGAGACCTCTGAAATGGCCGATAGGAATAAAGAGGCCCTACTGGAGGTGAGACATACATGCTCACTCACACAGTCTCTCCCAATCTACCACCCACATCTCTCTCGCCCCCCCCCCTTTGATTACGCTAATAATGATGTGTTTGTGCAGGAGTGTTTCTGTGGCAGCTCGGTTTCAGTACCAGAAATAGAGGGAATCCTATGGCTGAAGGATGACGGGAAGAAGTCGTGGAAGAAACGATACTTCCTGCTGCGCGCATCAGGGATCTACTACGTGCCCAAAGGCAAAGCTAAGGTTAGCCACCCACTGACTACGTCGATCATAACCACTTTGTGACAACTGCTGATGTAAAAAGTGTTTAACCCTGTGTGTGTGTGTGTGTGTGTCCCTGATTGTGTGTATTCGGTTCACATGTTGTCAGTTAATGAGAAACAGATCTACACCATCTCTCTGGTATTTCCTGTTTCGGGATATGACTCCACCGGGATCGACCGAGCATGTGCCTCCTCTCCTATTGCATCATGGGTCATTGGTTACCCCCTGAGACCAATATTTCTCAACTGCAGCCCCGTGTTGTGTGTGTGCTTTAGCTTTTAACCCAGGGTCGTGTTCAGAAGTTAACCTTGGACTTGTATTTTTCAAAACGTTTTCCCATTGCGTTGGGGTTAGTAGAGGTTCAAATCGTATTTTTTGTCCCACTCCCACACCGTTTCTGTATTCTCTTTCTTGTCCTCTCTGATTATCCCATCAGTTGTCTCCTTTTTTATGTATATACAATGCCACCTTGTGGGGTGTTAATTCTGCAGTGAATGAACCAGAAATCTGATAAGATTTGGCACGTTGAGTTGTTGCAACACACACACGCACAACACTAAAAGCCTGTCACTGTGTGTTGGCAAAACAGTGCGTATTTCAACCTCTACTTACATTAATACCTTAACAAACCAGGTTGGCCTCTAGACATGGGCCTTGGCCCGCCTGTAACCAATATCATATAATCAATTATATGTCAATATAAACTCAGCAAAAAATGAAACGTCCTCACTGTCAACTGAGTTTATTTTCAGCAAACTTAACATGTGTAAATATTTGTATGAACATAAGATTCAACAACTGAGACATAAACTGAAGTTCCACAGACATGTGACTAACAGAAATGGAATAATGTGTCCCTGAACAAAGGGTGGTCAAATCAAAATGAACTGTCTGTATCTGGTGTGGCCACCAGCTGCAATAAGTACTGCAGTGCATCTCCTCCTCATGGACTGCACCAGATTTTCCAGTTCTTGCTGTGAGATGTTACCCCACTCTTCCACCAAGGCACCTGCAAGTTTTCGGACATTTCTGGGGAGAATGGCCCTAGCCCTCACCCTCCTATCCAACAGGTCCCAGATGTGCTCAATGGGGTTGAGATCTGGGCTCTTCGCTGGCCATGGCAGAACACTGACATTCCTGTCTTGCAGGAAATCACGCACAGAACGAGCAGTATCGCTGGTGGCATCGTCATACTGGAGGGTCATGTCAGGATGAGGGAGGAGGATGTCTTACCTGTAACGCACAGCGTTGCGACTGCCTGCAATGACAACAAGCTCAGTCTGATGATACTGTGACACACCGCCCCAGACCATGACAGACCCTCCACCTCCAAATCGATCCCGCTCCAGAGTACAGGCCTCGGTGTAACGCTCATTCCTTCGACGATAAACACGAATCCGACCATCACCCCTGGTGAGACAAAACCACGACTCGTCAGAGAAAAGCACTTTTTGCCAGTCCTGTCTGGTCCAGCGACGGTGGGTTTGTGCAACATAGATGACGTTGTTGCCGGTGATGTCTGGTGAGGACCTTCCTTACCACAGGCCTACAAGCCCTCAGTCCAGCCTCTTTCAGCCTATTGCGGACAGTCTGAGCACTGATGGAGGGACGATCAGCTGCCTGTCCTGCAGGTCGGATGTACTGATCCTGTGCAGGTGTTGTTACACGTGGTCTGCCACTGCGAGGACGATCAGCTGCTCATCCTGTCTCCCTGTAGCGCTGTCTTCGGCGTCTCATATTACGGACATTGCAATTTCTTGCCCTGGCCACATCTACAGTCCTCATGCCTCCTTGCAGCATGCCTAAGGCACGTTCACGCAGATGAGCAGGGACCCTGTGCATCTTTCTTTAGGTGTTTTTGAGTCAGTAGAAAGGCCTCTTTAGTGCCCTAAGTTTTCATAACTGTGACCTTAATTGCCTACCTTCTGTAAGCTGTTAGTGTCTTAACGACCGTTCCACAGGTGCATGTTCATTACTTGTTTATGGTTCATTGAACAAACATGGGAAACAGTGTTTAAACCCTTTACAATGATGAACTGTGAAGTTATTTGGATTTTTATGAATTATCTTTGAAAGACAGGGTCCTGAGAAAGGGATGTTTCTTTTTTTTGCTGAGTATATCTCTACTCACTCTCCTCTTTCTCCCTCCATATAGACTTCTCTAGTCTAAAGCCTCGGACAATTTATTTATTTAAAGTTTTTGCGAAAATCGGTCGGCCTTTTAACTTGGAACTGCTGTTGAGAGTTGCAATAGTAGACGGCACAAGAAGTATTTAGAAATGTGGTATTGCATGGGCAGTTTTCCTCTCGTCATTCACTGACAGACCTTAGAGCAGTTGTTCCCAAACTAAAAAATAAAAAAAGGAATTCAGTCCGGCTTTAAACTCGCTTGTAATAGTGGAATGCACAAGGTGCAATTTGGAAATTGGGTAGTGTATCATCACTTCCTCTTGTCATGTTAGTCATTATATACCTTTAGAGAGATAGAAATGTCCAGATCAACTAGCCCATGTCGGTTAACAATTTTATTTCGTTTTTGTAGCCCATAGATATTGTTGTAATTTTCATGTCACTAAATATCACATGAATACACATTAGACATGGCAAAATGTATAGAATTGCAAGAAAATGTGCTTTAAAACTGCAAAACTGTCTTTGCACCCCATGACATAATGTTTGAATTGCAGGAAATACGTTTTAACGTTGCAACATTCTCTCCACCAACAAGAGGGGTGTGAACCGTTTGTGTCATGAACAGTGCTTGTGCCAGTAGAAATAGATGCGCGGGGGGGATGTTCCCCAATGTTGGAAGGTGGCCCGAGTGGGGGTTTGTTGCTATGCCGATAAACAACAATATCCATCCAGACCTTTGCCACCTAGGAAATTGTGTGACCGGACCTTATCAAATAGTATTTGAGTACCCTTGCAATTAATGATATAACCAATCATATCTAAAGATATGAATCCTGTCTCTCCTTCTATATAGGCCTCCCGGGACCTGGTATGCTTTCTACAGCTGGACCACGTTAATGTGTACTACGGCCAGGACTACCGCAGCAAGTACAAGGCCCCCACAGACTACTGCCTGGCCCTTAAGGTAAGCCAAACCCCCCTCCTCCCTTTCACCTAATGGAACACTCCACTTCTGCTTCTTGTGGAGAATTGATTAGGGACTCATTTTTAGACAAGGGGTGGCACATTTTTAGAGTAGAGATGTTGCGGTGAGCCTGGACAAGCCCATTAAGATGGATCTGCTGTGTGAGTGGATGTGGTCTGGGTAATGCCATCCTGTGAGGTCTTAACACCAATGCCCTGTCCACTTAATAGGACCATTACGATCTGCATACTGGAAAGATCGTTTGTCAAACTCATCAGTCACTTTCAGCCTGTCTCCACGCCACTTCTTTTTAAAATCACACAACCCCTGAAAAACACCAACAATAAGTTTTAAGGCGCCACTCTCCTATATTATTAATGTTGATCTGTCTTTAGCTGTAGTCAAACTAACAGGCACAAAGGCAATTATCAAGGATGGTTTTGGAATCAATATCTTTTCCCGGAACGATCATGGCTGCTCCGACACCTAGACAGAATAGAACTAGAAAGGAACTCAAATAGAACTAGAAAGGAAAATGACTTTGAGAAGACGTCTAAAATATGTGTGTTCCCGACGTTGAAGTTGGGTTCAATTTAGGTGCTGAATGAACGTTGTAAATATGTATTTTCTGGATGTTCAAATCGGTTCTGAATGAAAGTTGAACAGATGGAATTTATAGCCTGTCTATGTTTGGGCCAAATCAAGGCTGGTCTAGACCGGACAAAATCTGAACATAGACATCTATGATTGGTTCGATTTGTTCCGGACTGGACCAAAAACCCAACGTACGTGGAAATCCAGACCGTTTTAAACGGCACAAAAAAAGGCGTCTGGACAGGACCAAAAAAACACAAAAGGTGTCAGTGTTGGTCCCTGTTTATTGAGGTATAGACCACAGTGTCACCTGAAATTGAATTTTAGGATGCCCATCTATGTGGTGGGCCTACCGTTTGTAAAACACCCAAAAAAGACGTCCGGACAGATCCAAAAATACGTCAGTGTCGGTCCACGCTTACTGGGGTGTAGCCTACCGTGTGGCCCACAATGGAATTTTAGGAATGCCCATTCATGTGGGTAGGCCCACCGTTTGTAAAAAATAAATAAATAAACTGTCTGTTGCATTGTCTTTATTAGTCCTGATTCCCGTGAGTAATCAATTTGGCTATTTAAACTCCTACCCAACTTTTTCCGGAGGAGTTATCCTGAATCTATTTGCAATGTGTTTACACAGCGGGAAATGTAGAAGTGTTTCCTTTTTCACTATGATCAGCTTGTAAAAAATACAAACTTAAAACCACTGATCAGGACAATTTAGCCCATGGGATCAAACTTCTGGACAGCAGAAGGACCTGATTGGCCATTCCATATTGTCCATTCCTCCAAAGAACGAAGTGAAACTACATTTGTAGTGTTGTCATGGTAACACGCATGTCTCTGTGTGTTCAGCACCCCCAGATCCAGAAGAAGTCCCAGTACATCAAGTATCTGTGCTGTGATGATGTCAGGACCCTCCACCAATGGTTCAACGGCATTCGCATCGCCAAGGTAAACCTTAACCTCCTCGTCACTCTCAAACATGACTATTAGAGGCTATATAGAACTTTTGCTCTTAAGCCAAAAGGGGTCCCCTAAACTTAAAGCTTTTATTTTAATTTTTTTAATTTCCCCGAAAACTAAAGATGGTGTTTTACAAGATTTGGTCAATATTAAATCCTATATTTACATGAAGCATGCAACCAAAATACACTGGGGGAAAAAAATATACACCATTCGATGTAAACAATTAGCAACTGTGACCTCTCTCTTTCCCCCACGATGGCGGTGGTGTAGTACGGGAAACAGCTGTATGTTAACTACCAGGAGGCCATGAAACGCACAGAGGCGGCCTACGACTGGTCCTCCCTCTCCACCTCCAGCATCCGCTCTGGCTCCAGCTCCGGGTCAGCCAGTCTGCCTGGTGAGTCAGCCTTCCAGGGCTTCCAACTGCTCTGGGATCAGCTGCTCAAATCCACGTTGGTCCACTGAGGCCGAATGGTAGTGTCTGGGGGACTGTGATAGACAAGCACAGATCCGGCATCAGCTTGGTTGTCATTTCGAATTCAGTCCAAAGACTACTTTTTGATTCAATTTCTGAATTGGGAGTTCAGATGGAATTGACCACAACCCCTGTCAAGCAGTAGGTAAATTGATTCTAGTTCTGATCTTGAATCAGTTGTTGTGGCTTTAAATCTATCTATAGACACATGGATTCACCTTTTTTTTACACACTCACTCCCATTACTCAAATCTGCAAAATAGCGAGTACTAATATGGCAGTTCGGTGGCTTCAGAGCCTCTTGTTAGCTAATGCATAGGTCAGCAATCTAGTGTTTATATGCTCCGGGGTGAAGTTTCCCCCTAGGTACAGATCTAGGATCAGCTTCCCCTTGCCCAATCCTAACCTTAACCTTAGTGGGGATATTCAACAATGACCCAAGATCAGCATCTAGCGGCTCTCTTCCATGGCTGTGTGTGTGTGTGTCCCAGAGTCCCAGTCGAACCACTCGGGCCAGTCAGACAGTGGAGTGGACACGGCCTCCAGCCACGGGCGCTCCCAGAGCGTGGTCAGCTCCATCTTCTCTGAGGCCTGGAAGAGAGGAACGCAGATGGAGGAGAACACCAGGGTTAGTCCTTCTCCCCTTTGACCTCTTCACTCCAGCATATCCCTCCTTTATATTTCCTCTCTTTCCTCTCTCTTCTCTCTATTTCTCCTCTTTGTCTCCATCAGATTTTTTTACTGAAATGGTTGATTTTTTGTCTCCGTCGCAAGTTTTTCCTCTCTCTTTGCTTGAATTTTTCTTTCACTCACTGCTGGTTCTAGTAAGGTTCTACTTTAGGGTAACACTTTATTTTGATAGTCTGTAGAGCATTTACAGATGGACTATCAGTAACAGGGGGGGCGGCGGCAAGTTTTTTTTGCAGGACCTCCTTCCGTGGAAAAACTAGAACCGCCATTTAAGCTGATGTGCAGTCATTCGGACCGCAACATTCTAACAGTTTAATAATACATTTCATATATGCAATCTCAAAAAAAGAGTAATTTGGTTGTTTTTACGAAGGTCACATTAGAGTACAAAAAAAAAGGTATTTCAAATCACACAGGCGTTTTCATTAGTGTTACTGTTCATTAGTTTGTTAGTTTATGTAAAAACACATTTTAGTTGTGGAGGGCCTTTGTTACAACTATATGAAACAGAAAAGCATATGTTGGAACGCAGTAACAGCTTTTACAAGGGCAAAAAAAGATAATACCCCAACCACCAAGACGCACAGTCAGCAAGATGCACGGTCAAATAATGAAAACATTAGTTGCCTTAACATTATTATCAGCTCCAAGTGTGGTTGATAAATAGGGAAAAGCATCGCAAAAGCTTAAATGGCATTCTAATGAATATTTGACCGCAGTCCAAAATAATCAATTATTGTCAGCTTGTGCTTACATGGTGTGAGTCTTCACTCAATGGCATATGTTGGAGCATGTCACATAAACAACGAAAGCTAGTGAGTGCATTGCTGACGTTGTTTTTTTGTTTGAGATGTAGGGCCTGCTCTCTGTGATGACATTTTGGGGTGATAATTGGCCAGTTGCATTGTCTCTGGCTTGTTCTATCCAAACGGCGCCGTGCCTTCCTTTCTCCTGTCTCACCGTTTTCATTTGGTGGTGGCGCGGGCACCTGCTCAGTGCGCCCAGTTCTGGCTTTTTTTTGCGCTTAGGCCTCGGAGGTGTAGATTCAGGCTGAGGCTCAGAATCAGAAGAATAATCATCAGAGATGTCATCGTGATTCATTTCTTCCCCACTTTCGTTCAGATTTTGCCGCAGCGCTGCACGTGCATCCATTGGTCTACTTGCTATAGTAAATTATGCACACTCTCACTGTGTACTCCAAGTAGGCCGGTGTAGACTGCTTGGATTCGGTGGACTGATATCGGGTACTTACCATTTTCATCTGTGGTATATGTTCAGTTTCGAGGAAATTATTGGTGTAATTATCAACTGGGTACAGCACCTTAATTATCGGGGGGAGGGAAGCAGGCCCTACTGTCGGGAGGAGGGAAGCAGGCCCTACTGTCGGGAGGAGGGAAGCAGGCCCTACTGTCGGGAGGAGGGAAGCAGGCCCTACTGTCGGGAGGAGGGAAGCAGGCCCTACTGTCGGGAGGAGGGGAGGGCAATGGGGGAAACCATAAAGAAAATGACATGCCCTCCTAACACTGGTTATAACACCAGTTCTGTTTGTGATATTAAGATTCTAACAATGGCATTGTGTTTTATAGAATTATTTAGGTAAAGTCAAAAGGCAGCATGACTTAAAATGTCAGAGTAATTAATAAAATTACCTTATGTGGCATGAACACAAACAGTCGTGATGTTTTCAACTGATTTGTCATACAAATCACTTCAAAAGGTAGGTTACCTTTTGGACGTTCATCTAAAATAATTCCAGCATCCAAACAGTGCACTGTGCACCTGCCAACAATTTGCAAGTGGCTGAAACAACTATCTCACCAGAGAAAGCATCCGAGCGAGCAAAACAGCGCCCCCTCTGTCTTACAACGTCAACAAAACGAAGGAGCTGATCGTGGACTTCAGGAGACAGCAGAGAGAGCACGCCCCCATCCACATCGACAGGGCCGCAGTGGAGAAGGTGAAAAGCTTTGAGTTCCTCGGCGTACACATCACAGACAATCTGAAATAGTCCACCCACACAGACATTGTGGGTAAGACGACGTAACAGCGCCTCTTCAACGTCAGGAGGCTGAATACATTTGGCTTGGCCCCTTAAGACAATCACACACTTTTACAGATGCACCATTGAGAGCATCCTGTCGGGCTGTATCACCGCCTGACACCTACAGCACCTGATGTCACAGGAAAGCCAAAAGGATCATCAAGCATATCAACCCACCAGAGCCACGGGCCTGTTCGCCCCGCAATCATCCAGAAGGCGAGGCCAGTACAGGTGCATCAAAGCTGGGACTGAAAAACAGCTTCTATCTCAAGGCCATCAGATTGTTTTATAGCCATCACTAGCCGACTACCACCCGACTCCTCAACCCTGCACCGTAGAGGCTGCTAACCTATGAACATAGACATGGAATCACTAGTCACTTTTAATAATGGAACACTAATCACTTTAATAATGTTTACATACTGTATTCTAGTCAATGCCATCTTATTCAACTATTGCTGTATATATACTATTCTATCCTACGTATTCTACAGATGTACTAAATAATCGATCCATAATAATGTCTATACATCCCATCATGTATATTTATACTCCGGACTCCGACATTGCTTGTCCTAGTATTTATATATTTCTTAATTCCATTATTTTACATTTGTGTGTAATGTTGTGTATTGTTAGATATTATTGCCCTGTTGGAGCAAGGAACACAAGCATTTCACTACACCCCCAATAACATCTGCTAAATATGTGTATGTGACCCATACGATTTGATTTATTTAGCCCATGTATGTGATGCTGTTTGGTCAAAAAGAGTATGACCTGCTATACTATTTTTGTCCAGACAGCATTACATACATGGGTTACACATACTCAGACAGAGGGGGCGCTGTTTCGCTCGATCTGATGATTTATCTGAGATTGATGCATCTTTCTGTCTGCGCTCATCTCGGTCAAATAAATTATCAATTTGGACGGGCAAGGAGGTACGGTAGGGCGGTCCAGGCCACCTAATGCCCACTCATAACGCGGGGGCTAATTTCACTATCTACTAACCCTTATCCTAAAGTTAACCCTAGCCCTAACCTTAAACCTTATCCTAACCCTTACCTGTAACTGTTGCGTATCAACAGATGGTCCATGGTGATCCTGTACTCATTGTGTGTACTTCTGTCCCCACACAGATGAGGGAGTCCACCAGAGGCGCCACCCTCCCCCACCCTGTCCATGCGCACCGCCAGACCCCACAACTGGAGCCCCCTGCGTCGGCTACGCCGCCACAACAGCAGCCGCCTCCCCAGTCTCGCAGCAGCTACACCCATGCTGCACCCCCCCAGCCACAGGAGGGCACCTCCCCCCTGCTTCAACAGCAACTGCCCCCCCAGATCCGCAGCGGTTACACCCAGTCCATGTCCCCTCAGCCCTCCCCTCCGCCACCCCAACAGCTGCCCCCCCAGATACGCAGCAGTTACACCCAGGTCCTGCCTTGCCTGCCCCGCCAGCCCTCCCCTCCACCACCCCAACAGCTTCCCCCCCAGATCCGCAGTAGTTACACCCAGGTCTTGCCCTCTCTGCCCTCCCCTACACCACCCTCCCTGCCCCCCCAACTTTCTCCACCAGCCCAACAGCTGCCCCCCCACATCCATAGCAGTTACACCCAGGTCTTGCCCTCCCTGCCGCCACAGCCCTCTCCTGCACCACCCCAACAGCTGTCCCCACAGCCCTGCAGCAGCTACAACCAAGCTGTACCCCCTCCACCCCCACCTCCCCCGCCGCCCCCTCCCCCGCCGCCTCCTCCCCCGCCGCCCCTGCCTGCCAGCAGCACCCCCCACCACTCGGGCCCCACCGTGTTTGCCAAGTACAGCACCATCACCCGGCTGCAGAACCAGAACGCCGCCCACCAGGCCGCCAATCTCCAAAGGGCGCAAAACAACCACCAGAGCCCACCAAGGGTGCTAGCTCAAGCCCCGCCACATCCCCATCAGACGGCTGTTAATCCGCTGGTCAACAACATCAATGTCCCGCCTCCCCCGCCTCCCCCTCCCCCACCATCCATGCCTGCCCTGGGGTCGGCCATGGCCGCACTCCGGCTCGGGCCCCCCACCCCGGCTGTCGTGCCCCAGTTCATCCCACCGCCGCCGCAGAGCAACGACATCCCCCCTCCCCCTCCTCTTCACCCAGACACCATGCCAGGTCTGTGTACATCGCGCTACGGCGCCAACGCCCTCCAGCAGGCACTGGCCCAGAAGTTCCCCAGCGGTCCCCCCCAGGGCCCCTCTCCCCCCACTGCCAGACTGGTCGAGTCGCCCCCGGCAACGCCTCCACCTCCCCAGCAGCTCTCGGTGCCGACACCCCCTCCTCCTCCTCCCCCACCACCTCCCCCTCCTACCCCACCGCCTTCCCAGCAGGTCTCGGTGCTGACACCCCCTCCTCCTCCTCCTCCCCCCCCACCTCCTCCCCCTCCTACCCCACTGCCCCCCCAGCAGCTCTCGGTGCCGACACCCCCTCCTCCTCCTCCCCCACCACCTCCCCCACCTACCCCACCGCCTCCCCAGCAGGTCTCGGTGCAGACACCCCCTTTTCCTCCCCCACCTCCTCAGCAGCAGTACTCGCCCGCAGCTGCTCCCCCCACTGCCCTACCCAAAACCTTCTCCCCAGGCTTTCTGCTCCACCATGGTGCCCGGAAGCCTCCCTACCCAGTTTCCCCTCTCCCTCCCACCCCACCTGCTGCCCCAACTCCTCCCCCACCACCGCCTCCGCCGGTGTCAATGAAGAAGCAGCACAACCTACAGATAGGCCACACCCCCAACCAGCCCCCTCCCACATTTCCAAAGCAGCACAGCCTCTCCAAGCCGCCACCCCTGTCCTTCATGGCTCCGCCCACCACCACCTCTCTGGTCAAACAGATGGCAGGCCAGTTCCCAGGGTCCACACTGTCTACCAATCACACTGAGAGCCCCAAAGCCCCCCTGTCTCCTCCTGCGGTGAAGGCCAAACCAAGATGGCAGCCAGGTGGTGGACAGGCCCAGCAACAGGCCCCAGAATTCCCTCCACCCCCTTCTGAGAGCAGCCTGCCTTTCCCCCCTCCTCCCCCGCCTCCGCCTGCTCCGGTCACCGGCCCTGCCCCTCCTGCTCCCCCTCCCATCACTGGCCCCACCCCTCCGCCTCCCCCTCTCCCCCCCGGCAACCTAGGCTCGCCCCTGAAGAGATCTCCATTGGGCTCCTCCACCTCCTCCTCGGGCTCCTCTGTCTGGGGGGGCAAGAAACCCCTGCCTGCCACCCCCCAGAAGGCCTCCAGCATCAAGTCTAACTCCTCTGCTGAATACCAGGAGTCCCGCATGAACCTTCTCAGCAAGTTTGCCTCCCAGTCCTCTTCCCCCTCCACCTTCCCGTCCTCCCCTGCCGTCCCCTTGGGTAGTTTTCCCTCTAAGGACCCCTCCCCGGCCGGCCCCGCGGCGCCCCCAAAGCCAGGCAAGCTGAACCTGGCCAACCTGGCCCTGCAGGCCAAAGTGGGTCAGCAGCGCCAGTCCACCGCTGACTTCCCCCCTCCCCCGCCGGCTTTTGATCTCTTCCCCCCTCCTCCGCTGCCCAGTGACGGCCACGTTGGGGCACCTAAGGTGGCAGTGGTCAACCCCCAGCCAAAAGTACCGCCTGCCCCCCCGGGTCCCCCTCCCCCCGCCACCATCAACTCCTCCTGGGGCAAGGGCTCCCTGAAGAAGGCCCCTCCCCCTACGCTGCAGCGGAACCAGCCATCTCCCCCGGCCCTGTCCCCACCTCCCAAGCTGCCCACCTCGCCCCCCAATGGGAACGGCAACAATGGCGTCCCCCAGCCGGGCAACTTCATGGACGACCTGAACCGGACTCTGAAGCGCAAGTCGGTGAGCCGGCAGGGTTCGCTCTCCTCGTCCCGCCTCTCCGGTCCCAACCTGGAACCCGCTGCGGGCACCATGGACGACATGGAGTTGGCGCTGCCCCCACCGCCACCCGAGTTGCTGTCGGGGGGGAACGTCTCAGGCTATGCAACGCTACGGCGGGGGCCCCCTCCGGCCCCACCCAAGAGGGGGGGCAACACCAAACTGACACACTGACCAGGGGAGTGGTAGAAAAGGAGACTGTTGGATGATGCCTACATTACCTCTCTTGGAGAGGAGCTTCTATCTATCACACAGGACCGTCAGTGGACATTGACAAACTGAACTCCTCGTGTTCCATGATTATGATGGTGAATACTTAACCATGTAAATAAGGAAACGCCAAACCATGTATCCGCTTCTTCTTCTTTGCCATATGTTTGTGCCACGTAATCAGAAAACCATAATAACGACGTTAGGATTCATTCTGCATTGGTACTGCATGGACATGCTGTAAAACATGAAGCTCTTTGGTGAGTGTATGTGGACCCGTTTGTGTGCGTACCCGTGTATGTGTGCATGCGCGTGTTCACATGCATCCGTGTGTGAGAGCGAGAGATAGAAGGGGAAATGGGTTAACAGCCCATAATGGAAGGCCTCTGTAATAGGGATTGTTATTTTGCCTCTGTTTTTATATGAAATTATTTAATACATGAAAGGATTTTCTTATTTTTTTGTTAAGTTTTTAAAAGCTAGTAGGATAAATCAATTTGATTGGAAATCATGAGATCGAAACACTTTAGAGTATAGGCTGAGAGGTTATTTTAATCAATGAGCTATGAATTCCCAACATTTCCTAAGTATTCCCTGAATGTTTTACAAGTGTCTCGCTCTTTGTGCTGTCATTCGGTGACACGTGAATCAGGACGCCTTTTTTCACAGACGATTGCCCTCTCGAAAGAATCTCCAAATAAAAAAAGGAAATTCCCTCCTCCTAAAGGCACGAAGCCATGACTGTGCAACTGGAAACGTTTGTGACTTGGAATTATTTTGTTCATAAATGTTTTATTTAATGCGTAACCATTTTTTTGCTTAACTGAAGACTGAAATGGCACGAGGCATATTGTGTGTATGTCTTCGAGGGCCCTGTGGGGTGTGTGCTGTGTTTGTTTGACCTGACCTGCATCTGGGTCGTGTTTATTAGGCACCAAGCAGAAGAAAACGGATTGTGAAACAGGGAGGAACTTACTGGATTGTCCAATAAACACACACATTCACTTTTCGTTGCTACATGTTCTAAAACGTTTGGTGCCTAATGAACATCTGCTTCTGTTTCTGTACAGTAACAGCCCTTGCTTCCCTCCCATTGCCCCCTGCTGCCTTTAAATTGTCACATGACATGGCCTAAAAATGATAGAAATATAATGTACAGAGTGGGGACAGCTGTGCTCCAGGTGCAGTTTACTATATACTCAGTTATTCTCAACATGGTGGCTAAAATTGAAGCAACACGTTGGTGCTTGAAGGTACTGAGCATTGAATTATGTTGTCATTAGCATTAGGCTAGACCTGACTGGCAAAATTAACCCACAAATTCCTGTCTGGCTCGCATTAAAATGGAATGTTGCTTTCTACTCTGTTGCTTTCTATATCCTGTTTTTATGGCCTAAACATTCCAGTGTAGTGCAATTTCCTGCTTCTCCTGCCAAAGTGCAGTGCAGAGAGAGGGGGCGGTGTTCTCGCAGCAATGTCTTCATTTCAAGGGTGCTAGTGCTTATTATCCTAATAAGTCCGGATATCAATGGGCAGACATCTTATGTTCAATGTAGGGTTTGTCCCAATTCTCCACTCTTCTCCCAAATTGTGAACATCCTGGATTGGATTGATATAAGCATTAGCTACGGTTCCCACCATTGTTAGCAATAGGTACAGTATAGCGACCATAACCACGAAGCTGAATTGCCCGTACTGAACTCAAGTGGACCATGAATGTTGAGGGACCACTACTAGACACACATGCTGTCATATTAATCTTGCGTATCTACATTGCTCTGTATTGGTGAAGTTGGCTCTAGTTGCTGATCTTGGGTCGTTTTTGCCGCTAATGGTTGGGGGCAGGGAAGCTGATCCTAGATCTGTACCTAGGGGAAACTTCACCCCAGAGCCTGTGCATTTTCATGATTGAATATCATCCTTTTCAGGTTGTTGGTTTGCAGTATGTCAAACTGAAGTAGGCATTAAATTATTGAAGTGTTGTTTCTGATTTTGGGAGCCAAATGAAGAAAACGGGGGGAGATTGCAGACTAAATGTCTCTACTTGCATATAAACCGAAGATCACAATATAAATGTTCAAATCATACCTCGACCATGTCCCAGTGTCTTGTTTATCACCAACATGGTTAATGTATTGGTTAACTTAAAGGGGCAATCTGGGACTCAAACAGCTTTTTTGTTGTTGTTGCTAAATAGCTAAGGAAATGGGACTGGAGCAATATAACCACTAAAACGATTAACCAGGGCTGGGATTCATTCTGCTTGTGCCTGTCAACGATGCACCATAAGGTAATTTACAATTTAACCGACATCTGCAGCGTTTATCGTTTTGCAATGGAGTAAAACAAGCTTATATTTTGATTTTGGTAAGTGTTATTAAGCTCACAAGGCATTATTCAAAAATAATGGCTATATATAATTGATTTAGAAGTCGAATTGGATGTACCAATCTCAGATTGTCCCTTTAACCTTTGTCTACTGTTGTGAAAGAATGGAACTTAAAGATTGAGGCTGGAGCATCTAATGCTTCCTTCCTTGAAGTAGTCACTGATCTGACATACACTACATGACCAAAAGTATGTGGACACCTGCTCGTCAAACATCTTTCCAAAATCCTGGGCATTGATATGGAGTTGGTCCACCATTGCTGCTACAACTATCTACACTCTTCTGGGAAGGCTTTCCACTAGATGCTGGAATATTGCTGCTGGGACTTGCTTCCATTCAGCTACAACAGTATTAGCGAGGCCAGGCGATTAGGCGTGACTCGCAGCCAGCGTTCCAATTCATCCCAAAGGTGTTCAATGGGGTTGAGGTCAGGGCTCTGTGTAGGCCGGTCAAGTTCTTCCACACCGATCTCGACATGGACCTCGCTTTGTGCAAGGACGCATTGTCATGCTGAAACAGGAAGGGGCCTTCCCCAAACTGTTGCCACAAAGTTGGAAGCACAGAATCGTCTAGAATGTCATTGTATGCTGTAGCGTTATTTCCCTTCAATGGAACTAAGGGGCATAGCCCGAACCATGAAAAACAGCCCCAGATCATTATTACTCCTCCACCAAACTTTACAATTGGCACAGTATTGTGGCAGGTAGCGCTCTCCTGGCATCCGCCAAACCCAGATGGTGACGTGTGATTAATCACTCCAGAGAACACGTTTCCACTGCTCCAGAGTCCAATGGCGGAAAGCTTTACACCTCTCCAGCTGACGCTTGGCATTGCGCATGGTGATCTTAGGCTTGTGTGCGGCTGCTGGGCCATGGAAATACATTTCATTAAGCTCCCGACTAACAGTTCTTGTGCTGATATTGCAACACTCGGTAGTGAGTGTTGCAACTGAGGACAGACTATTTTTACACGCTACATGCGTTAGCACTCGGTGGTCCCGTTCTGAGAGCCTGTGTGGCCTACCACTTTGTGGCTGAGACGTTTTTGCTCCTAGATGTTTCCACATCACAATAACAGCACTTACAGTTGACCAGGGCAGCTCTAGCAGGGCAGACATTTTACAAACTGACTTGACAGTGCCACGTTGAAAGTCACTAAGCTCTTCCTAAGGCCATTCTACTGCCAATATTTGCCTATGGATTTTTAAGCCTAGAGACAATTGAGATGTGGATTGTGTGCCTTTCAGAGGATGCATGGCTGTGTGCTCGATTTTATACACCTGTCAGCAACAGGTGTGGCTGAAGTGGTCAACTCCACTCATTTGAAATGGTGTCCACATACTTTGTATATAGTGTAACCAATGCAATTGAGAGGTTGCTTATACAAATCCAGTGATGTTGGATCAGTGGTTACTTCAAGGAAATAACTTTTTTTTTTAAATTAGGCTTAGTGTCCTGTTGTATTCTAGAAGAGCTAATTTATATACCCGTCACTGGTATGATAAGCATTGTGTACAAAACATTTAGGAACACTTGCTCTTTCTATGAGACGAACCAGGTGAAAGCTATGATCCTTTATTGATGTCACTTGTTAAAAATCCACTTCAATCAATGTCGATAAAGGGGAGGAGACAGGTTAAAGAAGGATTTTTAAGCCTAGAGACAATTGAGATGTGGATTGTGTGCCATTCAGAGGGTGAATGGGCAAGACAAAATACTTAAGTTCCTTTTAAACAGGTTATGGTAGTAGGTATCAGGGTGTCAAGAACTGCAACGCTGCTGGGTTTTTCACACTCAACCGTTTCATATCTAATGTTATTTATTTTTATATAGCCCTTCGTACATCAGCTGATATCTCAAAGTGCTGTACAGAAACCCAGCCTGAAACCCCAAACAGCAAGCAATGCAGGTGTAGAAGCACCTGTCTGCTGTGTGTATCAGGAATGGGCCACTACCCAAAGGACATCCAATCAACTTGACACAACCGTGGGAAGCATTGGAGTCAACATGTGCCAGCATCCCTGTGGAACGCTTTCAACACCTTTGAGTCCATGCCCTGACGAATTGAGGGCAAAAGGGGTTGCAACTCAATATTAGAAAGGTGTTCCTAATGTTTTGTACACTCAGGCCATCCAATTCTTATTTTCCATTAAACGGTCTTTTGACTAGTCAAATGAGCTCTATTTCCAATAATGGGGCAAAATATCATAATTGGGCTGCCTGTATAAACGCAGACAAACACTATCTTTGATAAGAGGGAATGTAGCTCTGGGTTGATGGGCTTTGAGTGCTCTCTTGTGGTCTGCATACACAGGATCACCCTGCATCTGTCTTTCAATCACGATGGACAGTGGATCATTTGTCATTCTTAGAAATGATCTATTAAATCCGGGAGGCTTGTATGTCTCATTTACTGAACATGAAAATGAATGACGACTCACATTCAGACGAGTAATCAATTTAATTGGAAATTAGCTCACGTTCCATCGCCACCATCAGAACCTCCCTTCTTTCCAACGAGTACTGTCAGGGCCTGATCAGGAGAATGTCACGTTATAGAATTGTATGGTGTAGAACAGATATGGTTGTCTGTCAGAATTGTAATGTATAGAGCTGACAATTCACTATTCTATCTGCAACACTCGGAACGTTTCACATCACTGAATATACTCCAGGTGGTTGCCGAAGCTGATCCCAAGAGGCGACAGCAGAGGCTCCATTTCCTGTCTGGAGAAAGTGTGGCTGGGAAAGAGAGGGGCCTCAGATGCCAGGCACAGGCAGGGCAGGGCCTGCAGCAATACATCATTTTGGTTAGCACAGTGATTTTTTTTAGTGTTCTATACATTGGTGTCAACTGAAGCAGATTTGCTTTAGCCTGGTCCCTAGATCTGTTTGTGCCATCTTGCCGACTGACCAAAGGAGATAAAGACCACAATAGCAGATCTGGGAACAGGCTAGGTTTGCTTACCCCTGTTCCCAAATTGTTACACATTCAACTGCTGCCTCTTACTCGTGGAGTTCTGTTGATAGAGAATCTGGATTTAGTTATTTTTTCTGTATGGCCCAGCTACACTTTAGCTCTGTTTATACCTGGTGTAAACATGAATCCTTTGTCCTGGTCTTGTCTACATTCCGATTTTGCCCTCATTTCAAGAAATGCGTCTACAAATAGCCCACGTTAACATAGTAGGGCAAAAAAGTATTTAGTCAGCCACCAATTGTGCAAGTTCTCCCACTTAAAAAGATGAGGCCTGTAATTTATCATAGGTACACTTCAACTATGAGACAAAATGAGAAAAAAAATCCAGAAAATCACATTGTAGGATTTTTAATGAATTTAAGTATTTGGTCAATAACAAGTTTCTCAATACTTTTATATACCCTTTGTTGGCAATGACAGAGGTCAAATGTTTTCTGTAAGTTTTCACAAGGTTTTCACACACTGTTGCTGGTATTTTGGCCCATTCCTCCATGCAGATCTCCTCTAGAGCAGTGATGTTTTGGGACTGTTGCTGGGCAAAACGGACTTTCAACTCCCTCCAAAGATTTTCTATGGGGTTGAGATCTGGAGACTGGCTAGGCCACTCCAGGACGTTGAAATGCTTCTTACGAAGCCACTCCTTCGTTGCCCGGGCGGTGTGTTTGGGATCATTGTCATGCTGAAAGACCCAGCCACGTTTCATCTTCAATGCCCTTGCTGATGGTAGGCTGTTACTTTGGTCCCAGCTCTCTGCAGGTCATTCACTAGGTCCCCCCGTGTGGTTCTGGGATTTTTGCTCACCGTTCTTGTGATCATTTTGACCCCACGGGGTGAGATCTTGCGTGGGGCCCCAGATCAAGGGAGATTATCAGTGGTCTTGTATGTCTTCCATTTCCTAATAATTGCTCCCACAGTTGATTTCTTCAAACCAAGCTGCTTACCTATTGCAGATTCAGTCTTCCCAGCCTGGTGCAGGTCTACAATTGTGTTTCTGGTGTCCTTTGACAGCTCTTTGGTCTTGGCCATAGTGGAGTTTGACTGTTTGAGCTTGTGGACAGGTGTCTTTTATACTGATAACAAGTTCAAACAGGTGCCATTAATACAGGTAACGAGTGGAGGACAGAGAAGCCTCTTGAAGACGTTACAGGTCTGTGAGAGCCAGAAATCTTGCTTGTTTGTAGGTGACCAAATACTTATTTTCCACCATAATTTGCAAATCAATTCATAAAAAATCCTACAATGTGATGTTCTGGATTTTTTTTCTTCTCATTTTGTCTGTCATAGTTGAAGTGTACCTATGATAAAAAGATGAGGCCTGTAATTTTCAAGTGGGAGAACTTGCACAATTACTTTTTTGCCCCACTGTATGTAGCTTAAAAAACAAGGTTAATAAAATGAATAGCTTGCTAGTATCTCTGAAACGCAGACAATACCTTTTGATAGTGGTAGCAATAGAAGGTTAAAACATTTCCAGAAATGCCAGTGGTGGTGGTGTTTCTATTCAGAACCACATTCCTGTACAGATTTGAGGAGATCCCATGTTAAATACTATTGAAGTCATATGGCTACAGGTTCACCTGCCTCACCTAAAGCCCATTCTTGTGAGAAGCTGCTATACACCAAGTGCTAACAGTCAGTATCTGGATAACGTGTGAAATGCATGTGATACCAACAGATGTATATTTTCTTTCATCAAGCTGCCCAATCAAGAAAAAGCTTCAAACTGTAACCAGTGTCTGCAACCTGGTTCAGGTTATTAGTCAACCTACCAGGGTAGTTAAACAGCACATGTTGATCACATCTTTACTAATGCTGCAGAAATGTGCTTGAAAGCAGTATCCAGATCCATTGGATGTAGTGATCATAGTATAGTAGCCATAGCTAGGAAAACTAAAGTTCCAAAGGCTGGGCCTAAAATAGTGTATGAGGTCATACAATAAGTTTGGTAGTGATTCCTGTTGTTGATGTAGTGTAATGAGACGCGCACACAGATGTTGCACTTGACACATTTAGGAAATTGCTTATCCCAGTTTTATTTTTTAAATGTAAACTTTTATTTAACTACGCAAGTCAGTTAAGAATAAATTCTGACAGCCTCCCCCGGGCCGATGACGCTGGGCCAATTGTGCGCCGCCCTATGGGACACCGCCTGTATTCGAACCAGGGACTGAGATGCTGCGCCACCCGGGAGCCCAATTACAGCATTATTTAATCTGCAGTTATTGTTCTGCCATTTATCCTTTTACCAGTAATTTTTACATGTACATTTAATTTTGTAACTAAATGCAAACGACATTAACTTCCAAAATGTATGTAGGGAAACCCCTGGCTGTTCGATAACCGGTTCTGATGTTATGAGTACATTTTTGAAAAATCTTGGTTATTTTCTAAGCATAGCAATTTGAATGCAAAAAGGACTCCCAAAGGAGCCGAGTCCTCATTCAAATCCCCAGAGCTCACTTTAAAGAGGACTGAGATGGATTATTTTAAAGAGGACTAATGTGAAAACACCCTTTATTTCTCTTAATCTGTTGGGCAACCCCCCCCCCCCTCTCTCTCTCACCTCTTCACTACTGGACTCGGCGGTGTCCTGGCCACAGTTCAGGGACACAACCTGAGTGAGCTCTGCACACACACGTGTTGTGCAGGAGGTGGGAGGGAGGGGAGGATTACTGGTAGTTAAGTAAATGGGCATACAATAAAGCACTTTGATCACTATGCTAGTACACAATGAAGGCTTCTCTATCTAAAAATCTATATCTTTAGCGTTTCTAAATCTAGCTTTTATAACAGGCACCAGTCCTGTTGGAATGGTCAAGGCAGAGAAACTAATTTGGTGACATTCTGTTCTCCCCTGTCTGTCACACAAACAGCATCCCATGCCAAAATCAACAGTGTGTGGAGTCTGTCAACAGTTGAGAATGTCCTAAAAACCATCAGTTTATAGATGAACCTCACAAACCCTTTATCCGACTACCACAGTAGTCTACGACCAAACAATTTGCTCATATTGATGTAAAATACAGCTACTGCAGTTTATGTAGCTGTTTGTCTGGTCGAAGATTGAGATGACACATGTAGCCCAATTCTGATTTTTTTTTTCTCTAATTGGTCCTGACAAATCAGATCTTTGGCCAATAATCGAGGATCGAGTCTCACCACAAAGGTCCCACTCTGAAAGTACATCTCTGTGAGTCTTCTCCAGAGCTCTTCAGACAGTTTGTCTCCTTTATCCCAAATTAACTACCTGGAAGAGAAGATAGATCTTAATGCATGTGATGACGTGTATGAACAAAATCAAATGGACTGAGGCATGTGTAGAAGCACTATTAGAACCAGCTGCAAAATTGAGTTCTACACCTGAAAGGATTGTATATCACTTACCTGAGCAGCACAAAGACTGCAGCAAGGCCAGCATGAGAACACACCACTTCATCTTCTGTCTAGCATAAAACAAAGCACCTCGATCATCAACTCCCCCATTCCTTAAATACAGTACGATCAGGCACTGTCCCTTCCACTAACCTTAGTGCTTTGGGTTTATTTCAATGCCAACAGTATTGACCTACAGGCGGAAATCTCATTACTTTCAAGTGGTCTTCTTCCTGGAACTAAACTTGCCACATGTTCATTTACCAGATGCACTTACCATCTTACAAATCAGTGCAAACAACTACATTTCACAATAATTGCAAGTAAAACCTTCAAATATCCGCCATGTGCGAAGGCAGTGCTAAAAAACACAAGTTTGCTTGCAAGTAGACTGCTACAACAGTTTTCTGATTGTCCTATTCATGTTTGCACTCAAATGCTTGAACAATTTATAATTGCACTAAAGATGACAAAACCAATGTATTTTATAAACGTTTTAATATAAAAAAAACTTCCTACTTAGGATACAGAACGGCATTTCTAGTTAATTAAGATTGTTACTTAACATTTTTAAATATCACAGCAGTCATCATATTTGTAAAGTTAGTCTCTACAGGCTCGTCACCACCCTCTCGCTCAACGATGTCAGTGAACAGAGTTTGGTCCTCATCAAAGACAGTCAGACACTGCTGTCATTCCAGGTAGTCTTTTTTTTGTAGTCACACACTACACAAGAGATCAGATCTCACAATGCCTAGAGATGTTTCACATCCCAAGAACCACATTAAACACTATATGTAGCCTAGCGGTTAGGAGCGTTGGGCCAGTAACAGAGGTCGCTGGTTCAAATCCCGAGCCAACTAGGTGAAAAAAATATGTCGACATGCCCGTGAGCAAGGCATCTGCTCCAGGGTTGCCGTCAATAACGGCTGATCCCTGACTGCGTTGGATATAAACAATTTCCAATTCACACGTGTGAAATAATACAAATGTAAGCACCCACCTAATTATCTTAATCTTCTGATATTTGTAGTTTGACTGAAAAAAAGACAACCTGGAATACCATCAAAATCACAGTTGTCCAGTCCTTGCTAGACGAGCACTAATCTAGTCTACCAGCCAGCTCTCTGTATGCGTTGACAATCGAGACGGGGAACTTGGGAGGCTAGACGAGCACTAAAAATGTTATGCCTCAAGTACAAAATACACTGGAAAAATGTAATGGGTCTTGAAAACAAAACAAATACTAAACATTTAAGACCCTCTAGAAAGAGAGTGGACGCCTGGACTGACGCGTCAATAAATACATCTTTCATTTAAGTCAACGTATTCCTGGTGCATTTTAACACAAACTGTATCCTATGTCAACTAAAAGAATGGCTAGTATGCATGCACGCGCACACCCATGAGCGTGACACACTTCCACCCACCCCCCTCATCGCTCCAGTGTCCCCATGAGAGGCTCCATGGCGGCCAGGAAGCAGGCCTCAAACTCCTGGTCGGAGAAGCGGGTGACCGAGAGGCGGGCGTTGCGTCGGATCTCCAGGCGGGCCGAGGGTGACAGGGCCAGGATGCGCTCAATGGCGTCTGCATAGCCGTCCTCATCCTCGGCCAGGAAGCCCGTCTGGCGGCCCTCGTAGGGCACCACAATGTCCAGCCTGGGGCCTCCAGACTTGTGGGCCAGGACGACGGTCCCAGCCGCCATGCACTCCACCACCCCTGAGAGCAGAGGAGAGCAGAGGGTAAGTGTTGGCTTTAAAGTTAGACACATTACATTACAATATACTGCATGTATATTGAACACTGAAAATAGCATTTTAGCATCCACAGCCACCTGGCTAGCAACCCAGACATTTTGAGAAACTTGCTATGGGTGTTAAAAATGCCTGTATGCCTTCATCTTTTATTTTTATAAAGAGGAGGATTAACAAAAGCATATTGTAACAGAACAATGTACTACAATTTCAGAATGGGCTGTTGAATATAGGCGTATGAGACTCCAGTCAGTACAGGATTATACAGTACTAAATGTTGGGAATGTAGAGAACGAGTGCTTTGCTTTGGAATAATAGCCACTCCAGCTGTTGAATAATATAAATGACAGTTGTATAGAATGATGGTACTTCTGTTTTTACCTATCCCGAAGTGTTCGTTCCACATGGTGTGCAGTCCCACCGTAGCTTCCCCCAACTCCCTCTTCAGCTCCTCAAACGGCACGTTGAGTTTAAACTCCACCCTGTCCGCCACGCCCAGCTCCTGGCACAGACCTCTCAGCATCAACACCCTATCCTCATCCTCTTGGTTCCGGCATCCACCAATCAGCACCAACCTCAGCGACTCCCTTCCTCCCGGCCCTGCAACTAGCCCCGCTTCTTTCTTCTGCAGCACCTTCCGGAAGGCGCGAATCTGAAGCCGATGGTCCTTCTCCGGTCGAAACTGACCAATGGAAACGATGGAATGGCACTTCCGGTCCGAGTCCGAGTCCAACGGGAGCTGGAGGAAGGCGCGGGTGTCGCAGGGCGGGAAGACTAGGCAGGTGCGGTTGGTCGCTCGCCATAGGGTCAGGATGTGGTTCAGGGTCCAGCTGGAGTTGACCATGACCACGTCGCTGCAGGAGCCGGCCAGACCATAGAGCAGCGCCAGCAGGCAGTAGTAGACAACCTTGACCGCGCTCAGGAACAGGTTGTTGGAGATGTAGTCTGCGTTGTTGAACCTGGAAACATAGGGGGGAGGTTGGTTAGGGAATGGTAAATGATAACATGATAGGATCAGGTGAAGGGAAGAATAAACAACAAGGGGAAGTCATACCCTGATGTCAATGATATAGCGGAAAGTGGACCTAAGTTACAACGCTGATTGATGCAGGTTTGATGACAGTCAAAACAATGACAGCGGTGCTACGTGTTAGATAGTGCTTGTAAGTTTCCAGAGTATTCCCAATTTCTCCTTAGCCTGATTTGATCTTAGCCTAGTCCAGATCTGTAGGTGACTTTTTAGCTAACTTTTCTGACTAACATTGTCATGCCATGGTAGTCAGAGTGTGACATTGACAATAATCGGCAGAGAGGCATTTGCTAAAGCGCATTCCGATATGGACCTGGGTATATTATCCTAGTTTGACTGTCTCGGGGGCCAGGGGTCTGTAGTGAGAAACAGGGTTCTGAGACGATTACCTACCTGGGGTTCCTCTCGCGCACCACCGACAGCATGTCTGTGCTGATGGTGGGGTAGTGCACGTAGCTAGCCACGTGACAACCCCCTAGGTATTTAAACACAGGCAGAGTGAAGGCGTAACCCATGGAGTCGATGTAGACATCTGGGACAAACTCCGTAAGGGCTTCCCAACCAAGGAAGATTGAGCCTACACTTTGACCAATCAGAGTGAAGTGGGGGAAGAGGCTGGCCTCGACCAACAGGCGGTGTTTGAGGAAGACAAACTGGACGGGTCGAGGTAAAAGGATGTTGAAGCGCCGCCGGGCGCCATCAAGAATCTGCTGGTTCGTCACACCCTGGTCACCCGTGTACACCATGAAGTTGACATCTTGGTACCTATGACATGGAGAAGACCATATTTATTATTGGATACAGTAGCAAACCCTTTGCAATGGATAACGTTTTGCAACAAAAAAAGTTTATTGTAAAAGTACAGTTGGTTGTACTTCCCTTCCCTGTGGGTCTGTTTGCTTCCATTTGGTTCCTAGTGAATATGACCCAGGTGAGTGAATTAATGTGGAAGACTGGGAGATGTTCATTAGGGCACAATACAGAAAATGTTACGCAAGGGGAAATTAAAATGGGCGTTAAGTCCCTCCCTGTTCCAATCCTTTTTCTTCCCTTTGGTGCCTAATGAACATGGCAACGAATTACTGTTGGATATGGGTTTTTTCACTGTGTGAACATTCTAATCAACATAATGCTTGAGAAACAGGTAGCAAGCTGAGATTCGGTAGATAATCCACCAAAGTATATTATTCATGCTGAATGCACTGAGCAATATGTAGTAACATCCTATAGCTAGGAATATTATTATTAAGCAATAAGGCCCGAGGCTTTTCTTATGCACAACGCAACACAATACCCCCAAGGTGCCTTATTGCAATTATAAACTGGTTACCAACGTAATTAGTGCAGTAGAAATGAATGTTTTGTCATACCGGTGGTATACACCACAACTGTCAGCCAATCAGCATTCAGGGCTCGAACCACCCAGTTTACAATAATAATATTATTAGTCACTGGTGATTATTAGCTGGTGTGGCTTAGCTTAGTCAAGGTGCAACGACATACATTGAAAGTGCAATTTTCCCTTACCTATTCTGCAAAGCTCTGAGGGCACACCACAGCACTCTCTCGCCACCACCTCCCGCGTTGCAGTACGGGTGAAAGAAAGCCACCGTGGGACGCCCATCACGCGCTCGCCGTGCGTTCCTGTTTGCCTGCAGCCACACGCGCACCCCCATGACAAGCACGACCAGGGTGGCGGTCAGGAGCATGCACAGAAACACGCATGGCAGAAGCAATGTCCACAACAACCTGGGGTAATGAGAGAACTATAAGAGATAAGGTGACAGACCTGCTCTACAGAAAAGGTAAGGCCAATTCAGTAAGACAACGTTGTGTAACGTTCAGATAGAAATATATAATGTAGCAAGAACAATCACGCATCTCTGACTTGTAGAATGTGGAATCACATCAGCTGTATTTATGCCATTTCTATCTGCAACCATCTGTTATTTTCCCACTGAATGCTCAGATATGTAGCTAGCTAGAGCAAACATACCGCTCTGACATGTAGAAAAAGAGAGCCATATGAGCTATAGCAGCTCTATTCATGACATTTCTACCTGCAACGTTCCACAACGTTTGCCAAACGTTACTACTGAACAAGGCCCAGGAACCCTGTTAAACTGATAATCTACACTTAAGGTGGAAACTTTCCGTGGGAATATATGGGAATTTACGGAATCTAATGTAGATGTTTTTTGCATTGGATATATTTACAATATCATATGGAGACAGAAACATAAACCTTTTACCATATAAGTAGACCTAATTGCAAATTATAAAATCCTCCCAATATAAATAAAATTATTTAGCTACGAATTGAACTTTAAATGAGTTGACTCTTCACATGGGATGATTTCACTGAACACCAAAAGAAAGGGATATTGAATGACCCCCAATGCCCAAAAGTGTTTTCAACATACATAAACATACATAAACATAAAATGATAGTCTAGAAATTAAAGCTCTTCCTCTCAGGCTTCCATGCCTTTTCCCTGGACCTCCTCAATGTCCACCTCTTGAACATCAGACTCTGAGGCCTCATCTTCCCTGTCACTTTCCAACCTTGTTGAGGATGGCTCGTTGTCAGCCTAAAAAAAAAAACTCAAATTTGCCCAGATGGCCACCAATTTTTCAAACCTTGTATTGGTCAGCCTGTTGCGTGCTTTGGTGGGTGTTCCCAAACAAAGACCAGTTGCGCTCTGAGGCACCTGATGTTGGTGGGATTTGGAGGATGGAGGCAACAGGGGAAAGATCCTCAGATCCACAAAGTCCCTTCCACCAAGTGGCTGATGAGATATGTTGGCACGACTACCATATTGTACTTCGCCAGACTGCCAAGAACATTGCCCTCATCCAGGCCAAGGTGGCGAGACACAGTAGTGATGACACCATAGGCCTTATTGATCTCTGCACCAGACAGGATGCCCTTGCCAGCATACTTGGGGTCCAACATGTACGCTGTGGCGTGTATGGGCTTCAGGCAGAAGTCTTCACGCTTTTTGATGGATTTCAGAACTGCAGTTTCCTCTGCTTGGAGGAACAGTGAAGTGGGCAGGGCAGTACGTATTTATTCTCTTACATCTGCAAGCAGAGTCTGAACATCAGACAGGATGGTATTGTCTCCCTCAATCCATGCAATGGCTACTGCCATAGGTTTTAGGAGTTTCAGGCTGCTTACCACTCTCTCCCAAAATACATAATCCAGGAGGATCCTCTTGATGGGGCTGTCCTTATCGGCAGACTGTGATATGGACATTTCTTGGAGAGACTCCTTCCCCTCCAGGAGACTGTCAAACATAATGACAACACCACCCCAATGGGTGTTGCTGGGCAGCTTCAATGTGGTGCTCTTATGCTTCTCACATTGCTTAGTGAGGTATATTACTGCTATAACTTGATGACCCTTTACATACTTTACCATTTCCTTGGCTCTCTTGTAGAGTGTATCCCATTGTCTTCAGTGCCACGAAGTCCTTGAGGAGCAGATTCAATGCATGAGCAGCACAGCCAATGGGTGTGATTTGAGGGTAGGACTCCTCCACTTTAGACCAAGCAGCCTTCATGTTCGCAGCATTGTCTGTCACCAGTGCAAATACCTTCTGTGGTCCAAGGTCATTGATGACTGCCTTAAGCTCATCTGCAACGTAGAGACAGGTGTGTCTGTTGTCCCGTGTGTCTGTGCTCTTGTAGAATACCGGTTGAGGGGAGGAGATTGTCGTTAATTATTCCATGGCCGAACATTCGACCACCCATCAAAGATGATTGCAATACAGTCTGCTTTCTCTTCGATTTGATTGACCTTCACTTGAACTCTGCATCCAGCAAATCAGTAGATAGAAAATGTCTGGTTGGAGGGGTGTATGCTGGGCGAAGAACATTCAGAAATCTCTTCCAATACACATTGCCTGTGAGCATCAAGAGGTGAACCAGTTGCATACACAGCTCGAGCAAGACATTCATCAGCATTTCTCTGACTATGTTCCTCCATTGAGTCAAAATTCCAGGAGGACCATGAGCTGTTGCTATCGATAAGGTGTCGATTCATCATTTTCACCTTGAATAAAAGTAGAGGGACTTTTGTCAGAGGTTGCTTGTTGAGAGCGCTGAGGGAACTTTATGCACTTGGCCAGATGATTCTGCATCTTTGTTGCATTCTTTACATATAATTTGGCATAGTATTTTCAAATGTACACCACTTTTCTGTCTACATTAGCTGCAGTGAAATGTCTCCACACATCAGATAGTGCCTGTGGCATTTTCCTGCAAAGAAAAAAATGAGTAAAAAACAAAACAAATACAATTCCATGTACAGATAGCTAGATTAAAACAACTCCTTTGTAAGATACATGTTTTAAAATTAAACATGTATGGAAACAGGTGAAGTAACACTCCTCAGTTAGCAAGCTCAAGCAAGCTAAAACCCACATGGTAGCAAAAACGAACTAGCAGAAATTGTTAATAAGTTAGTTCCAGGCTGTATTTACTAGTTAACAAAAAAATCATGCATGTCATAAAATATATTCACCCCACCCTGCATTGTAATCAAAACTTACCAGAAAGCATGCAGTCCTTGGCTCAGACAGTGTAGTAGTGTGGGCTCAATAGCATCTCATTATTGTGCAAGATCTTGAGAATCAACTGTACATGTGATGGAAGAATACACTGTGCATGCAGAGGGTTGCAATTCCATTTAATTGGGGACAGTTTAACCAAAATATGCCACAAGACCTAGAATTGCCTCCTGTATCCCACAAAAAAGGTTCACTGTTATATGCTAACTTTTTTGTTGAATTTAAGCTAAATTCCCAGACTTAACTTCCCATAGAACATTTCCGGGGGAAATCTGGAAATTTACTGGAAAGTTTCCGACCCTATCTATACCAAAAGTTTGCTTTAGAAAAACCTTCGCACGTAGGATTTCAGCGGTTACAATCGCCCACCATTGGCTCCAATTCCGACGCTGTGTATTAACGTTAGAAACGTAAATAATCATGGCTTTCAAACTGGTTTACAAAACGTGCTGATATACCCTATTGAGGATAGTATATTCTGGCCAGGGGAGGATTGTTAAGATCCCCGACGATCATTCTGAATGCTTAAACACATTGCTTGCGGTACGGTTATGGAAACATAATGAACGTATCTTTCATATCAGAAATCATTTTCAAAAAACAAAATGGTTAAATTATTACACATCTTGATAGTGCTAGTGTTCTCACATGGCCATATCTCCATGTTACCTTTGCTTGTTTACAGAAGACTGAAGAAATAGGCAGACATCTGGTTGTCACTTACCACAAATACAAAGTCAAAATTGGCTATTGTAAAAATTCATGAAAATAAAAAATGTGCTTTGTGTTCTTAATTTATGGTTAGGTATAATGTTAGAGGTTAAGGTTAGGTTTAAAATCAGATATTTAAAAAGATACATTGTAGAAATAGGCAGGGTTTATGACTTAACTAGTGTTAAGGGGATGGGGGATGTGGATTATGGATGTGTAAAACTACTACAGTAACTATTTTGTATGCATCTTTCTAGTTGACATGAAAGATAAGGGGTGGCATATCAGCGTGTTTCAAAAACCATTTTGCAAGCGATGATTGACGTTTCTAAACGTCAAAACACACAGCGTCGGAATTGTAGTTCATATGCAGCCACCCAAACTTACTGCGTGGGCGAAGCTAAGCGCTGAAAACCCTACGCCACGAATAAGAGTTTGAGACCTAGCTAGCTACATTCCATGAGCAACAAGACACGACTTGCTACATTCCATGAGCAACAAGACACGACTTAAGAAAAATGACACGAGTCGACATTGATAAACATAAGCTATGAATTACTTGTGATAAAATAATAGCTGGCTTAACGTTAGCTAACTGTAACGTAGGTGATGTACTGCTGTTGACAGCTAATTAGCTAGCCAGCTGGTTAGCGATAATGCCTAGCTAGCTGACTAAAACAATAAATAGCACAATGTTTTGTCTAGTTAACTGGGCAAATATCTAACATCATTAGATAAAGATGTACATTAAAAAAAAAATCCAACCTGATTAGATCACACAAACATTGAGCAAGTTGATCATGGACAGACATCTTGACAACACAACCTCCAAACCGGAAATGTTTGTGCTGCAAGTTTGGTTGGTTGGTTTTTATTTTAGGTTAGCGCGTCCGTTCTTATTATACCTCGGTGAGAGCATAGCGCCACCTGGTGTAGTGAATGATGTGCATAAAATCATTTTGGCACTCCTCAATTGTACCAAATATTTTGGAAGCTATAGAAAGTAATTTATTAATGTCTACATTCGTTTTTCACGTTTATTCTATTACAGACACCTTAATGCATACTTTTAAATTATATTCTGTGTGCTAAACATAAAATAAATCAAAAAGTATTAAAGTATTTTTTTAAGAGTACTAATATTAATGTCCCCACTACAAAAAAACAACAACAACAACAACAACATGTAATATGTCCTTGAAACCTTGAAATTGAAATGCTGTAGAATACGGCCGACTGGTGGCCAACATGGCCGTCTGGTGGCTTCAAAGCCTCTCAATGGCCAATAAATAACAAATTGCAATCTATGGTTTATATACGTCATTGGGTGTAGCACAGTGAATTTGTCTGTGAGCTGACAGATTTTGCATAATGAATATACAATATTCTGTAGACCTACCAAAGCAAATATTAGGCCTAGCTTAAGAAAATTCTTTTCTGGCTAAAGGCAGTTCCAGGATAAAGTTTAACCCAAATAAATTACAATATATAATTTCAAGGCGTGGAAAGGTTTGAAAAGAAAGACCTATATTATTGAATCTTTTTTTTTGGGGGGGGGGGGGTCATGGTGTAGTAAACAGCTCACTGTTATTGCAAAGCAGCCCAAAGCTCTCCTCGAAAAAGTAAAGTTTAACTTAGACTTTACTCTGGCTAAATCAACACAGATCTCTCTCTCTCTCTCTCTCTCTCATGTTAACCAAACATCTTGCATAAGTTTTGGACACATTAAACATGAAGGCTCTTCTAATATGGGCTGTTTTGCTGAACTTTTACAAGCTCCCTAAGACAGGTGACTGCGCTTCAACACAGTAAGTTTCCCACAGTAAACATTATCATAATTTTTTAGGAAACTTTGCTTAACTTAAATGAAAAATAGATGCGCTTGATTGACAGATCCAGAAGGACCACCCCATGATAATTTTTACTCTTTCTACTGTATATCCTCCTACATGTTTTCTGTATTTTATTTAAAGTAGAATGAAGTGATCATTGACATGAAGTTGACATCATTGATATGATTTAAGGAATTCACATTCACAAGAATTCATGAGATGACAGGATAAATATAAACCCATGTATTTGCTATAATACAGAACTGTAATGAATAACGAACTACATGAATCTGTGAAGGATAACACTTCAATTTGGTCAATTTGCCTTTGGCTCAACTTAGTCCACGCCAAACATTTTGACTATATTAGCCCACACAGCTTCAAGGATGCACTTTCATGCTAGGTTTAAGACCTCATATTTAAGCTTATAGAGACCCCAACTGGTGTATAGAACAATCTCAAAATGATCTACTTTGGTTTAGATACAAGCATCATGAAACCTGTAACCCAATAAATTAATTTGACTTGGTGAAAATCTTTTTTTTTTTTTTTACGAAATTGCTTAACACTTTTTCCATGTGGTTTATTCCTTCACAGACTCCATGAAATGATGACCTCTTCCTAAATATTTGGTCAAATTATTCATTTTGTGTTTGGTTTCCTAGAAACAAGGGTGGCTCAACTTACCCCTTTGGCTCAACTTACCTCACTCTCCTCTATATCTCAATAGTCTAGTGACCTCTCCTCATCTCCTTTCCTATGTGCAGATGAAGAGGAGACGAGGAAAGGAAGCCACATAGGACTATTGAGACCTAGCCTATTTTTCCTTTGTCTTTCACAGTGACCAAGTTCTCTCAATCCAAGTCACAACACATCAACAAGCAGATATTGTGAAGAACATATCCAGCCAATATGAGGTACGATAATGATGTGATAATAAACTAATAATTATCTTGTTTTAAAAAAACGTTTCACTTAAACCAAAAACATTGTGCCAATTACTATTTTTGTTTCTGTACTAGGTTACGGTGTGTTGTTTTCAGACTTCATATTACACACAATTAGGATATATTCTTTTAAAGTTTATTCATGCATTTGTGTGTGTATGAACATGTGTGTTTGTGTGTCTCCCAGACAGTTTTGTGGTCACCTACTTCACCTGAGTACATCGGAGCACACACTGAGGTGCACCTGTTTGTTCCTGCCAACAAATTGGGGACTGTCACAGACCTGCTGCAGACACACCACCTAACACACCAGTATGTCATGTGATCAATTGTCATATTTTAGTGACACTAGCAACGTTAACATACCACCTAACTGCCTCATCAAGAAGTTCTGTTTTATTGGCTTAATGGCTAAGGTGTTGGGTTTACAGTAGCAAGAGATTGAGTTCAAGCCCTGGTTTGGACTACCAGCTGACTTCGCTTTAACTTCAATATTGATTTTGTTGTGTTATGCCCATATTATGGTCATATCCATGATATTGAATAAGCTATCAGTATTATGAAATGCATATAGAATGTTTCTAATAGTTCAGAGAAATGCCCAAGAGCAGGAATGTGTGTTTGTTTCAGAGTGCTACTGGACAACACAGAGGAACTGATCGAGATGCAGACCAGGAATGAATCGTCGGACCCTAGAAGCAGTGCATCTTATTATGAGAGATACCATTCTCTGGAGGACGTAAGATACCGGATTGTGTCATGTCATTTCCTACTGTTATTAACATAACCATAATGTAATGTAACATTGACATAATCTCAATGTAACATCCCATTAACATTACTTTAAAGTCATAACCTTTTCTGGGCCCGTATTCATACAACGTCTCAGTGTAAAAGTGCTGATCTAGGATCATTATGATGCCTTTTAGATAATAATGAATAACTTTATATGGCCAGGGGCAGCTAGCCTTAGATCAGTTCTACTACTGTGAAACACTTTATGAATATAAGGCCCTGGTCTTTGTGGTCCCAGCTGCTAGATATCAAGTTTGTATTTATTATGAAAATGTTTACATGCTGTCTCTTTTATAGATCTACTATTGGATCAACAAGACTGCCCAGGACTACCCAGACATGGTCAAAGTCACCCTGATTGGCTCATCATATGAAAAACGCCCACTTTACGTTCTCAAGGTTCCCCAAGTTGCCTTTTTAGCAATGATTCATACAATTATTATATTTTAAAGTAATGTCATTGTCATAGTCCGTTTATAAGTCCTATTCATTTCATACAAGCAACAGTCATATCCAAATCATCTGATCAAATGATTGCATTTCTCTGTTGTCTTCATCAGTTGTCTGGACGACAAGAGAGAGCTGAAAAGAGAGCAATATGGATTGACTGTGGCATTCATGCTAGAGAGTGGATCTCCCCAGCTTTCTGCCTGTGGTTTGTGCAATATGTCAGTACCTTGTTCCTAAAATCCCGATTCTCTACCAACTTATGCTCTATCTATTCTGATAGGCCCTACTGTATACATATTTGGTTATATAGCGTCTTCATAACTCATTGGTTATGAAGTTGGAATGAAAATGTCTATGATGGCTCTGGAATTGTATTAAATAGTATTGCTCACTATTTTGATTTGGAACATAGACAGCTATATTAAACTGTTGACTCTTCCTTGTGCTCTTTCCTCAGTCCTTGAACTTCTATAATCTAAACAATGACATCACTGAGATGCTGAACAGTATGGACATCTATGTGCTGCCTGTCATGAACCCGGATGGATACAAGTACACATGGACAACGGTAAAGAACAAGACGATTAATAAGAAATTGAGTCAGTGGTTGCGTTCCGGGACGACAACATTGCAGACGTGGTATTGACCAATAGTTGTGTGCCACCTCATCGACTGTGCAGTCATGCGTCAGATTGCTATGTGATGTGGTTAGCTCATATGTTAAACACCGATCCAGTGAGATCTGGCATGAGTCTGCAATGTCAGTCTGGAATGCTGCCAGTGCCTACAAATATGTCAATCTGAGCTACACAAAAATGGTAATCTCTACGGGCACTGTGCATGATATGGACATACTTAGTGCATATGAATGATCTATGAGCCAAGATCCATGATCTAACACACAGATCCATTCCACTCACTCCTAAACAACTCAACTTTATTCTGCATAATGTATAAACAGAATGTCAGAGAGATTTTTTATTTTGTGAGTTTACGTCAGTGTACGTTTTATATGTTTTGAGTGGATACAGTATTGTCAGTATTTGTTTTGTGATTATACTGTGTGTGCTCCTTTATTTGACCAGAACCGAATGTGGAGAAAGAATCGTTCCTTGAGCAAGGAAAGCAACTGTGTTGGAACCGACCTCAATAGAAACTTTGACGCAAACTGGTGCAGTAAGTCTGAAATGGAAACTGAACTGGCAGCTTGAGGGCTACTGGTCTCTGATCCCACAATCAAACTACTGCCGTTGTTCCCTTGGGCAAGCCTCTTATCCCTAAAATTGCTCTCCATCCAGGGGTGTTGCACAGCAACTGACTCTGTGTCGCTCAACGCGTGTGTTTGTTTCTGGGGGTGTTGGGAAAAAGGCAGAAGACGACTTTGTGTTCTAACCAAATGGAAAATAAATGCTCTATTATATTCCCTCTGCAGCAAAGGGAGCCTCCAACAGGCCCTGTGATGAGATATACTGCGGCCAGTTCCCAGAGTCGGAGCCTGAGGCAGAAGCCGTGGCTAACTTCTTGCGCAGCCACAAAGACTCGGTAAAGCTCTATCTCTCCATCCATTCCTATGGTCAGATGCTGCTCTTCCCATACTCCTGCTCCAATGAGGAGGTGCCTAACCACGCCGAGTTGGTGAGTTGTTGGAAGAGATGAATGGGCGGATGAATCCTAGGGATCACATATTAGGCATTAATTTGCAGTTGATAAAGGTGTTTGTAAGTAGCTAATTAGGCCAATATTCTGTATAATTAGCCATTTATTAAGCCTTTTCAGTGTTTTTCTATTCACACAAACAATAAATGGCTAATAGTACCGAAATGGCATAGGATGCTACTTATAAATGCCTATATGGTGATCCATGTACTGTTTTTTGAACAGTCAGTAAATATCATTACCCCAAAAAATGCTAACCTCCCCTGGTATTGGTAATGGTGAGAGGTTAGTATGTCTTGTGTGTGTCTTTGTGCCTCTAACTTTCTCAATCATCATTATTCACAATTCATTCAGGCTTATCCGTAATTATGGTAATCAAGTGTTCAGAAATATATTATATTCTTATTTACAAGCAAAGTGACTCCAAAATGACACTACATTATTTACCATTAATTTCTATTTGGCACAAAATCATCTTTAACGCATCCAACAAGTTTGTAGAGTCTATAGCTTGACGAAGTCATTTCGTGCTGGGAATTTGGGACCAAATACTAAGCTTTTGTATAAGGGCACAAGGCGAGACCCAAATGCAGACACAGGAGGCAGGTGGTTGAGCTCCGATACTTATTATACCAAAAGGGTTAGGCAAAAGGCAGGTCGGGGACAGGCGAGAGTTCATAACCAGGTCAGAGTCCAAACAGGGCCATGCGATAGGCAGGCTCGAGGTCAGGACAGGCAGGGGTTCAGTGAACAGGTCCGAGTCCAAACAGTACCAGGGGATAGGCAGGCTCGAGGTCAGAACAGACAGAGTGGTCAGGCAGGCGAATACGGCATCAAGACAGGCAAGCGTCAAAAAAACAGAGACTGGGAAAAATAGGAGCTAGGAGAATCCTGGTTGACTTGGCAAAACAAGACGAACTGGCACAGAGAAACAGGAAACACAGGGATAAATACACCGGGGACTAATGGGGAAAACAGGAGACACCTGGAGGTAGGTGGACACAATCACAGACAGGTGAAATAGATCAGGGCTTGACATTTTGACTACTTTAATACAATTTGTCCAAATACTTTTGGTTCCCTAAACTATGTACAAAAAGGGCTGTAACTACCCTCAAATTAAAGCTGACAGTCTGCACTTTGACATCATACTGATTGTATCATTTCAAGTCCAAAGTGCTGGAGTACAGAGTTAAATAGCAAACAATGTGTCACTGTCCAAATACTTTTGGACTTCACTGTATATAATCAACAACAACAAATGCCTTTCTTTTTTATTAACTCTGTTCCATTGTTTTTTTTTAACAGTTTGAGCTTGTACAGGAGGCAGCCATGAAAGTCAGAAGATACTACAGGAACAACTACAAATACGGTGCATCAGCAAAAACAATATGTGAGTTAGTCTTCATCAGAGTTGGGGTCAATTCCATTTTACATTTTGCCAACTCAGGAAGCATTGGAATTAATTAATTGACCCCAACCCTAGTCTCCATCAAAAACAACATTGTGATACTCACAGCATTTTGTCTGTATCACATAGGTTGGTGAGGCAGGCAGCAAGGTTCAGACAAACCCCCACTGTTGCAAACCAAATGCTGGCTAGAAGCATGGGGATATAATGTTTAGATGCTTTTTTCCAGTGGAGATTATGTTTATGAATTGCCTGGCTGGGCGGTGGGACAGTGGATGCACATTGATAATTAAAATGGAAATGTTAACAGGTATTACCCGGGAATTATTGTGAATAACTCCTGGCTATCAGCATCCAGGATCCAAATATACCGTTTAATACAACCTGGTCTCAGAGCATTTAGTAGTATTCTGTACATAAATCCATTAGTATGATATGTTACTTTTCGTATAGTATGTATTAATTTGTGGATGTCCATCACCCAATTCATATAATATGTTACGAATTACAATTCGTATAACACTAAACAAAAATATAAATGCAACAATTTCAAAGATTTGACTCAGTTACAGTTTCAATAAGGAAATCAGTCATTGTAAATAAATGAATTAGGCCCTAGTCATTGGATGACTGGGAATACAGATATGCATCTGTTGGTCACAGATACCTTAAACAACAAAAAAGGTAGGGGCGTGGATCAGAAAACCAGTCAGTATCTGGTGTGACCACCGTTTGCCTCATGCAGCGCAACACATCTCCTTAGCATAGAGTTGATTAGGCTGTTGATTGTGGCCTGTGGAATATTGTCCCACTCCTCTTCAAAGGCTGTGCGAAGTTGCTGGATATTGGCAGGAACTGGAATGCACTGTCGTACAAGTCGATGGGGGACATGTCTGGTGAGTACGCAGGCCATGGAAAAACTGGGACACTTTCAGCTTCCAGGAATTGTGTACAGATCCTTCCGACATTGGTCCGGGCATTATCATCCTGAAACTTCAGGTGATGCTGATGGATAAATGGCACAACAATGGGCCTCAGGATCTTGTCACGGTATCTCTGTGCATTCAAACTGCCTGCAGAAGAGCTTCCCTGAGATGGTTTCTGACAGTTTGTCCAGAAATTCTTTGGTTGTGCAAACCCACAGTTTTATCAGCTGTCTGGGTGGCTGGTCTCAAACGATTCCGCAGGTGAAGAAGCTGGATGTGGAGGTCTTGGGCAGACGTGGTTATATGTAGTCTGTGGTTGTGAGGCCGGTTGGACGTACTGCCAAATTCTCTAAAACGACATTGGAGGCTGCTTATGGTAGAGAAATGAACATTCAATTGCTTAGCAACAACTCTGGCGGACATTCCTGCAATCAGCATGCCAATTGCACGCTCCCTCAAAACTAAAGACAACTGTGGCATTGTTTGATGACAAAACTGCACATTTTAGAGTGGACTTTTATTGTCCCCAGCACAAGGTGCATCTTTGTAATGATTATGCTGTGTAATCAGCTTCTTGATATGCCACACGTCAGGTGGATGGATTATCTTGGCAAAGGAAAATGCTAATTAACAGGGATACAAACATTTGTGCACACAATTTTAGAGAAATAAGCTTTTTCTGCGTATGGAAAAATTCTGGGATCTTTTATTTCAGCTCATGAAACATGGGACGAATAGTTTACATGTTGTGTTTATTTTTTGTTCAGTTTATACAATACCAGTCAAAAGTTTGGACACACCTACTCATTCAAGGGTTTTTCTTTATTTTCACTATTTTCTGCATTGTATAATAATAGTGAAGACATCAAAACTATAAAATAACATGCATGGAATCAGGTAGTAACCAAAAAAACTATTCAACAAATCAAAATCTATTTTAGATTCTTCAAAGTAGCCACCCTTTGTCTTGATGACAGCTTTGTGCACTCTTGGCATTCTCTCAACCAGCTTCACCTGGAATGCTTTTCCAACAGTCTTGAAGGAGTTCTCACATATTCGGAACACTTGTTGGCTGCTTTTCCTTCACTCTGCAGTCCAACTCATCCCAAACCATCTCAATTAGGTTGAGGTCAGGTGATTGTGGAGGCCAGGTCATCTGATGCAGCACTCACTCTCCTTCTTGGTCAAATAGCCCTTACACAGCCTGGAGGTGTGTTGAGTCATTGTCCTATTGAAAAACAAATCATAGTCCCACTAAGCGCAAACCAGATGGGATGGCGTATCGCTGCAGAATGCTGTGGTAGCCATGCTGGTAAAGTGTGCCTTGAATTCTAAATAAATCAGAGTGTCTCCAGCAAAGAACCATCACACCTCCTCCTCCATACTTCACCGTGGAACCACACATGCGGAGATCATCTGTTCACCTACTCTGTGTCTCACAAAGACACGGTGGTTGGAACCAAAAATCTCACATTTGGACTCATCAGACCAAAGGATGGATTTCCACCGGTCTAATGTCCATTGCTCATTTTTCTTAGCCCAAACAATTCTCTTCTTATTATTGGTGGCCTTTAATAGTGATTTCTTTGCAGCAATTCCACCCCGAAAGCCTGATTCACACAGTTGCCTCTGAACAGTTGATGTTGAGATGCGTTTGTTACTTGAACTCTGCAAAGCATTTATTTGGGCTGCAATCTGAGGTGCAGTTAACTCTAATGAACTTATCCTCTGCAGCTGCACCAGAGGTAACTCTGGGTCTTCCTTTCCAGTGCCGATCCTCATGAGAGCCAGTTTCATCATAGCGCTTGATGGTTTTTGCAACTGCACAACCTTCATGTCTCAAAGTAATGATGGACTTTTGTTTCTCTTTGCTTATTTGAGCTGTTCTTGCCATAATATGGACTTGGTATTTTACCAAATAGGACTGTCTTCTGTATACCACCCCTACCTTGTCACAGCACAACTGATTGGCTCAAACGCATTAAGAAGGAAAGAAATTCCACAATTTAACTTTTAACAAGGCACACCAGTTAATTGAAATGCATTCCAGATGACTACCTCACGAAGCTGGTTGAGAGAATGCCAAGAGTGTGCAAACCTGTCATCAAGGCAAAGGGTGGCTACTTTGAAGAATCTCAAATATAAAATATATTTAGATTTGTTCAACACTTTTTGTTACTACATGATTCCATATGTTATTTCATAGTTTTGATGTCTTCACTATTATTCTGCAATGTAAAAAATAGTACAAATAAAGATAGACCCTTGAATGAGTAGGCGTGTCCAAACGTTTGACTGGTACTGTATGTTACAAATTTGCAAAAGGTACAATATATCAAATCCAAATCAAATGTATTTGTCACATACACATGGTTAGCAGATGTTAATACGAGTGTAGCGAAATGCTTGTGCTTCTAGTTCCGACAATGCAGTAATAACCAACGAGTAATCTAACCTAACAATTCCAAAACTTATAGCCTTCCTGTGACATCAGGTGGTGTAGGTGTCCTGGAGGGCAGGTAGTTTTCCCCCGGTGATGCGTTGTGCAGACCTCACTACCCTCTGGAGAGCCTTACGGTTGTGGGCGGAGCAGTTGCCGTACCAGGCGGTGATACAGCCCGACAGGATGCTCTCGATTGTGCATCTGTAGAAGTTTGTGAGTGCTTTTGGTGACAAGCCGAATTTCTTCAGCCTCCTGAGGTTGAAGAGGCGTTGCTGCGCCTTCTTCACGACGCTGTCTGTGTGGGTGGACCAATTCAGTTTGTCCGTGATGTGTACGCCGAGGAACTTAAAACTTACTACCCTCTCCACTACTGTCCTGTCGATGTGGATAGGGGGGTGCTCCCGGTATTACGAATGTGCAAATGTACAATGTTTTTTGATTTAGGTTGAGGTTAAGGTTAGAGTTAGGGGATGGGTTAGCTAACATGCTAAGTAGTTGCAAAGTAGCAAAACAGTAGTAAGTAGTTGAAAAGTTTCTCATTAGCTTAAAATGCTAAAGTTCCCCATGATGAGATTCAAACTCGCAACCATTGGGTTGCTAGACGCCCACCAATCCACCTTGACCAACCATTCTACTTTCGTTTTTTCATTAAGCAACCATCACTCTTATGTAACCATACCAAATGCAACATATCATACTAATTTGAGTGTCCCAGATAGTCTATGAGACCAGGCTGTTTCATAATAAAATCCTGACAATTGCTTTGTAAAGCTGTTTTAAGTTATTTCTTTATAAACAGTCACTACAAAACCAGTTAAATTCCTTGTTCTTCCTTCGTCCTTCTACAGACTTAGCTCCTGGAGGTTCTGACGACTGGGCCTACAACCTGGGCATCCACTACTCCTTCACCTTTGAGCTGGAGGACCGTGGTCGATATGGTTTCCTCCTACCGCCATCATTAATCTCCAAGGCCTGCAATGAAGCCCTCCTCGCTCTTAAGAGTATCGCTCTCAGAGTCATTCAGAAAACACAACCCCAACCCTAACACGGAACCCAAACCGGCTGCGTGTGTGCGCCATCGTGCATAAATGTATTTTGTCCCCCCACACCAAACGCTATCACGACACACAGGTTAAAATATCAAAACAAACTCTGAACCATTGATAGTAATTTGAGAACAGGTCGAAAGCATTAAACATGTATGGCAATTTAGATAGCTAGCTTGCACTTACTAGTTAATTTGTCCTATTTAGCTAGCTTGCTGTTGCTAGCTAATTTGTCCTAGGATATAAACATTGAGTTGTTATTTTACCTGAAATGCACAAGGTCCTCTACGCCGCCAATTAATCCACACATAAAACGGTCAACCAAATCGTTTCTAGTCATTTCTACACCTTCCAGGCCTTTTCTTCTCTTGACTTTATAAAGTGATTGGCAACTTTCATAAATTAGGTGCATTACCGCCACTGACCTCGTTCGTCTTTCAGTCACCCACGTGGGTATCACCAATGAGGAGATGGCACGTGGGTACCTGCTTCTATAAACCAATGAGGAGATGGGAGAGGCAGGACTTGCAGCGCGATCTGCGTCAGAAATAGAACTGACTTCTATTTTAGCCCTTGGCAACGCAGACGCTCGTTGGCGGGCGCGAGCAGTGTGTGTGCAATAATTGAATAACATGGATTTCTACATTTATTTTGTAACGCTGGCGCACGCAACGAGAGCGGTGTAGTCAGCCTGCAACACTTTATGCCCCTGAGAAGTTGTCTGTGAAAACCTGAGCAGTTTCACGTCTGATTTTGTCCAAAGTAATCCCTTTTATCAAAGTATGTTTTGTGTGCGTGTCTGTCAAACATGATTGTAAATTGTATCATCATTTTGTGTTTTTAAGGAGTAGGGCAGTCCCAATCATGACATAATGAGTTGTTTGTTGGAGGAGAGGAAAGACGGGGGAGAGAGTGCTGAAATAGCAATGGGTCTGATGTGAACCCATGCAGCTGCAAGTGGTGTTCCATGGGCAGGGTCTTAGACCGCTAGGCCAGCCTAGTGTCACCCTAGCACAGCATTCATGTTTTTGTAGTAAGAAATCATAGACACTTTGTTTTATTCCAACTGTATATCCTCCTACAGCTTTGAAGCTTAAAACTATAATTGTGTTGACAGTTCTCTGTGTGTAGGCTTCTAATGGTGTAACAAGATGAATATTCCAACAGAAAACAATAATGAAATTAGATATTTAAATGTTGATGTTTTGGCCTTTCTGAGAATGTCAATTTTTTCCACTGGCTTCCCTTTAGTTTGAAGCATGGCTAGAAAACATACCATCATTGCACTGCTATGGTGACACACACATCTCAGAATAATCTTCACACAGATGTCATTGCCATATACAGACCGCATAGATAGAAAAAAGACCCCTTTATGGCCGTTGTTGGCTGGTCACATGTGCAAGCCGAACTGTCAAAACCTTAGTCATTCTATATTGGTCACTTCACTGTGTCCTATTAATACATATTGACTTCAATTCTTCAATTGCATGTTTTAAAACTACAATACACTGTGGGAAGCTAAGGTTGGCAGGAGTCACAAGGTGATCAGAGTGTGTTGATTTCCTGTTCATTGTAGTTTAAAATGTAAAAATAGTTCACAATAAATCACACACAGACCAGAGCAGTACAGGTGACCAAAAGTATGTGGACAATATACTATATATACAAAAGAATGCACACCCCTTCAAATTAGTGGATTTGGCTATTTCAGTCACACCCGTTGATGACAGGTATATAAATCAAACACACAGCCATGCAATCTCCATAGACACACATTGGCAGTAGAATGGCCTTACTGAAGAGCTCAGTGAATTTCAACTTGGCACCGTCATAAGATGCCACCTTTCCAACAAGTCAGTTCAAATGTCTGCTAGAGCTGCCCTGGTCAACTGTAAGGGCTGTTATTGTGAAGTGGAAATGTCTAGGAGCAACAATGGCTCACAGAACGGTACCGCCGAGTGCTGAAGCATGTAGGGCATAAAAATGGTCTGTTCTCAGAAGAAACATCAGCACATTAATGACATCGATATACATGGCCGAGCAGCTGCACACAAGCCTAAGATCACCGTGACCAATGCCAAGTGTTGGCTGGAGTGGTGTAAAGCTCGCCGCCATTGGACTCTGGAGCAGTGGAAACGGACACATCTGGGTTTGGCTGATGCCTGGAGAATGCTACCTGCCCAAATGCATAGTGCCAACTGGAAATTTTGGTGGAAGAAGAATAATGATCTGGGGTGGTTTTCATGGTTCGGGCTATGCAGTGAAGGGAAATCTTAATGCTACAGCATACAATGGCATTCTAGACGATTCCGTGCTTCCAACTTTGTGGCAACAGTTTGGGGAAGGCCCTTTCCTGTTTCAGCATGACAAGGCCCCCGTGCACAAAGCGAGGTCCATACAGAAATGGTTTGTTGAGATAGGTGTGGAAGAGCTTGGCTGGCCTGCACAGAGCCCTGACCTTAAACCCATCAAACTCCTTTGGGATGAATTGGAACTCCGACTGCGAGCCAGGCCTAATCGCCCAACATCAGTGCCTGACCTCCCTAATGCTCTTGTGACTGAGTGAAAGCAAGTCCCTCAGCAATGTTCCAACATCTAGTGGAAAGCCCTCCCAGAAGAGTGGTGGCTGTTGTTGCAGCAATGGAGGGACCTACTCCATATTAATGCTCATGATTTTGGAATGAGATGTTCGAAAAGCGAGAACCTTGAAGCCCAGCAAGAAGGTTAGAGCTGGTGCTGGAAGAGACCCTCTGGAGCTGCTGCAGTGTGTCTGGGGCTGCTGTGTGTTCCCCTACCGGCTAGGATCATAGGCCAATGTGCCTGCTGTGATGAGTACAACAACCTGACTAAAGAGAGAGACCAACTATAGACCAGCCACAACAACCTGACTAAAGAGAGAGACCAGCTTCAGAGAGAGACAGAAAGACTGAGGCCTTGGTATTAGGGTTTCTACTAGCCGATATGTTTCGACTTGAGGTTCAGCAGTAAATACATCTTCCCCTTCAAGTCAAAACGATCCTCAGCCATAATGTTTGTACCACGGTGATGAATGCGGATATGGCTAGAAAACCTACCCCAATCCAGGGATGGAAGATGTGCCTGTACTAATGATCCCATTTTCCGATATGGGAAAATCAAGAAGATTGAAATACTTCTAGCATTAGCTAGCATACTGACGAAAATGACAGTTAAATAATAATGATTGGTTTTCCATGTCTATTCATCAATTGCACTATTAGTAAATGTTGATGATAATAGTTCTAATCACACTTAATAACCATTAGTGAATATCCAATTCATTATGTGTATGTTTTCTAACTGATCTCATGAACCAATAACTCATTTACAACTGGTTTGTAATTGAAATAATAAATAATTTAGAAAGTATAAAAATGCAATTAACAGACACCTTAGTCATCATTTTATTATATTAAACATGACAAAATATGTTGTTACAGTGTTTATTAAAATACTGTTTGGTGGAAATGTTTGTTTGTGCTTTTCTAATAATCAATTTCTCTGTTCTATTAATGTGCTTTTCTAATAGCCAATTTCTGTGATCATGAGTGACTCATTGAACGAATCCTAACTATCAGTATCTGCAATTTGGCAGTACGGTACGTCCAGAACCTTATTTTGAGAAAGAGATATCTCAGTTTCAAGGTCTCAGCTTAGAGAAAAGCAGCCTTGGGAGGTATCAGTCTGTCATGACCCTGTATTGGTCGGTCACATGAAGGAAGTAAACGTTAATGATGAATTAATTATGAATGATGAATAAGCTAAATCATGCAAATATAACTTGTCTGTATATAAGATAACTAACAGGACTGCCCCGGGTAGAGCTCCTGATCGACATGTGTACTTGGTGCATTGAGTTGGTTGGAACCTCTCCAGCGCACTGATAATAAAGAATTTCTAATTTAAGATTGTCTTTGAGTGTCCCTGTGTAGGACTTCCACAATTATTTATGAATAGTTTACTAACATTTAAACATTTAGGAATATTGATTAATACTTGAACTATTTATTCATGCAATATCAATGCTTTACTACCAGGTGTTATTATAAAGTGCTACCAATTATGGCAGTTCTTTCAATTTCCTTAAAAGTTTAACCTGTTGTAACTATGGGGGACTGTCGTGAGACAGGTTAGTTTTACCCTACTGATGATGTGTTGTTGCAATAGTAATCATTATTGGATAAAAAAAACGTTCCCGTTTTAAGCACAATATTTTGTCACGAAAAGATGCTTTGTCACGAAAAAGTTCGGCGTTTTGATGGCTGAATTTTCGTTTTTTTTTGGTAGCCAAACGTGATGTACAAAACGTAGCGATTTCTAATACACAAAGACTCTTTTTGGAAAAACTGAACATTTGCTATCTAACTGAGAGTCTCCTCATTGAAAACATCCGAAGTTCTTCAAAAGTAAATGATTTTATTTGAATGCTTTTCTTGTTTTTGTGAAAATGTTGCCCGCTCAATGCTACGCTAAATGCTACGCTAGCTATCAATACTGTTACACAAATGCTTGTTTTGCTATGGTTGAAAAGCATATTTTGAAAATCTGAGATGACAGTGTTGTTAACAAAAGGCTAAGCTTCAGAGCTAGCATATTTATTTCATTTCATTTGCGATTTTCATGAATAGTTAACGTTGCGTTATGCTAATGAGCTTGCAGGGATAATTACACTCCTGGATACAGGTTTTTTTGGTAGCCAAACGTGATGTACAAAACGGAGCGATTTCTAATACACAAAGAATCTTTTTGGAAAAACTGAACATTTGCTATCTAACTGAGAGTGTCCTCATTGAAAACATCTGAAGTTCTTCAAAGTTAAATGATTTTATTTGAATGCTTTTCTTGTTTTTGTGAAAATGTTGCACGCTGAATGCTATGCTAAATGCTACGCTAAATGCTACGCTAGCTATCAATACTGTTACACAAATGCTTGTTTTGCTATGGTTGAAAAGCATATTTTGAAAATCTGAGATGACAGTGTTGTTAACAAAAGGCTAAGCTTGAGAGCTAGCATATTTATTTCATTTCATTTGCGATTTTCATGAATAGTTAACGTTGCGTTATGGTAATGAGCTTGAGGCTATAAATAGGATCCCGGATCCGGGTTTGCTCTTCGCAACTGGTTTTAAGATAAGATGTTTTCATCTGATAGCGACGCAATGCAAACGCAGAGCAATAGTACAGTTACCAGCTTCTATGTGTCAATGTCAGGGGGACGGGAGACAGGGGCCATGTTGAACTGCCTGTCCAAATATGTCTGCATCTTCCTCCTGCTGGCCCTGTCAGGCCTCTTCTTCCTGTTCCGCAACATCAACGTTCTGGAGGTGAGGAGGAAAGGTGACCTTCCCCCAGAACAAGTTCAACCTTGCTTCCAACACTATCTTTCATCCATCACTATCCACATTAGCCTACCACCCTTTCACCTTTAGTGACCTCTACTCTCCCCCACAGTGGAAGCTCAACTGCATCTTGGACGTCTGTAGCATCCACTCAATGGGCCCTATTCTCCTGGACCGCAAGCGGTGCTTCTGTAGCGGGGGACCAGCAGAGGCTCTTGTCATTGTGAACGAGTTCCAGGGGCGACCCAAGAGCCATGGTGGGGACGTCCTGCTGGCCGAACTGCACTCCCCACAGTTGGGGGTGGGCATTGCAGGGCAGGTGCTAGACCACCGGAACGGGACCTACTCTACAATTTTTCCATTACTGTGGGAGGGTCTGTACAGGTGGAGGTGACAGTGGTCCATTCAAGTGAGGCAGTTCGTGTTTTACGACGCTTACATGAGGAACGGACAGACCGGGTTCTTTACAAGAGCCTATTCCGTTCTGGATTACTGTCTGAGGCCACCATGTGTAACTTGTGCCGGCCAACCAACCAGCAGCCGCTGGGCAATTACACAGATCCCTGCACAGGGGAACCCTGTCCTGCTACAAAGCCCAAGCAGCTGCTGAGCTGTGACACGCGGATCAACCACTTCAGGGCAGGCTACAAGAAAGATCTGATAACCAACAAAGAAGCATTGCTCTTCCAGAGGTTAGTGCGGGGTAGAAAAGAATGTCTGTGGGAATGAGTGTACTGTATGTTTTATCTTGGACCTATGCAGTATTTTTCATATGTATAATAACAAAGTGGGATTCAGGTGAATGGTATTGCTTGCTGCAGGGTTTCAAACATTTCAAATGATTTTCAATCTATGCAAATAAAGTGTGACTGCCAAGTCTAGCCTTGCAGCATACAGTAGGCCTAACTATCTCACATTAAAGGGATAGTGCGATATTTTGGCAATCAAGCCCTTTTTTCTACTTACCCAGAGTCAGATGAACTCATGGATACCACCACACATGATACGTAGTACACATGATATGTAAGTCTCACAAATGCAATTTCGATTCAATACGACCTTTTTTTAAATTTCAGCTTTAATCTTTATATGTGTGCACTGCTTTGCCTATTCATGTTCACTTTCTCTTTAATCAATAAATAAGTCATTCATTTATAAAGCTATCACTTGTAATTTCATTGTGAGCCTTTATTCCCCAATTTCAGTGTAAATCTAATGTCAGTCATTTTATTTTGTGTGCGTTTGTTTTCATTCAACTATAAGCCAACATGACTTAAAACCATTTGTGAATATTTTGTTAATTGTGGACAAACCTGCAAAATAGAGATGAACTACAGAAGTTATAACAGTTATACCTTCTGTTCGTAGACACTGATGACAATACAGTACATATACCCACATATAGTAAAACCTTTCAGTATTGAACACTGTGTCCAAAAAACAATGTTTAATAATGATGCTTTTACACCTCTAAAGGGGTGATACAGCATATCCTTAGAGCAAGGGGAAAGAAGATGCAGGGTCATAGGTCGTGTTGAGTACCTTATTTGTAAACCCATTTAATAGCCAGACCTTCATACAAACTTGCTATGCTGAATTATTGACGTACGATCGAACATGCTGCTTGCTATATGCTGCCGTATGCTGCCAGAACGCTCACAATCGAGTCACAATGGGTGGCCTAAGCGACACGCGGCAATTTACCGCTATCTAGTGTACATGCGCCGTCACTTGTGGGCGTGCTGGCGGCATATAGCAGCATGTTCGGCTGTATGTCAAGAATTCAGCATAGCAAGTTTGTATGAAGGTCTGGTTATTAAATGGGTTAGTTCAACATAGTTCAATAGTAATATACTCTAAAACGCTCTGGTGACAAACACACTTTGCTGCCCTGTTTCCAATTGTCCACATGGCTGGGAGAACCTAAGTAAGTAAATACATTTTCGAAAGTATAAAACAAACAATCTATTAGCAACAGTGTAGGTTAACTCAAATGGGCTAGCTAGTTGGCTAGCTATCTACCCAACTTCACATACTGTATAGATAACGTTAGCTAGCTAAGTGAATGAAATATCAGTATATCACTATCTACCTAACTTCATATTAGCTAGCAATCTTGATATATTTATCACTAAAAACAAACCCCAAATGCATTTGTAGGTAGCTAACGTAAACTCACCCCATTCCGTACAAATGTGCGCAACCGCAACATTCAAACGAGGCTACAAAGAACTGATGGGATTGTAGCGACTGTGTTGACTTCAAAATCGAGGGTGTGAACTAGGTTTCTATTCAAGTGTTGATCGACATGGTAATGGCTCTATAGTATTGGAGAAAAGTTGAAAAAACTGACCTTCAGTTACATTGTGACGTGTCATGCCGTAACGTACAGCACGCATAAAGCAACTATTTCTGTCTTACAATCTCTCTCCACCAGGTGTAGCACTTCTCTCATCCTTTAAAAACAAGAAATGGACAGTGAAGGGGGGGGGGGGGGGGGGTGTACCTAGTCATTTTTTTGCGTCATCATTGCATGCGATCATCATTCTCAAAGTGGCTGTTTTACTTCTAAGATCACTTTAGCGCTGCCCTAAAAACCCGATTCAAATTCGACACAAACCTTCAAATAGGTATGTAATGACACATTATATAAACTCTTTATAGTGTTTTATTTACATTTTAGAGGCGATAAGGTGATAAGTTGGACAGATCGAGGGAAAAAAAGCAATTTTCCCACACATCTCTCCTTCTCACTATCACGCATTAGTTTCATTTCCCCACCCGCCATTTTTAAAAAGACCCGACGGGGCTCATTGTCTTCTTAAATTATGCAGAAACGGACAGCGTGGGGGTCATGTAATTGATTATGTTGGAAAGGGGAGAAATTGTGCTTTACAATGGTATTGACATTACAGTTGATCTGGAAGTATTACGTTTTTGGGGCGCTAAAATAAGGTAAATTGTATGGACCAAGGCGATGTACAAAAGTTTGTGAGTTTACGTTAGCTAGTTAACAGCCATGGTGGAGGATGACAGAACATTAACGTTAGCCCCAACTGTCAGTGAGAGAGTAGGCTATTCTGGATAAGGCAGGCACTTTGTATAGTTCCTGTCCCTAGAAGTGAGGATGGAGATAATAGTAACATAATATTCAGTGTGGTGTAATTTGACTATAATGAAGTCGGTTTCTTGTGAGGTTTTCTGTCCTCATAAAGAGAGATATGAAAGCCTGTCTATATATGAAGAGGTCCCAATGAAGAGCAGTTGTTCTCAGTCCTGGTCCTGGGGGCTCAAAGGGATGTACATTTTTGTTTTTGTCTTAGCACTGCACAGCTGATTCAAATGATCAACTCCTCATCAAGCTTCAAGTGGTATTTATGTATTCTTTTGTGACCCTATCCTTGATATGATCCTGTTATTGTCACATGCACATATGTGTGGCCATGCCTCTATCAATCCAATGTTATCATGATTTGTTATCAGGGATATTATACTTTAGTAATCAACAATGATCTGGTGATGTAAAACTCTAATAATTACATTATTATTAATTGTCTTCCATATTCCTACAGATACCTTGTAACTGGAGATTCATTCAAAGCTATTGCCTACAGTTAACGTGTAGGGCACTGCACGGTTGGGTGACCAGGGCCATCTGGGACTGAGGAATTCAGGTGTGTGAAGGCTACCTGTGTCCTGCATAACTTCATGAGGATGGACATGAGGACCAGGAGGGGATATGCAGCTGCCGTGTGCCAGAGGAGAAGTCTGCTGCTCTGCAGGATGTTTCAAGGATGGGGTACAACAACACAGCAAGAGAGGCAATCCGTGTGCGGGACATCTTCACCTCCTACTTCTTTGAAGATGGTGCTGTTCCCTGGCAACACAATAGACTACACTATGCACAACCAAAGGCTCTTTTAAGAGCCATTCACATTGCAATAAGAGTAGTCTTCCATTTACTTAGCTATGTCAATTGCAGTTATTCAATTTCCAGTTTCTCTCCCTTTGAGTTCTGCTTCTAAGGTGAGGGTGCTGTTTAGGTAAGGGTGTGATTGTCTGTACAAAAACAAAACAGGCTATTTTAAAATCACCCATATTGAAAAAATGTAGAGCAATTAGACACCCTATAACCCATACCTACACTCATGTATCAATCTGATTGATGGATTGTGTTGTGCAGTAAACAGGCTCAGGTGTATAACTGTGGCTCCTTCCACCTTCAAAGAATAGGCAAGAGGGCCAACCATGGCGAATAGTAAGACACTTCATTATTTCTATAACTACGCTATATTGTTTGTCCTCGTGTGTCCGCTCATGTTTTTTGGCAGAAAGTATCTGCAGCCACACAGATTCCTGTTGAACACTGTCTCTTTAATTACCTTATTTTCTCAATAAGTCTATCTCCTTCACTTCATCCCTCTTTCCTCTTCTCCCTAAATCCTCTAGGTTATATCAGCTGTGTCGGTGAAACCCTCCCACATTTGAACTGGCTTCATAGATGGCACAGCATGATCAGAGGTGAGAGGTCACTTGGTCAGGTCAACAGGAAGTATTATTAAAGAGATGCTTTACATTGAAATACAGATAAGAGATGCAGTAGACCCAGAGTTAATGATCCAAGGTCAGTTTTGCGTTTCACCTCTTGATTTATGATAATGTTAGAATAAAACAAAAACTTAAACATGCTGTCTCTCTCCTGCAGATATGTTTTTATTTGAGAGGATGCCAACCCCGTCCCACCATCGCCACCTCAACTTTCGTGCCGCCTAGACACTTAGGTAATTGTTATGAACTGAGAGAATATTTGGGTAGCACTAATCATTAATCATATGCTGCCTTCCCTGCTCCTATGTTCTTACCTCTTTCCCTGTCTTTTACACCTCTCTCACTGCCTCTTTCTTCCTGTTTTTATAATGCACAACAGATGTGCATTGAAGTACAGATTGAACTTGTATTTATAATATTACAATTATAATATTTGTAATGCATGTATTTATAACACTTGGATAATTAACTTCTTTCAATAAAGCGTTTCACATTCTCTCCTGGTTGAAATGCCACACCTATCCTGTGTTTATCAGATCAATGCAGATGAAGGGCATTAGATAGAGATGAACTGGTTGTAGAGTATTTACATGATGCTTAGGAAGTGTAGTGAACTGTTTAAAAAAATATATATTTCTGTATATATGAATTACAAATCAGCCTTTAACTAGTTAAATCCTGTTTCTAGTCTATTAGTTACAATGTGTAACCAGTGAGAAGATTGGTAAACACTGTTGACATGTATAATTGTAATACATACATGCAGACACAGCATCATTCAAAGACTGGAATTTGATACTCCTGGTATTGGATATGACTGAAAAATCATCTCAGACATTCATACATGAACTGCACCTTTATTTGCCAAGGTAGGTTACATGATCAGTGAATATACAAGCTACTATGTGGGGATCTCATGCATGGTAATAACTACATGTATATACGAGTTGCATCCTATACAAGTTATATTATATTCTACTCAATCCATAGGCTTCATTAATGTCATTCAGACTGTTTTGAAGTTGATACAACTGGCTATGATATGAGGTTCATAGCTAGGTTCTGAACTAATATGTATACCAAACGTTTGTGTCCATAGAAGGGCTAGATAGCCGATCCAGAAGCATACAGGTATTTTTATCCTCCACTGCACAATAAGCAAGAACATAGCTAGTTACTTTATTTCATCTATATGCATTGCATGGAAAATATCAGCAAGGCAAGCTTAAACCTTTGTACATTCAATTAGCAGTAAATGCTTTATCTAGCTAGATTCTTTACATTCACTGTTTCACGAGACGACAGCCTGGTTTGCTGGTTGTTTCAGGAGTCCCTAAAACATTAAACAACCAGAATTACAATTTCATACTCACGTCACAACACCCATAAAGCTAGCCAGCTAATGTTAGCTAGCTTGCTAAATCGCGATTTTCGAAAATTAACTTTATTAACTTTATTAACTTTAAAATATGCATAATCGTTTGTCTCTACATTAACTAACATATTCCTGTCAACTGTACATATTTTTTGCATGATTCGTTATGACGTTTGAATCACTTTCATTTGAATCCATTCTAGTATTTTTGTCAGCCATCTTCGCTGAAGAAAGTCTCCAGCCTTGGGACGCATAGCGTCAAATTCGTCATGGGAACTGCTCCCTATGATTGGTCATCGCCCAGCGGTCGCCGCTGGTGATTTGCATAACGTTGGGAAAAGTTTATATTTTTCACCGCCTAAAGGTACCAGGCACTCTCAGCTTTCCTTCCGTTGGAATGAATGGGAAGTGGTGTTTCACCGCACGGCATCCTGTGCTAATTGGAACCGTTTTTGGAGTTGCCTAATTGGAACCGCAATTTAGAACAATGACGGACTCAACAGCCTCAGACCGGGTGAACACCATCCCGGATCCAATTATTGTCGATCAGTCGACTGTAAACGGCCAGTGCGACCCGACACATCAACTGTCACCCAAAATCAACAGCCACCCTAAATTCAAGATGGACCAGGAGATGAAAATTAGCGATAGCGTGGAGGGGCAAGGTAGGCCGATATCTATGACAAATCAAACAAAAATAGAATACGCATACTATTTACACTTAGACTAGGCTACTTTAGCAGAAATATCTCCACAAATTAAACTGTCAATGCAATGCATTTGTGTTACTCAGAACGCTTATAGGCTACTCCCAGCATGTTTCGAATTTCCATTATACATTGTCTCTTAGCAGACTGGATACCTGAAACAATTATGGATACGACTTTACTTGAAGGGGGTATAGTAAGGCAGCCATAACACATTTATTTAGTTTTACACTGACAGACAAGCTGCTTGATAATATCAGGGCACTAACTCCATCACTGATCCTACACATCTAAGAAATGCATCTGAGAGGTCTCAATGACCATCATAGTATATAGCCTACATGCGGACTCCAAACTGAAAATGTCCACACCCTCTAGCTCCTATATGCAATTAACCTTGTTCAAAACACATTTTAGGTGACTGTATGTATTTATTATGCCAATTCTGTTGCAAAACATTTCGCAACAGAAACCGTTTACTCCAAACTGAAAAAGTTTTGCATTCAGGTAGGTTTTTTTTCTTCTGTTTGCTTCCAATTGGTTCTTAAACGGTAATAGTTTCTTGTTGTTAGACCTAATGATCGGCTAGTGACCAACTTGATTTAATGTCTAGAATTTAAAAAAAAAAATGATGGCCCACAGGACCTCATTATCACTATTGTGAGACTGTAGTTGACTGTGTAACCATACACTACTATCACACCAGTGCCAGTCCTCACACCTGGGCTTTCAGTAGACTACAATACAACGATCCTTCAAATTTGTGCATTGTTTCATTTTTCTTTTGTTTCAGAAACCAGGAATCTTCATGGCACGTAGATAATCATAAGTCTATTTTATGCAATCGACAAATTAGGATATGAGTGCTAAAAGCGTTCTGGAATCTCACCCCTGCTTATTACTGTGTTGCTTTTGACAGGCTTACTGGAGAGCAGCATGAGGCTGAAGCCCCACGAAGCTCAAAGATACCGCAAGAAAGCGTTGTGGGTCTCCTGGGTTTCCATCTTTGTGACGCTGATCCTGGCAGTAGCAGCTTTCAGTGAGCATACGTTACTTTGTTCTCTCTGAGGGAATAAGCCTGGTCCCAGATCTGTTTCTGTTGTGTTGATAAGACAGCACAAACAGATCTGTGACCAGGCAATGTCTTCCTGGTGATGATTTTTCTATGCAACAGTTCCCTTTAGACTCTGATGAACCTGTCAATTTTTCAAATCTTATGACTTATTGATAACATGTGGAGTGCTGTATGGGTATATCTACTCTAACACATAATATACGGTACACATACCATATTGCACATGTTTACTAAACACACTGCATGGCCAAAAGTATATGTGGGCACCCATTCAAATGAGTGTATTTGACTATTTCAGCCACACTTGTTGCTGACAGGTGTATAAAATCGAGCACACAGTTCTGCTGGGGGTCAAGGAGTTATTTCTAGACTGTTACTAGTTTGTTTCTGTTCAACTTTCCTCCATGTAACATTAGACATCATCTGTGGTGGACACATTGACAATAAAGCAAACAAAGCATGTTCAAATAGTTATTGAAAAGCTCCGATATCTCTGTATTGTATTAGTATACATTAAGTTCTATAGTTATCACAATATCTCTTTTGTGTGATATAGCTCCACAAGGTTTCCTCAGGATGACTCGTGTTGTGCTTTGGGGTTGCAGTGTTGAGTATGGAATCAGCTTTTTTCCCCCAGCCAGTGTATGAATCTCAACCCTTCTTATTACAGTTCACGAGACATGCTTGTATACTATATTTCCAAGTCGGTTAGGTCATGACGTTTCAAATGGTACTGAGAATGTTATGTAATTTGCATTTTTGGGGGTGAAAAGAGCTGTCCACTCCATTGTGGAGTAATAGTGAAGACATCAAAACAATGAATTAACACACATGGAATCATGTATTAACCAAAAGTTAAACAAATCAATTAATATTTTATATTAGAGATCCTTCAAAGTAGCCACCCTTTGCCTTGATGACAGCGTTGCACACTCTTGGCATTCTCAACTTTTGACTTGTACTGTACATTAACCATATGTACACACCCCTTCGCAGTTCTGAATTCAATGAAAGCCAATATTGATTGATCATATTGCATTATCACACCAGTGGTGTAGGTTAAGTAATTAACGTTATTTGACATTGAGATTAAATGGGACAATATGGCTCTGCTACCCTTTTTGGATTTTTGTGTGTAATCCAAAACAGATGTTTTGGTGTGCACTGTATCATCAGTGTATCTTTTCTGTGTAAGAAAAGTGACTGGCTATTATGGATATCTATTGCACCTAGGGTCTTTCTATGTACTGTAGATGTCTACCTGAACGATGGCAACTGGGGCATGCAAACAGGAAAACATTAGCATTAAGGAAACACTGTCTCAACCAGTTTTGTAGTTTTTTTTGTGCACATCCTCAGTGATGCGTGCAGTTGCACAAATACATTTGCCTTGGGTCATATAGATTCCTTGGTGCGCAGATCAATAGGGATGTGTTCAAGGTTATCAACGTGGAAAGCACAGCTAGCTTGCTTGTGTTATTTAATTGTCCTCTGCTTGCTGAGTCTTTATGTGATTTCAAAGATACTTGACCACAATTAAATCACACTATGGAAATGGCATTTTCTAAGCTGCTTGTCATCTGTGACAGGTTAAGGGGGAAGGAGGTAGGGAAGAAAACGTGCGCCAAAAATGTCCCAGATACTTCACATCGTCCAATTAACAAGCGTTTAGTGGCACGTCATCGGCTCTCAAATGGCAGATTCATTTGCATTCCATTTGAGGCCAGTCTCTCGCTCTCTCTCTCTCGTGTGTCTGTCAATTGACTCAACTCTGACTGTTTTGACAATGTGGATTTCTCCACCCCTGTTCCAGGTGGAGCTTCTGTTTCGCTCTTCCTGCCCCCTCATTCGTTGGATGTCGCAGCATAAGCCGGTTCCGCAATTGCCGTGTGTGTTCCCTCTTTGAAAATGTGTCGTGCTTGTTGGATTACACTAAATAATACCTTTTTTGAATTTCAATAGCTTTTCCTTGGTTTGCTTTACAAATACCTTTTTTCCATTTGACTGCTTTTTGGGTAGCCTGAATATCAATTTCACAACAAATCACATTACCCAACACAGGGCTTAGTGAAATACCAGCCACATGTCACCATGCTGTCTGTTCCCTGTGTTTTGAGTGGGAGTGCCCTACCGGTCTGGATGGTGGTTGAGCGATCGATGCCAGGGCTTACAGCCCTGAGGCACACCCTGAATACAGATAACATCGCTCTGTGTACCCTGGAGAGAGACGGAGACACAGCGATATGCACAGACGTACGCACATGCAGTTATGCACGCACAACCAACCACACAGACATACAATTGAGATGCTATATAGAACTTCAAGGCCACATGCACAGTAAAAACAAACCAAAAAGGAACAATCTAAATGCATTCAGAACTGTGCGCGTCTATAAGCTGGAGCGCAAGCCCCCAAAGAGTCTGCAGTCTAAAAAAAAAAAGTAGGGCTGCAGGAGGTGCATTTTGAGAGAAAGAGGGAGGGGAGCTCTCCCTTATCTGTTCTCACACGAACAGCAGGAGCAGTCTGAGGGATGAAGGGGACGGAGGCTCAGAGTAGTGGGTGTAGGGCTATGGAGTTGACAAAGTGATTGTCTTCTGTCATGTCTACTTCACCTCCCAGCCATATCATATTTAGCTTACGTTGATTGGACGAAATTGTTTTAGCTACCTTTTTTTAATTGTCACTGTTAGACTAAGCATAGGTGATTTTGAGCAAGTTGAAATGGTGCTGGAAGAGTGGAGGCAGCCCCTGTTTTATTCGTGACTTGTAACTCTCCGTGGTTCTAAATCAATAGTTATTTAGTAGTCTGAAAATGTAGGAAACATTAACTTGATTGACCTTGCTGTAGGTCATAACTGTTTGTTACATGCAATATGCTTTGTGGACAGATGTTGCTCTCCAGTTTTGTGATGAAACAAAGTTGTTGTTGAATTTATTCTGCCACTCTGTCTTCTTGTCTCTGCCTTAGGCTTACTGTATATATCACAGTGGCAAGGCATATGAACTAACAGGTTATTAGAGCAAACACAAAGATCACAACACATAGGTTGTAATATTGCATTCATGCTTGGCTTCCCCAGCTATATTTATTTATTTATAACCCCCACACTGCTACTGCAACAGTCTGTCTGGGTAGCTACTCTGTCCAGTGTATTTTCTGACTCTGCCCACTGTCCCATATAGGATCTTTGAACCTTAAGGTTCTTTTCAAAACCTAGGCAGAGCTAGCATATTTGTTTAAAACTCTCTCCACTCTTGACATATTTCCTGTGACTGTGAGATGGTGTTCTCTTGTACATTTCACATGGGTATATCTTAACACTTGCATATCATATTTTTGTCAGATCTTTGATCCCTGTCAAAGTATTTGATCATAGTCAGATCCTGTCTGCATTGACACTTACAAAGAGAATTGACACAGAAATGAAGTAATCTGGAGTGGTTGAGGATCCAAAGAACTCTCGTCTATAATGTGGAAAGGGACTGACTTGTGTCACTGTCTCTCCGGAGACCTATCTCCCATCTGCTCTGATGTCTCTGTCACTCTGGGTGACCGGAGTAGATGGCGCCAGAGGGCGGAAGAGAACGACAAAGATATGCATGTATGTGATCATACAGAGATTAGTGTTGTCACTGTGTGCTGTAGCTTGGAAAGTAAACAAATGTAACATTAGGCTGTTTGTTTCCAACAATAGGACTGTTTTTCTCAAGAAATGGAGTGCTCTTACATTTCCCCCCTATCGTAAACAAGATTAATTGGTTAAACTAACTCTTGAACCTCAAATACTGCTGCCTGAGCCATTGAATTCCTAGCTTTCTGGTGGTGCAGCTGGTTAAGACGTGTCAATAGGTAAGTTACATGTGTTTGAGACGAGGGGTTTCTCAATATGCTCCGAGCACGCAAAGTGGACCACGGGACAGGTCGGCGTATGAGTCAAAATCAAAGTATGAGAAATGGAACTTGGAGGGCAGTTCTCAGATGTGTTCTTCGTTTGTACATATTTCTAAGCATGCATTGACGCAAGCTTCAACTGAAATATGCCCAGTATTGTTGACGTAATATAACGCAACCACCTAAAAAAAAATACGCAAAATGTCCTGAAGTCAATGGCGGCTGGTTTTGAGCTGACGTGAGAACTCGGACATTGGAATGAGAAGTTGTCTAACTCTCCTCATATGATGCCTGACTAACCATAATGTGTAAATGTTGGTCTGTTTAACTCCATAGAATAACCTCTGTGCCAAGACTGACAAAATGTGTCAATGTGGCTAGCTAGCCACCCACAAAGAATTTGTAGCTAACGCTGGCCATTTACCTTTCATAACATTTTGTTTAGGTCTTTTTTTTTTTTTTTACATGTAAAACTAGTTGGCCAGTTTGATTAATACAATTCACATATAACTGATAATTATGAACGTTGCATTTTCTTTAAGTACATTTTTATGCATTCTCCACACATCCTCACAAGAACGTACTCAAGAGAACGCCCTTGGAGAATGCATATTGAGAAACACCCAGAGGATCAAACATTGAATATCAGTATGGGCTCTTGAGGAAGTAAGCGGTACTGTTACTTAATCAGTGACTCCTGTTACACCATGATACCTACGAGTAATGTGACAACACTAAGATGGATGCCTTTACTGTGCTGCGTTGGTTTAAGCCCTCTTAAACCCTTTCTCTGCGACACTTGATCTGGCTTGACAAAGTGAGGAGAATTTATCACTTTTGCCTTCATTTGTAAACGACTGGTCACTAACCTAATCTGTTCTGTCACACGGAGACCCTAGCTGTGTCCGAAATGGCACCCTATTCCCTATATAGTGCCTTATGGGCCCTGTTCAAAAGAAGTGCGCTATATAGGGGGAAAAGGTGTCATTTGGGGTGTAGTCTTTCTGTTCTCTGTGTGGCTGGTGTTCTGTCAGGGTGATGTGCCAGCCTCTGTCACCGTGACGATGAGTGGAGGGTGGGAGGTTTGACTTGGACTGGGATGACCCAGAAAGATCTGTTTGTCACCCACCGTGTGTCACTGTTTAGACGGATAAATGGATGGGGGCTTTACACCCCAGGAGGACTTCAGAAAGAGAACTTGGGTCTTGTTCATTAGGGCACGCAAGCTAAATAATTTTTAAATTATAGTTTCTTATTGGACAAGTCCATGTAGTTCCTCCCTGTTTGTCTATTTTCTTCTGTTTGGTGCCTTTATGAACGCTACCTAGAATAGTAAAAGCCTTATTGGTCTCTTATCATTATTGGTCTCTTAAATAAAATGGTACTGTAGTGGAAAGAGATGAGGTAGTCATTCAAACATCGTGTTAAACACTATTGCAGACCGAATGAGCATTCAACTTATGTGACTTGTTAAGCAAATGTTTACCCCTGAACTTACTTATGCTTCTTCTAAAAAAGGGCTTGAATACTTATTGACCCAAGATATTTCAGATTTGAATTCATAATTAATTTGTAAAAACAATGCATTGTGTCTCGGCCAGTGGGAAAAAAAATCTACATTTCTGCAGTTTCAGGTACACCCATCCAGTACAGGGTCGGACCCCCTTTTCCTCCAGAACAGCCTGAATTCTTTGTCGGCAAGGTTCCAAAGGGATGTTGGTCCATGCGGACACGATGGCATCATGCAGTTGCCCACTGGAGCCGCTTCTTGTTTTTAGCTGATAGGAGTAGAACCCAGTGTGGTTGTCTGCTGCAATTAACCCGTCTGTGACGGGGATCGCCAATTTGTGCGTTCCGAGATGCCGTTCTGCACACCACTGTTGTACTGCGCCATCATTTGTCTTGTTAGCTTGCACCATTCTTGCCTTTCTACTTCGACCTCTCTCAACGAGCTTTTTTGTTTGTCGCACCATTCTCAGGAAACCTTAGACACTGTCGTGTGTGAAAAGCTCAGGAGGGCGGCCGTTTGAGGTACTGGATCCGGCGCGCTTGGCACTGATCACTCGTTTTGCCCATTCTTCTAACATTCAATCAAAAAATAACAGAATGCCTTTTCTTTATAGCAATCCACGGACACTTGAATACAGTATATACATATGAAGTGGTAAAACAGTATGTAAACATGATTAATGTGACCACTGTTCAATGACTATGAACATAGGGCAGCGGTCTCGAAAGGTACCGGGTGGTAGCCGGCTAGTAACAGTGACTAAGATCAGGGGATGGTATTTGGTGGAGGCTGGTTAGTGTTGGCTATTTAACAGCAATTGCCGTACCAGGGAGTGATACAGCCCAACAGGATGCTCTCAATGGTGCATCTTTAGAAGTTTGTGGGTCTTAGGGGCTAGGCACTTCTTTTTTTCATCCTCCTCAGGTTGAGGCACTGTTGCGCCACCTTCAGTCTGTGTGGATGGACCATTTCAGGTTGTCTGTGATGTGCACGCTGATGAACTTGAAGCTTTTCACCCTTTCACCCTATCTACTGCGTCCCTGTGGATGGGGGCGTGCGCTCTCTGCGATCTCCTGAAGTCCACGATCAGCTCTTTGGTTTTGTTGACGTTGAGGGACAGGTTAGCGCCCTATGGGCCCTAGTCAAAAGTCGTGCATTAAATTGGGAATTAGGATGCCATTATTTTGGAAAGCAAAGCCAGTTGTCATTAGCCTGGACTGCATTAGTATGGACTTTGCGTAGTCTTCAGTGCTGGGTAATCCCTCTGGTTTGGGGTTGGATGTGTTTTGAATTCCATTATGTCATGTCCTGAATATGGTAATCACTCTGGAGTTCAACTCTGGGGTAAGGTTGTGTGTGTTCGCAGAGTCTGAGGCTACATTACAAACAGCTGTGTACACACTGGTGGCATACTCAACCCTGTGAACTGACTATGGTGTGGATGCTGAATGCTAGCACTACATTATATCTTACTACTTCACCTGCTAAATATAACTAAGTGTTGTAGTTGCGCCATATGAGACCTGGGTTTAATTACTTTGAGCATTTAATTGAGCCTGTCTTGTTATCTTGAAATGCCAGATGGGTGGGGTTTGCACTTTTTGGACTATTCTATTGGTCCCATTTGTCGCAGGCGTTCAATCAAGTGCAGCTAAAGTAGTTAAAAGAGAACCAATAGTGTTTGACTCCAGGGACTACTGGTAGGCTGAGTCGGTTTTGAGCTAACCGGCCGTCAGTGTTTGGTGTACAACGGGTATTCTCAAGTCATTCACAACAGTACCACTGATATTTCATGTATGAATGTTCTTCATGTATAGTAAAACTTGTTTCTCTTGTTTTTTTTCCAGCTGTTTCCTTCATGAGACACAGTGCCTCGGCTTTCGGATTCGCTGTAGGTACTTTTTTTAAAAATGCATTTTAATTTCTACTGCGTGCTATAGGGCAGATGTCATTACTAACGTTACAATCAGTGTGTTTTGAGGTCAGTTTGAGCAAGGTGAGGCACAGGTTCACGGATCTTGATCACATAAAGAGTATTAGCTGCCCGTCGACACGAGCCTGGTATACCAGACGAGTTAAATTACTTCTATGCTCGCTTCGAGGCGCGTAACACTGGAACATGCATGAGAGCATCAGCTGTTTTGGACAACTGTGATCACACTCTCCGTAGCCGATGTAAGACCTTTAAACAGGTCAACATGCACAAGGCCAGATGGATTACCAGGTCGTGTACTCTGAGCATGCACTGACCAACTGGCAAGTGTCTTCACTGACATTTTCAACCTCTCCCTGTCGGAGTCTTTAATACCAACATGTTTCAAGCAGACCACCATAGTCCCTGTGCCCAAGAATACTAAGGTAACCTGCCTAAATGACTACCGACCTGTAGCACTCACATCGATAGCCATGAAGTGCTTTTAAAGGCTGGTCATGGCTCACATCAACATCATTATCCCAGAAACTCTAGACCCACTCCAATTTGCATACCGCCCCAACAGATCCACAGATGATGCAATCTCAATCGCAATCCATACTGCCCTTTCCCTCCTGGACAAAAGGAACACCTATATGAGAATGTTGTTCATTGACTACAGCTCAGCGTTCAACGTCATAGTGCCCACGAAGCACATCACTAAGCTAAGGACCCTGGGACTAAACACCTCCCTCTGCAACTGGATCCTGGACTTCCTGACGGGCCTCCCCCAGGTGGTAAGCGTAGGTAACACATCCACCACTGATCCTCAACACGGGGGGGGGGGCCCTCGGGTGCATTCTCTGTCCCTACCTGTACTCTCTGTTCACTCATGACTGCAACACCATCATTAAGTTTGCCGATGATACAACAGTGGTAGGCCTGATCAACGACGAGACAGCCTATAGGGAGGTCAGAGAACTCAAAAACCTCTCCCTCAATGTGATCAAGACAAAGGAGATTGTGGAATACAGGAAAGGAGGACCAAGCATGCCCACATTCTCATCGACAGGGAGCAGGTTGAGAGCTTCAAGGTCCTTGGTGGCCACGTCACCAACAAACTAACATGGTCCAAGACTGTCGTGAAGAGGACACGCCAAAAGTGCCAATTCTAGGTCCAAGAGGCTTCTAAACAGCTTCAACCCCCAAGCCATAAGACTCCAGAACAGCTAATCAAATGGCTACCTAGACTATTTGCAGTGCCATCTATGCATAGTCACTTTAAATACTCTACCTACATGTACATATTACCTTGAATAACCGGTGCCCCGCATGAATCTGCCCCTGCATGCATCGTTGAATACGTACCGCTACACCCTGTATATAGCCTCACAATTATTTTACTGGCGCTGTTTAATTATTTGTTACTTTTCTCTTAACTTTTTTTAAATAAAAAAATTAATTACTTGGCAGGTATTTTTCTTAACTTCATTGTTGGTTAAGCATTTCACTGTAAGGTATTCGGCCAATTTGAGCTCTAGCTAGTTATAGTGCCTTGCAAAGTATTCATCCCCCTTGGCTTTTTTCCTATTTTGTCACATTATAACCTGTAAATTAAATTGATTTTTATTTGGAATTCATGTAATGAACATACACAAAATAGTCATTGTTGAATTTTGTTTAAAAAAATGTTTAAATGGAAAAGTGGGCCATGCATATGTATTCACTCCCTTTGCTATGAAGCACCTAAATAAGATCTGGTGCAACCAATTACCTTCAGAAGTCACATTAGTTAGATTGCACACAGGTGGACTTTATTTAAGACTCACATGATCTCAGTATGTATGTATATGTGTGTGTCTATCTGTCGAAAGGCCCCAGAGTCTGCAACACCATTAAGCAAGGGGCACTACCAAGCAAGCGGAACCATGAAGACCAAGGAGCTCTCCAAACAGGTCAGGGACAAAGTTGTGAAGTACAGATCAGGGTTGGGTTATAAAAAAAGAAATATCTGAAACTTTGAACATCCCACGGAGTATCATTTAAATCTATAAAAAAAAATGGAAAGAATATGGCACCACAATAAACCTGCAGAATGCATTAATAAGAGGCAACAAACAACCCTGAAGGTGCTGCAAAGCTCCACAGCGGAGATTGGATTATCTGTCCATAGGACCCCTTTAAGCCTTGTACTCCACAGAGCTTGGCTTTACGGAAGTGGCCAGAAAAAAGCCATGACTTAAAGAAAAAAATAAGCAAACACATTTGGTGTTCGCCAAAAGGCATGTGGGAGACTCCCCAAACATATGGAAGAAGGTACTCTGGTCAGATGAGACTAAAATGTAGCTTTTTGGCCATCAAGGAAAACGCTGTCTGGTGCAAGCCCAACACCTCATCACCCTGAGAGCACCAGTGAAGCATGGCGGTGGCAGAATCATGCTGTGGGGATGTTTTTCATCGGCAGGGACTGGTAAACTGGTCAGAATTTAAGGATTAATGGATGGCGCTAAATACAGGGAGATTCTTGAGGGGAGTCGATGCCCAGACATCAATCCAAATGAGAATCTGTGGTATGAGTTAAAGATTGCTGTACATCAGCGGAACCCATCCAACTTGAAGGAGCTGGAGCAGTTTTGCTTTGAAGAATGGGCAAAAATCCAAGTGGCTAGATGTGCCAAGCTTATAGAGACATACCCCAAGAGACTTGCAGCTGTAATTGCTGCAAAAGGTGGCTCTACAAAGTATTGACTGTGGGGGGGTGAGTAGTTATGCATGCTCAAGTTCTGTTTTTGTCTCATTTCTTGTTTGTTTCACTAAAGTTTCCATCAATGGTAAGCATGTGTAAATCAAATTATACAACCCCCCCCCCCAAAAAAAAAAAATTCAAATTTAATTCCATGTTGTAAAGGTGGAAAAATGCAAAGGGGTGAATACTTTCGCACTGTATTTAGGATGCAAGATGATTCCGTGCAGACCAACTACAATGTAGTCGATCTCAAAAACACACTAGTTCCACAAGGGCCTGGCCATATCGAGTCTAAGCTTGTAATTTAGGCAAGATTTTGCATTGTCTTGGAGTTATTGGGATAAGGATAACTGAAGGGTACGATAATATAAGTGAACCCCCATTTCTCATGGGTTTCTGCTGAAAAGCTGGTGAGTGTTGATGTTTACCCTCTGCAGTTTGATGCCGCCCTGGACGTGCTGTCCTCCATCATCGTGGTGTGGCGCTATAGTAATGCCTCCGCCGTTCACTCTGCACACAGGGAGTACATGTGAGTAGATATAGCACCACCATATTTGTTGTTTTTGATGACCAGCAAAACTATATAAAGCCTTGAAATTATACTAGCAGTGTTCTTTTCAGCACACTAAGCTCTCTTCAGATTGGGACTGCAGTGTACAGTATTAGAACCCCAGCATTGTCTCTCCTCCACCTTACTCAGTGCACTGTAAATGGCTGTGTGCCCATACAAAAAGAATACATGTCAAATGTGCGTTTTCACATGTGAATTTGCTGTTTTCACATGTTGAGCTTAAATTTACATGTAAAACAACTCCACATTTAAAAATGTCACTTTTTGCAAGTTTAATCATGTGAAAATGTTAAATTTTCAGGTTCATATGCAGGAAAATGGTGCCCCAAAAATGGTGCTATACATGATTCTGTATACATGATTCTGTATACAGTGCATTTCAATCGCAGATAAAGACGGTAGGTTACTTAAGATAGAAACGATAGGAGGGAGGTTGGTCGGGAAGGATTGGTGAGTGTACTGTATATCGCGAATGTCAAGCAACCCAAAGGTTGCGTTCAAATCTCATCACGGATAACTTTAATATTTTTGCTTATTAGCTACTTTGCAACTACTTAGCATGTTAGCCAACCCTAACATTAATCCTTTAACCACTTAGCTAGCGTGTTAACTAACCGTAATTTTAACCCCTAACCTTAAAGCTAACGTTAGCTGCCTAGCTAATGTTATGAAGAAAGGCACACACAAAGTACATTTTGAATAAGTAATTTGTCTTTCACAATAAGCTGTGATCGTGTGTTGCATGGACTCTGTGCAAAATGATAGTGGTCCCTCAGTTGAGCAATGAAAAAAATAAAAATAAATGGAACATCCCTTTAAGCATGGTGAAGTTATTCATTACACCTTGTATGAATACATCCAGTCACTACAAAGATACAGCCGTCCTTCTTAAACCGCTCAGATTTAACCATGAGGCCAATGGTGACCTTAAAACGGTTACAAAACCTCTTTGCCAAGGCTCCTGGCACTGCCAAGGCTGCCAACATTGTGGTTACTCCACAATACTATCCAGAGTGAAAAAAAGGAAGCCTGTACAGAAATATTGCAAAACATGCATCCTTTTTGCAACAAGTTACCAAAGTAATTCTGCAAAAAATGTGCCAATCAGTTGTCTTGAATACAAAGTGTTATGTTTGGTGCAAATCCTATACAAAACATTACTGAGTACCACTATCCATATTTTCAATCATAGTGGTGACTTATGTGTATGCTTGTAATCAGTAAGGACTGGGGAGTTTTTCAGGATACAGTAGAAATGGAATGGAGCTAAGCACAGGCAATCTGAGGAAAACCTGGTTCAGTCTGACACTGGGAGATATTCACCTTTCAGCAGGATAATAACGTAAAACACAAGGCCAAATCTACATGAGTTGTTTACCAAGAAGACAGTGAATGTTGCCAAGTTACAGTTTTGACTTAAATTTATGGCAAGACCTGAAAATGGTTGTCTAGCAATGATCAACAACCAATTTCAGAGCTTGAAGATTGGGAAAATGTCCCACAATCCAGTTGTGGGAAGCTCTTAGACTCACAGCTGTAATCGCTGCCAAAGGTGCTTCTACAAAGTATTGACTCAGGGGTGTGAATATTTATGTAAATGAGGTATTTCATTTTCAACAATTAGCAACAAAAAAAAAAAAACATGTTTTCACTAAGCGTTGTGTGTAGATGGGTGAGAAATCAATTGAATACACTTTGAATCCAGGCTTTAACACAACAAAATGTGGAATAAGTCATGGGGTATGAATATTTTCTTAAGGCACTGTAGCTGGAAGTAGTGAAAAAGGAAATGTGGGGATTAAATAAAACATGTGAAACTTCACACGTGAATGTTTCCCCTACATTCATTTAGCAGCGGTCACACACCACTGCAGAAAATATATATTTTTGCTGAGACGCCCTTTAAATGGATAGTCTTTGGTTCAACGACGAAGTCTATGGGAACCGCTAGCATGTCATTGCGCTAAAGCTAGTAGCAATGCGCCCCCCGCTGGTTTCCTCCAGCGTCCAACTCCACCCCATGTAGCCAGGCCAAGTGGCAGGTCCTTCGAGACCCAGGCAGAACTGTCTCACCTGGGGCCTTTGTCCCAGACAGAGCCCTTTATTTTATTATAATAATAAATGGATATAGCGTTTTTCATTACAAATAGAATCTGTCGCTTAAAAAAAATACCGATCTGGATGTTCTTATGACGTGTTGGTCTTCCAAAACTTAATGTGGAAAAGTAACATCTTGAGTGGAGGGTGCAATGATGGTGCAGGGAGGTAGAAAAACATCTGACAGCCCCCCCGGTGCTCTTCACAGGGCACGTCGTCTTCGACGTTCACAGCTCCTCTTTCGTAGGTAGGCTGGCTTGTCCACTCTCAGAAGTGTAGCACCCACCTGGGTGATGCAGCGGCGACTGTAAAAGTAGCAGTAAGACCTCCATACTTTGGCAGTAGTCCAGAAAAGCCCCCTACAAGGCGAGCATCTGTCCCCTCACACCGCAGTCCACTTCCCCCTAGGAACCGGGGCAGGCCAAAAGCGGATGCTGCGTCATTCAAATCTTATTAGCTACAGTATCTAGCCAGGCCAAATATAAACTGACTTGCCATAATCAGTCCTGCAGTACGTAGGTCACCACCATATAGTTCAGTTAACCTCTCAAAAGGTTTATTTAAAAATGCAATAAAAAAAACACTTAAATACATTTTAAAATATGTACAATATTTAGAGAGCTCCCTGCTCAGGCTTCCTCACGGCGCCATGGCAACCACATAACTGATTATGGTGTGTGTGAATGAATGTGCAGGGTGTCAGAGGCAAGAAGCAGGAGAGGGGAAACAAAGGAGGTGAAGACCTGGCAAGCTGCCCCCCTCCTTCTTCCGTCCTGACAGACATCATCTGCTGTAGTCTCGGATGTTTTCGTGAATGCAGATCGCCATGGAGCCTCTGGTGTATTAGCCTATAGCCTGGTTAAATGAGCTTGAATGCTAATTTCGCCATTTTGAGGGCAGCATTCAATCTGGTTTAACCAGGCTAATATGAGCCTTCAGTTGTAGCAGTGAACATTGCTTTGGTTCAGAATCCTAATTGGAAGGTTTGTTACCCAGCAGCTAGTAATTGGCCTCTCCTAGGTGTGTGTCGTGGGGGGTGAATGTGTGTGTGTGTAGATGTGTGATCCCTCGGGGGAGAGGCCAGGCAGGAGTAAGTCACTAGGCCACCGGACAATCAAATTACCAGGTTTGGAGACGAATGAGCGAGCAGCATGAATTTGCGCACTTTTATTTTTAATTTTTTCCCCACTGTAATTGGAAGAACGTTGCTGTATTCACCTGCTGACATGACACACGGAGCAGGAGAGAAAGGGTCGACCGACTGGACTGCGTGCGTTTGTCCTCAGTCTAGTCAACCACAGTTCTGTCAAGTCCTTGCATCTTGCGACTTTGATATCAAAACCATCAATCTTGCAATGTGCTTGATGCCAATTTGCCTTGAGTCGACAAGACTAAAAAAAGGTTGGTTGGGCAGGTTTGTTGTGAGGGAGAGTCTGTTATTGCACTTTACACAGCTCTGGGAGGTCTCTCTCTCACTCACAGACAGAGCTCTGGGTCTCCGTCTCCCGCTGCACCACTGAAACCATTCCTACATGGCTCCTCTCCTCTCGCTACTTTGTGTTGCCTAGTTACCTTCCGGTTTGGACCCAGGGGACTGGGTGCTGCTGAGAACGAGCCAGCTATGAGCGTAAGCGCACTCTGGCATCCATTATTGTTTTTGTCTGAACATCATGGATGTTATCTATAATACACTATACTTATTTTTCAACAATTTCTCTTGTTTTTGGGCTCTTGATGTGTTTGCTGGGTATAGTAAATCTGCGCTAGACTACTAGATTAAGTAGGGGAGAGGGCAGACGGTATAAACAGTGGGCTAACCTGACTACCCCAGATGACTTTTTTTTTGTGGGCTTACCTAATTGGATAAAACTGTTTAAAAAAATTAATAAAAAACCTCTTCTCAAATTGATCCTTTGAGACTGTGTTCACTCTCTAAATCTGCCATAGAGAAAAGCAAAATGGTTGTTTATTTAATGGAGGCCTTTTCTCTTCCACGTGCATGGACGTAATGGAGACGATTTGCTATTGTATTACTTACTGTAAGTTGCAATGGACTTGTATGATGTGTAGTTGCATTAGGTCTCCTTTGTCATGGAAAGGTCTTCCTGTGGGCAATGATTTTAGAAATGTTTTAATGCATTATATGATCCCTCACTGACATCTATATAAATGACTGGATAATGTAAATGACTGACACATTCTTTCTCTTGTGGAACTGTATATTTTCAAAGCAGAATATTCTTAATCACTGTTCTCTGACTCTATTTCCTTCCATTTCCCCTTTGTCTCCCTTCATCTCTCTTGCTCCCCTTCTAACTCTCACCCCCTCTCTCTCTACAGAGCCTGTGTGATCCTGGGTGTGGTCTTCATCCTGTCCTCCCTGTGTATCCTGGGAAAGGCAATCCATGACCTGGCTACCAAGCTAATGCCTGAAGTGGTAAGATGCCATATCCTGATGTTGTACCCTTAAGCAAGGCATTTACCCTTAACTGCACCTATAGCTCTCAGTCCAGGGGTGGCACACAGTGTGCCACCCCTGGATTGAGAGCTATAGGTGCAGGAGCCACATAAAGCTTTTTTTGGTGAACTTAAATAAAAGGTTAATTATATATTAAAAAATAAACTAGGCAAGTCAGTTAAGAATGAATTCTTATTTACAGTGATGGCCTAGCAACAGTGGGTTAACTGCCTTGTTCAGGGACAGAACAACATATTTTTTTTACCTTGTCAGCTCGGGGATTCGATCTCGCAACCTTTCAGTTACTGGCCCAACACTCTAACCACTAGGCTACCTGTGCCATATGGTCCAGCTTAACGAAAATACTCAAAGGTAGTGCGCTACATAACCCTATGGGAATAGGGTGCTGTTTGAGAAACAAAGCTCTCTGCTCCACATGTCTGGGCATGTGGGTGTTCATTAAGGTCAGCTCTGGGTACTGTAATACCAGTCTTGGCAGTGCCAGCAGCCTTGGCAAAGAGGTTTTACTGCAGCAAAGGGATTCCAATGAACATCTGGTTGGTGTGCTGAAATTGCTTGTCAAAAACAGAGGAGTAACTAGGTTACCTTGCCTAGTGGTTAGAGCATTGGGCCAGTAACCGAAAGGCTGCTAGATCGAATCCCTGAGCTGACGAGGTAAAAAGCTGTCGTTCTGCTGATGAACAAGGCAGTTAACCCACTGTTCCTAGGCTGTCATTGTAAATAAGAATTTGTTGTGCACTGTATGTGCAGACAAAGGGTTTTCTCGTCTGTACTGTATGCTACAAATATTTTTAGCTTCAAGACAAAAGCACAGTTGCTATAGTCTTCATCAAGTAACATTAGCCTATCAAAAAATGTATGATTTAACCCTCTCATACGAATAAAAAGTACAGGTGGCCTCTCTTAAAATATTACAACAAACCCAGCAAATTTTTTTTGCAATATCATGCAAAGCATTACATGTGGTAATTGCAGCTGAAAACGTTGGCAGAAATGTATTCACTGACAAGCTGTTATATGTGTATATCACACACATAGTTGGAAGTTTACATACACCTTAGCCAAATACATTTAAACTCAGTTTTTCACCATTTCTGACATTTAATCCTAGTAAAAATGCCCCGTCTTAGGTCAGTTAGGATCACCACTTTTATTTTAAGAATGTGAAATGTCAGAATAATAGTAGAGAATTATATATTTCAGCTTTTTTTTTTCAGAAGTTTACATACACTCAATTAGTAGTTGATAGCATTGCCTTTAAATTGTTTAACTTGGGTCAAATGTTTTGGGTAGCCTTCCACAAGCTTCCCACAATAAGTTGGGTGAATTTTGGCCCATTCCTCCTGACAGAGCTGGTGTAACTGAGTCAGGTTTGTAGGCCTCCTTGTGCGCACACACTTTTTCAGTTCTGCCCACATATTTACTATAGGATTGAAGTCAGTGCTTTGAAGTCAATACCTTTACTTTGATGTCCTCAAGCCATTTTGCCACAAATATGGAAGTGTGCTTGGGGTCATTGTCCATTTGGAAGACCCATTTGCGACCAAGCTTTAACTTCTTGACTGATGTCTTGAGATGTTGCTTCAATATTAATCAATCAACACAATAGTGTATGAGTATCTTTTTAATTACAAATGCAATGACCTACACTGTTACCTTGCATATACAGCAAGCTCGTTTTTGTTTTGTCCAATCGCAGCTGTTGTCTCGTCTGTATAGGGTTTTGTTTTCATACACCTTAAGCCCAGGAGTATTTCCAAGAGGAATTTCCCCCCCTTTTTTAACAATATGCCCTGACTATAGAAATTCTGGTCCCATCATAGCCAACACTTTCTCATACACTATCACTATACTATATCTCTCTCTTCATTACTCAATGCCTAGGTTTACCTCCAATGTACTCACATCCTACCTTACCTTTGTCTGTACACTATGCCTTGAATCTATGCTATCGTGCCCAGAAACCTGCTCCCTTTACTCTCTATTCTGAACGTGCTAGACGGCCTTCTCCTCTGTTCCTCTGGTGATGTGGAGGTTAATCCAGGTCCTGCAGTGCCTAGCTCCACTCCCACCCCCCAGGTGCTCTCATTTGTTGACTTCTGTAAACGTAAAAGCCTTGGTTTCATGCATGTTAACATTAGAAGCCTACTCCCTAAGTTTGTTTTACTCACTGCTTTAGCACACTCTGCCAACCCAGATGTCTTAGCCGTGTCTGAATCCTGGCTTAGGAAAACCACCAAAAACCCTGAAATCTCCATTGCTAACTATAACGTTTTCCGCCAAGATAGAACTGCCAAAGGGGGCGGTGTTGCAATCTACTGCAAAGATGGCCTGCAGAGTTCTGTATTACTTTCTAAGTCTGTACCCAAACAATTTGAGCTTCTACTTCTAAAAATTCACCTTTCCAGAAACAAGTCTCTCACTGTTGTTGCTTGCTATAGACCTCCCTCTGCCCCCAGCTGTGCCCTCGATACTATATGTGAACTGATTGCCCCCCATCTATCTTCTGAGTTCGTGCTACTAGGTGACCTAAACTGGGACATGCTTAACACCCCGGCCATCCTACAAACTAAGCTTGATGCCCTCAATCTCACACAAATGATCAATGAACCTAACAGGTACAAATCCAAATCAGTAAACACGGGCACCCTCATAGATGTCATCCTAACTAATTCGCCCTCCAAATACACCTCTGCTGTTTTCAATCAAGATCTCAGCGATCACTGCCTCATTGCCTACATCCGTAATGGGTCTGCGACCAAATGACCACCCCTCATCACTGTCAAACGCTCCCTGAAACACTTCTGCGAGCAGGCCTTTCTAATCGACCTGGCCGGGGTATCCTGGAATGACATCGACCTCATTCCGTCAATAGATGATGCCTGGCTATTCTTTAAAAGTGCCTTCCTCACCATCTTAAATAAGCATGCCCCCCTCAAAAAATGTAGAACTAGGAATAGATATAGTCCTTGGTTCACGCCAGACCTGTCTGCCCTTAACCAGCACAAAAACATCATGTGGCGTTCTGTATTAGCATCGAATAGCCCCCGTCATATGCAACTTTTCAGGGAAGTTAGGAACAAATATACACAGGCAGTTAGAAAAGCTAAGGCAAGCATTTTCAAACAAGAATTTGCATCCTGTAGTACTAACTCAAAAAAGTTCTGGGACACTGTAAAGTCCATGGAGAGTAAGAGCACCTCCTCCCAGCTGCCCACTGCTCTGAGGCTAGGAAACACTGTCACCACCGATAAATCCACTATAATTGAGAATTTCAATAAGCATTTCTCTACAGCTGGCCATGCTTTCCACATGGCTACCCCTACCCCTGTATCTATCCTACACTGTCTTTCTAAGGTCTTTGAAAGCCAAGTTAACAAACAGATTACTGACCATTTCGAATCCCACCATACCTTCTCCGCTATGCAATTTGGTTTCAGAGCTGGTCATGGGTGCACCTCAGCCACTCAAGGTTCTAAACGACATCATAACCGTCATCGATAAGAGACATTACTGTGCAGCCGTATTCATCAACCTGGCCAAGGCTTTCGACTCTGTTAATCACAACATTCTTATTGGCAGACTCTACAGCCTTGGTTTCTCAAATGATTGCCTCGCCTGGTTTACCAACTACTTCTCTGATAGAGTTCAGTGTGTCAAATCGGAGGGCCTGTTGTCCGGACCTCTGACCGTCTCTATGGGTGTGCCACAGGGTTCAATTCTCGGGCCGACTCTCTTTTCTGTATACATCAATGATGTTGCTCTTGCTGCTGGTGATTCTCTGATCCACCTCTATGCAGACGACACCATTCTGTATACTTCTGGCCCCTCCTTGGACACTGTTAACTAACCTCCAGACGAGCTTCATTGCCATACAACTCTCCTTCCGTGGCCTCCAACTGCTCTTAAACACAAGTAAAGCAAAATGCATACTTTTCAGTCGATCGCTGCTCGCCCATCCAGCATCACTACTCTGGACGGCTCTGACTTAGAATACGTGGACAACGACAAATACCTGGGTGTCTGGTTAGACTGTAAACTCTCCTTCCAGACTCACATTAAGCATCTCCAATCCAAAATGAAATCTAGAATCGGCTTCCTATATCGCAACAAAGCATCCTTCACTCATGCTGCCAAAAATACCCTCGTAAAACTGACCATCCTACCGATCCTTGACTTCGGTGATGTCATCTATAAAATAGCCTCCAACACTCTACTCAACAAACTGGATGCAGTCTATCACAGTGCCATCCGTTCTGTCACCAAAGCCCCATACACTACCCACCATTGCGACCTGTATGCTCTCGTTGGTTGGCCCTCGCTTCATACTCGTCGCCAAACCCACTGGCTACAGGTTATCTACAAGTCTCTGCTAGGTAAAGCCCCGCCTTATCTCAGCTCACTGGTCACCATAGCAGCACCCACTCGTAGCACGCGCTCCAGCGGGTATATCTCACTGGTCACCCCCAAAGCCAATTCCTCCTTTGGTTGTCTTTCCTTCCAGTTCTCTGCAGCCCATGACTGGAACGAATTGCAAAAATCTCTGAAGCTGGATACTCACATCTCCCTCACTAGCTTTAAGCACCAGCTGTCAGAGCAGTTTACAGATCACTGCACCTGTACTTAGATGGGCTGTTTACAGATAGGCTATATACCTACCTCATCACCATACTGGTATTTATTTATTGATTTATTTTTCTCCTTTGCACCCCAGTATCTCTACCTGCACATTCATCTTCTGCCGATCTACCATTCCAGTGTTTAATTGCTATATTGTAATTACTTCGCCACCATGGCCTATTTATTTCCTTAACTTACCTCATTTGCACTCACTGTATATATACTTTTTGTTTTCTTTTGTTCTACTGTATTATTGACTGTATGTTTTGTTTATTCCATGTGTAACTCTGTGTTGTTGTATATGTCGAATTGCTACGCTTTATCTTGGCCAGGTCGCAGTTGCAAATGAGAATTTGTTCTCAACTAGCCTACCTGGTTAAATAAAGGTGAAATAAAAAAAATAAAAATAAATAAATATAGTGACAAAGTCGAGGATGCTGAGGATGCAAACACTCTTATTCTACATCTGTACATTGAGTGCTTTACCACTCTCCATCACTGTGGAGTACTGCTCCGCTGGTATGTTTTGCGCAGAGAGGGGCAGCTCCCGCCTTGTTGTTTTACTGGCTAGCCTTTGCAATCAACTTGTCTGCCAGGGAAATTGATGTGAAACCAGTCGCTGGCTGGTTTAATTTTTCCACTGATATGGAAAGCCATTGAGCAAGTACTTGGTTTCGACATAGGCAGCTAACCAAAACTTAACTGAAGTCACATGCACCATTATCAGTTTCTATCAGGTTTCTTTCATCCATTGATGACATGATAACAGGATCATTTACTGTTACTCATTTTTGCTTAGTAGCCAGAGCAATGCTGCCACGTGAGTGGTCATGTGCTGAATGCACAGATATTCTTGGCAAAAGTGAAATTGGAACAAGAGCGGCACCTCCTTGAATTTTTAGAGTTACTTGACAAAGGTGAGTGTCATAGAAACTGCAGAATATGCTCTTTCTAACTCGTATGTGTGAAATTCATTTTGGTGTAGTTTTGATTTGCAGGCTGACTGGCATCGTTTTCCCCGCTCATCAACTTGGATAGTGTCAAGGATATGTTTTGCAACACACACAGCCGCACCAACGTGTCAGAGGAAACACCATACGCCTGGCAAAGGTGTCAGCCTGCATTCGCCCAGACCGCCATAGGAGTCCCTAGAGCGCAATGGGACAAGGACATCCCAGCCGGCCAAACACTTCCCTAAACCAGACAACCCTGGGCCGATTGTGCGCTGCCTCACGGGTCTCCCGTTCTCGGCCGGCTGCGACACAGGCCTGTATCAAACCCAGATCTGTAGTGACGCCGCAAGCACTGCGATGCAGTGCCTTAGACTGCTGCTACGCTTTTCATTAAAACACTGTTGACTACAGTTATTACTCAAATGTACAAATGCGTACTTGCTATGCCTCGACTGCTACCTGAGGTCGGTCACGAAACTCGCCCGACAATTATCCCCCTATCCCCCCTAAACAGAATTCTTGTTGAGCCAACACTCCTACATTATAAATGGTACTAGCAGAGCAATCTTTTTGAAACGGTTTAAATGTATAGTCATTTTGCTAATGTTTGAAAGTAGGGTATGAAATAGTAAAAAAAATCATTGACACTGGGTAATGACCCTCATAAGCATGTTATAAAATCAGCAAAAAAGAGACGTCCCTTTTTCAGGACCCTGTCTTTCAAAGATAATTGGTAAAAATCCAAATGACTTCACAGATCTTAATTGTAAAGGGATTAAACACTGTTTCCCATGCTAAAGAGGCTTTTCTACGGACTCTGAAGAACACATGCCCAGGCATGTTGCCAGGAGGCATGAGGACTGCAGATGTCGCCAGGGCAATACATTGCAATGTCCGTACTGTGAGACTTCTAAGACGGCGCCACAGGGAGACAGGACGGACAGCTGATCGTCCACGCATTATCAGACCACGTGTAACAACACCTGCACAGGATCGTTACATCCGAACATCACACCTGGGGTACAGGATGGCGGCAACAACTGTTCAAGTTACACCAGAAAAGCACAATCCCTCCATCAGTGCTCAGACTGTCCACAATAGGCTGAGAGAGGCTGGACTGAGAGCTTGTAGGCCTGTTGTAAGGCAGGTCCTCACCAGACATCACCGGCAACAACGTCGCCTATGGACGCAAATCCACCGTGGCTGGACCAGACAGGACTGGCAAAAAGTGCTTCACTGACGAGTCGTGATTTTGTCTCACCCAGGGATGATGGTCGGATTCGCGTTTATCATCAAAGGAATGAGTGTTACACCGAGGCCTGTACTCTGGAGCCCGATGAATTTGGAGGTGGAGGGTCCGTCATGGTCTGGGGCGGTGTGTCACAGCATCATTGGACTGAGCTTGTCGTCATTGCAGGCAATCTCAACGCTGTGTGTTACAGGGAAGACATCCTCCTCCCTCATGTGGTCCCCTTCCTGTAGGCTCATCCTGACATGACCCTCAACGCTGTGTGTTACAGGGAAGACATCCTCCTCCCTCATGTGGTACCCTTCCTGTAGGCTCATACTGATATGACCCTCCAGCATGACAATGCCACCGCTCAGAATGAGCAGTATGACTAATTTCCTGCAAGCTAGGAATGTCAGTGTTCTGCCATGGCCAGCTAAGAGCCTGGATCTCAATCCCATTGAGCACGTCTGGGACCTGTTGGATCGGAGGGTGAGAGCTAGGGCCATTCCCCCCAGAAATGTCCGGGAACTTGTAAGGTGCCTTGATGGAAGAGTGGGGTAACATCTCACAGCAAGAACTGGCAAATCTGGTGTAGTCCAGTACTTAATGCAGCTGGTGGCCACACCAGATAATGACTTACTTTTGATTTTGACACCCCCCCCCCCCCCCCCCCCTCCTTTGTCAAGGGACATATTATTCCATTTCTGTTAGTCATATGTCTTTGGAACTTGTTCAGTTGTCAGTTGTTGAATCTACAAATATTTACACATATTAAATTGGCTGTAAATAAACGCAGTTGACAGTTTTTTTTTTTTTTGCTGAGTTTGTCTTAACAGCTGACAACTTGTCATAACCTGTTTATAATAGTCACAACATGGTCATGACACTTATATTTGGACCGGTTCTGGCATATATTGTTATTTTATGGCTGGCTGACACCTTCATACTGTAAGTGTCAAAACCCACATTTATTACATTTAGTTTTTTTCCCTGCCAAGACGTTTCCATTCTTTTTGAAAGTTTGTTTCATAAATGCTTTGATGAAAACATTAAAACACTTTACACAGACAAAGAGAACCATTGCAATTGTACAATAAAACTAAAAGGGCTGAGCTCGCTGTATGCAGGGTTGAATTGTGTAGGCCTTTGCATTTGTAATTAAAACGATACTCATACAGCACGTCATTATTGTTTATTTAATTCCAGTCAATTATTTTTTTTAATTAAAAAGGCCTAGTTAGCCGAGCCACATACAGTTCGATTAACCGAAGTTGGATCACATTCACATTTTCTCAGAACACAAGTAATGGGCCTATTTTAGGCTATAAAAACATGACGTTATGTTTTTCCTGGCCAGGCCCAGATGGGATCAGAGCACGTAGGCTACTAGTAGCTGTGGTTATCAGTAGACTACAGTCAGACTGAAGCACAGACAGTGTACACGTTGACACATCAATAGGCATTTTATTAAATGTTTTTGGGGATGCTGGTATGGGCTTCCCAGTGAATTCACTTATACCCATGTTTTCAGTTACAATTTGCTATTACACATGTAATGATTTGCATAATAGTTATACAAATTAAGCCTGGTTTGTTGTAATCTTGAAAGGTAGGCCTACTGTGCTTTTTATATTAGTATGAGAAGGTTAATCGTAATTTTTTTAAATACGCTATTGTTACTTGAAGACATGGTGTTAGCAACTCTGCTTATGTCTTGAAGCTCAAATGTAATGAGTAGCCTACAGACGAGAAAATAAACCATAATTGTCTGCACACGTTTGTGAATTGTTGCATTCAACAGTGTAGCTAATATGTTTTAGGAGAAACATTTCTGTCATTGTTGAATAGTTTGCTTAGTGGCTACTGTAATATTTACGGTCAATTTGAACTGTGGACCAATGTTGTGTTGCCAGCCACAACGAAAGTTATGGTAAGGCAAGGATGGAATGTGAACTGCTCCTCTCTCTCCTTCATATCTCGTAGTGAGAATAGGGCCGGAGTTGTTCCGAAACAGGTGTATTAAAATTCAGTTTAAGAGGAGAGACACTTTCTGCATTGGCTGAATAGATTTACCATTGTAAGACAAATGCACACTTCAGGAGAAGGCTAGAAAATCGGGACTCAGCTTTTGAGATGAGGTGCATTCGATTCCTCACAAAAAATCCTGGACTGTAAACGCACCTGAGTGTGTGTGCCTGTCTGCATTCCAAACAACCCCCTATTCTCTACTATATAGTGCACTACTTTTGACCAGAGCCATATGGACCCTGGTCAGAAGTAGTGCACTAGATGGGGGGGGGGGGGGGGGGGGGGGTGTATTAGAGAGCGTGACTCACCCTCTGTACGGCGCTGATCTCTGCTTAGCCAGCTCTCATCTCCTCAGATGGCTTTTAAATGCCATGTGCCGGTGCTTCGTTCAACCCAAGCACCTCAGTGCTAAGAATTTTTAATATTAAAAGGAGTGTCAGAAGTCATTGGGGGAGCAGGTCTCTTTTGTGCTGTATATCTAGCTTCTACAGCCATAGAAGATCAAATAGATCTGGGACCAGGCTAGGACTTTTTGAAGACTTCCCATAAAAGAGATTTGAAATGGTGTGCACTGCGCAGCATAGGAGGATTGGGGTCAATTCAATTCTAAATTCAGGAAGTGAAATTATTCAATTCATGAATTTAAACATCCACATAGAAAACAATGGCATTTTTAAAAGTTTATCACATGTATACAATTCACTTTATAGCCCTTGTATACTATACTTATAGCTAACTACGTATATTCACTCAGGGGCACAACAATGGTTTAGAAGTGGGGGAGGACAAACAATTTCTAATCTTAAGCTAAGTTCCTGCATATTGTCAGTGTGAGAACAAAAAGTTTAAATGCATTAGCTAGGGAAACTGGTAAATCAATACATGGCTAAACCGACTCGCTGTGGAAAAAAAAACATCTGAATATTAATCTTTAATCGCTTGGCCGCTGGTTTTATCTTGATTTGATTCTGGTCCAGAGTGAGGCAATTTAATAGCTAGTGCTAGCTAGCCATTGGCTAGCTCTCTGCCATAAAAAGAGTGCAAAAAAATACACTGACAGCAGCTGCCTCAACTCTCCCATGGTCCTAAAGCCAGCCTTTCAGTTTGCTTTCACACAGCCTGCCCGACTGCTCCGAGTATTCTGCATAGTCCTAAAGAACACGGGTCCTTTTTGTATCAGTGTATTGATAAAACTAGGAAAGGAATTTTAGAACGTGAGGGTCATGACCTTCACCGTCCGCAGTGGTTGTTGCGCCCCTGCACTAACATCTGTTTCTTTCTGAGCTCAACAATGACTCAGGAATATACTGTGTTTACTGGGCTTGCAGGCTTCACTGTCCTTCTACTTAGTTTACAATTATCTCTGGCTTTTATTTTTTGCCTGTTTTTAAAATGCTTTGAGTCCCACCATCACACCGGCAGGATCTAACCCCTTGTAAGCATTGTGTGTTTGAGCTACAGACTGCTGGGTTGTTGCATTTGATTGGTCTGTTTCTTCTGCATGATGATACCAACCATAAGTGTGATTTAACGGGGACTGAGCTAGGGTGTTGTATGTGAGACCAGGGCGGACCCGAAAACGGTTCGTCTAACAAAAACATCTGAACGGTTTGACCTACAAACTATTATGACCCCTATATGAAAAAGACTCTCACGAACATGCACATGCAACCTGTTTTGCTCTGGCACTCACAGGCCACACAAATCGTTAGAAGGTAAGGGGTTCTTCTACATAGAAGATCATTGGAAATCCCAAGACAGTGTCTAATACTGTAATAAGCTCACATAGTTGCTGTCGAACTCCACACAGTTGTCACTGGCTAGTTGGATATTCATTCCCCACTGAGCAGACAATTCCTGTACTTACAGCATTCTTATAAATTCATTTTGTCCGATTTTTGTTTGGCGGCCTTATTTTGTTGACATTTTTCAAAAACTCATAAATTAAACTTTATGGTTGTACTGAAAATAAAATGGTAAAACACTTCAATGTGAGGCTAAATATGAGGGCAGGGCGAGCAGATTAATGAAAGTGGTGCATTTTTTTCACTAGGGGATTTAATGGGACTGATGAGGTTATTAACCTTGCAGAAATGCAGCTTTTCATGCCTTTTAAGGCCATAGTGCAATATTAATGCTACTGCGGAGGCACTCTGCAACACTTACCCGCTCTCTTTCCCTCTTTGTCACCTCTCTTTCTCTCTCTCAATCACCCTCTCATCTACTCTTCTCTGTCAGGATGACTTCCTCTTCAGTGTGTCCATCGTCAGTGGCGTGATGTGTGTCATTCTGGCCGTGGTCAAGTTCATGCTGGGTAGGGTGCTCACCAGCAGAGCCCTCATCACAGACGGTAGGTACCTAACTCGGCGGGTAGTTGCTCCAAGACAATGAGCTTCAGTCAGTTTTTGTTATTTTTTTTCTTCAATTAGGATCGTTAGGAGAAGATTTATCCTTGATCTGTAACTAGGGGAAACCTCACCCTGGAGCTACCCAACTCTGAGGAAGCAACGCATACTTCTGCCTGATCTAGGCCACTTGAGTTCAAGCCAGTTAGAGAATTGGGGGAAGGTGGAGCACGAGGGTGAAAAACTCTGTAGGGAATCTTTGAGAGAAATTCAAAGGGGAAAAGGTATGGTGTATAGGAGGCTATGGTTGTGCCTGAAATGGCGCCCTATTCCCATAGTGCACGAAGATGGAAGGTTATTGGCTTAGACACCATCATGAAATCTGTGAAATATATTGGGAACTACTTAGTACACTATATAGGGCAGTGACTATCAATTAGATTCAGCTGCAGGCCAATTTCTTTTCTTGAGCAGATGGTCAGGGGGCTGGAACATATACTGAAGATTGTGCCGACTGACATGGTGGCTCTGCTTCTAGCTCCTGAGCAACTTTGCACAATTTTTTTATTTTTTATTTCTTACATTAGCCCAGTTTGTTTTGTTATTACATACAGCTGGTAAATAACATTTTTGGATATCAGAGCGGCGGTATTCACCAGCATTACAACCAGGAGTACGACTTTCCCAAATTGTATCCTTTGTTCGTACCATCCAGAGCAATTTAACTTATCTCTGAGGCTGCTCCAGGACGCCGCCGGCGGAGAAGAGTTATTCAGTGGACTTCTAGTCCTACTCAGGAGGCGTGCACACCATCCACCGCTTCCGAGTATATTACTCGCTAATGTTCTGTCTCTGGACAATAAGGTGGACGAGCTCAGGGTGAGGATCTCCTTTCAGATAGACAACAGGGACCGTAACATAATGTTTCACAGAATCATGGCTCGCTCCGGATATACTGTTCCCGTCCATACAACCAGCTGTGTTCTCCAGTACATCACGCAGACAGGACTAAAGAACTCTCCGGGAAGAAAATAGTTGGCGGTGTATGTTTCATCATTAATTATTCATGGTGTGATAATGTACAGAAACACATGTCCTTTTGTTCACCTGACCTAGAAAACCTCAATCAAATGCAGACCGTATTACCTCAGAATTCTCTTTGGTTATAGTCACAGCCGTGTATAATCCCCCTCAAGCCAATAACACGACAACCCTCAAGGAACTACATTGGACTTTGTGCAAACTGGAAACAACATTTATTGTAGCTGGGGATTTTAACAAAGCAATTTTGAGGAAAAGTCGACCGAAGTTCTATCAACACATTAACTGTAGTACTCATGCTGCTAAAACTCTCAACCACTGTTACTCCCCCTTCTGGGATGCCTACAAGGTCTTCCCGAGCCCTCACTTTGGAAGATCAGATCACAACTCCATTCTACTATGTGACCAATAGTTTGATTTGATAATTTCAAAGATTTGACTGAGTTACATTTCATAGAATGAAATCAGTCAATTGAAATAAATTCATTAGGCTCTAATCTATGGATTTCACGTGACTGGTCAGGTGCGCAGCCATAGGTGGGCCTGGGAGGGCATAGGCCCACCCGTTTGGGTGCCAGGCCCAGCAAATCAGAATTAATTTTCCCCCACAAAAGGGCTTTATTACAGACAGAAATACTCAGGTTCATCAGCTGTCAAGGTGGCTGGTCTCAGACGAGGTCCTGGGCTGGCGTGGTTACACATGGTCTGCGGTTGTGAGGCCGGTTGGACTTACTGCCAAATTCTCAAACGATGTTGGAGGCAGTTTATTTAGAGAAATTAACATTAAATTCTCTGGCAACAGCTCTGGTGGACATTGCTGCCAATTGCAGCTCCATCAACTTGAGACATCTGTGGCGTTGTGTAACACAACTGCACATTTTAGAGTGGCCTTTTATTGTCCCCATCACAAGATGCTGTTTAATCAGCTTCTTGATATGCCACACCTACCAGGTGGATGGATTATCTTGGCGAAGGAGAAATGCTCACTAACAGGGATTTAAACAAATTTGTGCACATTTTATAGAAATAAGCTTTTTGTGTGTATGGAACATTTCTGGGATCTTTTTATTTCAGCTAATAAAACATTGGACCAACACTTTGCATGTTGCATTTTATATTTTTGTTCAGTATAATTACAAATAATTTTTAGACTGCAATTGACCGCAAGAAGCCCAAACAGATATAACTAAAACCTTTCATTTCAAATATGCACTCTTTCTATATTTTTAGAGCCGGCAGGTGCTGGGTTTTTACCCACACAGACGGTGAATTGCATATAGTATGTGCTGAGGGCGGCGGCCTTAACAGCAAGGCCACCCTCAGGTACTGGGCCGCACATCTATTTACTTCTACACCTGAGAAAGTTGTTCACTACTTATGAGTCTTTATTGACAACTCCGTAGCTGCTGAGCTCTTAATGTCCCTTCTCGTTTCAATAAGAGATTTGTGGCAAACAGGCTGGCGTCAAACCAGTTTGAAAGGTCAGCTTTGGATGGAGACACTTGCTCATTAAAGTGTGTGGGGTTCGTTAAATTGTATGTGAGAGTGACAGCTAGCAGAATAGAGTAGGAGTTATTTGCCTACCAGATTTGTCTCGATGTGACATGAAACAAGCCATCAAAGGGGCAATCTGTGATTGCCACATACATTTTTAGACTTAAGGTAATGATATATATATATACACTGCTCAAAAAAATAAAGGGAACACTAACGTAACACATCCTAGATCTGAATGAATGAAATATTCTTATTAAATACTTTTTTCTTTACATAGTTGCTGATGCTGACAACAAAATCACACAAAAATTATCAATGGAAATCAAATCTGGATTTGGAGTCACACTCAAAATTAAAGTGGAAAACCACACTACAGGCTGATCCAACTTTGATGTGATGTCCTTAAAACAAGTCAAAATGAGGCTCAGTAGTGTGTGTGGCCTCCACGTGCCTGTATGACCTCCCTACAATGCCTGGACATGCTCCTGATGAGGTGGCGGATGGTCTCCTGAGGGATCTCCTCCCAGACCTGGACTAAAGCATCCGCCAACTCCTGGACAGTCTGTGGTGCAACATGGCGTTGGTGGATAGAGCGAGACATGATGTCCCAGATGTGCTCAATTGGGGAACGGGCGGGCCAGTCCATAGCATCAATGCCTTCCTCTTGCAGGAACTGCTGACACACTCCAGCCACATGAGGTCTTGCATTAGGAGGAACCCAGGGCTAACCGCACCAGCATATGGTCTCACAAGGGGTCTGAGGATCTCATCTCGGTACCTAATGGCAGTCAGGCTACCTCTGGCGAGCACAGGCCCCCCAAAGAAATGCCACCCCACACCATGACTGACCCACCGCCAAACCGGTCATGCTGGAGGATGTTGCAGTGGCGAAATTGACAATCTTGGTGTTCTCAAATGTCAAACTGTAAGCACTGTAAGGACTGTAAGCACAACCCCCACCTGTGGACGTCGGGCCCTCATACCACCCTCATGGAGTCTGTTTATGACCGTTTGAGCAGACACATGCACATTTGTGGCCTGCTGGAGATCATTTTGCAGGGCTCTGGCAGTGCTCCTCCTTGCACAAAGGTGGAGTTAGCGGTCCTGCTGCTGGGTTGTTGCCCTCCTACGGCCTCCTCCACGTCTCCTGATGTACTGGCCTGTCTCCTGGTAGCGCCTCCATGCTCTGGACACTACGCTGACAGACACAGCAAACCTTCTTGCCACAGCTCGCATTGATGTGCCTTCCTGGATGAGCTGCACTACCTGAGCCACTTGTGTGGGTTGTAGACTCCGTCTCATGCTACCACTAGAGTGAAAGCACCGCCAGCATTCAAAAGTGACCAAAACATCAGCCAGGAAGCATAGGAACTGAGAAGTGGTCTGTGGTCACCACCTGCAGAACCACTCCTTTATTGGGGTTGTCTTGCAAATTGCCTATAATTTCCACCTGTTGTCTATTCCATTTGCACAACAGCATGTGAAATTTATTGTCAATCAGTGTTGCTTCCTAAGTGGACAGTTTGATTTCACAAGTGTGATTGACTTGGAGTTACATTGTGGTGTTTAAGTGTTCCCTTTATTTTTTTGAGCAGTGTATACATCACTCATTGATTCTTGAAGTATATAACTTTATAAATGCTTCATAAGCTTAGTTCAACTGTTGTACCCCATCGGAGCCCAAAGTATAAGCTAGTTTTGCTCCCTTGTTTTTAAGAAATGTCATTGTAAACAACCACTGTAGTCTCCGTGTAATTTTGATCTCATGGATGTTCAGTCCTTGCATCCAATTTGAGTGGTTACGTTTCTCCAGCCCTGTCACTTAGCTGTTTAACACTGGCGGGATGTCCCTTTGTTGTTGTTAGTACTGCAGATTGCCCCTAGGAATACAGCGCCATAGATGATATTCTTTACAGAGGTAATTGACCTGCCCAGTCTGGTTATCACACATACGGTATGTAAAAAACTGGCAGAGGTCCTTGTCAGTCGGTGTGTTTTTGAGGTGCAGAGAGAGCCAGTTGAGTGGGCTCTTATGAATCGAATGAGGAGACCCAATCGAAAAGGATTCAAAATCGTCTCTGTTCATTCTGTTTTATGGACTTTCGGATTAAGACTCTGTGGCAGACTACATGTACTTTCATGAAATATATGTACATGTGTTCGTTGTTGTTAATGTTCAAGCTATTTCTATTTCCCTCTGTGGGAAAATACAGTTGACTAAACTGCCTGTCTTGTCCGATCTACAGGTTTCAACTCCCTGGTGGGTGGGGTCATGGGCTTCTCCATCCTAATCAGTGCCAAGGTGTTCAAGCACGATCCCAAAGTGTGGTACCTGGACGGGTCCATAGGGGTCCTGATAGGCCTCATCATCCTGGCCTACGGGGTCAAGTAAGTGGGTACATTTTGTGTATGGCCCTCAAACTCAACTCTGGACCTCAAAGCCAGTTCCACTCTTATCAGGGACTGATCTAGACCTGGGTCACCAGGTGTGTGCAATTATCAGGCAGAACAGAAAACCAGCAGGCTCTGGACCTCGTAGGGTAAGAGTTGAGTACTCCAGGTGTAGGGGGAAGCTGCCTCTAAACACTGATCTTGGGTCAGTTTTGTCCGGCAATGGTTAGGATTCAGGGAGGGGAAGCTAATCTTAGATCTGTATTTAGAAGAAACTTAATATTTACACACACGTACATTATGTCCCCTGAGAAATACACTTATTTAAATAACAGAAATGTTGTCATTTTAAATTGTAACCATTCAGAAGGCCCTTGGAGTAGAAACTTCCATTGTACATACGTTTTACATTGCCCGGTGCCCCAGTGGGTGGAGATTTCACCACGTTTTGCATCAATGAAATGATGCAAAACGAACACGGCCAGCGTTTCACTTAGATTGTTTTCCTGGTGGGGCTGAAAGCAACATTCAGACCAAAACGTTCAATACGCTTGTAAACATTAGTGGAGACACTTTTGGTGTTAACTGTAAAAAAGTTAATTGTTTCCCTTACACGGTAAATCAACTGCTCCTAAATAAAAACATATTGTCTGAAATTGTCTGTAGTGGGGCTGCAGGGTAGCCTAGTGGTCAGAGCGTTGGGCTAGTAACCGGAAGGTTGCAAGTTCAAACCCCCGAGCTGACAAGGTACAAATCTGTCGTTCTGCCCCTGACGGCCTAGGAACCCACTGTTCCTAGGCCGTCATTGAAAATAAGAATTTGTTCTTAACTGACTTGCCTAGTTAAATAAAGGTAAAATAAATAAATAAAAATAAAGTGCCAATAACACACTTTAAAAAAAAAAATAGAAGGGTATTTTACAGATTTTTACCTACTTCACTTTTACTATTCTCTGGACAGTCAGGGGAAAAAAGGAATGTCAAAGTATGTAGAGGGAAACATTGCCGCAGAAGTAATGAATGTAGAACCGCAGCGTGGCAGAGAAATAGAGCTTGGATCCCAGCGATGGTGACCCTCATCTGACTGTGCAGTCGGGAGAGAAGGTGCTGCCGCTCTCTTTCATGCTCTTCATGTGTCTTCCCAGGAAGCACATCTCAACCAAACCATCGGAGAGACAAAAACAATTTTTACATTATTTTTAAAACAGGACGTTTGGAGGACCAGAAACGAGGCCATTTATTGATGCACAGTATAAGTGCTGTTTGTCTTTCCTGATAAAGCTTGAGGGAAAAATAAAACTAGTTGAAAGTTCAACAGCGAAGTCAAACCAACAGAACAACACCCTGTTGATTTAAATATTGCCCAGTAGATGATGTTTTTGATGTTCCTCTTCACCCAGGTGAATAGAGCTCTCTGGGCAGGGATTATTTGGCTGTAAAAGAAACAATTAATCCAAATAGTTTGACATGCTGCCGGATACAGTGTACCTCACTACCAAATAAAAGATAAAGATGAGCTCTAGCTGCAGACTTCAATTACAATACCAGAAACCAGGTACTGTAGACTGGTGAATCACACCATAGATCCCACTAGTATCTTCACATGCTGCTTCAGTCTCTCTCTGCCTCACGGTGGATGGAGCATGCAGAAGGACAAAAATAAGTTTGCCAATATGTTGAGAACAGCTAGAGGAATGTTGACTATGGCAAAGGCCAAGTAACTCATCTCAGTAAACTGGAACTGCATTTCTGACTAGACAGAGGAGCTCTCCTAGTGATATCTTCTCTCAATGTTCCATGTGCTCAAATGCTGGACACGCTACCAGAACCTGGGATTTCAGGTATCTCTTAGGCATTAACTAAACTAGACAAAAAAAGAAACGTCCCTTTTTCAGGACCCTGTCTTTCAAAGATAATTTGTAAAGGGTTTAAACACTGTTTCCCATGCTTGTTTAATGAACCATAAACAATTAATGAACATGCACCTGTGGAAGGGTCGTTAGTGTCTTAACAGCTTACAGACGGTAGGAAATTAATGTCACAAAACTTAGGACACTAAAAACTTAGGACACTAAAGGGGCCTTTCTACTGACTCTGAAAAACACCAAAAGAAAGATGCCCAGGGTCCCTGATCATCTGTGTGAATGTGTCTTAGGCATGCTGCAAGGAGGACTGCAGATGTGGCCGGGGCAATAAATTGCAATGTCCATACTGTGAGATGCCTAAGACAGCACCACATGGAGACAGGACGGACAGCTGATCGTCCTCGCAGAGTCAGACCACGTGTAACAACACCTGCACAGGATCGGTACATCCAAACATCACACCTGCGGGACAGGTACAGGATGGCAACAACTACCCGAGCTACACCAGGAAAGCACAATCCCTTCATCAGCGCTCAGACTGTCCACAATAGGCTGGACTGAGGGCTTGTAGGCCTGCTGTAAGGCAGCTGTAAGGGTTACAACGAGGTCTGTACTCTGTAGCGGGATCGAGGTGGAGGGTCTGTCATGGTCTGGGGCGGTGTTACAGCATCATCGGACTGAGCTTGTTGTCATTGCAGGCAATCTCAACTCTGTGCGTTACAGGGAAGACATCCTCCTCCCTCATGTGGTACCCTTCCTGCAGGCTCATCCTGACATGACCCTCCAGTATGACAATGCCACCAGCCATACTGCTCGTTCTGTGCGTGATTTCCTAAAAGACAGGACTATCAGTATTCTGCCATGGCCAGCGAAAAGCCTGGATCTCAATCCCATTGAGCACATCTGGGACCTGTTGGATTGGAGGGTGAGGGCTAGGGCCATTCCTCCCAGAAATGTCCAGGAACTTGCAGGTGCCTTGGTGGAAGAGTGGGGTAACATCTCACAGCAATGCAGGTGGTGGCCACACCAAATACGGTTACTTTTAGCATATTTACATTGAACAAGAGGAAACTAATGCGCTGTAGAAAACTAAAAGCGAAACTATGGAAATATAGAACATTGCATAAGCTTCACCCTAATGTGCGATCATTGGAGGAAGGGAATTCAAATGTCCCCTGACAGCACTACTGGTGAACTAGAAGAACCATTATGAAAGATTCTTGAGAAAGTGTTTTTGGTGTCAGGATGGCATGATATATCAGCTTTCATATCAGTATTGGAAGATAATGGCTTAAGAATCGTCATCAGTATTGAACCGCCTTAGGCATCTTTTTTTGCTTAAAGAAATTGGGTGTAATTGTGAACAAAAGGAATATCAGACAACATCCCAATTGACGTAATCATTGGTTTGGCGATGTGCTCGGCATTTTGAAGGCCTGAAGACCAGTGTCAGTGATTTCTGCAATATTGTGTTCTGTGAGGCAGTTCCATATATTCAAACAGCAGACTGTATAGGCCTCTCTCCAGGGAATTTTTATTTAATTTATTTATTTGACCTTTGTTTAACCAGGTAGGCAAGTTGAGAACAAGTTCTCATTTGCAACTGCGACCTGGCCAAGATAAAGCAAACCAGTTCGACACATACAACAACACAGAGTTACACATGGAGTAAAACAAACATACAGTGCAAAAATAAGTCTATATACGATATGAGGTGAGATAAGGGAGGTAAAGGCAATAAAAAGGCCACGGTGGCCAAGTAAATACGATATAGCAATTAAAAACAATGGAATTGTAGATTTGCAGTAGGTGAATGTGCAAAGTTGAAATACTGGGGTGCAAGGGAGCAAAATAAATAAATACAGTAGGGGATGAGGTAATTGTTTGGGCTATTTATAGATGGGCTATGCACAGGTGCAGTGATCTGTGAGCAGCTCTGACAGATGGTGCTTAAAGCTGGTGAGGGAGACAAGTGTTTCCAGTTTCAGATCTTTGTAGTTTGTTCCAATCATTGGCAGCAGAGAACTGGAAGGAGATATATATATATATATATAAAAACTAGGATCTGTTATTGATGTCAAGTGTTAAATCTATTTCAATCAGTGTAGATGAAGGGAAGAAGATGGGTTAGACGCAGCATTTTGTGTCAAGAACTGCAACGCTGCTTGGTTTTTCAGGCTCAACAGTTTCCCGTGTCTCAAGAATGCTCCACCACCCAAAGGACAACCAGCCAACTTGACACAACTGTGGGAAGCATTTGAGTCAACATTGGCCAGCATCCTTGTGGAACGCTTTCGACAGCTTGTAGAGTCCATGCCCTGACGAACTGAGGCTGTTCTGAGAGCAAAATGAGGGGGATGCAACCCAATACTAGGAAGGTGTTCCTAATGTTTGGTATACTCAGTGTATTTTTAAATATGATAATCTTTGAAATAACAACCACCAAAATAAAAGCCTGACAGTGAGGGAGAATCATCTAAAATTCCCAAAATATCATAGCATGGGGCATCATTGATTTTGTTATGTTTGAGTCACTCAGATGGCATAAGCCACGACAAAAGTTGCAGAATTGCTTGGAATTAGCTTTAAAACCTACATTTTTCTGTCCTTTGACAGAATCTGTAGAATTGCAGGAAAATAGCTTTAAAACAGCAAAATTTGGTCTCCGTGTCCAAGAGGAGTTCCTCCCCCCAAAAAATGTGGTCACAGGTGGCGCTATTGGAGACTCGGGGGAGAAATAATTTACAAAGATGACGACACAGAGTGCATCAACAAATGAATCAACAAAAGCAGCTGCAGTGGTTATACAAATGTACTAAAATGATCTGATGTGATGGATTCAGTTACTCAACACATTCTGAACTAGATTAATTTCAGAATATCACTACAAAGAACGGTTTTCACTAATTTAATATTGGCAATGAAATGGAGTTGCAGCTCTCACTGTGTGTGTACCTGTGAATGTCAGCGATTTTCATTAATATGAATGTCTCTTTCCTGTCCCAGGCTGCTGGTTGATATGGTCCCTCGAGTGCAACAGACAAGGAACTACGAGCGCTTTGAGTGACAGAAGGGCAGTGAGGGCAGTGAGGGGGATGGGTTCTAGGTTATATACGGTAGAAGTACGTCCAGTGTCTGTTCTAGGGTATGTATATCTACGCCCAGTCCCTATCCAGCTCAGCTCCATTCTTCCTGGTAGATCTCTCCAGTCACCATGACAAACCTATTGATTGGTTTAGACCTCAAGGTGCCAGCCCTTTTAGTTATACCCAAGTGGTCCATTTTGCAGCGTTCCTCCGGTCTCTCTAACTCCGAACCTGATCCGTCCATATGAGTCAAAGTCAAAGAGAAGACTGAGGTTTCCCTCTATAGCTCCTCCTCTACCGAAGCAGGGGGAGGTGGAAGGACGTGCGGGAACGTGCGCTGCTGAGTCGTCAGGAAATTGTCACTGCCTCTACAAAGGCACTGCACCGTCTCCACTGATTAGTCTGGTGTTCGTTCATATCTCTATCTCCCCTTGGACAACATGGCTGATTCAGATACGCATTGTAGGATCTCAGTCCTTATGGGATTTCAATGGTTTCTAATAGGCGCTTTCTTTTGATGAGTAACACTGTGAGTGTGTCCCAAATGGCACCCTATTCCCTTTATAGGGTACTACTTTTGACCACCCTATTCCCTTTATTGCACTACTTTTGACCATGGCCCATTAAGTGCATCAATTAGGGTGGCATTTAGCACATACACCTATTTCTGTTTGACACCACTGTTCAAAGTAGATGTGTTGCTTTTATGTAGTCATGATTTAGTAGGCGTGGCAGGTAGCCTAGTGGTTAGAGCATTGGGCCAGTAACCGAAAGCTTGCTCGATCGAATCCCCAAGGTAAAAATGTTGTTCTGCCCCTGAACAAGGCAGTTAACCCACTGTTCCTAAGTAGTCACTGTAAATAAGAATTTGTTCTTTAACAGACTTGCCTAGTTAAATAAAGTATCACTTAGGATGGTAGTTGCAACTATTAGTAGCAGTAGGACATGTTTTCTATCCCCCCAAAACAGCAGGGAAAATAGATTTCTGAGATGCCCATTGTAGACAGGCTGTAGTATGGAGGACAATAGTACAGCAGTATGTGCAACAGCAACATGACAGAAGACTCATCTTGTGTCCCAAATGGCACCCCATTCCCTACATAGTCACTATGGACCCTGGTCAAAAGTAATACACTATAGGGAATAGGGTGCTATTTGGGACAAAACCTGTATCATTTGATTAGTGAATATGAAAGCACAAATGTCCCTGTCGCCAGCTCATGTATGGAATTGGTGTTTGCTTTATTGCTTAAGGGGTGTTGAATAAAAGCTTGTGGCAGACCAACAAACAACATGACTGGAGCCAAAGACTCTAGCCAGAGGTTACTAATCTGGAATTAAAACAAGCCTTTCTGTGCACTACAGCCAAATCTGTTGGCTAGAACACAACAAGTCATCCCTTTTTAGGCCATTCCCTCTTCTTTAATTCCTTAACAAAATCTGAGGGGGTAAATGCGGTCTTCCTGGCAAGTAAATATACCATATAATTACGTTTTAAGCTTTCACAATCTGCCAGGCAGGATGTAATTGTAACTGTAGGATACACACTACGTGACCAAAAGTATGTGGACACCTGCTCGTCGACCATTTCATTCCAAAATCATAGGCATTAAGATGGAGTTGGTTCCCCCCCCCCCTCCCCTTTCAGCCCCCACTCTTCTGGGAAGCCTTTCTACTAGATGTTGGAACATTGCTGCGGGAACTTGTTTATATTCAGCCAGAAGAGAATTAGTGAGGTCGGGCATTGATGTTGGCCGATTATGCCTGGCTTGCAGTTGGCGTTCCAATTCATCCCAAAGGTGTTCGATACGGTTGAGGTCAGGGCTCTCTGCAGGCCTGTCAAGTTATTCTACACCGATCTTGACAAAATATTTCTGTATGGACCTCACTTTGTGCACGGGGGTATTGTCATAATGAAACAGGAAAGGGCCTTCCCCAAACTGTTGCCAAAGTTGGAAGCACAGAATCGTCTAGAATGTCATTGTATGCTGAACATTTCCCTTCACTGGAACTAAGGGGCCTAGCCCGAACCATGAAAAAGCCCCAGACCATTATTCCTCCTCCACCAAGTTGACACTATGCATTGGGGCAGGTAGCGTTTTCCTGGCATCCGCAGAATCCAGATTCGTCTGTCGGACTGCCAGATGTTAATGCGTCATTCATTACTCCAGAAAACGCGTTTCCACTGCTCCAGAGTCCAATAGCAGCAAGCTTTACACCACTGCAGCCGACGCTTGGCATTGCACATGGTGATCGTAGGCTTGTGTGTGGCTGTTCTGCCATGGAAGCCCATATCATGAAGCTCCCGACAAACAGTTCTTGTGCTAATGTTGCTTCCAAAGGCAGTTTGGAACTCTGGAGTGAGTGTTGCAATCGAGGACAACACTCTGCGGTCCCGTTCTGTGAGCTTGTGTGGCCTACCACTTGTTTCTCCTACACGTTTCCATTTCACAATAACAACCTTTACAGTTGACCGGGACAGCTCCAGTAGGGCAGAAGTTTGACGAACTGACTTGTTGGAAAGGTGGCATCCTATGACGGTGCCAAGTTGAAAGATACTGAGCTCTTCAGTAAGGCCATTCTACTGCCAATATTTGTCTATGGAGATTGCATGGCTGTGTGCTCGACTTTATACACCTGTCAGCAATCTGTATGGCTGAAATAGCCGAATCCACTAATTTGAAGGGGTGTCCACATACTTTTGTGTGTGTATATGTGGTTTGCAAAATGAAAATAATCCACAAATTATTATATGAATTACATGAATACAAATGTTGACATACTGCACAAGGAGGGTGCTTAAGGGCTCTATTCAATTTTAATTGCAGAAATTGATTGATGTTCCCGGGTTAGAGAGACTGCATTCATGGTAAACACTACAGATGTCGGCTCAACAGGAAATGACCTTTAATTCAGTAATGCTTCAGGATACAGACTGACTAGAACCCTAAAGGAAGACGATTGAAATCAAGCTGTGTATACCTATTCAGTCTTTCAGAATACTGTACCAATGAAAGTTGTCAAGAAGACATTAGTTATTATAGTGCACTATAATACAAAATACATTTTTGTACATATAGAAAGGGATTTTTGTTTACAGGTGGGACGGGTCATTACGCTCACTCCAAATGGCTTTTTTAGACCAGGATTCAATCTGAGAGGCTTGTTATAGAGCAGTGCACTTTTTTAAAGTTAATTTACACTGAATTTATTTTCACTGCCGTGAATGCTATCTCCACGAACACTGGGGAAATTGCTTTTTTTAAAGTGGGCGTTGTCGCATGTCAACTGTGCTGCACTATAACATGCTCTGGATTGAATCCCGGCCTTACTATAATTATTACCAAGACCTTTTGTACAGCGCAATGAATTCTTGTATATAATGTAATACAAGTTATGTTTACATTGGTATTGCCAATTTAAGCAAAAACTAGATTTGTTAGATAATCGGTTGCGCTGATGTTCTGTGTTAAGAGTGCTTAAGATAAGTCTATATTTGTGTTCACAAAGGAAAGTGTCATTAGATGTACTAAGTTCAGGATTTAGGATGTTTGAGTTTACTTCGATAATGTAATTGGGCAAGAGTTGCAACACTTGTAACCTTTGTTTTCTGTGACTGTTTTCAGTCAAAAAGTATGGATATTACCACAACACTAAGGCTGCGTTCCAGGCTGACTATATTACGGAAGCAATTCAGATCTCACTACCCCTAACCCTAATATTAGTTTACCATGTCATATGATAAATTAATCTGATGCTCAACTCTGCAGCCGATGATGTGACACACAACCATTGGTTGATGCAATGCATGTCTGCAATGTAGTCGGCCTGGAACGTGACAAGCTCCTTGGAGCCCCATGGCTCTTTGTCCAAAGGCTAGCAGATTGGCGATATTGAGTCGTTTAATCTTACCTTCCAAACGCATTGTATAACGCTTGTCACTCGTGGACCACTTCATACCTAAAACATTCTCCATTCAGGCCGCAATGTTGTCAATTTCCTCAACTATATTTAATGGTGAGAAGGCAACAAAAATGCCTAGGAATGGTAGTCCCCAATGTTGCGTATCGTTTTCAGCCAATCGGGTTGCAGCAGTCTGTTTACCCCTGGCTGAATGCAGGGAGCAACATCATGAAGTAGAATTAGCCACTCTAGCATGATTGTGGAAAATGGTGTTTCATAAAGAAAGTGTGCCTATTTTCCCCCCTTTCTCACCATTAACTATATTTAAGGAGGAAATGGATAACTTTTCAGCCTGAATAGAGAATGTTTTAGGTACAAACTGATCCATGGGGGATACGCAGTTTCTCTGGACCCCAGTAAGGTTGTTATTATTATATATATATTTATTTTGGGCACAGACATCAATTTAACGTTCATTTGATGTAATTTCATTGAAATTACGTGGAAACAATGTTGATTCAACCAGTGTGTGCCCAGTGGGGAGGCACTTTTTCAGTTACATTACTGAAGCCCAAGAAACAAACACTTAGCTTCCTAGTACATATGGAAATTAAAAAATGTTTCTGAATGACTTTTAGGAGGGTTACTGTCAAAATGATGTATTACATAAAAATTGTCCGATGTCAGGCACATGGTCCCTCAGCGCTCGTGGTCCCCCTCTCGTGGGGGCTGTGGGGTGTCTGGCTGCATACAATGCATTTGGACTGTGAAATGATTCAATATCACCATCTGCCCAGCCTTTGGGCTACATGGCTCGCTGGTCTCAGACACCAATCAAAGACAGTGAGGTATCAAAGGAAGCATATAATTTATTAGTAGATGGAAATGTCATCCTTTCCAAGCCACATTTTCACTGCACAGAAACAAAGCCTTATACAGAATGTGCCCTCAGGTCAATGGATAAGTAAACTGCTCAGAACATTGCAGATAGAAATGTAATGAATAGAGTTATTTTACAAGATGGAAAATCATATCTGCTCTACAAAATGCATATATTAATATTGTATAACATACCTGAACAGACCACACAATTCTGGAAACTTTAAGTTTACTTGCAGGGAACTGCTCTTGTAAACGCTGTTTGATTGTCTAGCATAGTTGGTAATGCATTCACATAAATGATTCGGTGTTTGTGGTGCATGTGAGGTTTATGCTGTATGTACTCATTTATTGGCCAATAAGAAACAACCGTTTCCAATTGGAAAACACAAATGTTTTCCTTTGCATGACTTAATGAACACGACCTAGGAATATGTTTTTAAGGTACTGCAAAATAGTTAATTTGAGCTCCTACACAACTTAGGGTTGGATTCATTGCTTATCGACGAAGTTCAGCTATATAGTATACTTGAAGTGTAAAGGTAATGTCCCATTGGGCCGACATGCAGCAGCGTTTAGCGTGAATGCAGTCACCGCTAACACGGCTAAAGCAACGATTGCCTTTAATGTCACAGGCTACAATGTGGAACTTTAGCGCTACGGATTGTATCTAACCCTCAAACGATTGTAAACTCTGCACAATGTGGTTCAGTGGTCCGTTTTTGATAGCAGCAGTTAAGATTTGCTTAGGCTTTACACAATCAACTGTCAGTAAAACAGCAGAAAGGCAGACTACTCCTGTTTGCTAACACAGATGAGGTGTGTAGTGTTAAACAATGTACATTTCTATAGAACACACCTGACAGACCCATTTGTCACAGAAAAAGGTTTATTGAAAAATAAAGTTATATCCCACTTATTCGCCAAACTGAAAACAAAATGTGTTTTTTTTTGTACAGTCGTAATTTAGTCCCAGAACAATCGTTGCTTTAGCTTTTCCATGATAGCTTAAAACAAGGTTGAGATTGTGGGAAAAAAAGTCAATGAATATGTATGAAGGCAAATGCAGATTTGACAACGAAGACATTTCAAATGTTGGGTTAAAGAGACTGAAGGAACTCTTCTCATGTCCATAACATCTTCCTTTCAGCTATCATTTTAGGACAAACCAATTTCAAATAGACAATTATGGAGGCTATTTATATTGGTTCTCAAGATCACTCATTTATAAATAACCAATGAAAGGAAAGAAATAGTTGACTCTAAGACTAAGTCTGACTCTAATACAAGTAGAACAAGGCCACTGCCACAAAAAAAAGCAGATGCTTTCATATGCTGTATTTTACCCCACTACAAGCCTTCGGTAAACATGTCCACAACAGCATTAAGACATTTGTTTTAACCATCAAAGTCCAACACATACAATTACTGTTTACCTTTACAGTTAATGTTATAAGAAACATTATCCTTCTAGCAAACTATGTGAACTCAACTAACAATTTTCTCTGGCACAATTTTCTCTGGTAGATCTATTGGGCAGGTACGATAAGTCTAGTAATAACCATCAAAAGGCACGTCATGTACTTTTTATAACGGTAGCTTGGCTGCAGATCGTATACACAAACTTAATAAAAACTGATCTGGACAGAACGGGAAAAATAGCAAGTCATAAAATGTAAGTGACCATCTAAAAGACAACGTATCTATATTTACACATGTGCAAATGGTTTGCATTAAGATCTGAAAATAAAAATGTCACGAGGTTCTTGCTGGCATTTACAATAAAAAAATCATCATCATCACCCCGAAAGCACAGTGATGAGAGGAGAGCGACATCTGTCACTACTGTCCAGTCCAACACATTTCATCAGTCTTTGTGGACGGTCTCAAGGTGCGTCTGAAATGACACCCTATTCCCTATATAGTGTACTACTTTTGATGAGTTTAAGTTGATTTTTTTTGCTGCCAAGTTTCCAAAGCATTTGGATATTATCTTTAATTCCTCATTCTCTCTCATCACTGTTGCTGGAGGGTGGAGTCAGATTGGACAAACAACTCCCGTCTCATCCATCCACTTAAATGTACACGTTATATTATTTTTCGATAAATACAATTAGCCTCTGTAAAAAGAACTTTTCTATAAATAAAAAGAAACAATTCAGCAAACATCTATACAAAATAAATAAAACAAATTAAACCCCATATGAAGAACATACAGTATTAGTAATATATTTTGTTAAAGTAGTGCATTATTTCCATTCACAACAAGGACTACTAATTCAAACTTTTATTGTCACTTAAAGAATATAAACTTGGCAAGCAAATTAGGATCCTAAACGATCTCCAAATGAAGGAAACAAGTAAACTAAAGTTGCAGGTGTGTGTGTTGCTCTGTCAAGAGCTATAACTTACAAAGTTATTTCTATGGATGTACTGTATGTGATCTTTCAGTCTAGTGTATACATAAATACTTATCTAGAATACAAATATTCTTGATCAATATATATCTTAAATAATTTAGAATATTTTTCAGATAAATCTATTGTGGTCAAGGCAATGGGCATGTGTGACCTTTCCCACTACAGCACCACACTATATCATCCACACACAGACTCCCATCAAGTAGCTATTGCATGTGACTGATCTGATAATAATTTCTTGAAACATTTGATTGAAATTGATTAATTAAAAATTATGATTTTCATTGGCTACTGGCAATTATTTTGCTCACACCTCTTCTCCTCAGCACATCCCAACTGGTCAGTCAGGTGTCTGTGGCAGTGAATGTGTCTAGTCTGCACATTGGGAACATGAGGAGGGTCAATCTACCATGCAGGGCTACAGAGGAGCTATGGTGTACTGTGTGTATGTGAGCTGTTGTTGGGAATGACCACGAGGGACAATTCCTCAGGATTAAAAGTGATTTGTGATTTGGAACATCAACATATCTACATCTGACCACTCCCGTCTAGACGCTACTATGGGGAGCGGTACAGTTACAGTGTAAAACTGGCTCTGCTTCTTCTTCACACTTGCATTCTTTTTGGTGAAGTTTCCCTTAGGTACAGATCTAGGATTAGCTTCCACTCCCCCCTTAACCATAAATAAGGGAAAATTAAAAAACTGACCATAGATCAGGATCTATGGGCAACTTTCCATTGGAGTATACCATTCAGAATACATGCCCTGTGCATTGTTTCATCCTAAGTAGTATGCTAGTGTGGACATTGAGCCTTATTGCCTGGGACGGCCCCTTATGGGTCTCCAGTGCAAACAGACATAGTTCAAAGGGGACAGGGGCAGAAAGGAAAGCATGCCGAGTGTGGCGACACACCAGCTCGTTGGTCCCACGATGCGACTACAAGCTTGGAGAGAGAGAGTACCACCCACTGCCACACAGCCTAGGGGCAGTAGGGAGCTCTGTTGCCATGCGCTCCGCCTCAAATATACAGCGACTCTCATTGATTCAAGTAATTCAGGCTGATGCTCAATGTCTCTTTTCTGTACCCTCCTTTCCTCCTGCCCCGTGCCTTACTGGAAACTGTTTCATTAACATTCCTAGTTCCCAGAATATGTATATAGCTCTCTGTCCACCGTTTGAATTTCCAGTTCTCTGCCGATTCTGTGTCTGTCTGACAAGCTGATCAAAATGCCTTAAAAAGGTCAAAGTTCAGGAGATTAAAAACAGACATAAATAATACAAATATCTCATGGTTGTCTAGTTCCCAGGCGGCTCTTCCTCCCTCCAGAGGACTGGCTGTGGGAGGAGTTAGGCTGCAGGTGTGGAGCTAGGGGGAGGAGTCAAGCCATCTGAGTGGTCAGAGCTAGAGGTCCCCAACCCCCCTTTTCCCTGCAGCGCTCTGGAAGGGTACGGGGTCCAATCCACTCCAGTTCGATCCTCTCCACACACCCAGACAGACAGGGGCTATAGGCAGCCTTTGCACAGCGCCACCTGGCCCTTCATGTAGTCCCGGCAGGGGCAGACGCGTTTGAGGGAGGGGTGGGCGCCGGCGCAGCTGAACAGCAGCAGGTCCGACTGGAAGACGCAGTGGTGACGTGCGTCACTGTACGCAGGCACCACCGTGTCGCCCGACGACTCCACCGTCTGGCAGTCCATGCCGAACCTGAGACAGAAAATGGTAAATATGAAGTTCTACTTTATTGTCCACACAGGGAAATGAATTATGCTGCTGGAGTACATAAGACACAATACACAGAACAAAGACACACAAGTAAAAATGTATCTGTACTTAAACATCTGGGATATCAGTCTGGACAGACAGACAGATTGAGCATCACTGTGTCTGCTACGATGCACTGCAGCTCAAAGAGAAAATTCCTTTACTTGATCCCCATTTTTTTATTTTTATATTGAACCTTTATTTAACTAGGCAAGTCAGTTAAGAACAAATTCTTATTTACATTGACGGCCTACCCCGGCCAAACCCGAACGACTGGGTCAATTGTGCGCCACCCTATGGGACTCCCAATCACGTCCGGATGTGATACAGTCTGGATACAGCCATTACATTGAGTCCTGACGTCTCAATAACCACTCACACTGACGACTGAGTTTAATTTGAAATTGCTTAAGTTGACATTTGACATCTGCAATAAATGATGTTTCCCTCAGATCTGTCTCACTTTTTCTCTGAAACTTTATAAAGGGAATAGCTTGTGTGTGACCTCTAGTGATGCAAATTCAGCACAGCAGCGGACAGGTATTGAATATAAATGTATGCTATACTGCCACCTGTTGGGTAGAAAGCAAAATGCATGTTAAGATGTACTATATGTGCACACACTAACCGGGCCAGGTCCTTGTCCTTGTTGAGGTGCTGGAAGAAGGAGGGCTCGCAGATGAGCTGCTCCTCCTGACACACCTTCTTACAGGAGCACCCCGGCTCAGCCAGCTTCACCTGCAGAGCACTGAGGGGAGGCCACATCACCTGGCCATGGCAGAAATCCTAGAGAGAAAAGGAGAGACAGTAAAGGGTGAATGGGGGTGGGGGAGAGAAAGGGAAAGAGAGCGAGAGAGGCAGGGAGAGAGAACACTGGAGAGTTTTATAGTAAAATAATTTCACATTCTGTATTGAATAGTCAAAATACAAGAATGAAACGTGGAACAGTTCATAAAAAAATGGCAACAGCTCATATCCATCGATAGGACAGACAGCACACTGACTGCTTGTTTGTTCAGTGTGTAAAGTGACATTTCCCCAGGGCTGGCATAGGACCCTTTCGGCAAATGACAAGTGCGCATAGGGACGTCTCTTCGTTCAGACAGGCTCAATCAAATGTATTTTATAAAGCCCTTTTTGCATCAGCAGTTCTCACAAAGTGCGGCAGGACAGATGCAGAGGGAGGGAGACACCGAGAAAGCAACGGGCACAGAGCCAAGTGTGTCACGACTCAAACTTTAAAAACACTGCAAAAAAAGATACAGTCAGAACCCAATCTGTCCACAGTCGATGAAGAGAAAAGCAGCTGCGTGCTGTCATCAGCAGCTACAAAGTCAACACCAAGATAAGAAACCTCATAGAAAGATGATATACCCTACAAGACAGAAATATTATATGCAAGGGCATGACAAATAGAGGAGAGGCCAGTTGTGCTCTAACCTGAAACAGGACGGCGGTCCTTTTTTTTCAGTGAAAATGCACTGTAGAATACTTCAGAGGCTCTGATACTTTCTTTCTTTCAATAATGTCCATTTTAGTGAGGCTCAGGCCGTTAAAAGGGAGCCAAGCTGGCCTGTTAACGTATCTGGGCCTGTAATCAAGAAGCGTCTCGGAGTAGGAATACTGATCTAGGATCAGGTCACCCCTCTTATTTATGACGACGTAAAACATCAAACTGATCCTAGCACTCCTACTACTTTGTTAATATGGGCCTTGGCGCCAGTCTGCCGAAGCAAATCAGAGAGGCATAGTTAGCTAGCCTTTCCCTGCCTAAACCATGATAGAAAGAAGCAGTGTGTAACAAAACTATGCTGATCTTGTTCCCGATCTGCACTTACTGAAAAATGACAGTTGGGGTCTGACTGCTGTACCGGACAATGGAGAGGACAGTTATAGCGAGGTCGTACCTGATTCTCAATGAAAGCGTTGACTCTTTGCAGCATCCCCTCACAGGTGAACTCATAGGGCAGGTAGGGCTCGATCTGAGGATAGAAAACACAGAGTCAGGCTAGAGCTGGACATAAGCACTATAGTGGGACAGGTACTGTAGTGGGTCATTGAGAAAAGAAGGGCTGAAGAGAGAGAGAGAGCGCAAGTGTGTGTACAGTATGTGTGCACACGCGCGTCAGAACTCTCCAACCCTGACCGAGGCCTTCTAGACGGACACACTCCTGAAATATATATACACAACCAACTACCTACAGTAGCGCCAAGGATATCAGCGAGAACTCCACCCACTATAGTCATTACATTCTGTAGTCAACAGAGCAAAACTCAATGAGACAAACTACTGAGCTGCATCCTTGTTCCATCGAAACAACTTCAGATAAGGTGCTGTGAAACTCTGTAATTGGTGAATAAACCTTTGTGATTGGTGGAATAACATTCTACGCTCTCGGCCGTAGAGAGAGGAGACAGAGGGTGCATGGTAAATGTCACCCTATTCCCTACATGATGCACTACTTTTGACCAGAACCAGGGACCTGGGTCAAAAGTAGTGCACTATTTTCTCCAGAGAGAAAAATTAAGCTGAGGGCTGTTGGTCTGGACACCATATGAGACACAGAAACCATGAGACTTCTCTAATGAACATACCCATTGTTCGGGCACCCCTGCAGAATAACACGAGGTCAGTGTTCCCAATGGCACCACATTCCCTAATCCTTACATAGCGCACGCACTACTTTTGATCAGAGCCCATAGAGGAGTGCACTATATAGGGAATAGGGTGCCATTGGGGACACAGCCACGAGGTCTGCTTGCCCCTGGACTTAAATAAGCACGGGACCAGTGAGGGGGGAGAGAGATAGAAAAGCTCTCACTTTGCTATTCTCAATTCATCTCTCTGTGAATTACTCTTATTCTTCTATTCGGGCCCCCTTGGAATTTGTGATCATGCTCTCTGCTTCCCTGACTGGTACAATCGTTTGTGTATGTGAGGCTTTAGGAAATGAGACTGGGAGAGTTTTCATTTCAGACTGTGCTAAAAGAATAGAAAAGAGAGAATGTGAGCAGGAAAACATGTATTATGCTTGTGTGTGTGTGTGTGTGTTTTAAGGGTACCTTCTGACTGAGGATTGAGCGGATGGCTCTCTCCACCTCCGCAGGGTTGTCGATGTTCACCGTCCACACGTGGGGCTGGCCAATATACACCTCAGCATATGGGTGCTGGGAGGTCAACTGCATGAGAACACATTTTTATTCAATTTCTTCAACTGATATAAAAATATTTTTGACAAGATATATAGTGCTATGTTTTATTATTTATTCACGTTTATATTTGAGTCATTTAGCAGGTTTGGCAGATGCTCTTATCCAGAGATGATTGTGCACTATCAATCATCGACCTCAGACAATACTGAAGTCACATTGGCTGAATAAGCTAGTCAGCTAATAAATAGACAGTCCCTTGGCAGGCTAAAAACAGGATCAAACACACGACACAGTAGTTCACTTCAATAGGAGAGCCACATCACAGAAGAACTATCGTGCACACACGCTCAACAAACTAGACCCTATCCTTCAACAAACACCAGACTGACTTATTACGGAGGACCTGTCATGAATAAAAGAAAGGAGAGGTAGCAGCACAGAAGGGAATAGAGGACTAGGTTGTCTCTCTCCCTCACACACACACGCCCTTTGACTGGGGTCCCTGGACAGAGTGGCGCCTCACCTCTCTCAGGGTGGGCTTGCCCTTGAAGAAGTCTGTGTTCTTGCTGCTCTTGGGAGGGGTGAACTTGGGGTTGAGGAAGGCACAGCCATTGGCTATGGCCTCTAGGGGGGCGGGGCCTTCGTAGGGGAAGGACAGGCCGACAAACAGCTATGGAGAAAAAGAGCATTACATTTACATTGACATTTAGCAGATGCTATTGTCCAGAGCAACTTACAATCAATGCATTCAACTAAGTTAAGTGGGAAACAACAACTACATAGCACAGTTATTGCAAGACCCCATCAGCAGAATCAGTGCCAGGATGAAAAAAACTATTGCAGGTGTGAGTTCGAGAAATATTTTCCTCTTCTGAGAAATAAGAGGAGACACCTCTTACTTCCTGGAATTCCCACAGCCGTGTCCGTTTGTTTCCTCTGCACCAGTAACAGCTTTTATTGTTTTTTAACCATCCCTAAGTGTTTTGCTATAAAACTGGGTCGTAAAAGAGGGCTTCTCCTGTCTTGCTTTTGTGTGGTCTGTGTGTGTGTCGGCCCAAGGAGGGGCTAACGAGGAGTTCACACACATGGTAGAATGAAAACGTGCACACACAGAGACAAACAATGACCAGAGGAGGAAGTAAGGGGTGTTGTTAGGGTTGGTCTCTGGATATGAGACTCACGGGTTTGAAACCCCTGACCTGTTTTTACTTGGGGAAAAAACACATGCATGCCAGGGATAAAATGTTAATGACTGAATTAGTGAGTGGTGAATATTATTATTTATTTATTTTAAATATAAAAATAAAGAAATAATAATAAATATATAAATATATATATATATGGCATAAGTGGGTTTTATGTACTTAACATTGAAGCCATCTCGTTCACGCACTACTCGGCACTGATACAAGTACAGCAGCTACAGCACTTGTATTACTCGCACTTCTCGTGAAAAAAAACGCTCATCGCACAAATACGGTCCTGTCATTGGAGAGAAGAGGCCATGCCAATCACCCCAACAAAGACTCCACACACACACACAGAGGATAATAGAAAACCCATTGAGCTGGATGACCAAAGCAAATATCTGAGAGGCTCTTCTAACATGCTGGAACCAGAGGTGACTAGCCCGTGAAGCGTGCCACAATAATGTGTTTGTCTGAGGCCCCATTAGTAAAGAGAGAGCCATTGGAGCTGGGGTTGTTATAGCGGAGGGTCAGCGACGGCCACAATGGCTGGTCTGTGAGTCGGCGAGGGCCAGATCCCACCGGGTCAGTGCCGGCCCTGCCTGGGAAGACAGAGGGTCTCTTCAGTTCGGCCCACTGTTGGCAACACTGCTGTACATGGACTCTCCCATACCATTCCTTTCTCTTCAGCCTATACCCATATCATCCTTCTCCTCTGCCACTGTACCGCACTACTCTCCTTAAGAGCTACTGGGTGTGCAGGGTTTTGTTCCAGCCCTGCAGTACCACATCTAATTAATCTAATCATGGTCCAGAGTGAAATCCTTATCATGATTATTTAAAATCAGGTGTGTTAGTGACGAGCTGGAGAAAAAGCCTGCAGTCCCAGGAGAGTAGCTCCCCAGAACCGGAGTTGGAGAACCCCACTGAACAGCAGTGGGACAGACAGTAGATAGGATTGACTGCAGCTTTCAGCGTTTTGTCAACAGGTGGCAGCAGAGGCTGACTGGTGGTGCTTCCTCCCAGGCAAGACTGCAGCCCAGTGAGCCCACAGGCCTGACAAACAGCTGCTATTTATAGAGCAAACTCCTCTCAGACAGTGTAGTGTAGCATAGCACAGCATAGAATTGCACAGCATACAAAAGCATAGCGTAGCATATGCTAAATGGAAATTGTGAGAAGGAATCTATATAGGGGGAGGTGAGAAGTTGAGTGCTTCAGATATCACTTAGAAACAGGTAGCTAGCGATGTGAAAGGGAAAAGTAGTAAATACCTTCAATGAAATACAGTACTTGAACAACTTCAGAAGAAGAATGTGGTCATATGCCAGTATAAAGAAGGCCGAGACCTAGGAGAGAAAAGCCAGTGATCCAGCACTAAATACTGCAGACTAATGTGTCACATTGGACTGTTATTTCCACAGAAGGGCCCTTTTGCAATAGCATGGATCTGGAGTGAAGTTTCCCCTAATAACAGAATAGATGCTTGCAAGCATGTTACTGTACTGTGCTGTGCACTGGACAAATAAACTCTGATTTGATATTGTTCTAGGGTCAGCTTACCCTCCCTGAATCTTAACCATAACCATTAGTGGGGAAAATGCTAAACTGACCCAAGATCAGAGTGTAGGGGCAACGTCACCCTACTCCAGACCAATGCTTCATCTTGGACTGTTATTTCAATAGAAGGGCCCTTTGGCATAGCATGACAGAGGAGATGAGATGAACCCGTTCGACTGGTCTGAGGGATAGGCTGGCTATGCAAACAACCCATGGTCAAACCTCATACCACACAGGGAAGACGCAAATTGCATGTAGAGCGGGAGGACAATAATTGTAGCCTACTGTACTTCATTCTAGGTACAAAATTCTGTCTCTCAAGTCATAAAGAGATAATTAGGACCTTAGATCCAATGAAAGCGGGAACAACATGGGCCCCGTCTTCAATACGGTTGTAAACGCAAGTTAGTGTACGTTTCAGGAGATTTAGTATTTAATTAGAATTCCCATTAGCTACAGCCAAAGCATTAAAATCAAATCAAATGTTATTGGTCACATACACGTGTTTAGCATATGTTAATGTGAGTGTAGCGAAATGCTTGTCTTAGTACCAATGCCATATAATATTATACTAGGGCAGTATAATGCTGGTTCATTGCCAACTCAATACAGTGCCTTCCACCCCTGCCCTGTTTTATACTGTATCTATGTATTCCATGTCGTATTGCCAAAAAATCTCGTGGGAGCAATTAACACAGGCAATCTGTTAGCAGGTAAATGCTTTATTCATAAAGTGGAGCGTGGCTGGAAAACACCTTGCCTCCTTCTTCTTGTTATCCCAACACAATGCTGCTGCTAAACAGGTCTGGATTTATGGTGATTCATTAGCGCTCCCTCCGGGCTTCCAAACACCAGGTTAATGAGAAGATCTTGAAGATCTCCTCCACTCTCTCTCTCCCTCCAAAGATCTCCTCCACGCTCTCTCCCTCTCCTTCCAAAGATCTCCCCCACGCTCTCTCCCTCTCCTTCCAAAGATCTCCTCCACGCTCTCTCCCTCTCCTTCCAAAGATCTCCTCCACGTTCTCTCCCTCTCCTTCCAAAGATCTTTGATCACTCTCTTTTCAAGCCTGAATCTTGCTATAGTTTGATTTCCGGATTTTTCCACAGTTTCTCCCGACAGGCTTGCACATAATCACAGCCTCTTTTCAGACTATTTAGGACCGGTATATCCTGGCCCCAGATCTATTTGAGTGCACCAGCATATGAGTGGGCTATACAGAACAAACAGACCAGTTGTGTGGCTTGAAAACAGGCAGTGTGGTTGGAGGTGCTTCAGAAGAAGTGAACCTTGAGCAGTTGCATTGTGTCACGAGCAGTGGCAGGCCTGGGCATGACATGAATGGAGGCCCTGCTGAGGCACTCTGGGCGAGATCACTATGACTAATGAAGTGCTGAGAGATCCTGACACTCGCCTTGACACTTTGAGCGACGTCATTATGGCAGTGACATCATGCACAATCTACTCACTGCGATGCATAGTGAAGTCACGGGGGGGTGTCGCACTCCCAACAAACAGAGTGTCTGTATGAACGTCTTAGAACACCTATTGTTGATGTTGTGTACATGCTGTTGATTGACAAACCAACTTTCCATCGGGGATAAATAAAGTATTTCTTATCTTATCAGGAACCAAGGCTTTTTTAATGAGCAATCACATCACTCTTAGCAATGATTTGGTACCTATGCCCCCGAGTCCTACAGTGTGGCAAGTGTGGTTCCTCTCTCTAGGGCAGGATTCTTCAACTCTGGTGTATGTGTGTTTATTGTATATATATGTGTGTGTGTGTGTGTGTGTGTGTGTGTGTTTGCAAGCTCTCACCCGGTGTGTTTGTGTGCATGCGTGTTGCTCTCACCTTGGTCTCCCTGAGGAGGAACTGCAGGTCACGGCCGCTCAGGATGCCGTAGTTTCTCACATAGCTGGGCAAGTGCACAGTGCTGGTACCGTGCACGGTGGCATGCACCTCTGTGTAGGTGTGGATGATGTCAAGGTAGGTCTTCTTGTTCTGAAACACACAGTAAGTGGTGGTTACCAGTCAGTGAGACCCTACTACTGTACATTTTGTAGTTCACACTGTGTTTTGTACACAGTACATAACCTGGCCTCATTATAGAGCTCTACGTTGATGTTGAGATTCTCAAAACAGGGTTAAAGGAAACAAAGTATTATATTGTTATTGTATCTGGAACTCTGCCTCTAATCTGCAATGTACTCTTAAAAGTGGATGACACACAGACAACATGAAAACAATATCTGGTAACACTTAACTTAAATGCTGACAGGCAATGCATTATGATGTGGTTATAACGCATTATACGCTTATTACCATCTCCTTAAAATGATTTGGATTAAATAACAGCCATAACCTATTATGAGGCCTACTATAAGACATCATAAAGGTTCGTACAAGCTTATAACAATTGGAAATGACTAGACTATTATAGCTGAGACTAACACAGGAAATTATGTCAGGCAAGGAGCTCATTGCTGATAAGAGATGGCTCCTCGCTGGAGTAAACTGACTCAAAACACTTTCGAGCAAAACAAACGGAGAGAGTACTGTTGGATCAACATGATCTCTCTCGCAAACAAAAGGGAGATAAGCAGAGCTCTGCGTCCCAAATGGCACCCTATTCCCTATAAAGTGCACTCCTTTTGACTAGGGCGCATAGGGCTCTGGTCAAAAGTAGCGCACTATGCAGTAGGGAAAAGGGGACACAAAAATAAGTTTCAGGGAGATTGATGATGGAAACTAGTATCCACTGAGAGATGAAAGATGACTCATGCCTTCATTTCCATCTCATTATCAAAACTGTAATCATGGATATTCATTGGGTTGGTGGCAATTTACAGTAAAAAAACCCCACATCAAATCAAATAAGAGATTTGTTCATACGATTTGAGAAATCTTGATTATAACACTTTAGGTAGGTCTAATGTTTGCAACAATTTCCTGAGCTGTCACACCTAAATACTTTGAATGCAGAACACTCCTAAACTAGTCCATAAAATTGGCTAGTACTCGTCAGGCATATTTTTCACTGCACTGCTCACAGAAAGAAAAATGCAATAGTGAAGGATAGGATTCAGGCGACAGCAGACAGTGGGAGGGGATAACCAGTTTGATCAAGCATCGATTGCGACATCCTCCCCGGAGAAACCCCTAATGGTAGGCTGCGGCGGGGCTGCCGTTTAAACTGAAGCAAGGAACAAGAGACTGGAACAGCTGCTTTCCTCTCACCCACGCACGTACATCCTTCCAAGCAGCCCCCAGGTGTGCTCAGGTAGTGGCAAACTGCGCTGGCACCACACATTAGCAAGTCATTTCCAACCCGACAGGATCTGATCATTTAACAAAAAAATCAGTTTAGAATACGTCTGGACCAGATCTTGCCCTGCAAGTCAGCAATTTTTTTTGACTTATCTGGCAGTAAACATGCATTTTTGGTTGTAGGCCCTTCTAATATAATTTACTTGTGGTGTACAGTTTAATATTTTAAACTAAAGGCAGGTTTATAGCCTGTTTGACCAGGAAGCTTACAATTCAAATAGGCTACGGAAGGATGGAGTCTCCTGCATTCCCACTTCCTTTCCAACAATTGCGATTTAAGAGAACATGTCGGCCTACCGTCCGGAGAGTTAATTAAAGATTCATAATTGAAGAGAGAAGTTCTCCTGATGTTTCTTATACCATGCCTTACACAATCAATAAATTGGCAGCCTTTCAACATAAGGCTACAATATTTTCTGTCTATAGGCATAGGCTATCAGTGTAATACACAAGCACACACACGCTCACAACATGAGCAGATTAACTTGGTCAAAATGTTTCTTTATTAAAAGACTATCAGAAATAATGTGTCGGTAACTCTTCATTATAGTTTAACCTATTTTGAGCGAAAGCGCTGAAGCTAGGGTACGCTGACAAATAGCTTATCACTCGAGTCAATTAATATTAGTTAGCAAACTTAAAGAAAATAAAATAACAAAATAGCCAACTAAATAGGAGAGCCCACATTTTTTAAATGTTTATCGCTCAGGTCTTAAAAATATGGGTAACCCCTTTTTCCTCTGTATCCATAATGTGCATAAATGAGGTTTTTACTCCCTGTACTCACTTTCATTCAGCTTCACATCAGCAAAAAACAACTCCATGTTTCAGAAACTCACTCCATATAGCCTTTGGGGCGGCAGGTAGCCTAGTGGTGTTGGGCCAGTAACCGAAAGGTTGCTTGCTCGAATCCCCGAGCTGACAAGGTAAAAATCTGTTGTTCTGCCCCTGAGCAAGGCAGTTAACCCACTGTTCCCCGGGTGCCGCAGACGTGGATGCCGATTAAGGTAGCACCCCGCAGCCTTGATTCAGAGGGGTTGGGTTAAACGTGGAAGACACCTTTTAGTTGAAGGCATTCAACCCTTTCCCTATAAGGCTAATCACTATTTTCCACTGCGTCCTTCTCCTCTCCCACAACAGTAGCCTATTTTTCCCGCAGTGGCTCGTTTTCATGAAGCGAAAATGCAGTTGACACCAAATTATATTCTGACATATTTGGTTTGATGAAAGGGGACCCACTAACAATCATTTAAGATAATAAAACTTAAATGTATGAAATGTGCATTTGTTGTTTAGGAACTAAACTCTTCAAATATAATTTAGGATCCGGTCAGTATTTCACATATTTTCACACAGGGATCTGAGGTTGAACTACAACATTCTGGATCCAGGGTCGGATCAAGGGTAATCGGGTCGGGTAGATCCGTGAAGACCTCTAGCACAGAGTAGTAGCTATGTCTCCAGCATCGTTTGACCTAAGTCCAACACAAATCAATATTATAAACAGTTAACAAATCAATAACTTAGACAACGTTCCCCCCAAAATTCGACCTTCTATGAAAATCCATATTCTAAACATTCCAAAAACAAATCAACCTGCCTACAAGCTAATTCTTTCTGTGCAAAGCAGGCTGATCTCCAGCGCACACAGCATCCTTTGTTAGCTTTAGGAACAGGAAGGAGAACAGTGGAGTGACTACAGTACATCAGGCTCTCCTTTGAGTGTGTCTTACACAGGCCAGTCGCCCGGCCCCTAGGGATGCCCTATCAGATGCCTCCTGGCAGCCCGTTGTAATGGGAGCCTTAGAGTCTGAGTCCCAAATGGCACCCTATTCCCTATATAGTGCACTACTTTCGACCAAAGCCCAATAGGCCTTGGTCAACAGTAGTGCACTATAAAGGGAACAGGTTGCCGTTTGGTTCTCAGACTTAGAGAGAGCAGAGATCCAGGCAGGGTGGAGGTGACTACCTGTAATTAGATGGTGAAATGTCTACTCTCTAATATGTGTACCCCAGAGAGCTGGGGCTTGGGTGGAGGGTTAGAGGAAGGTTACGGTAGAAGAGTAGAGAGTAGGAAGGAGTGGATTGTGTACACACACGCATACGTGCATATGTATGTACACACACTAGAATGGCAAAAGTATGGAAATTATGATGATGATATATGATTACAACAGTGAATCCCACAAAGTTACCGCAGTGCAGACTGATTGTTCATTCTCTGTGCCATGCCTATAAGGGGGTGAGGGCTGTTTAGGCCATTAGTATGCCTACAGGCTATGGCTCGGCTGTTTGTAGTCTAGCCCAATTATTTTCAAAGACATTTCGAAGTAAGTATTTTGGATATTTTTGTATTTGAAGTAAGTCGTATTGGAATGCATTTGGAAATACACTTTGAAAGTATTGGCATATATTTGTCTGTGCATTTTTAAATACAAATATTTAAATACTCCATGAATTTGAACCCAGGTCTGTTTGGTCATAGGGGTATTTTAAGTAACGTATTTGGAAACAAGTATTTCAAAATAGTTTAAAATAGTAGGCTATATATAGGAAATCATTTAAAAAATAATAATTTGGCCACATTTGAAAAATACTCAAATACACAGACAATAAGTATTTCAAATACAAATACACATGTACTTGAACCGGAGCGGAACTTTCTCTAGGGACGAGGGGTCATGTCCGCAGGTCTGCTGTCGGTATGTGAGGACTGGAATGAGGTGTTTGCTATAGCAACACTATAGCTTACACTCGCTTAACTGGTTTGGTTTATTAATGACTGGAGGGTCACTCATACCTTCTGTGCTGTTTTTCTGAGAACTCCAGTCAGTTGAAACATGTAAAGCGTTGGTTGAGGATGGTCATCACAAAAAAGGCATTCGCTATGTATATGTGAAGATATCATACAGCTAGGCCTATTTTCTCAAGATGGATACGGTTTTTGATACATCTTCATTTTTGATTAGCGTAACTATTTTCTTACGACAAATGTTTGTGATAAATGTGTGTGCATGCTTTCTAGTTGGTCTTGATCTATAGTCTTGGATGGATTCAGTTATTTCTTGTCAATGATCTACACAAAATACTCTATATAGTCAAAGATGAAGAAAAATAAAACATTGCTATATCTTGATAAAATAAGTATTTACCCCCTTGAGCCAATGCATGTTAGAAACACCTTTAGTCTTTTGGGGTACGTGTCTAAGACTGTGGATTGTGCAACATTTGCCCATTATTTTTTAATCAAAATTCTTCAAGCTCTATCAAGTTGGTTGTCTTGCCATAGATTTTCAAGCAGATTTAAGTCAAAACTGTAAAATCGGCCACTCAGGATCATTCACTAGAAAAAACTGAAAAGCAAAGGAGGGGAGGAAAGGAGGAAAGAAAAGGGAGATATCATAGGAGGAAAGGGATCTAGGAAAGAAAATGAGGAAAGGGATCTAGGAAAGGACAGTCATCTCCTGCATAGACTGAGGGTGTCCTAATATGGACACTATAGCCACATTTGTGGATTGTACAACATAAAACCAGTAGAAAGAGAGTCTGAAAATTCTGTAAACAACAAATACAGATCCACAAGCAAATTTGAACGTGTAATTGCACATCCAATAGTTGTAAATTGTCCTGCTGAAAGGTGAATTCATCTCCCAGTGTCTGGAGTTTGCCTGTGCTTAGCTCCATTCAGTTTATTTTAATCATTACAAGCATACCCATAACATGATGCAGCCACCACTATGCTGGAAAATATGGAGAGTGGTACTCAGTAATGTGTTGTATTGTATTGGCCCCAAACATAACACTTTATATTCAGGATAAAAAGTGATTTGCTTGCCATTTTTTTACAGTACTACTTTAGTGCCTTGTTGCAAACAGGATGTATGTTTTGGAATATTTGTATACAGTACATGCTTCCTTCTTTTACTATGTCAATTAGGGTAGTATTGTGGAGTAACTACAATGTTGTTGATCCATCCTCAGTTTTCTCCCATCACAGCCATTAAACTCTGTAAATGTTTTAAAGTCACCATTGGCGTAATGGTGAAATCCCTGAGTAGTTTCCTTCCTCTCCGGCAACTGAGTTAGGAAGGACACCTGTATCTTTGTAGTGACTGGGTGCATTGACACACCCTCCAATTGCCAAGAGTGTGCAAAACTGTCATCCAGGCAAAGGGTGGCTACTTTGAAGAATCTAAAATATATCACTTTTCTGGTAACTCCATTATTCTATATGTGTTAGTGTTGATGTCTTTACTATTATTCTACAAACGTAGAAAACAGTAAAAATAAAGAAAAACCCTTGAATGAGTAGGTGTGTCCAAACTTCTGACTGGTACTGTATATTTACCAAATTAAGAGTCTAATCTCACTCCATAAAAGGTTCTTAAAGAACATTATTCCAGTTCAGTGTGTTTCTGGAATGAGGACACGCTGGTTTATTGTAAGTAACTCATACCTTCTGTGTTGTTCAGAGAAATCCTCTCAGAATGTGTGTTTGTGTGAGAGTGTCTACGCTAGTGTGCAAATGCGAGTATGTGTGTGCGCGCAAGCACTTGTGTGCCTCCCACCTGTAAATGAAAACTGAGGGACATTGACCCGAGGACCAAGATAATGAAGACAACATGATGTCAGGCTGACTTTGGTGAGGAAGCTGATTCACTGCCTTCCTTAGCCTTTATGGGGAGTAGTATTAGGGAAATAATCAAACCAGTACATCAGCTTGGGGCAGATGATCAAAACGAGAGAGGATAGCCTTTTATTACATTGTAAATCACCTGGAAAAGTATGTGTGTGTGAATGTTTCTGGAGTTGGGTTAAATGCGGAAGACACATTTCAGTTGAATGCATTCAGTTGTAGAACTGACTAGGTATCCCTCTTTCCCTTTCTGAGGTTTTGTATTGTTTGACAAGACTGCGTTAGCCCATTGAGCTAAGCTGAAGAGGCCCTCGTGTTATGCAGGGCTCACCAGCATGTGTTGGGATACTGGAGCAGATTATTCTGGCAGTGGAGAGAACCTACCAAGTGTGAATACAACCCATGTACTCTCACAGGGGCAATATGACCTTACGCTAAATCATTTGTAATGGGTTATGAGCTTCATTGAATCCAATTAAAATAGAACCGCAAAGGAGCACTTCTTTGGTTTATAGTTCATCCATGAGTTGCTCTTTGATCATGGGATGAAATACTATAGAACAAAAATAAGTTGATGCTGGATAGTAAACAATGTAAAATATTTGATTGGAAGTTTGTTTGCACAAAGGCTTTTCCGGCATTGTTCACTATCCAGCATTTTTTTGTTCAATAAAATATAACTGCATTCAGTTGTAGAGAATCACGGCCCTTGGAATCTCCAGATACCGTATCTTGGTACGTTTGTAAGTCTGTTCCTGATTCATCAGTCGTGTGTTCTTTTTATTTAACTAGGCAAGTCAGTTAAGAAGGAATTCTTGTTTTACAATGACGGCCTACATCGGCCAAACCCGGACGACGCTGGGCCAATTGTGCGCCGCCCTATGGGACTCCCAATCACGGCCGGTGGTGATACAGCCTGGATGTAGCCTATATTTCAGTGAGTTTTTCTGTACAGCTAGAAGAATATGTGTGGGTTTGTTTGTAAGCCTGAGTATTTGTATGTGTGCGAGTGCTCACGCTAGTGTATGCGCCCTAGCGTGTCTGTGAGTGGCTCAGTGAGGAAAAACATGTCAGGGTTACATTGATGGATCTTTGTGCACTGGGAGGACTGTGGGCGCTGTCTGTCAGCCAACATTAGCATTTCAAACACCAGTGTCATCCTCCCCTGATCTAAGGCCAGGGGGACCGGTGTTTCTTTTTTATATCTCTCCCTCCCTCTCTCTCTGTCTGTGTCTAACTTTCTCTCTCCATCTCCATGTTCACACCCTCCCGTCGTCTCTCCTTCCCTAACTCTCCATCTTTCTCTCTTCCTCTCTTTTTCTCACCCACCCTCTCGCTGTCTATATTCTCACCGCACTTTCTATTCTGAATAAAAATATAAACGCAACATGTAAAGTATTGGTCGCATGATTCATGAGCTGAAATAAAAGATCACAGAAATGTTCCATATGCACAAAGCATATTTCTCTAAAATTTTGTGCACAAAATTGTTTCAAACTGTTAATGAGTATTTCTCATTTGCCAAATTAATCCATCCATCTGACAGGTGTGGCACGTCGTTTTAGAGAATCAGCAGACCACGTGTAATCACGCCAGCCCAGGACCTCCAAAACTCACACAGCCTCAACCGCCTAATCTCACAACAACAAGACTCAAACAACTGCTGTTTCAGAGTGCGCAGAGCCGCAACCAACAGTCACCCTTCATTCTGCCTCGGTGAGTGTGCTCGGCTCAAGCCGGGTTGCCGTGGCAACGGCTCCTTGTGAGGCCTGCTTTTTGGCTGCTCGGTTATCACCTTCCCTCTCCCACTTCAAACATGTCTGTGACTGTTCGAGATTACCTGGTAGATTCAACCAGTTTGCATTGCAGCTCTTGGACACTGTTGTTGGGGTTGTTTAGGGCTATTAACCTGAGGGTTGCTGGTTCACATCCCATGGCTGACCTGGACAATGTAAAAGGAAGTGAGCCAGCAGCCAAAGGCATCAGTATTCCACGTGCTACCTACTGCCATTGTGCACTTGAGGAGTAAGATATTTAAGTGATAATGCCAGAGAAGCCAGTGTTGAGGATATATTGGCACGAGTGTTGTTAGGCCCAAGTTAAAGTCGAGGGCCGGTTAACCGTGCCAATATATTTAAAACAAATTCATTAAAAATGAAAAGCTGAAATGTTTTGAGTCAATAAGTATTCAACCCTTTGTTATGGCAAGCCTAAATAATTTCAGGGGTAAACATTTGCTTAACAAGTCACATAATAAGTTGCATGGACTCACTGTGTGCAATAATAGTGTTTAACATGGTTTTTGAATGACTACCTCCTCTCTGTACCCCACACATACAAACACAGATTCAACCACAAAGACCAGGGCTGTTTTCCAATGCCTCACAAAGGGCACCTGTTGGTAGATACGTAAAAAAAAATAGCAGACATTGAATCCCTTTCAGCATGATGAAGATATTAATTACACTTTGGATGGTGTATTAATATACCCAGTCACTACAAAGATACAGATCCTTTAAAACAGTAACAGAGTTTAATGGCTGTGATAGGAGAAAAGTGATGTTGATCCATCCTCAGTTTAGCTACTACACAATACTAACTTAACAGAGTGAAAAAAGTAAGTCTATACATTTCAAAACATGCATCCTGTTGGCAACAAGGCACTAAAGTAATACTGCAAAGAATGTGGCAAAGCAATTCACTTTTTGTCCTGAATACAAAGTGTTAACTTCGGTGCAAATTCAATACAACACATTACGGAGTACCACTCTCTATATTTTCAAGCATAGTGGTGGCTATATCATGTTATGGGCATGCTTGTAATTGTTAAGCACTGGGTGGGGTGGTTTTCAGGATAAAAAATAAACGGAATTGAGCTAAGCACGGGTAAAATCCTAAAAGAAATCCTGGTTCAGTCTGCTTTCTAGCAGACACTGGGAGATTAATTCAATTTTCAGCAGGACAATTTCATTTCGTTTGACCTATTGACATTTCTTTGTATATATATCCATAAAATTATGCCGATTCATGATTTCATGAAGCGGTATGTCTTGTTCTTTCACGTTAATTCTCAATGGGACAGTGGAGATTGACTTTCAATATTGAAACCATGTTGCAAAGGTCGGAGACAGACAGCAAGGTTTATACAAATATCTGCTGTTGAAAACCAAAGGCTAGTCGAAAAGGAAGGGGAGATGATGTCAAGATGTTTTTTTTTACAGTAGAGATCAAGTTTATAAATTCTCTGGTTGGGCTGATGAGACAGTGGATTGGTCAGTGAGATGGAACAGTAAATAGGCATTTCAACATCATAGCCTTGGCAGGAGTTAACTTGTGGAATAGACACCGGCTAGAACACGGTTTTAACCAATTAGCATTGACGATTAGAACCACCCCGTTGTATAATGTAGTACACCCCCGTCTCAAATGACACCTACAGCTGAAGTCGGAAGTTTACATACACTTAGGTTGAAATCATTAAAACCCATTTTTCAACCACTCCACCAATTTCTTGTTAACAAACTATGGTTTTGGCAAGTCGGTTAGGACATCTACTTGTGCATGACACAAGTCATTCTTTCAAAAATTGTTTACAGACAGATTATTTCACTTATAATTCACTGTATCACAATTCCAGTGGGTCAGAAGTTTACGTACACTAAGTTGACTGTGCCTTTAAACAGCTTGGAAAATTCCAGAAAATTATGTCATGGCTTTAGAAGCTTCTGATAGGCTAATTGACATCGTTTGAGAATCAATTGGAGGTGTACCTGTGGATGTATTTCAAGGCCTACCTTCAAACTCAGTGCCTCTTTGCTTGACATCATGGGAAAATCAAAATAAATCAGCCAAGCCCTCAGAAAAAACATTGTAGACCTCCACGAGTCTGGTTCATCCTTGGAAGCAATTTACAAATGCCTGAAGGTACCACATTCATCTGTACAAACAATAGCACTGTCAATAACCTTTTTTTTCCTGTAGCAAATGTAATACATTTCTCAGCGTAAGGAATCAGTGATATTTAATAAAAAGTTGGTGCTGTCTCATATCCATATCTCTCTGCTCTCACTCTCGTTGTCTCTGTCTCTCTCTTTCTAACTCTATTGTCGCGCCTGTCCTTCCCCTTATGTTTGCAGTTTCGGTGGTAGAGTTCTACTCGGTCACAATGTTTACAGGGATCCTTACACTCCCGGGCGAGATGTCCTGTCTTATCGCAATTGAAACACTTTCTATCGTCTGACCCTGTCCATTTTTTCCCTTGTCTCTTGGGTCTCTTCCCCTTTAAAGCCTCCTTTATGTTTATCTACAATTACCACAATAGTTACTATTAGATACTCTGCTCCTTTCTGTTCTTTTCCTCTTCTGAGTCTGGTTGTGGACGCCTGACCTTTTTCTCTCTGTTCTTGCCTTTGTCCCCTGTCCTTATTCTTTATACAGTCTCTGTGATTGTGGCCCACCTTATCGCAGTGCATGCATGGTTCCTCACACTCCTTGGCCAAATGTCCTGGCTTGCTACAGTTGTAACATTTAGGTCCCTCTCTGTCTTCTCTCTTCAAAGTTCTTTGTCTTTTCTCACCTCCACCCTTCTCGGCTATCTCTCCTAGAGTGGCCATTAGATACTCTTGGCTAGTTACTTCTTCTTTCTTAGTTACTTCCTTTTTCTTTGCTCCCTCCGTTCTCTTTTTAGCTTCAGCTAGCCGCACCCTGGCTGTGTCTAATCCTTCTACCTGCTGTTTTCCCTCATTATCCCTGCAATTCTTATGCATTTGTATGATCATGGCTTCTAACTGATCTGTGTCTAAACATCCAGTGAACCCGTACCCCTTTCTCCATTTTGGGCCATAATATACATTTCAACACTAAAATAGATATTTTCTATTTAAACTTTCTCTACATTAGATTATATGGACGGTATACCCGATACAAATCAATACTGTTAGTTTTAAGAATCAACCCTTTCCCACTATTTTGACTAATGCACTAGAGGAATTTAATTCAGTCCATTAAAGTACATTTTAAGCACTTTTTTTTATTTTATTTTTAAATTTTTTTACATGAGACATCCTGCCAAAATGTCTAACTGAACCATGGCAGCAATCTTTTGCAGCTTTGGGCACAATTTAGTGATCTTGTATGTATTTTTATATGTACAATCCTGTAGGATTGGCTTTAGAAATACAATGACACACACACTTTTTTTACTTTGGTATTTTGAACTTTTTAGTTTTTAAACTTAACTTCTCTAGGGTAGGGGGCAGCATTGGGAATTTTGGATGAAAAGCATGCCCAAATTAAACTGCCTAGAATATGCATATAATTAGTACATTTGGATAAAAACCACTCTGAAGTTTCTAAAACCGTTTGAATGATGTCTGTGAGTATAACATAACTCATATGGCAGGCAAAAACCTGAGAAGAAATCCAACCAGGAAGTGGGAAATCTGAGGTTTGTAGTTTTTCAACTCTTGGCCTATCGAAAACACAGTGTCTATGGGGTCATATTGCACTTCCTAAAGCTTCCACTAGATGTCAACAGTCTTTAGAACTTTGTTTGATGCTTCTACTGTGAAGTGGGGGCAAATGAGAGGGGAATGAGTTCCATTGCAATTCTACAGACAACGGAATTCTCCGGTTGGAACATTATTGAAGATTTATGTTAAACATCCTAAAGATTGATTCTATACTTCGTTTGACATGTTTCTACGGACTGTAACGGAACTTTTTGGACTTTTCTTCTGTACTTTCCGCTGGACTTGCATGAGTTTGGATTGTGTACTGAAAGCGCGAACAACAGGTATTTGGACATAAATGATGGACATTCGAACATATCGAACAAAACAAACATTTATTGTGGAACTGAGATACCTGGGAGTGCATACTGATGAAGATCATCAAAGGTAAGTGAATATTTATAATGCTATTTCTGACTTCTGTTGACTACACAACATGGCGGATATCTGTATGGCTTGTTTTGGTCTCTGAGTGCCGTACTCAGATTATTGCATGGTGTGCTTTTTCCGTAAAGTAAAAAAAAAAATCTGACACAGCGGTTGCATTAAGGAGAAGTGGATCTAAAATTCCATGCATAACAGTTGTATCTTTTATCAATGTTTATTATGAGTATTTCTGTAAATTGATGTGGCTCTCTGCAAAATCAACGGATGTTTTGGAACTACTGAACATAACGCGCCAATGTAAACTCAGATTTTTGGATATAAATATGAACTTTACCGAACAAAACATACATGTATTGTGTAACATGAAGTCCTATGAATGTCATCTGATGAAGATCATCAAAGGTTAATGATTCATTTGATCTATATTTCTGCTTTTTGTGACTCCTCTCTTTGGCTGGAAAAATGGCTGTGTTTTTCTGTGACTTGGCTCTGACCTAACAATCTTTTGGTTTACTTTAGTCGTAAAGCCTTTTTGAAATCGTACACTGTGGCTGGATTTACAACAAGTGTATCTTTAAAATGGTGTAAAATACAGTGGGGCAAAAAAGTATTTAGTCAGCCACCAATTGTGCAAGTACTCCCACTTAAAAAGATGAGAGAGGCCTGTAATTTTCATCATAGGTACACTTCCACTATGACAGACAAAATGAGAAAGAAAAAAAAATCCAGAAAATCACATTGTAGGATTTTTAATGAATTTATTTGCAAATTATGGTGGAAAATAAGTATTTGGTCACCTACAAACAAGCAAGATTTCTGGCTCTCTTTTTAAGTGGGAGAACTTGCACAATTGGTGGCTGACTAAATGCTTTTTTGCCCCACTGTACATGTATGTTTGCGGAATTTTAATTATGGGATTTGAATTTGGCACCCTGCATGTTCATTGGCTGTTGACGAGGTGGAACGCTACCGTCCCATGTACCCTAGAGAGGTTAACCCCCAAACTAATGAATAAAGATTACTGACCTTATCCTTGCAGCTGAGATTCAAATTTTGGTTGGATCTCGTCACCGTTTCTGTCGTGTACCAGTTCGCCATCGGCCTGTAACCCTCAGAATGGGGCCAGGTCTTTAATCTACAGATCTCTGATCTGCCCGTGCACGGTTTTCGGCACTCCCATGGGACGACAGAAACAGGTATTGAGATCCGGCTCGAAGGACCAAGTTGTCAAGAGAATTAGACATAGTCTTATAATTCTAATACATTTCACACCGTTAAATACGTTTCAGGGTGGAATTATTTAGTCATTACTTTAAACATATAAATTCCTTTATCAAGTATGCAAGTATAAACACCATGGGACCACGCAGCCATCATACTGCTCAGGAAGGTGACGCGATCTGTCTCCTGGAGATGAACCTACTTTGGTGCGAAAAGTGCAAATCAATCCCAGAACAACAGCAAAGGACCTTGTGATGATGCTGGAGGAAACAGGTACAAAAGTATCTATATCCACAGTAAAACGAGTCCCATATCGACATAACCTAAAAGGCCTCTCAGCAAGGAAGAAGCCACTGCTCCAAGACCGCCATTAAAAAGCCAGACTACGGTTTTCAACTGCACATGGGGACAAAGATCGTACTTTTTGGAGAAATGTCCTCTGGTCTGATGAAACAAAAATAGAACTGTTTGGCCATAATGACCATCGTTACGTTTGTAGGAAAAAGGGGGAGGCTTAAAAGCTGAAGAACACCATACCAACCTTGAAGCACAGGGTGGCAGAATCATGTGTGTGGGTGCTTTGCTGCAGAAGGATCTGGTGCACTTCACAAAATAGATGGCATCATGAGGTAGGAGAATTATGTGGATATATTGAAGCAACATCTCAAGATATCAGTAAGGAAGTTAAAGCTTGGCCGCAAATGGGTCTTCCAAATGGATTATGACCCCAAGCATACTTCCAAAGTTGTGGCAAAATGGCTTGTGGAAAACAAAGTAAAGGTATTGGAATGGCCATCACAAAGCCCTGACCTCAACCCTATAGAAAATTTGTGGGCAGAACTGAAAGTGTGTGCGAGCAAGGAGGCCTACAAACCTGACTCAGTTACACCAGCTCTGTAAGGAGGAATGGGACAAAATTCACCCAAGCTTGTGGAAGGCTACCCGAAAAATGTGACCCAAGTTAAACAATTTAAAGGCAATGCTACCAAATAATAATTGAGTGTATGTAAACTTCTGACCAACTGGGAATGTGATGAAATAAATAAAAGTTGAAATAAATAATTCTCTCTACTATTATTCTGACATTTCACATTCTTAAAAAAAAAGTGGTGATCCTAACTGACCTAAAACAGGTAATTTTTACTAGGATTAAATGTCAGGAATTGTGAAAAACTGAGTTTAAATGTATTTGTCTAAGGTAAACTTCAGACTTCAACTGTACGTTCATAGGGAAAAGTAGGACTGAAGGTTGATGTTATGGAAATGGCACCTTGATAACTATGATAACTCCAATACAGGAACTTAACAGCCTACCTTTACTTCATCTTCCATTGCAATTAACTACTACCAAATCATACCAGACCTTTTTTTAAATTCATTAACTCAAATCAAAACCATTGTGTAGCCTAAGTAATAAATTATACATTTTGCTCTAATTGAGATTTAATACATCGGCAACACATTTACTAGCACGAGAGCAGCGATACGCATGGAGGCACTCCAGACAGCAAGAATAGTGGATTATTCTCATTAGAGTTTGCCGGTGAAATGATCTGAAAGTTGTGCTTGAGTATGTAGACCACACAGTGACGGCAGACAGATGCCTCCTCTGCTGTGCCTAATTACATTTAAAGCCACTCATAAAGCCGATAAATCTCTCCTATATGGATACAGCAATTACCGTCCATTCTGTACCCGTTATAAATCAGACCTCCGCACACAATTGCTGCACCACAAACGGCACCCTATTCCCTACATAGCGCACTAATTTGGACCAGGGTGCCATTTGGGACGCAAACGGCTCCATTCACACACCTGCAGAGAGGGGAAGAGAGAAGCTAGCGGTGCACTTCAGCATACTGATAAGAGACAGGGAATATTCCCCTTAGTGAAGAGCTTCTGGGTTCTGTGTGACATTACATGGGAAAAACAAATGACCATCAGAGACAAAGTGATTGGAGGCAATGATGTTTGTTTGGTCCCTGAATGTTGTTAAAGTCGCAAAGGTACTTGGTACTAGATGTCTCACTACACAGGATCTCTGACCTCTTATTTTTGTACACCCACCCCTCATCATGTTCTAGCCTTGTAGGGAGCAGTAAATACCACAATCCCAAGATATGAGGGAGTTGAAAGGCTGTTTCCTGGTTTCCTTGATGAAAAGCAAATAGCCGATCAGGTCTCGTGACATCATCACAGTAGTCCCTCACAAGGCACTGCAGCCAGCCCCCGCAGATTCAGGGAGGGAAAGTGCGAGGGAGGCCTTTTCTTCTCATGTTCATTCATTACCAGACTCCTCTGAAATGGCTGTTTAATTAAAAACTGAGGTAATGAACACGACGGGGTGTCTGATTAGCTGCTAATGTTTTTCAAGGAGAAGTGATGGGAGTTTGGCACTCTGCCCTTTAAGAGAGACTAAATGGCCCACTGTGCTGTGCCGCATGCGGGTTTGAGAGGGTGTGTGGCAAGCCGCACTACATGGTTAATATAGGCCTGTTGTGTTAGACAAATAAGTGTTGGTTGTGGATGCTGGTTCTGCAAGACATGGTCATTTCTTTGTGTGGTCACAGACCTGAGTTCAAATAGCATTTGTTGTTGAATGACCTGGCGCAATGGCACCAATCGAATAGTCCCAAAAGTGCAAACCCTGCGCATCTGGTACACCAGGCTCAATCTAATACACCTTTGAGAGAAAATAAATACTATTTGAACCCAGGTCCCTTAACCGGGATGACCAGGTTGGGTTGTGGGTGGCATGACTGGTATCTCACAACTCTCATCTGCCGACTATGTGTCTGCTGATTATGATAAAAGCTAGGCGTTGTTCGCCACAGATCTGAAATTACCTCTGCTTTTTTGTTTGTAGAATCTGCTTCCGCCTGAGTTACGCTGGTTGCGTCCAAAATGGCACCCTATTCCCTTTATAATGCAGTACTTTTGGCCAGGGCCCATTTGGGATGCACACTGTGTGTTAGACCTCCGAAAGATGGCTGGCTTAAAATGTTCCAACCGGCACCTTTACAATGTTTGTCATCATCGCAGCCCTTATCAAATCTCACCAAGACATACAGAGTAGGCAGTAATCCAACAATGTGTAATGTGCCAACGAGCGAATCGCACGCAAAACGCTTGTGGCTGGTGTAGCTACAATCTCTAAACCCTTTATGTCTTAGATGAAATAATCCCTGCGACAATGCCTCTGCACAACAGAGTCTGAGTTGGAATATATTACAACTAATCAGTGAGTAGAGCTGAAATCAACTATTTATCAACATAATAATAAGAAACTCAGGAATATGGTTTCTAAAGGAATACTACTAGTCTCCATTAAATCTCCCAAAAAACTTTGCCCAAGGTTTTCAAAGTGTTCCAGTGACTTTCTTTCAAGAGTTAAGGAACTGGGTTACAATAGATTCCATACACCGGGTCCCAAGAACTTATGGTGTAGCGTGTCTGGTGCTTTCATCTTGAAAGGCATTCTGTGCAAAGCAAGGCTCAGTGGACACTGTCACTTCAGTCACTACAGTCTCCTTAAAAGCATCCACAGTGTTGTCTATTTCCCTGTGATCAAGGGATGGGACCAGTTTCCTATTGAACTCAACTGAGCAGCACTTCCTTCTCTTTGAGCTCTATTCTAGTAGTGTTGATGTCTGGGAACTAGATCACTTATCATTTGTTGTTCTAAACAAGGAGAGTCTCCAGTTGGTGACATGATATTCAAAATTCCAACTGAAGAACACTACTTTACCATATTCAGCTTCACCCTCAATGCTGATGTAGACAAAAGCATATTTTTTTGTCCACGACAAAACGTTACCACTGCTCCCAAATAACTAAGAGCTGAGCAGAGTTTGTACACAATGTAAATAACATTATAATAAATGCTATGTAGCAGACACATTTTCCCAAAGCAACAGTGAGTGCATACATACATTTTAGGTATGAGGGTGATCCGATTTCAACGTCAGACAACACCAAGACACATTAGGCACCCCCAAGAGTGAATGTTTAATTTGAACACTGCCGGAGTTTAACGCAAAACCTTGGCCATGCCAGCCACACGGGATACACAAGCTGAAGCGCCGTACCTTCCAGAAGTTGTCCACCTTGCCGTAGACCAGTGACTGGTTCTGCCGCTTGACTTCGTCAATGTGGCGGATGTCGCTGGCGTTCAGGTGTTGCTCCACCACAAAGCCCAGGAAGCTGTTGTCTGGCGTGTGGGCTGCAGGGGAAATAAACCACACAATATAACTGTCATTACACAGCTCAACTGGGATCACAATGATTATAGTACTGAAGCTAGTTAGTTCACATTCATCCATTTATATACAGGAAAAGGAAAACAAGCCACAAACACAGGCTGTCATTGTACAGTTAATGGGGAACACAATGATGATTATAGGTGGGTGATGTTAGTTCATTTTAAAAAAGCAATTCAATTGCCAGCACCATATCGCTATGAGATCTGCATAGGACAACAACTATTTTTCTCTACATTAGTTGATTTATTCATGCATATGCTGTACAGAAACGAGTGGATAGCATGACAATAGGCCTAATGATTAGGCCTATGAGTTGGCTATCTGTTGTGTTAGCGAAGTAGTCGTCTGACTCATGCCTAGAAGTGGAAAGTAAATATGAGGCTTATGTTAACCAATGAACACAGTTCCACATAGAAATGTGAAGTGGTGCGCCGGAGTCTGGCGCAGCGGTAACGCTCCCAAATCCGGACCACACGTGCCCCCATGGAGACGGGTGTTTGAGTCCCGGCTCGGCCAACTGTCTATTCCTTAAATCATTTCTGTGCCCCTCTCGCTCTCCCTCCTTATCTGTATCCACATCTGTCCCATCATAAAACAATACAATTATGTAAGGGGATCTCCAGAATAAAAGAGAAGAAAATGTAATGTGTTAATTAAATGTGAATTGATGATTTAACGTTCTATGATTAGAGCCTTAGTATTCCGTTTTTTCGTTGCGAAATGGATGGTGGTACTGTAACTATGGAAATGAGCTTGGCAACAGGTCAGAAATGGGCAACGGCACATACAGAGATTTGAAAATTAAGACAATGTAAATAATTTTTTTTAAATGGGGGCTTCCGTGACCCCCCCCAAAAAAGCCAACAGAAATCTAATTGAAATAAAACTAGGTTGGGTCCCAAAGTCCACATGGCAGTACACTTTTTGCTGGTCCTATGGGGCCTGGTCAAAAGTAGTGCACTATATAGGGGGAGGGGTGCTATTTGGGATGCTTCTCATCCTGACTCTCTGGGCTTTGCTTGTTGATGGACTTGTACCCTCTTACAGACCTACACTACATTCTCTGCTTCAAGAAAGGGGAGGGAGGGTTTTAGGCTACATGTAGCATCCTGTTCCTTCTCCACCGGGCCTGTTAAGTTGTTACATGAAGCCGTTTGTGGAAGTGATTTAATATACGCTCCTCGAGGGAGTTTACTGCTATTTTAGAGCCATTGCAGAGCGCCAGTAAATCATGTGCAGAGACGACGTGTTGGGGGAGAAATTCACGGCCGCCACGCAATGTGGTGATAATGGAGGCTGGCCTCCCTCCGAGCCGACTGAGAAGGTGGAAAAGTGGGTGAGAGAGGGAGATGCCGTCAGTTTCTACGGCCCAGGTGGGAAAGGGATGTGTTAGGACAACATGAGTTAAATCTTTCAACACAACAGAGAGCATTCCTCAAGACAAGCGGGTATGGGATGTGCACTGCATGCTCCCCCCGATTGCCATGTAGGGAAGACGGCGATGTCATCTACAAAATAGCTTCCAATACTCTACTCAGCAAACTGGATGCAGTCTATCATAGTGCCATCCGTTTTGTTACCAAAGCCCCTTATACCACCCACCACTGCGACCTGTATGCTCTAGTCGGCTGCCCCTCATTACTTAAGTCTATGATAGTAAAGCTCCGCCTTATCTCAGCTCACTGGTCACGATAACACCACCCACCCGTAGCACGCGCTCCAGCAGGTATATCTCACTGGTCATCCCCAAAGTCAACACCTCCTTTGGCCGCCTTTCCTTCCAGTTCTCTGCTCCCAGTGACTGGAACGAATTGCAAAAAAAAATAAAAATTGCTGGAGACTTACTTTAAACATCAGCTATCTGAGCAGCTAACCGATCGCTGCAGCTGTATTTGGTCCACCTGTAAATAACCCACCCAATCTACCTACCTCATCCCCATACTGTTTTTATTTACTTTCTGCTCTTTTGCACACCAGTATCTCTACCTGCACATCATCATCTGCTCATTTATCACTCCAGTGTCAATCTGCTAAATTGTAATTACTTTGCTACCATGGCCTATTTATTGCCTTCCTCCTCACGCCATTTGCACACACTGTATATAGACTTTTCCCCCCTATTGTTATTGAATGTACGCTTGTTTATCCCATGTGTAACTCTGTGTTGTTGTTTGTGTCGCACTTCTTTGCTTTATCTTGGCTAGGTTGCAGTTGTAAATATATTTTTTTATAAAAACGTAGCGTGCGTCAAATGGCCCCCTATTAAAGATGTTGTGCATTACTTTTGGCACCCTATTTCCTATATAGTGCACAACTTTTGATTAGAGGTCTGGGGGGGGGGGGGGGGGGGGGCACTAGTGCACTAAAGGGAATAGCTAAAGGGAATAGGGCATCAACCCCCCTGTAGTAAAATACCTATTCCAAAACCTTCCTTTACTGTTACATGTCATTTTTCCAAATAATAATAGCGCTGGGGAGAAGGGAGGCCTCTGTCATCACTTAGTGTATAAGTGGACGTGACAGTCTGCAGAAAAGGTTTGTGGGCCCAGCTGGACTATGCCAAGACGCCAGGCCAGTCGACTTCAATCAGCCGGCCAAAACAAGACACACACCCGGGCTCGGCACTTCATAGCAGGCAAACCATGCATAATGTAATTTGGGTAATTTTGTGGAAGTCATAAAAAGTAATTGGAAAACGTCTTGCACTCAAGCTGACTGGATACGGTCAGAAACGCAGCAGGAGACTTTGTTCCGGTTCCGTTGGCATGCATTGAAATGCGTTGCAAAATAACTGAATTAACAGATTTATTTTCCAAATAATTTGATGACCCCCGGATTAAGGGATGCCACCAAAGGTTTTCTAAAAAAAATAACTGGGGGGGGGGGGGGGGGGGGGGGGGGGGGTTCTACTAAGCTATATGGAATTGCTTTAAGAAAGTCATACCAAGTGTCATTTTGCTATTTTATTGGGAATCTTAAGACCCCCTGAAGTATAAAAAAACATTGTAATTTGGCTTTACTGCTATTAGCCCATAGAAATGCATTGAATAGCATTCACTAAATGGAACCACAGTCACCAAAAAATCTAAAGGCAGTTTGTTCAGAAGTGTCCGTCCTATATCTGAGAGATATAACAAAGATCAGGAACCACATTTTTTTGGGACATGCATTTGACCGCTTATTTGTTGCCATTAAACTATCCCCATATATACACTGAACAAAAAATGTGACATGCACCAATTTCAACGATTTTACTGATTTACAGTTCATGTACAGTCGTGGCCAAAAGTTTTGAGAATGACACAAATATGAATTTTCACAGTCTGCTGCCTCAGTTTGTATGACGATAATTTGTATATACTCCAGAACGGTAAGAAGAGTGATCAGATGAATTGAAATTACTTGCAAAGTCCCTCTTTGCCATGCAAATGAACTGAATCCCCCAAAAACGTATCCACTGCATTTCAGCCCTGCCACAAAAGGACCAGTTGACATCATGTCAGTGATTCTCTCGTTAACACAGGTGTGAGTTTTGATGAGGACAAGGCTGGAGATCATTCTGTCATGCTGATTGAGTTCGAATAACAGACTGGAAGCTTCAAACGGAGGGTGGTGCTTGGAATCATTGTTCTTCCTCTGTCAACCATGGTTACCTGCAAGGAAACACGTGCCGTCATCATTGCATGGCACAAAAGGGGCTTCACAGGCAAGGATATTGCTGCCAGTAAAATTGCACCTAAATCATCCATTATCGGATCATCAAGAACTTCAAGGAGAGCGGTTCAATTGTTGTGAAGGAGGCTTCAGGGCGCCCAAGAAAGTCCAGCAAGCGCCAGGTCCGTCTCCTAAAGTTGATTCAGCTGCGGGATCCGGGCACCACCAGTACAGAGCTTGCTCAGGAATGGCAGCAGGCAGGTGTGAGTGCATCTGCACGCACAGTGAGGCGAAGACTTTTGGAGGATGGCTTGGTGTCAAGAAGGGCAGCAAAGAAGCCACTTCTCTCCAGGAAAAACATCAGGGACAGACTGATATTCTGCAAAAGGTAAAGGGATTGGACTGCTGAGGACTGGGGTAAAGTTATTTCTCTGATGAATCCCCTTTCCGATTGTCTGGGGCATCCGGAAAAAAGCTTGTCCGGAGAAGACAAGGTGAGAGCTACTATCAGTCCTGTGTCATGCCAACAGTAAAGCATCCTGAGACCATTCATGTGTGGGTTTGCTTCTCAGCCAAGGGAGTGGGCTCCCTCACAATTTTGCCTAAGAACACAGCCAGGAATAAAAAAAATGGTACAAACACATCCTCCGAGAGCAACTTCTCCCAACCATCCAGGAACAGTTTGGTGACGAACAATGCCTTTTCCAGCATGATGGAGCACCTTGCCATAAGGAAAAAGTGATAACTAAGTGGCTCGGGGAACAAAATATTGATATTTTGGGTTCATGGCCAGGAAACTCCCCAGATCTTAATCCCATTGAGAACTTGTGGTCAATCCTCAAGAGGTGGGTGGACAAACAAAATCCCACAAATTCTGACAAATTCCAAGCATTGATTATGCAAGAATGGGCTGCCATCAGTCAGGATGTGGCCCAGAAGTTAATTGACAGCATGCCAGGATTGCAGAGGTCTTGAAAAAGAAGGGTCAACACTGCAAATATTGACTCTTTGCATCAACTTAATGTAATTGTCAATAAAAGCCTTTGACACTTATGAAATATTTGTAATTATACTTCAGAATTCCAAAGTAAAAATATCTAAAGACACTGAAGCAGCAAACTTTGAAAATTTATATTGGTGTCATTCTCAACCTTTGGCCACGACTGTATTTCAATTGACTTATTTCCTTATATTCATTAGGCCCTAATCTATGGATTTTACATGACTGGGAATACAGACTGTTGGTCACAGAGTTGGTCATAGGCTGTTGGTCATAGAGTTGATCAGGCTATTGATTGTGACCTGTGGAATGTTGTACCACGCCTCTTGAAATGGTTGTGCGAAGTTACTGGATTTTTGCAGGAAACGAAACACTGTCGTACAGATTGATCCAGAGCATCCCAAACAGGCTCAATCGGTGACATGTCTGTTGAGTATGCAGACCATGGAAGAACTGGGATATTTTCAGCTTACAGGAATTGTGTACCAGATCCTTGCGACATGATCCTGCCCACTGAAGTCGGCATTCCATTTGCAGCCTATGAATGCAGCCTGAATAATTAATTAACTTAGGTTATTTAAGAACTCATAATAGTAAAATAGGAAATCATAATGTTATTAATTAATTAATTAATTAGTGCTGCGCTTATAGCACACTATATTTTATGATCATGTTATAAATATATGTTTGTTAACAACTATCCTATCGATTAACATATGTAGCCTATAACAATGTTGGAAAAAAATTGTTTAATTTGGTTTTGTATTCAGTGCAGTATGTATTCATTCATATGATCTCATTTTAAGAAGGGATGTTCTCTACCCTGACACTTGTTTTAACTATGTTAACCAAGTTTTCAACCAAGTGTTTGAAAATCGCAAATCATAATCTCAATTCCAATATCTGGCAAAAAAAAAAGGCAATTCGATATTTTGTCCAAATCGTGCAGCCCTATAAAGCAGGTATATTAAAATGTTTATCCTCGGATAACCATAGACTATTACATATCTTAGATGTTTCATCATAAACAACAGCTTATTGGGCTGTATTATCCACAGGTGGTCGGTGGCACCTTAATTGGGGAAGACGGGTTCACAGTAATGGCTGGAACGGAATAAATGGAATGGTATCGAACACATCAATCACATAGTTTCCATGTACTCCATTCCAGCCATTATTATGAGCCGTCCTTCCCCTCAGCAGCCTCCTGTGCTAGGAACATATGGAAATTGGCTCCAATTTCATTAATATCATTAAAATACTATATACCTATCCCTCAGCAATATTTAAAAGAGAAGATCATAGATAAATTCAGCTTAATCTCAAGTTATACCTAACCAAATCATCCCTACTGCCTCTCAAGACCCCGATGGAGGACTCACTCTACTTATGGAAACCTCATTTGTTTTTCAATTTTAAATATTTGGGAGTAAATATACTATATTTCCTACCTTAGATAAAACCACTGCCAGAAACTTTAACAGAATGCTCAAATCAATCCAACCTCTACTAGATGGAATATTATACCGGTTGAATTAACTGGCAGAATATCTATTGTCTCAATGCTTCCCATGGATCCCCTTCTGGCAGGTGGGAAACATGGCTTCCGGGTGGGGCTGGAGGACGGGGACTGAGGGGGGAAATGGGTTGGGGTTATCATTGTAGGCATTTCTCCCAAAAAAATGTACGTGTAACCACCTCTCTGGATTTTTTTAAAAATACAAATAAAGTTGGCCACTAAAAAGACAGAAAGGCAGCAGCAGCAGCAGCGAATGAGGACGGCCAAGTGTTGTTACTGGAGAACATAGGACAATTAAAACTTTGTTTGAAAAGTGATTGACAATTCTATGAACATAAATAATGTATAGAAGCAAAGGGGGGACTCTATATTAATGTCCATGATTTTGGAATGAAATGTTCGACGAGCAGACCACTTTTGGTCATTTAGTGTACAGTTTAAGTCAGAAGTTTACATACACTTAGGTTGGAGTCATTAAAACTCGTTTTTCAACCACTCCACAAATGAATTAATCTTAAGCACCTTCTGATTATGAGCTGTCACTCCACACTGGTTGCCTCCATACCTTGCATAAGGGACAGAAAGAAGAAGAAAAAAAAAGAAAAGATCCTGCTTAATGAACAACCCTCACTAACTACCATAGGGTTGTCGTACACACACACACACGGCCCCACCACACGCACACTCTCAGGAAGCCAGCATGTTGTCCATTCATTAGCGTTGTCAGGGAGGGGTGTAAAGGAGATGGAATGCACAAGGCTCAGTTAAGTTATCACCAGTGTATCGAGAGAGAGAGAGACACACACTCAGAGACAGCGCGAGAGAGAAAGAAAGAGAGAGCGATCCCATTGAGGACAGAAACAGAAAGAGAGGCCCAGAGCCGCACTGGCACAAAGGATAAGGCTGAACCTGTTGTTCTTAGAGATGAGCACTCAGCACTTTGTATCCCATTCTTTCATTATCTCCCTCCATCTCTCCCTCACTCTTCGAGCTGAGAAAATGCTAAATTAATGCAAACAGCAAAGCAGGCCAGGCCCAGAGCCGCACTGGCACAAAGGATAAGGCTGAACCTGTTGTTCTTAGAGATGAGCACTCACATTATTTAGCAGGTATCTTCTGCTACGTTAGGTTAATCTACTCTAGACTAAATGCTCTCTGCTTCTGCATTTCCCCTGCTTGTTTGTTTTCATTTAGGTAAATTCAGTTCAGTGTTTTTCCTGAGGTGGAAGAGCGGATTTAAAACGAAAAGGGGAAAAGTAGCAAAGGCAAAAAAGGAAATAACCACCTGCTTGATAAGAAATTTAAGAGTGCACTGAGGCATGGTCCTTTTCTGTAGGGTTTAATGAATGTTAAATTGAAAGATGTTGAAATTGAAGGACAAATTCTAGCGTGAAATTCTATTCTGCATAAGTTTTGATAGGCCTTAACGTGAAAATATATTAAAAATACAATTGGCTGGACATACAGAGACAGCTTTTGCTGTACCAAGACAATTTCAGTTTGACATTTAGTTTCCCTATTCAGAACTTGTGGAACATTATTAAGATTATAAACACTGAAGTGAAATGACCTAAATGAAAACAAACAAGCAGGGGAAATGCAGAAGCAGAGATTTGAAGGGGCGTGCATTTAGTCTAGAGTAGATTAACCTAACGTAGCAGGCGTAAAAGACACACCTGAAACTACATCCCCTACATACTGGTCTTGACAAGAAGGAAAACAAATACTGGTCGGGGGAGGTTCTCTTCGGCACTGTTCAATCCAGTAAATGTGGAGGAGTTAAGATGGAGTGCCTCCTTGTTAATGTCCAAAAGCGGAAGTCGCGTCACAGGCTCTCTTGACATTTCCCCAGAAAACGGAACATCCGGGTTGTTGGGGACTCGGCAGAGGCTAGGAAGAGATAAACATCACTGTAATCAACTTCAGCATTTTACAGGGGGGAGTTTCCCTCTGACAACAGCCGGGATGTGTTCATTAGGGCACGCAACAAATATTTGAATTTACGCTTTGCAACGGAAAATGGAAATTAAGGTTTCTTGTTGGACAAGTCCAGGAATAGCAGTCCTTGTTTTAGTTCGTTTTCTTCTGTTTGGCACCTGGTAAACCCGACCCAGGGCTGGTCTTCCAAACACAAACAGAGAAGACTAGACTAGACGACCTTGGCTGAAGACCTCTAAATGCTCCATTGCGCTGTGCTCCTGGGCCCATATTCACCAAGCCTCTCAGAGTATGAGCACTGATCTAGGATCAGGTCCTCTGTTTCCATGAAATCTTATAAAAAAAACTGATTCTAGATCAGCAGTCCTACTCTGAAATGCTTGATGCATACAGCCCCTGATACCTGTCCTTGTGAACTCTGACAGATGAGACAGACAAAGTAGAGTTGGGAATTTCCACTAACTTAAGTTAAATCTCCAGAATACTGCAGTGTCATCTCAGGAGTTGGGTATGGAAAACATCAAACCATGGACAGTGGTTGGTGTATGCAAGTCAATGCATTTCCCACATCAAAGGGTTCTGCTCGAATTCTCTCCACCTTACCATACATGCACTCACTCACTCATGCACGCACGGACGCTCACTCATGCACACACATCCCAAACGCTGCTTCCAGACTCTTATTATACTGCTCAATTTAAACACTTTCCCCCCATCCCCAATACACGTGTAAATATTGGACAATAAATTGTGCATTCCTGTATTATACTTATGCTAAAATTGTATTCTATTCTACTGCGATTTGAGTTTGTATTCTTATCTTTTATTATTTCTTGTTGTTACATTGTCGAGAAGGAACCTGCCAGTAAGCATTTTGCTGGACGATGTTGTCATGACATTGGCCTGGGGGTAGGTTTATGACAGTCATAAATACCTCTCCCCCCCTTTTCCTCTCTCTACCCTACTGATGTTACATTTGCAAAACCCTTGGTTAACATAGAGATTCTGGGAACATCAGAAGGTGGGGGGAAATTAACCATATTCTGGTAATCCGACCAATTGAACATATGCAGTGGTACTTAATGGATATGATGTCAGTTCGGTTGTCATCTGAGACATTCTCATCAATAATAAGATGACAAACTCTACAGTGTAAAGTCTACACATCAGAGTTATCGGATTCAATAGGAATTGTTGTTCAATTTAAATGTTTGAATATGAAATTATTCGTGATGGGATGAAATGTGATTTTAGCTTCTAAAATGTGAGAATTGGGTTTTCATGAGTGAATTAGGCCCGACTCAGTGGCCCGCCCACGTGAAGAGACATAGTTTACAACCTATGAAACAGACCCTTTTTCTCCCTCCACTATATAAGCCCTTGACGAAAATATAACCTCCTGTTCCGAGGATGTGAGGACGACGGTCCGATGTCAGAATGGTTCAGATAACTACAGAACGAAGCCAACATCAGCGTGAGCTTTGGTTGCGAATGGTATGAACTTTGAACTCTTATTCACTACAGAAGTGATACCTCCTAGCCGTTGAGTTAGCAACAGCAGCTGCAAACGAGGGTTAGGAAGGAACAGACAGAGTATCCCGTCTATCGCACAACGATGTTACTACAACGTATCCAATTTGACCACCTTTGTCAAAGGACAAAGGACTCGGTTTGGCAACACGGCCTTCCATCTACCACCAACATAAGAGTAAATATTTATTTCATTTTCCTTTTCCAAATGGGCGGTAATTTAGAATGCATAAAATACTGTATTTACGATAGCACAGCTTCTTCCTTTGGTCCTCAGTCTTCCCGCTCTTTCACTCAAACCCAGCCCTTTTCTTTTGTGTAACCAGCTGTCATATCTGTTCTGCCCGCTAGGGACGTTTTCCTTTATGACATAATTTGTAATAAAGGTAAAATTCATTCTTTGTAGATGTAATTCTGTGTGATTAGTTAGGTATTTAGTAAATAAATAATTAAACCCAATTTTGTATTGCTGATTCAACTTTTTAGCCAGGGTTTGTGAAGATAACCAAGAATGTACAACTTTCAGATGAGACTGAATTAAGGTGACGATTAATATTGACTGCTATTGATGTAAAATATTACTAGGTCTTTAAGAGTTTATTCGGAAGATAACAGCTCTATAAATATTATTTTGTGGTGCCCCAACTCTAGTTAATTACATTTATATGATTAGCTCTATCAGGTAATATTAATTACGGCAAAATGATTTTATAGAATAGCATGTCATATCACTTAATCTGGCATAGCCAAAGACACAACAATGTACACCATGCGTATACCTTACATACAACTAATAACACTTTAAACTTACAATAGTTTTGGTTTGTTCTTAGAACTTTAAACCATATGAAGTGCTCACTCCCAGAACGCACATATCCGTCCCAAATGGCATCCTATTTCCTATATAGTGCACTATGTCTGACAAGGCTCTGGTCAAAAGTAGTGCATTATATAGGGAATAGGGTGCCATATGGGACGGGCCTATACTTTAGTCCACTTGGAAATGGACTTGCATGTGTTTGTGTACGCCAGCCCTGGCCAGGTGATGGAAGCCAAGAGCCAGAGTAACAGAACAGCCAGGCTAAGTCATGTACCAGCTGGAGCAAGAGCAGGGGAAACATTTGCTCACTGAAGGGGGTGTGTTAATCCCTTTGCCTGTTTATAACTGTACAGATGGATGGCCGGGGATGGATGTAGGAGAGTGTTCCAGCAGACCCCTCAAACACACACACACACTATTCAGGCCAGTGAAACATGACCCTTGAAGGGCCTGCTCACACATTCACCAACTGGGAGGGCATCGTGCAGAAAGAATCTATTGCCCGTGTGAACAGGGAGTGTGACTGGTTCCAAACCAATCATCAAATCTCACTACAGACAATGAATAACCTGTATGTACCAGCTGGCTTCATTTGCATGATAGAAAAAGTTTGGCAGATATGTACACTGAACAAAAATATAAACGCAACATGCAACAATTAACAATTTTACTGAGTTGCAGTTCAAATAAGGAAATCAGTCAATTGAAGTCAATTCATTAGACCGTCATTGTAAATAAGAATTTGTTCTTAATTAACGGATTTTCCGAGTTAAATAAATGGCTAAATAAAAATAGATGGAATTCACATGACTGGGAATACAGACATGAATCTGTTGGTCACAGATACCTTGAAAAAAAGGTAGGGGAGTGGATCAGAAAACCAGTCAGTATCTGGGGTGACCATTTGCCTCATGCAGTGCGACATCTCTTTCGCATAAAGTTGACCAGGCTGTTGATTGTGGCTGTGGAGTGTTGTACCCCTCCTCTTCAATGGCTGTGCGAAGTTGCTGTATATTGTCGGAAACTGGAACACTGACGTACACGTCGATCCTGAGAATCCCAAAAATGCTCAATGGGTGACATGTCTGGTGATTATGCAGGCCATGGAAGAACTGGGACATGTCTGTACACAATTCCTGGAAGCTGAACATGGGGCTGTGCATTATCATGCTAAAACATGAGGTGATGGAGGCATCTCTGTGCACTAAAATTGCCATCAGTAAAATGCAAATGTGTTTGCTGTCTGTAGCTTTTGCCTGCCCAACCATAACCCCACCACCATGGAGCACTGTGTTCACAACCGGACATCAGCAAACCGCTCACCCACACAACACCCTACACGCGGTCTGCCATCTGTCCGGTACAGGTGAAACCAGGATTCATCCATGAAGAGCACACTTCTCCAGTGTGCCAGTGGCCATCGAAGGTGAGCATTTGCCCACTGAAGTCAATTACGACGCCAAACTGCAGTTAGGCCAAGACCCTGGTGAGGACGACGAGCACGCAGATAAGCTTTCGTGAAACGGTTTCTGACAGTTTGTGCAGAAAAACTTTGGTTGTGCAAACCCACAGTTTTATCAGCGATCCCGCAGGTGAAGAAGCTGGATGTGGCAGTCCTGGGATGGCATGGTTACACATGGTCTGCAGTTGTGAGGCCGGTTAGACATACTGGCAAATTCTCTACCCAAATTATGGTAGAGAATTTAACATTCATTTCTCTGGCAACAGGTCTGGTGGACATTCCTGCAGTGAGCATGCCAATTGCACACTCCCTCAAAACTTCAGACATCTTTGGCATTGTGTTGTGTACCAAAACTGCACATTTTGGAGTGGCCTTTTATTGTCCCCAGCATAAAGGGGCACCTGTGTAACGATCATGCTGTTTATTTAGCGTCTTGATATGACATACCTGTAGGGTTGTAAAAAATTCCGGGAACTTTCAATAAATTCCCTGGTTTTCCCTGGAATTTATTGAAAATTCCTGGATTTTTGCAACCCTACACACCTGTCAGGTGGCTGGATTATCTTGGCAAAGGAGAAATGCTCACTAAAAGGGATGTAAAGAAATGTGTGCAAAAATTTGAGCGAAATAAGCTTTATGCGCATATGGAACATTTCTGGGATCCCATGTCAGCTCATGAAACATGGGACCAACACTTTACATGTTGCGTTTATATTTTTGTTCAAGTGGATCATTACCCTATACAGGGGATTACATATCCTATGTAGAGTTAATATGCATTACGCAACATAATGTAACATTGGTATGTGTTTGGTAAGCAGACCATCTTGAGACCATTGCTTATGGACATTTGCGTCCTTTATGAAATAGCTAACTACATCAAGCAGAACATTAGCCTACTTTTATTACGACACAAATACTTAATTATACATATTGAATACTGAACATTTTTATTGAAACATCTTTCAAAAACATTCAATGCATTGATATTGTAAACAGAACACACAGGAAGTGTGTCAAAGAGCTATAGTAAGAAGGTCAAACTACACTGTTGAAGGAAAACCATAATGAAGTGACACATCGAAAGAGCATGTTGACCTCACACCCTACAACGATACAGCCACACCACCAGATCACATAGCTGACTATGAACTACAGACAGCAGGTACAGTTATTTGAATTCCATTGTTTTTGTTTTTTTGTGAGCTCAATGCAACATTGCACAGTTTCTCTAGAGATAAATCAGATCCAACCTGAACTGTGCGATGTAGTAGGGAGTTGTAGTTTCCAACAGGCCAATATTCTACATTGTTTAGCTCCTCCAGACTCAACTCTCGACTTAAATAAAAAATCTAATTTTATTTATCACATACATATGTTTAGCAGATGTTATTGCAGGTGTAGTGAAATGCTGATTAGCAGCAGCTTTATAGAGGCGACTTGGAATGAAATAATAAAGTCATCAAATATAGCAAATATAATATACAAAACTGAAATATTTTATTAAAGTAATGTTAATAAATGATAGCTAATAAGTGATGGGCAGTCACTACTATAATGGGACTTTCATCGTTTTATCCTGTGTTGTTACAGCATTCAGCCCACATAATGCATAGTACATTTAATGTCAAATAAATTATATTGAAACTGAAATCGAAAAACAGTGATTATTTTTGAATTATCGAACCGAAACCGAACAGACCTCAAAAAGCACTAATCGCTCAGCACTACTATGAACTGATTTAATCTTACTATTATATACATGGGAACGAAACAAAGACAATAGTAACTTATAAGGTTATCAGAAAGTCTCTTTCCTGAGACAGAGAATAAAGGACTTTCCTTTTGTTTTATTGTGTACAACAACAACACCAGAGGATGAAGAACAAGTTATATAGTAGGCTATAGTAACTGTTCAGTAAAAGCCTGGGACTAGAGTCTGTACCTAGCCGGAAGCAGAGAAACAATTCTAGATGTGAACATGTTGTTATGGTTTTGGAGAGGAGAACAGTGGTGAGAAGAACGACATTGGAAATGTTCCATGGCTAGCCTGGTCCCTAAAAGATCTGTTTGTGCTGTCGTGTCATCTCCTGTCAGGCGAGACAAGGCAGCACAAACAGATCTGGGCGATCAGAGCCCTTTCCCTCTCCTGCCTCATTGGCCAGAGCCCTTTCTCTCTCGTGTCACATTGGCAGAGCCCTTTCCCTCTTCTGTCTCATTGGCCAGAGCCCTTTCCCTCTCCTGTCTCATTGGCCAGGGCGCTTTCTCCTGTCTCATCGCTTTCCCTCGTCTGCACCCTTTATCCAGTGATTTATGCAAGACTACTTAATGGTAATGAATGGAACCCAAGGCTAGGATTGATTTCCCGTGGCGCCTTCTTTGTCTTAATGTCCTCTGTTACATCTTAGTCTTAGGATGGAAGGAAATCCAACCCTCAGAGTTAACATATTGAAAATACAAGTTTTGTTTATTCAAGCCCCATTGTTGTTGTTACACAACTGCAAGTGTGAGATACAGTGGCTTCCCCTAAGCCTGGACACAGAGCAGTGATGACAGGATATAAAACAATACACTGGTCATAAGGTGAATGTTTCTCCATAGGCAAGAGAAGGGGACACAAATCCAACATGCTCGATGCACCGGAACAAATCTGTGTTTCATTTCGACCCATGGTGTAACCGATGTGCGTTTGATTAGTTACAGATATCATCTAACCCTTGCAGCTAGTAAACTGGATGACATGAAAAGACCTGTGTCGTATGAGAATGGCATACTCTATCCGCAACACAAAGGGTCTATTGAGGCTGGTCTGCTATTCCAGCCTGACGTGGGCCAAACCACTGAAACTGAGACCGGAGAGAGGTATTCATTCATTCTGGGTAACATTTTACTTTCCGTCAGCCATGGGGAAAAGGTTAAAACCCCCTGGGGTGGTGGAATCTCCCTCCCCACCCCTGGGTCATGTTCATTAGGGCACATAACAGAAAACTTAACGTGTTTTGCAACGGAAAACAAAAATGTGTGTGTCTTATTGGGCTCCCGAGTCGCGCAGCGATCTAAGGCACTGCATCTCAGTGCTTGAGGCATCACTACAGACACCCTGGTTCGAATCCAGGTTGTATCTCAACCAGCAATGACTGGGAGTCCCATAGGGCAGGGCACAATTGGCCCACCGGGTTTGGCCGGTGTAGGCAGTCATTGTAAAGAAGAATTTGTTCTTAACTGACTTGCCTAGTTAAATAAAGATTAAATGTAAAAACTTTTTCTTTTTCTTGGATGAGTACAGGTTGCCCCTCACTGTTTTAGACCATTTGCTTCCATTTGGTGCCTTATGAACAATCCCAATCCCCACTAATGTTTAAGGTTAGGATTAGGGAGGAGAAGCTGATCCTAGATCTGTACCCCAGAACCATGAGGTGGTACTTACGGAACATGGTGTTGAACTGCTGGGGGTTGAGGTTCCACTTGCCCCAGGGGGTCTTGTGGCCCTTGGACTGAGCATAGTGGGCGTGGTTGAACTCGGGCTCTGTGCCGAAGGAATCCAAAACCCGCAGCATACACCTGTCACACACCACATTATAGTGTTAGCATACATCTGTAATACACATTATACGCATTATAGCATTAATACACACTTACAGCGGTGTCTCAACCACTAATAAATGGTTAATGAATTACATGATGCCTATATTTTCCATACCTTCATGGTCACAGATAGTGTACAAAGCACAGAGAGAGCTTCCTACTGATCAGACGGGAACAGTAAAGGTTACACATCATGACTAATTAGAGGACCAGAGAAAGGATGTTATGTGGAATGGAATGACACATTCCTGACCTTTTCTCTCTCGCTTTCTCTCAGTCCCTCTCTGTCAGCCCCCCCCCTCTCAGTCTTTAGCTTTCTCTCTTTTTCAGTCACCCTCCCTCTCGCTCTCTCTCCATCTATCTAGCTCTCTCTTTTTCAGTCACCCTCTCTGTCTTTAGCTTTCTCTCTCTCCATCTATCTAGCTCTCTCTCTTTCAGTCACCCACTCTCAGAGTCCCCATCTTTCAGTCTCCCTGACACATGCTTTTTCAGATAATACCCCCAGACCCCCAAAAAATGTCCAAAGCCTAAAAATAAACACCTGGCTATGCTTCACCACTATTCCTTTCCATTTTTAATCCTTCTGGACAGAGCCCAACATACTCATCTGATTGACCCCTGGCGGGGTGGAGGTGTAATAATGAGTATTAATCAAATTGATGAGGGGCCAGGAGTACCAGAGGGGTCGGCTAAGCTCAGTCTGGCAGCCCGGGCAAGGCCACTCCTGACCACGCAGATGTTTCGCAGATGGTGGGTGGGTGTGTGTGCATGCGTGAGAAAGAGAGAGAGAGACAGAGAGAGACAGTGTGTGTGTGAGACTGTGTGTGTCTTCTCAAGATGCTCAGGAAATATGGGAAATGGATTCACAATGAGGAAACTTAAGACTAGTGAGACTTTATTTTACCTTTATTTAACTAGGCAAGTCAGTTAAGAACAAATTCTTATTTTCAATGACGACCTAGTTAACTGCCTGTTCAGGGTCAGCTCAGGGGTTTGAACTTGCAACCTTCCGGTTACCAGTCCAACGCTCTAACCACTAGGCTACCCTGCCGCCCCAGACTAAAGCCACAGCATGCAAATCTCTTCGTTTTTGAGACACTTGGGTATAGTCAGACGCAGTACAACATTCTTAAGAGATGATGCGAGAGAAAAAGATTCAGGTGAAATACTCTTTCAAATTAGATTGTTGTAGACTGGAGACTACGGTTGTTCAGATCAGTGGCAAGGAGTACAAAACTGTCACATTTACGATATCAGTCGTGTCTTTATAATGATTTCCATGTAGAATTGAGAGTTAGACAAACTGAAATGATAGCGTATTATAGCCAGCAAATAATGATTATAGTTGATATGATGACTGAAGCAAGCATTGGTTTTCTGCAGTGAGAGTGATAGACCAATACATAGATCGATACAGAAAGAGAGAGAAAGACAGAGTGAATGTGTGTGTGTGTGTGTGTGTGTGTGTGTGTGTGTGTGTGTGTGTGTGTGTGTGTGCGCGCGAGAGGGAAGAAGAGTGACAGGACAGGAGAGGCGGCTGCCCTCATTAAAAAAAAAACACTAATACTGCTGAGCCGATCACTGAGATTCTCCCTACAGTCCTTTCACTGCCCTGAACAACCACACTCACTTCCACTTTGGCCTTGGAACACAATCCTCGCTCTCAAATTCTCTTCCCTCTTGAGACTCAGACTGCTCCCTAATGGCACCCTATTCCCTATATAGTGCAGTGCACTACTTTTGACAAGAGTCCCACAGGGCTTTGGTCAAAACTAGTGCACTACAGTGAGCTCCAAAAGTATTGGGACAGTGATACATGTGCTGTTGTTTTGGCTCTGTACTCCAGCACTTTGGATTTGAAATTATACAATGACTATGAGGTTTTATTGTAAATAAGAATAGAATACATTTTTTACACTTCTACATTCATGTGGATGCTACCATGATTATTTTGTGCCCAATAGAAATTAATGGTAAATAATGTATGTGTCATTTTGGAGTCACTTTTTATTGTAAATAAGAATATAATATGTTTTTAAACACTTCTACATGAATGTGGATGCTACCATGATTACGCATAGTCCTGAATAAATCGTGAATAATGATGAGTGGAAAAGTTAGACGCATAAATATCATACTCCCCAACGATGCTAACCTCCTCTGTTATTGTAATGGTGAGAGGTTAGAATGTCTTGGGGGTATGATATTTGTGCGTCTAACTTTCTCACTCATCATTATTCACGATTCATTCAGGACTATCCGTAATCATGGTAGCATCCACAATGTAGAATTGTTCTATATTAGAAGCTGTTCTGGAGAGGCTGGAAAATGAAAGACACTTAATGATACAGTCCAGGATCTTAAGCACGACAAATTTGTAACATATTGTACGAATTGGATTTGTAACATATTATAGGAATTGCAAAAAATGACATAACATACGTAATGAATCACATAGTACACAATTGGATGACGTAGCACACAAAAAAAATATAGGGACCCATTTTGGCTCGTGAGCACCCCTTTCAAAACTACTTGCTGAAATTATACAAAATGTTCTGAAGCATTACTTTAAGGGGGAGGGAAAGAGCTGGATAGACAAGGAGGAGGAAGGAGAGGACATATGCAAGAAGAACATAAACAAGACAGGGTTAGACAACTATGGGCGAGACCAAAACAGTTCCACGACGTGACTAGTCAGCTTAAAAATCTAAAATGGACATTCAACAGAAGTTTTGTCTGAAGTTACAGTAAAACAGTGGCATCTGATAACCTTCCTGGAAGTGCACGTCACAAAATCAACACTGAATGAAGTGGCCAAATGTAAATGTCTTCACCAATATGTTTAACGAGGAATTCATCAATGCACTCATGAAAATGCCAGCTGGATCCTGCATTACGACCACACCGTCTGTATAAAGGTTGATTCTGTGTCCCAAACGGCTCCCTATTCCCTAAATGGCACATTACTTTTGACCAGGGGCCTTGGTCAAAACAAATGCATATTATAGGGAATAGAGAGCCGTTTGGGATGCAGTCCCAGTCAATTTCCTCAGAGCAAGATGAAACAGGATGCAAACCCGAAACCAACAAAAAAGTGTTGACACGAGAAAGGAAATCTTGGGGCTATTAGCGAACCTGACTTATTGTTCTCACAAGGCGGTTCTCGTAACAACCTCCAACCACACCAATGGGCTACATCAGAGGAACAATACCCACAAGGCGCCGGTTCAGACAGTCCTACCAGTGGAGCGCTCACGTGCACACGCACAATAGAGAGAGGACAGAAAACAGACACAACCATGACCACGGCTCCATTAAGAGTTAAGACCTTGACCTGATGTTCCTATGGAAACGGCCTACCTACATGAGGACGTCAAACCATTTATATCTGACACAATGCAATTTCAGCCCAGTGAGAGAGAACAGTTTGATGACAGCCACTGAAACAGAGGTGGTTCTCATGATAGTGAGCTTGCTTGATGACTAACCTTGCATGAGACCTGAAGACTTGTGTTAGCTTCAAAAAAATAGGGGCTTACAGAAGAAAAACCCATCCACCCATACAGGCAGGAGGAGCTGGCCCACCTCGGTCTGGTCTGCATGGCCCCCCGAATCTGATCTGCGGTCCCGTGTGACTCAATTGGTAGAGCATGGCGCTTGCAACACCAGGGTTGTGGGTCCGATTCCCACAAGGGACCAGTATGAGAAAAAAGTATGAAAATGTATGTACCCACTACTCTAAGTTTCTCTGGATAAGAGCATCTGCTAAATTACTCAAATGTAAATCCAGCCTGGGTTTCAGCCTTCTCATTCAGATGCTAATGAGTGTGTAAATCACATCTGGTCCCCCCCTCTGTGCCTGGATCTTTGTCACCTGAATAGCTACCCCATCAAGTATCAAATGAGCTGCAAAAAAATAGGCCTCTTTTCATCCTGCCAACCTCTCTCTCCGTTGCTCTCCAATCAGTAAATGAGTAGTGGGCGAACCCTCTGACAATGTGCCTCAGCAAGGTTTGGCATCCTACAGGGAGGGACACAGCCTCGGGAGACTCAGAGGGACACAGACAAAGAGCCTGACAATGTTACCACTTCCCGATTAGTCAAAGCAGCAAGGAGGATGCGGATTCCAAAGAGACCTCATCACGTGACAGACGTAAATGAGGATACTAGGAAACTCATTGGATACAAAAACTAGGATGTTCATATTTGAACTAAGACATTTTATGACAACTCTGTTAGATCTCAATCTGCCTAAATTAACAACATCATCACACACGCTCCCGAGTGGCGCAGCGGTCTAAGGTACTGCATCTCAGTGCTAGAGGCGTCACTACAGACCCTGGTTAGATTCCAGGCTGTATCACAACCGGCCGTGATTGAGAGTCCCATAGGGCAGCGCACTATTGGCCCAGCGTTGTCCGGGTTAGGGTTTGGCCGGGTTAGGCCGTCATTGTAAATAAAAATGTGTTCTTAACTGACTTGTCTAGTTAAATTAAGGTTAAATTTAAAAAAGAAATAAAGAAAATATCACACACACACACACAGTTGAAGATATGGAGTACTTACTGATAGTGGACCCAGGAGGGCCCCAGTGTCTTCTTGAACTGGGTCAGGCCCACAATGTCAATGTAGATGAGCTCCACCACCTTGTCCCCCTGGGTGGGGCAGCTGGACTTGTTCCCCATCACTCTCCTCATGATCCTGCACAAAGAGAGGGAGTGGGCTTAGTTAGGACCCACAGGGTGTATCTGAAATGGCACCATATTCCCCTATATAGTTCACTACTTTTGACCAGGGCTCTGGGGTTGAGAACAGTTTTAAATTCACTGTAACATGTACAATAATGTTGTATTGTAATATATATACTTTTTAAAGAGAGCAACAACATGTAAACACACAACAAACAAAGAGAAGAAAGCTATGGATTGTTTACACATAGTAAACCCCTCTTATTAAAGTGGCGCCACAGAACATAGCTGACGTTTTACATTCTCCCAACCAATTGTGCAATATTTTTCTTTTTTTGCGTAACTTATTTTTTAAAACTTATTGTGTACATAATGTTACTGCTACCGTCTCTTACGACCGAAAATACGTTTTCGGAAAATCGATTACTCACCACTGGAAGAAAATGACTTGTTTTCCTTTAACGAGTCTGACGAGAAGGATATCCTTCTTTCACTGGAACAGGCCCAGAGCCACGCCTTTTGCGTGAAGAAAAGACGCCAGAAAAGGGGACGCAGATCAGGGATCCTTCTGAGAATCCGGAGGCGAGCGAGTAAACTCCCAATGCCTTACATTCTCCTTGCTAACGAGTAATCGTTAGAAAATAAAATTGATGACCTGCTATTAAGATTATCCTACCAACGAGACATTAAAAACTGTAACATCTTATGTTTCACTGAGCTGGCAGAATTTTCCATGCACCGGCAGAACAGGGATGCTACCTCTGGTGTCTTTTTGTCAATAACAGCTGGTGCACGATGTCTAATATTAAAGAAGTCTCGAGGTATTGCTCACCTGAGGTAGAGTACCTTATGAAGCTGTCGACCACACTATCTACCAAGAGACTTCTCAACTGTATTATTCGTAGCCATCTATTTACCACCACAAAGCGAAGCTGGCACTAAGACCGCTCTCAACTAACTCTTTCTGGCCATAAGCAAAGAAGAAAATGATCACACAGAAATGGCGCTCCTAGTGACCGGGGACTTTAACGCAGGCAAACTTAAATCAGTTTTACCAAATGTTTACCAGCATATCACATGTGCATTTTCAACCTCTCCCTGACTGAGTCTGTTTCAAGCAGACCACCATAGTCCCTGTGCCCAAGGAAGCGAAGGTAACCTGCCTAAATGATTACCGCCCCGTGGCACTCACATCGATAGCCATGAAGTGCTTTGAAAGGCTGGTCATGGCTTACATCAACAGCATTCTCCTGGACACCCTAGACCCACTCCAATTCGCATACAGCCCCAACAGATCCACAGATGAAGCAATCTCAATTGCACTCCACATCGCCCTTTCTCACCTGGGCAAAAATAACACCTATGTGAGAATGCTGTTCATAGTCTACAGCTCAGCATTCAAAACCATAGTGCCCATGAAGCTCATCACTAAACTAAGGACTCTGGGACTAAATGCCTCCCTCTGCAACTGGATCCTGGACTTCTTGACGGGCCACCCCTAGGTGGTAAGAGTAGGCAACAATACGTCTGCCACGCTGATCCTTAACACTGGGGCCCCTCAGGGGTGTGTACTTAGTCCCCTCCTGTATTCCCTGTTCACCCACGACTTCGTGGCCAAACATGACTCCAACACCATCATCACGTTTTGGTTTTTTTTACCTTTATTTAACTAGGCAAATCAGTTAAGAACAAATTTACAATGATGGCCTATGAACAGTGGGTTAACTGCCTTGTCCAGGGGCAGAATGACAGATTTTTACCTTGTCAGCTTGAGGATTTGAACGAGCAACCTTTCGGTTACTGGCCCAATGTTCTAACTACTAGGCTACCTGCTGCTGAAGACACAACAGTGGTAGGCCTGATCACCGACAACGATGGAACGGCCTATAGGGAGGTCAGAGAAGGCAGTGCAGTGTTGTGCCAGGACAACAACCTCTCCCTCAATGTGAGCAAGACAAAGGAGCTGATCGTGGACTACAGGAAAAGGTGGGCCGAACAGGCCCCCATTAACATCGACGTGGCTGTATTGGAGCAGGTCGAGTTCCTTGGTGTCCACATCACCAACAAACTATCATGGTCCAAACATACCAAGACAGTCGTGAAGAGGGCACAACAAAACCTTTTTTTCCCCCTCAGGAGACTGAAAAGATTTGGCATGGGCTCCCAGAATCCTCAAAAGGTTCTACAGCTGCACCATCGAGAGCATCCTGACCGGTTTCATCACTGCCTGGTATGGCAACTGCTCGGCATCTGATCGTAACGCGGTACAGAGGGTAGTGTGAACAGCCCAGTACATCACTGGGGTCAAGCTTCCTGCCATCCAGGACCTACATAATAGGTGGTGTCAGAGGAAAGCCCATAAAATTGTCAGAGACTCCAGTCACCCAAGTTATAGACAGTTTTCTCTGCTACCACACAGCAAGCGGTACCGGAGCGCCCTGTATTTAGCCTCGTTATTGTTATTCTTATTGTGTTACTTTTTATTATAACTTTTTATTTTAGCCTACTTGGTAAATATTTTGAACTGCACTGTTGGTTAAGGGCTTGTAAGTAAGTATTTCACGGTAAAGTCTACAGTTGTTGTTGTCGGCGCAGTTGTCGGCGCATGTGGCAAATAAAGTTTGATTTGATTATTCAAGTAGGAAGTAATTTGTGACAGGTTTTACCTAACAAAGCAGGACTAGAGTACACAAAAAACATGTAGTTTTTGCAGGTGGGTTGCAACCACCTCACATTACACTAGCTTTAGCTGTAGTGTGAAGTTATACTTCTGCTCATTCCATAGGTGACTTCGGGGAGGTAATACCTGGGGCTGTATGTATTAAGCATCTCAGAGTAGGAGTGCTGCTGATTTAGGATCAGTTTCGCCTATTAGGTCACAATGAATAAGACTACATGGACAGGGGAAACCTGGGCCTGTATCCATAAAGCGTCTCAGAGTAGGAGTGCTGATGATCTGGGATGAAGTCCTAACCTGTCCATATCATTTTATTCATTATGATCCTAGAATTGTTCAATAAGAAACGGTCTTTATAATTTTACGTTGGAAAACATTTTAACCGTTTTGCTACGGTACTCCGCACTGAACACCACCCAGATGTGTCCGAGGGGTGCACACACACACTCAACGGACTCACTCTTTGAGCTCGGCCAGGGAGGCGGAGATGCGTACGTCGTGGCCCAGCAGGTAGAGGGTGGTGATGAGGTCACTCCATTGCACCAGCTCCCCCAGGGGGCCCCCACTGAAGGCGTTCTCTGCAATCTTGAAGCCCGACTCCTTGGTCAACAGGCCCAGGTGCACCAGGATCTGATGTAGAGAGAGGGGTATAGAGTGTCAGTTCAGTTTAAATCTATTGTTTCTCATTGTGGCTCAGTTGGTTAGAGCATGGTGCTAGCAATGACAGGGTTGAGAGTTTGATTCCCAACGGGGCTATCAATATAAAGATTTATGGGAATGGGATATATCATCATCAACATATAAAAAATTCATACACTATTACTGGAACCCAATAAAATCACTGGGTATAATATAGTGTGCAACTTTCTGTTTTCTTTTTCAAGTATGTTAGGCAAATCGCAAATCGTCTTTAGTTCTTGAAATAATCCAAACACAAATCAATGGGTTGGAAAAATGTAATAAGGCATTTTCCCTATTCAAACGTAGCAGAATGTACGTCAAAGATGCACTCCACAGAAGACGTATCATTATTAACATCAGAGCGCACAAGTCTCCTTCTATTCACCAGGGAACACACAGACATTACAATGTTCTGTGCTTTCTATGGACGTCTCAACACACTTTCAGCTGCTGTGTTAGCCAGCCACAATAATGCGTCCCAAACAGCACCCTATTCCCTATACAGTGCACTACTTTTGTCCAGTTCCCATAGTAAACTATGTAGGGGATAGGGTGCAATTTGGGACGGAGACGCAATCACTAAGGTGCATTGCAGTTTGTCTTATATTTATGTTGTATTTATAAAAAATGTTTTATCCCAGGCCCCCGTTCCTGCAGGAGGCCTTTTGCTAGGCCATCATTGTAAATAAGAATTTGTTCTTAACTTACTTGCCTAGTTAAATAAAGGTTCAATTTAAAAAATTGTCCAGGAATTCATGGGTAGAGAGAGGATTATGACTGTAATAATATAAAAAGATCTGTTTGTGCGGTCTTGCCAAGTTGGCTCCAAGTTGGCAAAACAGCACAAAGAGATCTGGGATCAGGCTACTTTGTTCCTGCTCTGAGCCTTTGGCATGATAGAGGTTGGGCTTACACCAATCACTTCTGGAAAAAAGTGAAAAATTGGAGTTTCAGGTGCAAGAGACTTTGTTCCACTCTAACTAGAGGGAGTAGGGCTCTCCCATATGTCATATCCATACTGTTCGAAGCCGTAGTCAGAAAGAGGAGGTGAATTATTTACAGTCCTGAAGATCACTAGGGAACTGAAACCTCCATTATTAATTGTTGGGGCCAGGTAGCTACCCAGAACACAATGGACTTTCCTTGTTTAAATTTTCTCAGTTCAGAAAGGCATGGGCTGATTCTGTTCTCTTGTCCAAGTAGATAATATATTTTCGGAGGTGTGTTTGTGTGTGTGAGTGCGTGCAAGTGTGTAAGTGCAAGCTTGCATGAGTATGTGTGTGCGTGCGTGCACATGAGTACGTGTTTGTGAGTGTGTCCGTGTCCTACCTTCTTCCTCTTGCGCTTGGCCAGGTTCTGCTTGGCAGCCAGGGCGCGGATGGCGTTGATCCAGGGGTCTTCCATGCGCTTGATCCGGAGCATCATCCAGCGGAACTCCTCTCGCCGAGACATGACCCGATATAGCTCCTCGAAGCTTGTTCGGATCTCCGTCTAGGAAGAAGACAACACAATTTAGACACCCCTACTCTTTAGGCGTTATGGTTTAACCCATTAACCTCTTTCAAGGTTTACCCTATAGAAGGAGAATGTTAGCCTCTGAAAGGGGGTAGGTAGACAGTCAGTAGGCACTTTTGTTTTGGATCGGCAGAAGCCCCAGGTGGGCGGAGTGTGCACATTTTAGACTAAAGTGAAATCTCCACCTACCTGGGGCACAGGACGATGACAAACGAGCACGCCCAACTGTGTTTGTCGTGATCAGTTTGAGCAAGGAGGCAGAGAATCGCTGATCTTCATTACATAATGAGTGGTTATGTAGGGTTTGAGGTCATTTGTAGATCAGTGATTCTGTAATGCTGTCAATCTCCAACATGCACATTGGTATCGAAATCCATCGATTCACTTGAAGGGATCGGTCACAACATACAGGATATAAAGAGGATTCTCATCAACTTAAACACTTAAGCTACAAAGTGCCAAGTTCTGCCAGGCGCTATTTGCATTACAAAGACATATGGCTCCTTATTGAATGCTGGAATGCAATGATAGCAATCTACACATTTCTCAGCTTCTCTCGGGTCAATATTTAAGAAAGCTTTCACAAAGCCGGCTTGGTTGAGATGCAGCCCTGCCTGCCATTAACAGCTGCTAAAGCTGGGGAAACAACACACTAACAACGCTCTGGCAGTGTATTACCATCCCTCATCAGGACAGGAAATCACTGGGAGAGACAGGTCTGGGGTTCTGTCCCAAATGGCATCCTATTCCCTATATAGTGCACTACTTTTGACCATAGCGTTATGGGCCCTGGTCAACAACAACAAAAAAATCACAACCACCATCAACGGTGATCTCAAAGACAAAAGGATCACTCATGTTGACATATCCGAAGGGGGGCAAAGAGTATTCAATTTGGACTTATCGCATTATCCATAACCGGGAGCGGAGTAATATTTAAAGCCAATAACGACGAGCCACGCCCGGAGCTCTGAGCTCAGACGGCCCTGGAGGGAGATTTGAGCGAGTGCCCATTGGCATGGCGACAGGCATCATGGTATAAATCCTCTCCCGCTCTATAGTCAGTTACTAGCAGAATCACTGGAGTTACTCTACAGACAGCGTGTGTGTGTGTGTGTGTGTGTGTGTGTGTGTGTGTGTGTGTGTTAGCCTATGTGCACTAACATTGCTTATCCATTAGTCGATACCATTTGAGCTAAAAGACAAGCGGAAGAGGTCATTTCTAAAGAGCACATGATGTCATAACATTATAAAAGCAATTCAATGCCCTCGTGACTTGGCATTTGTCTTCAGGCCGGGTATTCGTCGTTATTGGCTTTAAATATTACTCCGCTCTCGGTTATGGATAATGCGATAAGTCCAAATTGAATACTCTTTGCCCCCTGGCCAGTCCCCAGAGGGGTGAGAGTGAAAAGGACTCCAGACTGTTGGTCTTTCAGCAGGGTGCAGAGACTGGCACTTATGCCCTTTTCACTACTGTGTTTTAAGATATTTTCTTATCACACTGTCATTTTCACATGGTGTCAACCTGAACCAAACTGTGTTGGCTGTAATATTATATTTTCTTGTTGTTCTTTCCAGCGCTGTTCTAGCAACTATACTCAGTTTGACTCGGCTTGGCAGTGTGGAAAGCCCTTCAGTTCAGACACTCACCTGGCCCCTCCGGTCGGCCTCCTCATTCAATGTCTTGGTTCTCCACGGTAGGCGCGGGCACCAGTTCTCCACCTAAAATTACATTAACATCAGAACATAACATCAGAAGGAACTGAGATGTAAAATGTGATTCATATGGGGCCTGTGAACTCTACCAACGAAGAGGAGAGAGAGGAGAGGACGCAGTGTCGAGGGAGGGAGGAAAGGACACTAGGGTTGTGTCCAAAATGGCACACTCTTCTCTATATAGTGCACTACTTATGACCAGAGCCTAATAGGCCTTGGTCAAAAGTAATTCACTATATAGGAAATAGGGTAACATTTGGGATGCAGCCTAGGGGGCAAATCAGGCAATCATTAGGCAGGTAATTATTTCAGTGAAAGCAGATGTCATGCTGACAGAGGCCTGGCTCGCTTTGTTCTCACTTCAGAAGTTCTGATGCATCAACTAGCTATGATGGGACCAGCCTCACTGTTGAGTGCAGATACAGAGATAGTCATGTACTGTAATGACATCCTATTCCCTATATAGTGCACTATTTTGGGGGGTGTCTGGCTGATAGGGTGTAGGGCTCTGGCCAAAAGTAGTTCACTACATTGGGGATAGGGTGCCATTTGGATAAACTCTTAATCAATTAAGCCTCAATCAACTTCATTCACTCACTGAGCCAGTGAGGCAACCAGTGGAACCCTGATACACTACAACTGACCCTTAAAATGGAGGCTGGGGTTTTAGCTGTGACAGCCCCAACGTTGGGTCCATCCGTCTGGCTGTCCACTCTGAGCATGGGAAATTGGGCTACATCCCAAATGCCTCCTCACTCTGAGGAGGGTGCATTGCGTGAGAGAGGCAGAGAAGGAAAGAACAAGGCTGATACTATATGGAAATACATGCATATCGCCATGGTGAAATGGTCACATGACTTGAGTGCAAAATGCTCTGTGATAGAGAACTGTCTCACTGATCAGACTTCTCACTGGCTGCATACCTAAGGGTTCCCTGTGGGCCCTAGTCAAAAGTGGTGTACTAAATAGGGAATAGGATGGCATTTGGTACACAGCCACCCTCTCTCCCTTAAAGGAAAATCCCCCCCCCCCACACACACACACACACACACACAGTCCCAAAATGTTTTATATGTCAGCAATCAAGTTCTCAAGATATATACACTTTTAAAAAATACAGAAATACAGCCGGTGTTATGCATTTCGTGTCATATGATGCTGAGTGTTGCATCATGATGCAAACTGCATCATACTGGCTTTTTATGAAAGGTATACATCTTGATTGCTGACATGCAAAACATTTTGGGACTATGTCAACAATGGACTAATGAAACAAATACCAGAATATAGATTTGGGGTGGAGTTTTCCTTTAATGAATCTGGTGCATGTCTTTCCAAACAGGTTTTTTTCAGTAGAGTAAAAGTACATTGCATGGTTCTTCCCCCAAGCACTGCTCTCAACCGATACAACAATTAGAAGCTCCCATATCTGACCAGCTCCCATATCTGACAGAGAATAATCAGCACAAAGAGTCAGGGACTTGAGTTTGATTGAAACAAACTACAGTTGGGTCATTGCTACTTAGCAATGAGCTTCTCATTGACCACCAGAGGACAAACCTTATTTGTGAATTCTATGGTATAAATGGGCTTTACATCTCAAGTGTAGTGTTTGCATGTGCGTACCCTACTCGCTAAGGTCATCAGATAGCTACAGTACATGTTTCCATATTAACGCCTAGAAAAAAACGCAACGCTGTAGGATAATTCACAAGTAAATAGTTCAGTCGTCAAGGGCGCGTGGAGATGCAATGGATGAATACGTAAAGAGCTGGGGAGTTCCACATCCCCCAGGCTGTTAACACTGAATGTCAACGAGTAGATCATACCATAACAAACATAAATGGACAACCAAGGACACACACACACGGACACACACACACTCACCTCGCTGAGATATATGAAGAAGGAGCAGGTGGAGCCGTCCACGCCGTAGTTAGTGTAGCATGAGTCTGACCGCCACATGTCCTTCATCCACTGAGGAAGAGGAGGAGAGACTTGATCAGGACTGAACACAATAGATACCAGTATAGCCTATCAATCCACATCTTGGCCAGTCCTCCCATCCCATGTCTGTGTGTGTGTGAGGACTCATCAATCCAAGGAAAAGAACCAGGCAATATAAGCAAAGAAACAGTGACAAAAATGTGACTGGGCAAAGTGTCAACAGCATTGAAAGTGAAAAAGTGTTTTTGTTGAATGGGCTGATGTTTTTTCGAGACTCAACCGCAAAATACAGTGTTTTCAGATGTTCACAGATGGAGATGTGCAAAACAGTCTAGTCTGCTGAAGCCCAGTGAAGGAGCAGAGTGAAGGAGCAGAGTGGGGCTACGACTTGGCCAAGGCTACGGGGGAATATGGCAATCACTTACACACTCTGGGTTAGGAATAATGGTGTTCCACTCCAACACTGACACATTAAGGCTGAGTCTCAAATGACACCCTATTCATTATGGGCCCTACATAGGGAATAGGCTGCCATATGGGAAGTAGCCTACCTCTTTCCATCGCTGCAATTTCCATCTGATTTTATAAATCGGATTTCCATCCCATTGTTTTTGAATGACTGAATGGCTATGCAGAGTGGGTGTAGGTTTATATGAAACTGCCCTAACTAATTCCACTGAGATTGACAGCCACCCAAGTAAATCCCCTGGAATGTGTCACGCCAGGCAGCTGAAAACATCATTTGCAGCTAATTGACTTAAAGGAATTCTACAGGGGTTTATGAATTCCGAAGTATATTGTAATCGGGAGGAGCAAGAAGTCTTCAATTTGTCTTTTGTTCCTGCTTAAAAACCTTCTGAAAGATTTTTCAAATAATTATTATCCATCAGAGCACAATAACAGGATGGAAAAGGTTGCCAGTAGGAAGTTTGTACCATGTACAGTATTATATAGCACTGTGACAGCTGGGATTTCCACCATACCCCATAAAAGCGCCCGAGGAATAAAATAAACTGTCCGAAGTTATTTTACTAGCCGACAGTTTTATCAGCAGAAACATTTAGGCAACGCGCAACAGAATACATTGAAAAGCTGCATTCTGATTTAACCTCAATAAAACACTTGAGATGTAATGTGGTTGAAATAATCCCATAAAAAAAGAGAAAGGAGATTTGAGACAAACGGAGGCTAAATAGGACAAAAGAACTCATCTGTTTCCGCTATGGAGCCTGTTTGAGCCCTGTTTTGGCTCTTTTAAATGGTGATCGGCTAGCCATGCCTGCCTTTCCTTGGTGCCAGTGCCAGTATAGGCTTGGGAGCAGCCCGCAGAGCAGATGGTCTTTATGATATGACGGTATCTGCTCCGGGCAGACTCCGGCCTGGGGCTGTAGGTCTGTGATTACTTCTGCTGCTGGTGGTTGCTATGTGTGTGTGTGCGTGTTTGCTTGGGTGCGTGTTTGCTTGGGTGCGTGTTTGCTTGGGTGCGTGTTTGCTTGGGTGCGTGTTTGCTTGGGTGCGTGTTTGCTTGGGTGCGTGTTTGCTTGGGTGCGTGTTTGCTTGGGTGCGTGTTTGCTTGGGTGCGTGTTTGCTTGGGTGCGTGTTTGCTTGGGTGCGTGTTTGCTTGGGTGCGTGTTTGTTTGGGTGCGTGTTTGCTTGGGTGCGTGTTTGTTTGGGTGCGTGTTTGCTTGGGCGCGTGTGTGTTTGATTGGGCGCGTGTGTGTTTGATTGGGCGCGTGTGTGTTTGATTGGGCGCGTGTGTGTTTGATTGGGCGCGTGTGTGTTTGATTGGGCGCGTGTGTGTTTGATTGGGCGCGTGTGTGTTTGATTGGCCGCGTGTGTGTTTGATTGGGCGCGTGTGTGTTTGATTGGGTGCGTGGGTGCGTCTCGCTCACCTTGACTTTGCCCTCACAGTGAGGGAAGCCGTCCATGGGGGGAAGCTCACATTTCTCCTGAGCGCCGTTCAGCAGATCTGCGGAAAGAGAGGAGAGAGAGAGAGGAGAGAAAAAGAGAGGAGAGATCAATAAGGTCAGGCACCAGCGTTGGGAGCAAACCGCGCAGGTGTGGAACTGACAGAAAAAATGACGACACGGAGAGATCAATACACACGCATGAATGAACCACACTCCTGTGCACATACACACGGCTTCAGGCATGTATGCGTGTGACACATCAAAAATACACACACACACACTTTGGGTTTACACATCAAAAAGCTCCGAACAACCAATGACTTCACTGGGTCTGTAATTCCATGTATCCTCAGGGAAGTGATGGTATTTTAAAGAGACTGAACATGGCCCAGAATTGAAACAACATATGTACGCATGTGATGTGTGCTCTCTCCCAATAGCACGAGCACAGGTAGCGTAACTTGTGTGACCACATGGTTACATCCATCCGCAACAGATACACGATGCCACAGAGGCTATGCTGTTCCCCTGGCCGAGCATACGGTGGTGTGATTTCCATACCTGACGCAGGTTCAGATAAGCTCGCCTCACACCGACAACAGACGTGTGGAGTTTAGATATGCCAGGGCTACTAAGAGGCTTCAATGGAATGGGGTGCCGGGAATAGTCACACTGCAAAAAAGAAAATGTGATGGCATCTCCTATAAATAAAAGATGACTCGTTTCAATCGTTTTTTGTCCAAAAATGATTGGGTGCTATTCCATATGTGTCTAGATTTCACAAAAACAACAAATGTTATCCTCATATTCCTGTGAGGATGAAGACACCAAGGTTGGGAGAAGGTGTCCCATTAAGAAATGGCTGTTACATGACAGAGGTGGTGATGAGGCTCAGACAGGGCTCTATTTTCTCAGGGGGCTGTCTGAAAGGCTGTCACCATGCCCATCATCATGAACGGAGGATTGGAGAGAGGACAGGAATAGTGGGGGGGGGGGGGGGGGGAGAGAGAGAGAAGAGAGACGAGGCCAGACGAGACAGCCGGTGTGAAGGTAACCTTGAAGGGATACTTTGGGAGACAGAGACAGATGAACTTGTGGATACCATCTGTGTCCAGTATGAAGGAAGTTCGAGGCAGTTTCTCGAGCCAATGCTAACTAGCAATAGCACAATGACTGGAAGTCTATGGGTATCTACTAGCATCTAGGGCCTCATTGCCAAAATCCAGAAGTATCTCTTTAATGACTGGCCTGTCTGAGAGGTGGACCAGATTGCCCCGTCATCAATTCAAGGCTGATACTCTCTCACAGTCCGAGGGAAACTTAGCTTGGACTGACAAGACGATATTGCCATTGGGTCTGTGGCTTGGCCACGAGTGGATTACCGGTATCAGCACTGGCATTTAAACAAATTCGATTTCAATAAGAGAACCTTTGCAGACTACGTGTTTTGGACAAAAATCCCAAGGTTCCTGTTAAAAATCTCTTAACAGTCACTACCTGTTCTGTGATCATTTGTTCTGAAGTAAGAAGCAAAGCATCGGCACAGAATGGAGAGAAAACAAGAGGCAGGCTTTTTACCATTTGCGACCCATGGTGAGCTTGCCAATAACAAAGACGCAGACAGAGTGACAAAATCTTGCATCCAAAAGGCTTGTACAGAGCCAAACATTACACAATACATCCCTTTGTTCTATAGCGATTGAGCAGTCCCAGATTCATTATTAAACCTTCAGGACCGGCTCGCCTCAAACTCTGAGTTCTGACAAGACCCGCAGTGTTTGGGCTAAAGATTAGACTAAAACTCTACAGCGCATAGACCAATGAGAATTATTCCTTCTGCACCGAGTAGCAATCACTAAGAAACAAAAGAGATTTCAGTGAGAGAGAAGAAAATGTATCAGAATTCTAATAAACAGAATGTCATGTGATCGCTGCACGCAAAGCTATTCTATACGACCACGTCAGGAGTGTGTTTGTGTGTATCTGTTACTGAGGGGATCTCAGGCTGATAACAGAGTATGTTATCTCTTCTCCAGGAAGAACCAAAAAAATCACAGATTAAAATGTGTTTAATGCACACAGCGCTTTGGCTTAATAACCCTAGATGTAAGAGCTCATGCTGCGACGCTGCCCTCTTGTCTATTTTAATAGCTTTGTTATTTTCATACTCGCCATAAGTACAGAATATATAATACACAGCATAGGGGTGGATGCAGTAAACAATGGTGATAGACAAATGAGAACGCTCCGGGGTGAAGTTCCACCTAGGTACAGATCTAGGATGAGCTTCCTCAAACTTAACATTAAACATTATGTGGTAAATGCCAAACTGACCCGAGATCAGCATCTAGCGGATACTTCAACCTACACCAATGAGAACCAAATAAGAAGAGGGACATTCACTGCTATTCACCAACTTCCAGCGGGTCCAAGCACCTAAAGATGCCTTTGAGAGATCCTGTTTCAGTCATAATCTGCTAAAAGAAGCCTTTGAACGAGATGAGACAGTCAATCAGCGTGTTTGAGGGGATCAGTTTGAAGGAGGCGCTGAATCAATCATCACATAATGAGTAAGCCCGAGCAGTGATTCTGCGCAGTCCAACTGCAATGGAATCCAACATGCACAATGCAACACCTGAGCCAGTGTGTGTGACATTGGAGGCTATGCGTTTTTGCATGCACCCATTTATTGATTGCATTTCGTATCGGATGCGTGTATTTCTGTATTCTGTAGTGCTAATTTGTAAAAGAGACCAGGGTATCAATATGACTCCCTGTTAAAACAAAGGTGAAATAAATGCAGATATGGACAACGGTCATGTGGTCATGAGACGGCTAGCCTGAGACGAAAGGGCCTCTGGTTTAGCCATGGTTTCCCGGGGCAACAGGAGCAGGAGAACAATAGGGGGAGGCAGACAGATTATTATTGAACTATTTTCTATCATATCCTTTCGAACAAAGGCCTCGCACTGGACGAAGGGGAGAGTAGCGGACCTCATGCTGAGCCCATCGGCCTGTGTCCCCCACACACACGTCTCCCTCCTCCTCTGGACAAGACGAGATGAGACCAGCTGATATGAGCTGAGACTGGCTGAGATCTAACCAGCCAGAGTGTCTGAATCAAAACATGGCTTCTTAAGTCGCTGCTGCTTTAATCAAGCAGAAAGAGCTGCCTGTCGCCAAGTGGCAGGCTAAATATAGCCGCATTATAATCAAATGTCAGAGAGGTGGTATTTAAACCTAACAAGAGAGCTCTCCACATGCTGTGCCTTCTTCACAGAGCATCTTTAAGCCCGATGAGCATCTTTAGTCTGATGAACCACACAACGGGTGTTTAGGATTTAGATTGACATGCTGCACTGTGGTCACGGCAACTGCAACGCTTGCATAATAGTACTCTGTGGAACATGCAGCATAAAAGAGGGGGGGGGGGGGGGGGCGCCAGACAATGCAAATAGTCCGGGTAGCCATTTGATTACCTGTTCAGGATTCTTATGGCCTGGGGGTAAAAACTGTTGAGAAGCCTTTTTGTCTTAGACTTGGCACTCCGGTACCGCTTGCAATGCGGTAGTAGAGAGAACAGTCTATGACTGGGGGGCTGGGGTCTTTGACAATTGTTAGGGCCTTCCTCTGACACCGCCTGGTGTAGGCAGCTTAGCCCCAGTGATGTACTGGGCCGTGCGCACTACCCTCTGTAGTGCCTTGCGGTCGGAGGCTGAGCAATTGCCGTTCCAGGCAGTGATGCAACCAGGATGCTCTCGATGTTGCAGCTGTAGAACCTTTAGAGGATCTGAGGACCCATGCCAAATCTTTTCAGACTCCTGAGGGGGAATAGGCTTTGTCGTGCCCTCTTTACAACTGTCTTGGTGTGTTTGGACCATTCTAGTTTGTTGGTGATGCGGACACCAAGGAACTTGAAGCTCTCAACCCTGCTCCACTACAGCCCCGTCGATGAGAATGGGGGCGTGCTCGGTCCTCCTTTTCCAGTAGTCCACAATCATCTCCTTAGTATTGGTTACGTTGAGGGATAGGTTGTTATTCTGGTGCCACCCGGCCAGGTCTCTGACCTCCTCCCTATAGGCTGTCTCGTCGTTGTCGGTGATCAGGCCTACCACTGTTGTGTCGTCTGCAATCTTCTGATAATGCGAGCCAATAAGCCCTCCGAGAGCCTAAGCAACCCTCTACTTGACAGGTAGAGAGAACTAAGGCGGTGATGGTGGAGAGATGACACATTTAGCAGCATTGCATAAGACCACTTCCACTGAATGAAGGAAACATGAGGGTGCTACTCAATGACACAGTACCACTGGAGATCTTTGAGGAGGAGTTCTATGGTTTGCCAGTACAAAATGTCATCCGATCAGAGTTGCAAAAATTAATTCCATTATACCCTTGCTCGAAATCCAGATGGAACTATTAACAGATGATATAAGATCCAGACAATCACAAAATACAATTCTGGAATTTTACAAGCCTAAATCAGAAAGGAAGGCAGCTACTAGCAGTAGTAGTGCTGTATATCCAAGGTAGAAAGAGGAAGGAGGCATTTTCTCTCCATTGTCATTTTGCTTCTCTGAGTTGATCATAAAGCTAAACCCAGGTTTAGCTTGGGTTAACCCGAAATGTACTTTGGACTAAATACATCAGGCTCAAGTTACACCCTCTCCTCTTCCTCAGCCCCCCTTCAATCTCAATCCTTTCCTCACAGTCCTGCGCTCATCATCACCCACCTTCCGACATTTTAGCTTTCTGGACGCATTACGTAAGGAAGAAGCATCATGGAATCCACTCAACAATGAAAGGTGCCGTTACAGAGTGGGAGAGATACATGGGGTGCCCTATTCACTATATAGTGCACTACTTATGACCAGAGCCCTAAGGGCCCTGGTCAAAAGTAGTGCACTATAAAGGAAATATGGTGCAATTTCAGACTCAACCATGGTCCAACTCCATAATGGCAAGATATAAAAAATATATTTTCCGCGCTTTGCATCTCTCTCACCGCTTCTGTTCCATCAAGACCACAGCTCCTCGGCCAACTTTGGGTGTACTTTTCCCTGCGAGTGACGAGCAAAGACATTTTTGAACACCTCATCAATTAAGCAAGAGGCAGATAATGGAGAGTGCCCTCTCAGCCACAGAACAGCTATAGGCTCTCAGTGGGGTGACAGGAGGAGAGGGGCTGTGTGTGTGTGTGAGAGTGAGTGAGTGAGTGTGAGTGAGTGTGAGTGAGTGAGTGAGTGAGTGAGTGAGTGTGAGAGTGAGTGTGAGAGTGTGAGTGAGTGTGAGTGTGAGAGTGTGAGAGCGTGAGAGTGTGAGTGAGTGAGTGAGTGAGTGAGTGAGTGAGTGAGTGAGTGAGTGAGTGAGAGAGTGAGAGAGTGAGTGAGTGAGAGAGTACACACTTGTTTTCCTACATTATCAGGACGCCAATCTCCTAAAAATTCACATAATGCCTTGACAATTGTAGGACTCTTTTTGTTGTTGAATTTGGTCAAATTATATTTAAATGTTTAGGTTTAGGTTTTTGGGGTTAAGGTTAGGGTTTTGGGGGTTTAAGGTAAGAGTTAGGTCTAGGGGTGAGGAGGGAAAAAAGTGGAATTCCACAAAAATAAGGCTGTGTGGACTTTGAGGGGATGTTTTGGAAGCGGAGAAGCTGGATGATGACCATAATCAGGGGTGATTTTCCAGGGAGGAAAAATATACACACAGACAAACCTGGAGCGAAACTGCCAGCGTGGCTGTTGTTGATTGACTCTAGTCTAGAGAAGTCATCCAGAACAGTCTTTATTCTCTACAGGACTTCACAACAGTGTAAGAACATAACAACATGCCTGTTCTAGTGTGTGTGTGTGTGTGTGGTGTGTGGTGTGTGTGTGTCTGTGTCCGTGTGTGTGTGTGTCCGTTCTCGGCTACAGGCTCTCACCAGGGCTTGGTTTCCCAAAAGCATCTTAAGGCTAAGTTCAGTGACCTCAATGGTTCTAACGACGAACTTAGCCTTGAGCTCAATGGTTCTAATGATTAACTTAGGCTTAAGATAATTTTGGGAAACCAGGACCAGAACTTCAGTCTCACAGCAGCGTAAATAACAACAGTTCCCCGAGTGCCTGTGGCAGCCAAAAGCCTTGATTTATCATTTCATCATCTCCCAAGCATGACTAATGTTCCCCGGATCCAAATTAATTAAGAAGAGCTATGTAATATTTACTAATGAGACAAAGCCGCAACGGAGGGAAGAAACCATCGTGAGAGTAATATTTCTGAGAATTCAGGTAGTCAGGGACTGGGCTTTGAATAGCATTTGAATAACATTGACTCTGTACTGGCACCCCCAGTGTGTGTGTGTGTGTATATATATATATATATATATGTGTATATGTATATGTATGTATGTATGTATGTATGTATATATATATATATATATATATATATATATATATATATATATATATCCTTGTTATTTTATTGTGTTACTTTTTATTTTATCTTTTACTTTTTTCTTAACTATATTTCTTGAACTGCATTGTTGGTTAAGAGCTTGTAAGTAAGCATTTCACTGTAAGGTGTTGTAACCTGTTGTATTCTGCGTATGTGACAAATAAAATGTGATTTTAAATGTTCATTCCTCATTCAAAGGGCTTCAATGTGCTGTGTGGGTTAAAGTCGCCTCTAGATGCTGCATTTCTTCCACTAATGGTTAACAGGGCCTAAAATGAACACCATCCACCTGCGGGTAGATTTTGGCATTGACGGGTGGTCAGGGCGAGCATTTTACTCGTATGTGTGAATACAAATAGTCAAGAATTATCACATTTATAGTCAAATAAATGCTGCAGTAGCTGTTTTCAAAGTATTTCTGCCTTGTCGTTTCATAGCTGGTAAATTAATCACACAAAGTCAAAGAACTATGTATCCTATATAGCTTACTCTACTTTGCGCTACAACATCGCCTAGCTGGGGTGTTGATTGAAATATAAATTTTTTGAAGCACTGCGCCCATCCATAAAAGTCTGTCTAATTTCCTTGAAACTAAAGTCTGCTGAAGTGAGACTTTGTCCTTGGGTTTCTTGGCTATTTACATTGTTTTGTTCACAAGCTAGGTTGTTTTTCTATGTTGGAATTTCAACTACTAGGAAAGAGAAGAAAACGCTTCTACTAGTCAGAATCAAATCTCAAAAGGCACAAACAGGACTTAAGTCTGCACTACAACGGTAACCTTAAAAGTGCAGGTGGACATGTTTGTCTCCTCTGTGATACACTATATATACACAAAAGTAGTGGATTCAGCTATTTCTGCCACACCCGTTGCTGATTGTTCATCGGGAGCTTCATGAGCAGCCCCACACAAGGCAAACCTAAGATCACCATGCGCAATGCCAAGTGTCGGCTGGAGTGGTGTAAAGCTCGCCGCCATTGGAGCAGTAGAAACGCCGTTCTCTGGAGTGATGAATCACGCTTCACCATCTGGCAGAATCTGGGTTTGGTGAATGCCAGGAGAACCCTACCTTCCCGAATGCATAGTGCCTACGGTAACGTTTGGTGGAGTAGGAATAATGTTCTGGGCTGTTTTTTCATGTTTTTTTCATGGTTCGGGCTAGGCCCCTTAGTTCCAGTGAAGGGGAAATCTTAACACTACAACATACAATGACATTCCAGAAAATTCAGTGCATTGAACTTTGTGGAACAGTTTGGGGAAGGCCCTTCCCTGTTTCAACATGACAATGCCCCCGTGTACAAAGAAAGGTCCACACAGAAATGGTTTGTCGAGATCAGTGTGGAAGAACTTAACTGGCCTGCAAAGAGCCCGGACCTCAACCCCATTGAACACCTTTGGGATTAATTGGAATGGCGACTGCGAGCTAGGCCTAATTGCCCAACATCAGTGCCAAACCTCACTAATGCTTGTGGCATTAGTGTCTCCGCAACAATGTTCCAACATCTAGTGGAATGTCTTCCCAGAAGACTGGAGGCTGTTATAGCAGCAAAGGGGGACCAACTCCATATTAATGCCCATGATTTTGGAATGAGATGTTCAATGAGCAGGTGTCCACATACTTTTGGTCATGTAGTGTATTTAGGTAAAAAAAAAAAAAATTAAAATAAATATATACAGTTGAAATCGGAGGTTTACATACACTTAGGTTGGAGTCACTAAAACTCATTTTTCAACCACTCCACAAATTTCTTGTTAACAAACTATAGTTTTGGCAAGTCGGTTAGGACATCTACTTCATGCATGACAAGTAATTTTTCTAACAATTGTTTACAGACAGATTATTTCACTTATAATTCACTGTATCACAATTCCAGTGGGTCAGAAGTTTACATACACTAAGTTGACTGTGCCTTTAAACAGCTTGGAAAATTCCTGAAAATGATGTCATGGCTTTAGAAGCTTCTGATAGGCTAATTGACATCATTTGAGTCAATTGGTGGTGTACGTATTTCAAGGCCTACCTTCAAACTCAGTGCCTCTTTGCTTGACATCATGGGAAAATCTAAAGAAACCAGCCAAGACCCCAGAAAAAACATTGTAGACCTCCATGAGTCTGGTTCATCCTTGGAAGCAATTTCCAAACGCCTGAAGGTACCACGTTCATCTGTACAAACAATAGTACGCAATTATAAACTCCATGGAACCACGCAGCCATCATACTGCTCAGGAAGGAGACGCGTTCTGTCTCCTAGAGATGAACGTACTTTGGTGCGAAAAGTGCAAATCAATCCCAGAACAACAGCAAAAGACCTCGTGAAGATGCTGGAGGAAACCGGTACAAAAGTATCTATATCCACAGTTAAAACGAGTCCTATATCGACATAACCTGAAAGGGCGCTCAGCAAGGAAGAAGCCAGTGCTCCAAAACTGCCATAAAAAAAGCCAGACTACGGTTTGCAACTGCACATGGGGACAAAGATTGTACTTTTTTGAGAAATGTCCTGTAGTCTGATGAAACAAAAATAGAACTGTTTGGCCATAATGATTATGTTTGGAGGAAAATGGGGAGGCTTGCAAGCTGAAGAACACCATCCCAACTGTGAAGCATGGGGGTGGCAGCATCATGTTGTGGGGGTGGCAGCATCATGTTGTGGGGGTGCTTTGCTGCAGGAACAACTGGTGCACTTTACAAAATAGAGGGAGGAATATTATGTGGCTATATTGAAGCAACATCTCAAGACATCAGTCAGGAAGTTAAAACTTGGTCGCAAATGGGTCTTCCAAATGGACAATGACCCCAAGCATACTTCCAAAGTTGTGGCAAAAAGGCTTAAGGACAACAAAGTCAAGGTATTGGAGTTGCCATCACAAAGCCCTGACCTCAATCCTATAGAACATTTGTGGGCAGAACTGTAAAAGAGTGTGCGAGCAAGGTGGCCTACAAAACCTGACTCAGTTACACCAGCTCTGTCAGGAGGAATTGGCCAAAATTCACCCAACTTATTGTGGGATGATGTGGAAGGCTACCCGAAACTACCGAAATGTAAACTTCTGACCCACTGAGAATGTGATGAAAGAAATAAAAGCTGAAAGAAACCAGTCTCTCTACTATTATTCTGACATTTCACATTCTTAAAATAAAATGGTGATCCTAACTGACCTAAGACAGGGAATTTTTACTAGGATTAAATGTCAGGAATTGTGAAAAACTGAGCTTAAATGTATTTGTCTAAGGTGTATGTAAACTTCCGACTTCAACTGTGTGTGTGTGAATGTACGTATATATATATATATATATATATATATATATACACAATATACACCATATTAGTTACGTCTTACTAGTAATATATTTATTATTTTTGAAACATTACAAAGCATTACATTACAAAGCATGCTAATCAATTTTTGTATGTTTTGTTGTTTTGTTGTACTTTTTTTGCCACAGTGGCTGGTGGACCAAAAAGTACATTTTATGCCCTGATGGTTGGGATTGGGGGAGGAGAAGCTGATCCTAGATCTGTACATAGAGGAAACGCCAGAGTGCAATGTGCAAGAACAGGTGTACCCATTCGCGCTCCCATTCATTTAAACCTAGGCCTATGTTTCCAAAGGTCGTTCTGTAATATCAGCATCATAAACTACCTTTCCCCTAGAATCACCATAAACGACCTGATTTGCACAGAGGCAAAAGAGAGGTTTTACATTTACAGCTCTAGTGTTTTGCTGGCGGCGACTTTGTGCCTTCACACCATAAACTGGTTTAAAGTATATAGACCATAAAATATCAGAACTGTGATGGAGAACACATGACTGTTTGTACTTCTATGGGATAAAATGTCTCTCCTAGGTACAGATCAAGGATCAGCTTCCCTCCCCCCAATCCTAACCTTAACCTTTAGCGGGAAAATGCTAAACTGACAAAAGATCAGCATCTAAGTGCAACTTCACCCTACACCCAGCAACACTAGCTAGCACCAATATGACTAGCCTGTAGTCAAATGTCTCATACTGCAGCTACAATATTTGCATAGCATTATCCATGCAGGAAAACATTGGTCCTTCCCAAGGCTGCATGATAATATGTTACTGTGTGTACAGCCAGCATGAAACAATCATGCCTTGTTACTGACTGTAGAGGGATCGGGCTATCTTAAGTGTATCCTCTATTATGATTCCTGTCAACAAAAACATCAGCACATTCTCTAAGACCTGATTCAATCACTAAACCGAGGTTAGACTAGCCAGGTCCCAGATCTGTTTGTGTGGTCTTGCCAATTCCTATGGTCATTGTCACGTCAACTGAGAGCACAAGATCTGGGACCAAGCTAGGGTTGTTGGAGTGCATTGATGAATTAAGAAAAATAGTCAAATCTACCACCGCGAACCAGAGTAGAAACAGATGCGACCGCCTCAACAACAACACATGCTGTACAAGTGTAGGGCCCCAGATGAGGCTAAAGTTGATCCTCTCTGAACGTATACAGAGCCACTGTTAGTTCTAACAAAACCCAAATATCTGTTTTAGAAAGGGGGGAGTTAATACAGAGCAGCGCTCTGTTTACCGCCCCCCTGAATACGGCTGCCTCGTTCAGTACGGCTCAAACAGTCAAACACAAGCCAGCAGAGGAGAGAAAAAGAGACAGAAAGGGAGAGGAGTGAAACTGAGTGGCGCACATGGCCTGGCTGCTGGAGCCAGCCAGCCAGCCAGCCAGCTAGCCATCCCATCCAATCCAGGCCTTGATCAGGCAGGGCACTGCAGAACACGTTTTCGAGGCATGATACATTATCCTCCTTTGTGAGCTATGCAAGTGGCCACATTTCTCAACCTCTCGCAGTTTGTTTACATTTAGATCCTCATCCGCACTCCATATGAATAAGTGTCTATGGGGAGACCTCCAATAATTGCTCTAAAAAAGTGAGCTAGACAGGGGAAGAAAACATTGCATGTTGTACTGCAAATGGTTTGCTAAATCTGCACTGATGCAAAGCAGAGGCCTTCCCGGGCCGTAACCCCAATGTCACCCTATTCCCTATATAGTGCACTATTTTTCACCTGGGCCCGCAGTAGTGCACTATGTAGAGAAAAGGGTGCCATTTGGGACACACCCCCATGAGTTGTTTCCAACTGGATCTGTTAGCAGCCTGTTCCAGGAAAAGCCTAGAAACGTTCAGCAGTGCACTCAAAAACATGCTAGAATGTTTTCCATTATGCTGTCATGCAGGTGGAACACAGAGCAGGTTTTATCTCACTTCCAGAGGAGATAAGGAAATTCAAAAGCTCATGGAAGCGATTCAGAATACAAATGTCCTTTCTGGCTCCTAAGATAGCAATCTTGCTTTGTAGTGGGGCAATTTATTCAAAAAGCAAGACTATCTAGCCTACTCCTTGTTCAAAAGCCTTTTCTCTTGCCTACCTCTGCGTGGTGTCGGTTACCCAGTACCGATGCCTGTACATTTCACTGTGCAATTGCCAAACCAATTTGACTAAAACCCAACTGCAGTGAAAGCTTGGAAATGTCAGTGCTGTTCTCTGCGAGTGGCCCTGAGCAGGGTGGCAGACGAGGTGTGATGGCACAGAGGCATCCGTCCTTATTCACAAGCTGGTGAGAGGGCGGTGGTGCATGTAACAGAGGTGGTTCGATGAACCACGCTGGTGTGATGAGTAACTTTGTTTGCAATTTGGATGAGAACGGAAGCCTAGGCTTTACCTCAGAGAGATGACACGTTTGCAGGAGACCCGGGTTTGAACCCAACCAGACACACACCCACCAGTCAGTTCCTGAGCCTGACCCTCTCAACACGGCTTGCCAGACATGTTCCTGCCACATCCTCCAAATGTCAGCCCGTGTAGCATGTCGTACTGTGTATTAATGGAAAAGAGGTCAGGTGTTACAGTGAAGAAGTGCCTCTCACAATGTCAGGCTGTCAAGGTAGTCAATGCGCCAAGCTATGAAGTGTTTTCTGATGCACACACGACACACACGCTCAAATGTGCACGAGGTCAGAGTCTCAAACAGGAACTCAAAACATATAATAAACAATCCATATCCGCATGATCTTTTTTTTCTCCCAAGCTGGCATAGCAGTCAGACGTCCTTTGTCCTCATCTTGCCCAGTATATACACATATATACATATACATACACCTTTCTCCGCATATCTTTTATATATTTTCTTTTACAAAAACTCAACTTCAAAACACTCTCCTGCAACCCGCCTCAGCCACCAATTGTGCAAGTTCTCCCACTTAAAAAGATGAGTGAGGCCTGTAATTTTCATCATAGGTACACTTCAACTATGACAGACAAAATGAGAAGAAAAAAAAAAAAATCGAGAAAATCACATTGTAGGATTTTTTATGAATTTATTTGCAAATTATGGTGGAAAATAAGTATTTGGTCAATAACAAAAGTTTCTCAATACTTTGTTATATACCCTTTGTTGGCAATGACAGAGGTCAAACGTTTTCTGTAAATCTTCACAAGGTTTTCACACACTGTTGCTGGTATTTTGGCCCATTCCTCCATGCAGATCTCCTCTAGAGCAGTGATGTTTTGGGGCTGTGGCTGGGCAACACAGACTTTCAACTCCCTCCAAAGATTTTCTATGGGGTTGAGATCTGGAGACTGGCTAGACCACTCCAGGACCTTGAAATGCTTCTTACGAAGCCACTCCTTCATTGCCCGACCAAAGTGTTTGGGATCATTGTCATGCTGAAAGACCCAGCCACGTTTCATCTTCAATGCCCTTGCTGATGGAAGGAAGTTTTCACTCAAAATCTCATGATACATGGCCCCATTCATTCTTTCCTTTACACGGATCAGTCGTCCTGGTCCCTTTGCAGAAAAACAGCCCAAAGCATAATGTTTCCACCCCCATGCTTCACAGTAGGTATGGTGTTCTGTGGATGCAACTCAGCATTCTTTGTCCTCCAAACACGACGAGATGAGTTTTTACCAAAATAGATCTATTTTGGTTTCATCTGACCATATGACATTCTCCCAATCTTCTTCTGGATCATCCAAATGCTCTCTAGCAAACTTCAGACAGGTCTGGACATGTACTGGCTTAAGCAGGGGGACACGTCTGGCACTGCAGGATTTGAGTCCCTGCCGGCATAGTGTGTTACTGATGATAGGCTTTGTTACTTTGGTCCCAGCTCTCTGCAGGTCATTCACTAGGTCCCCCCGTGTGGCTCTGGGATTTTTGCTCACCTTTCTTGTGATCATTTTGACCCCACGGGGTGAGATCTTGCGTGGAGCCCCAGATCGAGGGAGATTATCAGTGGTCTTGTATGTCTTCCATTTCCTAATAATTGCTCCCACAGTTGATTTCTTCAAACAATGCTGCTTACCTATTGCAGATTCAGTCTTCCCAGCCTGGTGTAGGTCTACAATTTTGTTTCTGGTGTCCTTTGACAGCTCTTTGGTCTTGGCCATAGAGGAGTTTGGAGTGTGACTGTTTGAGCTTGTGGACAGGTGTCTTTTATACTGATAACAAGTTCAAACAGGCGTCATTAATACAGGTAACGAGTGGAGGACAGAGGAGCCTCTTGAAGAAGAAGTTACAGGTCTGTGAGAGCCAGAAATCTTGCTTGTTTGTAGGTGACCAAATACTTATTTCCCACCATAATTAGCAAATAAATTCATTAAAAATCCTACAATGTGATTTTCTGGATTTTTTTTTCTAATTTTGTCTGTCATAGTTGAAGTGTACCTATGATGAAAATTACAGGCCTCTCATCTTTTTAAGTGGGAGAACTTGCACAATTGGTGGCTGACTAAATACCTTTTTGCCCCACTGTATATATTATTTACCTCAAATTTGAAATCCACAATAGAAGTTAGCCAGAAACTAACCAGAAGCTAGCCAGAAGCTAACCAGAAGCTAACCAGTTTACTGGCTAAAGTTAGTATTCAGCTAACCACTGTTTGTGGTCATCAGCTATCCTTTAGCTCAAAAATCTATCGGCAGTTTTCTACAACGCGACTCAGACCAGAACATACCGGACCTATTTCTCTCTCCATATCCCCGGATTTCAATCGCAAGCTCTGGACATTTACTCCTGGATCTCGCAGCTAGCTAGCTGATATCCGTGTGACTATTGGCTTACGTCTGATCCCGGGGCAAACATCAATTATTCCGGAGCTAGCCAGCTGAAGAGTTCCATCAGCCTCTCCTGGGCTACAATCAACTATCCGGACCCGTTTTACTGCCGATGCTGAGCCCCACCGGGCTTTCACGACTAGACTATCGATGTTATCTGCCCGAGGGAGTTATCCAACTAGCCCCTCCGTTGCGACGTTCCCTGAACCCCCATCTGCGGCCCGCTAATCATTAGCCGTCTTATGGGCTGCTATCTGAATAGGTCTATCGGACAATTTTTCTTGTGTCACTATAACTATATCTATTTTGCCAATTGGATTGATCCCCTCTACCACACGGAACCCCACTAATCTACTGACGGAAACGCACAAGGTGGCTAAAAACAGACCTCCATCCTATGCTAGCTTGCTACCGATGGCCCGGCTAGCTGTCTGAATCGCCATGACCCCAAACAACCTCACTACTCACTGGACCCTTATGATCACTCGACTAAGCATGCCTCTCCTTAATGTCAATATGCCTTGTCCATTGCTGTTCTGGGTAGTGTGTATTGGCTTATTTCACTGTAGAGCCTCTAGCCCTGCTCATTATACCTTATCCAACCTTTCAGTTCCACCACCCACACATGCGATGACATCACCTGGTTTCAATGATGTTTCTAGAGACAATATCTCTCTCATCATCACTCAATACCTAGGTTTACCTCCACTGTATTCACATCCTACCATACCTTTGTCTGTACATTATACCTTGAAGCTATTTTATCGCCCCCAGAAACCTCCGTTTACTCTCTGTTCCAGACGTTCTAGACGACAAATTCTCATAGCTTTTAGCCGTACCCTTATCCTACTCTACCTGACTCTACTCTACCTGATGTAGAGGTGAATTCAGGCCCTGCCGTGCCTAGCTCCACTCCCAGGCGCTCTCTTTTGATGACTTCTGTAACTGTAATAGCCTTGGTTTCATGCATGTTAACATTAGAAGCCTCCTCCCTAAGTTTGTTTCATTCACTGCTTTAGCACACTCTGCCAACACGGATGTTCTAGCCGTGTCTGAATCCTGGCTTAGGAAGACCACCAAAAATTCTGAAATTTTCATCCCTAACTACAACATTTTCAGACAAGATAGAACGGCCAAAGGGGGCAGTGTTGCAATCTACTGCAAAGAGTTCTGTCCTACTATCCAGGTCTGTACCCAAACAATTTGAACTTCTACTTTTAAAAATCCACCTCTCTAAAAACAAGTCTCTCACCGTTGCTGCCTGCTATAGACCACCCTCTGCCCCCAGCTGTGCTCTGTACACCATATGTGAACTGATTGCCCTTCAGACCTACACTGGAGCATGCTTAACACCCCAGCCATCCTACAATCTAAGCTTGATGCCCTCAATCTCACACAAATTATCAATGAACCTACCAGGTACCACCCCAAAGCTGTAAACACAGGCATCCTCATAGATATCATCCTAACCAACTTGCCCTCTAAATACACCTCTGCTGTTTACAACCAAGATCTCAGCGATCACTGCCTCATTGCCTGCATCCGTAATGGGTCAGCAGTCAAACGACCTCCACTCATCACTGTCAAGCGCAGGCCTTTCTAATCGACCTGGCCGGGGTATCCTGGAAGGATATTGATCTCATCCCGTCAGTAGAGGATCCCTGATTTTTTTTTAAATGCCTTCCTACCCATCTTAAATAAGCATTCCCCATTCAAGAAATGTAGAACCAGGAACAGATATAGCCCTTGGTTCTCTCCAGACCTTACTGCCCTTAACCAACACAAAAACATCCTATGGCGTTCTGCATTAGCATCGTACAGCCCCCGTGATATGCAACTTTTCATGGAAGCTAGAAACCAATATACACAGGCAGTTAGAAAAGCCAAGGCTATCTTTTTCAACAAGAAATTTGCTTCCTGCAACACAAACTCAAAAAAGTTCTGGGACACTGTAAAGTCCATGGAGAATAAGAACACCTCCTCCCAGCTGCCCACTGCATTGAAGATAGGAAACATTGTCACCACCGATAAATCCACTATAATTGAGAATTTCAATAAGCATTTTTCTACGGCTGGACAGGCTGTCCACCTGGCTACCCCTAACCCGGTCAACAGCACTGCACCCCCCACAGCAACTCGCCCAAGCCTTCCCCATTTCTCCTTCTCCCAAATCCAGTCAGCTGATGTTCTGAAAGAGCTGCAAAATCTGGACCCCTACAAATCAGCCGGGCTAGACAATCTGGACCCTTTCTTTCTAAAATTATCTGCCGAAATTGTTGCCACCCCTATTACTAGCCTGTTCAACCTCTCTTTCGTGTTGTCTGACATTCCCAAAGAATGGAAAGCAGCTACAGTCATCCCCCTCTTCAAAGGGGGGAACACTCTTGATCCAAACTGCTACAGACCTATATCTATCCTACCCTGTCTTCGAAAGCCAAGTCAACAAACAAATAGATTACTGACCATTTCGAATCCCACCATACCTTCTCCGCTATGCAATCTGGTTTCAGAGCTGGTCATGGGTGCACCTCAGCCATGCTCAAGGTCCTAAACGATATCTTAACCACCATCGATAAGAAGCAATACTGTGCAGCCGTATTCATTGACCTGGCCAAGGCTTTCGACTCTGTCAATCACCACATCCTCATCGGCAGACTCGACAGCCTTGGTTTCTCAAATGATTGCCTCGCCTGGTTCACCAACTACTTCTCTGATAGAGTTCAGTGTGTCAAATCGGACGGTCTGTTGTCCGGGCTTCTGGCAGTCTCTATGGGGGTGCCACAGGGTTCAATTCTTGGACCGACTCTCTTCTCTGTATACATCAATGAGGTCGCTCTTGCTGCTGGTGAGTCTCTGGTCCACCTCTACGCAGACGACACCATTCTGTATACTTCTGGCCCTTCTTTGGACACTGTTAACAACCCTCCAGGCAAGCTTCAATGCCATACAACTCTCCTTCCGTGGCCTCCAATTGCTCTTAAATACAAGTAAAACTAAATGCATGCTCTTCATCCGATCGCTGCCTGCACCTGCCCGCTTGTCCAACATCACTACTCTGGACGGCTCTGACTTAGAATATGTGGGCAACTACAAATACCTAGGTGTCTGGTTAGACTGTAAACTCTCCTTCCAGACTCACATCAAACATCTCCAATCCAAAGTTAAATCTAGAATTGGCTTCCTATTTCGCAACAAAGCATCCTTCACTCATGCTGCCAAACATACCCTTGTAAAACTGACCATCCTACCAATCCTCGACTTCGGCGATGTCATTTAAAAAATAGTCTAATACCCTACTCAATAAATTGGATGCAGTCTATCACAGTGCCATCCGTTTTGTCACCAAAGCCCCATATACTACCCACCACTGAGACCTGTACGCTCTCGTTGGCTGGCCCTCGCTTCATACTCGTCGCCAAACCCACTGGCTCCAGGTCATCTACAAGACCCTGCTAGGTAAAGTCCCACTTTATCTCAGCTCGCTGGTCACCATAGCAGCACCCACCTGTAGCACGCGCTCCAGCAGGTATATCTCTCTGGTCACTCCCAAAACCAATTCTTCCTTTGGCCGCCTCTCCTTCCAGTTCTCTGCTGCCAATGACTGGAACGAACTACAAAAATTTCTGAAACTGGAAACACTTATCTCCCTCACTAGCTTTAAGCACCAGCTGTCAGAGCAGCTCACAGATTACTGCTCCTGTACATAACCCATCTATAATTTAGCCCAAACAACTACCTCTTTCCCTAGTTTATTATTTCTTTATTTTGCTCCTTTGCACCCCATTATTTCTCTCTCTACTTTGCACATTCTTCCACTGCAAATCAACCATTCCAGTGTTTTACTTGCTATATTGTATTTACTTCGCCACCATGGCCTTTTTTTTATTATCTCACCATTATCTCACCTCACTTGCTCACATTGTATATAGACTTATTTTTCTACTGTATTATTGACTGTATGTTTGTTTTACTCTGTGTTGTTGTATGTGTCAAACTGCTTTGCTTTATCTTGGCCAGGTCGCAATTGTAAATGAGAACTTGTTCTCAACTTGCCTACCTGGTTAAATAAAGGTGACATTTAAAATTTTTTTAAATGATCAATGGTTGGGACTCAAACAAATATTTGAAGAATGTGTCTGGGCGGTTTTGTGTCAAGGTCCAATGAAAATGTAAAACTTTGAATGCACATTTTTTTATGCGATAGGACTCACTCATATTTGGACCTGTGTAGGCCATAATGCAGTCGACACTGCCAATACAGTACAGCATTACCAACCTGAGAGAAAGTGCATTGGAGATCCTGTAATTGCCAGGCCTCAGAGCTGCGTCCCAGTAGAGACGTTCTTTGTCAAGCAAATCTTATTACTACTATTGAACCGAGAGGTCTTTAGTGGTCAACATATTTGTCCTACCTGCCCCTGACTACTGAGCCAAGACATACTTAGCACTGGCAGGTCCCTAGTCAAAGTCTATAGGAGCACGCCCAGAAAGCTGTGGTGTAGTCCTGGAGGTGAAAAGCTCTAAACTTTGCAGATAGAATAAGAATGAATAGAGCCAACAAATCTGACAGACAACCATTTAATGTTCTACACAACACGTTTCTATCTGAATGTTCCGTAACCCTATAGCCTCCGGAACAGGCACCATGTTCTTGGGAGGCGGAGAGCGGCGGAGAACTGGACTTTGATTTGTTTAAGAGAGAGACATCGGATTGGATAGCGTCCGTCGGTCGGTGGGTGATGTACGAGTGTTTCTGGAGGGGACAGAATCTCCCAGAACACAGAGCGGTGCACTCGGTGAGAGGAAAACACACAGCCTCTGCACTCACCACTAGTAGACCTCAGATCACAGCGCATTATGTCTAATCCAAAGCAGGGCTAGACGGTTGGCCCAACATTTCGGCACAAAAACCTCAGTGACATGACTCATCCATGTTATGTCAAAGGCTACATTATGTTGAACGACAACATTCCCAGAGGGTCTTTGATAGTCAACTGTTCAGGGAGAGTAGTATCCCTTCCTCAGAGAGAAAAGCACTCTCTGTGACAGCAGCAGTCTGCAAGGTGAAATTGTAAGCGCTATTATAATCCTGCCTTAGCTCTGCCGTGATGCATTAGGGTTGTCGTGCACAGGGAGGCAGCGGTGTCATTGTCCCGTGCGGCATCACTGAAACCTTAGCCCTCTGTCCATTGTCGGCAGTCGTCTGTCCTAGGTCGGGCGTGATGCGATCGATAAGAAGACAAAAGAGATGGGCCATTCTGAGGCAGAAAAGGGCTTTTCTGTCCGCACTTACGGCCGGCAGCGTCTCAAAAACAACAGCCTACTCGCTACAAATCACACAGAAGGCCCAGCTTGCGGCCAATGCCAAAAGCAACATCCACACCTTTCAACGGCAGCCAGCTAGGTGGAGACGAGAAGAGAGCCAGCCAGATCTCAGGAGCCCGGCACCTGGCCTTTCATCCTCTTACACACCCCCCCCCCCCCCCCTTCCATCTACCAGCATGATTGCATTTCAGCAGAGGGACAGCTAACGCGCTACGCCAACATTCAGAGGAAAACACTGCTTGGTGATTGGCTGCATCAACATGAAGCAGGCAGACAATTGTCCACACCAAGGCCGTTCTGAGTTTGGCTGAATCAATCCTCTCCCGCTGAGCCAAATCCAGATTGAGCCATCCTTGTGCTGTTAAGAGCCTCTGTGATCTTCTGTGTCTCTAGCCCAGCTGAGCTGAATGGTGGCAGCCAGGCAGTGTAGTGGATGTGCCAGGTATCAGAAGCTCAGACCAGGCGAGTGATAGCCTTTCCCTCAGAACTCACATCAAGTGGCTCTGGACGGAGAGGAGACCCAGGCACCCGATAAGGACCTCTCAGAATCACTTCTTAAAAGGTGACATTCTAGAGTTCAAGTGACAACAGATGGAAACTAGCCTGCTAGCTAAATCTGGCATATTTGTGAATTGTCCCTGTCAAATAAATGTAATTTTAAACAGTGAAATGCTCTGATGCCCCCTAATGTAACATGGAGTAAGAAGATGTTCAGAACTTATAGAAGCAAATATACTGAACACAAATATAAAACGCAACATGTAAAGTGTTGGTCCTATGTTTCATAAGCTGAAAAAACAATGTCTGAAGTTTTAGTGGACCTAATGAATTTATTTCAATTGACTGATTTCCTTATTTAAACTGTAACTGTTACAGTTTAAATAAGGAAATCAGTCAATTTAGCTAGCAGGCATTAGGTCCACTACCCCTCAGACGATCCCGCAGGTGAAGAAGCTGGATGTGGAGGTTCTGGGCTTGGTGTGGTTACACGTGGTCTGAGGTTGTACAGCTAGTTGGACGTACTGTCAAATTCTCTAATACGACGTTGGAGACGGCTTATGGTCGAGAATTGAACATTCAGTTCTCTGGCAATCGCTCTGGTGGACATTCCTGCAGTCAGCATACTAATTGCACTCTCCCTCAAAACATCAGACATTGTTTTTTCAGCTTATGAAACATAGGACCAACACTTTACATGTTGCGTTTTATATTTGTGTTCAGTATATTTGCTTCTAGAAGTTCTGAACATCTTCTTACTCCATGTTACATTAGGGGGAATCAGAGCATTTCACTGTTTAAAATTACATTTATTTGACAGGGACAATTCACATTCCACAACATTTCAGTAAATATGCCAGATTTAGCTAGCAGGCTAGTTTCCATCTGTTGTCACTTGAACTCTAGAATGTCACCTTTTAAGAAGTGATTCTGAGAGGTCCTTATTGGGTGCCTGGGTCTCCTCTCCGTCCAGAGCCACTGGATGTGAGTTCTGAGGGAAAGGCTATCACTCGCCTGGTCTGAGCTTCTGATACCTGGCACATCCACTACACTGCCTGGCTGCCACCATTCAGCTCAGCTGGGCTAGAGACACAGAGGCTCTTTAGATTAGAAGATATAGTAATAATACAGGACAACAGGGGAAAAAATGGCAGATTGACATCCACACTAAAGACAAGCATTTTTTTTAAACTAGGCCTAAATACCATTGTCATAGTATAGAATCCTGGTAATGAAACTCAAAAGGTATTAATGCCATGTGGCTTTTCTACTTCAGCTTATCTGCAGGTAATGTTATAGGTCACAGAATAATGTTAGGGTCTGGAGGAGGCTTGTGCAGCAGTCTGCAAACCACCAATAGTCCTGACCGGTGCTGTGCTCCCAAACAAGGAAAACATTAGGAAATGTAGACATTAGGAAGGGGAGATTAGATAGAGGACTGATATGCAGAAGTAGACTCATATCTAACAGAGACCCCAATTGGCTAAGAGTAGTCATCAAATGAGGGATGCAAAATCGCCACTACACCATAAAACATAAAGATAAAACCATGCGTAAATAAGTCCGCAAAAGGACAGTGAAGCCCTGTTCTCATTAACACTTCCTTATTTCACCCACAACCCCATAAAATAGACTAAAACAAAACTGACTGTTCTTTTATTCCAAGTTAGGCCTACACAATACAATGTGTAACTTAAATAGTTACACCCCAACATACCTCGCATGAACTTCCTTATCTGACCTCAAATTTGCTCATCACTGCAAGGAAGCAGAGTGGCCACTGCAGACCCTCCCTGGTCACATGACCTGACAACATCTTTCAGATGCTTTTAAGGGTCCTCCTCCACCAACAGTCTGAGAAGCCTGTTGGCTCCATGAGTTAGGCCATTCAATTGCAGAGTAGGTCTCAAATCCAAACTATGCCAGTGCCAGCAAAAACAGATAAGCCTAACAAGTATTTACTTCGTTTTTATTTAGTCCACACGGAGGAGGCATTGTCAAATACCTTCGTCCCAAACAGCTGCTAATGGGTGGCGGTGGGGGGGCTCTCTCAGAGTCGAGAGCAGTTAGGAAGGGACTAGGCGTTGCCCTCCGAGTTCCGACTGTGTGGCTGGTTGTGGTGACTCAGCCACATCCATACACAGCTGTGAGGTGGGTCAGGCACTGGCCAGAAGTGACATGTTTGGGATAGCTTTAAAATGAGCACAGTGTAAAGCTATTTAGCTGCGACAATCAAATTCGGGAGATAGATGTTTACTTCATGATTATACCAAAATGTGCATATTTACAGTGATTAAAGCAGCATATTTTGTCTAAGCAGTACATTAGCGGTAGTTAAGTCTGATAGTCAGAACAGAGGCCTCTCTCCATGGCTGAGCAGGGCCCAAACTGTCTGACTGAGACACAGTGTGGGAGCACGACACCTCTTCCTGGGGCCCTGGGTGCTCCACCTTGATAGCTAGCAGCCTCTCAGAAGACATGCGTGAACCCATCACTGTCCAGATCTTATCTGGGTAATTGCCTTCCCAGCCCGACATGGCCCAGGGGAAAACAGCTAATGGGTTGGCAGGGCTGTCTGCCACACAGGACAGAGGTGGAGAGGAAGAGTGGTGTTTCAGGGACGACTCAGACTGTTGGGGCAAACCACACGGCCAAATGATACGTGCGTCTATTTACAGGTTAGAAGTCAAGACAACCAGTATGGTCTCTTTCCCTAGACTAGTCCAAAGCCAGAGTATTCCATTGGTTGACAAAGGGTGGGATTGAGATATCAGTGCACCGTTAATGTGCTATAGGAGATAACCTCCATCTTGTTATCGCTGTTGCACAGGAAGTAGCGGTTGCTGCAGTACAGAAGGACCACAATGTCCTGACCGATACAGCTAGCAGGGAACTGTCACTGATACTGAAGCAGCCCAAGACGGAGGCAGTATTCTTATTTTTTTATTTTTTTTAAATATAAAATCATCCTAACACAGAAAGGAGGCCGAGTTGAACATTCTTTCTTTTGTTTAAGAAACGTTCTGAAGCCTGAACGGAATGGGCCTAGCTCTCTCAAGAGTAAAACGCTCCGTTTGTAACTCAATCGTCATAATGTAATTCCGACCATATTCAGTCGCCACACAAAGTCCCCATTGAAACCTCTAAATACTTCACTAACTACTGAGAGCCAATCCCAGGGCCCACCCGAGCAAACAAACACTCAGTATTTCCCAGCCGGCAAACATGTCATCTTAAAACTGAAAGAAAAATAAATGAAGGCTAATAAAATGGGGCCCGCCGCATGTGTGAATGAGAGGCCTTATTCAAGCTATGTTCAAGGCCGCGGCCTATAAAGAGAGCTTTCTATGTTCTCGCAGAAAAGGTATGCGAAAGCAGAAAGGTTTTCTATGGGTTTGAATATTGGAGCATTCAACTGCTTACAGTAGGTTAAGGATAGAGGGGTAACTTAGGTGAATAGAGCCATTTCAATGCAGGCTCAGAGCACAGCTTTATTCTTATCAGCATAAATAGCACTATTCACCTAAGCTCACATCGGAGTCACTGGAGAACTGAGTGTCCGTTAATTGTTTTTGTTATTTCCTTTCAATTAGTGTCCAGACCTAGAAAACCAGGTGAGTTCCTAACTAACTTAATTGGTCAATCAAGTACAAGGGAGGACTGAAAACCCGCAGACACTCAGCAACTCCAGGAATTGAGCTTGACACCCCTGCTATAGGCCTATGTCTTATTACTTTGACATGTTCCAGAACTAGGACTGGGGATTTTCAAGGTGCAATGTCTTGTTTTGAATGTCTTCAATAAAGGAAGATTTAGCCATCTTCGGGGGGGGTAAACTCGTAAGGGAGAGAGTGAGCCTCACCTGCCACGTTGACCTTCTCTGCATTGGAGGCGCTGGGCGTGACTGTGCTGGTGCCGTTGGTCAGGTTAGCCCCTGTGCCGTTGTAGATGTTCTCCACCTTGGACTCCAGCTTGCCCAGCCGTACCATGATGTTGTCCAGGAGCACCGCCAGAGTCTTCTTCAGATCTGGCATAGGGAAACACAGTACAGCATGAAGCATAGATACCTCATATCAGTCTTACTGCTAACCAGCTAACATAACTTGAGGCTAAAATATACAGTGTTTTCTATATTTCCCTTTCATTTTCTTATAATTTTTATTGATCTCATGAATAGTCATATTCTAATCTCAGATTGACTTCTCGAAGGACAAGGAGAAAATTACAGCATAGTGATATAATGCCAGTGAGTATCTCTCCACACTCACCCCCAGAGAAAATTATTTTCTATTTTCATCTTCATAACTAGGCTAATCAATATATCGTTATGGTGTGAGTAAATCGGAGTATGCCTTGTATACTGAGACGGACCGTTCTTATTGGCCTTCCTCTGAAAAATGAAAAACAAGAGGAGAGGATCAGCTTATTTCAGCGACCCCAATAAATCATTGGATTTCATGCTGTCCGTTAAGGGACTCATTTAAATGTTTAACTGCGCTTGCGGGTATCTTTGAGAATGACCTTGCTGCTTCATTTAGGTCTGTGGATTTCTATGGTCTTCTCCTGACTCCGGTAGCTAGCCAAAAGGTGGGATGGACGATGGGACTGAAAAAAGTAAGCTGACATTCACAATAGTTGTGTCCCAATAACGTCTCCTTCCTGAAGTGTGCCCTCGTTCACTACTTCCCACAAATCTAAGTGTATTGCATTTGTTCACCACCATGTTTCTTATACCACTCATCTCGTTTCAAGTCGGTGAAAGGTAGTGAACAAATGCATATTTAGGGAGTAAGGAGCGATAAGTGGGACATAGCCCAGTAGCTAGCCAATAAGAAGTGGGGTGGGATAGAAAGGACACACAGTGATCTGACATTCACAATGACATCATCTCTGTTAATTTCAGTAGCATTTCAGGAAATGGTATGCAGGGCTTGGCATTTCAGTGCGAAGGCTTAATGGTGTTTATCTGATATTTACCATCCAGCAGCCATGAGGACATTGAGTGGCTTCAATTCCATTTGTTATAACTGTCCGATTTTTTTATTTTGTATTATTTACATATTATTGTTTATGGTGTTGTAAGATCTCACAGTTGATCAATGTTGACTTGTAAATGCAACACACATTTTGGCTTCGGTTTCAATTTTATTAGTTTGCATATAACTCTGATAAAACAAAATCCAACATGCTTAACATATTGTTTATTGGAATGACCTAAGATCTTGCCACAAAACAGTTGATCAATTTTGACTAGTAGCTACCGAGAAAATTAAATATGGCATGACCCTTCTGCCCCTGAAACGTTTTCCTTTCCTCCCGCCGCCCCAAGAATATTCCGGAATGTCGTCAACCTCATTAACATTCCATGAGGCGGTGGAGCTGTGAAGACAGCGATCGCACCCAGTCTGTCACACGTCAGTGCGCCGACTGCGGTGCAATTTCTCTGGCCGCGCGTCGCGGCGTGGAAGGGGAGGAGAGTAGGCGTGAGGGAGAGAGGGAGGCTGCAGCGTTTTGTCTGCTCTGAATGGCTGGGTAGGGCGGAGATAAGCAGATTCCGGGAGGGAGCGTCGCTGCGTCAGACAAGGAAGAAATCAACTGAAAGCTGGACCACGGCCCAAATGCCACCCTATTCCCTATATAGTGCAGTACTTTTGACCAGGGCCCATATGACTCTGGTGAAAAGCAGTGCACTGTCGGAAATAGAGTGGTGCTGCCACTGCCAGGGCATCAGGCTGAACATAATTACACACACTAGATTGTGCCCTCGGAAAACACATTGCTCTGAGCATTAACCGCCCGGCCTGACCTCTATCAACACAGACAGAGAAACGAGCACTAGAGAAAGAAACACACTGCCACCCAGTCCAAACACAATGCCACCCAGTCCAAACACACTGCCCATTCCATCCATCTCTACCTAACCTGGACAAGGTAGAGTAGGCCATCTCCCCACATGGCTGATCTGTGTGTGTAGCTAATTAAATGTTTTACAGGTCGCAGCAAATTGAGTCTCAGAAATAAACATTCCTCGGCATGTTTGCAAAGGAGTGCCCAAAGCACGATGAGGTTTACGTTAACAAATGAAATGTTCAGTCTTTCCGACAGGCACGGAACGCTGTAAATAATTAAGCCAGCTTAAAACAAAGGGAAATATAAATGCGTGGCTCAGGGCGGAGTGTGGACAGCCTGCATTCAAGTGGCCAAGTAGTGTAATACAGTAGGTGTGAAAACAGGCCTGCTAAATCCATGGGATAGATGGGCTTACTGTAAGAAAAGCAAAGTACAATTCACAGCATCAAACCAATCCGAATTGGGTATTCGGCCAAAACGGTGGTAAAAATACTACTATTACATAGATACGTTGATTTAAGAAGACAGTGGTGGTAGCAGTATGTTACTTATCCAAGTTCTTTGGTTCAGATCACTTTCTAGACACCCACTTTTATTAACAGATACTGTTACAGAACTGAATCAACATACGGTTGTGATAGTTGTTTTATAGTCCCCAACTCCACATTCATCGTTACCACCTGTCTGCTAAAAAAATTCATGACTTGACTCTGTCTTCATTCCCAAAGCAAAACAAAGCAATACGTTTCAAAATGAAACATGAGAGCTGAAATATGCATGCGAAAGCCGGACACGTTCATTCTCCGCAGAGGCACCCATAGGGAGGGAGCAAAGCTTACATTGCAGTCACAGCGCTTTACAGATACCAACTGTGTTAGTTGAGTCACGTTCTTCACTCATGTCAAATGTCTACATGAGCCGATACGTGGTACGTGATGAGCATGGAGACAAACTGTGACTGTGTCCTAAAATGGCTCCCTATTCCCTATATAGTGCACTGCTTTTGACCAGGGCCGATAGGATTCTGGTCAAATGTAGTGCACTATTAAGGAAATAAGGTGCTCATTATTTCAGTGACCCTCACGGTCAGCCAAGTGCCATCTTTCAAGAGACTGACCCACAACAAAATAATAATTGCATACTGAGTGAGTAGACTAAAACAGACAATAGCAGACCAAGCAAACTAAGAGAGCCGTTATCTGTTAATAAATAATATTCAAATTCAGACTAATTTGTGAGGTTGTAAAAATGGGGAGCCAGCCCAGATCTTTAATAAACTTGGTTCAGTTAACAAAGTAGGCCAACATCAAGATAAAAAAAAATATATAGGCCTATTTCCCCCCTAAAGGCACAATCTGTAATTTCAACAGCCTGACCCTGTCACTTTTTTTGGTAAACAGAGATTGGGCTTGGTAAATGTAACCACTCGAATGATGGGAGCTCCATAAAACATGATTGTTTTAAACATACTGTACAGTATTTTGAAACTATGCAAAACATTGACATTACAAAGACTCAAATGAAAGCAATACTTCCAAAGAAAATGCATTATATTGGAGACAATGCACTAAATTACTTTCCCATCATTTTCTGATTATGTGGTGTACAAATCCAGAGATTTATTTACTTGGAGTCGGACTGACAGACGGGGAGACTAATCCATATTTCTATGAGGCTGTGTGCTCGCTCTCGGCCTAGTGATATTACACAGTATCACATCACAGTCCACATGCACAAATCCCATAACACTGATGTGAGCTGATGGCAGATGTAAGAAATGCATGCATCTTGTAATTATAGTGACCTTACATATAACTATATCACCATTGCCAAGTAACCACATGTGATGTAATGTTTTTAGAATCTCTAGGAACTCTACTTACCATACATGGAGTGAAATGTGTCCCTCCCTATCAAGTAAACGCCTGAACTTTTTTTTGTCTGTTCAGGAGAGTTCCTAGAGATTATAAATATGCTATTTTTGGGGTGAAGCCAGTTACACTGTGTTATGGTGCTTTTTCATGGCCACCATGCAAAACTCAGGGAGTCCAACCAATACACACACTCCCGATGTTGTGTCCCAAAGCTACGTTCAGCTATGCAGTTAGTGCAGCTTCCTCATAATCGACCTTCATTCCAGTCTGTTACAGAAGGCTTCCCTCGCTCTCTCTCTTATTTATTTTAACAGGGAGTCATGGTGAGATCAAAGTCTCTTTCACAGATGAGCCCTGTATACACATCGATATACACAAAAAGCTAAACAATCATTGAAAATAAAACACATTCTTCAGTAAAAAGGTCCTCAATCAGCCTTCTGAAATTGCCCAAGAGGTACCAATTCATCCAATTTTAGAGAGCCTTGGATATCATTCCACAAGCAAGGTGCAAAAAAAGCAGATAGTTGTTCTAACTCCACTGAGTTAGTTGTTCTAACTCAGTGGAGTTAGTTGTTCTAACTCAGTGGAGTTAGTTGTTCTAACTCAGTGGAGTTAGTTGTTCTAACTCAGTGGAGTTAGTTGTTCTAACTCAGTGGAGTTAGTTGTTCTAACTCAGTGGAGTTAGTTGTTCTAACTCAGTAGAGATGGAAGGGATCTCTAGAGTTAGCCCTCCCTGAGACCGGGTCTGATATCTCGTACATCTGTAAGTTAACAATGAAGTAAGGTATGGTGGAAGTTTACGCATGAGGGCTTTAGAAACAAAATGAGTCAAATCCATCGATGTACGAGCCTTTTTGATACAGAATGCAGAGATGTGTACTGAACCTATCGCCTGTAATAAAAGCGTAGTGTGCCATGATAAACTGCCTCCAACGCCTTCAATAGAGTAGCAGCTGCATTCAGATATACAATAACGTCATAGTCCATAAACGGTATGAATGTCGACTAAATAATTTGTTTTCTGTTTTTTAATGAAAGGCATGACCTATTCCTATAAAATAAGCTCCTTCTAATTCTTAACTTGCTCATCAACATGCTTTATGAAAGATAGGTTTATAAATATCTGGTTTGATGAAAACCCAACAAACTCTTCTCATAAAAGGAAAGTGTGGAAACAGGTTAGCTGGAATTTGGTTTAGTTCAGCGCTTCTCTCTCTTCAGTCCAAATTCCCATCTACTCAAACGAATAAACAATGTTCAATGCACCACATAAAACCACCAGACCAATTCAGTCTTGATACAATATTTAATTAATGTGCACTCAGATTTTATGGGTAATTTACTGAGAGCAGAGAGGAAGTCATAATTCCCTTTAAATGCATTAATGTCATATAGAGATGAATCCTAGATCTGCAGAGGGAGTACAAATACTGTAGCATGAAGCAAATCTCTCTCCTTACTACTTTTATTTAATCAAAAGAATAAAAAAGGATAGATCTTATAATTACATTTCTATGGCAGAGAGTAAACAGTGTTCAAGTCTCAAGAAGTACATTAAAATCGTTCTCTCTCATTTGAACATGTCTCAAACAGGGAAACTGGTTTCATCCAGTCCATTTTAAACTGGTTCCAGACTGGTTCTTTAGACCTAGGTCAAGACATCATATAAACGTTTCCTTCATTTGATGCATTAATAAAGTTTATTCAATTAAATTAAAAGTTCAGGCTACTGACAGAATATTATGAATCTGTTCTGATAAGATGAGACCGTATCACAGATCTTTTGTCTCATTGCCTCCCGAATAATAGTGTTTGCAGCAACAACTCATTTCATGCTTTTCTGGAGATAATTAATGACATGATTAAGCAATTAGCCCATTACATTGAGCCAATTATATCATTATACAGGTCTGGGATAAAGCTTAGGATTTCTTTCAACACCCTCCTCCAGGTCATTTAAACACGGGTCGGAGAGCACTGGGCTGCTAGAACAACAGACTTCTCGGTTGTATTACAAATGGCATCCTATTCCTAATTTAGTGCAATACTTTTGACAGGGCCCAGAGTAGCGCACTAAATAGGGAATAGGATGCCATATGGGACGCATCCCGGCTATGTACGATCAAGGGTTTCACCAAGGCAGATGCTTCAACACTCTGCATCAATGTTTTAACACAGACCCTAAGGGGAACAAGAGCAGCTAAATGCTCCGTGTTCGCCAGTCAGTACTCTTGAGGTCTGGCGATTAGCAGACTGTGGCAGAACTGAGGTTGATAGGCGGGAGGCTTCCTGCCTAACAAACCCAGATAAATTCAATTTTACAGGCTAAGAGAGTTTTAAAGACACATCATATTAGGCATGGCCTTTTCAGAGAGCTACTTTCCTGGAAGAGGACCAGTGGCGGTTGGTTGGTTACCCGGTCATTATACAGTATTTTCTTGTTTTTCGCTGTCCATTAGAATGTATTCAGAGTAATCAATTCCAATCTCATGTTTCTAATGAAGCCTCTCATTGACCCAAACAGGTATATTAAACGGCATGAATAACTTATTGATGGCTGTTCGCGAGGCGTTAATAGGTTATGGCGGGAAAGCAGCTGCATCAGCATAACACTCACTTCTGTTAGCGCAAGTCAAGTTACTGGCTGGCTAGCCCCCTAATACTTTACTTTCCTTTTTCCAACATGAGGCAGCACCCTGCTGTAGACTAAATGTAAATGTTTCTTTTCTTCTCGTCTTCCCTGTTGTCTATGGTTACATTACAACCACAATACAATATAAACACTTATAAATAATCAACATTATACATTTTGTATGATCTGTATATCAGAGGATGTATAGGGCTGGCTATTTTGACTTTGAAGGCACTTCTACTTAGCCTACATAGTAAATCAATTCAGTCTGTCCTTATTCAATAACAGTGTGTTCTCTAAGTGAGGTTGATCAAATATTGCAGCACTACCAACTGGCAAATCAGAATTCCATTCAATAAAACATTCCAAGTGAATGAATGGAACATTCCCAGTGTACCATTAACAAATTCTGAGTTCTCACAACCACAGCTTTGCAAGGTGGATACATTCTATTTCGAAGAGAGCGCAAAGGTCGGAGAACACTACTTGTGCAGTGCTCGGTATTCACCATAAGCCGTCATGGTTCCCACGTAGGGCCCGTCCATGACGCTCTGGTTCTCCTCGGCCAGGGCCTTGATGTAGCGCTTGCTGAGCTCCAGGATCTGCTGTCGCAGCATGGTGCTGCTCTCGTGCGTGGCCCGCTGCTGGATAGTGAAGTGGAGCAGCATCATGCCCCAGATGAATCCAAAGCTCACCAGGAAGAAGCCCAGCTTCTGGGACGACAGCTTCCACAGGTAGGCCGAGGCCATAGCGAGTGCGACCCGCAGCTCGACTATATCTGTGTGTGAGAGAGCGGAAGGGACTGAGTCGGAGGAGAGTTTAGGAGGGGAGGCGGGGCATGGTGGCGCTCGGCGTAGTTTAGTTGCTATGGTTCTGTTTGGCCTCTCCACCACTCCTCACCAGTGGGCTCTACTTCTTTGGCCCATCCTTATCGGTCACTCCCACCGGGTTGACTGGCCAAGCTGCATTCTGCCAGAGAGGAGGAGACATAAGAAAGGCTGTTAGAGGCACACACCGCAGTTCCAGAAGCAAAAAAGGAGTAGTATTTACATGGGCATTCCCAAGGCGGGTGTTAGCTACTGTAGCTATAGCCATCCAATGTTTCCCCTATAAGTGTGGCATAGCGCCACACTTTCTGACAAGATGAGCTTTTAAAAGGGATAGTGCGAGATGTTGGCAACTAAGCCCTTTTTCTACTTACCCAGAGTCAGATGAACTCATGGATAACCCTTTTTGTCTCTGCCATCTGCATCCAAAAACACAAGTGCACACCACACAAACTATAGACAACCTCCTTTCCTTGCGCAATGCGTTACAAACAACCTGCTATAATTTGACCACTTTGATTTAAATTTGTTTTGATTAAACAGCCGGAGATAGAACTGCGCCTTGAAACGTGTGCCAAGAACTATACGGAGAGAGACAAACAAACTGTATCAAAGCTGACACATCCGTGCTGCTAAGATTCTCATGCAAAAAAAAGATGCAGTCAGCGAAGTGAAAATGGTGAATAATCACATTGTCTCCACAGGGAAATATAACCCAACCCAGTCTCTCTTCAGAGTTAAGCCTACTTCAATGTTAAACATCCTAAAGAAAGCTAAATGTTATTTTATGTTGTCTATGTTCAAACATGTAAGGTCTACTGTGTAATTATTTTCACAAAAATAATATGTTGATAGCTTTGCTACAAGAAACTGTATGAGTGGGCAGGTTACCCTTAGGACTACTGGCCCCCCCCAAAAAAATCCATGAGACACAAATATACCGCAAGTCAACTTTAGTGGAGGTATGAGGAGTTGGGAAATATTTCAGTGATACAGTTTAGAAAAAACAGTATGCTGCCCACTCAAGGATGGAGAAAAACAGGATGTTTCGCTCTTGGGTGAAATGGCAATACTTCTTGCCCATCATCTCCAGCCAAGAGGTGAGGCTATTTCGTAATGTACCCGAAAAGTCTCGCTAACCATAAAAAGTCCTTCATAAGCCTTTCAATGAAAGCACTGTGTTGAGGGAGAGAGAAATGGAGGGAGAGCAAAGGAGAGAAGAGAGAGAGAGCGATGATAAGTAAGCCTACACTACAGAAATGGAAAGTTTGAAATAAGGCTGCTAATATGGAGTTACATGTAATCTACACTAGAGAAATGGAAAGTTTGAAATTGAATAAGGGTACTTTATAAATGGGATAATTGAATGGCTACAACATTCAAAGTAGTAGTAGTTTTATTAAGGGTAATGTAAAAAAGTAACTGATGCACATACATTTTTTAAATTTATTTCGCCTTTATTTAACCAGGTAGGCTAGTTGAAAACAAGTTCTCATTTGCAACTGCGACCTGGCCAAGATAAAGCAAAGCAGTTCGACACATACAACACAGAGTTACACTAGGAATAAACATGCAGTCAATAATACAGTAGAAAAAGAGTATGTGCAAATGAGGTAGGATAAGGGAGGTAAAGGCAATAAATAGGCCAATAGGCCAAATGTTATACATTTGTCGTTCAACTTCGTTATCGTGATAATTCGGTCAATTTATTGTGACGTGGATTTTTGTTGCAAGTCAAGACTTCACAGGAGAGGCATTAGAACATTTATTTGTATTTTTTATCAAAATGTGTTTTTTGGCAGAAATGCCTTCTTGAACCTTTGAGCTTTAATTTGCCTTAATAAATAACTTGTATTCCATCTGTAAATACAAATAAAGTTGTTAAATTATGAGCCTAGTTGGTTTAGCCACAGAAAAAGACAGGAACCTTCATGCTAGCCATGATTGGCTGAGATAATGAATGGGCTGGACATGCCGAGAGATGAGTTCGGATTGGTCTGCCGTGTAACGGCGATCAACAGTGTTGTCGTCACTTAAGAAGTTGAACGAGATTTGAAATCAGTGGAATGTCTGGTTGAAGCAAAGTATGATAAGGAGATGAATACAATTCTGGTGTTTGATTGCAAATGCAAAGGGAGTCAAAAAGAGAACACACAAGACTGTTGTATAAAACACCTGTCTCCGGATTACATCTTCAAACTAAGGGCAACCATGGCATCGTGACAGAGGGAGAAAGATCTGATGATTCTTATGGCATTGCACACAGTCAGTATGAACTTTACAGCGGGCCAAGCAAGCTGTACAAACAAAACAGAAACAACACAGGTCGTCTTACTTAATGAAAGGTGTTGTAGTCTGCCGTAAAGTGGTCATCCATGTATATGGGTAAGAGTCAAGCTACAGTTGTTTCAGATATAATACGTTTCTAATTTGTTTTCATTGCAAGTTAAAGCTTACTGTTAGCTAGCTAGCTGACATTAGGTGGCTGGCTCGCTAGCTAACATTTTGCATGATCTGTGTATTAACATTATCTCAGAAAGCCATTTGATCTATTGATGTTACTGATTTGCTGGAGAGCACAACATGCACTCTGCTAAACATTGCAGATCTAGAAATGTCATGAATAGAGCTGACATGATTCCTCAATCTATCAGAACATTCCCCAACGTTATGCCCTACCGAACACGTCTTCCTGAAATAAGTTTAGTTAAAAGGTACCAAAACCAGCAGGCATGTGCAGCCCCCCTACTAGCTATAGGAAGTGAACACAGAGTAGCCACACACAGCCACAGAGATACATTACCTCACGGTAATGACTGCTTGCACCCTGCGATGCTGCCAGCTGAGACAGACACGACCATGTTCCAAAAATATTCCAACAGATCAATCTAGCTACATATATGATAATGTGTTTCTGAACCTCAATGTTGGGACAAACACACTCACTATGATAAGTGTGGACTTTATAATGCATGAAACAGCTTCAAATTTCTTTAGAGACCCAATAAGCTTGATGATATTCTAAATGATGGAACACTTACATTGCTTTTATTTTTTTATTCAGATCAGTTGCCACAAAGCTTTGTCAATTAACAAGCATCAGATTTTAACGCTTTGATGAGCATTAGATAGTTATAGGCCTCAAGAATTTCAGAAGCAGTTAGAGATCATTTTCCTAATAGGTCTTTCTCCATTAGCAAGCACATTTGAAGATATAAATTCCTCGAGACATATTATAAAATGAAAATAAACTTTAGGGCCGGTATTCACAACGCATCTCTTACTAATTGTGATTAAAGAGGCAAAACTACACTAAATCAGCACTTCTGAGATGCTTTATGAATACAGGCCCAGGGATGAGGCAGTGGAGAACTGACTGACGGCACCGTCACATGCAACACAAAGGCAGGATAATAAAAGGCCCTCTTCCCCTTCCAAATTATCCCTGGGAAAATTGTTCAGCGCTGCAATACATGAGCAGTCTTTCCTCCAGCAGTGAAATTTCACAGTCTGCGCAATACTTCTGACAGAATCTCAACACCGTTATGTGCCAGTGTTCCTTGGATATTTAGGCATACCACCCCTAACAAATATATGGGCTTTTTCTGTTGAAAACTTCTATGTCCGTGTTGCCATTGTCACCTGTTTTGAGACTATCAAGACCATTTAACAAATCATGAAGGATGGAATAAGGGAAAAAAGTTAAATTATTCAATTAAATTCAAATGTAGCCAAGTCAATCTTTTTCTTCTGCTAACACCTATGCTGCACTTTGATCATCTCGAATGTGATACAGTGCAAAATAAATTAAGCCTTCGGGTTTGAAAAACAAAATCTCTGCACTGCGCTTTAAAATTCTCAAACCTACTTCAGCACTCCGCAATCTGCTGCACTGATAACATTGACTGTCTCTCACAGGTCTGGGTTCTGCGAGACTGAGTTAGGAGTTGCCACAAGGAGAGAAAAGGAGAAGGGTTGGGGGTCATTACAAACGTGACCCTGTGTCAACATAGAACTGGCTCTTGCTCATCATAGGCATGATGACCCAAAACGGAGCGGTCGCTACTTTCTGAACTTGCCCAATAAGACATTTTCGTGTTCTGTTGCAAAACGTTTTTCTATGATGTGCTTGTGCCCTAAATGCATAAGACCCTGAAACTCTAACAGAAACCCCCAAAGTGCTCGTTGACTTTTGTCACAACGCCTCCTTGTTCTTTAGAAGGGAAGCGTTACAGAATACAGACCGATTTCTCAGGTTTCTAATTCAGGACCTTCATTTGGCTGGCAGGGTGCCTTCTGGCTCTCAACAGCGCCTATGAAACCCTGCGTGCTGACGGCCAGCTTCGGTTTCACTAAATACAATACCACCACAACCGTTGGAGTGGGTGACATACAAATTGCTGAATTGTCTTTTTAATGGCTGGAACCCACACACACTCAATTAATCTCTAGAAGGGCTGAGAATCCCAACTGCTGCGAACAGATGTGATTATTTTTAGGCTTATACAGTTGTCAGATCACAAAATACTGTGTGCTCACATAGATAGGCGTACAGTATATCACAAAAGTGAGTACACCCCTCACATTCTTGTAAATATTTGAGTCTATTTTAATGTTACAACACTGAAGAAATGACACTTTGCTACAATGTAAAGTAGTGAGTGTACAGCTTGTATAACAGTGTAAATTTGCTGTCCCCTAAAACTAACTCAACACACAGCCATTAATGTCTAAACCGCTGGCAACAAAAGTGAGTACACCCCTAAGTGAAAATACAAGGTCTCAGGTGTGAATGGGGAGCAGGTGTGTTAAATTTGGTGTCATCGCTCTCACACTCCCTCATACTGACTGGTCACTTGAAGTTCAATATGGCACCTCATGGCAAAGAACTCTATGAGGATCTGAAAAAAAGAATTGTTGCTCTACATAATGATGGCATAGGGTACAAGAAGATTGCAAAGACCCTGAAACTGAGCTGCAGCACGGTGGCCAAGACTATACAGCGGTTTAACTGGACAGGTTCCACTCAGAACAGGCCTCACCATGGTCGACCAAAGAAGTTGAGTGCACGTGCTCAGCGTCATATCCAGAGGTTGTCTTTGGGAAATAGACGTATGAGTGCTGCCAGCATTGCTGCAGACATTGAAGGGGTGGGGGGTCAGCCTGTCAGTGCTCAGACCATACACCGTACACTGCATCAAAGTGGTATGCATGGCTGTCGTCCCAGAATGAAGCCTCTTCTAAAGATGATGCACAAGAAAGCCCGCAAACAGTTCGCTGAAGACAAGCAGACTAAGGAAATGGATTACTGGAACCATGTCCTGTGGTCTGATGAGACCAAGATAAACTTATTTGGTTCAGATGGTCTCAAGTGTGTGTGGCGGCAACCAGGTGAGGAGTACAAAGACAAGTGTGTCTTGCCTACAGTCAAGCATGGTGGCGGGAGTGTCATGGTCTGGGGCTGCATGAGTGCTGCCAGCACTGGGGAGCTACAGTTCATTGAGGGAACCATGAATGCCAACATGTACTGTGACATACTGAAGCAGAGCATGATCCCCTCCCTTCGGAGACTGGGCCGCAGGGCAGTATTCCAACATGATAACGACCCCAAACACACCTCCAAGACGACCACTGCCTTGCTGAGGGTAAAGGTGATGGACTGGCCAAGCATGTCTCAAGACCTAAACCCTATTGAGCATCTGTGGGGCATCCTCAAACGGAAGGTGGAGGAGTGCAAGGTCTCTAACATCCACCAGCTCCGTGATGTCGTCATGGAGGAGTGGAAGAAGACTCCAGTGGCAACCTGTGAAGCTCTGGTGAACTCCATGCCCAAGAGGGTTAAGGCAGTGCTGGAAAATATAATATTCCATACAGGAAACCAGGCCGAGGATCTCTAGATTAATTCCACCGCATTGCTCAGAGTCTGAAAGAGACAGCATCCTACTGAAATGGAATAATGTTCTTTAATAAGAGCCTTTTCCCCCTCATGTTGCAGGAGCTGAACAAAAGCAGTGAGATGTGAATAGATATGCTAAATCAATAATGGATCAGAATTTTTAAAAACCTAGGCTGCATTTCCCACCTAAAAATAAGTCAGAATCAGGTGACTTAAAAAAAATGTCCAATCCAACATTTACAGGTGCAAACTCTTCATTTAGCCAAAGCTAAAAACACAGGAATGACATTCCCTAACACTTTTAAACTGTAGGACTATAGCCTCAAGTGGGCACTGGTATGTCCCTTTACACAGCCCTTGAAGCGTCCAGACAGCATTCTGAGGTAATGGATACGTGAAACTGATGATGACCATGCTGCCATGGAGACGAGTGTGACTGTGCATCTTAATAGGCTACTTCTTCACACTCAGCAGGGCCTCCATTCAGTTATTAATTCCCAGCTCCGGTCTAGACAAACGGCCATACCTTACTGGTGTGAACGGCACACAATAGTCTGCCCAACAACACCTCGGATTGGCTTTTAACACACTGTATTTTGCATTGTCATTCTGAAGATTTCTTTACACAAGAATGCAGTTCTGCTGGTCTTTATTAGAGATCTACCTATATGGGATTTTTGGGTCCGATACCGATTTTAGGGAGGCAAAAGTCACCGATTTATACTGATAAATCTGCCAATATATCATTTTTAGAAATGGAATGAAAAATACATTTTTTTATACAAATTGTGCTCCAAAAGATTAAAACATATTCTAAATTATGATTTATTAACTAAATAAAAATGTACATTTTATCTGTGGTTTACAGCAGTGGTTCCCAACCAGGGGTACTAGGACCCCTGGGGTTACTTGGCCTATCCACAGGGGGTACTTGAGAAGACTCATGAGACCATAGGACTACTGGTAAAATGCACATGAGGGGATACTTCAGAGGTACTCAGGGCAGAGTAAAATGCAATTGGTGGTACAATAACTGAAATAGGTTGGGAACCACTGGTTTACAGGATATCCACTGACCATAAGCTATCTGTTCCTTACAACAATATGTTCTTACAGAAACCATATGTACATTACACTGATTCTCAATACAACATGTATTGGCTGTACATTTCAACTGCAAATGGCATGTGCTAATGACTAAAAGCGTTTAAGCAGGCAAATGCTTACTAGCTAGCGTTAGCTACTTATCTCATCATAAATACAGGCACGTGGCCTAAATGACAGATCTGTGCAAACTCTTGTTTTTACAGATTGCAGAAAACTAACTAAATAAGCCCACTAGCTAACATAATAGACCCAGACAGTAACAGGCTTATTTTTGTATCAAGGACAAGTGTTCACTTTGGCATCAGTCCAGTGTTAGCACATAATTGGCACAGACAGCTAGCTACCTTGCTGGCATACATTGCTGGCTACCTGGCTAACTACCATGCTGGCTGGCTAACTACTATGCTGGCTAACTAGCCAGCTAATGTTAAGAATGTGATGAGGACAGGGCTGCTTGCTTGGTGAAGTGTACTTTAGATTATTTACTTATTCAAATATGCTGGCTGTGGAAAACTACTCACTGTCAAACCATCATAACTACCATCTCTCACGTTGTGACCTAGGCCTAAATGCTGGAGAAAAAAAAATGACTGCAAATGAGCAGACGTACAGTTGAAGTCGGAAGTTTACATACACTTAGGTCGGAGTCATTAAAACTTGTTTTTCAACCCCTCCACAAATTTCTTGTAAACACATTAGTTTTGGGAAGTCAGTCAGGACATCTACTGTGTGTATGACACAAGTAATTTTTCCAACAATTGTTTACAGACAGATTATTTACATATACTAAGTTGACTGTGCCTTTAAACAGCTTGGAAAATTCCAGAAAATTATGTCACGGCTTTAGAAGCTTCTGATAGGCTTATTGACATCATTTGAGTCAATTGGAGGTGTACCTGTGGATGTATTTCAAGGCCTACCTTCAAAGTCAGTGACTCTTTGCTTGACATCATGGGAAAATCAAAAGAAATCAGCCAAGACCTCAGAAAAAAAAATAGACCTCCACAAGCCTGGTTCATCCTTGGGAACAATTTCCAAACGCATGAAGGTACCACGTTCATCTGTACAAACACCATGGGACCACACAGCCGTCATACCGCTCAGGAAAGAGACGCGTTCTGTCTCCTAGAGATGAAGGTGTAAAAAGTGCAAATCAATCCCAGAACAGCAGCAAAGGACCTTGTGAAGATGCTGGAGGAAACAGGTACAAAAGTATCTACAGTCACAGTAAAAGTCCTATTTCGACATTACCTGAAAGGCCACTCAGCAAGGGAGAAGCCACGGCTCTAAAACCGCCATAAAAAAGCCAGACTACGGTTTGCCACGGCACATGGGGATAAAAAAAATTACTTTTTGGAGAAATGTCCTCTGGTCTGATGAAACAAAAATAGAACTGTTTGGCCGTAGAACATCACACCAACCGTGAAGCACGGGGTGGCAGCATCATGTTGTGGGGGTGCTTTGCTGCAAGAGGGACTGGTGCACTTCACAAAATAGATGCCATCATGAGGGAGGAAAATTATGTGGATATATTGAAGCAACATCAAGACATCAATCATTCAGGAAGTTCCAGCTTGGTCGCAAATGGGTCTTCCAAATGGACAATGACACCCAAGCACACTTCCAAAGTTGTGGCAAAATGGCTTGAGGACAACAAAGTAAAGGTATTGGAGTGGCCATCACAAAGCCCTGACCTCAATCCTATAGAAAATTTGTGGGCAGAACTGAAAAAGAGTGTGCGAGCAAGAAGGCCTACAAACCTGACTCAATTACACCAGCTCTGTCAGGAGGAATGGGACAAAATTCACCCCACTTATTGTGGGAAGCTTGTGGAAGGCTACCCGAAACATTTGAACCAAGTTAAACAATTTAAAGGCAATGTTACCAAATACAATTAGTTGAGTATATGTAAACGTCTGACCCACTGGGAATGTGATGAAAGAAATAAAAGCGGAAATAAATCACTCTACTATTATTCTGACATTTCACATTCTTAAAATAAAGTGGTGATCCTAACTGACAGGGAATTTTTACTATAATTAAATGTCAAGAATTGTGAAAAACTGAGTTTAAAATGTATTTGGCTAAGGTGTATGTAAACTTCCGACTTCAACTGTATGTGTATTTTATGTACATAATATCACAATTTAATCTGTGGAACCGATTCATCAGTCAGGCTCTAGTCTTTATATCAATTGAATCGGTTTATTCTTTGGACAAAATATAACTTATCACTGTTTTCCTAGGGATGTGACAGTTTTAGTATAATAGTGTAATTGACGAATATGGATATAGACAGTCATTAATTATTATTATTTAAAAAGATGACACGTGCTGTTGAGTCTGTTTCATCGGTAACGTTAACTTTTTACAAAGTTATGAAACTTTTCAGCTTCTTGTTTCAGCAAGGTGTTGTAGCAAACAACCCTACGACCAGAAAAGCCACTGCTTATTTAACTTCAGTCTGTTTTAACCAGGCAATGGCATTGTGTCCTTTGTAGACAAAACAGCAACACTAAGGCACGGGATGGGTAACTTAATACTGAGCGTGATCAGTGAGACAATCAAAACAGGCTGTTCCCAGACACCCACGCTGAGCTTAACATGACAGCGGCGGTGCTGAGTGAAAGAGCGAGTGAGAGAGATCACCATTTCCTCAGGAGGAGAGTGCAGTTACAGATCATTCAGATAGAAATGCACTGGTGTAGAACGGCCATGAGTATCTGTCATGTAGAATAAGGCATAGGCCTATTTGTCAGCTCTCGTCATTAGGTCTGCATTTCTACCTGCGAAGTGCTAGGCTTATCATTGTACCACACTGAATAAGCTCCAGTTCCCACCTGACCTCCCCTTCATCGGCTGAGCTATCATTTCCCAGCAGTCTCTGCTCTCAAGCGGTTGGCACCACACACACACGTGACGCAGGCGGGCGCAGCACCATGACCAATCTGTGAAGGTCACCTCACCAGTTAGGCAGGGCTGCTGGCCACAGCCTGCCAGCGGAGTGGGCACCACCATCCTGCCACTGGGAAGCCACCGGCCTCTTGCCCATGCCTGGCTCAACACAGCACCACAGTCCGGGAAACAAACAAACAAACAAAAACACACGCACAACTCTTCAAAAGTTTGCGGTCACTTAGAAATGTCCTTGTTGTTTTTTGTCCATTAAAATAACATCAAATTGATCCAACATACAGTGTAGACATTGTTAATGTTGTAAATGACTATTGTTGCTGGAAACTGATTATTTTTTTATGGAATATCTACATAGGCATACGGAGGCCCATTATCAGCAACCATCACTCCTGTGTTCCAATGGCACATTTTGTTAGCTAATCCAAGTTTATCATTTTAAAAGGCTAATTGATCATTAGAAAACCCTTTTGCAATTATGTTAGCACAGCTGAAAAGTGTTGTGCTGATTAAAGAACCAATAAAACTGGCCTTCTTTAGACTAGTTGAGTATCTGGATCATCAGCATTAATGGGTTCAATTACAGGCTCTAAATGGCCAGAAACAAAGAACTTTCTTCTGAAACTCGTCAGTCTATTCTTGTTCTGAGAAATTACGGCTATTCCATACGAAAGATTGCCCAGAAACTGAACATATTGTACAACGCTGTGTACTATCTCCTTCACAGAACAGCACAAACTGGCTCTAACCAGAATAGAAAGAGTGGGAGGCCCCGGTGAACAACTGAGCAAGAGGACAAGTACATTAGAGTGTCTAGTTTAAGAAACAGACGCCTCACAAGTCCTCAACTGGCAGCGTCATTAAATAGTGCCTGCAAATTACCAGTCTCAATGTTAACAGTGAAGAGGCAACTCTGGGATGCTGGCCTTCTAGGCAGAGGTCCAGTGTGTGTTCTTTTGCCCATCTTATCTTTTCATTGGCCCGTCTGAGATATGGCTTTTTCTTTGCAACTCTGCCTAGAAGGCCAGCATCGCAGTCGCCTCTTCACTGTTGATGTTGAGACTGGTGTTTGCGGGTACTATTTAATGAAGCTGCCAGTTGAGGACTTGTGAGGTGTGTGTTTCTCAAACTAGACACTCTGATATACGATGCTATTGCCTCAAACTAGAGGCAATAGCATCGTATATCACAATGTTTTATGGGCACATAATCACAATAGAACAAAGGTTGACATCGCCTCAACCCTACACACAGTTGTGTGGGTTGTTTACCCCTTACTGTGTGTTGCGTTCCAACAGAGTACAGACCAACGTTTCTGTTCTCTTCACCTCCTCTGAATAAAGAGGCAGTTGACTGCACTGCAGCGCACAGTAAATCAAACATGGTTTCCTCTCGGCTGCTCTCCTAGGGCAGGCACATTTCAGACAACCCCTCGGGCTCTGTTTTTTTTAACCGACTCTGCTGCTCACTCCTGTAAGCCTATGGAGAGCCGAGCAGTTAAACTGATTGGGATACTGTATTAGACAGTGATCATCTTAACCCCAAACCCGTTCAGGTCAAGCAGCAGTAAAACAGTCAGGACTAGTAGGTACAGTAAAGCACTCACTTTCACAGTCAAGCTTTCCCAAACAAGTGTCTCATCTCAAAAACAACAGTGATGAAGACAACAATACTCAGAAACATGAATTCATTATGTATTAAGATGATAGTTACAATAGAGACTGACTTTATTTTTCCCAGAGGAACCTTCGTTTGTGGACTTGTGGCTTTCAGATTACAACAAGTTAGGCCTATCAGTTAACCAACACAGCCGTTGGAAAGATGGGTAAATTAAATATAAAGATTATCTGTAATAGCTGCCGACTGTTTGTCTGCATGTAAGGAATAACCTAAATCAGGACAAGCATAGCAACAAGTGACCATTTAACTAAATCATAGCAATACATCCCCCCCCTCATCCCCAGAGATTCAGAAAGCAGCTAATATCCTGGTCTGCTGATTATGTTTGAAATCGACCAGAGCAGAAACAGAAGAGCACTTGATCCTGGGTGTCATTAGATCTCAGTATGGATGCTAGGACATTAATCATTTGACTGGAGCAGAATGTCATGAAAACCTATAAAGTACTGAACCGTCCTGCAGCACATCCTGTAACACAGGAGGTAGACTTCCTTAAAGCTGCAATATATCACTTTTTGTGTGACCTAACCAAATTCACGTAGAAATGTGAGTTACAAATCTGTAATTGTCATTGAAAGCAAGTCTAAGAAGCGGTAGATCTGTTATATGTGCGCTATATCAATGCATCCCGTTACTAAGTCTAGTTTTTGAGTCTTTTACTTTCAAAACAGCAGAAAATGCTATATTTGTAGTTATGGGAAGAGATATTTCACAGCGGTTTAGATGGTACAATGACTCTCTACACTAGGGGTATTTTTACCCTACGAGGTCCAAAACCTGCTGGTTCTGTTCTACCTGATAATTAATTGCACCAACCTGGTGTGCCAGGTCAAAATCAGTCCCTGATTAGAGGCGAACAATGGAAGAAAGCAGTGGAACTGGCTTGGAGGGCCAGAGTTGAGTTTGAGGGCTCTACACTATAGTTGCTTGTTTTGTCACATACACTGAAATTAGGGGCACTATTAGAATTTTTGCAACCAGGAAATGACGGAGCGATATCTGCAATGTTGTATAAACAAAGACCACGTAGAATGACTAGGTTATTTATATGATATAAACAGTACTAATGAAGGCATTAAATCCAGTCCCAAGTTAAAAGCTCCCATTTGTGTTCCTCCATGGCTAAGCTGAACAAAGCAACTATTTGCTTTTAATAGAAAGTTGTGTAGTATACAAGCCAGTGTTAAAATACTGACTGCTGTATTTGTAAAAGCCCAAGCTTTTCCATATGCCTTGACAAAGTGAGATACATATGATTCAATCTACAGCATAATCAAGTGATGAAAGGCTTAATTACAAGCTCTACCTTGCACTTCAAAGGAATCATTAACAGCTCATCTCTTTGATACAAAAACAAGCACCAAGGTGAGGCAATCTTCAATCCCTCTAAAAAATACTAACACGTTCGAAGCGAATATTAGCCTACGTCTCAATACAGAATTCTCTAGTGATGTGACATTTTTCAAGGAAAACAAGGCTTTAAAAAAATCTGAAGCTTTGGATTTTCCAAACCATTTAAACAGAAGATGGTTGTATTAGGCTATACTGCGGTGTTAGCCTAAGTCAGTTCGAGCCGAACACAGCGACCACAGTGAGTTGGTGGCACAAAGGGGGGGGGGGCAGTGGTGTGTGTATTATGTACAGGCCGTGAGGAGCAGGACCCCTTTAATCAGAGAGACTTAGTGTTCCGCAGCTCTGGGCGAAACCATCAACAATCCCACCTCCGTCCCATCCCTCCATCCCCTACAGCCTTGCCCGATGATGGGGTCCCAACGATTTATCTTGCCAGCAGCAAAGCATGCCACTGGAGCAAAGCTCCTTTCAAGCAGATTTATACTCCCCAAGAGCTGCAGCGAAGGCACTTGACAGAGCTCTTTATAAAAAGGCAAGGAAGCCAGCGGCTCACCTCTGCTAACTGCAGTCCCAATGGCCGTTTGATAGTCAGGATAATAAGCTAAGCAGGGAGGTGAACAGAAACAGAAACCCAATATCACCTCAATTAAACCTGCCAGTCTGTCCTCCATCTTAATCAAAAGTCTTCATTACCAAGGGGATAAGAAAGAGCCAACCTCCAAGAGAAGATACTAAACATCAAAAGCTGAATGCTTTATGTTTGTTTTCATGGCACCAACCATAACTTTACCTGTAGCTGAGCCAAATTCCTTAGAGTATACTGTAGAGAATGTGGACTACGTTTGTAATTACAGAGTACACTGGACTGTTTCCAAGGGGATTTCTGGGTGTTTGAATAAATCTCCTGGGTTGTAAGAGAAGCACTCTTTCAAATCTACTCAGAGGATTGCAGTCAAGGCAGTATTGAGCAACCCAATCACTGAACTATAGGAAGTTAGGAACGCATAGTGAGCTAGCTCTCACAGTGGAAAGTGTGGGGAAAGTGTTTTCATGCTTATCCACAAAGGACTCTTCACATCTTAACATGTCCACAAAATATTTTCATTGATAATACAATATAACTACAAATGTGAAAATGTAACATTGCTTTATGTATAAAAAATATAAAAAGACTGCAAATTATCCAAATATAGATAGTCAAAAGACCATCAAAAGATATAGGCTGTACATAACAAATTGAGATATTGATTTTTTTTTTAATGGCAGGTGGGAGCTACAACTCCTAAAACTAGGCAATACCATGCAGTGTCAACCGGAGCCATGCATTTTAGATTCGTACAGATTATCCATACTCATTCGATTTGGGGAAGAAAAGGTTAACACCTCTAGCTAGCTAGCTAGAAACATTTTAAACAGCAATTCTAGCGACATAGCCGGTAGTGTTCCTTCTATCATATCAAGCCATGGATCAAATTCAAAAGAATGTTAGCTATTATTATTATTAAATCGATGCAACCAGAGCTATAATTCTGTATCATCATGAAACAAAAATACATTGTTGACAACAAAAACTGCACTGGCTGGTTTGTTATTGTTGCTGCAATAACTGTCAATGACAGGTAGGCTATAACATGGCTAGCTAGCTACTCTCGTCTGACATAGCACTGATATAATCGACAACAGACCATTTTAGCAAGAAAGGAAGTAGCTCTGCTCATAACTAGACACTATGTTTTTAGGGCTAGCAAGGAAGCCAGTATGTTTGCATTTCAACGGTTTTAAACAACCAGGTTAGTTGACTCGCTGACAAGCGAACCATTGTATTGTTATGACAGGTCAGATTGATTATTAGCGCTGCGGTATGCGATGCTTTACTAGCTCGCATTAGCTGTCACATGCAGTAGTTTCTCGGCTAGCCAACTAACGTTAGCTATCTCAGGGAACTAACAATAACATTACTGTAATGGCTGTTAACGAGAGATATGACATGAAACGCAAACAAACTGAAATAGCTAGCTAGGTATGAGTCTGGCTTTTTGGTCATCCTTCCGTCATTGAGCAGCACTTCTAACCGCAGTAACAAGTCGCTCGTAGTACGATTGGGATAATACAGCGTCTCTGCAATGAAAATGCTATGTTGTGGAAATCATATTACAGCTTACCTTTCGGATAGTAGAGTGCCCCAAATTGACTTCAGGACTCAGGTTTTGTGTTATACTGATATGATAACAAATGCTACAGGATTCCGTATGAATGGACAGTTACTGTAGCTTGCTATGATTTTCCGCTCGAGCCTTTTCTATCGCTCTGCCACTTCCAGCACCTTGTCCTAACGCAAAGGCTATTTAGGGATCCTCTGAATGTTGACATCTCCTGGGGAAAAAAAGAGAGCAATATTTACCTTTATGATAAAATGATAAGCATACATTGAATTACATGTTACATCGGTGCAATTTTATTCATATTTAGAACCTTGTTTATTTTATATTTCGCATACACCATACACAAATAGGGGAAAACGATATGCATAAACTATTTATGTGGTCAATAATTCAATGATAACTGAAACGATATATTATTTATATAGTTTTCTTGCTTTCATGATATGTTCATTATAAGTAGCTGAATCTACACATCAGCCCAAGGCTGCGTAGTGTCGTAGGACAACAAAATCACCATTCTCCCTTGAAAAGGTGAACAAAAGACTAAAAGACAAGCTTAGGGATTGCTGCCATCTGCTGGCTTTTTGTATACTGAAAGTAAGCGTTATGGTCACCGTCGTTCACTTCACACTTATGTCACACACTGGGTGCTACATTGGGTGCGTCACTTGATTCAGAAATGATCATCTATTTTAGCTGATAGAGTGTAAAGAAATCAAAACTGTTGATCTGGGAGGCCCACTAGAGGGTATCCACAGAACAGTTTATTATGCCAATATTATGGGGACATGAATTAGAACATGTGAGGGAAAGGTTTTTTAATAACAGGATGTGAAATGGCACACCAATCCTCCTTTACCTTCACCTGGTTGATAATAGGCTATAGGTTTGTAGATTACTTGTCCAGCCTTTAAATTAGTGCATTGACTTGAATGATTATGATTTTATAGCAGTCTATCACAAACAACAACATTCATGATTGGCTCTGCCCACTTAAGAATATTAACAGTGAAAAGAGTTCAATATATTATATTGTATTAATAAACACAAATTTGATGTTTTCCCGCCAAAATACAGCAACATTCCTGGCCTACTCTCTTATCTAATCCATAGCAAGTGACACATTGATATTCAAACTAGTTTATTACAAGATTATTTTAGATTTGCTTAATATTTTTGATTTTGATGATGTTTTTGTTTTTTTAAATGTGGGGAGCATAACCACAGTCCTTCAGGCCCAGACATTGGCAACCCATCCATATCACATTGATATTCTAATTGTTAGGCTGTGGACCACATTATGAAAGCACTCCATCTTCAAAGGAAGTATAAATTACAGATAAGCCCCCTCCCAAAGCTCAGAATTATTGTATCAGAGGATTTCTTAATGTCTTTGCCCCTCTCGATTCAAAGACATACTTCTATGAAGAGGCCCCTCTCAAATTTGAGAGGAGAATGTCTTGTACTTTCCATTGAAATCCAAAGAGGCACCAAATAAAACCTGCGGGTGTAGTAGGCCTTGTGCACCTTACTCAAAATGGACAGCATTTAGTCAGGATCATTAGGAGATGATTATGATAAGACATTATTAGGAAGTCATACATGCTCTTTATGACAAGTCTTACATTGCATTATAACTGCATCACAATGCATTAAATGCTTTAAGTAAAGTGTTACCAAAGTTCAATCTAATCCAAACTAAGTGTAAAGTAGAGCACCTACTGCATCAATTGGTAGCTACCAGCAAGTTAACCTGTAGGAAACTGGGTCCCATTGGAATGTTAATGATACTATCTATGGCCACTAACCATCTCTGCTGCATATTCCCCCTCAATGCAATAATGACTCATGGCTCAGAGCCTCAGACACATTCACTGAACAATTCATGCAGAGGGCTCATAATAATTTGTCATGGTAAGTACCCGCCCTCTGTGAAATCTGAGTAAATCATGTTGCTCCTCAGCATAGAAATATAATCTATTAATCTTCTAATCATGATCTTATTATCTAGTCATTCTGTGCCAGTTGGGAAGTTGATTGACTATATCAGAGGTGATTGTAATTGTAACGGAATTGAGTCAATTCAGAAAAGCAAACGATAGGCCTACTATGATCATCTTTCTTTTGTGCAGTGGACATGGTCCCTATTTGTGCATTATTTTTCACCAGAGCCCTGATCAAAAGTAGTGCACTATGCAGGGAATTGGGTGCCATTTGGGACACAGACATGATTGTGACCGTTTTACTTTTCATCAGCCTAAATATACTGTATTATATCCAGGGAATTATGGTAATTTACAACTTTGGATAACCCTAATCATCCTGTAACACATCTTGTAACTGACACATAATCAGACAGAGGTTACAGTCAGTGGCAACTCATCATTTATGGCAGGTGTTTTACATGTTTTGCATGTTATTTTGCCAATTAATACGTGTCACGTATCAGTTTGTAAACAATGTAAAAAAATATATATATATATATATACAGTGCCTTGCGAAAGTATTCGGCCCCCTTGAACTTTGCAACCTTTTGCCACATTTCAGGCTTCAAACATAAAAATATAAAACTGTATTTTTTTGTGAAGAATCAACAACAAGTGGGACACAATCATGAAGTGGAACGACATTTATTGGATATTTCAAACTTTTTTAACAAATCAAAAACTGAAAAATTGGGCGTGCAAAATTATTCAGCCCCTTTACTTTCAGTGCAGCAAACTCTCTCCAGAAGTTCAGTGAGGATCTCTGAATGATCCAATGTTGACCTAAATGACTAATGATGATAAATACAATCCACCTGTGTGTAATCAAGTCTCCGTATAAATGCACCTGCACTGTGATAGTCTCAGAGGTCCGTCAAAAGCGCAGAGAGCATCATGAAGAACAAGGAACACACCAGGCAGGTCCGAGATACTGTTGTGAAGAAGTTTAAAGCCGGATTTGGATACAAAAAGATTTCCCAAGCTTTAAACATCCCAAGGAGCACTGTGCAAGCGATAATATTGAAATGGAAGGAGTATCAGACCACTGCAAATCTACCAAGACCTGGCCGTCCCTCTAAACTTTCAGCTCATACAAGGAGAAGACTGATCAGAGGTGCAGCCAAGAGGCCCATGATCACTCTGGATGAACTGCAGAGATCTACAGCTGAGGTGGGAGACTCTGTCCATAGGACAACAATCAGTCGTATATTGCACAAATCTGGCCTTTATGGAAGAGTGGCAAGAAGAAAGCCATTTCTTAAAGATATCCATAAAAAGTGTCGTTTAAAGTTTGCCACAAGCCACCTGGGAGACACACCAAACATGTGGAAGAAGGTGCTCTGGTCAGATGAAACCAAAATTGAACTTTTTGGCAATAATGCAAAACGTTATGTTTGGCGTAAAAGCAACACAGCTGAACACACCATCCCCACTGTCAAACATGGTGGTGGCAGCATCATGGTTTGGGCCTGCTTTTCTTCAGCAGGGACAGGGAAGATGGTTAAAATTGATGGGAAGATGGATGGAGCCAAATACAGGACCATTCTGGAAGAAAACCTGATGGAGTCTGCCAAAGACCTGAGACTGGGACGGAGATTTGTCTTCCAACAAGACAATGATCCAAAACATAAAGCAAAATCTACAATGGAATGGTTCAAAAATAAACATATCCAGGTGTTAGAATGGCCAAGTCAAAGTCCAGACCTGAATCCAATCGAGAATCTGTGGAAAGAACTGAAAACTGCTGTTCACAAATGCTCTCCATCCAACCTCACTGAGCTCGAGCTGTTTTGCAAGGAGGAATGGGAAAAAATGTCAGTCTCTCGATGTGCAAAACTGATAGAGACATACCCCAAGCGACTTACAGCTGTAATCACAGCAAAAGGTGGCGCTACAAAGTATTAACTTAAGGGGGCTGAATAATTTTGCACGCCCAATTTTTCAGTTTTTGATTTGTTAAAAAAGTTTGAAATATCCAATAAATGTCGTTCCACTTCATGATTGTGTCCCACTTGTTGTTGATTCTTCACAAAAAAATACAGTTTTATATCTTTATGTTTGAAGCCTGAAATGTGGCAAAAGGTCGCAAAGTTCAAGGGGGCCGAATACTTTCGCAAGGCACTGTATATATATATTATTGAGTTAATAAAGCGGCATACAAACATGGTCTCTTTTTTGCTTTCTTGAGTAAGCCAGCTCCAAAATGCAGGTGTTTCAGCCTAGCTCAGTGCTTTCTGTGGTGGTGGGGCAGCCAACAGAAAATACAGAGAGCATGGGTTGGTAATGTTCTCTAGTTGCGCCGTGATTGGCTCAGTGTTCTGTCACTCATGGGGACACTACGAGCCATACCATACCATATCATAGAGTTACATTAGAAGTGCACACCCAAGAAGGCTCAAGGTCATTGGCCACAGATAAAATTATGTCAAATCCCATGATATCTACCATAGCTTTGATTAGACTGATCACGTCAACAGCAAGCTAGCAGTCATCATCATGAATCAAGTTGACAATTTACTGGCAAATAATTTTCAATCCTTGTCATATGAAGATAAATTATGAAGAGAAAATATGGATAAAACATATCGGTGCTCATCGGCCATTGGACATAAACATTACACAACAAGTTGGAAGTCAATGAGTGGTTTGGAAGAAATCAGTGGCTAACTGCAAGCGTTGCAAAGCAATCACTAGCCGGCTGGCTATTCAGTGGAGTGGGTGTGTGGTCCAAGTCTGGGTTTAAGGGTCTCTTTTCCAAGCTTAAAATGATAAACATTCAACATTGGCCATGCTGTCAATTCAGCATGACTTCTGCCGCGTACAAAACAACTGGAAACACGGGAACTGGGAAATCTCAAACTTCAGAGTTCAAGACAACTGGGAACTTGGAAAAAAACTAGCTCCGACTGGGAAAATACATTTTGAACGGTCATCTAACTTGGAATTCCAAGTCGGGAACTCAGGCCTCTTACTAGAGCTCCGGCCTGAAGATCACTGACGTCATGATTCAACCTTGTTTTTTTCCCCCCGAGTTCCCAGTTGTCTTGAAAGCACAATAAATCCAGAGAATCCCAGACTATGATCACAAAGTTTGATGACAAAATTTGCCCATGCCACCTTCCTGTTCAAGTGAGCACTGTACGACAAGGTGAGTCCAAGAATGTATTGAATGCTGCTGCATAAATGATGTTATATGCCAAGGAGAAATGTATACTGTAAGGGAATACCCCCCTGAATTGTACAAAAATGAATGTCAAAATATTGGCATTGGACAAACCATGTACACGATGTCCAATACCACCCAAAGCGGCGTTGATTCGTGCAAAGTATATGGCAAATGCCATATGGCAATTGCCAATTGTAACACCTCAAAAATCCAACAGGGGGCGAGTGCGCTCCACCTGGGTTTTTCATATTGGAAATGCAACCCAAGTCAACATCCAAAAGAAAAATTTTGAAAAAATGATATTTTTTTCAAAAACTTTTTACCCCTTAAAAAAGTGCTTTCTGGGCCTTTTTTCGAATTTCTTTCGCTTTTTTTGTCAATTACACATGTGTAAGAACTGTGTGAATATACTTTTGTCCAATTTTGATATCAAATTTTTTTTTTTTTAATTACATGCGCATAAGGCATATGTTTTGTCCATTTGCAATATGATTTCATAGGAAGTCAAAAGTCAAAAGTCAAAAATGTCAAAATTTGGTAAAAAACTTCACACATCCTTAAAAAAGTGCTTTCTGGACCGTTTTTCAAAATTCTTTCAATTTTTATGTCAATTACACATGTATAAGAACTTTATCAACATACTTTAGTCATACTTTATTATCATTTTTTTTTTTTTTTACTAGTGCATAAGGCATATGTTTTCTCCATTTGGAATATGATTTCATAGGAAGTCAAAAGTCAAAGTCAAAAGTAACGATTTTCCTCCGTGCAACTGGTGATCTGAAATGTGCAACTGGTGATCTGAAATGTGCAACTGGTGATCTGAAATGTGCAACTGGTAACCCCAAAAAAAATAATTTGATTCTATGTTTCCTTACTTTTTCAAAGTCACTGTGCATTTGCAATATGTTTTAATGGGCAGGTACCATCACGAATTTGTCATGCTATAAAAATCCTGCAGGAATGTGAAATTGACTGGCCCGATGAACTCGGGATGGCTTTGCAGTGATTCTGGGTCATCTCAATCGCTCGTTTGGGTTGATTTCAGAATGTCGCTTTTGGTGATGTTTTTTCACTATAGAATCATATTGCAAATGCACGTGCAACTGGTCACCCCAAAAAAAAATGTTTAGATTTTTTTTGTTTATGTTTCCTTACTTTTTCAAAGTCACTGTGCATTTGCAATATGTTTTTTCACTATAGAATCATATTGCAAATGCACATGCAACTGGTCATCCCCCCAAAAAAAATTTAGATTTTTTTTGTTTATGTTTCCTTACTTTTTCAAAGTCACTGTGCATTTGCAATATGTTTTTTCACTATAGAATCATATTGCAAATGCACGTGCAACTGGTCATCCCCCCCCAAAAAAAATAGATTTTTTTTGTTTATGTTTCCTTACTTTTTCAAAAGTCACTGTGCATTTGCAATATGTTTTTTCACTATAGAATCATATTGCAAATGCACGTACAACTGGTCACCCCCCAAAAAAAATTTTGGATTTTTTTTGTTTATGTTTCCTTACTTTTTCAAAGTCACTGTGCATTTGCAATATGTTTTTTCACTATAGAATCATATTGCAAATGCACGTTCAACTGGTCACCCCCCCAAAAAAATTTGGATTTTTTTTGTTTATGTTTCCTTACTTTTTCAAAGTCACTGTGCATTTGCAATATGTTTTTTCACTATAGAATCATATTGCAAATGCACGTGCAACTGGTCACCCAAAAATAAAAATTTTGGATTTTTTTTGTTTATGTTTCCTTACTTTTTCAAAGTCACTGTGCATTTGCAATATGTTTTTTCACTATAGAATCATATTGCAAATGCACATGCAACTGGTCATCCCCCAAAAAATTTTTTAGATTTTTTTTGTTTATGTTTCCTTACTTTTTCAAAGTCACTGTGCATTTGCAATATGTTTTTTCACTATAGAATCATATTGCAAATGCACGTGCAACTGGTCATCCCCCAAAAAAAAATTTAGATTTTTTTTGTTTATGTTTCCTTACTTTTTCAAAGTCACTGTGCATTTGCAATATGTTTTTTCACTATAGAATCATATTGCAAATGCACGTGCAACTGGTCACCCAAAAATAAAAATTTTGGATTTTTTTTGTTTATGTTTCCTTACTTTTTCAAAGTCACTGTGCATTTGCAATATGTTTTTTCACTATAGAATCATATTGCAAATGCACATGCAACTGGTCATCCCCCCAAAACATTTTTAGATTTTTTTTGTTTATGTTTCCTTACTTTTTCAAAGTCACTGTGCATTTGCAATATGTTTTTTCACTATAGAATCATATTGCAAATGCACATGCAACTGGTCACCCCCCCCCAAAAATTTTAGATTTTTTTTGTTTATGTTTCCTTACTTTTTCAAAGTCACTGTGCATTTGCAATATGTTTTTTCACTATAGAATCATATTGCAAATGCACGTGCAACTGGTCACCCAAAAATAAAAATTTTGGATTTTTTTTGTTTATGTTTCCTTACTTTTTCAAAGTCACTGTGCATTTGCAATATGTTTTTTCACTATAGAATCATATTGCAAATGCACGTGCAACTGGTCATCCCCCCCAAAAAAATTTAGATTTTTTTTGTTTATGTTTCCTTACTTTTTCAAAGTCACTGTGCATTTGCAATATGTTTTTTCACTATAGAATCATATTGCAAATGCACATGCAACTGGTCATCCCCCCCAAAAAATTTTAGATTTTTTTTGTTTATGTTTCCTTACTTTTTCAAAGTCACTGTGCATTTGCAATATGTTTTTTCACTATAGAATCATATTGCAAATGCACGTGCAACTGGTCACCCAAAAATAAAAATTTTGGATTTTTTTTGTTTATGTTTCCTTACTTTTTCAAAGTCACTGTGCATTTGCAATATGTTTCAATGGGCAGGTACCATCACGAATTTGTCATGCTCAAAATTTTTTAGATGTATTTTTTTTTGTTTCTTACTTTTTCAAAGTCACTGTGCATTTGCAATATGTTTTAAAGGGCAGGTACCATCACGAATTTGTCATGCTATAAAAATCTTGCAGGAATGTGAAATTGACTGGCCCGATGAACTCGGGATGGCTTTGCAGTGATTCTGGGTCATCTCAATCGCTCGTTTGGGTTGATTTCAGAATGTCGCTTTTGGTGATGTTTTTTCACTATAGGATCATATTGCAAATGTACAAGAGTCAAGTGGACAAGAGTCCATCAGTCAATTAGATATCATTCTGACCACCAAACTGATACAAACTGACACCAAACCCACTTTTTCCAACTCGTTTAGTAGCCAACTATTACATACTTCAGAGCTGGCCCAAAATTCACAACCCCTTCGGTTCAAACCATAAAAAAACCATAAAACACGTAGTTACGTTCTAGCTGCGGGTCCATTTCTTATGTTATGTGTTGGCCTAGCTGAGGCGACCCCGAATCCCAAGTTTCGGCTCGATAGGTCATTTGGTGTCCGAGAAAAACCCTAATTGGTGCTGAAAATCCACTATTTTCCATGACTTGCTACGGGGTCCTTGAATGAGCTATTGGACAGAAACGTTGGGGTCTGTCTATATGGGCCGAGACGTTTGCAATGCACCTAGTCTTGCGACTCTGGGACATTTCTAAATGTCGTCATTTTCGTGATGCAAAAATGAATTGAAGTTATTTCAAATGTACGAGGCTGTTTCTCGGTCCGAGAACCTTCTAGAGCCACGTAACTCACCACGCACCATCTACGGGAGGTCTAGAACAGGTTTCTAAAGTTTCGGAACTCTAGGTCCGACGGTTCTTTTTTAGCTCCAACAAAGCTAACTATTGGAGCCACTGTCTGTCTCTACGCACCCCAATACGTCCCTCCTTCCAAGTTGTGTTTTAGTGTGATTTTTTTTTCCTTTGAATTTTTTTGGGAAAAATGACTGATTTACAGTTCATGGGGGTTGCCTAATCACACATATGAAGTTTTGGAAAGATCAGACTTTTTTAACCCTTCGAAACAGCCCCTGAGACACCAATTATGGCACTTCCGGTTGGCACAGGAAGTTATAAATCAACACATATCCTCATTGGGGTATGCTGTTACAGAATCCTGAGTTTTAAGTCCTTACGTTAAGAATTGACTGATCTACACAGGGTTGAATGCACTATGTCTATAAAACTGCATGCAGTGTATGGGTAAACACTTTTAGGGGCATTTTAACCACTTCCGGTTGGTCCAGGAAGCTTAGAATCAACACAGGTAGACCTCATAGTGGCCTGATGGACTGGTACCGAAGACAGGTTCATACGGCATTCATAACCCACATAGGCCTCAGGTTGAAATTAGGGGTGCAGGCAATGTATTCCTATGGGGAGAGATGACACTGTAATCTGTGAGATCAAAAAACACTGTTTTACTGTTAAGGGTTAATGCCACACGGTCAAGGTTAGGCTTGTTCAGATCGGGAGGACCTTAGGAACATTCATGTGGTGCAATTTTTCTTCTCACTCTAACGGTTCTCTCACTGTCACCCAAAAGCAAATGACATTGTGGTGCAGGCTTCATTTTGGGCCTACTATTCTAATGCTCGCTGCGCCTAGACCGAGCGAGCTACGGTCAAGCGGGATATCTCGCTGAACTCGGTACGGCCTAGGGATTATGGTAATGCCATTTCCTGCTCTCTGTGTCTTTAAGCACCGCACTTTATCACTCCATCCTTCCTGTGTGTGTGTGAGGGAGCTTTTCTTTGACATCTGTTGGGATTAATGACTGATTTACAGTTCAGAAGGGTTACCTAGTCACACATATGAAGTTTTGGAGAGATGTGACTTTTTTAACCCTTCGAAACAGAGAGTGTGACCCAATTAAAGGCACTTCCGGTTGGCACAGGAAGCTATAAGTAAACACATGTCTTGATTTACATAGCCACTTACAGAATCCCGAGTTTTAAGTCTTTACGTTAAGAATTGACTGATCTACACAGGGTTGAATGCACGATGTCTATCAAACTGCAGGCAGTGTATGGGTAAACACTTTTAGGGGCATTTTAACCACTTCCGGTTGCTCCAGGAAGCTTAGATTCGACACAGGTAGATCTCATAGTGGCCTGATGGACTAGTACCGAAGACAGGTTCATACGGCATTCATAACCCATATAGGCTTCAGGTTGAATTTTGTGGTGCAGGCTATGTATTCCTATGGGGAGAGATGTCACTGTAATCTGTGAGATCAAAAAACCCTGTTTTACTGTGAAGGGTTAATGCCACACGGTCAAGGTTAGGCTTGTTCAGATCGGGAGGACCTTAGGAACATTCATGTGGTGGAATTGTGCTTCTCACCCTAACGGTTCTCTCACTGCCACCCAAAATCAAATGACATTGTGGTGCAGGCTTCATTTTGGGCCTTCTTTTTTTCAAGTTTGCTGCACTCAGAACGAGCTACGGTCAAGCGGGGCGTCTCCTTGAACTCGGCACAGTCTGGAGACTATGGTGATGCCATTTTTTGTGTTGATTTCAGAATGCCATTTTGGTGATGGTCCCTCTCCGTTTAAACATATTGCAAATGTACAAAAGTCAACTAGCAAGTCAGTGTCCATCAGTCAATTAGATGTCATTATGACACCAAATGGATATCAATTGACACCAAACCCACTTTTTCCTACTCATTTAGTAGCCAACTATCACATATGTCAGAGCAGTCCCATAATTCACAGCGCCTTCGGTTTAAAACATAATAAAAAGGTAAAACACATAGTTACGTTCTAGCTGCGGGTCCAGTTCGGACATTATGTGAAGGCCTATGTGAGGCGACCCCGAATCCCGAGTTTCGGCTCGATAGGTCATTTGGTGTCCGAGAAAAACCCTAATTGGTGCTGAAAATCCACTTTTTTCCATGCCTTGCTACGGGGTCCTTGAACGAGCTATCGGACAGGCACGTCGGGGTCCGTCTCTATGGGCCGAGCCGGTTTCAATGCACCTAGCCTTGCGTCTCTGAGACTTTTCTAAACGTCGTCATTTTCGTAATGGTCAAAATGAATTGAAGGTATTGCAAATGTACGAGGCTGTTTCTCGGTCCGAGAACCGTCTAGAGCCACGTAACTCACCACGCACCATCAACCGGAGGTCTAGAACAGGTTTCTAAAGTTTCGGAACTCTAGGTCTGACGGTTCATTTTTAGCTCCAACAAAGCTAACTATTGCAGCCACTGTCTGTCTCTACGCACCCCAATACGTCCCTCCATCCAAGGTGTGTTTTAGTGTGATTTTTTTTTCCTTTGATTTTTTTTGGGAAAAATGACTGATTTACAGTTCATGGGGGTTGCCTAATCACACATATGAAGTTTTGGAAAGATCAGACTTTTTTAACCCCTCGAAACAGCCCCTGAGACACCAGTTATGGCACTTCCGGTTGGCACAGGAAGCTATAAATCAACACATATCCCCATTGGGGTATGCTGTTACAGAATCCTGAGTTTTAAGTCCTTACGTTAAGAACTGACTGATTTACACAGGGTTGAATGCACTATGTCTGTCAAACTGCAGGCAGGGTATGGGTAAACACTTTTAGGGGCATTTTAACCACTTCCGGTTGGTCCAGGAAGCTCAGAATCAACACAGGTAGACCTCATAGTGGCCTGATGGACTGGTACCGAAGACAGGTTCATACGGCATTCATAACCCATATAGACTTCAGGTTGAAATTAGGGGTGCAGGCAATGTATTCCTATGGGGAGAGATGACACTGTAATCTGTGAGATCAAAAAACACTGTTTTACTCTTAAGGGTTAATGCCACACGGTCAAGGTTAGGCTTGTACAGATCGGGAGGACCTTAGGAACATTCATGTGGTGGAATTTTTCTTCTCACCCTAACGGTTCTCTCACTGTCACTCAAAATCAAATGACATTGTGGTGCAGGCTTCATTTTGGGCCTACTATTCTAATGCTCGCTGCGCCTAGACCGAGCGAGCTACGGTCAAGCGGGATATCTCGCTGAACTCGGTACGGCCTAGGGATTATGGTAATGCCATTTCCTGCTCTCTGTGTCTTTAAGCACCGCACTTTATCACTCCATCCTTCCTGTGTGTGTGTGAGGGAGCTTTTCTTTGACATCTGTTGGGATTAATGACTGATTTACAGTTCAGAAGGGTTACCTAGTCACACATATGAAGTTTTGGAGAGATGTGACTTTTTTAACCCTTCGAAACAGAGAGTGTGACCCAATTAAAGGCACTTCCGGTTGGCACAGGAAGCTATAAGTAAACACATGTCTTGATTTACATAGCCACTTACAGAATCCCGAGTTTTAAGTCTTTACGTTAAGAATTGACTGATCTACACAGGGTTGAATGCACGATGTCTATCAAACTGCAGGCAGTGTATGGGTAAACACTTTTAGGGGCATTTTAACCACTTCCGGTTGCTCCAGGAAGCTTAGATTCGACACAGGTAGATCTCATAGTGGCCTGATGGACTGGTACCGAAGACAGGTTCATACGGCATTCATAACCCATATAGGCTTCAGGTTGAATTTTGTGGTGCAGGCTATGTATTCCTATGGGGAGAGATGTCACTGTAATCTGTGAGATCAAAAAACCCTGTTTTACTGTGAAGGGTTAATGCCACACGGTCAAGGTTAGGCTTGTTCAGATCGGGAGGACCTTAGGAACATTCATGTGGTGGAATTGTGCTTCTCACCCTAACGGTTCTCTCACTGCCACCCAAAATCAAATGACATTGTGGTGCAGGCTTCATTTTGGGCCTTCTTTTTTTCAAGTTTGCTGCACTCAGAACGAGCTACGGTCAAGCGGGGCGTCTCCTTGAACTCGGCACAGTCTGGAGACTATGGTGATGCCATTTTTTGTGTTGATTTCAGAATGCCATTTTGGTGATGGTCCCTCTCCGTTTAAACATATTGCAAATGTACAAAAGTCAACTAGCAAGTCAGTGTCCATCAGTCAATTAGATGTCATTATGACACCAAATGGATATCAATTGACACCAAACCCACTTTTTCCTACTCATTTAGTAGCCAACTATCACATATGTCAGAGCAGTCCCATAATTCACAGCGCCTTCGGTTTAAAACATAATAAAAAGGTAAAACACATAGTTACGTTCTAGCTGCGGGTCCAGTTCGGACATTATGTGAAGGCCTATGTGAGGCGACCCCGAATCCCGAGTTTCGGCTCGATAGGTCATTTGGTGTCCGAGAAAAACCCTAATTGGTGCTGAAAATCCACTTTTTTCCATGCCTTGCTACGGGGTCCTTGAACGAGCTATCGGACAGGCACGTCGGGGTCCGTCTCTATGGGCCGAGCCGGTTTCAATGCACCTAGCCTTGCGTCTCTGAGACTTTTCTAAACGTCGTCATTTTCGTAATGGTCAAAATGAATTGAAGGTATTGCAAATGTACGAGGCTGTTTCTCGGTCCGAGAACCGTCTAGAGCCACGTAACTCACCACGCACCATCAACCGGAGGTCTAGAACAGGTTTCTAAAGTTTCGGAACTCTAGGTCTGACGGTTCATTTTTAGCTCCAACAAAGCTAACTATTGCAGCCACTGTCTGTCTCTACGCACCCCAATACGTCCCTCCATCCAAGGTGTGTTTTAGTGTGATTTTTTTTTCCTTTGATTTTTTTTGGGAAAAATGACTGATTTACAGTTCATGGGGGTTGCCTAATCACACATATGAAGTTTTGGAAAGATCAGACTTTTTTAACCCCTCGAAACAGCCCCTGAGACACCAGTTATGGCACTTCCGGTTGGCACAGGAAGCTATAAATCAACACATATCCCCATTGGGGTATGCTGTTACAGAATCCTGAGTTTTAAGTCCTTACGTTAAGAACTGACTGATTTACACAGGGTTGAATGCACTATGTCTGTCAAACTGCAGGCAGGGTATGGGTAAACACTTTTAGGGGCATTTTAACCACTTCCGGTTGGTCCAGGAAGCTCAGAATCAACACAGGTAGACCTCATAGTGGCCTGATGGACTGGTACCGAAGACAGGTTCATACGGCATTCATAACCCATATAGACTTCAGGTTGAAATTAGGGGTGCAGGCAATGTATTCCTATGGGGAGAGATGACACTGTAATCTGTGAGATCAAAAAACACTGTTTTACTCTTAAGGGTTAATGCCACACGGTCAAGGTTAGGCTTGTACAGATCGGGAGGACCTTAGGAACATTCATGTGGTGGAATTTTTCTTCTCACCCTAACGGTTCTCTCACTGTCACTCAAAATCAAATGACATTGTGGGGCAGGCTTCATTTTGGGCCTACTTTTCTAATGGTCGTTGCGCTTAGACCGAGCGAGCTACGGTCAAGCGGGATAGCTCGTTGAACTCAGCACAGTCTGGAGACTATGGTGATGCCATTTTTTGTGTTGATTTCAGAATGCCATTTTGGTGATGGTCCCTCTCCGTTTAAACATATTGCAAATGCACAAAAGTCAACTAGCAAGTCAGTGTCCATCAGTCAATTAGATGTCATTATGACACCAAACCCACTTTTTACTACTCATTTAGTTGCCAACTATCACATATGTCAGAGCAGTCCCATAATTCACAGCGCCTTTAGTTTAAAACATAATAAAAAGGTAAAACACATAGTCACGTTCTAGCTGCGGGTCCAGTTCGGACATTATGTGAAGTCCTATGTGAGGCGACCCCGAATCCCAAGTTTCGGCTCGATAGGTCATTTGGTGTCCGAGAAAAACCCTAATTGGTGCTGAAAATCCACTTTTTTCCATGCCTTGCTACGGGGTCCTTGAACGAGCTATCGGACAGAAACGTTGGGGTCTGTCTCTATGGGCCGAGCCGGTTTCAATGCACCTAGCCTTGCGTCTCTGAGACTTTTCTAAACGTCGTCATTTTCGTAATGGTCAAAATGAATTGAAGGTATTGCAAATGTACGAGGCTGTTTCTCGGTCCGAGAACCGTCTAGAGCCACGTAACTCACCACGCACCATCGACCGGAGGTCTAGAACAGGTTTCTAAAGTTTCGGAACTCTAGGTCTGACGGTTCTTTTTTAGCTCCAACAAAGCTAACTATTGCAGCCACTGTCTGTCTCTACGCACCCCAATACGTCCCTCCATTCAAGTTGTGTTTTAGTGTGATTTTTTTTTCCTTTGAATTTTTTGGGGAAAAATGACTGATTTACAGTTCATGGGGGTTGCCTAATCACATATATGAAGTTTTGGACAGATCAGACTTTTTTAACCCTTTGAAACAGCCCCTGAGACACCAATTATGGCACTTCCGGTTGGCACAGGAAGCTATAAATCACCACATATCCTCATTGGGGTATGCTGTTACAGAATCCTGAGTTTTAAGTCTTTACGTTAACAACTGAGTTATTTACGGAGGGTTTAGTATGTGTGTGTTATTTCAGAAAATCATAGAAAATCACAGAAATCTCGCAGAGCTCCGCAGCACACTTTAAAAAGATTCGTATGAACACCCTGCAACTGGATCTGTAACCGTTGAAAAAAAAAACGCCTATTTGTGACCATCGCCAAGTTGTCATTGTTCCGTTTCTCTTAAATGACGATAGATAAATGGCTGGTTCTTTTTTTATTGACACCGGAGGCTCCTTGACTTTGACCTGAAGTGGAAAAATAATTTCTCTATTTCCATTTAGGACCTTTAATCCCAGAAAAACGGCCATAACTCAAAAACCGTCGAGGCCTAGACGCCATCTTGTTCGGGGCCAACTGCCCATTATGCCAAACCTACGCTCACCAAGTTTCGGCTTCGAAATATTTTCCGTTTTCGAGATAAGGCCCCGTCGTGATTCGTGATGTTTTGCCAAATTGCCATATGATTCCGTATGCCCTCTTGTGGGAAATTCCGGGATAGCGGAAAAACGGTCAAAAACTTGTTTATTTTATAAAACGGAAACCGAATGTCCGACAAAGTTCATTTGATGACTTCCCGGTAGGTCTGGCCCTACCGCACGGCCCGACGCCGACCGCGAATTTTACAAACGATTTCGGACGTCTAGTAAGGGACCGTACATTTGCAATATGGACTTTCTCACTGATCATACACGAAATGCCGAAATGTTCCCTTAAGGTATGTAGCTACTCTATGAAAGTAATACTAGTAGTAAGCTGTTAGTAGCCCATGTGCCTCACCCTAACGTAGCCTACTGTTCTGACTTGGTGGTGCACATGTAGCCTATAACCTGTTTTAGAGAAATGTCTTCATCAAATATTGTAAGCGCTTTCATTGTCTGCTTCTATGCCCCCTTTATTTATCCTACGGCTCTGACTTGGTGTGCAGGCAGAATACTGTAAGAACGGCCCATGTCCTGAATTCTGTCGCTGTACATTTCAAAAGTGCTGAACAAATAGTTATATTGACTACATCTGTCCTAGCTCGCTCATTAATGTCTTAATTTAAGTTGCGGATTGCCTTTTATGCGCTCGTCTTCCCCTTATGCCATAGTATGTACTGTACATCTCAATTGTCAGTAGAAACCACATAAAATGCTGTTTAAGCAAGTCAGCCATATCAGCTATGTTTTATAGGCAGTAAATGAGGCTGAATGAACTGTTTCCCTGCCAGAAAAGTCTCAACAGATTCACTCCATGGTGCTGAAAAGAAAACTGTTGTTGGGACAGCTTTATGTAGTTCCTAACAGTTTTTAAATATATATATTTTTGTATTATTATTTATTGAATATCTGAAACATACAATATACTTGCAGTGAAGCCGCTAAAAAACTACATCATACCAGTCATCCAACAGATTTCCATTCAGAGCGACACACAGAAGCATCCAGGGTCAATGCCCTGCTCAAGGGCATGTTGACAAATCTACCACCAGGCCAAAAAACGTGAACCCGAACCCTCCAAGATCCCCCCACAGTTCCCCAATAGCTGTCCCTCAACCATTCGAGACTCCTCGCACAGGCTACGCACAGGCTACTTGCCTACTAGGCTACTTGCCTCCACTATATGCATGTGTACAAACACCTGCACGGCATCAGCCTCAGACAAACCGGCATTAGTTGTAAAAAAAAAACTGCCCCGCAGTGTCATTCAAACAGACTTTTATTACGTTTTATTTGGACTTTTAAATTATTATTATTATTATTTTTTTTTAAATCTTTGACCATCATTCTATCTCCCACACAGAAACTCCATTCCCACTTGTCTCCAATTCCACATCCCAACCCTCAGCTTCCCTCAGCCCATCCCATCTATCTCTGCTGGCCACCCACTTCGGGTTTCGATGCAACATATATCTTTCGACTATGCTGTGTTGTTTGACGTACAATTTCAATCTATATAATCGAATAGAATCCACAGATTGCGAGTTGAAGATAAATACTTTTACTAAGAGTATTAGTATATTAGTAATTGACTGACCCTGTCTCTCCAGATCTCCTAACAGTACTATTTCTAGGGTCAATTTTAGATCAATGCTATGCATTTTCAGCAATTCCTGAACCTGAGACCAGAAACAGGCTACCTGAGGGCAATACCAGAATAAATGGTCTATTGATTCTGTATCCTCACAACAAAATCTGTAGAGCTTCGATTACTTTATGCCCCAAATATTCAACATTCTGTTGGTGGCAAGAATTCTATATAATAATTTTAGCTGAAAAGCACGAAGTCTTGAATCTTGCGTCGTTTTCTATATCAACTCTGTACCATGGAATCGGTACATCAAAAATCTCTTCCCAACTATTTTGCAATCTGTAAGGCACAGTTGTCACCATCCTGGTCCTCAAATGAAACTGGTATACTTTCCTATTTATGCTATTTTTTATTAACTCCATGAAGGACATAACTCTACCATTCCAATGTACAATATAATTTAAGAACAAAATACCCTTTTCAAACACATTTCCCATAAATACAGGTATTTTATCAACCAGCACATGTGAGTTCAGCCATAATATTTGTTGTAATATTTGTTCTATCTTTTCATGGGGGTGAAAATGAAATTGTAGCCAGCTCTGCAATGCTTGCTTGAAAAAGAGAGATCCTTTGAAAAAAGTTACATTTTCAATTAATCGAAAATGAGACATGGCAATCCTCACAAAGGCCATTTTTAAACAATGGATGAGCTTGTCTTAGTAATCTACTTGAGAACCATTTAGGGTTCAAATAAAACTTTTGAATGAGTGAAGCTTTTAGAGAGAGTTTTAGTGCTTTTATATTTAATAACCTCAACCCACCCAATTCATAATCATTATATAGAAAGGCGCGTTTTTGCCTCCCGGCTGACCCCAGTGGTTAAGGGCGCTGTACTGCAGCGCCAGCTATGCCACCAGAGACTCTGGGTTCGCGCCCAGGCTCCGTCGTAACCGGCCGCGACCGGGAGGTCCGTGGGGCGACGCACAATTGGCCTAGCGTCGTCCGGGTTAGGGAGGGTTTGGCCGGTTGGGTTATCCCGGTCTCATCACGCAGGGCCGGGCGCAGTGCATGCTAACCAAGGTTGACAGGTGCAGGGTGTTTCCTCCAACACATTGGTGCAGCTGGCTTCCGAGTTGGATGCGCGCTGTGTTAAGAAGCAGTGCGGCTTGGTTGGGTTGTGTGTCGGAGGACGCATGACTTTCAACCTTCGTCTCTCCCGAGCCCGTACGGGAGTTGTAGCGATGAGACAAGATAATAGTTACTAACAATTGGATACCACGAAATTGGGGAGAAAAAAAAAGAAAGGCTCGTTTTATTTTGTCTGGTTTAGTGTCCCAGATAAAGCAAAATATTTTTTGCTCGTATGATTTGAAAAACGAATCATCAGGAGTAGGCAGCGCCATAAGTAAGTGAGTAAACTGAGATATGACTAAGGAGTTCATCAGGGCAATTTTTCCATAAATAGACAGGCAGTTATTGAATGTACACTTGGAATGCAATGAATAGATCAAGATGAATGTATGCATATCAAATGGCTCCGACAGTACCAGTCAAAAGTTTGGACACACCTACTCATTCAAGGGTTTTTCTTTATTTTTTATTATTTTCTACATTGTTGAATGTCCATGGTTACAGGATCTTGTTCTATTTAAATTCATTGTGGAGAGCTTATTTATATATTTTGTGATTTGAATACTGAGTATGTCTACTTCACCATAATTCCATTTTATGGGTAAATTGCAGGGTAATGTAAAAGTAGTATTTTTTATGTAGGCCCTAACAGTTTGTGGGCACCGTTTATCACCGTTATAGTACAATTAATGTATTGTTTAGTGGTGTGTTGTGTTGTATAGTGGCTTTGCTGGCATGCATCATAAACTTTTGGCAGGAGTTTGCCCCACTAAGATTTAAATGCTAAAATCGCCACTGGTTACAGTATATATATTTGACACTTATCTTTCACTCCTCACAAATAGATTAGTTGCTTTAGGTGTGGCAGAGAGCAACAGAGATCAATTTTGAACATTTTATCAAATAACATACAAAGTTACATGTCGAAAATAAGTAGTAGCCAGTGCAGTCTATGAGTAGTGCACACATTGTGGTGAGTACTGCATAAAATTGAACCTACACTCCATGTACCATAATCAAATGAATGACCTTTATATGGATCTATAGAGAGTGAAAGAGAAGGACAAATGTATGACTGTTCTTATTCTCAATCTGACAGCTTTCCTGCCAACACTAAGGCAAAAAGAGAAGAAACTGTTTCTTTAAAAAAATATATCTTTATTATCCTTCAGCAGTTAGGAAAGCCAGCTCTTTTGAAGTGCACATGAAATAGATGGTCATATTGCCTTATACTGTCACATCCTGACCTTAGTTCCTTTTTTTTACGTCTCTATTTTAGGTTGGTCAGGGCGTGAGTTGGGGTGGGCATTCTATGTTTTGTTCTATGTTTGTATTTCTATGTGTTAGGCCTGGTATGGTTCCCAATCAGAGGCAGCTGTCAATCGTTGTCTCTGATTGAGAACCATACTTAGGCAGCCTGTTTTTGCCCTTGAGTTGTGGGTAGTTGTTTTCTGTCTCTGTACCAGACAGGACTGTTTCGTTTGTGCCGTGTTGTTCTAGTGGTCAGTGTAATTAAAAGATCATGAACACGTACCACGCTACACCTTGGTCCTCTCCTTCTTCCAGCTACGAAAATTGTTACATATACTGTCTCATCTGCTCCTGCCATGCCCTGTAGTGCTCATCCGGTGTCTCCTTGACCTGCCGCCACTCCCCCAGTGCTCTCTCCCTCTGTCTCTGTGTGTGATTGTGAGGGCGGAGGCAGGTGTGCTGGAGTCAGAGCAGATCCCCACCAGCTGCAACCTGTTCCATAATCAAGACCTCTACAAATACTCAGTCCTGCCACTTCCACATTGCCAGATCATAATCGCTGCCCAGTCTGTCTATGTTTCTAGTTGTTTGTTCCCTTGCCCGATGCTGTTTTACTCTCTGCTACAGTTCTGCCTGCTCTGACTCTGGTCCCCGTCTCCAGTCCATCTTCTCGTCAGTCCTGCTACTCTGTCCTGGATTCCCCACTCTACGCTCCCTTAAATTCCCCTCCGGACCTGCTTACCCTGTCCCCACACCTCTCGCTCCATCCTCAACCCTCGTACCTGGTTTCCAGCAACCTGCCCAAGCTTCCCCTGACCTGCACTCAATCTTCCTCCAGTGTTTCAAAAAAATACCTTGGTTACCTCATTCCAGTCTCCTCATTGGAGTCTGCTCTTGGGTTCACCTGTTCTGCTCTGTGTGACAAATACAAAGGGAGATAACCCCCATCATATTACTGTGAGATATCTTGACTACTGTGAGGCGACTGAACGTGAATATATCAATAGTATAATTTGAATATAAATGATTTGATAAAAACATCAAAGTAATGATTTTAAAGTCAGACATAAGAATGACATTGACACATGAGTGATATTCTCCTGAACCAGACAATAGTTAACATTTTGGTAATTTAGCAAATGCACCTATTCAGAGCAACATACAGCCAGTGCATTCAAAAAAGGTAGGTAAGACAACCACATAATCAGTCATTGCAAGTAAAACCATTCCTTGAAAAAGCAGCTATCAGTGAAATTAGTGCTAGTAAGAAAAGACAAGTGCAAGTGTTAGTGCAAGAAAGACAAGTAAAACACTAAGAATGTTTTTTTTTTTTTATTACGAGGGGTGCTAGGGGGTTCAAACAAGGTGCTCTTCGAATAAAACAGACAACACACACAACTGATAGGTTATTGTGGCTAGCAAAAGCAACTCAGCCTAAGAACAGAACTTAGAAACCCACCCAAAACATACCAAACACAAGACTAAACAATGGCAGGTCACAGTGAAAGAGAATCACACAAAGCCAGTATAAGCCAGTCCCGCATGGGTATGGTTCTCAATCAGGGACAGCTGTCTATCGTTGTCTCTGATTGGGAATCATTCTTAGGCAGCCTGTTTTGCCATCTTAGTTTTGTGGGATGTTGATTTTTGTTAGCTCTGTGAAGCCTACAGAACATGATGTTCGTTATTCTTTTGGTGTTCTGAGAAAATAAAGAATCATGAACACGTACCACGCTGCACCTTGGTCCACTTTTTCCGATGGACGTTACATCAATTTTCTTGGAATTGCTGTCACCTGAGTGGTTGAACGGTTAACGCTAAATAACAACCTTGTAAACCTGCCATGACTCACCTGTGGACTTTCTGTATGTTTTATCAATATTTCAGGCATTTACTGTCTGTGGTGTGTGTAAACGGGCACCAATATAGGGGAAGAGGTGGGAGAGGCATCCTAAATCCCACAAATCCTTTAAACATCCTTGGAAGTGAGTACAGGTGAGAGGAGGAAAGGGTGAGAGAAGGTCTGCTGTGGAGAGATCAAGAGGCAATAGGCATTGGTAGACTTGGAGAAGAGTGCAGTGGACACATGCACACAGGGGGAAGGGCACACCATCTCATTCACACAGCCCTCTCAGAGACAAACTCTGTAACTTCCTAACTTTGGCAGAATGCTCCCCTCCGCCACTGGAGCCAAGCAGGCCAAGGGGGTCGTAAACTGGCCCTTCGAACCTAAGGCTCTGGTCACGATTGTTGGCTAGGGGTCATGGTTACCAGGGACCTTATCACATCGTGGGGTCAGCCAATCACAGGCAGTCAGCTTGGGTCCCAGATCCCCAACTCCTGCCTCCTCCTCTCTGTCTCCCTGAAGCAGTGACAGAGAGCAGCATCTCTGTTGCTGCCCATAAACAACTGGACTCAATAGCATCTCTTTAGACTTGTGGGATGGTGTGCATGCACAAAGTGACTTGTGTGACATGTATAATGTTACGTGTGCTCTCTCCCCGGCCTCTAGGTCACCAGGCTGCTCGTTATGGCGCACACCTGTCACCAGTGTTACGCACATAATGACACTTACCTGGACTTCATCACCTCCTTGATTACCTGCTCTTTATATGTCACTCCCTTTGGTTTCTTCCCCAGCCGTCATTGTTTCTGTTTCAGTTTCATGTCTGTGCGTTGTTCATGTTTCTTGTTTTGTATTATGTTGTGTTTATTTATTAAAACACTCACCGACTCCCACGTTACATATAAATTGTTCTTAATAGTAAGTTATTGTTACATTCTGTATGCTGCTTCTGTATAGCTTGTAAACTGTAAACACGTTCGGGGATTATTCCATTTATACGGTCCATTATTACCGTTATTACACCTCTCGTGATATCGTATGTACAGTATATTCCTTGCCTTTCATTTCCTTCTACAGAACCACCACCATTCCACTTCTCTTCCGTGTTGATTTCATCCATGTGTGTGTCAAAGTATCTTTGTGTGTAACTCTGAGGTTGCCTTATTCCCTTCTAACCGGGGGCGGAGCTAGCGGGTCACAGATCAGCAAACACTAAACTGTAATCATACTTTGCAAGCTGTCCGTTGTAACATGCTTATCGGGACTAAGCGATAGGCTTTTTCACAGTGTTTCGAACATAGTGGGTCAAATAAACAGAAATTGACTTTATAACATTCTCATGACTAGTTTGTCAAATATACATTTGGAAATTAACTTTGTAATCATATTTGAGAAAACTGTTATACCATTCTTATGACCTGTAACAGTCATCGTTGCATGAAGAAGTGGACCAAAGCGCAGCGTGGTAAGTGTTCATGATTTATTATTAGAACTGAACACTGAATAACAAAGAGAACGACCGAAACAGTTCTGTCTGGTGCAGACACAAAAACAGAAAACAACTACCCACAAAACACAGGTGGGAAAAGGCTACCTAAGTATGGTTCTCAATCAGAGACAACGATAGACAGCTGCCAATGATTGAGAACCACACCCGGCCAAACACACAGAAATAGAAAACATAGAACACAAAACATAGAAGGCCCACCCCAACTCACGCCCTGACCAAACCAAGATAGATACATAAAAAGGATCTCTAAGGTCAGGGCGTGACATGACCACGTAAAATGCTTAATGTGTCAAATATATAGCGGGAAACAAACATTTGGAGGTCACACGTGACACCTTTGATTTCATTCCTGGCAAAAAAAAAAGCTGTCAAACATGCTCTAGCATATTCCGACGTGAGAACAGAGAGCTACCAAGCACCCCATCAGAGGAGCAAAACAGGAAGGAGACCCAAGAAGCCCTCTTCTTGTCAGCTATAGGGGCTAACAGATGGCAGAGGTGGGATTAGGGCTCTATGAGATGAAAGATCAGTCAGATGAAAGACTTCCTCGCTGCATCGACGTGCACAGGCACGTTATTACTCTAGTTTATCACAGAATGACGTAATGAGTTCACTAACTCTACATAAACTGGGGGATTTTATACATTCACTTTGAATCAAACTGATGGACATGTCTCTTTTAGAACAACACACAGACTCTATTTGGCAATCTGATAGTAGTAATAGTAATATATGCCATTGAGCATATGTTTTTATCCAAAGAGACTTTGTAGTTACAGTATATGTGATCCATGCAGGAATTGGAATTGATCACACAACCAATTGAGCCACACACGATAATGATTGCTACATTATTCATTTCGGAGAAATGAGCACCTCTAAAAGCTCACAGCACATTACAGGGCAACTGTAATGTCAACCAGCTGTCCCCGTGGCCGGATGCAGAGTGATCAGAGGATGGTTACATAAGTATGCATAAAGCGGAGTGGGAGGCTTGTTTGACTCCAACAGCACTAGGAATAGGGACACGGGTTGCATCTCAAATGGCACCCTATATTCCCCTTCATAGTGTACTACTTTTGATCAGGGCCCATAGGATTCTGGTCAAATATAGTGCTCAAAGTAGGTAATAGGGTGCCATTTGTATGGGCCCTGGTCAGAAGTAGTGCACTATGTAGGGAACAGGGTGCCATTTGGGATGAAAACAAGTCTTAGTGTGAGTCCGGATATATAATAACCATTGAGTTGTGTTAACACCCAGTGTTACCATTATTAAACAGTCACAAGGTAACACTGCTTTTGAGTCAAGACAGATCAAATACTTTAGATCTTTCGAGTGGCTAGGAAGTTGCAAGAGTCTTCACAGGTGTACAAATAACTCACGAGTACGGATGTAGGGTAGTTGGTGCCATGAAGGGACTAATTGAATGACCTACAGAGTACTATAAGGTCCCATATGCTGAGCCAGCATGTGACATGTTTTCTTTAGAATAATGGGTGATCACTGCTTTAAACGATCACATGAGCCTTTTCTGTGGTGTCCTCTGAATGTAATGTTTACTGCTCTATTGAGCATTCTGTCATGATACTTTTTGTGTTTGTTTTGTTCTGGGTAAATTACTTTTCCTGAGGAGAAAATATTTTGAGCATTCTTTCCAACTTGTTCTTGATTCAATTTTACGTGGTTTGCATGAAATGTGTATTTTATTCATACATTTTTGTGTACTGTTGTAACGCCTGCTTCCAACTCACACTCTCAAACACATAGATTCCCTGAATGCAGCTCACTTTCCAGCCCATTTTCCAGCTCACACTCTCAAAACACATAGATCCCCTGAACGCAGCTCACTCTCCAGATCCCAATCACCTGAATTCTGATCACCTGTTCACACACCTGTATGTCATTTACACACACTATTTAGTTCAGTTCCTTGCACCCCATCATTGTGAGGTATTGTTTGATTTTTGTCCACATTCTAGCCAGAGCTCTGTTTATTTCCTTATTAGTCCTCCCGTGTATCCTAGTTTTTGGCCATAGTCACATACGACATTCTTTTGCCTATTCCCTGCCTGTACTTTGCCTTTTTGGATTCCCTGTGTATGACATTCTGCCTGTCCCTGGACCATAATTACCTGCCTCCTCCTGTGGTCCTGTACTAAATAAACCAGCACTCTCTCCCATCATACTCATTACAACTGTGTTGATAACAAACATTGATAGTACATAGCATCTACTTGTACAAATTGTCCCAAGCACTTATATGGGAAACCAGACCATCAAGGAGAAACAGTATGAGGGTCTTCTCCCAGGCTTAGATGATAGGTGGCTGATGCGTACAGTACTGTAAGTACTATACAGTTCAGAATGTACAGCGCATTCGGGAAGTATTCAGACGCCTTGAGTTTTTCCACATGTTGTTACGTTAAAGCCTTGTTCTAAAATATGTATATTTTTTAATGTGGAAAAAGTCAAGGGGTCTGAATACTTTCCGAATGCACTGTACTTGCACTCAAACCATAAAAAGGAAAAACCAAGGAGGCAGAGATGCCAAATAATACAAAAAGTGCCAGTGCAAAGTGCAATGAAGTACTGAACAAAAGATACAGAATTGTTTCTGCTTCTATGCCATAATTGTTGATTGTACGGAAGATGGCATAGACTCTGAAATGAATGTTCTCTTTTTGTTTTCACTTTATTACACTGGAACCTTTTGTATTTTTTCGAGCATGGCGTTAAATCAGCCTCTGCCTTGTTTTTTTTCTTTTTACACAAAACCCACTTAGATAGTATGAATGAATATATGACAGAGATAGAGTCCATTAGCACAATGCCAACGCACTTAGCAGGACAACTCTAGTGGTCTCTTTGGATTCTGTTTTCCACAAAAGACAGGGACTTCCTGTAAATGGATACGACATCAGAGGAGCAGTTTAAGTCATTATGTCAAATGAACCTGATGTATGCTGTAGTGCAGAGGTACCCTTACCAAAAAACAGACTTCTGGCAAACAGTTGTCACACCTTTTAGACCATTTGCCTCTAATTTGCCTATAGGCAACCCTGGTCCTAACGTACCACAGATACAGCAGTATTTAGTTCCAACCAGGCTGAATTCCACCAATGAATATGTTATTGTATTGTATATTATGTATTGTATTGGGGAATGAGTTATGTTGTGTATTGTATTTTTTATTTTGAGGGTGTGGTGTTGATTGTGATACTGTACTTGTAACCTTTCTTAATTGCCCCTGGAGGGATAAATGCAGTTGTATTGAATTGAATATACCTACCTGGCCTCCCAGGTCTAGAGGTGGACTGTAAAAAACCTGAAATAACCGTGGTTAGCATCTACTTGTACAATAACTGTTGTTTGTACTTCACAACAGCGGGTATGAGGTCGGTAGCTGGCTAACTTAAAGCTAACAAATATAGACCATCATTTCTGCTGGACTGGTTCAGATGTTGTCAGTTGTATAAATGCTACAGTCTCCATGGTAACATAGGGAAGTTGAGACTCCATGTTTCACTTTAAAATGTAAGCCATACAAAAACCATTGATTGCAAAGTTTAAAAGTATTGCTCCCTTTGACATCTACACACAAAACCCCACAATGGCAAAGTATAAACATGCTTTTAGAAATGTTGGAAAATTGAAAATGAAATACAGAAATATCTTATTTACTCTCCTGAATCAATACATGCTAGAATCCCCTTTGGCAGCGATTACAGCTGTGAGTCTTTCTGGGCAATTCTCTAAGAGTGTTGCACAACTTGATGGTACAATATTTGCACATTATAATTTTTTTTTAATTCTTCAAGGTCTGTCAAGTTGGTTGTTGATCATTGCTAGACAGCCATTTTCAAGTCTTACCATAGATTTTCAAGCCAATTTTCAAGTCAAAACTGAAACTAGGCCACTCAGGAACATTCAAAATCACCTTGGTAAGCAACTCCAGTGTATATTGGACTTGTGTTTTAGGTTGTTGTCCTGCTGAAAGGTGAATTTGTCTCCCAGTGTCTGTTGGAAAGCAGACTGAACCAGCTTTTCCTCACAAATTTAGCCTGTGCTTAGTTCCATTCCATTTATTTTTATCCGAAAAAAATCCCTAGTCCTTGCCGACAACAGGCATACCCATAACATGGGCATACCCATAACATGATGCAGCCACCCGCATGCTTGAAAATTTAAGAGTGGTATTCAGTGACGTGTTGGATTTGCCCAAAACATAATGTTTTGTATTCAGGGCGTAAAGTTAATTTCTTTGCCACATTTTTTTGCAATTTTACTTTAGTGCCTTATTGCTAACAGGAAGCATGTTTTGGAATATTTTTGTTCTGTACAGGCTTCCTTCTTTTCACTCTGTCATTTGAGTTAGTATTGTGGAGTAACCACATTGTTGTTGATCCATACTCGGTTTTCTCCTATCACGGCCATTAAACTCAGTAACTGTTTTAAAGTCGCCATTGGTCTCATGTTGAGCATTTTTCTTCTCCAGCAACTGAGTTAGGAAGGACGCCTGTATCTTTGTAGTGACTAGGTATATTGATACATCATCTACAGTGTAATTAATATCTTGACCATGCCCAAAGGGATGTGCAATGTCTGCTTTTTAAAACGTTTACCCATCTACCAATAGGGGCCTTTCTTTGTGAGGCATTGGACAACTTCCCTGGTATTTGTCCTTAAATCTGTGGTTGAAATTCACTGCTTGGCTGAGGGACCTTACAGAAAATTGTATGTGTACAGAGCGGAGGTAGACATTCAAAAATCCAGTTTAACATCATTTTGGCACACAGTGAGTCCATGCAACTTATTATGTGACTTGTTAAGCACATTTGTACTCCTGAACTTATTTAGTCTTGCCATAACAAAGGGGTTAAATAGTTGACTCAAAACATTTCAGCTTTTCATTTTTAATACATTTGTAAAAATGTGTAAAAACACATTTCCACTTAGACATTATGCAGTATTGTGTGTAGGCCAGTGACACAAAATCTAAATTTGATAAATTTAGGGTTAGGCTGTAACATTTAGGCTGTAACACAACAAAATGTGGAAAAAGTCAAGGGGGTTGAATACTTTCTGAAGGCACTGTATACAGTGTGCAGAAGTCTACTTTAACAATTTTACTTAACACATTTACTTGAGGAACAGCGCAGATGCAAAGTTTGGCAAACAAAATCTCCCTCAGTTTTTCACGTAGCCACATTTTCCCAAAATTCTGTTAAATGTCTAGTCAGAATAAAGATTCAAATATGTCTGCAGAAAAAGTGGGGTGTCAGCTATGAAATGACACCTTGAGTTAAAAAAAATCTGTTTTGGTTATTGAACTACAGTAAGCAAGGTTGACTCAACACCCGGTAACAGAATGACGGTAAAGGAAGACACTAGACAATATTTCTTAAACCTATAGAAGGCAAATAATTTATGCAAAACTAAGTATAAATTATGATATTAGTTTGCAGTGGCCTTTACTTCAAGATTATTGTGTTTTTATGTATTTGTAATACCTTTTACCTTCTTCTAGTAGATGATTTCTAAGACCCCTTTTCCATTTTTGTAAGCAGACATTTTTAAGATGGGAAATGGTTGAAAAATGTATCTTAGCTTTATTTGACACCAAATGTCATATGCTCTTCTAAACTTCACATGTTGGCGCTCAAATCAAATTTTATTGGTTGTGTACACAGATTTGCAGATGTTATCGCAGGTGCAGCAAAATGCTTGTGTTTCTAGCTCCAACCATGCAGTAATACCTAGCATTAAGAAACAATACTCACATAATCCAGAAAATAAATAGAAATTAAGAAATATCAGAACTAGCAATGTCAGAGACCGGAATATGCATTTATATACAGTACCAGTCAAATGTTTGGTTACACCTACTCACAAGTTAGGGGTGGTATGTAGAAGATAGCCCACCTTGATAAAAGACCAAGTCCATATTATGGCAAGAACAGCTCAAATAAGCAAAGAGAAACGACAGTCCATCATTACTTTAAGACATAAAGGTCAGTAAATACGGAACATTCAAGAACTTGTCAAGTTTCTTCAAGTGCAGTCGCAAAAACCATCAAGCGCTATGATGAAACTTGCTCTCATGAGGACCGCCACAGGAAAGGAAGACCCAGAGTTACCTCTGCTGCAGAGAATACGTTAGAGTTACCAGCTTGAGAAATTGCAGCCCAAATAAATGCTTTACAGAGTTCAAGTAACAGACACATCTCAACATCGACTGTTCAGAGGAGACTGCATGAATCAGGCCTCCATGGTCGAATTGCTGCAAAGAAACCACTTCAAAAGGACACCAATAAGAAAAGGAGACTTGCTTGGGCCAAGAAACACGAGCAATGACATTAGACCGATGGAAATCTGTCCTTTGGTCTGATGAGTCCAAATTTGAGATTTTTGGTTCCAACTGCCATGTCTTTGTGAGATGCAGAGTAGGTGAATGGATTATCTCTGCATGTTTGGTTCCCACAGTGAAGCACGGAGGAGGAGGTGTGACGGTGTAGCACACTTAACCAGCATTCTGCAGCGATACGCCATCCCATTTGTTCTTATTGGGACTATCATTTGTTTTTCAACAGGACAATGACCCAACACACCTCCAGGCTGTGTAAGGGCTATTTGAACAAGAAGAAGTGATGGAGTGCTGCATCAGATGATGAGATGGTTTGGGATGAGTTGGACTGCAGAGTGAAGGAAAAGGAGCCAACAAGTGCTCAGCATTTGTGGGAACTCCTTCAAGACTTGGGAAAGCATTCCAGGTGAAGCTGGTTGATAGAATGCCAAGAGTGTGCAAAGCTGTCATCAAGGCAAAGGGTAGCTACTTTGAAGAATCTGAAATATAACACTTGTTTGGTTACTACATGATTCCATGTGTTATTTCATAGTTTTGATGTCTTCACTATTATTCTACAATGTAGAAAATAGTAAAAATAAAGAAAAAACCTTGAATGAGTAGGTATGTCCAAACCTTTGACTGGTACTGTACATATAATGTATATATTTATACATATAATGGAATGTTTTGTATGTAAACATTTGTAAACATTATTAAAGTCACCAGTGTTCAATCACATAGGGCAGCAGGTGTAGGGTAGAGTAGAGTACCGGGTGGTAACCGGCTAGAACAGTGACGAACACGGAACCCAAACCGGCTGTGCGCGTGCGCCATCGTGCATAAATGTATTTTGTCCCCCCACACCAAACGTGATCACGACACGCAGGTTAAAATATCAAAACAAACTCTAAACCAATTATATTAATTTGGGGACAGGTCGAAAAGCATTAAACATTTATGGCAATTTAGCTAGTACTTGCTAGCCAATTTGTCCTATTTAGCTAGCTTGCTGTTGCTAGCTCATTTGTCCTAGGATATAAACATTGAGTTGTCATTTTACCTGAAATGCACAAGGTCCTCTACTCCGCCAATTAATCCACACATAAAATGGTCAACCGAATCGTTTCTAGTCAGCTTGTCATGTACTGTCATGTTGTGTCTTGTCTCTGCCCTTTCCCTTCACCCTGTCTCCCTCTGCTGGTCGTTGTTAGGTTACCTTTTCTCCCCCTCTTTCCCCCAGCTGTGCCTTGTCTCCTCCTAACCACCTCGTCACCCCGTTTCCCACCTGTTCCCTTTTTCCCTCTGATTAGGTCCCTATATCTCTCTCTGTTTTTGTTCCTGTCCTTGTCGGATTCTTGTTTGTTGTGTTTCATGCCTGAACCAGACTGTCGTCATGTTTGCTGTAACCTTGTCTTGTCCTGTCGGAATCTGCCGGTCCGTCTGAGCCTACCTATGTTTGGTAATTAAAGAAGCTCTGTTTAAGTTAATTCGCTTTTGGGTCCTCATTCACGTACGCTTAACAGAAGAATCCGACCAAGAATGGACCCAGCGACTTCGGATCCTCTCCACTCAGCCGTCGGGATCCAGGGAGCGATGCTAGGCAGACACGAGCAGGAAGTGTCTGCTGCTCGACATGCCGTTGAGACCCTGGCCACCCAAGTCTCCAACCTCACAGAACAGGTTCACCATCTCCGCCTCGATCCACCGGCCACTTCCTGGGCTTTCGAATCTCCGGAGCCCAGAATCAATAACCCGCCGTGTTACTCTGGGGAGCCCACTGAATGCCGCTCGTTCCTCACCCAGTGTGATATTGTGTTTTCTCTCCAGCCCAACACTTACTCCAGGAGCACTGCTCGTGTCGCCTACGTCATATCTCTCCTTATTGGACGGGCTCGTGAGTGGGGCACGGCAATCTGGGAGGCAAGGGCTGAGTGTACTAACCAGTATCAGGACTTTAAGGAGGAGATGATACGGGTTTTTTGATCGATCTGTTTTTGGGGAGGAGGCTTCCAGGGCCCTGTCTTCCCTATGTCAAGGCAATCGATCCATAACAGACTACTCTATTGAGTTTCGCACTCTTGCTGTCTCCAGTGGCTGGAACGAGCCGGCCTTGCTCGCTCGTCTTCTGGAGGGTCTCCGCGCAGAGGTAAAGGATGAGATTCTCTCCCGGGAGGTTCCTTCCAGCGTGGATTCCTTGATTGAACTCGCTATTCGCATTGAGCGACGGGTTGATCTTCGTCACCGAGCTCGTGGAAAGGAGCTCGCGCTCTCCGTCGCCCCCCTCTCCGCATCACTACCATCTTCCTCTGCCGGCTCGGGTGCTGAGCCCATGCAGCTGGGAGGTATCCGCATCTCGACTAAGGAGAGGGAACGGAGAATCACCAACCGCCTCTGTCTCTATTGCGGTTCCGCTGGTCATTTTGTCACTTCATGTCCAGTAAAAGGCCAGAGCTCGTCAGTAAGCGGAGGGCTACTGGTGAGCGCTACTACTCCTGTCTCTCCTTCAAGATCCTGCACTACCTTGTCGGTCCATCTACGCTGGACCGGTTCGTCAGCTTCCTGCAGTGCCTTAATAGACTCTGGGGCGGAGGGCTGTTTTATGGACGAGACCTGGGCTCGGGAACATGACATTCCTCTCAGACAGTTAAAGGAGCCCACGGCCTTGTTCGCCCTGGATGGTAGTCCTCTCCCCAGGATTCAGCGTGAGACGCTACCTTTAACCCTCACTGTTTCTGGTAATCATAGTGAAACCATTTCTTTTTTAATTTTTCGTTCACCTTTTACACCTGTTGTTTTGGGCCATCCCTGGCTAGTTTGTCATAATCCTTCCATTAATTGGTCTAGTAATTCTATCCTCTCCTGGAACGTCTCTTGTCATGTGAAATGTTTAATGTCTGCTATCCCTCCTGTTTCCTCTGTCTCTTCTTCACAGGAGGAGCCTGGTGATTTGACAGGGGTGCCGGAGGAATATCACGATCTGCGCACGGTGTTCAGTCGGTCCAGGGCCACCTCTCTTCCTCCACACCGGTCGTATGATTGTAGTATTGATCTCCTTCCGGGAACCACCCCCCCCCGGGGTAGACTATACTCTCTGTCGGCTCCCGAACGTAAGGCTCTCGAAGATTATTTGTCTGTAGCTCTTGACGCCGGTACCATAGTCCCCTCCTCCTCTCCCGCCGGAGCGGGGTTTTTTTTTGTCAAGAAGAAGGACGGGTCTCTGCGTCCCTGCATAGATTATCGAGGGCTGAATGACATAACAGTGAAGAATCGTTATCCGCTTCCTCTTATGTCTTCAGCCTTCGAGATCCTGCAGGGAGCCAGGTTTTTCACTAAGTTGGACCTTCGTAACGCTTACCATCTCGTGCGCATCAGGGAGGGGGACGAGTGGAAGACGGCGTTTAACACTCCGTTAGGGCACTTTGAATACCGGGTTCTTCCTTTCGGCCTCGCTAACGCTCCAGCTGTCTTTCAGGCATTAGTCAATGATGTCCTGAGAGACATGCTGAACATCTTTGTTTTCGTTTACCTTGACGATATCCTGATTTTTTCACCGTCACTCCAGATTCATGTTCAGCACGTTCGACGTGTCCTCCAGCGCCTTTTAGAGAATTGTCTTTTTGTGAAGGCTGAGAAGTGCACTTTTCATGCCTCCTCCGTCACATTTCTCGGTTCTGTTATTTCCGCTGAAGGCATTAAGATGGATCCCGCTAAAGTCCAAGCTGTCATTGATTGGCCCGTCCCTAAGTCACGCGTCGAGCTGCAGCGCTTTCTCGGCTTCGCGAACTTCTATCGTCGTTTCATCCGTAATTTCGGTCAGGTGGCAGCTCCTCTCACAGCCCTTACTTCTGTCAAGACGTGCTTTGAGTGGTCCGTTTCCGCCCAGGGAGCTTTTGATCTCCTCAAGAATCGTTTTACATCCGCTCCTATCCTTGTTACACCTGACGTCTCTAGACAGTTCGTTGTCGAGGTTGACGCGTCAGAGGTGGGCGTGGGAGCCATTCTTTCTCAGCGCTCCCTCTCTGACGACAAGGTCCACCCATGCGCGTATTTTTCTCATCGCCTGTCGCCGTCGGAACGTAACTATGATGTGGGTAACCGCGAACTGCTCGCCATCCGGTTAGCCCTAGGCGAATGGCGACAGTGGTTGGAGGGGGCGACCGTTCCTTTTGTCGTTTGGACTGACCATAGGAACCTTGAGTACATCCGTTCTGCCAAACGACTTAATGCGCGTCAGGCGCGTTGGGCGCTGTTTTTCGCTCGTTTCGAGTTCGTGATTTCTTATCGTCCGGGCTCTAAGAACACCAAGCCTGATGCTTTGTCTCGTCTCTTCAGTTCTTCAGTAGCCTCCACTGACCCCGAGGGGATTCTCCCTGAGGGGCGTGTTGTCGGGTTGACTGTCTGGGGAATTGAGAGGCAGGTAAAACAAGCGCTCACTCACACTCCGTCGCCGCGCGCTTGTCCTAGGAACCTTCTTTTCGTTCCCGTTCCTACTCGTCTGGCCGTTCTTCAGTGGGCTCACTCTGCCAAGTTAGCCGGCCACCCTGGCGTTCGGGGTACGCTTGCTTCCATTCGCCAGCGTTTTTGGTGGCCCACCCGGGAGCATGACACGCGTCGTTTCGTGGCTGCTTGTTCGGTCTGCGCGCAGACTAAGTCCGGTAACTCTCCTCCTGCCGGCCGTCTCAGGCCGCTTCCTATTCCCTCTCGACCGTGGTCTCACATCGCCTTAGATTTTGTCACCGGACTGCCTTCGTCAGCGGGGAAGACTGTTATTCTTACGGTTGTCGATAGGTTCTCTAAGGCGGCTCATTTCATTCCCCTTGCTAAGCTTCCTTCTGCTAAAGAGACGGCACAAATCATCATCGAGAATGTTTTCAGAATTCATGGCCTTCCGTCAGACGTCGTTTCGGACAGAGGTCCGCAATTCACGTCTCAATTTTGGAGGGAGTTTTGCCGTTTGATTGGGGCTTCCGTCAGTCTCTCTTCCGGCTTTCACCCCCAGTCTAACGGTCAAGCAGAACGGGCCAATCAGACTATTGGTCGCATCTTACGCAGTCTTTCTTTTCGCAACCCTGCGTCTTGGTCAGAACAGCTCCCCTGGGCAGAATACGCCCACAACTCGCTTCCTTCGTCTGCGACCGGGCTATCTCCTTTTCAGAGTAGCCTCGGGTACCAGCCTCCGCTGTTCTCATCTCAGTTCGCCGAGTCCAGCGTCCCCTCCGCTCAGGCTTTTGTCCAACGTTGCGAGCGCACCTGGAAGAGGGTCAGGTCTGCACTTTGCCGTTATAGGACGCAGACTGTGAGGGCTGCTAATAAGCGTAGAACTAAGAGTCCTAGATATTGTCGCGGTCAGAGAGTTTGGCTCTCCACTCAGAACCTTCCCCTTAAGACGGCTTCTCGCAAGTTGACCCCGCGGTTCATTGGTCCGTTCCGTATTTCTCGGGTCATTAATCCTGTCGCAGTTCGACTTCTTCTTCCGCGATACCTTCGTCGCGTCCACCCGGTCTTCCATGTCTCCTGCATCAAGCCCGCCCTTCGCGCCCCCGCTCGTCTTCCCCCCCCCCCCCCCCATCCTTGTCGAGGGCGCACCCATCTACAGGGTCCGTAGAATTTTGGACATGCGTCCTCGGGGCCGTGGTCACCAGTACCTCGTAGATTGGGAGGGGTACGGTCCTGAGGAGAGGAGTTGGGTTCCCTCTCGGGACGTGCTGGACCGTGCGCTGATCGAGGATTTCCTCCGTTGCCGCCAGGTTTCCTCCTCGAGTGCGCCAGGAGGCGCTCGGTGAGTGGGGGGGTACTGTCATGTACTGTCATGTTGTGTCTTGTCTCTGCCCTTTCCCTTCACCCTGTCTCCCTCTGCTGGTCGTTGTTAGGTTACCTTTTCTCCCCCTCTTTCCCCCAGCTGTGCCTTGTCTCCTCCTAACCACCTCGTCACCCCGTTTCCCACCTGTTCCCTTTTTCCCTCTGATTAGGTCCCTATATCTCTCTCTGTTTTTGTTCCTGTCCTTGTCGGATTCTTGTTTGTTGTGTTTCATGCCTGAACCAGACTGTCGTCATGTTTGCTGTAACCTTGTCTTGTCCTGTCGGAATCTGCCGGTCCGTCTGAGCCTACCTATGTTTGGTAATTAAAGAAGCTCTGTTTAAGTTAATTCGCTTTTGGGTCCTCATTCACGCACCGTAACACAGCTCTCATCCTTCCAGGTTTATAATTCTCTTGACTTTGTATTGCGATTGGCAACTTTCATAAATTAGGTGCATTACTGCCACTGACCTAGTTCGTCTTTCAGTCACCTACGTGGGTATAACCAATGAGGAGATGGTGCGTGGGTACCTGCTTCTATATACCAATGAGGAGATGGGAGAGGCAGGACTTGCAGCGCGATCTGTGTCAGAAATAGAACTTGTTCTATTTTAGCCCTTGGCAACGCAGTCGCTCGTTGGCGCGCACGAGCAGTGTGGGAGCAATAATTGAATAACAGATTTCTACATTTACATGACGCGAGTGGTGTGGTCATTCTATAAGAGTAGTGGTGACTGTTTAACTGTCTGATGGCCTGGTGGAAGAAGCTGTATCTCAGTCTCTCGTTCTCGGCTTTGATGCATCTGTACTGTCTATGCCTTCTAGATGATAGCGGGGTGAACTGGCTTTGGCTGAGGTCTTTGATGATCTTTTTGGCCTTCCTGTGACACCGGGCGGTGCAATTGCTCTACCAGAGGGTGATACGGATACAGCCGACAGGATGCTCTCTTCTTCTCCATGCTGTCTGTGTGAAGGGACCATTTCAGGTTGTCAGTGACGTGCATGCCGAGGAACTTGAAGCTTTTGACTCTTTTCACTGGAGCTCCGACGATGCACTGCAAAAAGTCAGCTCTCAAAAACAAGAAAAAAAAGCAATACAATTGGGGAAATATTACTTAAAATAAGTCAAAATAAAATAAAAAATATCTAGTCTCAAGGTACGCAAAGAAATCTTAAAACTAGTGTGGCCAGACTAAAAACAAATACATTTGTCTGGATACAAAGAAACTATTTAATATGTAGGAAAATGTGCTTAAATTTTGCATCCAATGCTATTGCAATCGTCTTGAAATAAGCCTACAGTGGGGCAAAAAAGTATTTAGTCAGCCACCAATTGTGCAAGTTCTCCCACTTAAAAAGATGAGAGAGGCCTGTAATTCATCATAGGTACACTTCAACTATGACAGACAAAATTTTGAAAAAAATCCAGAAAATCACATTGTAGGATTTTTTATGAATTTATTTGCAAATTATGGTGGAAAATAAGTATTTAGTCACCCACAAACAAGCAAGATTTCTGGATCTCACAGACCTGTAACTTCTTCTTTAAGAGGCTCCTCTGTCCTCCACTCGTTACCTGTATTAATGGCACCTGTTTGAACTTTGACATTTAGACAGGACCGTGTTATTAAAACCTCTCTGGAATATGTCCCGTTTTTCATCCAAAAATTAAAATAGCGGCCCCTATATCCAAGAAGTTAATGCAACTGCTGTGTCAGATTTTTAAAAAACTTTACGGAAAAAGCACACCATGCAATAATCTGAGTACAGCGCTCAGACACAAAAACAAGCCATACAGATACCCGCCATGTTGTGGAGTCAACAGAAGTCAGAAATAGCATTATAAATATTTACTTACCTTTGATGATCTTCATCGGAATGCACTCCCAGGAATCCCAGTTCCACAATGAATGTTTGTTTTGTTTGACAAAGTCCATCATTTATGTCCAAATACCTCCTTTTTGTTAGCGCGTTTAGCCTAGTAATCCAAATTCATGAGGCGCGAGCACTAGGTCCAGACAAAAAGTCAAAAGTTCTGTTACAGTTCGTAGAAACATGTCAAACGATGCATAGAATCAATCTTTAGGATGTTTGTAACATAAATCTTCAATAATGTTCCAACCGGAGAATTCCTTTGTCCTAATTCCTAACTCTCACGGGAGCGCACGAGACTGAGCTCATGGCACTCTGCCAGACATCTGGTTGAAACAGCTCTCATTCCCTCCTCCTTCATAGTAGAAGCCTCAAACAAGGTTCTAAAGACTGTCAACATCTAGTGGAAGCCTTAGGAAGTGGAATATGACCCCATAGACACCGTATATTCGACACGCAATGACTTGAAAAACTACAAACCTCAGATTTCCCACTTCCTAGTTGGATTTCTTCTCAGGTTTTTTTCCTGCCATATGAGTTCTGTTATACTCACAGACATCATTCAAACAGTTTTAGAAACGTCAGAGTGTTTTCTATCCAAATCTACTAATTATATGCGTATTCTATCTTTTAGGCCTGAGTAGCAGGCAGTTTACTCTGGGCACCTTTTTATCCAAGCTACTCAATACTGCCCCCCAGTCCCAAAGAAGTTTTAAGAAGCAGTTTAGCTGTTTGGACGCAGAGGAAATTCCGATTGCTCAAACCATATGCAGGATGAAATGTGGAGGATCAAAAGACATTTTCATCAAAGACAAATTATTTCATTATGTACCATTAGTCAAAAGTCTAGAACACTTTTTATCACACCCAAGGATTTTGTCTATGGTTGAAAAGGACCCCATATGTGCAGGGAAAGTTGTTTTCATGATATTGTTGATGGTGCTCTTCTAAAATCACATCCCTTATTTTCAGAGAAAACATTTTTACACAGATGAAGAGATCTGTAACCCACTAGGATCCTTTGCATAAAAAAACAAGTTGGTAATGCTGTACTACACCCTAGGAAATATAAATCCAAAATACAGGTCTAAACTGGCTGCTATCAGGCTACTTACCAAGCTAGATCAGCAGACCTCCGTCAATCTGATGTAGATGTACTATTGAATAGAATCAAGGAAGACATGGTTACATTGGGGGGTTAAAATGCAAACTATTAATGGAAAGAAAACGATATATGGTGCCATGGTCTCTCTCTGTGGAGACACCCTGACACTACATGAACTAGCAGGGTTCAGAGAGGGTGTGGGCTTTGCCTACAGTAAGCGCAGACACTGAGTGTTCTTTTGAGGACATGCAGACACACTTCAATGAGGATGCATATACTAAAGGACATTGGAGAAGCATGTCAGACAGTGTGATGAAATAGAAAAGGCAAAGACGGACTTGCTTCGCAACAGCCTGAGAACAACATATGGGATCAATAGAAGGACCAAGTTAGTTGAGTTCCCAGCCTTTGAAATTATACAACAAACTCCGCAATACATTATGTGTGTAATTCTGGAGGGCATAGCCCCATTGGAAATCAAATATGTTTTGAATCATCTTGTTGAGTCAGGACAGATTGATCTGGACTGAATTCTGCTATTCTTGGTTTCCCTTATTCCCCTCTAGATGTTAGAGATTGGCCATCCCCAATTTATGTTAGTACATTAACGTCAAGTGATGGTACACTAAAACAATCATCTGGGAAAATGCTTGTCCTGCTAAGGATATTGCCACTTGTTTTGGAGAGTTTGGAAGTCAATGTATACATACTGTAACGTTCTTCTTCATCTGAGGAACAGGAATATGAAAGCTCGGTCCAAAATGCAGTGTGGTACGTGTCCATGTTAAATTTATTATATAAGAACACGAAAAATACAAAATAACATTCTGTATGGGGAAAACACAGACACAGAAAACAACTACACACAAAACCCATGTGGGCAAGAGCTACCTAAGTATGGTTCTCAATCAGAGAAAACTACAGACAGTAGTCCCTGATTGAGAACCATACCCGGCCAAAACCAAAGAAATAAAAAAAATAGAAAAAAGAACATAGAACGCCCACCCTAGTCACACCCTGGCCTAACCAAAATAGAGAATAAAAAGCCTCTCTATGGCCAGGGCGTGACAGTACCCCCCCAAAGGTGCGGACTCCGGCCCAAAACCTGTCTCTAAAGGGGAGGGTCCGGGTGGGCCTTCCTACGGCGGCGGCTCGGGCGCGGGCCCCTCGCAGCGGGCCCCAGACTGAAGACCCTCGTAGGACTGAGTAGCGCCTCTGGACTGAGGGGCGCTTCCGGACTGAGGGTCGCCTCTGGACTGAGGGGCTGCGATTCTGACGGCTCCGGAGTGAAGGGCGACTCTGGCAGCTTCGGAGTGAAGGGCGACTCTGGCAGCTCCGGAGTGAAGGGCGACTCTGGCAGCTCCGGAGTGAAGGGCGACTCTGGCAGCTCCGGAGTGAAGGGCGACTCTGGCAGCTCCGGAGTGACGGGCGGCTCTGGCAGCTCCGGAGTGACGGGCGGCTCTGGCAGCTCCTGACTGACGGGCAGCTCTGGCAGCTCCTGACTGACGGGCGGCTCTGGCAGCTCCTGACTGACGGGCGGCTCTGGCAGCTCCGGACAGGAGGGAGACTCTGGCGGCTCCGGACAGGAGGGAGAACCTGGAGGGAGGAGACGGAGAGACAGCCTGGTGCGTGGGGCTGCCACAGGACTATGAAAGATCGGACCAAAATGCAGTGTGGTACGTGCCCATGTTAAATGTATTATATAAGAACATGAAAAATACAAAATAACAAACATGAAACAACGAAAATCGAAATCGTTCTGTAAGGTGAAAACACAGTCACAGAAAACAACTACCCACAAAACCCATGTGGGCAAGAGCTACCTAAGTATGGTTCTCAATCAGAGACAACGACAGACAGCTGTCCCTGATTGAGAACCATACCCGGCCAAAACCAAAGAAATAAGAAAATAAGAATAAGAAAATAAGAAAAAAGAACATAGAACGCCCACCCTAGTCACACCCTGGCCTAACCAAAATAGAGAATAAAAAGCATCTCTATGGCCAGGGTGTGACACATACAACTGATAATTGAGCTAATAGAGATTGTACAGATAGTATTTGCACCTGTTCTTTCCATTGCGACTGTGTCTAGGTTGAAGTTACTCATTGAAAATCATTTGAAGCATTGGAAGGAGCTTTTTCCAGACCGCAATGTTACACCTAAACAGCATTATATGATACATTTGCCATCATATATAAAATCACTGGGTCCAATGGTAAGACATATGTGTACGCGGTTCGAGTCTAAACATCGTTTCTTTAAACAATGGACTTCCAAGCTCAATTTAAAAAAAATATTTGCAAGTCTTTGATTAATCAGACCCAAATATATGAATGCTGCCAAAATGTTGACATTTCAATGCACCCAATTTTTTCAAATGAAAGTGTAATGACGTGTGTGTAGGTGGCAGGGAAGTCAGGCACAGGAGAATCGAACTTGGTATAAATGGAGTCGTTTAATAGACTTAACAAAACCTCATAATCAAAAATACAAGATAAATGAAAGTGGGTACAAAAACCCGTCACGCACCAATACATAATACACGAACATACAAAACAAACAATCTCTGACAAGGACATGAGGGGAAACAGAGGATTAAATACACAACATGTAATGGAACCAGGTGTGTAGGAAGACAAGACAAAACCAATGGAAAATTAAAAATGGATCAATGATGGCTAGAAGAACGGTGACGTCGACCGCCGAGCACCGCCCGAACAAGGAGAGGCATCGACTTCGGCAGAAGTGGTGACAGAAAGGGAGAGGTTAAAGATCTACAATATTTACGTGGAAAATTGAGGAACATCCTAGGTTTCAAAGATACATTTCTGTATCAGTCAAATGGCTTGTGATAAATTGTAATAAATACATAACTCAGAAGTCCATGATCTTTGCCAAAGTACTGAATGGTAATATGACAGACTTCTTTTTTGTCGATTCTAGTGGAATATGTACCATTTCAAACTATACGCTTTGATAGAAATGTCATGGCTTATCAAGTTGAGCTCCCACACTTTGCACAGGCCACTGAATTAGTGGATGCTGAAAAGCTGGTTGATTTGACCTCTTATTACGCAATTAGCAACAAGAGCCAAGCTTATGTACAAGTCAAATTGTCACGCCCTGACCATAGAGAGCCTTTTATTCTCTATGGTGGTTAGGTCGGGGTGTGACTAGGGTTGGGTATCTAGGTTATTGTAAGTCTATGTTGGCCTGGTATGGTTCCCAATCAGAGACAGCTGTTTATCGTTGTCTCTGATTGGGGAAGGTCAGGGCGTTTATTATTTTTGTGAGTTTCATTTCAATTAAACATGTGGAACTCTACGTACGACATTCATTATAATGATCGTGACAGAAGATCCCACCACAACAGGACCAAGCAGCGTGCCCGGGAAGAGAAGGTATCCTGGGCTTGGGAGGAGATAAAGGAGGCGAAGACATCCTGGACTTGGGAGGGAATTATGGCTGGAGACGAAAGCCTTGGCTGGAGTGGAAGCAGACGCAAGCGGTGAGGGAAGGACAGCGACGACGCCAGAGTTCGTGGCCACGGCGCAAGCCCAAAAGACAGCCCAAAAACATTTTTGGGGGGGAGCACACGGGGTGTTCGGCGACGCTGAGGGGTGAGTCAGAGACTGAGGAGGAATATTGGGATAGGTTGAGCGAGGAGTGGTTGGCGAAAGTTGAGGAGAGTGATGAGAGAGAGCTGTTGGTTTGGCTGGAGAGGCAAGACAGTCGCCCTGAGGAGCGTGTTAGCCATTCGATGCCACCTGTGCCAGCTCTCCGCACTCGCTTTGAGGAGAGTGTCAGTGTTCCAGTACAATGTGTGCCGGTTCTACGCATCGTGTCTCCAGTACGCATCCACAGCCCAGTGCGTCCTGTGCCAGCCCCCCGCACTTTCCGTGCAAAGGTTGTCATCTGTCCAGGACACGTTGGGCCAGCTCTACGCTCCAGACCTCCAGCGCGCCTCCACGGCTCAGTACGTCCTGACCATAGAGAGCCTTTTATTGTTTATGGTGGTTAAGTCGGGGTGTAACTAGGGTGGGTTATCTAGGTTATTGTAAGTCTATGTTGGCCTGGTATGGTTCCCAATCAGAGACAGCTGTTTATCATTGTCTCTGATTGGGGATCATATTTAGGCAGCCATTTCCCCCACTGTGTTTGGTGGGATCTTGTTTGTGTGTAGTGGCCTGTGATCACTCCATGACTTCACGTTTTCTTCTCTGTATTGTTTTTGTGAGTTTCATTTCAATTAAACATGTGGAACTCTAAGTACGCTGCGCCTTGGTCTGACATTCATTATAACGATCGTGACACAAATACCATCTTGGGGATGTAATAGAATTGTACAACAGTTCAAATGACTCATTGTGTGTTCCCCAGATATGAAAAGTATACTCTCTTTGTTCTGTACTGTATTTTGTCTACATGATTGCTGTGCTGTGTGTAAGATTGACAATAAAACAGTGAACTCCATTTGGTCATTATCTGTTCTTAATATGTGAAGAGATGAAAAGGATAGGATGCTTGAAAGAAGAAATTCTGACTTCGACAAAGCAGTTTTGCACTTGTCAGTGTTGATCAAACAGCTTTATAATTCTAGTAATTCTAATTTCAAGCATTATGTTACTCAGAACCCGTAATAAAATCCTAGTAACAAGTTACATTATCTTATTAAGATAATTAAGGACAAAAAAGCTTGAAACAAGTGAAATGCTCTAACATAAACTGACTGGTAAGAAGATATATCTTGTCAGACAAAAAACACATATTTTCCTGGCATCACTCAGCTGGGGCCCTCACCTCCTCCCTGTAGGCTCTCATTGTTGTTGGTAATCAGGATACCACTGTTGTGTCATCAGCAAACTTGATGACTGAGTTAGAGACGGCCGGGGCCAGGCAGTCATGGGGGAATAGGCAGTACAGGAGGGGCTGAGCACGCACCCTTGTGGGGCCCCCGTTTTGAGGATCAGCATGGCGGGGGTGTTGTTGTCTACCTTTACCACTTGGGTTCGGCCCATCAGGAAGTCCAGGACCCAGTTGCACAGGGAGGGGTTCAGACCCAGGGCCCCTTAGCTTAGTGATGAGCTCGGAGGGCACTATGGTATTGAAGACTGAGCTGTAGTCAATGAACAGCATTCTTACATAGGAATTTCTCTTGTCCAGCTGGGATAGGGCAGTGTTTAGTGCAATGGCGATTGCGTCATTCGTGGATCTGTCGGGTGATCAGCGAATTGTAGAGGGTCTAGTGTGTCGGGTAAGGTCTTGGGTGCTCATGGGTCTTTTTACATGGAAATGATCTCGACAGAGATAGGGATGCAAGGACTGACCATCCATGAGATCAAAATGATAGTTTAAACCATGTTTTGAAGCTATACAGTGTTTAATACATTATTTACAACAACAAAAAATGTAAAACAAGCTTACAATTTGGGTTCTGATGGGGTAACACCGTTGATCTAAACTCATGAGGCATTTCTATGTTATATTTGTCAAGGATCAATGGCTTTATCAAATTAAAAAAAGCGATGCACTTTCATTCACAGACTGTAGCTTCAAGATTTTTGAACGCTGTAACCTGTTCACACAGAAAATTTGACCAAATCTGACAAACTCTGAGTCGTATCAAGATTCTACATGAACATTATTGTTTGCAAACAATTTATTCTCCAAAAACATTCCTTTTTAATTTGTGTCATTTAGTTTTTAAGACACTCATGACTTTCCCAAAATGCATTTATTTTTAATTTATGTAAATTCGTTTTTAAGACACTCATGACCGAACACACACACACACTGAATCGTGCAGACCGCTGCCGACATCTCTTCCCACATCGCAAAATTTCAGCACCACAGATAGCACCATTACTCACGCTCAGCCGAGAAATGCAGTTATAGGTAGGTTGGCTAGGCTACAGTAAAGAAGAATAGTTATTTGGGTTGTCAGGTGTCAGCAGCAAACTCGATTTTATACGTCTAGCCTATGGATAATTATGGTTGGAATTTTCTTGCGACTTTTTGACCGTAATGAGTATTCATTCGTGTTTAACAAATATATTTTTTAATGGCAGTTAACGTTCGTGGCCCCTAGACGAGACAACATGCCCAAATTGTCTCTGTAAAGCAAACTTAGCCTACTAAAATGGTGTTTCAGAGAAAAAACTACAACAGGACACAAGTATCCTGAATGGCCAGTCATATAGCCTATATATTTTAAGGTACACAAGTGATCAGTAAACTTTTTGAACAAGTTTATGGTACATCCTTATTTCATACGGAAGACATCAACACTCTGACTAATGCTACGCTATTTCTGCGCCCTTTCCCCTGAAATCCTCTTTCAACAGACTTCCAAGAGCGTTGGATGGAAATACACAGAGTGGGCTAGGCTACCTACAGTCGGACTAGCACGAGTTTGACACAACACCTGAACTACTGCGTGCTTCAAAAACACAGCTGATTTTTGAGTTTATCGAAACCTCTGTATGCAACGCTGTCCACCAATTATCTTCAAAATGAATACGATACTTCTGAGTAACTTTGCGAAGTTTCTTTTATGCTGGAATGCAGTTTACCTACAAGTTTACGCACAGGTAAGTAGGCTAGCCAATCGAGTGATATTGTTTATGTATTTTTTTGTGGAGGAATGAATCCATAGGGTTTACCCCTGTTTTGTTACAGGAGCCTACACTGTTCATATAATAAACCATACACATACCGAATTTGCATGACCATTTTACATAGGCTACCAGCAACATGATGCTAGATGATATACACTGAGTGCACAAAACATTAGGAACACCTTCTCTTTCCACGACAAACTGACCAGGTGAATCAAGGTGAAAGCTATGATCCCTTATTGATGTCAATCAGTATAGATGAAGGGGAGGAGACAGGTTAATGAAGGACTTTTAAGCCATGAAACAATTTAGACATGGATTGTGTATGTGTGCCATTCAGACGGTGAATGGGCAAGACAAAATATTGAAGTGCCTTTCAACTGGGTATGCTAGTATGTGCCCGTTTGAGTGTTTCAAGAACTGCAACGCTGTTGGATTTTTCACGCTCAACAGTTTCCCCTGTGTATCAAAAATGGTCCAACACCAAAAGGACATCCAGCCAACTTGACACAACTGTGGGATGCATCCCTGTGGAGCGCTTTTGACACCTTGTAGAGTCCATGCCTCGACAAAACAGTATTAGCCTATGTCTAGTTGACAAAGTTCTTGGCATAATGAATTTGGTTGCTTTTTTCTTACATCCACAATTCCCTATTCCTCTACTCCTTTACCATTTCCTCTCTGTCTATCTTTTTAAAATATCTATTCTGTAAATAATGGGAAAACTAAGATGGATTTTTCTAAATATTTTCATTTACAAAGTGGTGGACATCATCCAATTTATTTTTCCCACATTATGTTTCTTCCTTTGGTGCTATTTCATATGGAAATGTAATTGGTTATGTATTGTTATTCAGCAATGCCTGCTTCCATACTCATCAGTCAGTGTTTGCATATAAATTGTTGACTGGTACTCAACAGCCACTGTCTCCTTGAATGCATTTAAATGAGGCGGAAGTATGAGCACAGTGCATCAGCATGTGTGTATGTGGCGATTGCATACTGTGATGTATATGACTTATTTTTAATTTATGAAGTATGAATGTCACTGTAATTATGACATTAGATTTTTATCAAAGCTTTTAAATATCAAAGCCACTTTACCATTTCTGCTCTTGTCATCTTTAAGATCCAAATTATCTCTGGGGTGAAGATTCCCCTAGGTACATATCTAGGATCAGCTTCCCTTCTCCAATCCTAACCTTAACCATTAGTGGGGGAAATGCTAATCTGACCCAAGATCAGCATCTAAGGGGCAACTTTTTGAATCAATGCTGCAATCTACTCCGTAGGTTCATCCAGAGGTCGGCCTCACAGCACAGGAGCAGATGTACCTACTGTATGATGTCAAAGTTGAGTGTCATCAGAACATCTCTACACACAACCCTGCAGGTGGGCAAACACTGACTTACGTACATAATTTTACTCTTTGGGCAGCATAGGAAATGTACCAACTTTTTTGTGTGTTTCTGTAATTGATACCCACTAAGCAGATGATTGGTTTACCTAGCTTTACCAGAGCCCCATTGGCCAGCGTGTTTCCAGGTGGATGCAGACAGATCTTTATGGCAGAGCCACCCACCATACTTCATCCTTTCTCGAGAGACCAAATCCCATAACTTGACCTATTATTGCCTCCTGCGTATTGGAAAAGGGGTTGTGTTTTGAGACTCTAGCCTGCTCCACGTCTGCCCACGTTCTCCCAGGCTTCACTCAGAGATTGGAGTTGGTAAAAGAGACTGGATGTCGTGCTGCTGCATGTACACTTTGACACACTGAACTCCTTGAATTTCTCACATTGTCAGTCAATGTTCAACATGAGATTTACTGAATTGAGTAATGTTTTCAGCAAAAAAATTGTGTTCTGATATTTATCCAAATGATTTATTATCCACCCCCAAATGTTTAATTGGGGGCTCTTGAGACAACTTTTGATACAGCATGGATGAAAACTACAACTGCAGAAGTGGTTTTAGGGAGGGGGGAAAAGAACTGGGATGATGGCCACCACTTAGTAAACGAAAACATTTCTAAAAATTCATCTTAGTTTTCCCATATAGGCACTCTTGACAAACGGAGGGAGGAACTTCTTGAAAAGCCTTTATTTACTTGGAATACCACTGCAATTTGATTAGACAAAGATGACTTAAGATCACAGATATTATGCTGTGTTTCTCCCTAGCCACAGAATCTGTGAGTGCTGAAATGTGGATTTATTCCATTCATTTGAATCTGCCAATTTACCAGTCCCAAACCCACAGTTGTTTCTCTTTCTGGCTGCTGCTCTCCATATTATTGTCCGCCCACATTCTGTAGCAGTGTGAGAGCTGGATAAAAACAAACCGCTTTGTGTGTTTGATCCAGAATCTACCAGTCATTAAAACCAGGTGGGAGAATAGAAATATCAGAACATAAACAGATATTGGAGCATAATGGCTAATTAGAGTGCATGTATTGTTTGGTGACTGTTTAAATATAAACAGACCAGCATCTGATACCCATCCAAATTTTGTCATGACGGAAGTATTACGGTTTCACTGGGAGGCAACATGAAAATACAGTTTGCTAAGAGCATTAGAGAGGTTGGACACTGATGTTGGGCAATTAGGCCTGACTTGCAGTCCGCGTTCCAATTCATCCCAAAGGTGTTCGATGGGGTTGAGGTCAGGGCTCTGTGCAGGCCAGTCAAGTTCTTCCACATCGATCTCGACAAACCATTTCTGTATGGACCTCACTTTGTGCATGGGGGCATAGTCATGCTGAAACAGGAAAGGGCCTTCCCCAAACTGTTTGCCACAAAGTTGGAAGCACAGAATCGTATGGAATGTCATTCATTGTATGTTGAAGCATTAAGATTTCCCTTCACTGGAACTAAGGGGCCTAGCCCAAACCATGAAAAACAGCCCCAGACCATTATTCCTACTCCACCAATGCACAGTTGTCACTATGCATTCGGGCAGGTAGCGTTCTCCTGGCATCCGCCAAAGCCAGATTCGTCCGTCATACTGCTAGATGGGGAAGCGTGATTCATCATTCCAGAGAATTGCATTTCAACAGCTCCAGAGTCCAATGGCGGTGAGCTTTACATCACTCCAGCTGACGCTTGGCATTGCGCATGGTGATCTTAGGCTTGGGTGCGGTTCCACAAACAGTTCTTGTGCTGACGTCGCTTCCAGAGGCAGTTTGGATCTCGGTAGTGAGTGTTGCAACCGAGGACAGAGGATTTTTACGCGTTACACGCTTCAGCACTCTGCTGTCCCGTTCTGTGAGCTTGTGTGGCCTACCACTTCGTGGCTGAGCTATTGTTGCTCTTAGACATTTCCACTTCACAATAAGAGCACTTACAGTTGACCCGGGCAGCTGAAATAGCCAAATCCACTAATTTGATGGGGTGTCCACATACGTTTGTAAACATTCTGTCTTTCGTGCTTATTCTTTTACCAGTGTTTTTTTCTTATTTTTAGAGTAAATAACACATGGACACTAGAGAAGCTAACAAAGTTTAATTATGTCCAAAGGTTCTGTACAGCTGTAATTCAAACAACCCAACATTTCTCATATCACAGATATATATATCCCACTTAAGACACTCCTCCTTCTCTCCAATCATTTCATCTTATGGTTCTACAGGAAAAGAGTAACAGGATATTAAACCCTTATTACTCCCTTCAGGTGCATCTGACCTCACCTCCTGACCTCAACCCCTCCTTCACCTAATCCACAGATGTCCATCTGTCTTTCCTGTATCAATTCAGTGCTCTCCTCCCGTACCCCAACACATTCCAACACCATCTGGCTTTCTACAGAGAACCCTTAACTTCAGACATAAAACCCAGTCTCTTTCACTCCTAATATTCTATGCTTCTTCTCTATCATTTATTTAATATCTCAATGTTCAACATTTCGAATCCAACACCAGGTACTGCTGGAATGTTTACCAATGGCATGTATCTTTTTGTAGGAAATTACACTGGTCTCTGAAAACATTTATAAGGTATTTAAAAAGTATAAATAGTGCTCACTTTAGATTAGGGACTGAAAAATGACTTTACTAATCACACAATTTTTATAAATGCCATATAAATGGTTTATTATGGACCCTTAATAAAATAAAGTATTACCAAAATGACATCAATGAAACAACTTATTGGCTAAATGATATGCTGCCTTTCATTAGAGTAAAATAAATAAACATTTACAAAATTGTATAACCCCACTTCCCCTCAATCAGTGGTGTATTTGGTTTTTCCAGATAACTTAATCCAGATCTAAATGATCTTGCGGTCCCCTATAAGATTGCGTTCTCTTTTCAATTTTAAATGATGGGGCATTCTGTGATTGGTTCACCCATTTGGGCCTTTAAATTGATGATATATAGCAATTATATAGCTCTGTTGTTGTTTTATTCCGAGATTGTCCCTTTAAAGGCAATGGTCCAATTCTAACCATTATTGGCCACCGTATTACTGCCAGGTGTTCTCTCGTTAAACCATCAATACGAGCTAAGATCACCCACACACCTGATCTCAGTTGCAACCATTATTACTACTCCCTCGGTGTTAACAGGGTCGCTGTTAACTTCAAAGATGCTAATTGAGCAGCCTAAGGATGGCTGTATCTACAGTATTTGAGAATCATTCTATACATCTGAAATAAAGTATTTTCTCATTTACCATGACAAATCTACAGTGGCATATTTGTTTCTAATTTATCCATTATAATTTTAACTTGGTTTAATACAGTAGGGTTATGGACATTTTAAGAGAGAAAAGTACAATATTTCTGAACATTGTCCATGTTTAAAATTGTAATTTAAATCAAGCCTATCCTGATTATGTTAATATTTATTTTAATCAAAAGGCGTTGTATTCTAATAAAATTCATAAAAATTGCACAAATTATATTATAATTATGTTGACATGAAACAGTTGTATGATATAGACTCCATTATTACAATAAGTATTTTACATTCATTCATTAGGCTACAAGCCTTATGATTTTCAATGCTCTTATAGGTCATTATTTAATTGTGGTGGGAATAGAGAACCAGAAGCAGCTGTCAAACACGGTAACAACGAGACATCAACTAATCTACTCGTAAATCTCGTGGGTTTTTTGTTTGAATCCTGATTATTTTAACACGCAGGTTTATGTAATCTCCCGTATTGTTTTAAGAAAACCAGTGCTAATATGTTGTAGTGTGTGGAGCTCAGCTTCTTCTTTACAATTGGCCAAACATGTTCACTTAATGTCATGGGATTATGTAAACATAATCTTTGTTGTATGAGGTGTTGAATCCAGACCCTGGTCAAGTATATGCATGACAATGTTCGAGTTGTGCTTGATTTAGTGTACACTCTTAGAAATAAATATTACGAAATGGTTCTTTGGCTGTCCCCATAGGCACAGGAGAACCTTTTTTGGTTCCAGGTAGAACTCTTTTGGGTTCCATGCAGAACCCTTTGTGTCTACAAGGAATCAAAAAGGGTTATTCAAAGTATCCTCTTATGGGAACAGCCGAAGAGCCCTTTTAGGTTGTAGATAGGGGGAAAAATGCTAAGAGTGTAGTTGTACTTTTTGGGACTATAACAGATACATTAGATTTTAATGACAAAGAGATATGCTAACTGTGGGTAACAGTCATTCAAGTGCAGCATAACTAGCTAGCTAGCAAAGTGATTCACATTTCCTGCTATCTAACCAAATGACACCTGCATCTCCTAGATGTAGTCACTGAAAAACGACACGAGGGAAAAAGTTGGTCACTCACTCACTCCTCCAACGACATGACATCCTCCTAGCAGCTAGCTAGCTAACGTTAGGCTCCGTGTTTTTAGCTTGCTAAATAAATAGTTAACTTAGCTACATAAATAAATACGCTAGCCCAGGGATGTCAAACTCAATCAGCGCACAGGCCATATTGAAAAAACACAATGAATTTGTGGGCCAGACACACAGTAGCCTACTTGCAACTGCGACCCAAACTGGCCATTGTTTTATTAGAAAAATATGTCCCTTTATATTGTCCTCTTATAACAAAAACTTAGCTATAACTTAAAACATGTCTTTCATTTTTTTTGCACTGCATCAATCACCAGTGCTGTTGAATGCAGCATAACAAATGTATGGTGCACTCAAAATGTATTGTATTTGAGTAGCCAGCCTAGGCTACTGCTCAAATGTTTCTGTAACTGGCCAACAGGTTTTGTTTTTTGGTTATTCATTGTCAAGCTTTAAAAACCGAAGCCAGGCTGCAACATTTTAGTAGCCTAGCTAGGACTGGTGCATGAGTCCTACACTTTCTCTCCGCTGTACGTTGTAAACGGGACACATGAAAGCAGCACAATTGAAGTTGAATTCACAGATTCAGGGCACATCAGGCAATAATTTCAGAAAAAGTAGATGTCTCAACTCATTTATACTCGCTTGTGTGTCCTATATGGGCTGTGGGCCTTGCTTGACACATGCGCTAGCCTATTAGCCACATTATGACTAACTTGTGATCATTGTCCTTGCTAGTTTGATTGTATTTGACATTCCCAGCCTTACAGTTGTCCGTTTTTGTCAAAATATTGGGTCACTGAAACTGAAACACTGCTTCCCAAATGGGTGGAGGCAGCAAATGTACCAGGCCATCTGTGATTTACAACCTGATAGCAATATCTTTTGGACCACCAAGAAATGTATTGGTAAAGGATATTAATCATGCATTGAACCACATCCATTTATTCTTCCAACAATGCCTTACTTTACGTCATGGAATTTTGAGTGAAATAGAACCTATTTGTAAAACCTCATCAAGTTGGCTTTGAACCATAAACTGGGAATTTGATATTTTTGACTGATATTATGATTGTCTGTTTGTTTCATATCTTCAAAGTAGTTAAAACACTGTCAGTTCCACTAAGGTCTTTCACACTGTCCGCACATGTGTTGACCTGGCAAGTGGGTCCCAAACCCCAATATGGCACATTTCCTGTCTGTCAGTTTAAATCGATACAACATGCGTTGATGTCTCAAATGATAATGTGACTCAAGCCGGCTATAATCAGATCCAATTTGGCTCTGAGATAATGAAGTATGACAATATACGCATAGGAAGGCTCCTGCAGATGAGACATTGAAGCATACAAATATCCACTTCTCTTTAGACCTGGATTGCAATCATAAAATATATGGATTTATTTTAATCTATTTGCTTCTTATTTTCTCTCCCACTTAGGTCTTTATTACTCAGTCTCAGGTCACGTCCCAAATGGCACTAAAGGTAGTGCACTATAAAGGGAACAGGGTGCCATTTGGGACGCACACCCAACCTAGTCACTTGTTTCACTGAACCATCGGGAGGGCTAGCTGACAAAAGACGACAACCTATTACTCATAGTGCTCTCCCACTAGCCTACTCATCTGGTGGACAGATAGTGTATATATAGCTGTAATGACTATGAGCAATGTTCTTGCACTTGTCGCTAATGAGTGACTCATAAGCTTTGTCTTCCCATCTCACCCTCTCATCGTGGAATATAGATTCATATTAGAAATGTGTTTAATCAAGGGAGTTCAAATAGACATAGTGGAATAAATATTTTTTTCTCCTTGGAGTCGAGTTTTAGTATGCTGATCCTTCTTGAACTTGTTTCATTGATGACATTGATGTGGACTGAGTGCACGCTGCTGGATATTTGCCCTTTCTTAAATTGAGTGGATCAATATCCAGTGTCCGCAGGATTACCAGCACATACCATGGACAGTCACAAAAGCAACAAGTCGATGAAACCTTTCAATGATAATGCCTCGAGTTCCATAGCAGTGATTTCTTTTAAATTCTGATTTATCTGAAGGAGTGTCCATGGGATTTGGCCTGGGAGCCTCCGTTCCCTTGATGACGATACCCTCCAACACAATGTCCAAATAATGTCACTTATGAACGTAAAAGCGTCAAATATATACATCACACATATTGACGTTTGTGAAGATTTGACGTATAATGGCAATATGTCAGTAAATGTTACATATTTGGTATATTACCATAGTATATTATCTAGTGATGGCACTAATATGGAAAATCCATACTAATATATCACTTGAATTTTTTTGATATGATATATACAGTGGGGAGAACAAGTATGATACAATGCCGATTTTGCAGGTTTTCCTACTTACAAAGCATGTAGAGGTCTGTCATTTTTATCATAGGTACACTTCAACTGTGAGAGACGGAATCTAAAACAAAAATCCAGAAAATCACATTGTATGATTTTTAAGTAATTAGTTTGCATTTTATTGCATGACATACAGTGCCTTGCGAAAGTATTCGGCCCCCTTGAACTTTGCGACCTTTTGCCACATTTCAGGCTTCAAACATAAAGATATAAAACTGTATTTTTTTGTGAAGAATCAACAACAAGTGGGACACAATCATGAAGTGGAACGACATTTATTGGATATTTCAAACTTTTTTAACAAATCAAAAACTGAAAAATTGGGCGTGCAAAATTATTCAGCCCCTTTACTTTCAGTGCAGCAAACTCTCTCTAGAAGTTCAGTGAGGATCTCTGAATGATCCAATGTTGACCTAAATGACTAATGATGATAAATACAATCCACCTGTGTGTAATCAAGTCTCTGTATAAATGCACCTGCACTGTGATAGTCTCAGAGGTCCGTTAAAAGCGCAGAGAGCATCATGAAGAACAAGGAACACACCAGGCAGGGGCGAGATACTGTTGTGAAGAAGTTTAAAGCCGGATTTGGATACAAAAAGATTTCCCAAGCTTTAAACATCCCAAGGAGCACTGTGCAAGCGATAATATTGAAATGGAAGGAGTATCAGACCACTGCATATTCTACCCAGACCTGGCCGTCCCTCTAAACTTTCAGCTCATACAAGGAGAAGACTGATCAGAGATGCAGCCAAGAGGCCCATGATCACTCTGGATGAACTGAAGAGATCTACAGCTGAGGTGGGAGACTCTGTCCATAGGACAACAATCAGTCGTATATTGCACAAATCTGGCCTTTATGGAAGAGTGGCAAGAAGAAAGCCATTTCTTAAAGATATCCATAAAACGTGTTGTTTAAAGTTTGCCACAAGCCACCTGGGAGACACACCAAACATGTGGAAGAAGGTGCTCTGGTCAGATGAAACCAAAATTGAACTTTTTGGCAACAATGCAAAACGTTATGTTTGGCGTAAAAGCAACACAGCTCATCACCCTGAACACACCATCCCCACTGTCAAACATGGTGGTGGCAGCATCATGGTTTGGACCTGCTTTTCTTCAGCAGGGACAGGGAAGATGGTTAAAATTGATGGGAGGATGGATGGAGCCAAATACAGGACCATTCTGGAAGAAAACCTGATGGAGTCTGCAAAAGACCTGAGACTGGGACGGAGATTTGTCTTCCAACAAGACAATGATCCAAATTATAAAGCAAAATCTACAATGGAATGGTTCAAAAATAAACATATCCAGGTGTTAGAATGGCCAAGTCAAAGTCCAGACCTGAATCCAATCGAGAATCTGTGGAAAGAACTGAAAACTGCTGTTCACAAATGCTCTCCATCCAACCTCACTGAGCTCGAGCTGTTTTGCAAGGAGGAATGGGAAAAAATGTCAGTCTCTCGATGTGCAAAACTGATAGAGACATACCCCAAGCGACTTACAGCTGTAATCGCAGCAAAAGGTGGCGCTACAAAGTATTAACTTAAGGGGACTGAATAATTTTGCACGCCCAATCTTTCAGTTTTTGATTTGTTAAAAAAGTTTGAAATATCCAATAAATGTCGTTCCACTTCATGATTGTGTCCCACTTGTTGTTGATTCTTCACAAAAAAATACAGTTTTCTATCTTTATGTTTGAAGCCTGAAATGTGGCAAAAGGTCGCAAAGTTCAAGGGGGCCAAATACTTTCGCAAGGCACTGTAAGTATTTGATACATCAGAAAAGCAGAACTTAATATTTGGTACAGAAACCTTTGTTTGCAATTACAGAGATCATACATTTCCTGTAGTTCTTGACCAGGTTTGCACACACTGCAGCAGGGATTTTGGCTCACTCCTCCATACAGACCTTCTCCAGATCCTTCAGGTTTCGTGGCTGTTGCTGGGCAATATGGACTTTCAGCTCCCTCCAAAGATTTTCTATTGGGTTCAAGTCTGGAGACTGGCTAGGCCACTCCAGGACCTTGAGATGCTTCTTACGGAGCCACTCCTTAGTTGCCCTGGCTGTGTGTTTCGGGTCGTTGTCATGCTGGAAGACCCAGCCACGACCCATCTTTAATGCTCTTACTGAGGGATGGAGGTTGTTGGCCAAGATCTCGCTATACATGGCCCCATCCATCCTCCCCTCAATACGGTGCAGTCGTCCTGTCCCCTTTGCAGAAAAGCATCCTCAAAGAATGATGTTTCCACCTCCATGCTTCATGGTTGGGAGGGTGTTCTTGGGGTTGTACTCATCCTTCTTCTTCCTCCAAACACGGCGAGTGCAGTTTAGACAAAAAGCTCTATTTTTGTCTCATCAGACCACATGACCTTCTCCCATTCCTCCTCTGGATCATCCAGATGGTCATTTGCAAACTTCAGATGGGCCTGGACATGCGCTGGCTTGAGCAGGGTGACCTTGCATGCGCTGCAGGATTTTAATCCATGGCGGCGTAGTGTGTTACTAATGGTTTTCTTTGAGACTGTGGTCCCAGCTCTCTTCAGGTCATTGACCAGTTCCTGCCGTGTAGTTCTGGGCTGATCCCTCACCTTCCTCATGATCATTGATGCCCCACGAGGTGAGATCTTGCATGGAGCCCCAGACCGAGGGTGATTGGGGCGGCAGGGTAGCCTAGTGGTTGGAGTGTTGGACTAGTAAACGAAAGTTTTAAGTTCAAACCCCGGAGCTGACAAGGTACAAAAAAAAGGTTAAAAAAAAAATTGACCGTCATCTTGAACTTCTTCCATTTTCTAATAATTGCGCCAACAGTTGTTGCCTTCTCACCAAGCTGCTTGCCTATTGTCCTGTAGCCCATCCCAGCCTTTTGCAGGTCTCTGGTCTTGGCCATTGTGGAGAGGTCTGTTTGATTGAGTGTGTGGACAGGTGTCTTTTATACAGGTAACGAGTTCAAACAGGTAATACAGGTAATACAGGTAATGAGTGGAGAAAAGGAGGTCTTCTTAAAGAAAAACTAACAGGTCTTTGAGAGCCGGAATTCTTACTGGTTGGTAGGTGATCTAATACTTATGTCATGCAATAAAATGCAAATTAATTACTTAAAATCATACAATGTGATTTTCTGGATTTTTGTTTTAGATTCCGTCTCTCACAGTTGAAGTGTACCTATGATAAAAATTACAGACCTCTACATGCTTTGTAAGTAGGAAAACCTGCAAAATCGGCAGTGAACAATACTTGTTCTCCCCACTGTATATATTGGTTTTATAAAAACATTGTTTTTACTTTTCTTTTCACCTCCACGGCTCTGTGAAGTCCAGACAAGTGCTTTCTGATTGCTCATTGGACCATTTGTGAAAGTTAAAACTACAGTTTAAATAAGTCCATTCACCACGAATTGGCCCATAAGCAGGTAATTAAGTCACTAAGTTGAGAGCCTGTGAGAAGGTCTATGAGAGGGGTTTGTTCATGCAGGAACAGACATGTACAGTATGGGTTTTTACATAATAGTGCAATAATCCAATGTCATAATATGCCGTCCATATATTGATATCAAATGCAAATAAACCAATATCATATAAAATGATTAGTATTGATGCCCACCACTAACATTACCTTACTCCCTTTTCCCACTACGTGTCCAGATGATCTTTGTCCCCCTGGCTGGGATGGTCTTATCTGTTGGCCCCAGGGATCCCCCGGAGCGCTAACCAAAGTCCCCTGCCCCAGCTACATCTACGACTTCAACCATCAAGGTATTGGGGTATAGATAGGCAACACACTTGCTATACTCATGGAGACAGATTTACTAAGCGTTTGCGCTAGGTGCAAAAGTTTGCCTTTTTTTTGTTGAAAGAAGTTTTTGTTTACACTTTACCTTAAAGCTAGAATATTTAGTTGCTATATCAATTTTTGGACATTAATGGTAGACACCCATTGATTCTTGAAGAATATACACTGAGTATACAAAGCATTAGGAAGACCTGCTCTTTCCATGATCAGGTGAATCCAGGTGAAAGCTATGATCCCTTATTGATGTAACTTGTTAAATCCACTTCAGTCAGTGTAGATGAAGGGCAGGAGACCGGTTAAAGAAGGATTTTTAAGCCTTGAGACAATTGAGACCTGGATATGTGTGCCATTCAGAGGGTGAACGGGCAAGCCAAAAATTGTAAGTGCCTTTGAACGGGGTATGGTACTAGGTGCCAGGCGCACCGGTTTGTGTCAAGAACTGCAACGCTGCTAGGTTATTTACGCCCAGTTTCCCGTGTGTGTCAAAAATAGTCCACCACTCAAAGGACATCCAGCCAACTTGACACAACTGTGGAAAACAGTTGAGTCAACATGGGCCAGCATCCCAAGCAATGTACATGTAATGGATTTAACGTATTGAATTGTTTGATGAGCATGAAAACGACGTAAACCATATCCCATGGCCGTCTCAGTCACGAGATCTCATTCCAATTGAACACTTATGGGAGATTCTGGAGCGGCGCCTGAGGCAGCGTTTTCCACCACAAACAAAACACCAAATGATATCATTTATTTTTGAAGAATGGTGTCGCGTCCCTCCAATAGAGTTCCAGACACTTGTAGAATCCATTCCAAGTTTGCTTTGAAGCTGTTCTGGCTCGTGGTGGCCCAACGCCCTATTAAGACGCTTTAAGTTACTGTTTCCTTTGTTTTGGCGGTTACCTGTATGTTGCAATGTAAATGACCAGACCGTGTGTGTCCAGGTCATGCATACAGGAAGTGTGACGTCAACGGTTCCTGGGTTTCTGTGGAGGGGTTGAACCGAACGTGGTCCAATTATTCCGACTGCTTGAGATTTCTTTTACCTGGTCAAGAGGAGGAAAAGGTAATCCCAATCACCACTTCAGTCACGCCAAAAATGACAATTAACATTGTTGTGGTTGCAGACTTGACTCATGACAATACTTGAGTTGCTCTGACTCACGCTAACAGCGTAGCTACACTGGGTCGTTGGGAAAACGGTAGGTTTAAAGCTTCTATGCTAGACGCCTAACTTTTTGCCGGTGTAAACAGTGTAGCTTGTTAGATACACTGCATGGTCGGAACTAGAAGCACAAGCATTTCGCTACACTCGCATTAACATCTGCTAACCATGTGTATGTGGCAAATGAAATTGGATTTGATTTTGTTTTGAGCAGGCCTGTAAGATATCCATTTGTCTCTAGCAGGACTTCTTTGACCGGCTGTACGTCATGTACACCATTGGATATGCACTGTCCTTCATCTCTCTTCTAGGGGCCATTGTCATCATAGGCTACTTCAGGTAAGACAGCCTTGTGTCCCAACAATTGGTCCTTTCTCCAGAAGTTTACAAATTGTTTTTATTTTTTATTCTTATACCAATCATTTCCTTTCAGCCATAGACCATTGCAGAACAGACATGTTCCCTAGTATCAGTGTTCTCTTCAATGACAAGTTTTTGGTGCTCTATCCACCTGTGTAAATGCCACTGAGGTCATATAGCAGTAGGCCTCATCTGTTCATCACCATTTTCCAAAAACAGCAAACAAGTAAAGATAAATATCCTGCCCAATCATCTTGACTCGTCTCCAAATTCTCTGGGAAATGCCATCTCCAAGATGAAAAAAAATGCATTACCTGAAGACCAACTGGGTACAGCATGCCATTTCAATGTGGATATATGGCAACTTTCAACCATTTAAAAGCACAACGAAATTCAATTGGGAATACAATGTCATATTTTATATTTATACAACAACTTAATGTGTTATTACTGTGCTTCATGGAACAAATTGTAAAAATCACTGAAGCTGGAGAGAGTCTCTCTCTCTAACTTTAAGCATCAGCTGTCAGAGCAGCTTACTGTACCTGCACACAGCCAATCTGTAAATAGCACACCCAACTACCTCATCCCCATATTGTTATTTATCTTCTTGCTCTTTTGCACCCCAGTATCTCTACTTACACATCATCATCTGCACATCTCTCACTCCAGTGTTAATGCTAAATTGTAATTATTTCGCCTCTATGGCCTATTTATTGCCTTAACTCTCTAATCTTACTACATTTGCACACACTGTACATAGATTTTTCTATTGTGTTATTGACTTTTGTCGTGGAAATTTCCTCTATTTACCAAATCATGAGCGCAAACCACACACAAGTCAGAGTTAGTTATCAAAGTCCATCTTTAATTATATGAGCTCTATCACAACCCTGTGACTCTCAGATCAATTCAGTGTCTATCAATGAATTCTCTGAGAGCCCCCTCTACATTGCAACTGAGATCCTTTAATAGCAAAGAACACACATAGTCAGACAGCATAGACATAATAAAACGTTCAGCTTTGTCTCCTTACTCAAACCCAGAACCATAAACCAATCCTCCATATCAACAGGCATATATCAAATTGTCATTTAGATACAACCAATTCTAAATACAACCAATCCTGGACAAGCTCACGGGGAGCATAGAATGATTCCAGACACTGCCATCCTCCTCTCCCCGATGGGAAAAGTAGGGAGTGACTGGCACACAGACACAGTGGAGCAAAAGATACACATGATGACACCTTGACCTCTCCCCTCTCTGCGGACCATGCAACTTAGTCTTGACAGAGAACAAATAACTGCCAATGGCCACCACTATAGTACAACAAAATACATTCTTATGAGAAATAACTCATAAGCATATGATGAAAATAAAACATCTTATCTATGTTACCCACCAATTCTGATTATTCCCCAACACTTTACGTTTGTTTATGTGTAACTCTGTTGTTGTTTTTGTCGCACTGCTTTGCTTTATCTTGGCCAGGTCGCAGTTGTAAATGAGAACTTGTTCTCAACTTGTTCTCAAATAAAATGAATCAAATAGCACAACCAAATGACCTGGATTACATATGAGATTACATTAAAAGTACATAGTGCAAGTGATCAATGCTGTTCAATATTCTCCACAGGTTATTATAGAAATTGTAAAGATCTGCACAGACCTGCGACCTTTGTATGCTATCTTGAACATGCACACTTTCCTTGATTACATAAGAAGACATTTATAGTTACAGTAGGCTAACCTCAACATTTGGTCATGGATGTGTGACTCATTTTAAGGTTGAATTAACACTGTTACATTAGTTTGTAAGAGCCTTAACTTTAGGCTGTTTGCTGTATTACAAAATGATTATTGAATTGTGTTTGGTTGACAACTCAGCCAAATGTCAACATTTTAAAGGATATCTAATTATTGGATAGTTTCATCTGAGCCACTGGCTTAATCCTATTCTTAATTTTTTGGGGGGGTTAGTTGGAGATGTGAATCCAACATGTAATTTTTTAACTTGTCGAAAAGTTAACAGGCTGTTTACTGTATTGCAAAACTGAATTGTGTTTGGTTGTCAACACAACCACATACACAACCACATATCAACATTTAATGAGATGTATATTTTGTGCCACTGACTTAGTCTGGCCTTAATTCCAGTTTGTCTACATATTAAATATTGATTTGTTGGATTCATGTCTCCAACTCAACCAAGAATCAAAGCTAAAGAATAGGACTGCCATAATTCCCTAATAACAGAGGAAAATATGTTTTGTACAAGTTAAAGAATAGGACTAAATCAAATTAAACTTTTATTAGACTAGATTTTGGCCTATTCTTTAACTTTGATTCTTGGTTGATTTGGAGACGTGAATCCAACATATCAGTGCTTTTCATTATGAGTTGTCAATATGTATTTTATTTCACCTTTATTTAACCAGGTAGGCAAGTTGAGAACAAGTTCTCATTTACAATTGCGACCTGGCAAATATCATGAATGCAATTAGAAAAGGAAGTATTATTCTCAAGCATCTTCCCTCAGTATTTCCCGAGTGGCTCAGCGGTCTAAGGCACTGCATTTCAGTGCTAGAGGCGTCATACAGACACCCTGGTTTGAATCTAGGCTGTATCACAATCGGCTGTGTTGGGAGTCCCATAGGGCAGTGCACAATTGGCCCAGCGTTGTCCGGGTTTGGCCAGTGTATGCCGTCATTGTAAATAAGAATTTGTTCTTAACTAGTTAAATAAAGTTTAAATTCAAAAACACAAAAACACAGTACACTGTAAACCTAACTCAAATGGTCTGAGGAAACTGATTGTGGGGAACCATTTTGATTTTAAAAACTGTGGAATTTAGTGTATTTTACTCAATTCAGGTTATTTTATTCAATTCAGGTTATTTTACTCAATTCAGGTTATTTTATTCAATTCAGGTTATTTTATTCAATTCAGGTTATTTTATTCAATTCAGGTTATTTTATTCAATTCAGGTTATTTTATTCAATTCAGGTTACTCAATGCAGTTTGGCTTCATAATGTATATGTATTAAAAGTACATTTCCAAAGTCCTCTCAACACAATAAACTAGGTTTAAATGCCAAAAACAAAAATGTAGATGCCTAGAATTTCTCGGTTTCTACCTAGGTTTCTTCCTTCTAGGTAGTTCTTCTTAGCCACTGTCCTTTTGCTACTGCTTTGCTTGCTCTTTGGGGTTTAGGCTGGGTAAAGCACTTTGTGACAACTACTGATGTAAAGCGGTTTTATAACATGTATTTCATTGATTGAATATATCGATTGTTGAGCCTTAAGTGTTTTACCTCTGTCTGCCTGCCATGCAGACGCCTCCACTGCACTAGGAACTACATCCACATGCACATGTTCATGTCCTTTATGCTGCGTGCCGTCAGCATCTTTGTCAAAGACAAGGTGGTCCACACCAACGGAGGTCTGCAGGAATTTGACACAGCACTCATGGACAACTACAAGACCATCTCTGCTAAGCCTCTTGACAAATCCCAGTTTGTGAGTACAGTAATGTTCTTCCCTTCAACTGCAAGGTCAGTTTGTTTGTTGTATGAAATGCACTTAAAAGCTTGCTCTCAAGTGTCAGCAGCACAACATAGGGGGGGGGGGTCGATAAATACACATAGAATACAAGACATCGAAAATCTAAATCACATAAAATGTTATTGATCGCATACACATATTTAGCCAGATGTTATTGTGGGTGTAGCGAAATGCTTGTGTTCCTAGCTCCAATAGTGTAGTAATATCTAACAATACACACACATTTAAAAGTAAAAGAACGGAATTAAGAAATATAGAAATATTAGGATGATCAATGAGTCCAGATTATACATTTTCAAATGCCTTTGGCAGGTATTCATACACCTTGACCATTTCCACATTTGGTTACGTTACAGCCTTATTCTAAAATAGATATATTTTTAAATGCATCAGCAATCTGCACACATAATATCAATGTTTGCAAATGTTTATACAAAATTAAAAACTGAAATATCACATTTACATAAGTATTCAGACCCTTTGATATGAGACTTGAAATTGAGCTCAGGTGCATCCATTGATCATCCTTAAGATGTTTCTACAACTTGATTGGAGTCCCCCTGTGGTAGATTCAAATGGCTGGACATGATTTGGAAAGGCATACACCTGTCTATATAAGGTCCCACAGTTGACAGTGCATATCAGAGCAAGAAACCAAGGAATTGTCCGTAGAACTCCAAGACAGGATCGTGTCATGGCACAGATCTGGGGAAGGGTACCTAAAAAAGTCTGCAGCGTTCAAGGTCCACAAGATCACAGTGGCCTCCATCATTCTTAAATGGAAGAAGTTTGGAACCACCAGGCTGCCTGGCCAAACTTAGCAATCAAGGGAGAAGGGTCAGGGAGGTGACCAAGAACCCGATGGTTACTCTGACAGTGCTCTAGAGTTCCTCTGTGGAGATGGGAGAACCATCTCTGCAGCACTCCACCAATCAAGCCTTTATTGTAGAGTGGTCAGATGGAAGCCACTCCTGAGTAAAATGCACATGACAGCCCGCTTGGAGTTTGCCAAATGGCACCTAAAGACTCTTAAACCATGAGAAAGAAACAAGATTCTCTGGTCTGACAAAACCAAGATTGAACTCTTTGGCCTGAATGCCATGCATCAAAGTCTGGAGGAAACCTGGCACCATCCCTATGGTGAAGCATGGTGGTGGCAGCATCATGCTGTGGGAGAGTTTTTCAGCAGCAGGGACAGGGAGAGTAGTCAGGATCGAGGCAAAGATGAACGGAGCAAAGTACAGACAGATTCTTGATGAAAACCTGCTCCAGGTTCACCTTCAGAAGGTTCACCTTCCAACAGGTCAACGACCCTAAGCACACAGCCAAGACAACGCAAGAGTTGTTTCGGGACAAGTCTCTGAATGTCCTTGAGTGGTCCAGCCAGAGCCGGGACTTGAACCTGATCGAACACCTCTGGAGAGACCTGAAAATAACTGTGCAGCAATTCTCCCCATCCAGCCTGACAAAGCTTGAGAGGATCTGCAGAAAAGAATGGGAGAAACTCCCCAAATACAGGACTAGAGGCTGTAATTGCTTCAACAAAGTACTGAGTAAAGGGTCTGAATACTTACACTACCATTTTAAAGTTTGGGGTCACTTTAATTGAATTAATAATTGTGTCCTTCAAACTTTGCTTTCACCAAAGAATCCTCCATTTGCAGCAATTACAGCCTTGCAGACCTTTGACATTCTAGTTGTCAATTTATTGAGCAAATCTGAAAATGCTTCCTGAAGCACCTCCCACAAGTTGGATTGGCTTGATGGGCACTTCTTACGTACCATACGGTCAAGTTGCTCCCACAACAGCTCAATAAGGTTGAGATCCGGTGACTGTGCTGGCCACTCCATTATAGACATAGTTATAGTTATTGCATAGTTTGGAGCTATGCTTTGGGTCATTGTTCTGTTGTAGGAGGAAATTGTCAAATTAAGTGCCGTCCACAGGGAATGGGCATGGCGTTGAAAAATGGAGGAATAGCCTTCCTCCTTCAAGATCCACTTTTACCCTGTACAAATCTCCCACTTCACCACCACCAAAGCACCCCCAGACCATCACATTTCCTTCACCATGCTTGACAGATGGCGTCAAGCACTCCTCGAGCATCTTCATGTTTTCTGCGTCTCACGAATGTTCTTCTTTGTGATCCGAACACCTCAAACTTAGATTTGTCTCTCCATAGCTTTTTTCCAACCTTCCTCTGCCCAGTGTCTGTGTTCTTTTGCCCATCTTAATATTTTCTTTTTATTGGCCAGTCTGAGAAATGGCTTTTTCTTTGCAACTCTGCCTAGAAGACCAGCAGCCTCTTCACTGTTGACATTTGAGACTGGTGTTTTGCAGGTACTATTATTATTATTTTCATTTTTATTTTACTCCAATTTCGTGGTATCCAATTGGTAGTTACAGTCTTGTCTCATCGCTGCAACTCCCGTATGGGCTCGGGAGAGGCGAAGGTTGAGAGCCGCGCGTCCTCCGAAACCCAACCAAGCCGCACTGCTTCTTGACACAATGCCCACTTAACCCGGAAGCCAGCCGCACCAATATGTCGGAGGAAACACCGTACACCTGGCGACCGTGTCAGCGTGCACTGCACCTGCACAGCCACAGGAGTTGCTAGTGCGCGATGGGACAAGGACATCCCTGCCGGGCAAACCTTCCCCTAACCCGGACGACGCTGGGCCAATTGTGCACCGCCCATGGGTCTCCTGGTCGCGGCCGGCTGCGACTGAGCCTGGGCTCGAACCCAGAATCTCTAGTTGCACACCTTAGACCACTGTGCCACTTGGGAGGCCTTTGCGGGTACCATTTAATGAAGCTGCCAGTTGAGGACTTCTGAGGCATCTGTTTCTCAAACTAGACACAAATGTACTTGTCCTCTTGCTCAGTTGTGCACCGGGGCCTCCCACTCTTTCTATTCTGGTTAGAGCCAGTTTGCGCTGTTCTGTGAAGGGAGTAGTACACAGGGCTGTACGAGATCTTCAGTTTCTTGGCAATTTCTCGCATGGGATAGCCTTCATTTCTCTGAACAAGAATAGACTGACAAGTTTCAGAAGAAAGTTCTTTGTTTCTGGACATTTTGAGCCTGTAATCGAACCCACGAATGCTGATGCTCCAGATATTCAACTAGTCTAAAGAAGGCCAGTTTTATTGCTTCTAAATCAGCACAACAGTTTTCTGCTGTGCTAACATAATTGCAAAAGGGTTTTCTAATGATCAATTAGCCTTTTCAATTGATACACTTGGATTAGCTAACACAATGTGCCATTGGAACACATAAGTGATGGTTGCTGAAAATGGGCCTCTGTACGCTTATGTAGATATTCCATAAAAGATCAGCTGTTTCCAGCTACAATAGTAATTTACAACATTAACAATATCTACACTGTATTTCTGATCAGTTTGATGTTATTTTAATGGACAAAAAATGTGCTTTTCTTTCAAAAACAAGTACTTTTCTAAGTGACCCCAAACTTTGAACGGTAGTGTATTTGAATTTGATATTTCAGTTTATGTTTTATAAAATTGTAAACATTTCTAAACTTGTTTTTGCGTTCCGATTTATGAGGTATTGTGTTTAGATTTATTTATTTTTTAAATCCATTTTAGAATAAGGGTGTAACCTAACAAAATGTGGAAAAAGTCAAGGGGTCTGAATACTTTCCGAAGGCAGTGTGTGTGTGTGTGTGTTATTTATTTAATATATATATACAGTGCCTTGCGAAAGTATTCGGCCCCCTTGAACTTTGCGACCTTTTGCCACATTTCAGGCTTCAAACATAAAGATATAAAACTGTATTTTTTTGTGAAGAATCAACAACAAGTGGGACACAATCATGAAGTGGAACGACATTTATTGGATATTTCAAACTTTTTTAACAAATCAAAAACTGAAAAATTGGGCGTGCAAAATTATTCAGCCCCCTTAAGTTAATACTTTGTAGCGCCACCTTTTGCTGCGATTACAGCTGTAAGTCGCTTGGGGTATGTCTCTATCAGTTTTGCACATCGAGAGACTGAAATTTTTTCCCATTCCTCCTTGCAAAACAGCTCGAGCTCAGTGAGGTTGGATGGAGAGCATTTGTGAACAGCAGTTTTCAGTTCTTTCCACAGATTCTCGATTGGATTCAGGTCTGGACTTTGACTTGGCCATTCTAACACCTGGATATGTTTATTTTTGAACCCTTCCATTGTAGATTTTGCTTTATGTTTTGGATCATTGTCTTGTTGGAAGACAAATCTCCGTCCCAGTCTCAGGTCTTTTGCAGACTCCATCAGGTTTTCTTCCAGAATGGTCCTGTATTTGGCTCCATCCATCTTCCCATCAATTTTAACCATCTTCCCTGTCCCTGCTGAAGAAAAGCAGGCCCAAACCATGATGCTGCCACCACCATGTTTGACAGTGGGGATGGTGTGTTCAGCTGTGTTGCTTTTACGCCAAACATAACGTTTTGCATTGTTGCCAAAAAGTTTGATTTTGGTTTCATCTGACCAGAGCACCTTCTTCCACATGTTTGGTGTGTCTCCCAGGTGGCTTGTGGCAAACTTTAAACGACACGTTTTATGGATATCTTTAAGAAATGGCTTTCTTCTTGCCACTCTTCCATAAAGGCCAGATTTGTGCAATATACGACTGATTGTTGTCCTATGGACAGAGTCTCCCACCTCAGCTGTAGATCTCTGCAGTTCATCCAGAGTGATCATGGGCCTCTTGGCTGCATCTCTGATCAGTCTTCTCCTTGTATGAGCTGAAAGTTTAGAGGGACGGCCAGGTCTTGGTAGATTTGCAGTGGTCTGATACTCCTTCCATTTCAATATTATCGCTTGCACAGTGCTCCTTGGGATGTTTAAAGCTTGGGAAATCTTTTTGTATCCAAATCCGGCTTTAAACTTCTTCACAACAGTATCTCGGACCTGCCTGGTGTGTTCCTTGTTCTTCATGATGCTCTCTGCGCTTTTAACGGACCTCTGAGACTATCACAGTGCAGGTGCATTTATACGTAGACTTGATTACACACAGGTGGATTGTATTTATCATCATTAGTCATTTAGGTCAACATTGGATCATTCAGAGATCCTCACTGAACTTCTGGAGAGAGTTTGGAGAGAGTTTGAAAGTAAAGGGGCTGAATAATTTTGCACGCCCAATTTTCCAATTTTTGATTTGTTAAAAAAGTTTGAAATATCCAATAAATGTCGTTCCACTTCATGATTGTGTCCCACTTGTTGATTCTTCACAAAAAAATACAGTTTTATATCTTTGTTTGAAGCCTGAAATGTGGCAAAAGGTCGCAAAGTTCAAGGGGGCCGAATACTTTCGCAAGGCACTGTATGTGTATATATATATATATATATATATATACACTGAACATAAATATAAACGCAACATGTAAAGTGTTGGTCCCAGGGGAAGCTCATCTGCGTGCTCATCATCCTCACCAAGGTCTTGACCTTACTGCAGTTTGGCATCGTAACCAACTTCAGTGGGTAAATGCTCACCTTCGATGGACACTGGCACGCTGGAGAAGTGTGCTCTTCACGGATGAATCCCTGTTTTAACTGTACCGGGCAGATGGCAGACAGCGTGTATGGCTTTGGGTGGGTGAGCGGTTTGCTGATGTCAACGTTGTGAACAGAGTTCTCCATGGTAGTGGTGGGGTTATGGTATGGGCAAGCATAAGCTACAGATAATGAACACAATTGTATTTTATCGATGGCAATTTTAATGTGCAAAGATATAGTGACAAGATACTGAGGCCCATTGTCGTGCCATTCATCCGCCGGTATTACCTCATGTTTTAGCATGGTAATGCACGCCCCCATGTCGCAAGGATCTGTACATCATTCCTGAAAGCTGAAAATGACCCAGTTCTTCCATGGCCTGCATACTCACCAGGCATGTCACCCATTGAGCATGTTTGGGATGCTCAGGATCGATGTGTACGACAGCGTCTTTTAGTTCTCCTTCGCACAGCCATTGAAGAGGAGTGGGAAAACATTCCACAGGCCACAATCAACAGCCTGATCAACTATGTGAAGGAGATGTGTCGCACTGCATGAAGCAAATGGTGGTCACTCCAGATACTTTTTTTAACGGTATCTGTGACCAATAGATGCATATCTGATTTACCAGTCATGTGAAATCCCTAGATTAGAGCCTAATGAAGTTATTTCAGTTGACTGATTTCCTTATATGAACTGTAACTCAGTAACATTATTGCATGTTGCATTTATATTTTTGTTCAGTGTGTGTATATATGTATATGATGACATGTATAGACATTATGGAAAGTATATAGATAGAATAGTATTTGTATAGCAATAGTTAAGTAGGATAGGCCTTGACTAGAGTACAGTATATACATATGAAGTGGGTAAAACAGTATGTCAACATTATTCAAGTGACCAGTGTTCAATTTCTATGTACTGTACATAGGGCATCAGCCTCCTAGGTGCAGGGTTGAGTAACCGGGTGGTAGCCGGTTAGTGACAGTGACTAAAGTTCAGGGAATGTTACTGGGCGGAGGCCGGCTAGTGGTGACTATTTAACAGTCCTATAGCCTTGAGCTAGAAGCTGTTTTTCAATCTCTCGGTCCCAGCTTGGATGCACGTGTACTGACCTCACCTTTTGGATGGTAGCAGGGTGAACAGGCTGTGGCTCGGGTGGCTGAGGTCCTTGATGATCTTCTTGGCCTTCCTATGACACCGGGTGCTGTAGATGTCTTGGAGGGCAGGCAGTGTGCTCCCGGTGATGCGCTGGGCAGACTGTAGCACCCTTCCAGAAAGCCCTGCAGTTGTGGACGGTGCAGTTGCCGTACTAGGCGGTGATACAGCCCAACTGGATGCTCGCAGTGGTGCATCTGTAAAAGTTTGTGAGGGTCTTAGGGGCCAAGCCAAATTTCTCCAGCCTCCTGAAGAACTGTCTGTCTCTGTGGGTGGACCATTTCAAATTGTCAGTGATGTGTACAGCGAGGAACTTGAAGCTTTTCACCTTCTCCACTGCGGAGATGTGGATGGGGGCGTGCTCCCTCTGCTGTCTCCTGAAGTCCACGATCAGCTCCTTCGTTTTGTTGACGTTGATGGAGAGGTTATTTTCTAGGCACCACTCCGCCCGGGCCCTCACCTCCTCCCTGTAGACTGTCTCGTCATTGTTGGTAATCAGTGCACAGTTGGAGATGTGCACAGTCGGAGATGTGCACAGCCACGCAGTCATGGGTGAACAGGGAGTACAGGAGGGGTCTGAGCAAGCACCCTCGTGGAGCCCCTGTGATGAGAATGCTGTTCATCGACTACAGCTCGGCATTCAACACCATAGTACCCTCCAAGCTCGTCATCAAGCTCGAGACCCTGGGTCTCGACCCCGCAGGCGGCCCGTCAGGATGTCCAGTACCCAGTTGCACAGGGCGGGGTCGAGGGTAGGCAACAACATCTCCACCCCGCTGATCCTCAACACTGGGGCCCCACAAGGGTGCGTTCTGAGCCCTCTCCTGTACTCCCTGTTCACCCACGACTGCGTGGCCACGCACGCCTCCAACTCAATCATCAAGTTTGCGGACGACACAACAGTGGTAGGCTTGATTACCAACAACGACGAGACGGCCTACAGGGAGGAGGTGAGGGCCCTCGGAGTGTGGTGTCAGGAAAATAACCTCACACTCAACGTCAACAAAACTAAGGAGATGATTGTGGACTTCAGGAAACAGCAGAGGGAACACCCCCCTATCCACATCGATGGAACAGTAGTGGAGAGGGTAGTAAGTTTTAAGTTCCTCGGCATACACATCACAGACAAACTGAATTGGTCCACTCACACAGACAGCATCGTGAAGAAGGCGCAGCAGCGCCTCTTCAACCTCAGGAGGCTGAAGAAATTCGGCTTGTCACCAAAAGCACTCACAAACTTCTACAGATGCACAATCGAGAGCATCCTGGCGGGCTGTATCACCGCCTGGTACGGCAACTGCTCCGCCCACAACCGTAAGGCTCTCCAGAGGGTAGTGAGGTCTGCACAACGCATCACCGGGGGCAAACTACCTGCCCTCCAGGACACCTACACCACCCGATGTTACAGGAAGGCCATAAAGATCATCAAGGACAACAACCACCCGAGCCACTGCCTGTTCACCCCGCTATCATCCAGAAGGCGAGGTCAGTACAGGTGCATCAAAGCTGGGACCGAGAGACTGAAAAACAGCTTCTATCTCAAGGCCATCAGACTGTTAAACAGCCACCACTAACATTGAGTGGCTGCTGCCAACACACTGACTCAACTCCAGCCACTTTAATAATGGGAATTGATGGGAAATTATGTAAAATATATCACTAGCCACTTTAAACAATGCTACCTAATATAATGTTTACATACCCTACATTATTCATCTCATATGTATACGTATATACTGTACTCTATATCATCTACTGCATCCTTATGTAATACATGTATCACTAGCCACTTTAACTATGCCACTTTGTTTACATACTCATCTCATATGTATGTATACACTGTACTCAATACCATCTACTGTATCTTGCCTATGCTGCTCTGTACCATCACTCATCCATATATCTTTATGTACATATTCTTTATCCCCGTACACTTGTGTCTATAAGGTAGTAGTTTTGGAATTGTTAGCTAGATTACTCGTTGGTTATTACTGCATTGTCGGAACTAGAAGCACAAGCATTTTGCTACACTCGCATTAACATCTGCTAACCATGTGTATGTGACAAATAAAATGTGATTTGATGATGATCAGCGTAGTGGAGGTATTGTTGCCTACCGTTAGGAAGTCCAGGACCCAGTTGCACAGGGTTCAGACCCAGGGCCCCAATCTTAATGATGAGCTTAGAGGGTACTATGGTGTTGAAGGCTGAGCTGTAGTCAATGAACAGCATTCTTACGTAGGTATTCCTCTTGTCCAGCTGGGATAGGGCAGCGTGCAGGCGATTGCGTCATCAGTGGATCTATTGGGCAGTATGCAAATTGCAGTGGGTCTAGGGTGTCGGGTAATGTGGAGGTGATGTGTTCCTTCACTAGACTGCACTTCATAATGGCAGAAGTGACTGCTACAGGGCGATAGTCAATTGTGTTGTTTCCCGCTATTCGTTCATTTTGGTACTCTGATTATTAGCTGTAGTCAAACACGTGAGTCTGGAAAGACGATTCTCTTCAGTGTGTAGGGAATGTATACTAAATATATGAAATCCTGGCTTTTACAGCATACATTTTAGAAATGTCACATACTATAAATCTTTCTGTGTTTACATACCCAATCAGAGTACTATTTATAATGCAGGTAGGGGTATTCAGACAGGCCCAGAGACTTTTTCCCAGATGTTTTATTTAGACAGTTCAGAAAGTAGATATACTGTATAGTTTGTGGAGGGGAGAAAGTGGCTGGGGCGGGGATTCAAACCCATGTCACTCCTATGCGTGCATGGTCGATTGCAGCGCTACCGCTGCGCCACACTGCTACACCTAACCAACGTCTTTGATAATGTTGGTGACCTTGCGGTGGCAACGTCATATGACTTCAATGGAAAACAACACTGCATCAGTCATTTTCTGTGTCGTCCTCATAATCCTCAGCTTGAACTGAACTTTATCAACAGTCTCTTCGTACTGTTTCTCATACTGTGAGTCTAAGCTTAGCCGCAGTGGGAAATGACTGTGAAAAGAGGATCAACGGTTGAGAATGTCATGTACGTGAAGACCTCGGTTGCTCTTTTCCTGTATGTCAGGATATCCCCAGGCAGGCGGCAATTTCCTCTATACAAATATCTCCATCACGACAGACCAACATCAGGGAAAGAGAATAGCATTCAATGGTTTTTCTTTTCACAGAACTTAAATTTTTATTACTAGAAAAACCTAGAATTTAGTTAACTATTTAGTTTGTATTACTAGAAAAATATTATTCACTCAGCAGGTAAATCATGACAAAAATACAGATGTGGCTTTTTGTGCATAGATGAATAAACATCTGTTTGCAGCTAAAAATGTAGGCACCAACACATCTGATATCCATGCTACGACTAATAATTCAATCAGTCGGGATATGTTTCGCGGTCACAAAGCATTCTGTGGGGTTCATCTTGTGGGGCTAGGCTAACAATCACATCCTTTCATTTGTGCTTTAATGATAGATAGATTAGCGTGGGAGATAAGTGACAAGGAGGAGACATAGTGAGAAGGGAGCATGCAGGGATTGAACCCTGGTTGCTGGTATGTGTATGGACCTGAAAGTGTTACCACTGGAACACGGCTCTGCACTACAGGATGTTTTTAACAAGCTGTTGTTTTTACCAGGTTGGATGCAAGATCACTGTGTTTCTCTTCATTTACTTCCTGGCAACCAATTACTACTGGATCCTAGTAGAGGGGCTGTACCTCCACAGCCTCATTTTCATGGCCTTCTACTCGGACACCAAATACCTGTGGGGCTTTACCCTGATTGGATGGGGTGAGCTGCTCTGCCGTCTTAGAAGCGCATGCAGTCACCAAATCACAACAGCGCTCATGTTGTTGACAGCCACATGTTACTATAGCTGTTATTCAAAATAGGAAAAGCACTCAGACATATGAGTTTGCTTGTTGCAGGTGCGTGGGAATAGTTTTGTATCTTAAAAGAAGAAAAATAATCCCACTGCTCTTGCCAGTATCAATTGAATTTCTTCAGTGTACTGAATCTTGTAAGATCTTGAGATGGCAGTAAGCAATCATTGTCCTCTCTAATTTCAGGTGTCCCTGCTCTCTTCGTCGCCGCCTGGGCTGTTGTCCGGGCAACGCTGGCAGACGCACGGTGGGTGAGAGTGACGCTCAACTTCCTCCTTCACCTACCATATTCCACAGACACCTCCAGCAACACAATTTAAGTGGAGGAGCCCAGCGTAGCATGCGTGCCTGTTGAGGAACTTTGTGCATCAGCTGTCTAGGCTCCCCACAATCATCTGGTTTGGAAATAGGATCTCCCAAGGTGTTTTTGTTCAGGGGCAGAACAACAGATTTTTACCTCATTTACCTTCAGCTCAGGGATTCGATCCAGCAACCTTTCGGTTACTGGCCCAACACTCTAGCCACCAGGCTACTTGCCAGTACTCTTGTTCTCATTCACAGTCAGCGGCCTACTTGCCTTAAATGTTGCAGCTGCACACCTTTGACATGACACCATTACACTTTTATTAGCCTCTTCTCACAGCCATTGTGTGTGCGGAGCGCCCTGAGACTGGCAAGAGAGACTACACTTTTGTTGCACGACGACATACTGTTTTGAGAGCAGTAAGGAACTCCTGCAGTACAAATGTACTGTCTTTCTCTTTCTCTCCTTCTTATTCTCGCTTTCTCGTTCTCTCTCTCTTTCTCTCTCTCATAACAGATGCTGGGAGTTAAGTGCGGGTAACATTAAATGGATCTATCAAGTTCCCATCCTTACAGCTATTGGTGTAAGTGACTTCAATTGCAGTAAAAAAAAACATGATAATGCCTCTCCCCAATTCATCAATCATAGCCATTGAGGCGAGAATCCGGTAGTTTGCATCCATTACTAGAAGGTTACATTGCTGACTGATTACATTCTTATCTTGATTTTTTTATTAAAAGTGTTTTAGTCTCTATACAGCTGGATTCATGTTCAAGTTTTAGTAACTTTGGTCAAGCTTATAGCTTAGTTTGCTCTGCACAGCTTCACACCTGGAGTTTCTGGGCGAAGTCCTTATTTCGGGAGACAAAGTAAAGAAATTAAATCAAGACAAATAAGAGTTGAAACCTGATACCAAAAACTGCTGACATACAAAAAAGAAATGGTGGTCCTGGTGGCTTTTTGTCATGCAAAATATATTTACTAACTGTAACTCTTGTTGTGTATAATACTCTTGAAGAACTCAAATCCGAAGAGAGGATTTCATCTGCTTTTCTCTGGGCCAGAAGCTTTCTCTCTGCCCCTTGGAAGAGTGGAGTGACACCTTGCTCCCTGGTGTATACCTGTCCCAGCTTCCTAGTGGCCTAGTGACTCCCTAGTGTACAGTATACCTGTCCCCTACCTGAGTACCTAAGCCTAGTGTATACCTTCCCCTCGCTGCTCTTAGTCAGCCACCAACACTCTCAAACTGACACCACTGACTCAGTCTCAGCAGAGATACATATATTTGCATCTCTTTCAATACTATTGCTCTTATCCTGCCACATGAGGTGGACCAGGGACTTAGGTTCTCCTAATGAAATCAAAGTAGACTACAGGCTACTGTCTCTTCTTTCGATTAAAATGTCATCTCATCCAAACCTTTGATGGTACAAGTTCAATGATATCATGGTAGAAATGTCATGATGAGATAACTGTGAGGGAGTTCATTAGATATGCTGTGTATCGATGCCCAGAATCTTTTTCTCTTTTTTTCTTCTTTATTGAGACCAACATGACAGAGGGGGAGACAGTCAGGTGGGATTAACAGATTAAAGGGTTGGAGTGGGGATTGAAACCTGATATCCGGTGGGGAGACGAATATGTGTCTAAGCCGGGAGCTAGGCCACAGGCACCACACAATTTGTTTTTCTATCCATGTGTGCTTTTTTTGTTGTTTTTTTTCAGCTCAACTTTATTTTGTTTGTGAATATTGTGCGAGTACTGGCCACAAAAATCAGAGAGACGAATGCTGGGAGATATGACACTCGGAAGCAATGCAGGTAGGGTTGGTGTCTCATTAGTGCCTTGTTGCTTTAGTCAATCTTATTTATGTGATTTTGTGGGGGAAAACATTAGAAACTGTAAATACCGCTTTTGATTAAATTTGCCGTTTTATAGAAATAGCTTAGTCTAAATGTGCCTTTGATGAGTTTAATCATTCTTCCTTTATATTCATGATCCATGTTTGTGTTTGCAAAGCTTTCACGTCATTTACTCAGGCTTAGGATACAGGTTATGAATTTAGAGCAGGTTAATCTGTGTCTGAAATTGAAATTAATTGAACATGACTCCCATAATGCATTGCGGTCAGGCAAAAAGCGTATTTTTTTATGCCAATAACCAGTCTGAACCAGTGGAGGCTGCTGAGGGGAGGACGGCTCATAGTAATGGCTGGAATGAGTCAATGGAATGGTATCAACCACATGGAAACCAGGTGTTTGATGCCATTCCATTGAATCCATTCCAGCCATTATTATGAGCCGTCCTCCCCTCAGCAGCCCCCACTGGTCTAATCTAATCTTTAGCATATTAAACCCAGTTGTGGGCATCAGATATCTTAGCGGTTAAGACCATTGAGTCAGTAACCGTTTTTTGGAATGAACAGTCCATGCATGGCTGGGGTGAGTGGGTCCTTGATGATGGTGCTGGACTTCCTGACTACTCTGTTCATTGCAGAGGTTGAGAGCTCATTGTCCCAGCTGCGGTGTTTGTACATGCTCTTCTCATATCTAAGTGCAAGACACATTTTGACATGCTGTGAAGCCATCCCTATAGGGCTGCCTGAGTCTTTGTTTAATTCCCACTTATGTCTGGGGTAATGTGTTGGTTGGCAGCTCTGTGCCAAGGCTGAGGGGGTAACACTCCTGTCAGTCATTAGTAAACAGGCCCAACAACAGACAATACTTCAGATCCACGTTGTCTCTTGAGCCGCTCCATTCTCGCAGGTGTAGATAGGATTAACACCGATAAGGCTCTGGGCAAAAGTAGTGTACAATATAGGGAATATGGTGCCATTTGGGATGCCGACTTTGTTTTCCTTTTGCTCTCTCTAACTCTCTTTCTCTAGCTGTGATTTATTCCATTTTTAAAAAACTACTGAGCATCTTCAAACGATTTAGATGCAAACGTTGGCTCGATATTGATACTAACGTTGCAGATTGTAATGTGCAATCATCCTTGGCTATTGACATTTGTATCACAAATCTGTTGAGTGGAAAGTGCACAAATGCACAAGGGAGCCGTGCTTGACTTGGGCCAGAGCTGACCGGAGCGGAGTACCGGCACCTCAAATGTTCTACTGCTTGAGCTCCTGTTCCTCTTACATTACCTCAAACTTATTGCGGAACATGTAGCTAAATGGAAACAGTACCCGGGACCCAAAATGAGTACCAGCATATATTCCAGTCCAAGTCAAGCACTGCAAGGGACTGTCAGATAAAGATGGCTGCCAAGAAATTAAATTATTTTAGCTCGATGCCAGCTGCATGTGGTCTTCTCCATCTTGTCCCTCTCAAACTCCATCACCACCACGTGCACTTTCCAAACACATGTCAAATGCATTTTTCCAGACACATATCACATACTTTACCAGACACATCTCACATGCACTTTTCCAGACACATATCACGGACAGTGTGCTTTCTCATATAGCCTACTGCAGGGGTGTCAAACTCAATTCCTGGAGGACAGAGTTTCTGCGGGTTTTCTCTTCTCCCTTGTACTTGATTGATCAATGAAGGTTATTGATTAGGTAGGAACTCCCCTCAGCCAGTTGTATAGGTCTTAATTGGACACACATCTAAAGGAAATAACAAATATCAGCAGACACTCTGCCCTCCAGAGATTGATTTAGCCACCCCTGGCCTAATGTATTGTATGACAATAATCTCTAATCATGTTGCAGGTCTGTTTTTAAGATAACATTGTTGGGTTGTTATATGTACATTGACTGTTGTATGATGCTGCACAAAGGATTCCTTCAATAGAGGATTATACAGTTTTCTACTGTCCCTTTCACAGGAAACTGGCTAAGTCCACTCTAGTGCTGGTGCTAGTGTTCGGGGTCCACTACATAGTGTTTGTGGGCATGCCACACTCGATCAAAGGGGTCGGATGGGAGGTCCGAATGTACTGTGAGCTCTTTTTCAACTCTTTCCAGGTGCTCGCTTTCACCCTAGTTGGGGATCCTGTTTTGTATTGCATGTAACTGATCTGTCATATATTGCACATTGCTAATAGCTTTTGAACTGTAGAAAGCAATAGTGCTGAGCGATTAGTGCTTTTTGAGGTCGGCTCATTTTCGGTAAAAATATAAAAAAAGAATCTAATTTTTTCATCAATTATTATATTTTTTTTTACATGAAATGCACTATGCATTAACACAGAATATGAATAAAAGCCCCATAAGGGTAGTGACTGCCCATTACTCACTTATTAACAATCATTTATTCACTTTACTTTACTTTAATAAAATATTTGTTGTTGGGTATATTAGTTGTTTTATTTGAATACTTTGTTGTTTCATTCCAAGTCATCATCTCATCTCTATAGAGCTGCTGTCTGACAAAATACTCTATTTTAGTAGTTCTTCAAAGTAAATACAGCATACTTTTATGAATGCTGAATACAAACTATCAATCACTTAGATCATGTATTTTCAGGTAGAGATACCTCGCGATGCAACTGCTCCATCATGTGTTCTTCTCTCTTGTCTCCGGACAAATAGGCGTGCATTGGATTATGGTAATTATAGTTTAATCGCACGTTTTCTGCGCTAAACAATGTCGAATATTGGCCTGTTGTACACTACTACTACTACAGTTGAAGTCGGAAGTTTACAAACACTTAGGTTGGAGTCATTAAAACTTGTTTTTCAACCACTCCACAAATTTCTTGTTAACAAAACTACAGTTTTGGCAAGTCGGTTAGGACATCTACTTTGTGCATGACGCAAGTCATTTTCCAACTATTGTTTATAGACAGATTATTTCACTATCACTATTCCAGTGGGTCAGAAGTTTACATACACTAAGTTGACTGTGTCTTAAAATAGCTTGGAAAATTCCCGAAAATGATGTCATGGCTTTAGAAGCTTCTGATAGGCTATTTGACATCATTTGAGTCAATTGGAGGTGTACCTGTGGATGTATTTCAAGGACTACCTTCAAACTCAGTGCCTCATTGCCAAATCATGGGAAAATCAAAAGAAATCAGCCAAGACCTCAGAAAAAGAATTATAGACCTCCACAAGTCTGGTTCATCCTTGGGAGCAATTCCAAACGCCTGAAGGTACCACATTCATCTGTACAAACAATAGTACGCCATTATAAACACCATGGGACAACAGTCGTCATACCGCTGAGGAAGGAGATGCGTTCTGTCTCCTAGAGATTAATGTACTTTGGTGTGAAGTGCAAATCAATCCCAGAACAACAGCAAAGGACCTTGTGAAGATGCTGGAGGAAACAGGTACAAAAGTATCTATATCCACAGTAAAACGAGTCCTATATCGACATAACCTGAAAGGGCGCTCAGCAAGGAAGAAGCCACTGCTCCAAAACTGCCATAAAAAAGCCAGACTACGGTTTGCAACTGCACATGGGGACAAAGATTGTTCTTTTTGGAGAAATGTCCTCTGGTCTGATGAAACAAAAATAGAACTGTTTGGCCATAATGACCATCTTTATGTTTGGAGGAAAAAGGGGGAGGCTTGCAAGCCGTAGAACACCTTCCCAACCGTGATGCACGGGGGTGGCAGCATCATGTTGTGGGGGTACTTTGCTGCAGGAGGGACTGGTGCACTTCACAAAATAGATGGCATCATGAGGTAGGAAAATTATGTGGATACATTGAAGCAACATCTCAAGACATCAGTCAGGAAGTTCAAGTTGTGGCAAAATGGCTTAAGGACAACAAAGTCAAGGTATTGGAGTGGCCATCACAAAGCTCTGATCTCAATCCTATAGAAAATTTGTGGGCAGAACTGAAAAAGCATGTGCGAGCAAGGAGGCCTACAAACCTGACTCAGTTACACCAGCTCTGTCAGGAGGAATGGGACAAAATTCACCCAGCTTATTGTGGGAAGCTTGTGGAAGGCTACCCGACACATTTGACCCAAGTTAAACAATTTAAAAGGCAATGCTACCAAATACTAAATTGAGTGTATGAAAACTTCTGACCCACTGGGAATGTGATGAAAGAAATAAAAGCTGAAATTAATCAATCATTCTCTCTACTATTATTCTGACATTTCACATTCTTAAAATAAAGTGGTGATCCTAGCTGACCTAAAACAGGGAATTGTTACTTGGATTAAGTGTCAGGAATTGTGAAAAACTGAGTTTAAATGTATTTGGCTAAGGTGTATAAACTTCTGACTTCAACTGTATGGGCTTGATCTGATGTATCTCTATTCGAGAAACTACAGTGAGAAAATGCGACTTGAGCTCACGGAAAAACTAAATAGAATTCAAATAATTGAAATTACGTCGGTCAATTAGTTGTGTAAAAAACTCAATAACATACATTTTGGTTAATCGCTCAGCACTAGAAAGCAATATTGATATGATTTTAAATGTGAAAATGTAAGCATTATAGCTAAAAGGGACATTAGACTTTCAATTATCTCAGATGTTTCCAGACCTCTAATGTAGTCTAATGTCAAGATCAAACCACATCTCATGAAATCTAGCTATGAATAAATTAGGATGTGTGTCAATCTGTTCATTACACTACTTTTAAAGTCTGATTTGTAAAGATCCAGGGAAACATGGTATGTTTTTTTTTTTAAGGAATTGTGTATAATAAAAAGATGAAAAGTAGATACAACAAAAACAAACCCCATCTATCATATATTTGTTTTTCTCTAAGAGCTCTCTTTCCTGAGCGCATCATGTCGATATTATTCTCCAAAGGTCATGGACACCTCTCATTCGTAGAGAAGGTCACATTTATACTGTCAGACGGAATTGAACCTTTCAACACATGCCTCTAACCTAACTCGCTTTCACCTTTTCGCAGGGATTCTTTGTGTCCATTATCTACTGCTACTGCAATGCAGAGGTGAGTACTATTGACCAGACCCGGCCAGCAGGTTTAAGGTCTTCTCCACTTTAAGGTCTTCTCCGCTCCGCTGGACTCTCGAATTGAACCTAAGTCTCTTGCCCATTTATAAGTATAGTAGGAAGTTCTAGGAACTGACCATGACGAGAGAGCGAGTGATATGTTATTAGATCTAATGGAACTTAGTGATGTCATTTATTAGAACAATAGAACACGCATACTGTGCACAAGTGCACGCTGTGCGCACACATTGCACCCATCAGTGATCCCCACCTTTTAGGGTTTGAAGTACTGTAAGAAAATAGGCTGCCAGAAAATACCCTTTGTTACTACCTCATAACTTGCTGGTCAATACCATTGTAAAAACAGTAGCTACTGTAAAATAAAGTACTATTTTCCCTCAAACTGGTGAACAACCAGGTCTATGGGAGTTTTTCCTAGCCACCGTGCTTCTACACCTGCATTGCTTGCCGTTTGGGGTTTTAGGCTGGGTTTCTGTACAGCACTTTGAGATATCTGCTGATGTACGAAGGGCTATATAAATAAATTTGATTTTGATTTGATTTGGTCTATGATTTCCTAATTTATTAGTCCTCTCTGAAGCCATATACAATATTTAGGGAGTTTGTTCATTTCGATCTTAATGTTCTGAGAGCACCCCTACTCTCTTCCATGTTCGTTGCTAAGTGATAGGTTTGGGCTGTTTTATTTCTGATAGCTTTTAAAACCTCTGAAAAAGTCCAGTGAAAGCGAAAATAAAATTTGTTGGCACCACAAAACAATAGAAACTTTGGCATTGGCAATAATATGTATTAAAGTCTCTATTGTTTTGTGTTGTCAACAAATTTCATTGTGAATGCCAGTCAGTAAAAACAACATTTAAATTTTCTTCTTTGCAGCAAGTAATTTCATTGAGAATGGTCGGAGGCATTCTTGTATTGTTACATCAATAAAGGTTTCAGGATAAAGGCACTAACATTGCGTCCGTTCTAAAAGTTGTCCGAACTCTCCAATTAAGTTTCTTCCATGACCCGTACTATAGGCTACCATACATACCATGACCCGTACTATAGGCTACCATACATACCATGACCCGTACTATAGGCTACCATACATACCATGACCCATACTATAGGCTACCATACATACCATGACCCACATAATACCACGACCGATACTATACTATAACCTGACCCACACAATCCTCTTGTTCTCTTCAGGTCCAGGCAGAGATCAAGAAGACCTGGACCCGCTGGAACCTGGTGTTCGACGGGAAGGGACCGGCGGCATGTGCCAACTACCGGTACGGTCTCAACCAGACCTCTACCAGTCAGCCGCAGCCGCTGGCCGTGATCTCGGGCACCGCCTCCCTATTCTCCAGCCACGTGTACCGCAGCAGCCAAGCCAGGCACAGCGTCAGCACCCACACCACCTTGCCCGGCTACGTGTTCAGCAACTCTGAGGTGGATAGCCTGCCCCCATCCATCCCAGAGGAGCCAGATGAGAGAGCCAAGCAGGTGGACGACATCTCCCTCCGAGAGTCCTTACCTGTGGTGAATAACACCGGCATAGGAGAGGACTTGGAGGAGACACTGTAGAGAGAGAGTAGGGGGAAAGTGGGAATGTACAGCTGACAACAATTGTGTTTAATTTTGTTTGAATGACAGGACAGCGGGAAGGTAGAGCAGGAGATACAAGAATGAGGGCCACAAACAAAAAGTGGCTGAGACCGAACTCAAGACCCGAATCCGCATCGCCAAGGCAATATGTGGTTCGGAGTTGGCAGCCTTACGACTCCGGCAAATATCTTTGATGTTTTGCGGCTACTATATATCACCATATCCTTGTCTTACGCCAGATAGCGCTTAAGATTTCCTGTTTTTTTCTATATGATCATTGGTTCTTATTTTCATGGGCTGTTATTTGTCACTGAGTGGTGGCTAGACAATCAGACAGGTATGTGGCTAAATATGGACTGGAAGTGCTGCAGCTACAGACTAGTTTGTGTCTGTCATTCGTAATGCTGAGGACAATTACAGTTCCTTCAGAAAGTATTCACACCCCTTGACTTTTTCCACATTTTGTTGTATTACAACCTGAATTTAAAATGGATTAACTTTAGATTGTCACTGATCTACAGTGAAATTGTACATGTCTACATGTCAGTGGAATTATGTTTTTAGACATTTTTACAAAATAATAAAAATAAAGCTACAATTTCTTGAGTCAATAAGTATTCAACCCCTTTGTCATGGCAAGCCTAAATAATAATTTGCATGACTACCCCATTTCTGTACCTCACAAATACAATTATCTGTACGGTCCCTCAGTTGAGCAGTGAATTTCAAGCACAGATTCAACAACAAAGACCAGGTAGGTTTTCCAATGCCTCGCAAAGAAGGGCACCTATTGGTAGATGGGTAGAAGAAAAAAAGCAGCCACTGAATATCCCTTTGAGCATGGTGATGTTATTAATTACACTTTGGACGGTGTATCAATACACCCAGTCACTACAAAGATACAGGCGTCCTTCCTAACTCAGTTGACGGAGAGGATGGAAACAGCTCCGGCATTTCCCCATGAGGCCAATGGTGATTTTAAAACCAGTTAGAGTTTAATGGCTGTGATAAGAGAACTGAGGATGTATCATCAACATTGTAGTTACTCCACAATAGTAACCTAAATGATAAGTTAAAAGAAGGCAGTCTGTGCAGAATACAAATATTCCAAAACATGCATCATATTTATAATAAGGCAAGTAATACTGCAAAGAAATGAACTTTTTGTACTGAACACAAAGCATTATGCTAGGGACAAAACCAACATAACACATCACTGGGTACCACTCTTCATATTTTCAAGCATGGTGGTGGCTGCGTCATGTTATGGGCATGCTTATCATTGGCAAGGGCTAGGGAATTTTCTTGGATAAAAATCAAAGGAATAGAGCTAAGCACAGGCTAAGTCCTAGAGGAAAACCTGGTTCAGTCTGCTTTCCAACAGACACTAGGAGACCAATCCACCTTTCAGCAGGACAATAACCTAAAACGCATGGCCAAATATACACTGGAATTACTTACCATGACAACATTGAATGTTCCTGAGTGGCCTAGTTACAGTTTACAGGATAGCAGAGCCAAAAATGAATTATACATAATAAATAAAACACTTGATTGCATAATGCACATTAACCAAATCAATCACATTCAGCGATAATATAGCATACGATCAACTTAAGATCAGGCTATGATGTAAGCTAGGCTATTATAGATTTTATCCCCTTACCAGGTTAAAGACCGTACTTCAAACTCATATGTGTGTAGTACCGACCATATCCATGTTCTATGTCTATTAATAGAACCCAATTACTTGTACTCGTGCCCTGTCATTTCTTCAGTACACTACAACTGAGACCCACATGGCACCCTATTCCTTTCATAGTGCACTACTTTGACCAGGGCCCAATAGAACTCTGGTCAAACGTAGTACACTATATTGCGAATAGGGTGCCATTTTGGATGCATACTATATGGACCAATTAATGGCCTTTATCTAGAAAATGCATTCATTACTGCTCAGCCAGTAACACTCTCTGGTCACTTTGGTTTCCTGTATGAGTAATAGTTAATGACTCTGAATCAGAATACAGAGTGTATTCAACAAAGAAGTGTGAGAATTGACAAAAGGCACAATCCCTGCAAATACCAGTTTGGTTTTAAATGGAACAGCTGGGTGACAACTAAAGTATATACAGTACATACCTGGTTGCTTCTCACTCGTCAAATAAGCATGTGGAATTTCACACGGCACAGCTTGTGGTAGTACGTATGGCATTTTACTTTAACCTGGACATCTCGCTCAGCTACAGAAAAATCTAGGTAGGATACCTGTAAAATAAAAATGTCCATGTGTTTTCGTAGCTTTAGAATTCATTAATTGCCCCATCTATAAATGTGAAAGTGGTTACATCTCCCCAGTTCCATACCTCAGCTTACCAAAAAAGTGGTGGGCGGTGACTGCTTTGTTGTTATTTGAATACCAGATTGCCCCTTTAACCAAATACCAGGAACACACTTTTCGGTAACACTTTACTTGACACCCAGTGTCATAACACGGTCATAACCATGTCATAATATTTCATAACAGTTGACATAACTTGTCATAACCCATATATTTACACCTGTTGTGACATATATAGCATTATTTTATGGCTGGTCAAAACCCACATTCATTTTTTCTCTGTCAAGAATTGGCCTAGCGTCGTCCAGGTTAGGGAGGGTTTGGCCAGTAGGGATATCCTTGTCTCATCGCGCACCAGCGACTCCTGTGGCGTGCCGGGCGCAGTGCGCGCTAACCAAGGTTGCCAGGTGCACGGTGTTTCCTCCGACACATTGGTGCGGCTGGCTTCCGGGTTGGATGCGCGCTGTGTTAAGAAGCAGTGTGGCTTGGTTGGGTTGTGTTTCGGAGGACGCATGACTTTCGACCTTCGTCTCTCCCGAGCCCGTACGGGAGTTGTAGTGATGAGACAAGATAGTAACTACTAACAATTGGATACCACGAAATTGGGGAGAAAAATATTTTTCAGCATATTTTAAATAACTTGTAGAAAATACACTTTGACACAGTCAAGAAGCATTATGACCATCATAATCATGTAAGCCAGATAGGCCTATCACGTACATACCCTTAAATCAGTCATCAGCATTCATCCCAGTCATCAGCAACAGAGCATTGGGGTAGGTGCATGTCTGACAATGTGTGCGCAAATACAATTATAATTGAATATGGTAAAATTTTCAAAAATATATAACAAACATACTGTTGACACGTATGCTATGGTGTAATGGAATGTTTTGCCTCGTGTGGTAGGTTTTGTGTGTTTTGACACTCTTTTATAGGTGTCATAATCAGCCATAAAATAAACACAATATACAGTTGAAGTCAGATGTTTACATACACTTAGGTTGGAGTCATTAAAACTTGTTTTTCAACCACTTCACACATTTCTTGTTAACAAACTATAGTTTTGGCAAGTCGGTTAGGACATCTACTTTGTGTATGACACAAGTCATTTTTTCAACAATTGTTTACAGACAGATTATTTAACTTATAATTCACTGTATCACAATTTTAGTGGGTTAAAAGTTACATACACTAAGATGACTGTGCCTTTAAACAGCTTGGAAAATTACAGAAAATGAAGTCATGTCTTTAGAAGCTAATTGACATAATTTGAGTCAATTGGAGGTGTACCTGTGGATATATTTCAAGGCCTACCTTCAAACTCAGTGCCTCTTTGCTTGACATCTGGTTCATCCTTGGTAGCAATTTCCAAACACCTGAAGGTACCACGTTCATCTATACAAACAATAGTACACAAGTATAAACACCATGGGACCACGCAGCCTTCATACCGCTCAGGAAGAAGACGCAATCTGTCTCCTAGAGATGAACGTACTATGGTACGAAAAGTGCAAATCTGTCTGAGAACAACAGCAAAGGACCGTTTGTAAATGCTGGGGGAAACAGGTACAAAAGTATCTATATCCACAGTAAAACGAGTCCTATATTGACATAACCTGAAAGGGCGCTCAGCAAAGAAGAAGCCACTGCTCCAAAACCGCCATAAAAAAGCCAGACTACGGTTTGCAACTGCACATGGGGACAAAGATCATACTTTTTTGAGAAATGTCCTCTGGTCTGATGAAAGAAAAATAGAACTGTTTTGCCATAATGACCATCGTTATGTTTGGAGGGAAAAGGGGAGGCTTGCAAGCCGTAGAACACCATCCCAACCGTGATGCACGGGGGTGGCAGCATCATGTTGTGGGGGTGCTTTGCAGCAGGAGGGGCTGGTGCACTTCACAAAATAGATGGCATCACGAGGTAGGAAAATTATGTGGATTCATTGAAGCAACATCTCAAGACATCAGTCACGGAGTTAAAGCTTGGTCGCAAATGGGTCTTCCAAATGGACAATGACCCCGAGCATACTAACAAAGTTGTGGCAAAATGGCTTAAAAACAACAAAGTCAAGGAATTGGAGTGGCCATCACAAAGCCCTGACTTCAATCCTATAGAAGATTTGTGGGCAGAACTGAAAAAGCGTGTGCGAGCAAGGAGGCCTACAAACCTGACTCAGTTACACCAGCTCTGTCAGGAGGAATAGGACAAAATTTACCCAGCTTATTGTTGGAAGCTTGTGGAAGGCTAACCGACACATTTGACCCAAGTTAAACAATTTAAAGGCAATGCTACCAAATACTAATTGAGTGTATGTAAAATGTCTGACCCACTGGGAATGTGATGAAAGAAATAAAATCTGAAATAAATCTCTCTACTATTATTCTGACATTTCACATTCTTAAAATAAAGTGGTGATCCTAGCTGACCTAAGACAGGGAATTTTTACTAGGATTAAATGTCAGGAATTATGAAAAACTCAGTTTAAATGTATTTGGTTGAGGTGTATGTAAACTTCTGACTTCAAATGTATGTCACAACAAGTCTAAATATATGCGTTGACATTGTTATTACCATATTATAATAGGTTATGACGATGTCATGACTTCCCCTCCTGGGTGAGGATCAAAGAGAGCCCCCCCTCCTACCAGAGAGGAAGGGGGGGGGGGAGTGGGCCGGTTTTATGACTTTAATAACCTGTCGTAAACTTTCTCTCTCTTGCCTTTGCAGTATTGAGAATGGAATGTCTGAGTGTTACAACCGAGAGACACATTGCAGTACTTTAACATCAAAAGATTTGACATTGAAACATTGTTTCTATCATAAAGAATGTGGGAAATGGTTGGTGGGGATCGAAACAATAATCATGTCATATCATTTAGCATTTTGTGATGTCAGTAGGGATGGTATGGCAAGATAACTATATCTTTAAGAGCTTTCACAATATAGATATCATATTTGCATCTAAATGTTGTAAAACGTATATGATTAAATATGAAACTAGTTGTGAAAAGTTAGAAATAGGATTTTAGCCTTCCAAATGAGTATTGCTTTCTTGCAAAACTTGTGGCAGTTAGTGTTCACAACTGAATGAGGTCAGAGTTCGTGTCCACATGATGGAACGCCCCTTTTTCCAGAGTGCATAAAAGGAGCTGACTGAGCTGAAATGTCACAAAATGGTTAGAAACTCTCAACACGAGTGAAGAAGAAAATCTCTAGAGACCAAAACATGCCGGGTTGCTGCCGGTGTGTAAAGTGGTCCTAGCTGTACCCTGAATAATCAACCATTGAGACCAGAAAATGGTAAGACCGTCACACTCTCGATGAGTGAAAGTGAAGACTGGACATTCACAGTCTGCAGCTGTATATGTAAAATAGTCTAGGAAACTCGACTGAAGACGAAAGAAGAACATTTCCCTATGATCACCATTGTGGTACGTCTGAAGGATCCATCCATTCTAACGGACACTCAGAGACAAAAAAGGCTACTACTACCACCAAGGACATTGTGACCTTGCTATTAGTTGAACTCTTGGGCTGTGAAAGCAATTGGTATATTGACTAGAAACAGTAATTCTGATAAATATTCTAAACTAGCCCCAGGAGCATAATAGCCGTCCTCTCACTTCTTTCACAAAGTATTACCCTTAAACATGAGTAGCACACAGCATGACAAGATGTCTAAGAAATTAAATCGCTGACTAAGAACAATGCAGAATAAATGGCTGTAGCCTACTGTGGAAAATCAACTAACTTTTTCAAAATAAATGAAGAAATTAGCCATTAGCTAAATTCATGTTTACCATTAGCAAAATGTATGTCTATCTCACACTGGGATAATGAGCAGCGAGAGAATAAGAAAATGGCAGCCACATTTTCACACCAGTAGCTCGGTATCCATCAGATTTCCATGCGAATGTTATAAATTCCGCATTAAGAAAAGATGCACATTTTCCCCACCAGTGGTGTGTTTCCACCAAACTCATTTCTTTTAAGTTCAATGTGTTTTCATCACATTTTCAACTCTACTGTCGGTTTTGTCACAAAACTGTTATTATTAGCAAGTGTGCCTACTCTGGTGTTGACAGTGCACTTTAGCCAACAGCTCTCAGATACAGTGCGGGTAAACTGTGCGTGTAGGCTAGTCTACATGATGAGATTATTATGGATGAGACAGGGAGGATATTTTTATTTGTCAAACGGCAGTCAAACATCCATCATCATGTACCAGAATAAGAACCTCTATATTTATTGGAAAGCAGTATTAACCTGTTCACAGTTCTTCAGGCACCCTGTAATTTATTTCATCTAGCCTAATAACCTGCATGGTTTCCTGAGTCAGTGGGAGGACCACACACACCACTTCCTCGTGTGAATCCAAGTTAACTTCGATATGATGGTTCTTAAATCAATATTTGTGTATTTCCACCACCATTTCTCTCATAATTAATTTTACAGACACAAAAAAAGATCCCACGATGTTGAACAAACAAATGATCTGTCGGCATTTATCACATTTTTCAGAAACTATCTGTTTTCATTTCATCATTAGGGTAATGTATGATTCCACTATATGCACAGTGTTATTGGAGTAGTTACACTGTGTGTGCCTCTGCATGATTAGCTCACAACTGAGAAACACTCAGGCCACTGGGCACAGAAATCAGCTCAATGTCTATACTATTCCAACGTTTATTTAATTGAAATGGCGTGGAAACAACGTTGATTCAACGAGTGTTTGCACAGTGGGCGGGGCTCTTCATCCTATACCTTCCTGATAATAGTACTCCACACAATCAATCACAAAATCATTGAAGTACCTGTATGGTAACAAGAAATGGAGCTAACTCTGCAAATAGCACTGCTAGGTGATTTTAAAAGTCATTGTCAATATAATAATACTTCTAGCACAAATGTTACAATCTGTAGAAACTATGAGAATAGAAAGATTCAGAACATTTGTGAAACATCACAGTACAGTTGGAAAATATATGGCAAATATAACTGAAAAATGGATAGTGTTAAAAGATAGATTTGAGGGTTTGAGTGGAGGTGAAGGGTGGGACTAAAAACAACAAGATAACTAATGTAAAATAGAATGTGTCCGTAAAATGTATACAGGCTCAGAACATTTGTGAAACAGCACAGTTAAAAATACATGGCAAATAGATGGATGGTGGATGGTCTTCAGAGATAGACGGGAGGGGTTGAGGGTAGCTAAAGGATGGGATTCAAAGCAAACAAAATATAACTATTGTAAAATATATTGTGTCCGTAAAATATTTATAGTAAGCTGGAAGTAGAAGTGTTGTTGTCCATTAGTTTACTCCAATTAGGGGAGGGGTGGTAGGGTTAGGGAAAACAATAAAGGAAAATATATAAGATCATTTATTTTAAATATTAATAATATACATATATACGGTGCATTTGGAAAGTATTCAGACCTCTTGACTTTCTACATTTTGTTACGTTACAGCCTTATTCTAAAATGTATTAAATACAATGTAAAACAGAAATGCCTTATTTACATACAGTACCAGTCATAAGTGCGGACACACCTACTCATTCAAGGGTTTTTCTTTATTTTTTACATTGTAGAATAATAGTGAAGACATCAAAACTATGAAATAACACATATGGAATCATGTATAACCAAAGAAGTGTCAAACAAATTAAAATATATGTTATATTTGAGATTCTTCAATGTTGCCACCCTTTGCCTTGATGACAGCTTTGCACACTCTTGGAATTCTCACAACCACCTTCATGAGGTGAGTCACCTGTCATGTATTTCAATTAACAGGTGTGCCTTTCTAAAAGTTTGTTTGTGGAATTTCTTTCCTTCTTAATGCGTTTGAGCCAATCGGTTGTGTTGTGACAAGGTAGTGGTGGTATACAGACGATAGCCCTATTTGGTAAAGACTAAGTCCATATTATGGCAAGAACAGCTCAGATAAGCAAAGAGAAACGACAGTTCATCATTACTTTAAGACATGAAGGTCAGTCAATCTGGAAAATGTAAAGAATTTTCTTCAAGTGCAGTCGCAAAAACCATCAAGCGCTATGATGAAACTGGCTCTCATGATGCCCACCACAGGAAAGGAAGACGCAGAGTTACCTCTGCTGGAAAAGTTGGAGTTAACTGCACCTCAGATTGCAGCCCAAATTAAGTAACAGACATCTCAACATCAACTGTTCAGAGGAAACTGCATGAATAAGGCCTTCATGGTCGAATTACTGCAAATAAACCATTAATTAAGGACACCAATAATAAGAGACTTGCTTGGGCCAAGAAACTCGAGCAATAGACTTTAGACCGGTGGAAATCTGTCCTTTGGTCTGATGAGTCCAAATTTGAGATTTTTGGTTCCAACCGCCATGTCTTTGTGAGACGTAGGTGGACGGATGATCTCCGCAAGCATGGTTCAAACTGTGAAGCATGGAGGAGGTGGTGTGATGGTGTGGGGGTGCTTTGCTGGTGACACTGTCAGTGATTTGTTTAGAATTCAAGGCACACTTAACCAGCATGTCTACCACAGCATTCTGCAGCGATACGCCATCCCATCTGGTTTGTGATTAGAAGGAGTATCATTTGTTTTTCAACAAGTCAATGACCCAACACACGCTGTGTAAGGGCTATTTGAACAAGAAGGAGAGTGATGAAGTACTGCATCAGATGACCCCCACAATCACCCAACCTCAAACCAATTGAGATGGTTTGGAATGAGTTGGACCGCAGAGTGGAGGAAAAGCAGCCAACAAGTGCTCAGCATATGTGGGAACTCCTTCAACACTGTTGGAATATCATTCCAGGTGAAGCTGATTGAGAGAATGCTAAGAGTGTGCAAAGCTGTCAAAGGCAATGGGTGGCTACTTTGAAGAATCTCAAATATAAAATATATTTTGATTTGTTTAACACTTTTTTGGTTACTACATTATTCCATGTGTTATTTCATAGTTTATGTTTTCACTATTATTCTACAATGTAGAAAATAGTAAAAAAAAAAAAAAAAAAAAAAATATATATATATATATATATATATATATATATATATATATATATATATATATACATACATATTCATTCAGTGGGGAGAACAAGTATTTGATACACTGCCGATTTTGCAGGTTTTCCTACTTACAAAGCATGTTTTTATCATAGGTACACTTCAACTGTGAGAGACGGAATCTAAAACAAAAAAACAGATGATTTTTAAGTAATTAATTAGCATTTTATTGCATGACATATGTATTTGATACATCAGAAAAGCAGAACTTAATATTTGGTACAGAAACCTTTGTTTGCAATTACAGAGATCATACGTTTCCTGTAGTTCTTGACCAGGTTTGCACACACTGCAGCAGGGATTTTGGCCCACTCCTCCATACAGACCTTCCTCAGATCCTTCAGGTTTCGGTGCTGTCGCTGGGCAATACGGACTTTCAGCTCCCTCCAAAGATTTTCTATTGGGTTCAGGTCTGGAGACTGGCTAGGCCACTCCAGGACCTTGAGATGCTTCTTACGGAGCCACTCCTTAGTTGCCCTGGCTGTGTGTTTCGGGTCATTGTCATGCTGGAAGACCCAGCCACGACCCATCTTCAATGCTCTTACTGAGGGAAGGAGGTTGTTGGCCAAGATCTCGCGATACATGGCCCCATACATCCTCCCCTCAATACGGTGCAGTCGTCCTGTCCCCTTTGCAGAAAAGCATCCCAAAGAATGATGTTTCCACCTCCATACTTCACGGTTGGCATGGTGTTCTTGGGGTTGTACTCATCCTTCTTCTTCCTCCAAACACGGCGAGTGGAGTTTAGACAAAAAGCTCTATCAGACCACATGACTTTCTCCCATTCCTCCTCTGGATCATCCAGATGGTCATTGGCAAACTTCAGACGGGCCTGGACATGCGCTGGCTTGAGCAGGGTGACCTTGCGTGCGCTGCAGGATTTTAATCCATGACGGCGTAGTGTGTTACTAATGGTTTTCTTTGAAACTGTGGTCGCAGCTCTCTTCAGGTCATTGACCAGGTCCTGCCGTGTAGTTCTGGGCTGATCCCTTACCTTCCTCATGATCATTGATGCCCCACAAGGTGAGATCTTGCATGGAGTCCCAGACAGAGGGTGATTGACCTTCATCTTGAACTTCTTCCATTTTCTAAATATTGCGCCAACAGTTGTTTCCTTCTCACCAAGCTGCTTGCCTATTGTCCTGTAGCCCATCCCAGCCTTGTGCAGGTCTACAATTTTATCCCTGATGTCCTTACACAGCTGGATAGGTTGGAGTCTGTTTGATTGAGTGTGTGGACAGGTGTCTTTTATACAGGTAACGAGTTCAAACAGATGCAGTTAATACAGGTAATGAGTGGAGAACAGGAGGGCTCCTTAAAGAAAAACTAACAGGTCTGTGAGAGCCGGAATTCTTACTGGTTGGTAGGTGATCTAATACTTATGTCATGCGATAAAATGCAAATTAATAACTTAAAAATCATACAATGTTATTTTCTGGATTTTTGTTTTAGATCCCGTCTCTCACAGTTGGAGTGTACTTATGATAAAAATTACAGACCTCTACATGCTGTGCAAATTCTCCCACATAAAAAGATGAGAGGCTTGTAATTTTCATCATACTTTTGTTATTGACCAAATACTTATTTTCCACCATAATTTGCAAATAAATTCATAAAAAAATCCTACAATGTGATTTTCTGGATTTTTTTTCCTCATTTTGTCTGTCATAGTTGAAGTGTACCTATGATGACAATTACAGGCCTCTCATCTTTTTAAGTGGGAGAACTTGCACAATTGGTGGCTGACTAAATACTATTTTGCCCCACTGTATATGGGGGATTGGAAATGATGCAGACAATTACAATGATGGAAGCTACAATCTATCTGCTATAAAAAAAAAAGCTGATATAAAAATGGGGCAAATTGTAATGAACTTGAACATTGCATCAAGATAACTGTTCTTAGTCAGTACAAGTTAATTGTTATGGTTATCCCTTTTCTCTGTCCGTCCAAACGAAAGGCATATGATGAAAGGGGAAAAATGACATGGCTGATTTACAGTATGTGCGTCGACAGACGGTTCAGTAAACGGTGAGTACAGAATTCCTGTGCTGTGGCACATTCAGTAGCAAATTAGTAACTGCACTTACTAATACTTAGTCCTCATTGAGCCACATTACTTGCAACAAAGCACAAATTGGGATTCTGTTAAAACTCCACACACAATATAGGAATAACCTGTGTTGATCTCAGCTGTTCCAATCTAGCACTGCATGGTCTATTAGACCATTCACACACAGCAGGTATTAAAATACATGTTACACAATAGTTTGTCTTATGATGTGCTAAAGCTATAGGGAATAGGGTGCAACTTGGAACACAACCATAGAATCCCAAGAAACTGCCAGACTTTTTAATGATAAGATCATCCTGGAACCTCTACCTCTCTGATCATACTGTGTGCAATAATGAGAGGAATATGTGGCATTATTTTCCATTTATAACAATGCAGATACAAAGTGAAACAATGACACAAAGGGAGTGTGAAAAGACGACTGTACATTTTTTGGGGGGGATATAATGACAAGAATGTGAATAATGGCGGTGGAGACCGATGGGGCACACAGTGGCCCAACATCTATACACTCTGATCCCAATCATCTGAGAGGCATTGTTGTTGGAACAAATAGTGCAGTAACGCATCGAGGGAACATTGAGGAAAACACTATTTTGGGGAAACTGAGCTCAATTGAAGACAGTAATGTCTCTGATAAGTGACAACACACACACACACACACACACACACACACACACAGAAATAATGAGCAATAATCTTCAGTAGCATACACCCCTTATCTGTAGTTATTTGCCTGTAGTGTTTCATTGTGAAATGTGGGAGTGTTGTTTGACTCCCGTGTCGTGCTGTGCAAGCATGTGGGCAACACAGAGATAGTGAGAAGATGTGCTGTTGGCCATTGATCTAATACTCTTTGAGTTAACATGACATTTAGTGAAACAAACTCCCTCCCAAATGGCACCCTATTCCATATATAGTGCACTACTTTTAACTAGAGCCCTATGGGTCCTGGTCAAAAGTAGTGCACTTTAATTTGGGATGCAGACATGGTTCATTTAAGCAATAAGGCCCGAGGTGTGGTATATGGTCAATATACCACGGTTAAGGGCTGTTCTTAGGCACGACGCAAAGTGGTATGCGGTCTGATATACCACGGCGTCAGCCAATCAGCATTCAGTGCTTGAACCACCCAGTTTATAATTTTCATTAATCCCTCTCATCTGTCGTGGAAATTTCCTCTATTTACCAAATCATGGGAGCAAACCACACACACAACTCAGAGTTAGTTATAAAAGTCTATCTTTAATTATATGAGCTCTATCACAACCCTGTGACTCTCAGATCGATTCAGTGTCTAACCATGAATTCTCTGAGAGCCCCTTCCACATTGTAAATGAGGTCCTTTATAGTAAAGACGCACACACAGGATAAGACAGCATAGACATAATAAATCATTCAGCTTTGTCTCCTTACTCAAACCCCAGAACCATAAACCAACCCTCCATATCAACAGGCATATATCAAATTGTCATTTAGATACAACCCACTCAAAATACAACCTCTTGGACAAACTCACGGAGAGGAGAGTGATTCCAGACACTGCCATCTCCGATGGGAAAACTAGGGAGTGAACTGGCACACACACAGTGGAGCAAAAGACATGTCTACACATGATGATACTTTGACCTCTCCCCTCTCTCCGGCCCATGCAACTTAGTTTTGACATAGAACAGATAACTGCAACCTCACCACAGAATTACACAAAAATACCATTCTGATGAGAAGTAACTTACACACATTTTATGAATATTAAACATCTTACAAATGTTACCAACAAATTCTGATTATCCCACGACACATCTCAGAGTGAGAAATATTAAGAATCACACATTTTGTTCTTCACAATTTTGTATAATATATATGAATGAATTAAGCATTAGAGGCTAAAATACATCTAGTACCCAGAATTTGTTTAAATGTACAGTCTCTGGCTGCACTGATTCAGGGTGACTAATCCTGAAGAACAGTGATGTGATGTTATCAATGGTAGAAAGTACTGGTTGTACTGGTTCAATCAAGGGAACTTGGATCTATTCTTTAGAATTTCTGGGTTTATCCAACAATGCCATCCCTTGGCAAGTATAAGATAGCTGAAGGGCTAAGCATCACATTAAAAGCTCTGAGGGACCATTCTTAAAGACCATACATTCACATCATATTTTATTACAGAGTTTAAAGCATTTTTCTCTATTAACTCTCAATCAACAGATAACCCCTCGCTCCTTTGGGAGACCTGTAAAGCGTATGCCAGGGGTCTGATTATGTCGTACACAGCTACTAAGAGACGGAAAAAGCGTGAAAAACAAAAAATGTTAGAGGGTGAATTAGGAACTAAAGAGAAGGACTACATTAAAACTCCCACTCCTGCCCTATTAAAGGAAATATCAGTCATTAGATCAACGTTAGACTCTCTTCTAACACAGGACGCTAAAAAGAAAACGAGATTTGTCAGGCAAAAGCTATATGAACATGGCGATAAGCCAGGAAAGTACCTCGCATACCTAGCTAAAAAGAGAGCTGACTCTCAGTCAATTGCTGCTATTACTGATTCTGGTGGTAATCATTTATATGAAAATAAATTGATAAGTGACTCATTTAAGAAGTTTTATACAAACCTTTATGCCTCAGAACTGCCAAAGGATGCACCCAAAATAATGGAGAACTTCTTTTGAGCTCCCTACTATCTCCGAAGAACAGAGGTCTCTCCTTAACGCCCCTATTACCAAGGAAGAGATAATGTTCGCAATTAAGAATCTGCAAAATGGTAAGGCCCTAGGACCAGACGGGTTTTGTAGTGAGTTCTATAAAGAGTTCCATGGCCTGATCCTTGAGCCATTGCGTGATATGTTTAACCACTCATTTTCAAATGACCAGCTCCCTCAAACGCTGAGAGAAGCCAACATTTCACTTATTCTCAAAAAGGGAAAATGTCCAGAGTCTTGTTCCTCGTACAGACCAATTTCCCTTCTGAATGTGGATAGAAAATTGCTTTCTAAAATTCTAGCCACAAGATTAGAGGACTCACTGCCACTAATTGTAAAATCAGACCAAACTGGCTTCATTAAGGGCCGTAAGTCATGCAACAATGTCAGGCGGCTTCTTAATGTAATTCAAGCCTACCAACAAAGTGTTATGGATGGTCTTGTGCTCTCCCTAGATGCTGAGAAAGCATTTGATCGTGTGGAGTGGTCTTACCTATTATTTGCTCTAAATAAATTTGGTCTAGGGGACAACTTTATAAAATGGGTGAAAGTTTTATACGATGATCCTCAGGCTGCTGTCCTTACTAATGGGCTAAGGTCAAATAGCTTCTCTATACACAGGTACCAGACAGGGCTGTCCTTTATCCCCTCTCCTCTTTGCACTTGTTATGGAACCACTGGCCGAGAACATCAGGGTAACGCCTGCTATACAGGGGCTGCTCATTGGTGATGTTCACCATAAAATAAGTTTGTATGCTGATGATGTCCTGATATTCATCTCTAGTCCCGAGACTTCAATTACATCTTATTAATATTATTGAATTATTCAGCAAATTCTCAGGTTACAAGATTAACCTAACTAAGTCAGAGGCTATGCCACTTGGTAGCCTACACTCTGTACCTAATACTTCTCCCCCCTTCCCTTTTAAATGGTCTCCCTCAGGTTTCATGTATCTGGGTATATTTGTAACTCCTAAATTCCAGCAAATGTACAAAGCCAATTTTGTTCCCTTGTTTGATACAATAAGACAGGATCTGGAGCGCTGGAACTCTCTCCCAATTTCTTGGTAGGGGTAGAATATCCCTCTTGAAAATGAACATTTTACCTAGACTACTTTACCCAATCCAAATGATCCCAGTATTATTCTCCAATAAGGTAATAAAGGATGTAAATGGATGGCTATGTTCCTTTATATGGAGTAAACGCAAGCCAAGACTTAAGATGGCAATATTGCAGCTGCCAAGTTCTATGGGCGGCTTGGACCTGCCCAATATCAGGTTCTATCAATGGTGCCTTTGTACCTTTGTTATATTTCTGACTGGATCACAAATGATGACTCCTCTATTTGGTTAGACATTGAGATTTCTCTTTCAAAATACCCCTTACAGGAACTTTTATTTTTCAGAAGTTTCAAGTCTGTAGAAGATCACTGCAATAATCCCGTTACACTTTACACACTCAACGTATGGAGGTCAGTTCAACGCTTCCTGGGAAGGTCCAAACTAACCTCTGCTCTTACCCCAATTCTTAACAACCCAGATTTCAGTCCAGGATTGCTGGATGCTGGCTTTAACTTTTGGCTTAATAAGGGCATACGCAGGCTAAATGACTTATTTGCTGATAAGATTTTATTGTCATTTGAGCAGATGGTCAAGAAATATCGACTCCCAAAGCAGGACTTTTTCCGCTTCCTACAAGTAAGACATTATATTCTGAAGAGCACCACCTTAATTGGTAACCCTGATGTGTCGGTCATTGAAATAATGCTTTTTTTCCCCACAAAGGAAAATGTCTGTAAGTCTGTTTTATGATACTTTAAGATCCCTTTCTGCTGTCAACACACAGAGGGTGAAACAAGTGTGGGAGAAAGAATTGTCTGTTACTATTGACGAAGAGATGTGGGAGGACATTTGGAGATATGCAAAAACAATATCTATATGTAATCGTACTAGAGCAATCCAATTAAGAATAATACACAGATTGCATATATCCCCAAATCGCAGACATGCTTTTAGCCCCACTTCCTCTTCCCTCAGTGTCTTAAATGCAAAACTGATACAGGCACCCTAACACATTGTTTATGGTCATGTACCAAAATACAAAGATACTGGTCTGGTGTTCTGCAAGAAATTGAAAAGATCCTAGGGGTTGATCTAGAATTGGACCCAGTTTCTTTACTGTTGGGTCTCCCTAGTAGGCATGTTACTTCTGTGGGTAAAAGGAGGCTTTACAACATCCTTACCTTCGCAGCGAGGAAAAACATCCTTTTACAGTGGATTAGTGATAAGGTTCCTTCTATTCAAGATTGGCATAAGATACTATTTGAATGGGTGCCTCTGGAATATCTGACATGTACATTGCATTCTAAAACAGACCAGTTCTACAAAGTATGGGAACCTTATCTAAATTACCTAGAACCTGAGGTATCAGCTAATATGCTGCAAGGATTCTCTTAGAATGGCGGGGATCTATGTATTTCAGAACTACACTGTACGTTCCATGTGTGGAACCTAACTTCTTGGTTTAAACTGAGCTTTTTTGTTTAATTTCTGTTTGTAAGTTTGTTTAAAATGTATGTATTGAGAGACGCAATGATGGGGAAATGGTGTGTGTATGTATGTGTGTACGCGTAATACACACACACACACACACACACACACACACACACACACACACACACACACACACACACACACACACACGGGTAAAAAAAGTATTTAGTCAGCCACCAATTGTGCAAGTTCTCCCACTTAAAAAGATGAGAGGCCTGTAATTTTCATCATAGGTACATTTCAACTATGACAGACAAAATGAGAAAAAAAATCCAGAAAATCACATTTTAGGATTTTTAATGAATTTATTTGCAAATTATGGTGGAAAATAAGTATTTGGTAAATAAAAGTTTCTCTCAATATTATATTCTCTCATTCCATTTTGGCCCACACCCATGCAGATCTCCTCTAGAGCAGTGATGTTTTGGGGCTGTTGCTGGGCAACACGGACTTTCAACTCCCTCCAAAGATTTTCTATGGGGTTGAGATCTGGAGACTGGCTAGGCCACTCCAGGACCTTGAAATGCTTCTTACACACACCTTAAACTAAGTTGAAATGTATTTGGTTTTCACAACTCCTGACATTGAATCCTAGTAAAAAATTCCCTGTCTTGGTCAGTTAGGATCACCACTTTATTTTAAGAAAGTGAAATGTCAGAATAATAGAAGGGAAAATGATTTATTTCAGTTTTATTTCTTTCATCACATTCCCAGTTGGTCAGAAGTTTACATACACTCAATTAGTATTTGGTAGCATTGCCTTTAAAATTGTTTAACTTGGGTCAAACATTTCAGGTAGCCTTCCAGAAGCTTCCCACAATAAGTTGGGTGAATTTTGTCCCATTCCTCCTGACAGAGCATGTGTAACTGAGTCAGGTTTGCAGGCCTCCTTGCTCGCACACCCTTTTTCAGTTCTGCCCACAAAGTTTCTATAGGATTGAGGTCAGGGCTTTGTGATGGCCACTACAATACCTTGACTTTGTTGTCCTTTAGCCATTTTGCCACAAAGTTGGAAGTATGCTTGGGTTTCATTGTCCATTTGGAAAACCCATTTGCGACCAAGCTTTAACTGATGTCTTGAGATGTTGCTTCAATATATCCACATAATTTTCCTACTTCATGATACCATCTATTTTGTGAAGTGCACCAGACCCTCCTGCAGCAAAGCACCCCCACAACATGAGGCTGCCACCCCCGTACTTCATGGTTGGGATGGTGTTCTTCAGCTTGCAAGCCTCCCCCGTTTTCCTCCAAACACAACGATGGTCATTATGACCAAAAAGTTATTTTTTTGTTTCATCAGACCAGAGGACATTTCTCAAAAAAGTACAAACTTTGTCCCAATGTGCAGTTGCAAACAGTAGTCTGACTTTTTATATGGCGGTTTTGAAGCAGTGGCTTCTTCCTTGCTGAGTAGCCTTTCAGGTTATGTCGATATAGGACTCATTTTACTGTGGATATAGATACTTTTGTACCTGTTTCCTCCAGCATCTTCACAAGGTCCTTTGCTGTTGTTCTGGGATTGATTTGCACTTTTTGCACCATAGTACGTTAATCTCCAGGAGACAGAACGCGTCTCCTTCCTGAGACGCGGTATGGCGGCTGCGTGGTCCCATGGTGTTTATACTTGCATACTATTGTTTATACAGATGAACGTGGTACCTTCAGGCGTTTGGAAATTGCTCCCAAGGATGAACCAGACGTGTGGAGGTTTAAATGTTTTTTTTCTGAGGTCTTGGCTGATCTCTTTAGATTTTCCCATGATATCAAGCAAAGTATGAAGGTAGGCCTTGAAATACAGCCACACGTACACCTCCAATTGACTCAAATGATGTCAATTAGCCTATCAGAAGCTTCTAAAACCATGACATCTTTCTGGAATTTTCCACGCTGTTAAGTACAGTGGGGAGAACAAGTATTTGATAACCTGCAAAATCGGCAGTGTTTCCTACTTACAAAGCATGTAGAGGTCTGTAATTTTTTATCATAGGTACACTTCAACTGTGAGAGACGGAATCTAAAACAAAAATCCAGAAAATCACATTGTATGATTTTTAAGTAATTCATTAGCATTAGGCTAAATAATCTGTCTGTAAACAATTGTTGGAAAGATTACTTGTTTCATGCACAAAGTAGATGTCCTAACCAACTTGCCAAAACTATAGCGTGTTAACAAGAAATTTGTGGAGGGTTGAAAAACGAGTTTTAATGACTCCACCCTAAGTGTATGTAAACTTCCGACTTCAACTGCTTGCATGCATCTAAAAACAAAATGTTGAGTTTGCCCCACCAAAATGTACATGCTAAAATCAACACTGGTAGACACAAATTGACAACCACTAAAACTACCATTATACATGTGAGATAAGACCAACACATTTCCACTATACAGATCTACAACATTCAAACAAGCCATTACTCTCGGACATACAGGGTTATTTATCCCTTTCTCTCACTATCTAAAATCCAATGAATGTGCTTACCTTGGTGTTGTCTTTTGGTATTTTGTGTACCAGTGTCTGTGAAGTTTAAAATACATTTCTACTTCATACAAGGTCTGAGGGTGACATATGGGCCAAACCAATATCTAGCAGTGCATCATCACCACTTTGTCATCACCACCACTTTGTCAACATCACTTTGTGGTTCTAAACTACCTTGACTGCATTGTTAGCGATTGCTACCATATGAAACCAGTAATTATATCCCCAACCTGTGCTTCCCTTCATCTAAAACATATTGCTAGTGTCAGGTTAGTGCATGACATTACCTTAGATTTTTATTTTGTTTGGGAGGGAAGCAACTGGTGAGCTGGAGTTAGCTTCAGACAAAAGAAAGGTTGCCTCCTCCTCCTAACATAATTGAAGCAAGAAGCAATGAAAAAAGTCTGAGTTAGTGGAAGTCCTAAATATCCCAGTCACTTTTTCCTAAATAATGTTTTAACACTCATCGGCAGTGTAGAGACTTATCTTTCTGTACACAGTTATTATACAATTGAACGGATGCCCGAGAGCTTACTTCAGCACAACAGTTGACTATTTTGTGGGGAATTTGTACATCCAACAGATATTTTGTAGACTTACTCTTTGGGGTTGGTGTTCTCGAGCAACATGGCACATCACCACTTTTCAATGCTGGCATGTCGGTTTAATAAAGGAGGTGAAAAAAGTGGATTGCCATTGACAGATGACAAAAATGAATATTTTTCAGTATTATGTGAAGACATTTCATTTCTGGGTGATAGTTATTTCCGCTATTTCAGCTGGGAGAAGTCGAACTGGACACCCATTGCCATGTCACGACTTCCGCCGAAGTCGGATCCTCTCCTTGTTCGGGCGGCGTTCGGCGATCGACGTCACCGGCTTTCTAGCCATCGCCGCTCCATTTTCATATATCTATTTGTCTTGTCTTGTTCCATACACACCTGGTTTTCATTTCCCCAATCAATCTAATTGTATTTAACCCTCTGTTTCCCATCATGTTTTGTGTGTAATTGTTTCATGTTATGGTGGTGTTTTATTACGCGCATTACTTTTGTTATGTTCAGTGTTTTGAGCGCGTTTGATTTATGTAGCGCTATCGTTTTTGGAACTAAAATAAATGTGCGCCTGTTTACATCACTCTACTCTCCTGCACCTGACTTCGCCTCTAATACACCCGTTGACATGCCATTTACAATGTGTACTGAAAAAATAATATGATGCTAAACAATTGTGCTACATCAAAATAAGGACACAATAAAACTATTGGTCTTACCATCAGCATAAATACTCCCAATGGTTCTCCTGTTGGGGAAGGCCCTAATTTAAAGAGGACAAAAATATTCCACACAAAGAAACATCAACACTTTGTGGACAGCGTGAGTTATTATGCAGTAATGTTTGAAACAATGTGAAGGCTGGTAAAAAAAAAAAAAACGTACAACGTCAAGTCCACCGGATGATGCACGCTGTGCATGTCGTTAGCTACTCATTACGTTTATAGCTTTCAAATAGGCATTCTCCTCTACCCTGCAACTCTTCCCCGTGTCCTTGGGGTACAAGATATTTGTTTTCTGTCAATATCCCTGGTAAAATAATGGTTAATAAACAGTATTTATCATGACAGACCCCATAAAATAATATTTCGTATTTTCCCGAATTCAGTTTTCTCAGATTTATTTTTCCGGGTATGGGATTTATTTTTATTTTTTACTCTCAATATTACAATTATTCACAGAAAAACAAACAAAAAATTGTTCTGAGTCCATATTTAGATTTTTACATTTAGAATTGTGAGTGTAATTCCTCTTTAATTGCCTTCTAGCAAGAGAGAAATGACGGTCGGCTACATCCAGCAAGAAGAGAAGGCGGGGGAACATTGAAGGAGCACATCGGAGAAGGAAGGCGGAGAGAGCTCTTGTTTGAAATTGAGAAGAGTCGCGGTAGCTTTTGATAAAGAATAACATCAAGACGAGGCAGCTGCATTATAAACTGAATGCACTGTTGAGCGCTACATCCCGAGGGGTTCGTGCTGATTGTACGGAGATAGTGACAGCCGTTTAAATGGCATCCATTGAGAAAGCAAGAACACGATATATGTCAGGAGAAGTGCAGTATTATCATAAATATACGTATACTTGGAATATAGAGGAGGAATGGAGGGGAAAAGAGAGGCAGAGGAGGTCTAAGACAGAGAGGGAGGAAGATGGTGAGCTTGAGCCCATTAAAAATGGTGGGAAAATGGTTTGTTAAAGAAGAATGGTAGAAGGTGTAAGCAGAATGAGCTGAAGACAGGAGGAGAAGTGGAAGTGAATGAGGGCGAAGTATCCGAAGTGGTAGGGGTGGTGAAGTTCTCGGGTCAATTGGGTCTAATCTCTGGCAGATGAATACACGGGCTCCTTTATATAATTGACATCTCATTATTTATTTTTTACATATTTTCTCATTGTTCCTGTGACCAAAAAATACAATTAACATTCAATTAATTTATTTAAGTGTCCTGTGTAGTATTTTAGTATTTTGATACTTTGTGCAAGGCAATTGATAAGCATGAACAACTTTGTGGATGGAGCCTCCCGAGTGGCGCAGCGGTCTAAGACACTGCATCGCAGTGCAAACTGCGTTGCTACAGATGCTGGTTTGAGAACCGTGCCGATCGCGATCAGGAGACCCATGAGACAACCCACAATTGCCCCAGCGTCCGAGTTAGGGGAGGGTTTGGCCTGCCGGGATATCCTTCTCCCATCGCTCTGTAGTGACACCCGTGGCGGGCCAGGCGCATGCACGTTCACCAGGAGGTGTATGATGTTTCCTCCGAAAACATTTTTTTTTTTTTTGTGGATGTGTATAATTTGTATGTATAAATTGTATAATAGTAATGTTTAAAATGACTAAATTGGGTAATTTTGTATAAATGTATTTCAATTTGCAGTGGGCCGCTTCTGGGGGGATTCTGGTAAGATGACGGCAAAGTCAGCTGAATTCCGATAGACAGAAATGACCCGATGTACTTGGGACGATTCTGGGCAGTTTTGATTCTGAGCCGAGTCTGACACTCGATTCTGGGGCGATTCAATCAGTTCGGGTCCCCCGGAAGAGGACCGTTTCTGGGCCGATTCCTCATTGCTAGCTGGGGAGCTACAATCCAGCACAAGTGACCTAGGTGCCTTCTAGGACGCCTGGGAGGAGCTGCTTCCTCACAGGCTGATGTTTAAGCAGCTCCACCCATTCTTCCCCATCAGCCAATCAAATTCAAACAGCAAACATGCCATTGAGAAAGAACAACTATTTTCCACTGTAGTGACCTTCACAGCTAGCTAACGTTAGCACATCAAAAAAAGGTAAGCACATTGCATCAAAAAACACAAAAATAAATAAATGGCAAGACTATTTTCATATTATACTGGCTAACCTTCTAAAACACTGAAATGGCAAGACTATTACCAAATTACACCGGTTGACATTTACAGTGCATTCGGAAAGTTTATGGACCCTTTGACTTTTTCCACATTTTGTACGTCACAGCCTTATTCTAAAATGGATTAAATTGCTTTTTTTCCTCACCAATCTACACACAATACCCCGTAATGACAGAGCAAAAACAGGTTTAGAGAATTTTTTGCAAATGCATTCAAAATAAATAATGGAAATATCACATTTACATAAGTATTCAGACTTTTTTCTCAGTACTTTGTTGAAGCACCTTTGACAGTGATTACTGCCTCAAGTCTTCTTGGGTATGATGCTGCAAGCTTGGCACACCTGTATTTGGGGAGTTTCTCCCATTCTTCTCTGCATATCCTCTCAAGCTTTGCGAGGTCGGATGGCGAGCGTTGCTGCACAGCTATTTTCAGGTCTCTCCAGAGATGTTTGATTGGGTTCAAGTCTGGGCTTTGGCTGGGCCACTCAAGGACATTCAGAGACTTGTCACAAAGCCATTCCTGCATTGTCTTGGCTGTGTGCTTAGGGTCTTTGTCCTGTTGGAAGGTGAACCTTCGCCCGGTCTGAGGTTCTGAGCGCTCCGGAGCAGGTTTTCATCAAGGATCTCTCTGTACCTTGCTCCGTTCATCTTTCCCTTGATCCTGACTAGTCTCCCAGTTCCTGCTGCTGAAAAACATCCCCACATGATGCTGCCACCACCGTAGGGGTGGTGCCAGGTTTCCTCCAGACTGTCACACCCTGATCTGTGGTCCTAATAGAAACCAGGACAAAACACCCCATAAACTTCCTCCCTGCACTATGTAGCCATAGAAAATATCCAGATTTCACCAAGCGGTCACATCGTACTTAAACTAAAACAAAGTGAGGCATTCTGGCGGTACTGCTTAGACACTGTGGATCCAAAGACGCTAAACAATGATATTTCACTGTCCTCGTTTCTATAGTGTTGTTGCATATATTTTTTTGGTCTCTGTGTCTCCTGATTCACACCCAAATATCACATACTGCATATATATTTTGACATGGCTTAATGATAGGCTAAATAGGGTGTCTCGCTTATTTGTGCTATAATTTGCCATTTACCTTTGAAACATATTATCATTATATTTGTTTACATTGTTGTCTCTCAATGGGCCACTAGGCTATAAATAGGATCTAAGTGCAATGATCAGGTCACTCTGAGGAAGACAGCTTGACATCAAAACGTCAGTCACTTCACATCCTGTACAAGTGATTCATTTTTGCTCACTTTAATCCATCTCTGCCTTTTTATTTGATTTTGCTTGGCCAGTCAGTTAAGAACAAATTGTTATTTACAATGACGGCCTACCCCGGCCCAACCCTAACGGCGCTGGGTCAATTGTGCGCCGCCCTATCACGGGTACAGTACAGTTCCGCTTACACCATCTCAGTTCACTGCAGCAATTGTATACAAATACTGGGCTTAGGAATTAGAACCAGCTAAAAAAAGGAATAACTTTTAGTGTATTTATGATTATTTTAATTCCATACTGTACATTGTTATCATAGATTCAATCACCAAATAATGACCAACTAAATTATTAAAATATCTTTCTGTGTCTCTCTTTTTTCTTCTGTTTGTCTTTCTCTTTCCAGGAGAGGCTCGGGAACTGTCCGCGAGTGTTGGGAGGCTGGCAGCCAGCATGGTTGATTTGAAGAAAATTCATGTGGTGGACACGGCGGCCTCCAAAGGGGCTTATGCAAACTCGTTGAATTTAAGTAAGTCTTTTTAAGGAGAAGAAAAACAACTAAAATGTAATTCACATCATGTGGTAGTTCTACTCGATTTCCTAAGGTGCCAACCATCACACATTTACAACAAGCGCTTGCGCACACACACACTTAGCACTGTGCAGGACTGAAGTCTCACTGGGATACTGTATGGGTAAACAGGTAAACAAATTTTGCACAAAATCCTGTTGAGTATATACAGGTTTTCTGCCACTTTGAGTTGCTTCAAGTACAGCTAAGTCCCATACTGTTGGAGTGTTTCTTACAATTGAACAACTATTGCAGACGTACAGCTCTGTAAACCTGGGTGTAAACCTTGCCTGGCATGTTTTTTTTTAATGTAATGCATTGACGATTATACATTATACATCTACAAAAGTAGACACAATCACAAAGATCCCAAGCTGTGTCACAGCCGGCCGTGACCTGGAGACCCATGAGGCAGCGCACAATTGGCCCAGCATCGTCCGGGTTAGGAGAGAGTTTGGCCGGCCGGGATTTCCTTGTCCCATCGTGCTCTAGTGACTCCTTGTTGTGAGCCCGGTGCCTACAAGCTGACTTCAGTCACCAGCTGGATGGTGTTTCCTCCGACACCTTGGTGCGGCTGGCTTCCGGATTAAGCGAGCAGTGTGTCAAGAAACAGTGCGGCTTGGCAGGGTTGTGTTTTGGAGGACTCATGGCTCTCAACCTTTGACCTCTCCCGAGCCTGTAGGGGAGTTGGAGCGATGGGACAAGACTGTAACTACCAGTTGGATATCACAAAATTGGGGAGAAAAAGGGGTAAAAATACACAAAAAATCTATTTAAAACGCCAGCTCAGGACCTCTACATCCGGCTTCTTCACCTGCAGGATCCTCTGTAACCAGCTGATGAAACTGTGGGTTTGCACAACCAAAGAATTTCTGAACATACTTTCAGAAACCATCTCAGGGAAGCTCATCTGCGTGCTCGTCGTCGTCACCAGGGTCTTGACCTGACTGCAGTTCGCCGTCGTAACTGACTTCAGTGGGAAAATGCCCACCTTCGATGGCCACTGGCACGCTGGAGAAGTGTGCTCTCAAGAATAAATCCCGGTTTCAACTGTCCTGGGCAGATGGCAGACAGCGTGTATGGTGTTGTGTGGGCTAGTGGTTTGCTGATGTCTACGTTGTGAACAGAGGGCTCCATGTTGGCGGGGTTATGGTATGGGAGGCATCATATCAAATTGTATTTGTCACATGCGCCGAATACAACCGTGAAATGCTTATCATTGACCAACAATGCTGTTGTAAGAAAATATACAGTTGGAGTCGGAAGTTTACATACACTTAGGTTGTAGTCATTAAAACTCGCTTTTCAACCACTCCACAAATTTCTTGTTCACAAACTATAGTTTTGGCAATTCGGTTAGGACATCTACTTTGTGCATGACACAAGTAATGTTTTCCAACAATTGTTTACAGACAGATTATTTCACTTATAATTCACTGTATCACAATTCCAGTGGGTCAGAAGTTTGCATACACTAAGTTGACTGTGGCTTTAAACAGCTTGGAAAATTCCAGAAAATTATGTAATGGCTTTAGAAGCTTCTGATACGCTAATTTACATCATTTGAGTCAATTGGAGGTGTACCTGTGGATGTATTTCAAGGCCTACCTTCAAATTCAGTGCCTCTTTGCTTGACATCATGGAAACATCAAAAGAAATCAGCCAAGACCTCAGAAAAGTCTGGTTCATCCTTGGGAGCAATTTCCAAATGTCTTAAGGTACCACGTTCATCTGTACAAACAATAGTACACAAGTATAAACACCATGGGACCACGCAGCCGTCATATTGCTCAGGTAGGAGACGCGCTCTCTCTCCTAGAGATGGACCTACTTTGGTGCGAAAAGTGGAAATCAATCCCAGAACAACAGCAAAGGACCTTGTCAAGATGCTGGAGGAAACCGGTACAAAAGTATCTATATCCACAGTAAAACGAGTCCTATATTGACATAACCTAAAAGGCCGTTCAGCAAGGAAGAAGCCACTGCTCCAAAACCGCCATAAAAAAAGCCAGACTACGGTTTGCAACTGCACATGGGGACAAAGATCGTACTTTTTTGAGAAATGTCCTCTGGTCTGATGAAACAAAAATAGAACTGTTTGGCCATAATGACCATCGCTATATTTGGAAGATAAAGGGGGAGGCTTGCAAGCCAAAGAACACCATCCCAACCATGAAGCATGGAGGTGGCAGCATCATGTTGTGAGGGTGCTTTGCTGCAGAAGATACTGGTGCACTTCACAAAATAGATGGCATCATGAGGTAGGAAAATTCAACTTCAGCAAAACGAAGGAGCTTCAGGAGACAGCAGAGAGAGCACGCCCCCACCCACATCGACAGGCCACAGTGGAATGGTCCATCTATGTAGACGGTTTGATGAAGAAGGTGCAAGTGCGCCTCTTCAAATTCAGGAGGTTGAAGAAATTTGTCTTGGCCCTTAAGAGCCACATGAACTTCTACAAAGAACTGAGAGCATCCTATCGGGCTCTCCAGAGGGTGGGGAGGTCACCCCAACACATCACCTGGGGCACACTGCCTGCCTCAAGGACATCTACAGCACCGTGTCACAGGATGGCCAAGAAAATGAATCAAGGGCCTCAGCCACCTGAGACACGACCTGTTCAAGTGGTATGGCCTAATATATACTGTTGCTATGGTTACACCCCTTGGGACTTTTCCAGAACATGGGTGTTCCTTTCAGAGGAGCTAGCAGGATGACATGTCTGGTTATTTTTTGTAAAGTGCTATGGACTGTTGCTATGGTTCTACATGCATGTACCTGTCTTAGTCGAGAACAAGCCTGTATTTTAGAACTATTAGTGTGGCTCTACAGTTTCCATGCCCTAATATGAAACCAAACTAAAATTAGTGAAAGACAATAAGATAATGGTGGCTAAATGCCAGAAGGGATGAGTCATTAAGAGGAGTTACTGTGTGTGAAGGAGGAACATTTTATAAAAGGTATGTGCCAAGACTGGAAAGTTAGTTGTTTTCATGAACCAGCTCTGCTTTTATTATGTCGTAATAAAAGTATATTTGAACTCACAGGCTCCGGTATTTATGAAATATTATTGACTGAATAATTCCACAAATTCTATTAACGTTTCAACTTTATTTATCTAGCCTATAGTTTATCATGACTTTGGCTTCATAGACTTGATTAAATAATCAACTTTGCTTACCATAATGCACTGAAAACGTATTTGGTATTGGTATTTTTGTGGACATTACTGTAGTATTTACTTGTTTTTTTTTTGGGGGGGGGGTGTAATACTGTATTTCCTGTTGTATTCTACAGTATACTACAACATTCTATAGTAAGTTCTACACATGATCGAGGGATACTATTGTGTAGTATAGTTTTGTACAGTATACTAAAGTAAACTGTAATATTTTTTAATATGGGTGTAAGGTGCATCCCTCTCGTTTCTAAAACGAAGCCTGTGCTGCTAAGGATTTGTTGGAAAGGGAAATAGCCTCCTCCAGTAGAGATATGTCCAACATTAATGGAGTTCATTGTACAGTAAACTCACAATTCACAACACACATGCCAGTGGTTAATTTGCCTTTTAATCATATGATTTACTTAGAGACCCTTGTCAAACATTACCCTCTGTGAAAACTAGAGGTAGGCAACAGATTTAGTGTTAACACTATGCTCAAGTAGTTTGAGCCAATCAGATGGTGGTCAGAATTGGAAGAAGTGGTGACAGGCCTTCGGAAGCAGCGTCAGCATGGAACCCATCTGCCATCTGGTGCCCATGCCTAGCAAGTCCTACCTGGCGCCAAACCTCTGTCACCTGGTGCCCCAATCCTACCTGGTCCCCGGGTTATCCACGTAACAGATGGAGCCCCTTTCCACCACTCTGGCATGATCAATGGACCCAGAGGCAAATACCATTGCCCACCACCCAGAGTACCCATGTGGCTTCCCATGCCCCTGCCCAAGCCAGAGCCCAACTCCACCCTGGGCTTCTGTCCTGCCTTCTGTGGCTGATCATGGACCAGCAGCTCCATCGTTTGGATATGCTGGTTCTGTTGACTCTGCTGATCCAAGCAGCAGCAGCAGAAGAAGCAGCAGTATGAGCAGCAGCAACACAGCAACAGCAGGAGCAGCAGAAACAGTAGTAAGAGCAGCAATAGCAGATGAATCAGTAGGCTGCTAACAGCTTTCCTTCCTCCACTGTCCAACTGCCCCATACTGGGCTCATCAATACATACCTGGCTAACTAGCAAGAAGATAATCTAATCTGATCTAATTATTAGACCAGTGGGGTATTAATGCATATGGTTAACCCCAAGCTTTAGCCATCTATATATAGCCACTATGCTTCATCAGTTTTATACACTGTAGGTGATCAATCTTTTTGCTAAAATAACACACCTGTCTGATAATATGGGCCATGTAGGCTTACTTTTTAATAATATGTTATTGGGATCATTTTAGGGGGTGGGAGGGGCATAGCATTTTAAAATGCCAATAACTGGCCATGTACAAAGTGTTATGCTTATTTTTCTTAAATGCTGTAAAATCCAATCATGGATATGGGAAAATCCACTCTGCAAATGGCCTGTGGTGCACTTCACCTGCTCTTTGTAAAAGCATGAATCTATTCTGCTGGCAGCTGAGTTGGATGGTAGAGACAGCCAGTGTTAGTGATGGTGTTGTCCTCAGCTCTTGGTCACTGGACGACTGCTAGCTTTGTGTCACCTTATGATGGGCCTAAAGGCATTCAAACTGTGGTTACATATTTTATATTGTATACACTAATGGGGTCGAATAGACGAGGGACCGGGGTGTGGTGGTAGGCCTAACTATTTTACAATTAATTTGTGTTAGATGTTGATCCACCATTGCCAAAAAAATGCTCTTCAAAACTCTCTGAACAATTCACTCCGGAGTACTGTAGGGAAATAAATGTAATCCCATCATTCAATCACTTTTGTATATTCAATGGAAACCAAATGATAATTTGTTTTATTGTTTATAAGAATCAGTATTTATGGGATCTACAAGCAATTCAGAAATCAACTCAGGTCCAAACCTGGCTTTAAATTAACATTAAATACTGCATTTTATTGGTGCGAGGTTGGCCATCACGTCTGTGCTTTTCTGGGAAGGACGGGAGGAGTAGCAGCATGCTTAATCTCGTTTGTGTCAGGATTCAGCACAAGTTTCATGAGGAGACGGACAAACAAATAACAGGATGTGCTCAGAGGTGTTCAGATTCCTTCACCTCCACACCCAACCTTCATGGGGCTAAGGGTGGGGAGCTAAAGCATGCTGGGAATCTGTATTTTCCAGACAGTAAAGCACCTTGCTAAAACTACAGAGGGACGTTGGGCTGGCCCAGTCAGAGATACTGAAGCAGAAAAGGTGAATATTTGATAGGTGGAGAGCACTTCTTTAGGGTGGGCTGCTGTGGCAGGAAGTGGGGTGCATGTTGGAGGAAGTGGTACCGCTGAAACAGGAAAGTTCTGGAGCATGTGGCTGAGGTTAACCACAAAGCTGTGCGGAGGAGACCGACAGGGGGCCTCGAGCTGGGGTGCAGGGAGCGTTTGGTGCTAGAGAGATACACCCTCTGGTATTTACCATTCAGTCCTGCTGTCTGTCACCCCCCTCTCACTGGAAGGATGCATTCACTGGGAGTCAAATGCAACAATTCCATTAAAAATGTTGTTCTGTGTCACAATCATCATAATTAATATTTTAACTTACGTCTAAAAAGTCTATTCAGTTATATCCCCCCCACCCTCCTGCTGAGTTTTAACTTATTTTTGAAGGAGGGTGGCTGCACAGGGTTTGTCTGTGCGGGGACCGCAACAACCGCTCAGACACCGAGCGTTGACAGTAGAGGGACCGTAACGTGACTGCCATAAAGAGTTCTAGTTTTCCTTTTTGCCCTCCATTTTGCCGTAAGTAGAGCCGGTTTTGTTCACCTCAGATACACTGATCAGGCGGCGCACTGCTATGGAGGCTGTGGAGTGAGGAGACAGAGAGAGATTTGTCAATAACAGTAGAAAGAAAGAAGACAACAAAAAAACAATACAAATAAACAAAGTGCAGATACAGGAGTAGGTAATCACATATACATACTATACAGGGCTCAACACTGCGACCAAAACACTCACATTTCAGTCATCATGCGCTGTTTGAATTAACATTTCTAAAGTATTTCCCAAAAAACTTCCCCAATTAAAATGTTGACTGCAAAGATATTCTGGAAAACAGATTTTACGAAAAGATAAAACAGATTTTAATAGGGCCCTACAACTGTAGAGTGACACTGTTCAAAATTGTTAACAATAGCACCTTTTTAGAGATTGCGCAAAGGATCGATTTTTTTCCCCCTCAACAAACAATCAATGTGAATATGATAGTCAAGTTAAAACCCCCTTAGGCCTGTAAGTATAACATTTTTCTTTTAAACTTATTTTTTGATGAAAAATTGAATTTGGTCTTACTGCTATTAGCCCTTATTAACGTATTGAATAACATATTCATACATGGCACAACAGACAGTCCAAAAATACATCAAAAGGAGATATGTTTAGAAGTGCCTGTCCAATATCTAAGAGACAAATTATAATAATTTTTACCTGTATTTAACCCCTTTTTTGGGCACTAAAGTACTTCCATATATTTTCCCATTCATTTTTTATTTCTTTTTACTCGTATCGGTCTGTCTACCTTCAGACAAGGCTTGTGGGATCCTGTATGTTTGTGAGAGTTATCTTTCCATAGAGGGGTCATATTAGTTTGTGCCTCAAACCGTTCCGACACTACAAAAGTTTTCGTGAGAAGACTGATTTTCAGGATGTCTCCTGGTCTGACAAACCCAGCTGTAGTTCTGCCACCTTCCACCCCAAATGCAGAAGGCCGACATTAGAGGATGCGGTGGATTGAGCAGCCCACGCAAAAACAACATAACTATCTTAAGGAGAGAGGGAATTTTTTTATGCTCATTTTATTTCCGCAGGGGCGCCTACATGATTTAAAAGATGGCTAGTCATTATCAGCCTTGTTCTGTATGGAATGCAAAACCACAGGTCAAGTCATTAACTGGCGCTCGGTTGCGAAAAAATTGGTGCGACCAAATCTTGTGCTGGTGCCATCAACTGAAAAAGTCCCACCAGTGGAAAAAGGCAGTATAGAGCAATGCTTTATAAAACTATACATTTAGAGCAGAATAATTAAATATTTATTTATTTAACCTTAATTTAACTAGGCAAGTCAGGTAAGAACAAATTCTTATTTACAATGACGGCCTTCCCCCGGCCAAACCCGGGCCAATTGTGCGCCGCCCTATGAGTCTCCTAATCACGGCCGGATGTTATACAGCCTGGATTCGAACCAGGGACTGTAGTGGCGCCTCTTGCACTGGGATGCAGTGCCTTCGACCACTGCGCCACTCGAGAGCCCTAGTCCTGGACTAAAATGCATGCTTAATGGAGAATCTCTATTGAAATAGCTTTTTAGTCTAGGACTAGGCTTATTCTGTGTTCGGGAAACCAGCCAAAATGAGATTATATAGTATAGGCAGGTCCTAACAGCATAAGAACTTGGAAAAAGCAGTAGGCTTAGCAGGCTAAATGGGTGGCATCCTCACCGATAATGCAGAAGATCAAGAAGACGACGATAAGGAGGGGAGAGCCGCTGACAAACACCCCACAGGCGAAGTTGAGGAGGGGGGTAAGAAGCAGGGTGGCCCAGAAGAGGAAGTTGAGCAGCGTCCACAGCCGACGGGGGGGCTTGATAGCGGGACCGGGGAAACTGCCCTCCTTCTCGTAGTGCTCCTGCAGTGCATCCTACAGAAAGAGAAAGGAAGAAAGAGAGAACGTTGTCAATATTTAATTAGTGGAGAGAGTCATTGACTTATGGCTAGAAAGGGTAAAGAAATGGGAGGGAAAGCTGAGTTTCCGGCACCTTCCGCTGGTAGAGCTTGTGAAGCCAGGTTGCACACTCCTTCTCGTCCTCTGGGATTTCCTCCACTGGGTACCGTCTATACAGGAAGGAGGGGAACTCAATTCAGTACAACGCTACTAAAGGGCAGCAAGTCTGGTCATACAGTAAGTCAGCAGGTCAAAGGACCCATAGGTCTCATTCAGGACCAGTGACCTGCCTTTGTCTGTGGGAGAGGGACAGGTGCCACCTACGTGATATTCATATCTGCCATGTACTTCTTTCCACTGACGATTCCCAGCAGTGTTGGGACCTTCTTGTCTCTGAAATTTAGTGTCACGTCGTACACAGCAGATACTGAGAAAGGAAAGAGTGCGACCATGAGTGTGATGCAGCAAATGTGTGTGTGCGCGTGCTTGTGTGTGCTTGTGTCCCACCTGTGCCTTTGAGACAGCTCAGTGTTGTGGTGAAGCCTTTGGTTCTGGGCAGTAGATGGTATTTGAGTTTTGGTAGACCTTTACTCTCTGCTACCTCCATACTGATCTCATGCTTCTTCGGTGTGAAACGGGTGCCTTCACAGTACAATAGGAACTGAAGAAAGAGAGAGAGAGACAAGTCGACACACACGCACAACCACTGTTGCGGTCTTTGGAGGTGACCCTGTTGATGTCTTTGGAGCGGTAAACACTTAACACACTAAGCTCATGACCTTGTAATCCCTACGTGTCCCACTGGAAACAGCAGAAGGTAGGAACGCCAACAGAGGTGAACTACCTCAGACACACCCTGATGTGCATTTCTGGCAACACTGTCCACAGTAACACGTACACATGCACAAACAACATACACACAGAATCTCAGTTGTATTTATTTGATTCATCCCCTTAAACCCGCTCTTCCCTTGCATTTTCCCCCATGAGAGTTTGTCAGATTGCTGGCTTAAATTGTGTGCACGTACCCGCCAACGAATCTGGGGCGTGTTAATTCGGGCACTCAGTGGAAAACATTATTCAACGGTAAACAGAAATGTGCATTTTTCATCTGTTTGATGCTTAATGAACACACCCCAGGGTACAACTCCATACAGACACACGCTGATGGTCAAAGGGAGATTGGCAAACGTCATTGTGTTTCGGTTTGTCGTCTTACTCACCCACATAAACTCAGGGTAATCCTTCAGCTGGGTCAGGCCTTTGAACACGGTATCTCTGTCCTCCTCCCACTTCCTCTTACAGAATACAATCTCCAGGAAGTACCATGTCCAGCCAATCAGAGGCACCTTCAGCAGTTCGTACTTGGCCAAGACCTTTGAAGCCTGAGAAGACGAAACGACTTTGTTCAGCCAACCTACCAAACATTATATTTTCATAAACAGTAGATATAGGCAGCTAAACTCATTCCCCCTCTATCACACACACATACTCACTCCAAGCACGCCGTAGCGTTCACACATGGTCCAGCCGCAGAGGAAGTCGATCTCGTAGTTGTGGTTGAGGATGATGATGACGTGCTCCTTGCCAAATTTGTCCACCGTGGCCTGGTCTGTGAATATGGTGCATTCTGTACTTGACCACCACTCCAGCAGCATCACCAGCTCTACAGGACAGAGAGGGCCAGCAGAGAGTTAACAACGAACCAGTGTAACTCTGTCACAATGAACCACCCAGTCGCAAAATGGTGTCAATTTTGTCGCCCCACACCAGACGCGATCAGGAAAGGCAGGTTGAAATATCAAAACCAACAATATTAATTTGGTGAGTTGTCGATAAGCAAACATTTATGGTAATTTAGCTAGCTAGCTAATTTGTCCTGGGATATAAACATTGGGTTGTTATTTTACCTGAAATGCACAAGGTTCTCCACAGACAATTAATCCACAGACAAAAGGGTAAAACGAGTTTGTTTCTAGTAATCTCTCCTCCTTCAGGTTTCTTCTTCTTCTGACTTCATATGGTGGTTGGCAACCAACTTTATGGCGCATTACCACCACCAACTGGACTGGATTGTGAACCTCAGTTCGTCTTTCAATCACCCACGTGGGTATATGCTCCTAAAAACCAATGAGGAGATGGGAGAGGTGGGACTTGCAGCACGTCAAGTGTCACAAATAGAACCAAGTTCCATTTTAGCACCTGGCTACGCAGATGTGCGTGGGCAGTGTGGGTGCAATGACAATAACGTGGATATTTATTTTGCAACGCAATTGCACACAATGGGAGCGGTCTGGTCAGCATGTAACCAATCGCAACGAACCGTTGCAATGAACTACATTACACTAGTCTCAATTCCTGTAAAAATCAGAGTGTAAACTCAGTCAACAACAACAGTGCAACCACCACACACACACACACTCCAAGCATGCCGTGGTCCAGCCAGAGTACTACCTGTCTGCTCATGATTAGTAAGTACACCATCAACGACTAACCAAATTATTTTGGTTCTCTGATTATTAAACAATAAACTGACCGAAGTTGGATCAATTACTCAAATTCCATTTGTTTTTTTTGTGAGCTCAAAGCGCGTTTTTCTAGAGAGAAATCCTATCAAGCACGAAAGAGAGTCTAAGTTTTCAATAGACAAATATTCAACCTAGTTCAGTGCAGAAAACGTGGTAAATAACTATAATGACCAAAATCCATTGCGGCCATTGTTCACCGGCCACCCCACACAGACTGCATGAGAGGAATGCACACAACACAGCAACTAGAGGGATAGAGGGAAACACCAAAACCAGTACACCATGTTTATTTATTTAACTTGTCAAGTCAGTTAAGAACAAATTTAAGACTGGGGACAACAGCCAGAATGTGCTGCTCGTTGCTGAGCCTACCCCCCCCCCCCCCCCCAGACACACAAACAAATACACACACACACGACTCAAGACTATGAGTGTGACTCACGGCTCCAGAGGGAGTAGGAGAGGCGGGTGTTGATCTTCCTGTAGAGTTGCTTGTTGATGGGCCATAGGGCGCAGGTGCAGAGCTGGATGAAGTTGATGATGAGGCCGCTGACCACAAACACAAAGCCAACGAGCAGCTGGAGGATGAACAGGCTCTTGATGTACGCTATCAGCCCCATGGCCAGGGCTGTCTGGGGGCTAGCAGGGCTACCAACACACTACGGCCGACCTGGGGGAGAACACCATAAAGAAACGATGCATTTCCATTTAATTCTGTGGAAAATGTCACCAGGTAGCACCGGTTCTCCATATGATGTTGAGAAATAGTGCATTGTGGGTAGTTATTAAGATATCCAAAATAAGTTAATAGATATGTAAAAAATAAAAAGCACTTTGATCGTGACTACAGTAACTACGTTACTAAGTATTTGACGACACTGTTGTTACTTCTGTGAGTAAAAATGAATGTTTCCTACCCTTTAAAAGAGGATGTTTATGAATATGATTAGGGCAAGGAGTTTCCCCTGACTAACTGATCTGACCAGGAATAAGTCTGAGCCTTATTGGCTATGACGAGGATTCCTAGTCAGGTCACACGGTCAGGGAAAACTCCTGACCCCTTCGATGAGGCTGGGTTAATAGTGGAGGAGTGATCATTTTCTGAAATTCCAGTGCAACTTACCACGGTGGAATCCCTTCACAAGCCCCGTTTGCACGGCCCGTCAGCCAACACCACAGACCTGTGGGACAGAGAAGAACCCCATTACAAACTATTCACAATCTGTTTTTTTTATTTATTTAACTAGTTAAGTCAGTTAAGAACAAATTCTTGTTTACAATGACGGCCTACCAGGGAACAGTGGGTTAACTGCCTTGTTCAGGGGCAGAACGACAGATTAACTTGTCAGCTCGGGGATCCGATCCAGTAACCTTTCGGTTACTGGCCCAATGCTCTAACCACTAGGCTACCTGCCGCCCCAGTTTAAAGGGGAAGATCTGAACAAACTCTTTCCCAAAACAGAATCTAACTTGCAACAAGAAAATAAAAAACTGCAAACAACATACAACTGTTGTTGTTAATTATTCAGAGTTAATTATTCAGAGAACTGTGACAAAAAAGAAAAGAAAGAGCAGGTTAATTCTGAGGAGTTTAGCAGACAACCAGTTATAGTGCCTTGCGAAAGTATTCGGCCCCCTTGAACTTTGCAACCTTTGCCACATTTCAGGCTTCAAACATAAAGATATAGAACTGTATTTTTTTGTGATGAATCAACAACAAGTGGGACACATTCATGAAGTGGAACGACATTTATTGGATATTTCAAACTTTTTTAACAAATCAAAAACTGAAAAATTGGGCGTGCAAAATTATTCAGCCCCCTTAAGTTAATACTTTGTAGCGCCACCTTTTGCTGCGATTACAGCTGTAAGTCGCTTGGGGTATGTCTCTATCAGTTTTGCACATCGAGAGACTGAAATTTTTTCCCATTCCTCCTTGCAAAACAGCTCGAGCTCAGTGATGTTGGATGGAGAGCATTTGTGAACAGCAGTTTTCAGTTCTTTCCACAGATTCTCAATTGGATTCAGGTCTGGACCTTGACTTGGCCATTCTAACACCTGGATATGTTTATTTTTGAACAATTCCATTGTAGATTTTGCTTTATGTTTTGGATCATTGTCTTGTTGGAAGACAAATCTCCGTCCCAGTCTCAGGTCTTTTGCAGACTCCATCAGGTTTTCTTCCAGAATGGTCCTGTATTTGGCTCCATCCATCTTCCCATCAATTTTAACCATCTTCCCTGTCCCTGCTGAAGAAAAGCAGGCCCAAACCATGATGCTGCCACCACCATGTTTGACAGTGGGGATGGTGTGTTCAGCTGTGTTGCTTTTACGCCAAACATAACGTTTTGCATTGTTGCCAAAAAGTTCAATTTTGGTTTCATCTGACCAGAGCACCTTCTTCCACATGTTTGGTGTGTCTCCCAGGTGGCTTGTGGCAAACTTTAAACGACACTTTTTATGGATATCTTTAAGAAATGGCTTTCTTCTTGCCACTCTTCAATAAAGGCCAGATTTGTGCAATATACGACTGATTGTTGTCCTATGGACAGAGTCTCCCACCTCAGCTGTAGATCTCTGCAGTTCATCCAGAGTGATCATGGGCCTCTTGGCTGCATCTCTGATCAGTCTTCTCCTTGTATGAGCTGAAAGTTTAGAGGGACGGCCAGGTCTTGGTAGATTTGCAGTGGTCTGATACTCCTTCCATTTCAATATTATCGCTTGCACAGTGCTCCTTGGGATGTTTAAAGCTTGGGAAATCTTTTTGTATCCAAATCCGGCTTTAAACTTCTTCACAACAGTATCTCGGACCTGCCTGGTGTGTTCCTTGTTCTTCATGATGCTCTCTGCGCTTTTAACGGACCTCTGAGACTATCACAGTGCAGGTGCATTTATACGGAGACTTGATTACACACAGGTGGATTGTATTTATCATCATTAGTCATTTAGGTCAACATTGGATCATTCAGAGATCCTCACTGAACTTCTGGAGAGAGTTTGCTGCACTGAAAGTAAAGGGGCTGAATAATTTTGCACGCCCAATTTTTCAGTTTTTGATTTGTTAAAAAAGTTTGAAATATCCAATAAATGTTGTTCCACTTCATGAATGTGTCCGACTTGTTGTTGATTCATCACAAAAAAATACAGTTTTATATCTTTATGTTTGAAGCCTGAAATGTGGCAAAAGGTCGCAAAGTTCAAGGGGGCCGAATACTTTCGCAAGGCACTGTAGTTCCTGTGATTCATTTCCATTTATATTTCCCCAATATAAAATAGGAAACTATCAGGCTAAAAACACAGCTTGCCCACAAAAATAAACTCCCTTCCAGCTAAATGGCGTTGCACATAACCTCCCTCTCACTGACATGTACATGTCCGCATACCTACACACACACGCCCTTTCACTTCCTTGGAACAAGGCCAGCAACTTGCTTACTCACTCCCTTTCTCACTCTCTTTTTTCACACAGACACCCACACCAGGTGTCCAACTCCTAAACTAGCCCAATTCAATGTTTTGACAACTTTTTTCTCTCAACGTCACAGCATAAACTTGCCTTGCTGCAGCATAGCTGCGATCCCCAAAAGTAGCGTTTTCGCCCCTTCTCCCGACGCACACCCTCTCCCCTGGCTTCTGTGCCTGTCAATCTATCAATCAAATATATTTTACATAGCCCTTTTTACATCAGCAGTTTGACAAAGTGTTAACTGCTTGTACACTCTTGCTGTGACCTCTGTCGCAGATATTTACTTCCAGAATTGAATGGGAAAAGTCGCCAAATGCTATCAAAACTCTCCAAGGCAGCCTGATAAGTAGCTGCATTTGTTGCTAGGGTCTTTTAACAGTAACAGTCTCTGGAGCAGTATCAAAACTTGCTAAATATAGCAACAGTGTCTCTAAATTGGCAACAATGGCCCCATTCAGCATCTCTGGGATTCTGATATTTCCTCTCTGCTAACTCTAGACCCCACACACACCCTCAAACAGCAGGCCTCAAGAATAAAACAGACTACTTTCCAAAGCTATACTTAACCCATCCTAAAACACTGATAACTACACAGTGGCCTAATACCAGAATGAGCATTAAGTCAGTCACACTATTTTTTGTCAAATCACATCCTAGAAACAAAGAGTCAAATCAATGGCTGTGTGTGTACTACAGGCCTGTAGTACCAACTACACAGGAGGTCCCACCCACAGAGCGTGGACTTGAGTGACCTCAAGCATCTGATCAGGGGTCCAGCTGTGTGGTCCCTCCAGCCCTGTGGTCCCTCAGTACCAACTGAACCAATTTCAATCAAAATTGGCACCAATGCTTATTGTTAGAAATGTAGAACATGCTGAGTATTTCAGCATCTACACAAATGTGAGAGTATATATATGGAACCTACTGAATTGTTTAAATCACTATGACTTTGACCTTTTGTCAATATTCCAGCAGCCCAAAAGGCATTTTCTGAGATGTATGTATCTCAGCATCTACTCAAGTAATTTGAACATATAGGGCTGTGGGAACTGAGGGAACAGGGGGCTGAGGGAACAAAGGGCTGTGGGAACTGAGGGAACATCGTTGCTGTGGGAACATAGGGATGTGGGAACTGAGGGAACATAGGGATGTGGGAACTGAGGGAACATAGCGCTGTGGGAACATAGGGCTGAGGGAACATAGGGCTGTGGGAACTGAGGCAACATAGGGCTGTGGGATCTGAGGCAACATAGGGCTGTGGGGACTGAGAGAACAGAGGGCTGTGGGAACAGGGGGCTGTGGGAACATAGGGCTGAGGGAACATAGGGCTGTGGGAACTGAGGCAACATAGGGCTGTGGGAACTGAGGCAACATAGGGCTGTGGGAACATAGGGCTGTGGGAACATAGGGCTGAGGATCTGAGGCAACATAGGGCTGTGGGAACTGAGGCAACATAGGGCTGTGGGAACTGAGGCAACATAGGGCTGTGGGAACTGAGGAAACATAGGGCTGTGGGAACTGAGGACTGAGAGAACAGAGGGCTGAGGGAACATAGGGCTGTGGGATCTGAGGCAACACAGGGCTGTGGGAACTGAGGCAACATAGGGCTGAGGGAACATAGGGAACCTAGGGCTGTGGGAACTGAGGCAACATAGGGATGTGGGAACTGAGGACTGAGAGAACATAGGGCTGAGGGAACATAGGGCTGAGGGAACATAGGGAACCTAGGGCTGTGGGAGCTGAGGGAACATAGGGCTGTGGGAACATAGGGCTGTGGGAACTGAGGGAGGATATAGCTATGGGAACTGAGGGAACATAGGGCTGAGAGAACATTAACTTGGTCCCGCTGAACAAACACTCACCATCCTCTGTGTGTGTGTAACGGAGTTGGATTCATAACCTCACTACTTAGCGTGGGTGGAGACATTTCAAGCTATTGAACTGCTAGGTTTTCTATAGTTGGCTAAGACACGGTCAAGAGGACAGTAGTGGTGCCGTGACCCGGATCTGCAGCTGCACTCTGCTCAACGACTGGGGTCACTGTGGAATGAGTTTAGAGGTGCGAGTGTAAACAAGTTGGTTTTGTAACCTCATTCCCCGGCTTGAAACGTCTCCACCTGTGCTATCGTACTGCTATCTTTTCAACAGTGTAGCCAACAGTGTAGTCAAGTGCAGGTCACTTGTGTTTGAAAAGCAGAGGATCCGAGATCACGGGTGGGTAAGGACGTGTGAGGAAGGAAGCTATACTGTTGAGCAAGCACAGTGACGCATGTGCATATTTTCTGTGGGCTGACTATGATTTCCCAATACACTTTCTTAATACTTCAAGATTCTGTTCTAATTTCACTGCCCTGAGGAGTTGTGATGGATGCCATAAAGTCAAGGCATAACAGGGTGTGGTGTATGTCTGTAGGACCCATGTTTTAAATGGCCCATTAAACTAAGGCCGTTTCCTGCAGATAGCACTGAAGAGGACCAGAAAACGACATTATCCGAAGCTCAAGAATCAAGCAGACATCCACAAGGGTGACATTCTCTACGGATACTGATCTTTGGCATAGGCTATCAAACTTCAGGTTTGTCCCACATTGACATCAGGTTGCAATGCCTTGGACTGCTTCCTTCACCAAACAACCACGGCAGTCAAACGTCAAAGCTGCAGCCGGCAAAGTCAACTATGCAAACATACATATAATACAAGCAGTTGCTACAGTGTCTGGCATCTGCAAGCAGATAATAGCATGCATGCTTAAAATGCAGTTGATCTCCATTGAAACTACCGGTATAGCCTCTCTCTCTCTCTACAGTAGGAGCATCAGTTCACAGTCAAACAGGTGTTTCTGGGTTTTAACACAGTATTACTAGTAAAATAAAATAAAAATTCTCCATCGTCTCAACGAGGTCAATAATCATTAATAACATCCAAATAACATCCCACTCACGCCAATAACCCCTGGGAAAGGAGCAGAAATACCACTAACCTTGTTCTGGAAGAGAGAGCAAGTAGTTTTGTCAAAGTGTGAAGTCCTAGCTTTGCCCACAGTCAGGAACAGAGTGAGAATTACAAGTAGTGGGAAAGAGAGCGCGAGAAACACCAGCGCTCCTCAGTAAACATGAGTTAACTTTGGAGTCTTGCCTAGGAGACAAATGACATCTCACAAGGCCATCCATTAGCAGAGTGGGAAACTTGTCCCCACACAGAAGAAAAAGGGAGAGAGAGACAAAAGAAGAGAGGGAGTGAGAGAGAGGGAGACGCTCCCCCTAGCCTGCCTAACAAAGCGCTGCCTGGTGGAGTGGGTGTGTTTGGGGGGAGAGGGAGGGGAGGGTCTGCAATCACCTGATCCCCTCAGACGAATGGCTGGCCGTCAATACTGGGCCAACGAACCGGGTGTGAGACACACACACACAAGGAGGTTAAAAAAGTTCAGCCATAATTTCCCCCCCAGGAACAAGGGGGTGGGGGAGACTGTGTCCTGCCTTCTCCTCCCCTCCACACACACACTATTCTAATTACCATTAACCATTAATCAAAACAGGAACATTCTACATTTGGCTAGAAATTCAAAAGGAAATTATCCTAACAGAGAAAAATTTCCTCCTGTGTGCTACCTATATCCCCCCACTAGAATCCCCATATTTTAATGAAGACAGCTTCTCCATCCTGGAGGGGGAAATCAATCATTTCCAGGCCCAGGGACATGTACTAGTCTATGGCGACCTAAATGCCAGAACCGGACAAGAACCTGACACCCTCAGCACACAGGGGGACAAACACCTGCCTGGAGGTGACAGCATTCCCTCCCACATATGCCGCCCTAGGAACAACTATGACAACATAATCAACAAAAACGGGTCACAACTCCTGCAGCTCTGTCGCACGCTGGGTATGTACATAGTCAATGGTAGGCTTCGAGGGGACTCCTATGGTAGGTACACCTATAGCTCATCTCTTGGCAGTAGTACTGTAGACTACTTTATCACTGACCTCAACCCAGAGTCTATCAGAGCGTTCACAGTCAGCCCACTGACAACCCTATCAGACCACAGCAAAATCACAGTCTACTTAAACAGAGCAATACTCAATCATGAGGCATCAAAGCCAAAGGAACTGAGTAACATTAAGAAATGCTATAGATGGAAGGAATGCAGTTTGGAAACCTACCAAAAAACAATTAGGCAACAACAAATTCAATCCCTTTTAGACAATTTCCTGGGTAAAACGTTCCACTGTAATAGTGAAGGTGTAAACTTGGCAGTAGAAAATCTTAACAGTATATTTGACCTCTCAGCTTCCCTATCAAATCTAAAAATCTCAAATAGAAAACCGAAGAAAATTAACAACAATGACAAATGGTTTGATGAAGAATGCAAAAATCTAAGAAAGAAATTGAGAAACCTGTCCAACCAAAAACATAGAGACCCGGAAAACCTGAGTCTACACCTTCACTATGGTGAATCACTAAAACAATACAGAAATACACTACGGAAAAAGAAGGAACAGCATGTCAGAAATCAGCTCAATGTAATTGAATAATCCATAGACTCTAACCACTTCTGGGAAAATTGGAAAACACTAAACAAACAACAACACGAAGAATTATCTATCCAAAATGGAGATGTATGGGTAAACCACTTCTCCAATCTTTTTGGCTCTATAACAAAGAATAAAGAGCAAAAACAAATACATGATCAAATACAGATCTTAGAATCAACTATTAAAGACTACCAGAACCCACTGGATTCTCCAATTACATTGAATGAGTTACAGGACAAAATAAAAACCCTCCAACCCAAAAAGGCCTGTGGTGTTGATGGTATCCTCAATGAAATGATCAAATATACAGACAACAAATTCCAATTGGCTATACTAAAACTCTTTAACATCATCCTTAGCTCTGGCATCTTCCCCAATATTTGGAACCAAGGACTGATCACCCCAATCCACAAAAGTGGAGACAAATTTGACCCCAATAACTACCGTGGAATATGCGTCAACAGTAACCTTGGGAAAATCCTCTGCATTATCATTAACAGCAGACTCGTACACTTCCTCAATGAAAACAATGTACTGAGCAAATGTCAAATTGGCTTTTTACCAAATTACCGTACAACAGACCATGTATTCACCCTGCACACCCTAATTGACCACCAAACAAACCAAAACAAAGGCAAAGTCTTCTCATGCTTTGTTGAATTCAAAAAAGCCTTCGACTCAATTTGGCATGAGGGTCTGCTATACAAACTGATGGAAAGTGGTGTTGGGGGTAAAACATTCGACATTATAAAATCCATGTACACAAACAACAAGTGTGCGGTTAAAATTGGCAAAAAACACACACATTTCTTCACACAGGGTCGTGGGGTTAGACAAGGATGCAGCTTAAGCCCCACCCTCTTCAACATATATATCAACGAATTGGCGCGGGCACTAGAAAAGTCTGCAGCACCCGGCCTCACCCTACTAGAATCCGAAGTCAAATGTCTGCTGTTTGCTGATGATCTGGTGCTTCTGTCACCAACCCAGGAGGGCCTACAGCAGCACCTAGATCTTATGCACAGATTCTGTCAGACCTGGGCCCTGACAGTAAATCTCAGTAAGACCAAAATAATGGTGTTCCATAAAAGGTCCAGTCACCAGGACCACAAATACAAATTCCATCTAAACACTGTTGCCCTAGAGCACACAAAACACTATACATACCTTGGCCTAAACATCAGCGCCACAGGTAACTTCCACAAAGCTGTGAACGGTCTGAGAGACAAGGCAAGAAGAGCATTCTATGCCATCAAAAGGAACATAAATTTCAACATACCAATTAGGATTTGGCTAAAAATACTTGAATCAGTCATAGAGCCCATTGCCCTTTATGGTTGTGAGGTCTGGGGTCTGCTCACCAACCAGGACTTCACAAAATGGGACAAACACCAAATTGAGACTCTGCACGCAGAATTCTGCAAAAATATCCTCTGTGTACAACGTAGAACACCAAATAATGCATGCAGAGCAGAATTAGGCCGATACCCACTAATGATCAAAATCCAGAAAAGAGACGTTAAATTCTATAACCACCTAAAAGGAAGCGATTCCCAAACCTTCCACAACAAAGCCATCGCCTACAGAGAGATGAACCTGGAGAAGAGTCCCCTAAGCAAGCTGGTCCTAGGGCTCTGTTCACAAACACACCCTACAGAGCCCCAGGACAGCAGCACAATTAGACCCAACCAAATCATGAGAAAACAAAAAGATAATTACTGGACACATTGGAAAGAATTAACAAAAAAGCAGAGCAAACTAGAAGGCTATTTGGCCCTACACAGAGAGTACACAGCGGCAGAATACCTGACCACTGTGACTGACCCAAAATTAAGGAAAGCTTTGACTATGTACAGACTCAGTGAGCATAGCCTTGCTATTGAGAAAGGCCGCCGTAGGCAGACATGGCTCTAAAGAGAAGACAGGCTATGTGCTCACTGCCCACAAAATGAGGTGGAAACTGAGCTGCACTTCCTAACCTCCTGCCCAATGTATGACCATATTAGAGAGACATATTTCCCTCAGATTACACAGATCCACAAAGAATTCGAAAACAAATCCAATTTTGAAAAACTCCCATATCTACTGGGTGAAATTCCACAGTGTGCCATCACAGCAGCAAGATTTGTGACCTGTTGCCACGAGAAAAGGGCAACCAGTGAAGAACACACACCATTGTAAATACAACCCATATCTATGCTTATTTATTTTATCTTGTGTCCTTTACCATTTGTACATTGTTAAAACACTGTATATATATATATAATATGACATTTGTAATGTCTTTATTGTTTTGAAACTTCTGTATGTGTGATGTTTACTGTTCATTTTTATTGTTGATTTCACTTTATATATTCACTTTATATATTATCTACCTCACTTGCTTTGGCAATGTTAACACGTTTCCCATGCCAATAAAGCCCTTGAATTGAATTGAAATAGAACACGTGTTAAAAAAAAAAACATTAAAAAAAAAAGAAGTCTATACCCAGGCCTAGAGATTTTTTTGGGATGTTCAGATGTCTCTCAACTCATATCTTGCTTTCTATGGGCATGGTGCTTGTATAGGCTGCTTGTCTATTAGTTTGAAACCAACTGGTGTGTCTGTGTTATTTGATGATAATTTACCCAAACATTTCCTAAGTCGTCCACTGTTCCTCAACTAGGGGGCCTCAGACAGTTTTCAATAGATAAAACTACAAATTGAAAATAACAGCAGTAAGGCTAAAACATCTCACATTTAGTATTTATGTATGCATTGACAGTTATAAAAATAACATTTCAAAATGTGATTTCTGGTGGAGGGGGTCCCCATATATTTGTTTAACTTCTTGATTCTACTTGAGACGCATATGTCTCAACTAGGCACCTGGAAATGCAAATGCGCTACGCTAAATGCTAAATGTACTCGTTAAAACTCAAACCTTGATCAAAATTCACAAGCAGGGTATTGAATTAAAGCTACACTCGTTGTGAACCTAGCCAACAAGTGAGATTTTTAAAATGCTTTTCGGCGAAAGCATGAGAAGCTATTATCTGATAGCATGCAACACCTCAAAATGCCTGAATGCGACGTAAACAAAGACTTTGCTTATCCGGCGCTGCACAAAACGCAGAAATAAAATATAAAACATTCATTACCTTTGACGAGCTTCTTTCTTGGCACTCCTATATGCCCCATAAACATCACTATTGGGTCTTTTTTTCGTTTAAATCGGTCCATATATACCCAAAATAGCTTTCTATGGAAGCTGTGTCATTCAGAAAAAAACATTGTTTTTAAACGCTGCGTCATTTTTTAAAATTAAAAAAGTCGACGATAAACTTTCACAAAACACTTCGAAATCCTTTTGTAATCCAACTTTAGGTATTAGTAAACGTTTATAATCTATCAAAATGATTACAGGGCGATGTATATTCAATAGCTCCTCGTCTGCAAATCAATGGCTGCCAATGTCCACATTCAAAGCATCCTGGTGGAGACCGGAAGAAACGGAATCCAGATAGTTGGATTTTCCAACAAAAAATTCAATTGAAAATGAAAAGGAATTTGTATGAATTGCATGCAGGTCGATATTAAATTTTGTCCCCTTTTAACAACCCATGAAAGTGACTTATGGAAATTATTTTTAGCTTTCAGAGAGCAGTTTTTCTTGCGTTTTTCAATGAAACACACGATCTGTTATAGTCACAGCCGTGATTTAACCAGTTTTAGAAACTTCAGAGTGTTTTCTATCCACACATACTAATCATATGCATATACTATATTCCTGGCATGAGTAGCAGGACGCTGAAAAGTTGCGCGATTTTTAACAGAATGTTCGAAAAAGGAAGGGGTAGACTTAAGAGGTTTTAAGCATTTGAGTGAGTCTTGAAACAGGAAAGATGTACAACCCCTGTCCTAGCCTACAAGGCATGCAAAGGATTTCAATTGCCATTGATTATGTACTAGGTTAAAGCCATTTAGCAGGCTACCAAGTATGCAAGGGTACACACACACACACAAGGCCTGATTGGACGTGGGACGTGGCAGAGATTAGCAATAGCCACTCAGGGCTAAACTGATTAACAGGGAGAAACAGCCTGGCCTCCATTGGCCTTCCAAAGGCCAAAACAGGCTAAACTTGGCCAAGATGTCCAGCAGCAGAAGGACCCGAGCCACTCCAGAACAAATAACAAGACAAACCCAAAGAAATCAACTTAATTTAAAGTGCTTCAGAGACAACAACCAACCAAGCCCAGTCTACACTCTCCCAAATAAACAGTGTCAGGTAGTTCAAGAGATTTTAGATTATAGTTTGTGTTTGCACACAGCCTCACGCAGTTGGAGTCACTGTGGAACCGGGACCAGTCATGTCTATAAAGTTCTTATAAAGTTCTGACGCGGTCCTCGACTGCTCCCTCAACAGGACTTACCAGTAGGTATAGTAGGCGATCGCCAGCACCACCAGTGCCCCACAGAGCCCTGTAAAGAGCATCACGGCCCCTTGGTTCAGCATCTTCGCCCCCCTCCTTGATTACCTTCCCCCCCAGGAGAAATTTCAAAAAAGATCACGGAAAAAAAGAGATAAAAATCTCCACAGCGTTTTAAGAGGAGGACAAAGGGGAGTCAGTGTCCACGGTGCCGGAGACTCATGCTAATGTTAATCCCCATAGGAGACAAGATAAATTATGATGATGACAGCATGAACACTAAGTCCCAAGGAAAAGAGGAGGATGAGGAGGGAGCGTCCATCGGCGCAACAGGAAAGCAACTCAGGTGAGAAACGAAAGAGCTAGTCGGCGACGGCTTCGTACCAGATCGCCGCGAGACGAGAACAAAAACCAAGACACACTGTTTTAAAAGTGTTAAAACAAACAGAACACAGAAGGAGCCTCTCCTTTGTACACAGAGAATAATGAGAGATGCTCTAATCTCTAACAAAGCTCTAATCCGGTCCAGAACAGATTAGCACTGATTAGTGCTCTTGCAGCAGCACCCTGGATAAGTCACCTCTCATTTCCATCCATCTGTATGGGGGGTTGGGTGGAGAAGTTCAGCTGCTGTGATGGGTCCAGCCATGACGAAAGGCCTGGGTCGCATTCATTAGTCACCAAATGGAAGAAAACAGATGGAAACAGGGAGTGCCTGAATTGGACTGATAAGATGCACATTTTAACCTTCCGTTGCTAAACGTTTTAAAACACTTTGTTACAGTGCTTTCACGGAGGTGATCAGGCCCCACACCACTGTCCTATCTTGGACTCAAAACTGGTGGTCCACTTCAGGCTTGCCTTTACCAGCTCGCATTATCGTTCCAGAAGCGGTTTCGCTGATTGTCCCAATACCTAAAAACAACTGGCCAAAAGAAAATAACGATTTACGCCCGAAATAGATCAAAGTTTGTATCAATTTAACCTTGTTTTTTTAAAATTGATTTCTCGCTGATATGAAAGATAAGGTCATTATGGTTTCTGAAACCATACCACAAGCGCTCCGTGTTAATGTTCAGATTGAGCTTCGAGGCTCTTAACAAAACTCCCCCTACAGAAGATGCATTTACTCTTATGTGACTCTTATGTGTAATGTAATGGAACTGAGTCATGGTCAAGGGCTAGTGGTTGACTGACATTAGCTAGTCTAATTCATTCACACATGGGAGCGTATTATAAACATAAATACTTGTTGGTTAATTCCACATGCATATTTAAACTGACTTTAGTTAGCAAAATAGTTAGTTAGCTAACACAGTCCAATTTTCATGTGAATGACAGCTTCAACTGAAAGTCACAGCTAGCTAGGCTAACCTCTGCTAGCTATCTAGTTTCCCTCTAACGTCAACTCGAACTTGGTCATTACCATAATATGTGAATGGAGTTGAGCCTATTATTTCAATTATTTCAAGGCTATAGCCTACAAATAAATCAATTGTGAAGCATTTGCGAGTGCGACACACTAAGCCCCCATTAACATCGATGGGGCTGTAGTGGAGCCGGTCGAGAGTTTTAAGTTCCTTGGTGTCCACATCACCAACAAACTATCATGGTCCAGACATACCAAGACAGTCGTGAAGAGGGCACGGTAACACCTTTTCCCCCTCAGGAGACTGAAAACATTTGGAATGAGTCCCCAGATCCTCAAAAAGTTCTATAGCTGCACCATCGAGAGCATCTTGACCGGTTGCATCACCGCCTGGTATGGCAACTACTCGGCATCTGATCATAAGGCGCTACAGAGAGTAGTGTGTACAGCCCAGTACATTACTGGGGCCAAGCTTCCTGCCATCCAGGACCTATATAATAGGCAGTGTCAGAGGTAGTACCTAAAAAAAATGTCAGAGACTCCAGTCACCAAGTCATAGACTGTTTTCTCTGCTACCACATGGCAAGCAGTACCAGAGCGCCAAGTCTACGACCAAAAGTCTCCTTAACAGCTTCTACCCACAAGCCATAAGACTGCTGAACAATTAATCAAATGTCTACCGGACTATTTACATTGACACCCCCCTCCATTTGTTTTGTACACTGCTGCTACTCTGTGTTTATTATCTATGCATAGTCACTTCATCACTACCTACCTACATGTACAAATTACCTTGACTAACCTGCACATTGACTCAGTATTGGGACCCCCTATATATAGCCATGTTATTGTATTGTGTTATTTTTTACTTTTGTTTATTTGGTAAATATTTTCTTAACTCTTCAGGGGGTTAACTGCCTTACTCAGAGGCAGAACGACAGATTTTTACCTTGTCAGCTCGGGGATTCGATCCAGCAACCTTTCGGTTACTGGCCCAACACTAACCACTAGGCTATTTTATATTATGTAAGAACTATGGTGCAACACTAATAAAAATGATATTATTTTATAACAAATGCACATTCTCCCGCATTGGATAACGGTCACTGTCCGCGGTTCTGAAACATCAGTGATGAATTGAATTGGCGCCTTTTCCTTGACCATGTTGCTATGTGCATAATAGCAAAGTTAACCAGCATTTTGGTGTTGAGAACAATGCGGCGGAGGCAGTAGCGTGTTTAGGAGATGAGAACTGTCTTGTGCAAAACATCACGCCAAGGTAAGCCTACACAAAACAGTCTTTAAGTGTTTCTAAAATCCCTTATGTGGAAAATGAATGGTGGAAAAATGATTGGAACCATTTCCTGTTTGACCACTAGGTTTTATGGGTATTATGACTCATGCTGTGGTACTCTATAGAAGCACACAAGTAGCCTACAATTTTTTTTTATTAAATAAAAATACAAAATTAACAGAAAATCATACAAAAAAACAAATACAAATAATATATATATATATTTTTTAAAGTAGCCTACAAATGCATGATGGGCAGGCACACCGCCAGTGTTATTGCGCAAAATGGTATGCACTATCATCTGGATGTGGTGCACTATCATCTGGATGTGGTGCACTATCATCTGGATGTGGTGCACTATCATCTGGATGTGGTGCACTATCATCTGGATGTGGTGCAACAAAAGAACATTCAGCTTCTACTACCATTTCTGTCAAGCTGTCTACTGCATACAGTTTGATGCATATGTTCAATAAATCCAATGTATGCGCCACACTGGACGTACTACAGCTGCCTCTGCAACGCAATGCTGCAAGGCAAACGCAGCGTTCCATTTGAAATTAATGTACTTCTGCTACCAAAATGCAAAACACTGTCAGTGTGATCGAGGCGTGAGCTCATGAAGTGAACGCTACTGGAGAAGGCCGAAGTTCCAGCCTTGGGGAAACTCGTTCTGCGCTCCAGTCAAGTTCACATACTGTGGTCACAACTCCCAACCCACGAAGGCTGTCTGTGCCAATACATTATGTCTGAGTCCAGACTGTTAAATTAGGTGGCATGTTAGATGGCTACTGCAGTGGTTTCAGCTATCTAGTTAACCAGGGGTGTATTCATTACGAAAACCGTTTACCGTTTAACAACCAAACGGAAACAAACTGAATGAAACGAGGAGGGACCTACCATAATTTGTCCAATAGAAACTCTGGTTTACATTTTCCGTCTGAGTAAACGTTTTGCAACAGAATCGACGTAAAGATGATTTTACACCCCTGCTAACTTGGATAGCATTTTAGCTAGCTAAAGTTACCTGATTTCTGGATCCTGACGACGATTAACGTTACCAAACAGATCCGACGCGTTGGTTTTCAACTCAACACTGAAACAACATTGGTGTCTTTGCACCCCAGAGCCATAGAAGTATTTATTTTTCAACATAAAGGTTTATCTTTGAGCTAACTAACTTCTAGCTAGCTACATCCTTCTGTGAAACATGCAACTTCCTGTCTATCCAACCACAAAATTTGCCCCCTGGAAACAACGCATAACAATAAAGATTATCTATTATATTTTCAAGATAATCGAGTGACCGATCTAACAATGGAAATACATGTCCTCGAAGATGGAAGGCATGCGGGAGGTGGCGAGATCAGGTGGGACCATTCTACCCAATGAGAGGCCAGATACGCGTGTGCACAACGGTCACAACTCGATAGTCACAACTCGCATATAACGTTGTTGTTTATTTCTGCCGAAATGCTACGCGCACCCATAAGCCTCACGTAGCAAATTCATTGTTTTTGTTGTTGACCAAATTCGACTCTCATCGACCTCGTTGGCAGAGAGTAAACACTCTCGCTCTGCCTCTTCCTCTCTGATAACAAGCCAGAATTCTCATTATGTCCCCTTTCTCTCCCAACACCTGTGACTGAATTGTAATGCAGGTAGATGTCCCTGTGCCTCTTTTCATCCTGAATATGTTAGGGGTTATTCCTACTGTACCTTGAACTTGTGAATTCCTTCAGATCATACATACTTTTAGCCAGTTCAGTCAAGGGTGACCACAGAGTTATGTCATTTTATGGGTTTCCATGGCAACACTTTCAGATTTTAAATGTTCTCCACAAGCTGTTTATGCGTTTTGTGTCTTATAATAACTGAGGTATACACTCATGAAACATTTATAATCATTAATTGACAGCCCCATGCAGTGAGAGGGGATGCAGCTTTCGGCAGAGTGTATTGATGACCCTCCAGAAAGTAGGTGTATAAACAATGCTTGACTTGGGCAGGACCTCACCGGAGCTAAGGAGCTCACCTGCCTGAGCTCATGTTCCTCTTATATAATATTAGCTCAAAAGTGTTGTGGAGCTCCTGCACATAAATATAAACAGTACCGGCACCCAAAATGAGTACCGGCACCTATTTAAGCCCAAGTCAAGCACTGGCTATAGGTATCCTCTTAGGTATTCTAACTCTGTGCAAACTGGTATACCTGTGTTCAGTTGAGTATAGGTAGACAGCATATGTGAGTATGATCATTCATTGACCATGCCATACAGATGTACGGAATACGGTTTTTGGCAAGCACCCTACCAGTGTCATGTTCATGAATTCAATGAAATTGTCAACCTTTGTTTGTCTGCTGTATTGGAGGAAACTAATATACATATTAGTTGCTTGTAGCAAAGTGTCCCCTGATAGGCATGCATTGACTTACGTACATGACAAGCATCGTATGGGATATGTTACCAGGAAAGATAGTTACCCGACATTGCAGGTAGATATTGAATGTACAAAATTCAAACACGTGTCTATTTCAAATATATATATTTTTGAATGTAATTTTTATATGCCACATTTTTTACGTACTTTCAGTTTCAGCCAATTATGGACTTCCATGACCAGCCCCTTCCTTTGGCTGTCACGACTTCCGACGAAGTCGGCTCCTCTCCTTGTTCGGGCGGCGTTCGGCGATCGACGTCACAGGCTTTCTAGCCATCGCCGCTCCATTTCTCATATATCCATTTGTTTTGTCTTGTTTCATACACACCTGGTTTTCATTCCATAATCACACTGCGTGTATTTAGTCCTCTGTTCCCCTCCATGTCTTTGTGTGTAATTGTTTATTGTTAAGTGGATATTTGTCAGGCGCTGCACTTTTGTTATGTACCGTGTTTTTGGCACTAGTATGTTTTATGTGCTGTCATTGTTGACCGGTATTAAAGTGTGCCTGTTTACTATAATCCGCTCTCCTGCACTTGACTTCGCCTCCCATATACACGCCTAACATTGGCAGTGTGTTGATACTAATTTACTTACAGAAAAAAAGCAGGTGGATATAATATAATCATTACTTTATTTTTTATTGCATCATAACATACATATTATATATTATAAATGTGGATTTGTACACTACAATCTTCATTGTAACATGTTATAAAATATTCAGGCTCAAAAAACGAAGCACTAAAAACTTTACCAAACAGTTAATACATTTCATTGTTTGCCCATTGAGAAAAGAAAATGTAAAAAGAAAATCTTCAACATAAGAACAAAAAGAAGAGCCAAGCATAGACTGGTCACTGTTAAAACCACTAAGGGACAGATACAGTTACAAAGGCAGGGGGTAGTAGGGGGCACTCAGTTACGCTTAATGCTTTGTTCGTAACCAAGTGAGAAGTGGTAATTTACCACATACAACTGGGAAAAATCCACTTGAACGGGCCTCCAACTGGTAATTACTTGTGGGAAACTCATTCACCATCCTGAGCTCCCCTTTCTCCTACATGCTGACATCATCTACTAAGGACATAACCTCAAAACTGCATTTCCGGCAGTTAAATGCAACAAACATTATTTATAAAAAATCTATTAATATAGTTTTTGAACACTATAATTTGTTTACAAGTGTGACAGCTGTACTTTTAGTTTATGGTTTTCGCAGCTTGTTGGCCATTAGTCAATCAGCGTTTCTCGACGAGTTCAAAGCAGGTAATTGCAACCAACTAGTATTTACGACTTCACAACTTGTAAATTCCCACCTCCCACTTGGTTCCGAATGCTGCATTAGTCAAAGATCTCCCTTTCTGTACTGACATCATGGTTAATGTTCTAGTGTTGCCTACTGTTTCTTGTATACATATGGCAAGAGTACATGTTATGATACTTTGCCAAGGGACTATTTTAGGAGAGAGTCAACACTACAGCAAACACAGTGGTCCAAACAAAGAAACATGTAGGGGTGGGCATTTTTTCTCACTTTTTCTAAGACCTAAGACACAAAATGTTGCACACCATGTCAACAATCATCCTTAACCTAATTTTTTTCATCACTACTGCAATCGAGCCACGTGCTATTGGCTGAATATTAGGGAAGAAGAGATTCCGGAATGTCCCATCTGATTCAAGGCAGTGCCCTCAAATATGTTTCAGAAATTGGCCATATCTTTAGCACAGATTCATGATCCACAGTACATACATATTCCACTGTCCACGACATATTTATACATATACTATATATATATATATATGTATAAATAACATATATTTTGTAATCCACTGTAAACTATCCCACTACGTTTCCCCCAGGGAATGTGCTAAAACATTGCTGCAACAACAGTCAATATGTTCAAACTGTTTCCATAGTTTCCCACAGAATACTGGGAGAGCTGAAGATTTGGTTATGACCAGACTCCATTTTGCAGGCAACCCACAACATATATATCTTGCCAGAAGACACAGACAGCCTCGACCATCCAACTCCCCAAAGCTCCTACTCAAAGTACACACTCGGACAACTCAATGGCAGTTTTAGGTGCTTCCGTTTTGGAGTTCAATGCCCACATACAGTATTTGGGTTCAAAAGCTGGCACAGCCAACAAACCTCACCACCACTGACTTAGTCAGCAGCTGGGCTATTCCTACGAGAGCACCGGAAAGGCTAGTTTCTGGATGATAAGTCATTGCTTCTCTTCTTCTTCTTTTTTTTTTTACTAGTTTCCCCCCACCCCACCCCACCCCATGCCCTCCCATAAAACCCCCAAACCCCATTACAGGAAATATACACTTACATACATGTACATACTCTCACACACACACGCAAACACACAAATGTACAGTAACGCACAGTTGGAACATATATTAAACAGTTCACTGGTTTCATGAAAAGCTGAGGAGTAAGTACATGTCAGTCAGAGCAGAACTAACCCCTGATTGGTCCTGCACACGGACACCCCCCCTGTCTGATGAGAAATGGTTGGTTCCTCAACTTTGAGTCCCTGTAACAGAGCATCTCCAGAAAGATCAAATCGGCTTTCTCCACATTGTTAATTTTTCAGAACAGAGGGTAAGATATGGAGAATTCCCTACAAAGCAGGGGCAGACAGAAAACTTACAGCAAGTTGGCTAAATAACAGGATTCATATTAACTTTATTGCAATTTCATGTCTGTATCAGGAAACAGCCAGTTCGGCACTCTCTAACATAATTTGATTTCACAAGTTTGGCACAGACAGAGAAACCATATCAATATTATATCTGCCCAAGATATGTAAATATAAAAATACACAAAAAAGTATCACGTATAAAACGAACAGTGTAGATTATCCTTGCTAGACCTTACATCCAATTCAGACCAAAATAAAAGACATACGCATGGTAATTCCAATAACATTGAAATTTGAACACACAAGGATCATATATCAACAAATGTTGAAATGATAGATCTCCAGCATTTCACACATTGTAAATAACAAACAACAAACAACACAAAAACATACAACCACAAAGTTAGTGACGTGCTTACAATGATCATACACTGATCATGATCTAAGCACCAAACATGGACAATTGATTTAAGAATCAACATACCCAAAACCATTGTCCTGTTGTGACGTATGAGGTAAAACGTGTCTAAACCACCACTCCTCCACTGAAATAAGTGCCTCAGGTTCTATCCTATCCCTGATCAGTATTCTGCCCTCAGCTGTGCATGTATTTCACAAGGCTTGATTGATTGACAGATTGTTGGTTGGTTGATTTTTGCAGGCCAGATATTAGAGTTCGACCGATTAATCGGCATGGCCGATTAATTAAGGTCGATTTCCAGTTTTCATAACAATCGGTAATCGTCATTTTTGGACACCGTTTATGGCCGATTACATTGCACGTCACGAGGAGACTTCGTGGCAGGCTGACCACCTGTTACGCGAGTGCAGCAAGGAGCCAAGGTAAGTTGCTAGCTAGCATTAAACTTATCTTATAAAAAAACAATCAATCTTAACATAATCACTAGTTAACTACACATGGTTGATGATATTACTAGTTTAACCAGCTTGTCCTGCATTGCAAATAATCAATGCGGTGCCTGTTAATTTATCATCGAATCACAGCCTACTTCGCCAAACGGGTGATGATTTAACAAGCAAATTCGCGAAAAAAGCACTGTCGTTGCACCAATGTACCTAACCATAAACATCAATGCCTTTCTTAAAATCAATACACAAGAATATTTTTTTAAACCTGCATACTTAGTTTAAAGAAATTCATGTTAGCAGGCAATATTAACAAGGGAAATTGGGTCACTTCTCTTGCGTTCAGTGCAAGCAGAGTCAGGGTATATGCAGCAGTTTGGGCCGCCTGGCTTGTTGCAAACTGTGTGAAGACCATTTCTTCCTAACAAATACCGTAATTAATTTTCCAGAATTTTACATAATTATGACATAACATTGAAGATTGTGCAATGTCACAGCAATATTTAGATTTATGGATCCCACCCATTCGATAAAATATAGAATGGTTCCGTATTTCACTGAAAGAATAAATGTTTTGTTTTCGAAATGATAGTTTCTGGATTTGACCATATTAATGACATAAGGCTCATATTTCTGTGTGTTTATTATATTATAATTAAGTCTATGATTTTTGATAGAGCAGTCTGACTGAGCGGTGGTAGGCAGAAGCAGGCTCGTAAGCATTTATTCAAACAGCACTTTCCTGCGTTTTCCAGCAGCTCTTCGCAATGCTTGAATCACAGCGCTGTTTATGACTTCAAGCCTATCAAGTCCCGAGATTAGGCTGGCAATACTATAGTGCCTATAAGAACATCCAATAGTCAAAGGTATATGAAATACAAATAGCCCTATAATTCCTATAACAACTACAACCTAAAACTTCTTAACTGCGAATATTGAAGACTCATGTTAAAAGGAACCACCAGCTTTCATATGTTCTCATGTTCTGAGCAAGGAACTTAAACGTTAGCTTTTTTACATGACACATATTGCACTTTTACTTTCTTCTCTAACACTGTGTTTTTGCATTATTTAAACCAAACTGAACATGTTTCATTATTTATTTGAGACTAAATAGATTTTTATTTATGTATTATATTAAGTTAAAATAAAAGTGTTCATTCATTATTGTTGTAATTGTCCTTATTACAAATATATATATAAAAATTGGCCGATTAATCGGTATCGGCTTTTTTTGGTCCTCCAATAATCGGTATTGGCGTTGAAAAATCATAATCGATCAACCTCTACCAGATATAACCTCGGCCTTAGCTAGCCTGGGCCACCACATTGCCACCGTAGTTAGCTAGTGCTGCAACTCCAATAGGCCTAAGCCTTGTGATGCCTGGCCTTGGAATAGTCTAGGCCTGGGCTGGGCTGTGAAGCTGTGTGTGCAGGACAAACCAAGAGGTTAGGCGAGCTCATAGAGGGAGTGGGAGAGATGAAGAGAGACCGAGAGAGACCAGGTTGTCAAAGAGAGGTGCGCGAGGTGCAGTAGCCCCCACCCTAGTCCCTCCTCTGCTCACCCCCCAGTCTGTCCATCCATACCCTGCTAAGTCTCCTCATATGGAAATGTTGTGCTCTGTAAGAGATTTCTAAGGCAATGTCACATTACAGATAAAAATGTACAACACCTATACATTGTGCGGTTGTGGAGCGGGTGGAGGGGTGGGTGGTGGAGGGGGATGGGATGTGGGGGCTCTATAGGGTTAGGACAGTAGCCTCCATCACGATGGCGGGGTCCTCGATGTCCGCTTTGCTCTGAACCATTCTCAGCTCCAGTTGAGGTGGGCTGGGTTTTCGGCCAGGCCCTGCTAACTCTGAAAGAGAGAAAAAGAGAGAAAGATGGAGGGGGGAAAAGAGGAGAGAGAGAATCACCCAGAGAAAGAGAAAAACAAAGACAGAAGGAGCAAAGGAACGCTCAAGAATCTTTAACACGAGCACATGTACACACAAACACTTCTTAGAGTGCGTAAAATGATGCTTGATTGTCTTACCGTGAGCATAGGAGATGGTCCTCTTGATAACGTGATGCATGACTGAGAAAGTCTTCTCACATGCAGTCTAACAGAGAGAGAGAGAAAGACAGAGACTTGTTTGTCAAAGCAATATTGAAACTTTCAAAGGAAATTAAGCCGCCATCCTGATCCTTCTTTTACAATTGCAGTTTTAAAATCCTAGGACTGAGCACCCCGTCAGTGGTCCAGACAACTTTTGTTACCTTGAGAATTGTTCGGGGAAGTTCGAATGGTGGGAACGTAGCTGACTGATTGATATCACTATTATTCTAAGTATGATGCAGACAGTATCAGTGGTGAGATTTAGCTGTAAGAGAGAGAGAGCTATAAAACTTAGACGGTGCCCCTCCAATCTATTCTATTGATTGCTTCTGTGACAGCAGGGACAGCGCCACGGAGGGCCATTACTATCACACTCCGGGGTGAAGTTTCCCCTAGATCTCGGATCATCTTCCCCTTCCCCAATCTTCACCATTAGTGGGGGAAATGCAAAACTGACTCAAGATCAGCATGTAGGGCAGTGGTCCCCAACCGGTCGATCGCGATTGGTCCATCTCCAAGCCATTCCTACTCAATCACCAAAACATTTCTGTAAAAAAAATGAATAATAAAGCCTTGCGTTCCTCTTTAAAAAAAATGGTTTTATGCTGTGGAGGCAAAGGATTCCTAACTAGAGTCCTTATAAAAATCAATGTAAAAAAAAAAAGAGTTCACGTTAAAATCTGAACAGTAGGTGCACTTGATTCAGCAGCCCTAGTGCCAGGAAGGCAAAGTGTTAACATTTTAAACGATTTCATGTGTCTGAAGGTAGAACACCGCCTACCCGGCAGGCCCAGAGAGCAGATCAAGTGCACCTAAAGGTCTACCGCTAGCCAATCACATAGCTCAGATCATCGTGTCTAGTTTCCTTTGACCATATGTTGTAAAAAGAAGCCTCAAACGCACAGCAAAGTTGGTAATGTGAGATTTCAAAACGTTTAAAACCCCGACTAGAGAGAGACTCAACGAATAGAGCAAAGTGCTGATGTTTTTATGAGTAAGTTCCTGTTTAAGTTGTTATTCAGCACTGTCAACACTTTGTTCAACAGTTTTATAAGTCATACAATGTGCGTTCTCCCTACTTCCACTCACACTACAACCAGCACTGCAGCTGCAATGAATGAGTATAGCAAAGTGTTTCGATAAGTTTGCATAGTTATTATTAGTGGCTTGTGTCTTTTTTAATATCAAAGAATATTTCACTTCTCTGGTCATTGGAGTAACAACATGAATTGGTGCATAAAGCAGACATAATGCAGTGCGACTTAAGTTTCGCCATCAGCTGGAAGACTGTGTCCCCTTTTCCGAGCTGAGGGAGAGAGAGAGAGAGGGATGGTGAGTCGGATAAGAGGCAGCCTCAACGCTGCTCCCTCCCCTCAGATTGATCATCAGACGCAGGCCATCAGTCTAGTAAAAAAAAAGAAGCTAATTATTATGCTCACTCAGCTATGCCTCACAAGGAATATAACAAATGATCTATTACCAGTCTGATCATATACCAAACTGTCACGCCCTTGATCTGTTTCACCTGTCCTTGTTGATTGTCTCCACCCATCTCCAGGTGTCGCCCGTTTCACCATTACGCCCTGTGTATTTATACCGGTGTTTTCTGTCTGTCTGTTGCCAGTTCATCTTGTTTTGTCAAGCTTACCAGCGTTAGTCCTGTCAGCGCCTGTCTTTTCCCAGCTTCTCTTTTTCTCTTCTTCCTGGTTTTTGACCCTCGTCTGTCCTGACCCTGTAACCGCCCGCCTGATCATTCTGCCCGTCCCTGAGCCTGCCTGCCGTCATGTACCTTTGCTCCTACTCTGGATTATCGACCCCTGCCTGCCTTGACCTGTCGTTTCCCTGCCCCTGTGGTTACATTAAACATTGTTACTTCACACAGTCTGCACTTGGGTCTTACCTTCGTACCAATATGCAGTGATACTATATTGGGCCTATAACCTATTGAACAAACCTCATTGCTACAGAACTGTTTTTAATTGGTTAATGTTGCATAGGCCTAATGTTTTTTTAAGTCGTGTTTAAAAAAAAAAAATCTGAGCAGTAGATCTCGACTTGCATTTTGACTCAGAAATGGTTAGTGACCAATGATCTATGGGCAACTTCACCTCAGTCTTTGGTGCCAAATCAGTCCTCTAGGTTTTATAACTGGCTTTAGTGTACACTGCAGACCTTGAGGTCGTTGGGGTAGTGGTGAGTCCAGGCCAGCAGCATCGCAGCAAACAGGTCCCCTGTCCCCACAAACACAGCGTCCACCTTGGGGATCTCCATACGGACCCTCTGGGTGGACTTGGTACCATCAGGCATCACTGGAGATGCAAGAAGAGGAAATGTTACACCAATGACCAATGATTCACAGATGGGATATAAAACCATGACAGTTACATCAATTACTAATGGTCATTGTTAGTTTGCCCACTCTTGACCACACACACTTACACGTCCTCTGGCTGCCCAGGGACACAAGGAAGCGGTCACCCAGACGCGAGGGCAGGTCAGAGCTGGTGATGACCACCGTGTCAGGACCCATCTTATGGAGCAGGTCCATCACCTGGGAAAAGAGGCAGCAGCCAGGGGAAAAGGGTCAAAGGTCAACTACCTGCTACATCTAATGGTGCCACGTCCCTATTCAAATACTTAAAAAATGCACCCTTCTGTGTAGAGCCATGGTTGAGCTGGTAACACCCAGCACATATTCATGCCTCCCCAGCAGAGACAGGGCTTCAATCCCCGTCTCCACCCTTCTTGGGAATACAGATATGCATCTGTTGGTCACAGATACCTTTAAAAAAAAAAGTAGGGGCATGGATCAGAAAACCAGTCAGTATTGGCGGGAATTGGAACACGCTGTCGTACACATAGATCCAGATCATCCCAAACATGCTCAAAGGGTGACATGTCTGGTGAGTATGCAGGCCATGGAAGAACTGGGAAATGTTCAGCTTCCAGGAGTTGTGTACAGATCCTTGCGACATGGGACTGTGTATTATCATGCTGAAACATGAGGTGATGGTGGCAGATGAACGGCACGACAATGGCACGTCACAGTATATCTGTGCATTGAAATTACCATCAATAAAATGCAATTGTGTTCGATGTCCAAAGCTTATGCCTGCCCATACCATAACCCCACCGCCACCATGGGGCACTCTGTTCACAATGTTGACATCAGCAAACTGCTCGCCCACACAACGGCATATACACTGTCTGCTTTCTGCCCGGTACAGATGAAACCGGGATTCATCCATGAAAAGTACTCCTATCCAGCATGCCAGCGACTATCGTAGGTGCGCATTTGCCCACTGAAGTCAGTTACGACGCCGAACTGCAGTCAGGTCAACACCATGGTGAGGATGACGAGGACACAGATGAGCTTCCCTGAGAAGGTTTCTGACAGTTTCTCTTCGGTTGTGCAAACCCAGTTTCATCAGCTGTCCCGGGGGCTGGTCTCAGACGATCCCGCAGGTGAAGAAGCTGGATGTGGAGGTCCTGGACTGGTGTGATTACACGTGGTCTGCGGTTGTGAGGCCGGTTGGACAAAGTGCCAAATTCTCTAAAACAACGTTGGAGGCGGCTTATGGTAGAGAAATGAACATTCAAATATCTGGCAACATCTCTAGTCGACATTCCTGCAGCCAGCATGCTAATTGCACACTCCCTCAAAACTTGAGACATTATTTTTTTTAAATACACCATTTATTTTTGCCTTGAGGAAATCACAACTGTCATGGAAGGCTTGGTGAAAACAATGGTGTGGATGCCATCTGCTTGTTTACATGTCAGTGAATACCTCCAGGAAGGAAGAATCCATTTTATTGGTGTTTAAACATGGCCCATGGATTATGTACAAGGTTTGACATGATTTGATGACAACTTTGCAACATAATATATCTGTTGCATGTTCTATGGCATCTAAGACTCACCTCCACTGCATCTTTCTCTGTGCTAATGTTCTTCCCTGTCAGGAGCCTGGAGGACAAACATGTGCACATTAATAAGGTCACACACACACACACACACACAAACACGCCCACGGTAATTTAACCTTGACACCAGAGGAGGCTGGTGGGGGGAGCTTTAGGAGGACGGGTACATTGTAATTGCTGGAATGGAATAAATGGAACAAACACATCTGTTCCATTCATAACATTCCAGTCATTAGAATGAGCCCGTACTCCTATATCTCCCCCCACCAGCCTCTTCTGCTTGACACTAACACCACATTCATTGTAAACAGCAACCAACAAACAGTCTAAGGAAGAGTCTGTTTAGTGTTCTTCTATAGTGTTCTAGTGCCATAGTGAGAGACAGTGAGCAACATTTACGCCATCATCTCCAAGTTAAACGAGTGAGACTATCATTAGGCTGTGGAAACACTTCAGACACAACGGACAGTATATTATTATTCATCTGTAATTCCATGGGTATCCACCAGAGGGACCCTGTGCACCACTAGAACTGGGATTGCAGTGACGAGCGAGAGGTGATTCAGAAGTAGGGTTGAAAGGAGGGAGGGTAGAAGCAGTGGAGCAGACACACACAAACCGACACAGCACACACAAACCGACACAGCACACACAAACCAACACAGCACACACAAACCAACACAGGAACAATGATGGAAGAATACAGACAAAAACACAAGCAAACAAACACAGAGAGGAGTGACTGGGTATCAAGAACCATCAACTCAGTGTAGCAACCACCTTACTGACATGCTACACACCATACATAGGCCTTTAGTGTATCTGTATATCATTTGATGGGATATTGAGTAAAATGACATCAATGTAGTTGATTAGGATGTGGGTGAGGCTTCGTGATACTGATAGTAACAGATACGACACAGTCCCTGGGGTGCTTTAACGCTCCGTGTCTCTCTCTCTCTCTCTCTCACACACACACACACACACACACACACACACACATACAAACACACACACACACACACACACACACACACACACACACACACACACACACACACACACACACACACACACACACACACACACACACACACACACAATCGCACGCACGCACGCACACACACACACACACACACACACACACACACAGCAGGAGCAGCCTTATAGGTTCACTATTACTCACTCTGCTTCAAACTGATTGGGTGTGATGATGTCGGCCACTGGCACTACCTTGTTCTTGTAGACCGGGTGCAGGTTCTCAGGAACGTACTGGAGACAGGAAGAAACACATCAGTACCGGTGAGCAGGTACACACACTCGCGCACACACACACAGGGTGCATCTCAATCACCTGAAGTGGCTGCCTCTCCTCATCAGCCCTTATCTACACCGAGCTGAAATTGCTGCCTAGCTCAGATCAGAGCAGACGAAGGAAAGGGGACAAGGAAAGGGGACGAGGAAAGGAAGCAACTTTAGACTACTGAGATGCTTAGCAAGGAAAGGATGGATGCATTGAGCCAATCTAAATGATGAGCACATCTTGTCCAAACAAACAAGTATACACACCATTTTTCTCAATGTCACTATATACATCAACAAACAGTATGCATGTAGGCCCTTGTGCTCTCTCTACCTATCAAACACACACACAAACTCTAGTGTACGCACACACACACACACACACACACACACTGTAACACGTACGCACTATGAGTCACAATCGAGCAAATTATTCCGCATTATTCTCTCCGTACAAACAGCGAGGGCATACAGCGAGGCTCATGTTAATTTCATCTGTCACTGTGAAATGAGATGTGGTCTAACCTTCCCCAATCCACCCTCTGCAATACTCACACGTCACACACACACCCACACCTTGATGCAACAATGACATAATGTCAACTGATCCCTGATGCTCGGCCCATAAAGGTAAAGAAGAGATTCCAGTAAGTGGGGGGGGGGGGGGGGGGGTGAGAGAGGGAGAAAGACAGGGACAGGAAGAGACAGACAGAGAAAGGACAAAGGACAGCAGAAAGTGAAAGTGGGTCTCTAAGGCCACGGCCACATTGTGACTTTGTGTCTGAAAAACTTGCCAGTGGTTTTTCTTTTTTCTTTATTTTTTGTTGTTGAATTTTGACCCCTTTTTCTCCCCAATTTCGTGGTATCCAATTGTTTAGTAGCTACTATCTTGTCTCATCGCTACAACTCCCGTACGGGTGCCAGTGGTTTTTCAACGGACAATGGAGATCATTATCCATCAAAAAAATTTCAACATGCCCTTTTACCTATGCAGCTCATCCAAAAAGAGTTGTCTTGAACAGACAACTGATGAGTGCATATAAGATTTCCGTTTATGTGTCTCAGTGTGGCTGCGGTCTTAGGCTTAACTCATTGGTTCAGGTAAAGCTGAAGGTCAGCGTTGCCCCATTGAATGAGATTGAGCAGGAGTAGTGACATCACTTAATAGTACCATCTGATCCCTCATTAAAGGCACAGTACTCTCTGGTGACCTGGATTGTGTAGGATACATTCCTACCACTGTCAGTGTGGGTTCAAATCCGACCCACTGTCTATGATGAACTCTTCCAATGAACTCTTCCCCACTATTCTCTTTTCATGATCTTTTCTGCTCTGTTCAATAAAAGGTACAAAATACAGGCAGCGTAACACAAAAGTACTCACCATGGAGCCATGGTCCCCCAGCACCGGGTCACACACTGAAAAGGCAAACGAGAACACACTCAATCCCTAACACAGATCTCTCAAGTTTAACACAGACATTACAGATGTTTTTGTATCGAAGTTAAGCTGACCCAAGACGTCTTCTGACTAGGTTCATCATCAGCTAATTACATCAAACACCTGGGTCGTATTCACTAGACACCACACAGAAGAGAACGGGACGAAATGGGGATGGACCACAAGAACAAAGAAATTCTCGTTTTCATTTTCCGTTGCAAAATGTTTTGCTGTGTTGTACACTAATGAATACGACACTGCCCTCAGAACAGACTGTAAACATGCGCTTACAGCCGTTTTATTCATCCTGCTCCTACATGTTGTTCAGCTAATTTACATGGAAATGCATGGGCGTTATTAAATTATGTCAACTTTAATCTTAGTTTGCAGCTTAATTGACAATTATTTACTTGGGACTCGCTGATACAGATACAACGGTCCTGTCAGCACTTTTCCTAAATGCAATAAGGGCTTTAGGCGTCCGCATACTTAGGTTCAGAATTAAAAAAATAGGCAGAATTAATCTAAAATAGAGGGCATTCAGAAAGTATTCAGACCCTTTCCCTTTTTCCACATTTTGTTATGTTATAGACTTATTCTAAAATGTATTCAATAAAAAAAATCCTCATCAATCTACACACAATACCCCATAATGATGAAGCAATTTTCTTTGGTAATTTATTGAAAAATATATTTAAAATAAATCTTATTTACATAAGTATTCAGACACCTTTGCTATGAGACTTGAAATTGAGTTCAGGTGCATCCTGTTTCATCTTTGAGATGTTTCTACAACTTGATTGGAGTTCACCTGTGGTAAATTCAATTGATTGGACATGATTTGGGATGGCACACACCTGTCGATATAAGGTCCCACAGTTGACAGTGTATGTCAGAAAAAAAACAAAGCCTTGAGGTAGAAGGAATTGTCCGTAGAGCTCCGAGACAGGATTGTGTCAAGGCACAGATCTGGGGAAGTGTACCAAAACATTTATGCAGCATTGAAGGTCTGCAAGAACACAGTGGCCTCCATCATTCTTAAATGGAAGAAGTTTGGAAGACTTAATAGAGATGGCCTCCCAGCCAGACTGAGCAATCGGGGGAGAAGGGCCTTGGTCAGGTAGGTGACCAAGAACCCAATGGTTCCTCTGTGGAGATGGGAGAACCTTCCAGAAGGACAACCATCTCTACAGCACTCCACCAATCAGGCCTTTTTGGTAGAGTGGCCAGACGGAAACCACTCCTCAGTAAAAGGCACATGACAGCCTGCTTGGAGTTTGCCAAAAGGCACTTAAATGACTCTCAAACCATGAGATGAAACCAATATTAATCTATTTTGCCTGAATGCCAAGCGTTACGTTTGGAGGAAACCTGGCACCATCCCTACGGTGAAGCATGGTGGTGGCAGCATCATGCTGTGGGGATGTTTTTCAGCGGCAGGGACTGGGAGACTAGTCAGGATCAAAGGAAAGATAAATGGAGCAAAATACAGAGAGATCCTTCATAAGGATCTGCAGAGAAGAATAGAAGACACTCCCCAAATACAGGTGTACCAGGCTTATAGCATCATACCCAATAAAACTGTAGGCTGTAATGGCTGCAAAAGGTGTTTCAACAAAGTACTGAGTAAAGTGTCTGAATACAGTTGAAGTCGGAAGTTTACATACACCTTAACCAAATACATTTAAACTCAGTTTTTCACAACTCCTGACATTTAATCCTAGTAAAAATTCCCTGTCTTAGGTCAGTTAGGGAAACCACTTTATTTTAAGAATGTGAAATATCAGAATAATAGTAGAGACAATTATTTATTTCAGCTTTTATTTCTTTCATCACATTCCCAGTGGGTCAGAAGTTAGTATCAATTAGTATTTGGTAGCATTGCCTTTAAATTGTTTAACTTGGGTCAAACGTTTCAGGTAGCCTTCCAACAGCTTCCCACAATAAGTTGGGTGAATTTTGGCCCATTCATCTTGACAGAGCTGGTGTAACTGAATCAGGTTTGTAGGTCTCCTTGCTCACACACGCTTTTTCCGTTCTGCCCACAAAGTTTCTATGGGATTTGAGGTCAGGGCTTTGTGATGGCCACTCCAATACCTTGACTTGTTAAGGACTGCTGTCCTTAAGCCATTTTGCCACAACTTTGGAAGTATGCTTGGGGTCATTGTCCATTTGGACAAACCATTTGCGACCAAGCTTTAACTTCCACATCATTTTCCTTCTCATGAAAAGAAGCAGCGGCTTGGTTGGTTGTGTATCGGAGGACGCATGACTTTCAACCTTCGTCTCTCCCGAGCCCGTACGGGAGTTGTAGCAATGAGACAAGATAGTAGCTACTACAACAATTGGATACTACGAAATTGGGGAGAAAAAGGGGTAAAAATTCAAAAAAATTCAAAAATACAAATAAAAAAAAAAGTATGATCTTTTGTCCCCATGTGCAGTTGCAAACCGTAGTCTGGCTTTTCTGTGGCGGTTTTGGAGCAGTGGCTTCTTCATTGCTGAGCGGCCTTTCAGGTTATGACGATATAGGACTCATTTTACTGTGGATATAGATACTTTTGTACCTGTTTCCTCCAGCATCTTCACAAGGTCCTTTGCTGTTGTTCTGAAATTGATTTGGACTTTTCTCACCAAAGTACGTTCATCTCTAGGAGACAGAATGCGTCTCCTTCCTGAGCGGTATGACGGCTGCGTGGTCCCATGGTGTTTATATTTGCATACTATTGTTTGTACAGATAAACGTGGTACATTCAGGCATTTGGAAATTTCTCCATAGGATGAACCAGACTTGTGGAGGACTACAATTTTTTTCTGAGGTCTTGGCTGATTTCTTTTGATTTTCCCATGATGTCAAGCAAAGAGGTACTGAGCTTGAAGGTAGGCCTTGAAATACATCCACAGGTACACCTCCAATTGACTCAAATGATGTCAATTAGCCTATTAGAAGCTTCTAAAGCCATGACATCATTTTCTGGAATTTTCGAAGCTGTTTAAAGCCACAGTCAACTTAATGTATTAAACTTCTGACCCACTGGAATTGTGATACAGTGAATTATAAGTGAAATAATCTGTCTGTAAACAATTGTAGAAAAAATTACTTGTGTCATGCATAAAGTAGATGTCCTAACCGACTTGCCAAAACTATAGTTTGTTAACAAGAAATTTGTGGAGTGGATGAAAAACAAGTTTTAATGACTCCAACCTAAGTGTATGTAAACTTCCTACTTCCTACTTCAACCTACTAACCCCAGTTTTTGCAGGGGGTTAGTCTTAATCACGCAATTTTACATGTGACTAAGATGTTTGGTGCAGTATTTCTCATGTGAAAAAATGTGCATGAAAACTAGTCGTCACTTGTCGACTGACAACACTTCATGTTCTCACTCCTACTAGGAGTAGTACTGTTGACCAATCACTGACAAAGGGGGCTAGACTTCGCCTACCGAACTTCGGCTTGCTTCAGGAAAAAAAATTGTGTGCACAAACAGCCCAAAAAGAACCTGCTGAAGACCAAAACAAACAAAATGTTGTCATAATATATGCATGACCTGTTTCAACTGGGAAGCATACGGCAAGCTATATTCTACATCAAGCTTGTCATTACCCTGAAACCCGGATGAAGGCAGCTTAGCTGTCGAATAACAGCTGTCAGCTGCTCTGACATCAGCTGTCAGAGCAGCTTACCGATCATTGCACCTGTACATAGCCCATCTGTAAATAGCCCACCCAACTGCCTCATCCCCATATTGTTTTTGTTTTTTTGCTCCTTTGCACCCCAGTATCTCTACTGGCACATTCATCTTCTGTACATCTATCACTGCAGTGTTTAATTGCTAAATTGTATTTTTTCCCCCACTATGGCCTATTTATTGCCTTACCTCCCTAATCTTACTACATTTGCACACACTGTACATAGATTTTTCTATTGTGTTATTGACTGTATGTTTGTTTATCCCATGTGTATCTCTGTGTTGTTTTTGTCGCACTGCTTTGCTCTATCTTGGCCAGGTCGCAGTTGTAAATGAGAACTTGTTCTCAACTGGCCTACCTGGTTAAATAAAGGTGAAATAAAAAATAAAATGTCAAATCTATTAAATGTATTGCTTCGGAGCCATGAGAGTGTGAGGATTTTCTTTTCTTTGTGTCCTTACCCTTCTGCCAACCCAAACCTGAAGAGGATGATACAATAGCTAGGGCCAGGAGTTTTTCCAGACCAGTTCTCCCTGGTCAGGTGGTCAGGAAAAACTCTTGGCCCTAACAATAACCCATACAGGCATCTTGAACTTGTGATCAGCAGTGGTCGAACACCACCCTGTTGATTTGAACAGATGTGCAAGACACACACACATAGGGGTGACAGCGAGGGATACACACCATACACAAGGTTAGGATTGGCCCTCTTCAGCTCTTGTACGATGTCCACAACCATCTCCAGAAAGGAAGTGTCTCGAGTGTACCCTGAAGGGAGAATATGATTCAGGGTCAAAACCAACTCCTCAATGTCTCAATAAAGTTTTATACCGTTCACTGCAGACAAAACCAACCCCTCACCCAGGGCTCTAATGAGAGGGTCAGGGATCATGGTGTGACAGTGAGTGTGTCAGTGCTTTCTCAGAGTGGACACAATTAATGCTTCTTCATGGACCATGTCACGCCTGAGATTCTCATTGTATTTGCATAGAGGCAGGTGGAGTCTTTTCTGCAGTGCTTGTGTGCATGAGAGCAGGACCTGCTGTCGCTGCAGTGCTGGCTGTACGTACAATAGGTAGGAGATAAGGGCCAGAAGAGAGGATGACAGAGAGGGAGAAGATTCAATGGAAATGCTGATGTAAGGCTTGTTTGTGTGGGTGCCTCACTTTTGTGCTCGGCCACCAGGCTCTCAGTGAGGGAAAGCCCATGTCCTCATGGCCAATTTAAACACACAGGGGCTAACTGTCTCAACACCAATTCCCTTCCTAGTCCCAAACCCTAGATTTTTGCCAATCTGAAGGGTCTGGATAGGTATGAGTGTAAATAAGGTCACACTGCTTGCTTAGCGACTAATGCTTCCTCCTAACTTGGCTCATACCGAGGGCTCGAACACAGGACCTCTGGCTTGCAAACATACATGACCGCCCTCCTGACGCTTGCTATTTGGCAGCGCAAGTGGGGACACTTCAGACTAAGGTGTGACTTTCACACATCTCTATGCACTACATGAGCAGTGTACTAGTTGAGCTTCCACCATATTTCTTACATTTTACCGATCTGTTAATTACAAAGATTTAGGGCCACGGGAAGAGTTGGGAATAGGGAGCAAATTGGCACGGCTAGATTCTAACTCAAACTACACTCATTCAGTTTATCCACTTATTGGATGATATACGCAGTGTACTTCATGCCATGTATGTGACCGCAGATACATCTGTAAGTCCCATTTGTGTTTCTTACAGACAAAGTTTCAACTGACAAATGCTGTCTGTCTCACACGCCAATAGTCTTGGTCACTCCTAAGAGTCTATTTAAGGTGAACCTTTTAATTGTTGGTGATATACAGTACGTAGCCTATGTTTTTAGCTGTGCTCTCCTCTTAAGTCTCAACTACTCTAGTGTGTCCGTAACAATGACTTCCAAATGTCTAGCAGTCTGTCTTAATAAAAGAGCTGACCAACCAATAGTCTGGTAACTAGAATGTAGCTGTTCCAACACATTCCAGTTTAGCTACATTTCACACCTTGACAGATTCACAAGGACTCGGGAAAGAATAAAACCATGACCTTCACTCTCTCCTCTCCTCTGCTTGTCTGCTCCCTCTTTCTCTCTCCCTCTCAAGGTGATAGGAGAGGAGACGTAATCCATCAGGGAGTGCCAGCGTTTCTGTTCCGTCCCTCTCTCTCTGGGCCAGGGCTAGCAGAGCACGACGGCTACCACAGAACAGTGGCTGTGGGCGAACATCTGACAGCCTGACTGACATCAGGTTCTGCAAACCCTGCAGCCGACACCATCTCTGTCTAGGTGACCTCATGAGGCTCATATCCATCTACTGCTTCCTGTGTTCTCCCTGGAAAGCTACAGGGGGAGCTGAGGACTGACGAGAACAACATCTGTCTGAAGAGAATGTACGCCTTGACCAGAAGCAGGCACTCTCTGAAGCTATTAGCTAGCTGCTCTCTGTAAAATGTTTATTCAGCTAGCTAACTGTTATCTCCTTTTTTTTCTAGTTTCTTTTTTGACTGTATACTGCAATTCCGCTTTTAGCAGTGAACGTGTACAAGGCAGTCTAACCAATCATAAATAAAGACTTGATGTAAACTAACAACCATCCCCAGTCTGCTAGCACTGCTACCGCTAGCCTTCACTTCTTTCTGTGTGTGCGTCTCACCTGTGAGAACATAGTCGTAGTGGTGGACGTTGTTGAGCTTGATCCCCTCGTAGAGGACGTGTAGCTCGTCAGCGGTCAGCACCTGGCCTTTCCAGTGGGAGTAGCCTAGGACAGAGGTCAGGGGTTAGAGGTGAGGGGTCAGGGAGACAACATGACAATTTCCACAACAGAGTGACAACACTTCCTCTGTAATGGATTTAACAATGGTGAAAGCTCCCTCCACCAATGCTTTTCAATCTATGACGGGGATTGAGCCAGTGCAACTTTGGGGAATCGGGACACAATCAGACCAACTGACAGTTCACAACATAGGTATCTTCATTCATTTCTATGGTTTAAATGATGAAAACTACAGTTGATGTTTCTTCTACACAGAGGAGGCCTAGAGAAGCCCCCAGCCACAGTGAGATGGTGCCGCAGGAATTGTGATGTCACACTTCAGGTGAGTCACCCAGCATATCACATGGTGTGGTGCTGGTTGCCTAGTAACAGGCCAGAAGAAAGCCTGAGGGGCTGAGAGCAATAAAGAGTTGCTGCTGCTCGTGTGTGTGTGTGTGTGTGTGTGTGTGTGTGTGTGTGTGTGTGTGTGTGTGTGTGTGAGGAGAGGAGAGGAGAGGAGAGGAAGGGCTGGCTCTATTCGTCATACTTTTCTGTTGTCGCAATTGCATAACTCGCTGCTGGGAAGAGCATTTTCAGCTCGTCACAATCCAAGACACACACACATACACAAACACACACACACGTTTTCTTCAGCACGTGCAGAGTGAAGAAGAGACAGAGATAGACACTGCGTATCCTTCCCCACTGGGAAGATAACCGCCACTGCGTTTTGAGCTGAATCTACCCATCAGGCCCTGCTTCTCTTTGCCCCCTAAAGCTAACACAGAGAGACACTTACACAGACACACACATTAAAAACACTGTTCTTTAAAATCTTGCAAGAATACTATTGGGCAAGGGAAAAGACAAAATGTTACATCCCAAATGGTACCCATTCCCAATATAGTGCACTACTTTTGACCAGAGCCCTTTTGCCACTATAGGAAATAGGGTGCCATTTGGTACACAATCAGAAATAAAACTGCAGTGGCAGGGGCACACCGTGCACCACTCCCTAGCATTCTTCTTGCCAATGTCCAGTCTCTTGACAACAAGGTTGATGAAATCCGAGCAAGGGTAGCATTCCAGAGGGACATCAGAGACTGTAACGTTCTTTGCTTCACGGAAACGTGGCTCACTGGAGAGACGCTATCCGAGGCGGTGCAGCCAACGGGTTTCTCCACGCATCGCGCAGACAGAAACAAACATCTTTCTGGTAAGAAGAGGGGCGGGGGCGTATGCCTTATGGCTAACGTGACATGGTGTGATGAAAGAAACATACAGGAACTCAAATCCTTCTGTTCACCTGATTTAGAATTCCTCACAATCAAATGTAGACCGCATTATCTACCAAGAGAATTCTCTTCGATTATAATCACAGCCGTATATATCCCCCCCCCAAGCAGACACATCGATGGCTCTGAATGAACTTTATTTGACTCTTTGCAAACTGGAAACCATTTATCCGGAGGCTGCATTCATTGTAGCTGGGGATTTTAACAAGGCTAATCTGAAAACAAGACTCCCTAAATTTTATCAGCATATCGACTGCGCAACCAGGGGTGGAAAGACCTTGGATCATTGTTACTCTAACTTCCGCGACGCATATAAGGCCCTGCCCCGCCCCCCTTTCGGAAAAGCTGACCACGACTCCATTTTGTTGATCCCTGCCTACAGACAGAAACTAAAACAAGAGGCTCCCACGCTGAGGTCTGTCCAACGCTGGTCCAACCAAGCTGACTCCACACTCCAAGACTGCTTCCATCACGTGGACTGGGACATGTTTCGTATTGCGTCAGACAACAACATTGACAAATACGCTGATTCGGTGTGCGAGTTCATTAGAACGTGCGTTGAAGATGTCGTTCCCATAGCAACGATTAAAACATTCCCTAACCAGAAACCGTGGATTGATGGCAGCATTCGCGTGAAACTTAAAGCGCGAACCACTGCTTTTAATCAGGGCAAGGTGTCTGGTAACATGACCGAATACAAACAGTGCAGCTATTCCCTCCGCAGGGCTATCAAACAAGCTAAGCGTCAGTACAGAGACAAAGTAGAATCTCAATTCAACGGCTCAGACACAAGAGGCATGTGGCAGGGTCTACAGTCAATCACGGATTACAGGAAGAAATCCAGCCCAGTCACGGACCAGGATGTCCTGCTCCCAGGCAGACTAAATAACTTTTTTGCCCGCTTTGAAGACAATACAGTGCCACTGACACGGCCTGCAACGAAAACATGCGGTCTCTCCTTCACTGCAGCCGAGGTGAGTAAGACATTTAAACGTGTTAACCCTCGCAAGGCTGCAGGCCCAGACGGCATCCCCAGCCGCGCCCTCAGAGCATGCGCAGACCAGCTGGCCGGTGTGTTTACGGACATATTCAATCAATCCCTATACCAGTCTGCTGTTCCCACATGCTTCAAGAGGGCCACCATTGTTCCTGTTCCCAAGAAAGCTAAGGTAACTGAGCTAAATGACTACCGCCCGTAGCACTCACTTCCGTCATCATGAAGTGCTTTGAGAGACTAGTCAAGGACCATATCACCTCCACCCTACCTGACACCCTAGACCCACTCCAATTTGCTTACCGCCCAAATAGGTCCACAGACGATGCAATCTCAACCACACTGCACACTGCCCTAACCCATCTGAACAAGAGGAATACCTATGTGAGAATGCTGTTCATTGACTACAGCTCAGCATTCAACACCATAGTACCCTCCAAGCTCGTCATCAAGCTCGAGACCCTGGGTCTCGACCCCGCCCTGTGCAACTGGGTACTGGACTTCCTGACGGGCCGCCCCCAGGTGGTGAGGGTAGGCAACAACATCTCCTCCCCGCTGATCCTCAACACTGGGGCCCCACAAGGGTGCGTTCTGAGCCCTCTGCTGTACTCCCTGTTCACCCACGACTGCGTGGCCACGCACGCCTCCAACTCAATCATCAAGTTTGCGGACGACACAACAGTGGTAGGCTTGATTACCAACAACGACGAGACGGCCTACAGGGAGGAGGTGAGGGCCCTCGGAGTGTGGTGTCAGGAAAATAACCTCACACTCAACGTCAACAAAACTAAGGAGATGATTGTGGACTTCAGGAAACAGCAGAGGGAACACCCCCCTATCCACATCGATGGAACAGTAGTGGAGAAGGTAGCAAGTTTTAAGTTCCTCGGCATACACGTCACAGACAAACTGAATTGGTCCACTCACACAGACAGCATTGTGAAGAAGGCGCAGCAGCGCCTCTTCAACCTCAGGAGGCTGAAGAAATTCGGCTTGTCACCAAAAGCACTCACAAACTTCTACAGATGCACAATCGAGAGCATCCTGGCGGGCTGTATCACCGCCTGGTACGGCAACTGCTCCGCCCTCAACCGTAAGGCTCTCCAGAGGGTAGTGAGGTCTGCACAACGCATCACCGGGGGCAAACTACCTGCCCTCCAGGACACCTACACCACCCGATGTCACAGGAAGGCCATAAAGATCATCAAGGACATCAACCACCCGAGCCACTGCCTGTTCACCCCGCTATCATCCAGAAGGCGAGGTCAGTACAGGTGCATCAAAGCTGGGACCGAGAGACTGAAAAACAGCTTCTATCTCAAGGCCATCAGACTGTTAAACAGCCACCACTAACATTGAGTAGCTGCTGCCAACACACTGACACTGACTCAACTCCAGCCACTTTAATAATGGGAATTGATGGGAAATGATGTAAATATATCACTAGCCACTTTAAACAATGCTACCTTATATAATGTTACTTACCCTACATTATTCATCTCATATGCATACGTATATACTGTACTCTATATCATCGACGGTATCCTTATGTAATACATGTATCACTAGCCACTTTAACTATGCCACTTTGTTTACATACTCATCTCATATGTATATACTGTACTCAATACCATCTACTGTATCTTGCCTATGCTGCTCTGTACCATCACTCATTCATATATCCTTATGTACATATTCTTTATCCCCTTACACTGTGTACAAGACAGAAGTTTTGGAATTGTTAGTTAGATTACTTGTTGGTTATTACTGCATTGTCGGAACTTGAAGCACAAGCATTTCGCTACACTCGCATTAACATCTGCTAACCATGTGTATGTGACAAATAAAATTTTATTTTATTTGATTTGATTTGAAGAGGTGGCATTCTCTCATCCTTAGCCAAAACGAAACTGCTTATAAAGGATAAGTCTGAGCCAAGTCTTTTCAAAAACTAGTTTCCATTAACCCAGTGCAGGGACATAAGAATGGCAGCTAACAACAAAAATAACCAGAGGAATGAGTCTGATTTAGGTGGCAACACCTTTTAAGGCATTCACAGATGGATAATTCATGAGCGACGTGTATGGGGTCTTTTAATTATTATGCACTTTTTGGGCATCATGTCCCAAAGAATCTGTATTTTTGAATTTATTTGTATCTTTATTTCGACAGAGAGTCATGCTGAGACCAAGGTCTCTTTTACAGATGAGCCTTGTATCAAATACACATCAATACACATTAACATAAACCAATACACAAAAAGCAAATGAAATCATAGAAAACAAACACATTCTTCAGTAAAAAGGTTCTTAATTAGCCGTTTGAATTGCCCTAGAGGCACCAACTCTTTTTTTCCCCCTCAGTGCATTCAAAATAACTTAAAACCTGAACATAATAACAAACTTAAGCTTAAATCACTCAGAGCACGTGGTCAAACTCATTCCACGGAGGGCCGAGTGTCTGCGGGTTTTCACTCTGCTCTAGTACTTGATTGATGAATTAAGGTCACTGATTAGTAAGGAAACCCCATCACCTGGTTGTCTAAGTCTTCCCCTGAGGTATCATGTAAACTTCAGGACTTAAAGCGGATTTAAACACGGTTGATTTGTACTGCTGGACTGTATGCAGTTGGTTAGGTGTGAACTCTGTATCAAAGCAAATGGGGGACGTTTACCCAATTACCCACAAGCTGTGGGAGCGTAGGGAGGCTGAGAGGACACAGGGAGCTGTGTGACAAGTGGACAGAGAGGGCTATGGGACTAGCATATAGCATGGTGAGGACTGAGGGGCCAGGGATTAGCTTGGGCCCCAAGCCCAGAGAGGAGAGCTCTAATAGGGGTGACGATAGCAGGACAGTGCCTCCCCTCGTTGAACAGTACAGACCCATCTAGATAAATGTTTACCGTTATTTAACCAGGAAAGATCTTTGAGGTTAAAACCTCTTTCGCAAGGGCGACCTGGATCATTCAAGCGGATGAGGTCAGCACAGCCAAGTTGGCTCTTTGACACGGTTGTGCTCTCCAGGACATCTGCCCATGAATGAACACTTAGCAAGAACACACCAGCGGGCAAACGAGGCTGGCTGATTCATATGTTGACTGACGCAGTGCAATAGATAGGGTCATTCCCCAAACCTACGTCAGATACGCAGTTTAATTTTCCCTCTGCTCCCTTTTAATCTCCCTCACAATCACTCACTTTTTCTCCCTCTTGCACACGCTGCTCATCAGGGTGAGGCAGGGATCCGTGGTTTTCCAGACGGAGCAATACATGAAGTGAGACGGAAACTGAGAGGAGCCTGACAGTGGTGTGATCTCAATTAGCACTCATTCACATGTTCCTTTCACAGACACACACGGACGTGCGCACACACAAACACACTGGTGTCTACCATGTCATTCACCTTCAGCTCGAAGACCAACAGCCCCCTCCCATCCTAGGCTATAACAGTATCCACAACAACAAAACGTTTGGCACAATTGTTACACAATAGCACTAGTGGCATCCATTGCATTCTGCTGTCACTATTGACATCACAACAGAGCTGGAGTTTCCTCTGTGGTGGATGTGATGGCTCATTGGGCCGCCGGCAGGTGACTCGTGCGGCAGTGAGGCGTGAACAGGCAGCGAAGTGATTGGGCTGTGATTGGCGGTGCCTGGAGGTTACGTCCAAAATGACGCCCTATTCCCTACATAGTGCACTACTTTTGACCAGCCCTGGTCAAAAGTAGCACACTATATAGGGAATAGGGGTCCATGGTTTGGGACACAGCCTGACAGTCTTCATAGAATCCCTGGATATCTGAGCGAGATTACTGTGAGTCTGACTGACTTCAAAACGGGGCTCCTGTAACAAGGGTGGTTCAGAGAACCTTGCTCGCATGTTGATTAGTAACCTTTCCTGAGACTAAGCCGGCTAACACAATCTTGTGACATACAAGAGACCCAGGTTCAAACTACAGTTGGTCACATTGGTGGTGTAACCTGGATGGGTTCATGTGAGGCGCAGGAGGAAGTCAAAGAGGAGTAAAGTGTAAAGGAGGTGGGTCATGTAAGCTTGCATCATGAGTAACCTTGTCTGAGACCTGATGATTTGTGTAGGCTTAGTGGGCTAACACAGTTTTGTAGGGCACAGAAGACCCAGGTTTGAACCCTGCTGGGAACACTTCTCAATGGAGGATACAAGACACACCAGTGGCACTGAAGATGGCCACAAACTTGCTATTCTATTTAGTAACGTCAAAGGCCTATTAAGCAGGGCAGGTGTGTGTGTGTGTGTGTGTGTGTGTGTGTGTGTGTGTGTGTTTTGTGTGTGTGTAAGAGTGAGAGAGTCAATAAGTGCAGTAGCCTATATTGTAGTGCGGCTCAAAAGCGGCCCATTTTTATTTATTTCACCTTTATTTAACCAGGTAGGCAAGTTGAGAACAAGTTCTCATTTACAATTGCGACCTGGCCAAGATAAAGCAAAGCAGTTCGACATATACAACGACACAGAGTTACACATGGAGTAAAACAAACATACAGTCAACAATACAGTATAAACAAGTCTATATACGATGTGAGCAAATGAGGTGAGATAAGGGAGGTAAAGGCAAAAAAAGGCCATGGTGGCAAAGTAAATACAATATAGCAAGTAAAACACTGGAATGGTAGATTTGCAGTGGAAGAATGTGCAAAGTAGAAATAAAAATAATGGGGTGCTAAATAAATAAATAAAATAAATACAGTAGGGAAAGAGGTAGTTGTTTGGGCAAAATGATAGGTGGGCTATGTACAGGTGCAGTAATCTGTGAGCTGCTCTGACAGTTGGTGCTTAAAGCTAGTGAGGGAGATAAGTGTTTCCAGTTTCAGAGATTTTTGTAGTTCGTTCCAGTCATTGGCAGCAGAGAACTGGAAGGAGAGGCGGCCAAATAATTGGTTTTGGGGGTGACCAGAGAGATATACCTGCTGGAGCGCGTGCTACAGGTGGGTGATGCTATGGTGACCAGCGAGCTGAGATAAGGGGGGACTTTACCTAGCAGGGTCTTGTAGATGTCATGGAGCCAGTGGGTTTGGCGACGAGTATGAAGCGAGGGCCAGCCAACAAGAGCGTACAGGTCGCAATGGTGGGTATATATGGGGCTTTGGTGACAAAACGGATTGCACTGATGGACTGCATCCAATTTGTTGAGTAGGGTATTGGAGGCTATTTTGTAAATGACATCGCCAAAGTCAAGGATTGGTAGGATGGTCAGTTTTACAAGGGTATGTTTGGCAGCATGAGTGAAGGATGCGTTGTTGCGAAATAGGAAGCCAATTCTAGATTTAACTTTGGATTGGAGATGTTTGATATGGGTCTGGAAGGAGAGTTTACAGTCTAACCAGACACCTAAGTAGTTGTAGTTGTCCACGTATTCTAAGTCAGAGCCGTCCAGAGTAGTGATGTTGGACAGGCGGGCAGGTGCAGGTAGCGATCGGTTAAAGAGCATGCATTTAGTTTTACTTGTATTTAAGAGCAATTGGAGGCCACGGAAGGAGAGTTGTATGGCATTGAAGCTTGCCTGGAGGGTTGTTAACACAGTGACCAAAGAAGGGCCAGAAGTATACAGAATGGTGTCGTCTGCGTAGAGGTGGATCAGAGACTCACCAGCAGCAAGAGCGACCTCATTGATGTATACAGAGAAGAGAGTCGGTCCAAGAATTGAACCCTGTGGCACCCCCATAGAGACTGCCAGACAGCAGACCCTCCGATTTGACACACTGAACTCTATCAGAGTAGTCAAGTAGTTGGTGAACCAGGCGAGGCAATCATTTGAGAAACCAAGGCTGTCGAGTCTGCCGATGAGGATGTGGTGATTGACAGAGTCGAAAGCCTTGGCCAGATCAATGAATACGGCTGCACAGTAATGTTTCTTATCGATGGCGGTTAAGATATCATTTAGGACCTTGAGCGTGGCTGAGGTGCACCCATGACCAGCTCTGAAACCAGATTGCATAGCAGAGAAGGTATGGTGAGATTCGAAATGGTCGGTAATCTGTTTGATGACTTGGCTTTCGAAGACCTTAGAAAGGCATGGTAGGATAGATATAGGTCTGTAGCAGTTTGGGTCAAGAGTGTCCCCCCCTTTGAAGAGGGGGATGACCGCAGCTGCTTTCCAATCTTTGGGAATCTCAGACACCACGAAAGAGAGGTTGAACAGGCTAGTAATAGGGGTGGCAACAATTTCGGCAGATAATTTTAGAAAGAAAGGGTCCAGATTGTCTAGCCAGGCTGATTTGTAGGGGTCCAGTTTTTGCAGCTCTTTCAGAACATCATCTGAACGGATTTGGGAGAAGGAGAAATGGGGAAGGCTTGGGCGAGTTGCTGTGGGGGGTGCAGTGCTGTTGACCGGGGTAGGAGTAGCCAGGTGGAAAGCATGGCCAGCCGTAGAAAAATGCTTATTGAAATTCTCAATTATGGTGGATTTATCAGTGGTGACAGTGTTTCCTATCTTCAGTGCAGTGGGCAGCTGGGAGGAGGTGTTCTTATTCTCCATGGACTTTACAGTGTCCCAGAACTTTTTTGAGTTAGTGTTGCAGGAAGCAAATTTCTGCTTGAAAAAGCTAGCCTTAGCTTTTCTAACTGCCTGTGTATAATGGTTTCTAGCTTCCCTGAACAGCTGCATATCACGGGGGCTGTTCGATGCTAATGCAGAACGCCATAGGATGTTTTTGTGTTGGTTAAGGGCAGTCAGGTCTGGGGAGAACCAAGGGCTATATCTGTTCCTGGTTCTAAATTTCTTGAATGGGGCGTGTTTATTTAAGATGGTTATGAAGGCATTTAAAAAAATATCCAGGCATCCTCTACTGACGGGATGAGATCAATATCCTTCCAGGATACCCCGGCCAGGTCGATTAGAAAGGCCTGCTCGCTGAAGTGTTTCAGGGAGCGTTTGACAGTGATGAGTGGAGGTCGTTTGACCGCTGACCCATTACGGATGCAGGCAATGAGGCAGTGATCGCTGAGATCTTGGTTGAAGACAGCAGAGGTGTATTTAGAGGGCAAATTGGTTAGGATGATATCTATGAGGGTGCCCATGTTTAAGGCTTTGGGGAGGTACCTGGTAGGTTCATTGATCATTTGTGTGAGATTGAGGGCATCAAGTTTAGATTGTAGAATGGCTGGGGTGTTAAGCATGTTCCAGTTTAGGTCGCCTAGCAGCACAAGCTCTGAAGATAGATGGGGGGCAATCAGTTCACATATGGTGTCCAGAACACAGCTGGGGACAGAGGGTGGTCTATAGCAGGCGGCAACGGTGAGAGACTTGTTTTTAGAGAGGTGGATTTTTAAAAGTAGAAGTTCAAATTGTTTAGGTACAGACCTGGATAGTAGGACAGAACTCTGCAGGCTATCTTTGCAGTAGATTGCAACACCACCCCCTTTGGCAGTTCTATCTTGTCTGAAAATGTTGTAGTTTGGGATTAAAATGTCAGAATTTTTGGTGGTCTTCCAGAGAGTAAAAGGAGGTTTCTGGGGGCGATAAAATAGCATCAAGGTATAATGTACAGACAAAGGTATGGTAGGATGTGAATACAGTGGAGGTAAACCTAGGTATTGAGTGATGAAAAGAGAAATATTGTCTCTAGAAACATCATTGAAACCAGGAGATGTCATTGCATGTGTGGGTGGTGGAACTAATAGGTTGGATAAGGTATAGTGAGCAGGACTAGAGGCTCTACAGTGAAATAAGCCAATAAACACTAACCAGAACAGCAATGGACAAGGCATATTGACATTAAGGAGAGGCATGCTTAGTCGAGTGATCAAAAGGGTCCAGTGAGTAGAGAGGTTGTTTGGGGGTCACGGCGATTTAGACAGCTAGCCAGGCCATCGGTAGCAAGTTAGCATAGGATGGAGGTCTGTTAGTAGATTAGTGGGGTTCCGTGTGGTAGAGGGGATTAATCCAAATCACACAACAACAAAAAAAACAATAGATATAGTTATAGAGGCCCAAGAAGAAAAAAAATTGGAATTCAAAATCAAATCAATTTTTATTGGTCATATATACAGTGCACATGGTTAGTAGATGTTAATGCGAGTGTAGCGAAATTCTTGTGCTTCTAGTTCCGACAGTGCAGTAATATCTAACAAGTAATCTAACAATTCCCCAACAACTACCTAAGACACACAAATCTAAAGGGGTGAATGAGAATATGTACATATAAGTAAATGAATGAGCGATGGCCGAGCGGCATAGGCAAGGTGCAGTAGATGGTTTAAAATACAGTATATACAGTGCCTTGCGAAAGTATTCGGCCCCCTTGAACTTTGCGACCTTTTGCCACATTTCAGGCTTCAAACATAAAGATATAAAACTGTATTTTTTTGTGAAGAATCAACAACAAGTGGGACACAATCATGAAGTGGAACGACATTTATTGGATATTTCAAACTTTTTTAACAAATCAAAAACTGAAAAATTGGGCATGCAAAATTATTCAGCCCCTTTACTTTCAGTGCAGCAAACTCTCTCCAGAAGTTCAGTGAGGATCTCTGAAAGATCCAATGTTCACCTAAATGACTAATGATGATAAATACAATCCACCTGTGTGTAATCAAGTCTCCGTATAAAAGCACCTGCACTGTGATAGTCTCAGAGGTCCGTCAAAAGCGCAGAGAGCATCATGAAGAACAAGGAACACACCAGGCAGGTCCGAGATACTGTTGTGAAGAAGTTTAAAGCCGGATTTGGATACAAAAAGATTTCCCAAGCTTTAAACATCCCAAGGAGCACTGTACAAGCAATAATATTGAAATGGAAGGAGTATCAGACCACTGCAAATCTACCAAGACCTGGCCGTCCCTCTAAACTTTCAGCTCATACAAGGAGAAGACTGATCAGAGATGCAGCCAAGAGGCCCATGATCACTCTGGATGAACTGCAGAGATCTACAGCTGAGGTGGGAGACTCTGTCCATAGGACAACAATCTTTATTGCACAAATCTGGCCTTTATGGAAGAGTGGCAAGAAGAAAGCCATTTCTTAAAGATATCCATAAAAAGTGTTGTTTAAAGTTTGCCACAAGCCACCTGGGAGACACACCAAACATGTGGAAGAAGGTGCTCTGGTCAGATGAAACCAAAATTGAACTTTTTGGCAACAATGCAAAACGTTATGTTTGGCGTAAAAGCAACACAGCTCATCACCCTGAACACACCATGCCCACTGTCAAACATGGTGGTGGCAGCATCATGGTTTGGGCCTGCTTTTCTTCAGCAGGGACAGGGAAGATGGTTAAAATTGATGGGAAGATGGATGGAGCCAAATACAGGACCATTCTGGAAGAAAACCTGATGGAGTCTGCAAAAGACCTGAGACTGGGACAGAGATTTGTCTTCCAACAAGACAATGATCCAAAACATAAAGCAAAATCTACAATGGAATGTTTCAAAAATAAACATATCCAGGTGTTAGAATGGCCAAGTCAAAGTCCAGACCTGAATCCAATCGAGAATCTGTGGAAAGAACTGAAAACTGCTGTTCACAAATGCTCTCCATCCAACCTCACTGAGCTCGAGCTGTTTTGCAAGGAGGAATGGGAAAAAAATTCAGTCTCTCGATGTGCAAAACTGATAGAGACATACCCCAAGCGACTTACAGCTGTAATCGTAGCAAAAGGTGGCGCTACAAAGTATTAACTTAAGGGGGCTGAATAATTTTGCACGCCCAATTTTTCAGTTTTTGATTTGTTAAAAAAGTTTGAAATATCCAATAAATGTCGTTCCACTTCATGATTGTGTCCCACTTATTGTTGATTCTTCACAAAAAATACAGTTTTATATCTTTATGTTTGAAGCCTGAAATGTGGCAAAAGGTCGCAAAGTTCAAGGGGGCCGAATACTTTCGCAAGGCACTGTACATGTGATATGAGTAATGTAGATATGTAAACATTATGAAAGTGGCATTATTTAAAGTGCCATTGTTTAAAGTGACTTGTGATCCGTTTATTAAAGTGTCCAGTCTGTCCCAGCTTTGATGCACATGTACTGACCTCGCCTTCTGGATGATAGCGGTGTGAACAGGTAGTGGCTCGGGTGGTTGATGTCCTTGATGATCTTTTTGTCCTTCCTGTGACATTGGGTGCTGTAGGTGTCCTGGAGGGCAGGTAGTTTGCCACCAGTGATGCATTGTACAGACCGCACCACCCTCTGGAGCGCCTTGCGGTTGAGGGCGGTGCAGTTGCCATACCAGGCTGTAATACAGCTCGACAGGATGCTCTCAATTGTGCATCTGTAAAAGTTTGTCAGGGTTTTGGGTGACAAGCCAAATTTCTTCAGCCTCCTGAGGTTGAAGAGGCGCTGTTGAACCTTCTTCACCACACTGTCTGTTTGGGTGGACCATTTCAGTCTGTCTGTGATGTGTACGCCCAGGAACTTAAAACTTTTCACCTTCTCCACTGCTGTCCCTTCGATGTGGATAGGGGTGTGCTCCCTCTGCTGTTTCCGGAAGTCCACGATCATCTCCTTTGTTTTGTTGACGTTGAGTGAGAGGTTGTTTTCCTGACACCACACTCCGAGTGCCCTCACCTCCTCCCTGTAGTCTGTCTCGTCGTTATTGGTGATCAAGCCCACTACTGTTGTGTCGTCTGCAAACTTGATGATTGAGTTGGAGGTGTGCATGGCCCCGCAGTCGTGGCTGAACAGGGAGTACAGGAGAGGGCTGAGCACACACCCTTGTGGGGCCCCTGTGTTGAGGGTCAGCGAAGTGGAGATGTTGTTTCCTACCTACACCACCTGGGTGCGGCCCTGTAGAAAGTCCAGGACCCAGTTGCACAGGGCGGGGTTGAGACCCAGGGCCTCCAGCTTGATGATGAGCTTGGGTGGTACTATGGTGTTGAATGCTGAGCTGTAGTCAATGAACAGCATTCTTACATAGGTATTATTTTTGTCCAGAGGGGGTAGTGCAGTGTGCACTGTGATAGCGAGAGCGTCATCTGTTGACCTGTTGGGGCACTATGCAAACTGAAGTGGGTCTAGTGTGGCCGGTAAGGTGGCGGTGACATGATCTTTGACTAGCCTCTCAAAGCACTTCATCATGACAGAAGTGAGTGCTATGGGGCGGTAGTCATTTAGTTCAGTTATCTTTGCTTTCTTGGGTACAGGAACCATCTTGAAGCTTGTGACGACAACAGACCAGGATTGGGAGCGGTAAACACACCAGCCAGCTGGTCTGCGCATGCTCTGAGGACGCAGCTAGGGATGCCGTCTGGGCCAGCAGCCTTACGAGGGTTAACAAGTTTAAATGTTTTTCTCACGTTGGCCACGGAAAAGGAGACGCAGTCTTTGTTAAAGAGCCGTGATGATGGCACTGTATTATCCTCAAAGCGGGCAAAGAACGTGTTTAGTTTGTCTGGAAGCGTGACGTCAGTGTCCGTGACATGGCTGTTTTTGTTTTTGTAGATTTCCTGTAGACCCTCCCACATACGTCTCGTGTCTGAGCCATTGTGACTCCACCTTGTCCCCGTACCGGCATTTCACTTGTTTGATTGCCTTGCGGAGGGAATAACTACACTGTTCATTTTCAGACATATTTCCAGACCTCTTTCCATGGTTAAATGTGGTGGATTGCGCTTTCAGTTTTGCGCAAATGCCACCATCCAGCCACAGTTTCTGGTTAGGGTAGGTTTTAATAGTCACAGTGGGTACAACATCTCCAATGCACTTCTTTATAAATGCACTCACGAGTCAGCGTATAGATCAACGTTGGTCTTCTGAGGCTGACCGGAACATATTTCAGTCCGCGTGATCAAAACAATCATGAAGTGTGGCTTCCGATTGGTCAGACCAGCGTTGAATGGTTCTCGTCACTGGTACATCCTGTTTGAGTTTCTGCCTATAAGACAGAACGAGCAAGATGGAGTCGTGGTCGGATTTGCCGAAGGGAGGGCGGGGAGGGCTTTGTATGCATCGCGGAAGTTAGAGTAGCAGTGGTCGAGAGTATTAGCCCTGCGTGTCGTGCAATCAATATGCTGATAGAATTTAGGTAGCCTTGTTCTCAAATTTGCTTTGTTAAAATCCCCAGCTACAATGAATGCAGCCTCCGGATACATAGTTTCCAGTTTACATAGAGTCCAGTGAAGTTCCTTGAGGGCCGTCTTGGTGTTCGCTTGAGGGGGAATGTACACAGCTGTGACTATAACTGACAGGAATTCTCTTGGTAGGTAAGATTTCAGTGTATTTCCTGAATTGACTAAAATGTAAATAGAATTAACCCCAACCCTGCTGTACATTATAAGTACCTGTATGATTGGAGAATTGTACCGAGTTGATTGAATCCACCTCAAACCCCAGCACCTGTGGAAGAGACAGACAGAGCATTAATCAAAGCATCGTGGTGAAGATGAACAATGTGGAATCGTATCAAATGCCATTCCATTTGATCCGTTCCAGCCATTATTATGAGCCGTCCTCCCCTCAGCAGCCTCCACTGGTGGGTAGGTTAATTACTTTAGGCCCCTCAAACTCAACTCTGGCCCTCGAAACCAGTTCCACTGCTTTTTTTCCATTGTTCCCCTCTAATCAAGGACTGATTTAGACCTGGGACACCAGGTGGTTGCAATTCATTATCAGGTTGAATAAAAAAACAGCAGGCTCCGGAGCTCGTAGGGTAAGAGTTGAACACTACTGATCTAGGCTATACAGAGGGCCAGATTTAGAGATTTGGTGGTCCATTTAAAAATGCCATTGAACCAGCCCCCAAAAAAGGGAAATTTCCCCCCCATACATTTGTATTATTCCACAACTAAAAATACATTTTTCGTAGTGTTTAATGCATGCAATTCTGAAATGTATTGTACCTATAAAGCTGTTGAGTCAGTGACTAACAGTGAGGATCCCCTGGGCTATTGGGGCCCATTTAATTTGTCTAAGTCCACATCATATGGTGGAAATAGTCCACAAAGCTAGTACAGCCCTACACGTTTTAAATGACCAGCCATTTTACTTATATTTGGACTAGCAGTTTCAGCTACCTGTACAATAGGGTTCCTAGTCTTCAACTAAAATGACATAATGTAACTGGTGGAAAGCCTCATGTTTACACTGACTCCTGCACTGTATTGAGTAGGCTATCCCATGTTTTTTTTGGTTGTTAGACATAACTTGACCTTTCTATAAATAGAAGGCAACGGTTTTGACTTAGAGTACCCACACTAATAGATTTTACTTACATGACTTCACTTGCAACAGATTGATATAACCAGTTTTGAGCCCCGCATTTAGCCTATAACCTGTTTTAGAAAAATGTCATCATCTAATATTTTAAGAGCTTTCAATGTCTGCTTATTTGCCCTCTTTATATATAGTACGGTTCTGACTTGGTGTCAGAAAGCAAAAAAGAGACCATGTTTGTATGCGGCTTTATTAACTCAATAATACTTTTTTACATTGTCTGCAAACTGATATGTGACATGTATGCAAAATGTTACATGGTCTCTTTTTTGCTTTCTTGAGTAAGGCAGCTCCAAAATGCCTAGTTCAGTGCTTTCTGTGTTGGTGGGGCAGCCAGAGGAAAATACAGAGCGTAGGGGTTGGTAATGTTTTCTAGTTGCGCCGTGATTGGCTCAGTGTTCTGTCACTCATTTGGGACCCTACGTCACCGCAAAATCTAAGGGGAGAGCTTGAAAATTCAAGCCCCTTGGGTGCTGCCATAGATTTACATTAGAAGTGTCCATTCAAGAAGGCTCAAGGTCATTGGACACAGAAAAAATTATGTTAAATCACGTTATACAGTACCAGTCAAAAGGACACACCTACTCATTACAGTTTTTTAAAAGTTTTTTTTACTATTTTATACATTGTAGAATAATAGTGAAGACATCCAAATGATGAAATAACACATATGGAATCATGTAGTAACCAAATCAAAATATATTTGATATTCTTCAAAGTAGCCACCCTTTGCCTTGATGACAGCTTTGCACACTCTTGGAATTCTCACAACCACCTTCACGAGGTCGTCACCTGGAATGCATTTCAATTAACAGGTGTGCCTTGCTAAAAGTTTGTTTGTGGAATTTCTTTCCTTCTTAATGCGTTTGAGCAAATCAGTTGTGTTGTGACAAGGTAGGGCAGGTATACAGAAGACAGCCCTATTTAGTAAAAGACCAAGTCCATTATGGCAAGAACAGCTCAAATAAGCAAAGAGAAACAACAGTCCATCATTACTTTAAGACATGAAGGTCAGTCAATCCGGAACATTTCAAGAAATTTGATGGTTTCTTCAAGTGCAGTCGCAAAAACCATCAAGAGCTATGATGAAACTGGCTCTCATGAGAACCGCAACAGGAAAGGAAGACCCAGAGTTAACTCTGCTGCAGAGGATAAGTTCATTCGAGTTAACTGCACCTCAGATTGCAGCCCAAATAAATGCTTCACAGAGTACAAGTAACAGACACATCTCAACATCAACTGTTTAGAGGTGAAAGCGTGAATCAGGCCATCGTGATCAAATTGCTGGAAAGAAACCACAACTAAAGGACACCAATAATAAGAAGAGACTTACTTGGGCCAAGAAACATGAGCAATGGACATTAGACCAGTGGAAATCTGTCTTTGGTCTGATGAGTCCAAATTTGAGATTTTTGGTCTTTGTGAGACACAGAGTAAATGATTATCTCCGCATGTGTGGTTCCCATTGTGAAGATTGGAAGAGGAGGTGTGATGGTGTGGGGGTGCTTTGCTGGTGACACTGTATAGTGATTTATTTAGAATTCAAGGCACATTTAACCAGCATGGCTACCACAGCATTCTGCAGCGATACGCCATCCCATCTATCATTTGTTTTTCAACAGGACAATGACCCAGCACACCTCCAGGCTGTGTAAGGGCTATTTGATCAAGGAGAGTGATGGAGTGCTGCATCAGAAGACCTGACCACAATCACCCGACCTCAACCCAATAGAGATGGTTTGGGATGTGTTGGACCACAGAGTGAAGGAAAAGCAGCCAACAAGTGCTCAGCATATGTGGGAACTCCTTCAAGACTGTTGGAAAAGCACTTCAAGTGAAGCTGGTTGAGAAAATGGCAAGAGTGTGCAAAGCTGTCATCAAGACAAAGGGTGGTTACTTTGAAGAATCTAAAATATATGTTTTTAACACTTGTTTAATTGCTACATGATTCCATGTGTTATTTCATAGTTTTGATGTCTTCACTATTATTCTACAATGTAAAACATAGTCAAAATACCTTGAATGAGTAGGTGTGTCCAAACTTTTGACTGCATCTACCGTAGCTTTGATAGGACTGATCATTTCAACATCATACTTTGAGGCTATGTGGACAAAATCTTAGCTAGCAAGCTAGACAAGCAGTCATAATCATGAATCAAGTGGACAATCTACTGGAAAATTATTTTTAATCCTTGTCATTATGAAGAGAAATTATAGATAAAACGTATCGGTGCTCATCGGCCATTGGACATAAACATTATACAACAAGTTGGAAATCGCATATTCAACAATGAGTGGTTTGGAAGGAATCAGTGGCTAACTGAAAGTGTTGCAAAACAATCACCAACCTACTATTCAGTGGAGAGGATATGTGGTCCAAGTCTGGGTTTAAGGGTCTATTTTCCAAGCTTAAAAGGATAAACATTCACATGCAACACCATGGGCCAGAAAAGGTTTATTACATTGGCCGTGCTGTCAATCCAGCCTGACTTCTGCCACATTCAAAACAACTTGATACTCGGAACTGGGAAATCTCAGACTTCAGTGAGTTCAAGACAACTGGGAACTCAGAAAAAAACGAGCTCTGACCGGGAAAATACGTTTTGAACAGTCATCTAACTCGGAATTCCAAGTCGGGAACTCTGGCCTCTTTCTAGAGCTGCAACCTGAAGATCACTGACGTCATGATTCAACCTTGTTTTTTGGGTTCCCAGTTGTCTTGAAAACACCATAAATCCAGAGAATGGCAGACTTTGATCACAAAGTTTGATGACAAAATTTGCCCACAAGAAGAATGGCCGTGCCACCTTCCTGTTCAACTGATTACAGCACAAAAAGGTGAGACGAAAAATGTATTGCATGCTGCTGAATAAATTATGTAATATGCCAGCGAGATATGTATACTGTAGCTAAGAAAGTAATACTAAGTGTATGTTGTGTAGTAAACTGTTAGTAGCCCATGTGCCTCTCCCTAATAATTTGGTACCTTCCCCCCCATAACTTAGCCTACTGTTCTGATTTGGTGGTGCACATGTAGCCTATAGCCTGTTTTAGAGAAATGTCATCATTGAATATTGAAAGAACTTTCATTGTCTGCTTATTTTCCCCCTTTTATTCATCCTATGGTTCTGACTTGGTGTACAGGGAGAATAGTGTAAGAACGGCCCATGCCCTGAATTCTGTCGCTGCACATTTCAAAAGTGCTGAACAAATAATTATATTGACTACGTCTGTCTAGACTCGCTCAATAATGTCTTAATCGAAATTACGGATTGCCTCTTATCCGCTTCTTGTCCCCTTATGCCATAGTTTGTACATCTCAATTGTCAGTAGAAGCCACATTTGTTTAAGCAAGTCAGCCATATCGGCTACGGGCAGTAAATGAGGCTAAATTAACTGTTAAGCTGCCAGACAAGGCTTCACTTATGTAGCCAGGTGTAGCGGTGGTAATGATTCACTCCATGGTGCTGAAAAGAAGGCTCTGCCCTTGGGACAGCTTTATGTAGGCCCTAACAGTCCATCATAGTACAATTAATGTATTGTTTAGTGTTGTGTAATGGCTTTGCTCGCATGCATCTGCCCCACCAAGATTTACATGCTAAAATCGCCACTTGATATAACCAATTGAAACAGGAGGTAAATCATTTTTGTGAATTATTTTTGGCCTAAGGGTTTAATCAAGATAATTATATTAAAAGCTCCTGTCTCCTCTTTAGTGACGTCAGTCAGAGGAATATACGCTAAATACGTCAGTCATTCATGCAGAAGCTCTCTGCTGTCTTTCTTGACTGATAGAATAGCAGAAACATCGGATTCCCAGCTAATTGAGGACAGCAGAAACTGAGGATTCCCAGCTAATTGAAACGCCTTTACGGTCATCATCTATGACGGACCTGTACATTTGGATGACAAACAACGCTGTTCAGGGAAATAATGACCACCATGGTACCCAAATCACAGCAGTGTCTAATGTGATGAGGAGGATGAGAAAATTGACAAGATTGCATTGCTGCAAGAGTAAAATCCGAATGAGTAAAATCCGTCACGAATGTCACACGCGTCCTTACTACAGTGTTGTGCATAATCCGACAGGCATGAACATGGAATGAATATTCTCGCAATTTATCACTGCTGATAACAATATGTCTAATGATTAACATATGATAACATGTAAAATACACCATCATCTCTATGTATTTGGAGTGTTCAGGAATTGTCATCACCATTGGGAGCGCCAAAAGGGTATTTGCCATGTGACCTTTTGCTACCTGCACGCGCGCACAATTGCGTTACATTAGCTCATCAAAACATTGAATCAGAATATAATAGATACCTACCTGTAACGGAAATGATGCCGATTTATTGCCAACATATCCCCTGACAACATGACTCTGAATTGACAATACTCTGCATTCCATTTCGTGCATAAAGTTAGAATAAAACACGCTACACAATCCGCGCAAAACAAACGCAGGTTTTGTGTTCAGGGCTGCACGTAAAGCAGCGATCCCGAGTCCACAATCCAAGGTGTTTTCAGTGAGGGTAAAATCAGAATCCAGCCACAAAACTGAAGGACATAGAACCCACACAGAAACGCTCATTGACGAGACACATCATTATTCTTCAGGCATTCGTGACGGGCACCTAAATCCACTGACATCACAAGCGCAACAATGAAACGGACGTGACAGCAATATTGTGAAATAGAAACAAGTGTGTTGCCTCTATAACAACAAAAATAACCAGAGGAATGAGTCTGATTTACCACCCGTAGCCCTTTACGATGTTATCGGTGGATTTCAAGGGCAGGTGTTGTGCGCACACACGAAACATGGGGCTAATACGAATGAAATGAATACAAATGTTGTAGGTGGAGCCCAACATTTGGAGCCAGGGATTTTGTTACTATAGAATTATTAATAGAAGCAATGAACCCTGTCTAAAAGGACTGTAATGGGAGCAAGCAGAGCGAGGATATTAGACATTTCTTTGGAACAAGAGGCAGTGTGGGAATCTGGTTTGGGTCCTTCATTATGTTACACGTTATGGGCATTGCTATCTGGGGTCATTGGGACGTCCCTACACCATAGCCTCGGGAAGAAGGGGTGCTGCAGCATCTATGACAGACCTGATTAAAACAAATAACAAAGTAGTGCACTGGTCCTTTACTGGTCCTGTACAGTTATGCGCAAAGACCTAAAACATGCCCATATCAAATTAAATATGTTTCTTGATCAAATAACATGGAAAACAACCACTTTTTGTGCAGTACTAATTTACCATACTTACAAACCACTTAATGTAAATGTACATTACTGTATTGTACATAGGCTGGTCATCTATGTTTGTACCTGTAGACTTTCCATCACCATCAAGAAAAACGATGCACAATACAGTAATTGAGTACATTGAGACATCATGTGGTTTATGATGATGTGATAAGATGATGATGCTCATTTGGTAGAGCATGGTGCTTACAATGCTAGGGTTGTGGGTTCAATTCCCAAGGGGGGCCAGAAAGAAAATGTATACACTAACTGCTGTAAGTTCCTCTGGATAAGAGCATTTAGTAAAAGGAATGAATAGACCATTTAAGTTTTCACATAGAAATATGTTGCATTTGCAAAGTATTTCAAGAAACTGGAAAATGTATATCAAGCAAGTATTATTAGATTAACTGTTTTGTACAGATAATTATGAGACTCAAGTTACAAATGCTGGTAAACACTCAAATACATTTAGACAAAAAAAATTCACAGTGCACTGGACCTTTACTAGTCCTGTGTTAGCTGACTTCTGTAGCGCAATTCTTTTTTGCAGCATGCCCACCCACAGACTACTTACCGCAGCTATGCCCTAGCCTAACCCTTAATCCTAATCTTAACCCCTAACCTTAACCATAACCCTTACCTAACCCTAACCTTAACCCTTACCATAACCATTGTACATTTCAACTTCAATGGGGTAGGGTCGTCCCAAGAATCCTGTATAACACAAATCTATACTTTATTGGCCATTTACATGGAAAGGCATTTCGTGATGTCAGCATGCAAATACACAAACACAACACAATATATTACATGCAGCACGGAAAACTGGAAAGTTAGTAGCAAGTCACACATTTAGGCTACATTTTCACATATTCAAAGTCTCTGCGGCTTACTGTCTGACAGGCTTACTGTCTGACCTTGTATTGGGCCTGCATCATCCTATGTCCCACTGTTCAGCAGCCTGGTGGCTGATGGAATGAAACTTGCCTCCTTCCTGTTCTTGCTGAACAGTGGGACCCTCTTGGAGGGCAGCAGCTCAAAACATTGGGATTGTGTGTGGGGTCCTCTATGATGTGTGCTTGGCCTTGTCCCTTGTCGGTTTATCATAGAGGCCCTGACACCCCCTGCACTGCAGCCTGCAGAGCTTGGACCCCAGGTTATCTTTGTCACATTGTGAACATCCTCTATCAGAAATAATAGGGGAGCTGGGGAATGGTGCTAATGTATAGGCTCTCTGAATGGTCACGCATACAAAATGATGTGAACATGGACTAGAGGGATTCAATGGAAGATGTATGGATATGAATGTACAGTAGGATATTGAGAATGTGACACTGACTGGGAAGGTAACAGTATAACCCCATCACTGGGAGATAATGGGACCTGTAGCAGCCTTCAGGTAATACACATACATACAGACACACATACACACATAAGCAATAGAGCCCACTGAATCAAGCCAAGCCAGACTCGTGTTGATACTTAAAGAGAGGGAAAATATTTCCTGTCAATTAGACTTGAAATAATGGACAATTTTAACCGTGGGAATATCGAGCAGCAAATTATTTAGAGCACTAACCCAGTCTACAGAGAGGAAGGTCAACAAGTTGACCAAGTCAAGACGAGGGTTATTTTTCAATTTGTCACTCGCAATTCCTCGGATCGTACTCCTCGCCGCTTTCTCGACCATATTGGAGGACAAGGTCCAAGGTCTCTCAAACCTTTTCCAATTCGTTTTGAGGAGGCAAGGCGAGGCAAGGCGAGAAGATGTGAGCAGACTGCTGCTTGCTTAGCCGTACCTCTTTTAAATTTCAGGCTAAGGAGCAAGCGTCACAAATCCCCATCTGCTACACACTCACCCCCCAAACTGACTCCATAGCGACCCCAACTATCGTGCTAACCAATCACCATTATAATAGACATCATTATAATGGATGCATTTAAGCCGGATGGTTGTGGTTATTTGAGGTGTTCATTCTAACTGTGCGTGCTGTTCGGTTCGGGCTGCTGAGTCACACAGTCTTTATCTGCACAGTCGTGACTGAGAGTAGAGATCTGAGAGGAGGAGGAAGAGGAGGGGATTAAAAGGGGAGCCTAACTTTGGCTTCGTGATATCACTGTACCCAAAACTGTGAAATTGAATCATAGCTACCAAGCTACCCAACACTGATTTAGCTTCTTCCTAGCTTTTAATTAGCTGTCTTCATGGGCGATTGGGTTACTCTGTATGAACATGGTTCCCATAGTTTAACTGTAGTCTGGCTGTGTCACAGGCTATGTGGACAATTCTACGTCCAGGTATCTTTCTCAATGAATCTTTCCTCGATTCCTTGTCTCCTTCTTCAAAATCCATTGGAGGAGGGATCATGGACGTTCTCCCTCAATACAGTTGAGAAGGAAGCTAGGAGATAGGATTCAAATGATCACATTGGAAAGACACATTTAGATATAGCCCATTGAGAACCTTTAGCTGTAGGGTTGAACAAAGAATAAGGTTCTGACATCTGCTGGTAAGATATTGCCATTACATCATTGTCCTCATTTATGAATGCCCTCTCCTTATTCCTACACGTGTATGGCGAGTTGTTGAAAGAGAAAGACCATTCACATACACATGGCCAGTGGCGACCTGCCATTCAGGGCAGAGCATGTTATTTTGGCATTAAAACGTGTTACATATCAGTTTGCAAACAATATTTGTAAAAATGTATTGAGTTGATAAAGCTGCATACAAACATGGTCTCTTTTTTGCTTTCTTGAGTAAGGCAGCTCCAAAATGCAGTTGTTTCAGCCTAGCTCAGTGCTTTCTGTGCTGAATTGGCTAATTTATCCCCCTCCTCTCCCCTGTAACTATTCTCCAGGTCGTTGCTGTAAATGAGAATGTGCTCTCAGTCAATTTACCTGGTAAAATAAGGGTAAAATAAATAAATACAATTAAATAGAGGGGTATCCAGCGGATAATACAGAGCATAGGGGTTGGTAAGGTTCTCTAGTTGCGCCGTGATTGGCTCAGTGTTCTGGCTCAGTGGCTCAGTGGTCACCGCAAAATCTACAGGGAGAGCTAGAAAGCTCAAGCCCCCTTGGGTGCTGCCATAGATTTACATTAGAAGTGCCCATCCAAGAAGGCTGAAGGTCATTGGCCACTGATAAAATGACGTCAAATCACGTTAAATCTCCCGGAGCTTTGATTGGACTGTTCATGTCAACATCATACATTCAAAACCTTAGCTAGCAAGCATTCATCACCATGAATCATGTCAACAATCTACTGGCAAATCCTTCTCAATCCTTGTCATATGAAGATAAATTATACTGTAGATAAAATGTATCTGTGGTCATTGGCCATAAACATTACACAACAAGGTGGAAATCACAAATTGAACAATGAGTGATTTGGAAGGAATCTGGCTAACTGCTAGCGTTGCAAAGCAATCACTATTTTTCTTCCCCTGCTATTCGTTTGAGAGGATATGTGGTCCAAGTCTTGGTTTAAGGATTTAAAACATCTGTCTGAAAGGGTTTGTTTTCCAAGCTAAAAAGGATAAACATTCATTTTGTAACACCATGGACCAGAAAAGGTTGAATACATTGGCCATGCTGTCAATCCAGCAAGACTTCTGCCTCGTTCAAAACAACTAGAAACTCGGAACTGGGAAATCAGACTTCAGTGAGTTCAAGACAACTGGGAACTCAGAAGAAAACGAGCTCCAACTGGGAAAATACGTTTTCAGCATCCAACTCGAAGTTCCAAGTCGGGAACTCGGGCCTCTTTCTAGAGCTCCGACCTGAATATCACTGAAGTCATGATTCAAACAGTTGTCTTGAAAGCACCATAAATCCAGAGAATGCCAGATGACAAAGTTTGATGACAAACAAGAAGGACCGCTGCGCCACCCTCCTGTTCAAGTGAGCACAGCACAACAGTGAGTCCAAAAATGTATTGTATGCTGCTGCATAAATTATGTAATATGTCAGGGAGATACAGTGCATTCAGAAAGTATTGAGACCCCTTGACTTTTTCCACATTTTGTTACGTTACAGCCTTATTCTAAAATGGATTATATCGTTTTTTTCCCTCATCAATCTACACACAATACCCCATAATGACAAAGCAAAAGCAGGTTTTTAGAAATTTTTGTAAAATGTTTTGTTTTTAAAGTATTCAGACCCTTTACACAGTACTTTGTTGAAGCACCTTTGGCATCGAGTACAGCCTTGAGTCTTATTGGGTACACCTGTATTTAGGGAGTTTCTCCCATTCTTCTCTGCAGATCCTCTCGAGCTCTGTCAGGTCGGATGGGGAGCGTCGCTGCACAGCTATTTTCAGGTCTCTCCAGAGATGTTCGATCGAGTTCAAGTTCGGGCTCTGGCTGGGCCACTCAAGGACATTCAGAGACTTGTCCTGAAGCCACTGCTGCTTGTCCTGAAGCCTTGGAAGGTGAACCTTCACCCCAGTCTGAGGTCCTGAGCACTCTGGAGCAGGTTTTCATCAAGGATCTCTCTACACATTGCTCTGTTCATCTTTCCCTGGATCCTGACTAGTCTCCCAGTACCTGTCTCTGAACAATATCCCCACAGCATGATGCTGCCAGCACCATGCTTCACCGTGGGGATGGTGCCAGGTTTCCTCCAGACGTGACGCTTGGCAATCAGTCCAAAAGAGTTTTGTTTCTCATGGTCTGAGAGTACTTTAAGTGCCTTTTGGTAAACTCCAAGTGGGCTGTCATTTGCCTTTTACTGGGGAGTCGCTGCAGATATTGTTGTCCTTCTGGAAGGTTCTCTCATCTCCACAGAGGAACTTTGGAGTTCTGTCAGAGTGACCATCGGGTTCTTGGTCACCTCCCTAAAATTTCTAAAAACCTGTTTTCACTTTGTCATCATGGGGTATTGTGTGTAGATTGATGAGAATATTTAAATCCATTTTAGAATAAGGCTGTAATGTAACAACATTTGGAAAAAGTCAAGGGGTCTGAATGCTTTCTGAATGTACTGTGTGCTTACTGCAGCTAAGAAAGTAATACTAAGTGTATGTTGTGTAGTAAGCTGTTAGTAGCCCATGTGTCTCACCATAATAATTTGGTCCCTTTCCCCCTCATATCTTAGCCCACTGTTCTGACTTGGGGGTGCACATGTAGCCTATAGCCTGTTTTATGGAAATGTCATCATCAAATATTGTAAGAGCTTCCATTGTCTGCTTAAATGCCCCCTTATATCCATCCTATGGTTCTGACTTGGTGTACAGGGAGAATACTGTAAGAACGGCCCATGTTCTGAATTCTGTCGCTGTACAATTCAAAAGTGCTGAACAAATAATTATTTTGACTAGACCCGTCTTAGCTCGCTCATTAATGTCTTAATCGAAATTACGGATTGCCTCTTATCTGCTCATCGTTCCCTTATACCATCGTTTGTACATCTCAATTGTCAGTAAAAAACACATTCGTTTAAGCAAGTCAGCCATATTAGCTATGTTTTTTTAAAAGATAGTAAATGAATGAACTGTTTCGCTGCCAGATAAGGCTCCGCTGATAGCCAGGTGTAGCAGTGGTAAGGCTTCAGTCTATGGTGCTGAAAAGAAGGCTCTGCTGTTAGGACTGCTTTATGTAGGCCCTAACAGTTTGTGGGCACCGTTTGTCACCGTTATAGTGCAATTAATGTATTGTTTAATGTGTTGTGTTGTGTAGTGGCTTTGCTGGCATGTTTTTATGTTGCCCCACCAAGATTTATATGCTAAAATCGCCACTGCACATGGCCATACACCCGCACACTTATAGACACCGAAGCACCACCCAAGAAAACAAGACACAGGAAGCAGAGAAAAAGGGTCAAACACTAAAGGGTTCTCCAGTAACCTCACCAGCTAATGACCTGTGATGTAATGGATCTCATTGTCCCTCCACTCCTTGGTGACACAGTACTGCTATTGGTGGCGTTAGATCACGAGAGGCTCTGCTCACTACACAATTACTAGCGTATAGTATTTTATTTTAGTCATACACTTAGACTCCGATAAGTACGCATCAAAGATCTTGACTGTTGACAATAGAGAATCCTTCCTCATATACAGTGTGCGCCAATGATCAGTCGCGTACTGTGCAATTCAAATGAGGGAGCATTCCACAGATGCATGGCCTCCTTACATCCATCTCTGTTAGCCTGTACACCTGAGTGACCACATCATATGGAACAGCCAGTAAGCAGGCTTATGACCTTTCACCTTACAACCCCAGACCCCCACCGCCCTCCCTAATTCCCCCAACACCTGTAGCAGCATAGTGACCTGAGTGTCTTCCCTGAAAACTCCACTGTAAAATGATGCTATCAGGTTCTCCATTGGTGGTGGTCGGTCAATTGGTCAGTCACTCAGCTAGGCAGTAGCATTATATCCTCGATGTTTGTCAGTGCAGTCCTTACTCTCCCATCGCTCCACTGTGGTCATCTTACTACCATGGGGCCAAGATGATTAGCTGGGGAGGAGATATGGCCATGCCTAATAGTGACAAGACTGCTGCTGATGGATCAGCCGAAGACTGGAAGGTGTGTAGCCAGACTGACCTCCCGAGGTCTGCGTGTTTTAACATCAACGCTGTTCAGATGAATGAACAACTGACAAGGAAGACTCATCCTCATCACTTTTTCTTTCTTTCTCTTTCTCATTTTCCCTTTTTCTCTCTCCCACCATCCATCTTCTCTCTCGCGCGCCCTCCCCCCATTTCTCTCTGTCTCTCTCTCTCTCGTACACACTCCATACAGGTGTCTGGGGCAGAGGGAACGGACCCAGTCCGTATTGTGGTTGAGTCAATCCTGGAGATCCCCACCACCTTCAAAGTCAGCTCCCTCAGCAGCCAGACCAGCGGCTCCTTCTCTCAGGACCTCCAGGACCCCCATGTACCCACCGCTCCGCCCCAGGAGCCGCCTGCCCCCATCCCAAAGAGCCAGGGCCTGCTCACCCTACCCAGCTACCTCCCTTCCATGCGCTTCCTCAAGGTCTGGCACGGTATGGAAGCCCCAGAGGACACAAAACAACCAAAAATATGTCACTTTCCCAATTCTGCCTGTCTGTCAGTCCTACTGACATAGTTATTTAGGGCTTTATTCAATATTCAATATTCAATCTGTATCGCTGAGGCATTACAGATTGAGCGATAGAAATGCAAAGGTCATTTCTGATTGAGCTGGCATACAGTATGCAAGGTTTACTGTGAATGTAGTCCCCACCAATGGAGGAACATTGCCTTTAAATTTCAACTGGACTTTAGTGCTGAACTTCCGTGATACGTATTGAACAGAGCCCTTCGAGTAACTGCTCTTCACCTCAAATCTGAAGGAGCACAGCAGGTTCATTGGCTAAGTCCTTTCCTCCAGGTCTGGTTGAGCCTATCTGCCTGCCGAACTATGCGGAGAGATTTGAGGAGGGGATGTTGTGCTGGATCTCTGGGTGGGGCGCCACAGTGGACGGAGGTGAATGGGCTCAAATTCAACACCTGAATAGATGCGCAAGCATGCACGTGTGTGTGTCTGTCTGTCTTTTCAGGGGAGACCAGTGTGTCCATGCATTCTGCCCAGGTCCCTGTGCTCTCCAGCAGGGACTGCAGTGGACTGAAAGTGTACCAGGGTGCCATCTCCCCTTGGATGGTCTGTGCAGGCTACCTAGAGGGGGGCAAAGACTCTTGCCAGGTATCTTTCAGAAGTGGACCTCAGAGTTCCATGCACCATTTGTCTAAAGGACAAAGTGCAGACAAAAAGCACACAGTGAAGACAAACGGTTAAAAGAAGGGGGTGGGCACTGTGTGTTGGCGATCACGAAATGGTGGTGATTCAGCAAGTAGAATCGTCAGAAAATTAACAGAAAATGACGACCGATTTCCTGTTCAAAGGCGCTAGGACGGTCACCCGCTGCTTTTAACCGTTCGTTAGCACAGTGTGTTTTGTGTTTGTGGAGTAAAATGCACTGCCGCTAATCCTGGTGTGTTTGGCGCCCAGGGGGATAGTGGAGGCCCTCTGGCCTGTGAGGACTCATCAATGTGGAAGCTGGCGGGGGCCACTAGCTGAGGCTATAGCTGTGCTGAGAGGAACAATTCTGCTGTGTACACTCTCATTCCCCACGCTCTGACCTGGATCCACCAGCAGATGAATTCTACTGTTGATATGGTGCACTCGTGAACTCTATTGGTGGCAGACAGTACTGCAAAAGTATTACGGCTGCTATGCAAAGGAGAGAGATAAATGGTTTAAATGGACAGTTCACCCCGAAATCATAGTTTGTCAGATGTTTTCAGACATCCAAATTAATTTAGGCCTGGATTTACTAAGAGTTTTCACCAGTTGCAGAATGAACTGTTCCTTTAAGAGTGAATAAGTCTTAAAGTTTGAGACAGCCAGTGGAAATCAATCGCTGGAAAACCTTTTTTAGTTTATTAGTCAGCGATGAATGATTGATATATACAAATCTGTTAGTCTATTTAACATCCAAATGAATATACTCCCATTCTATGATATCTTCCCACAGAAAGAAGAGGCACTGAGCCCTTGATCCCCAAAGGATACAGTAGCTGACATGGAGTACTTTACTCAGAGACACTATTTATTTGTTCTTAAGCACCACAGTGAACGGACACAATCTGAGGCTGAGCCATAGCTCTATTTTAAAGTCAGAAAAACAAGATGGAGGGAAATGGTGAACGACAAATGGAAGACTGGGGAGATGAACTAGGGCCAGGATTCAATTCGGACTGCGGAGGATCGGCATTGTAGCAAGGTTGACATGAAGAGGTCATTTCCGATTGAGCAGACATCTGCAGCGTTTACTTTGAATGCGATCTCCATGACCGCGGTAACGTCGCCTGTAAGTGGGGCATAGCCAAAAAGGGTGATCAGATTGAATCCGGGCCTAAGCTTGGTCTCATTAGTATGTCGACATCTTTCATCTCTACACACAAACGGTGCATGTAGACAAATGGAATAGCTGTAACATGTACTTTGTATAGTATACTTTGATATGTCATTACATAGCAGATGTGTTCGCAGAGAAATATGAAAAATACCATAAAAATATGTATTTTTAGGAAAAAGCTTTTTCAAATGATTCCTTTTTGATGTTGCATTCATAAGCATGTGTGAATTTCTTGTTTCAGACATCTTTGCACAACTATCAATACATCCTCCAACAAATCCTCTGTTCGATATCCTCCCCTGAAATACCGCGTCTACAATCTGAAACAAAAAAAACAAAGATGAGGGATATCCTTCTTGAACATTTTATTATTAGAGAAATCCAACAGACCTTGAAAAGCAGGTCAGCCATATTGGACATTCAATGTTCATACATAAATATTCTTTAAAAAAAGATCTAAAAATAAAAACACTAAGCAAAAAAGCTAAATGAAAATAAACAGCCTTCATTCCAAACATTTTACATTTTACATATAAAAATAGCATATTTTTTTCTCTGTTTCTAGTAGGACCTTAAAGGCCTAGTGTGGATAGTCTTGGACACTGATGAGTGTTGAGTAATATTGTCAAACACAGGCATGCACGAGGGTGTGACATCACATCCCGCTGTAGTGGTATGTCACTCCAATCCGGCCATGTCACTCCAATCCGGCCATGTCAGCCCCCTCCTCCTCTTCTTCCTCCTCACTCTCGCCCTCCTCCTCCTCGCTGTGTCCTCCCATCATCACCTGCTGCATGGCCAGTGTTGCACCGTCTGATGTCAGCGTCTGCAGCTCGTCTACACTCATGCCCATCGTCACCATGGTAACTGAGGGCACAGGGGAAAAAGATCAAGCTTCCGCCACATCCACTAACCAGTACGTAATTGGACAGTGTATAGTCAATCCGAGTTGACCGGGGTTATTGTGGTAATGGAGACGGCTGGTATGTTAAGGACAAGATCAAGTCATATCAAGGTGTGAAAGCCACAGCATGACATTCCCCTCAGCCTGTAATAGGGACTGGGGATTTTTTTTTTTAAAGTCATGTCTGCAACTCTGACATGTTCCTACTGGGATTTCTTACTTTAACAGGAGCATATCAGACTTGCAGACTTTAATATTTGTTTTTCTGGGCATTTACCGTCATCGTCCATGGCCACCTCTTGCCCTACACCGGCCGAGGCAATGTTGTTGGCCATGGGCCAGAAACGCTGGGTGGGCCGGCTCTGGGGAGTCCTCTTCCTGCTCTTGGGCGTGTCCGACGCACTGCTGTCCATCATGGGCTGGAGGATCCGCCTCCTAGCATTAATGAACCTGGAGAGGGAGAGACGAACAGGGGCTAAGCCAATCATCCAAGGCCACAATTCTGCGCTTGGGTTAAGGGTGTGTGTGAAAGATTGACTCACCAGTTGTTGACCTGCAGCAGGGTCAGGTTGGTCTGTATGGCGAGCTGTTTCTTCTCGTCCTCTGTGGGATAGGGATGCTGAGAGAGAGAGAGAGATGCAAAGAGACATGGGTAAAGAATACAAACAATCATTTACAGCAAATTATTGTTTGTGTTTAGCTCCCTATTAAGCCCAGTAGGTACTGGGAGAGACTGTGGATGGATGATGTAAGACTAAAGGTCAATTTGTATGGGAACAGCACAGGATGATGATTAAGTAAAGTCACTTCTATGTGAATTAGAGTTCGGAGCAGCCTGGCCACTAGTCGGATACCTTTTTACCCAATTCCTCTGTTACTTGACCTGCTATCATGCAACATTTGTGGGCACCACGGGGACCATTAATCACAGCGGTATAAAATGCTAGTAGGCCATGTGGGGAGAAAATCTGAGGTATCAGGAGGTTGGGCTTTCGTCCCAAACCCGGATGCATTTAGATTCAACATTAGGATGCACAGAGGCTTGAGTGCCAGTATTAGCAATTCAGGAGCAAGCAGAGAGGAACAAGCTGTAGTGAAGACGCTTCATCCTACAAAGGGCTAGGATTATCTAACATCTGGCTGTTAGTTAACCGTCTCTTACATGCGCGCACAAACACACCCGCGCAGGCACACACTGACACCCACACACGCACAAACACACAGGGAACAAAGGGTCTCTGTGAGCTACCAGTCTTGTTAGCTTCCGCCAGTGGGCCTGTGAGCTGTCCACTGATTAACCTCTGATTAGCATTTAGCCAGCCGACCATGGGCCAGTCATATGAGGGCCTAACACATCAGTCTCTGTCAACGCAGCCGCTCCGAGCCATCATGGGACGAGCCATCGTGACGGGGGCCATCATTCTCTCTCAAATGTATGCACGTGCACACTCACATGCACACAAGCATGCACAGACACCCTTGGAATAACCTAGCAAAGATTTACTCTGAGTTACAATACATTTAGTTATAGTTATTCTAATCTTCGGAATGGTTGGTACGAGGTGCAAGGTATTCTAGTTTCAATTTACACCTTGAGGTGTTTTTACTCACCCCTATGTGCTGGAAGAGCCAGGTGCGCATGATGTTGGTGGCTGATTTGGGCAGGACGCCTCTCTTGTTGCTTTTGGGTGAGCTGTCCTCCTGGGTGAAGAAACTGCTCAGGTCCTGATTGAGCTGCAACTGGAGCTGTACACACACACAGTCAATTCAGAGAACAGCCTGTAGTTCGTGTGACTGTGAGCGTACGTCTGTCTGTGTGTGGCGTATTCCTCACCTGTGTGTTGTTGATGCGTATTGTCTGGGGTGAGATAGCTTGTCCAACCACTTGTCCCTGAGGAGTGACTACTGTGATGGGCTGGTACACTGTACCACCTGCTCAAAACACACACACACAAATAAACAAGTTATGACACGTTTTTGGTAACACCTTGATCCAAGGACCCTCAGCACCTCACTATAATTTTTTTAAATGTTTTTATTTCACCTTTATTTAACCATGTAGGCCAGTTGAGAACAAGTTCTCATTTACAACTGCGACTTGGCCAAGATAAAGCAAAGCAGTGAAACAAAAACAACAACACAGAGTTACACATGGGATAAACAAACGTACAGTCAATAACACAATAGAAAATCTGTATATAGTGTGCAAATGAAGTAAGGAGGTAAGGCAATAAATAGGTCATAGTGGCGAAGTAATTACAATTTAGTAATTAACACTGGAGTGATAGATGTGCAAGTATAAATACTGGTGTGCAAAAGAGCAGAAAAACAAATAAAAACAAATATGGGGATGAGGTAGGTAGTTGGTTGGGCTATTTACAGATGGGCTGTGTACAGCTGCAGTGATCGGTAAGCTGCTCTGACAGATGATGCTTGAAGTTAGTGAGGGAGATATAAGTCTCCAACTTCAGTGATTTATGCAATTCGTTCCAGTCATTGGCAGCAGAGAACTATAAGGAAAGGCGGCCAAAGGAGGTGTTGGCTTTGGGGATGACCAGTGAAATATACCTGCTGGAGCGTGTGCGACGGGTGGGTGTTGCTATGGTGACCAGTGAGCTGAGACAAGGGCGGAGCTTTACCTAGCAAAGACCTATAGATGACCTGGAGCCAGTGGGTTTGGCGACGAATATGTAGCAAGGACCAGCCAACGAGAGCATACAGGTCGCAGTGGTGGGTAGGATATGGGGCTTTAGTGACAAAACAGATAGACTGCATCCAATTTGCTGAGTAGAGTGTTGGAGACTATTTTGTAAATGACATCGCCGAAGGATAGGTAGGATATCCAGTTTTACGAGGGTATGTTTGGCAGCATTGGCTTTGTTACGAAATAGGAAGCCAAATCTAGATTTAACTTTGGATTGGAGATGCTTAATGTGAAACTGGAAGGAGAGTTTACAATCTAACCAGATACCTAGGTATTTATAGTTGTCCACATACAGTGGGGCAAAAAAGTATTTAGTCAGCCACCAATTGTGCAAGTTCTCCCACTTAAAAAGATGAGAGGCCTGTAATTTTAATCATAGGTACACTTCAACTATGACAGACAAAACGAGAGAAAAAAAATCCAGAAAATCACACTGTAGGATTTTTAATACATTTATTTGCAAATGATGGTGGAAAATAAGTATTTGGTCAATAACAAAAGTTTCTCAATACTTTGTTATATACTCTTTGTTGGCAATGACAGAGGTCAAACGTTTTCTGTAAGTCTTCACAAGGTTTTCACACACTGTTGCTGGTATTTTGGCCCATTCCTCCATGCAGATCTCCTCTAGAGCAGTGATGTTTTGGGGCTGTTAATGGACAACATGGACTTTCAACTCCCTCCAAAGATTTTCTATGGGGTTGAGATCTGGAGACTGGCTAGGCCACTCCAGGACCTTGAAATGCTTCTTACGAAGCCACTCCTTCGTTGCCCGGGCGGTGTGTTTGGGATCATTGTCATGCTGAAAGACCCAGCCACGTTTCATCTTCAATGCCCTTGCTGATGGAAGAAGGTTTTCACTCATAAATCTCACGATACATGGCCCCATTCATTCTTTCCTTTACACGGATCAGTCGTCCTGGTCCCTTTGCAGAAAAACAGCCCCAAAGCATGATGTTTCCACCCCCATGCTTCACAGTAGGTATGGTGTTATTTGGAAGCAACTCAGCATTGTCCTCCAAACACGACAAGTTTTTACCAAAAAGTTATATTTTGGTTTCATCTGACCATATGACATTCTCCCAATCTTCTTCTGGATCATCCAAATGCTCTCTAGCAAACTTCAGACGGGCCTGGACATGTACTGGCTTAAGCAGGGGGACACGTCTGGCACTGCAGGATTTGAGTCCCTGGCGGCGTAGTGTGTTACTGATGGTAGGCTTTGTTACTTTGGTCCCAGCTCTCTGCAGGTAATTCACTAGGTCCCCCCGTGTGGTTCTGGGATTTTTGCTCACCGTTCTTGTGATCATTTTGACCCCACGGGGTGAGATCTTGCGTGGAGCCCCAGATCAAGGGACATTATCAGTGGTCTTGTATGTCTTCCATTTCCTAATAATTGCTCCCACAGTTGATTTCTTCAAACCAAGCTGCTTACCTATTGCAGATTCAGTCTTCCCAGCCTGGTGCAGGTCTACAATTTTGTTTATGGTGTCCTTTGACAGCTCTTTGGTCTTGGCCATAGTGGAGTTTCGAGTGTGACTGTTTGAGGTTGTGGACAGGTGTCTTTTATACTGATAACAAGTTCAAACAGGTGCCATTAATACAGGTAACGAGTGGAGGATAGAGGAGCCTCTTAAAGAAGAAGTTACAGGTCTGTGAGAGCCAGAAATCTTGCTTGTTTGTAGGTGACCAAATACTTATTTGCCCCACTGTATTCTAAATCAGAATCGTCCAGAGTAGTGATGCTAGGTGGGCAGGCATGTGCGGGCAACGATCGGTTGAAGAGCATGAATTTAGTTTTACTAGCGTTTAAGAGCAGTTGGAGGCCACGGAAGGAGTATTGTATGGCATTGAAGCACATTTGGAGGTTTGTTAACACAGTGTCCAAAGAAGGGCCAGATGTATACAGAATGGTGTCGTATGCGTAGAAGTGGATCAAATATTCACCCGCAGCTAGAGTGACATCATTGATCTATACAGAGAAAAGAGTCAGCCCGAGAATTGAACCCTGTGGCACCCCCATAGAGACTGCCAGAGGTCCGGACAACAGGTCCTCCAATTTGACACACTGAACTCTATCAGAGAAGTAGTTGGTGAACCAGGCGATGCAGTCATTAGTGAAACCAAGGCTGTTGAGTCTGCCGATAAGAATGCGGTGATTGACAGAGTCGAAAGCCTTGGCCAGGTCGATGAAGACGGCTGCACAGTACTGTTTTTTTATCGATGGTAGTTATGAAATCGTTTAGGACCTTGAGCGTGGCTGAGGTGCACCCGTGAGCAGCTCGGAAACCGGATTGCATAGCGGAGAAGGTACGGTGGGATTCGAGATGGTCGATGATCGGTTTGTTCAATTGGCTTTCGAAGACTTTAGATTGGCAGGGCAGAATGGATATAGGTCTGTAACAGTTTGGGTCTAGAGTGTCTCCCCCTTCGAAGAGGGGGATGACCGCGGACGCCTTCCAATCTTTAGGAATCTCAGACGATATGAAAGAGAGGTTGAACAGACTAGTAATAGGGGTTGCGACAATGGCGGCGGATAATTTTAGGAAGAGAGGGTCCAGAAAGTCTAGCCCAGCTGATTTGTAGGGATCCACATTTTGCAGCTCTTTCAGGACATCAGCTGTCTTGATTTGGGTGAAGGAGAAGCGGGGGGGGGCTTGGGCCAGCAGCTGCGGGGGGTGCAGAGCTGTTGGCCGGGGTTCGGTAGCCAGGGGGAAAGCGTGGCCAGCCGTAGAGAAATGCTTATTGAAATTGTCGATTATCGTGGATTTATTGGTGGTGACAATGTTTCCTAACCTAAGTGCAGTGGGCAGCTGAGAAGAGGTGCTCTTATTCTCCATGGACTTTACAGTGTCCCAAAACTTTTGGGAGTTAGTGCTGCAGGATGCAAATTTCTGTTTGAAAAAGCTAGACTTTGCTTTTCTAACTGACTGTGCATATTGGTTCCTGACTTCCCTGAAAAGTTACATATCACGGGGACTATTCCGAGGTAGTGCAGTGCGCCACAGGATGTTTTTGTGCTGGTCAAGGGCAGTCAAGTCTGGAGTGAACCAAGGGCTATATCTGTTCTTAGTTCTAAATTTTTTGGAATGGGGCATGGTAATTTAAGATGGAGAGGAAGGCACTTTTGAAGAACAACCAGGCATCTTCTACTGACGGGATTAGGTCAATATCATTCCAGAATACTCGGGCCAGGTTGATTAGAAAGGCCTGCTCGCTGAAGTGTTTTAGGGAGCGTTTGACAGTGATAAGGGGTGGTCGTTTGACCGCGGACCCATAACGAACGCAGGCAATGAGGCAGTGATGGCTGAGATCCTGGATTGAAAACAGCAGAGGTGTATTTAGAGGGAAAGTTGGTCAGGATGATATCTATGAGGGTGCCCATGTTTACAGATTTGGGGTTGTACCTGGTAGGTTCCATGATAATTTGTGTGCGATTGAGGGCATCTAGCTTAGATTGTAGGACGGCCGGGGTGTTAAGAATATCCCAGTTTAGGTCACCTAACAGTACGAACTCTGAAGATAAATGGGGGGTAATCAATTCACATATGGTTTCCAGGGCACAGCTGGGAGCTGAGGGGGGTCCATAATAAGCGGCAACACTGAGAGACATATTTCTGGAGAGATGGATTTTTAAAAGTAGTAGCTCGAATTGTTTGGGCATAGACCTGGATAATAGGACAGAACTCTGCAGGCTAACTCCGCCCCCTTTAGTAGTTCTAATTTGATGGAAAATGTTGTAATTGGGGATGGAAATTTCTGAATTTTTGGTGGCCATCCTAAGCCAGGGTTGGCGGAGTGTGCTAAAGCAGTGAATAAAGCAAACTTAGGGAGGAGGCTTCTGATGTTAGCATGCATGAACCCAGGGCTTTTCCAGTTACAGAAGTCAACAAATGAGAGCGCTTGGGGACACACAGGGCCTGGGTTAACCTCTACATCACCAGAGGAACAGAGGAGGAGTAGGATAAGGGTAAGGCTAAAGGCTATAAGAACTGGTCGTCTAGTGCGTTCGGAACAGAGAGTAAAAGGAGCAGACTTCTGGGCGTGGTAGGATAGATTCAGGGCATAATGCACAGACAAGGGCGTGGTAGGGTGCGAGTACAGTGGAGGTAAACCTAGGCATTGAGTGAGGATGAGAGAGGCTGCATCTCTGGAAGCGCCAGTTAAACTAGGTGCGGTCTCCGCATGTGTGGGGGGTGGGGCAAGGGAGCTAACCGAAGCATGTAGAGCGGGACTAGGGGCTCCGCAGTAAAACAAAAAAATTAGAGCTACCCTAAACAACAGTATACAAGGCATATTGACATTAGAGGGAGGCATAAAGCAATCACAGGTGTTGATTGCGAGGGCTAAGACAACAACGGGTAAACAGCTAAGACAACAACAACAACTGGTAAATGGCGATGAATGAGGACAGAGAGGGTCACTTAGCTACACACAATTCGAGGCTGAAGCCGACAGATAAACAAAATGAAGTACCGTGTTATAATCAACTTTCAAATTAACTCTGAAAAGAGGCAACATTCACAGATTCAAGGAAACTGACTAAAACAGGGAGGAACTACCTGAACCTGATAACTAAGAAAATAATGTTTTGCTACGGTGTGCCATAATTAATATGACTCAGTATTGCTAGTAGCTGTCTTAACAAGGACACAGTAAGGCCGGAGAGGAGAGGGTACCTGTAGAGGTGGTATGCCACGGAGACATACCTGCTAACACTTGGCCAGCAGAATTGACTGTTGTCAGGGTAACGTTGCCCTGCTGCAGGGCCGAGGCTGACATAACAATGCCTTGAGGGCTGAGGGTTCCTGTCAGTGGGCTGGAGGTCTGGGGGTGAAACACACACAAAATTAGCCTAACTGCATTCACATAAATTTGTGTTCATCTTGTATAATGTATACCTATAATGTGTGAATTGTACTATTATGTGCTTATCATTTAATCCCAATTCAATAGCCAAAGTTCCCTCTGGGAAAGATACAAATAATCTATGAAGGGAAAATGTGTGTGTATAACCGGCGTGTGAGTACCTGAATCTGGACAGGGGAACAGGGGCTGTCAGTTTCTCCCCCACTAAGCAGGGTCTCACTGTTCATCTTGGTGCGCAGGCAGGCGATGTAGCGGCTACAGAAGTCCTTACACAAGTCGCTCACTTTCTCCAGCTCCAGGAGGTGGATACGCAACACCTGGATGGCCTTCACCATCTGGGGTCAGAGGTCAAAGGTCAGGTCATTAGCAGGCCATTATTAGGCATGCTGCCAACCCATAACTCTAACCCTGACCCTAGCCAAGGGTTAAGCTTAACCATTACCAATTACTTCATTCAACATCAGTTTGCTGGTCAGTCATGTCTCTTCAGTTCTTCCCAATAAAGAATGTATTTTTATTTTTATAAAACATTTACTATCACACATACAATATTTCAATTGCTTGATGTTAAGAGATGCAATTCAAGAGTGGTTTGTTAAAGGGCACAACAGCCGTGGAACTTCGTTAACATCGAAAACAGACGTGTAAGAGCTGGGTCATGTTCATTAGGTACCAAAAGGAAGAAAACTGACTAAAATAGGAAAGGACCAACTGGACATATCCAATAAGAAACAAGTATTTTTTTTTTCGTTGCAGAACATTTTCAAACGTTTTCAGTTGCATGCCCAAATGAACAGGACCCTGGTAGTGCAGGGTTCCTCACCAGGTTGTCCACGTCTGGGTCGTCACAGAAGAAGACCTTGCCCTCTTTCTTCTGGCTACGGACAAAGTTCTCAATGTCCACATTGAAGCTGGCAGAGCTGACGCAGTCCGAGCTCTGAGTCGACTGCTCACACTTCTCAAAGAGTAGGGCCAGCAGAGGGAACAGGGGGTGCCTACGATGCACAGGCGAGTGCAAAGGATTAACGCTACAGTAGGCGCAGTTAGTGAAAGCACACAAACACACAGTCATGCACCGATGCTCGCACATCCACACAAGTTTACAGTCATAAAGAGGACATGGGAAGGAAAATGGATTGAGAAAAAAAGTGGAGAACAGAGAGAAAGAGCTCTAATGAGGAGGACGGAGTGGAGGAGTACCATGACTCGCCTACCTGTAGATGGCCTGCTTGTCTGTGTCCATGGGTGTCTGGGGCTGCATGGCAGAGGGGCTGCCTGCTCCCCCCTCGCTCAGACTCTGCTCTGGATCCCCCTCCACATCCGCTCCCACGCGCATCTGCACCAAGACCTTTACCAAGGAAAGAGACAAAGACGGTAAAAAGAAGATTGGGATACAATGCAGAGAAAATAGGAGAGTGGAGGAGAAGGGAGGGGATAGGAGAGTGAAATGCAGTAAAGTTAGGTCAGTGGTTGGTGAATGACTTCCCTCAGGGTGGTAGTGGGGTGAGGAGTACACACACACCAGCCCCAGGGAGAGGAGAGAGAAAGAGACTAGTCTGTCTCTTTCCACTCATAACACTGTCTCAATTCAGCAGCTTACAGAGACTGCATTAGCTATTTATCATTCCCATTGAACCCCGATGAATACACTGTCTTAACTTCTACACTCAGTTAGAAGTTAATCATGATCCATTCTAGCCCTTCCCTGTTTCAACAGTTTCTTCCATTTGGTTTCCAGTGAACCCGACCCCTTCCTACAGTGCCTCAGGTCAGACTCATTCCAACTATGACTAATTTTTCACTAGAACTGACATACATTGTTTTTTAAAGTGGTCCTCTGTAGCGCAGTTGTTAGAGCATAGTGCTTACAACAGCTGGATAATGGGGTTGATTAATAGGACCACCCATATGTAAAATTTTTTAAATGTAATCAAGTAATTTTATACTGAACAAAAATATAAAATGCGACAATTTCAAAGATTTCACTGAGTTACAGTTTATATAAGGAAATCAGTCAATTGAAATAAATTCCTGAGGCCCTAATCTATGATTTTCACATGGCTGGGAATAGAGATATGCATCTGTTGGTCACAGATACCTTTAAAAAAAAGGTAGGGGAGTGGATCAGAAAACCAGTCTGTATCTGGTGTGACCATCTCCTTTCATCAGCTGTCCAGTTGTCTGGTCTCAGATGATCCCGCAGGTGAATATGCCGGATGTGGAGGTCCTGGGCTGGCGTGGTTTCATGTGGTCTGCGGTTGTGAGGCCAGTTAGGCGTACTGCCAAAATGACGTTGGAAGCGGCTTATGGTAGAGAAATTATCATTCAATTCTCTGGCAACAGCTCTGGTGGACATTCCTGTAGTCAGCATGTCAATTGTACACTCCCTCAAAACTTGAGACATCCGTGGCATTGTGTTGTGTAACAAAACGGCACATTTAGAGTGGCTTTTTATTGTCCCCAGCACAAGGTGCACCTGTGTAATGATCATGCTGTTGAATGAAATCATACCTTGAACGCAGAACTCAGTGTGTCAGAGTGAGCAATGAGCTGTCGCCCACTCGTAGCTATGATGTGGGCGTGCCCCAAGGGTCAATACTGGGGCCTCTCCTGTTCAGCCTGTACATTAATGATCTGCCTTCTGTCTGTACTGGGTCTGAAGTTCAAATGTATGCAGATGATACAGTGATATATGTGCATGCAAAGAGCAAACAACAAGCTGCACAAGAACTCACTACTGTAATGGTCCAGGTTACAAAGTGGCTCAGTGACTCGTGTTTGCATCTCAATGTGAAAAAAACTGTTTGCATGTTCTTCACAAAGAGGGCAACAGATGCTACTGAGCCAGATGTCTATGTGTCAGGGGAGAAGCTCCAGGTGGTATCCGATTTTAAGTACCTTGGCATCATACTTGATTCCAACCTCTCTTTTAAAAAGCATGTGAAAAAGGTAATTCAAATAACCAAATTCAACCTAGCTAATTTCCGATTTATACGAAATTGTTTGACTACAGAGGTAGCAAAACTGTACTTCAAATCTATGATACTCCCCCACTTAACATACTGCTTGACTAGTTGGGCCCAAGCTTGCTGTACAACATTAAAACCTATTCAGTCTGTCTACAAACAGGCTCTCAAAGTGCTTGATAGGAAGCCCAATAGCCATCATCATTGTCACATCCTAGGAAAAGCATGAGTTCTTGTGCAAATCTTGTGCAATACACCGACGCATGTCTTGTATTCAAGATCCTTAATGGCCTGGCTTCCCCTCCACTCAATATTTTTGTTAAACAGAAAACCCAGACATATGGCAGCAGATCCACAAGGTCTGCCATGAGAGGTGACTGTATAGTTCCCCTAAGGAAAAGCACCGTTAGTAAATCTGCATTCTCTGTGAGAGCTTCCCATGTCTGGAATACACTGCCATCAGACACACATAACTGCACCACATATCACACTTTCACAAAATGCTTGAAGACATGGCTAAAGGTCAATCAGATTTGTGAACATGGTCCCTAGCTGTGTGTTGCCGCTTTCCATGTTGTCTGTTGTCTGTAGCTTGTGAGGTGTGGAAACACTTTGTTACTTTTATGAATTTTGTCTTGCTGCTTTTTGTTTTATGTTGCTCTGTCTGTATGCTACGTCTTGCTTGTCCTATGTTGCTCTGTCTGTATGCTATGTCTTGCTTGTCCTGTGTTGCTATGTCTTGCTTGTTCTATGCTGCTATTGTCTATATTGTAATTGTTTTTAATAACCTGCGCAGGGACTGCGGTTGAAAATTTGCCGGCTGGCTAAAACCGGCACTTTTACTGAAACGTTGATTAATGTGCACTGTCCCTGTAAAAATAAAAAATAAACTCAAACTCAAACTCAATCAGCTTCTTGATATGCCACAACTGTCAGGTGGATGGATTATCTTAGCAAAAGAGAAATGCTCACCAACAGGGCTGTAAACAAATGAGTGCACACAATGAGAGAAATAAGCTTTTTGTGCGTATGGAAAATGTCTGGGATCTTTTATTTCAGCTCATGACACTTTATATTTTTGTTCAGTATAGATAAAAGTGTATGCTAAATAGCATATATTATATTAAAATGACATGCATGATGACAAATTTTGCCTCTCTCCTACTTGCACACTGTAGATGTGTGGCTGTTACAGAAAGGCAATGTGCTAAAAAACACTTGGGTGTATTTTAGAGGATTAATAGACCTTTAAAGTGTGTAATATTCATTTTCACAGCAGCTCATTGTATTGGGAATTCAGGACAGTAACACCCTTCTTCAGGCAGTTATTAATTTACTTGTGGAATTGTGGTCACAAGTTGGGGTATATACAGTTGAAGTCGGAAGTTTACATACACCATAGCCAAATACATTTAAACTCAGTTTTTCACAATTGCTGACATTTAATCCTAGTAAAAATGCCCTGTCTTAGGTCAGTTAGGGTCACCACTTTATTTAAGAATGTGAAATGTCAGAATAATAGTAGAGAGTGATTTATTTCAGCTTTTATTTATTTCATCACATTCCCAGTGGGTCAAAAGTTTACATACACTCAATTAGTATTTGGTAGCATTGCCTTTAAATTGTTTCACTTGGGTCAAACGTGTCGGGTAGCCTTCCACAAGCTTCCCACAATAAGTTGGGTGAATTTTGGCCCATTCCTCCTGACAGAGCTGGTGTAACTGAGTCAGGTTTCTAGGCCTCCTTGCTCGCACACGCTTTTTCCGTTCTGACCACAAATGATCTATAGGATTGAGGTCAGGGCTTTGTAATGCCCACTCCAATACCTTGACTTTGTTGTTATGCTTGGGGTCATTATCCATTTGGAAGACTCATTTACGACCAAGCTTTAACTTCCTGACTGATGTTTTGAGATGTTGCACCCCCGTGCTTCACAGTTGGGATGGTGTTCTTCGGCTTGCAAGCCTCCCCGTTTTTCCGCCAAACATAACGATGGTCATGATGGCCAAACAGTTCTATTTTTGTTTCATCAGACCAGAGGACATTCCTCCAAAAAGTACAATCTTTGTCCCCATGTGCAGTTGCAAACCGTAGTCTGGCTTTTTGGAGCAGCGGCTTCTTTGTTGCCGAGTGGCCTTTCAGGTTGTCGATATAGGACTCATTTTACTGTGAATATAGATACTTTTGTACCCGTTTCATCCAGCATCTTCACAAGGTCCTTTGCTGTTGTTCTGGGATTGATTTGCACTTTTCACACCAAAGTTCGTTCATCTCTAGAAGACAGAACACGTCTCCTGAGCGGTATGACGGCTGTGTGGTCCCATGGTGTTTGTACAGATGAACGTGATACCTTCAGGCATTTGGAAATTGCTCCAATTTTTTTTCTGAGGTCTTGGCTGATTTCTATTGATTTTCCCATGATGTCAAGCAAAGAGGCACTGAGTTTGAAGGTAGGCCTTGAAATACATCCACAGTTGCACCTCCAATTGACTTAAATTATGTCAATTAACCTAACAGAAGCTTCTAATGCCATGACATCATTTTATGGAATTTTCCAAGCTGTTTAAAGGCACAGTCAACTTAGTGTATGTAAACCTCTGACCCACTGGAATTGTGATACAGTGAATTTCAAGTTAAATAATCTGTCTGTAAACAATTGTTGAAAAAATTACTTGTGTCATGCACAAAGTAGATGTCCTAACCGACTTGTCAAAACTATAGTTTGAAATTTGTGGAGTGGTTGAAAAACGAGTTTTAATGACTCCAACCTAATGTGTATGTAAACTTCTGACTTCAACTGTATATCACACAGCTCATTCATTGGAATATGGCCACCCACTTTGTCATATGTTCAAACTTCACTCCTCCTCATCTTCAATCTCTTACCTCATCCACCTCCGGGTACTCATCTAGAGATGCCGAATGGGCTTCCATCATGGTCGCTGCCAATGATGCCAATACTCGGGCATTCCAGTCCAAGACCTGTGCCTACCAGTCCTACAGAGACACATGCATTAGACATGGGGTTTAGATTAGGTTTTTGTTGTTGTCATAGATTAGATATAACCATTGCATGATACATACATAGCCAATGAAGAACGTAGGGTCAGGGCACTATGTCAACACAGGGCCTTGCATTCTGGGGTATGAGGATTCATGTTTTTTGGGGTGTAAATGCTTGGTCACTGTATGCGTGTATCAGAATGGAATGCAGACAGTGCAGTTATCAATTCCCGCGGGCGCAGCGTGGGAGGTATGTTGTACAGTCAGTAGCCCTAACTTCCGGGCACATATTTTGATTAAATAATTCAACGCAGAAATTGTGCATCTACAGTTCGTAATGTTCACCAAGCATCATCCTAAACTGTGACACTAGGCCCATGAATCTCTCCTTAGCAAGCCGTATTCATGTGGAAAAATAAATATGGAATAAATCAAATGTGTTTCTAATAACAAACAAACGTGCATACAATTTCGTGTCAATTTGATTACCGATTTATCCTACCCTCGCTGTCTAAATATCGTATAGCGGCTCAGGCTACATGTATCATATAATATGGGTGCTTTCAAATGTTGAACAAATAAAAAACTGTCAACAGCACACATCCCATCGACGTTGCGGTCATCGATAGGTATCTCTCCTAATAACATTCGAATGTCCAGTAGTCTGTAGATTAGTCAATACACGCCCGGCCTTCTCATTCACCCTTTCCAATGCGCCTTTTCCAAATAAGCGGACATCTTTTTTTCTCTCGTCACAACAGCTTGCCTTCATGTGTGATCAGTCTTTTGGCTCACTGTTCATTCTGCAAAGTGCACATTGGCTCATTCCATTGCGAGCCATTGCATTCGAGCATGTAGCGTCGATTGTTAGATTGATGGGCGACGAAAAAAAGAGGAATTTGAGTGACAGCTTACCTTAGTGCCAATCTTCGTCAAAGTGACAAGGGGCTGCTGCAATCCGGGCCCGCAGTTTTCGTGTGTCGTCACTACGTATAGGCTCGCAGACTATTTTCTCTCATTAATATTCAACATGTGGGAGGAGAAGCAATTCTGAACATGCCTTGTCCCGCCCCTGGAGGCCGATACCCTGCCCCTTATGCTTAAATTATGATGACAAATTATTTATATTACATCAAATGTATACACATTTAAAATGGTATGTAATGGACTAGGCCTACAAACTAGAAAAACATTCAGAATTGAAAAGTTATCCCTAATAATTGACATCATGCGTTTTATATTTCTGATGCAATGACTACTTTATAAACAAAGAAGTGAATGAGACTACCCATACTAAAACATATAATTTATAAAAAATTGTTATTTGTCAGATTTAACAGACAAAAGAGAGTGACAGAGTGAAGATAATTTTGAGGACCAATCATCTAACTTGGAAGAGAAAAAAAGTGACACAGTACAATGTGAAATCTATGCTCCTAAATTAAGATGTACATTCTGGATCTAAAGTGCATCACAGAGGATCAAAGGATAGTAGAACATGTGCCTAGACTGACCTGACTTTTTAAATGTAATTTAAACTTACAACCAAGTCTTAACAAACAAAACAAAGGACTGATACTTATGAACACACAATTGACTCATCAGGGATCTTGAAAATCGGGGAAGTCAGTGAGGTCACCGCCACCATACAACCGCTGTAGTTTGGCCATCTCCTCAGACAGTGCTTTCTCATACATAGGGCCTGCATCAATCAAGCCCCCAGAGGCTCTGATATGAGGAATATCAGGGGTTGGAAGATGGAAAGCCTAAAACATGGTGAGACATGAGGAATCAAAGAGACGGTGTAGAAAATCTACACCCCCTTTCAAAATTGTAAACTTTTTTTGCCTTATAGCCTGAAATGAAAATGGCTTGAAATAGTTTATTATTCCATTGATCGATACATCCTACCCCACAGCTTCCAAGTGAAATAAATATTCAGATTTTTATTAATTTATTTTTATCAATAAATAGCTTGGTTGGATAAGTGTCCACCCCCTTGTAATATCAAGCCTAAATTAGCTCAGGTGTAACCAATCACCTTCAAAATCAAACACCAAGTTAATTGGCCTCCATCTGTGTTCAATTGTAGTGATTAACATGATTTCAGGACACATTCAGCAGTTCCTGTAGGTTCCCTCTGCTGAGTAGTGAATTGCAAAGCAAACACTCAACCATGAGCACGAAGGAGCTTTCAAAAGAACTCTGGGACAAAGTAGTGGAAAGGCACAGATCAAGGGATGGGTATACAAATATTTCAAAGGCCTTTAATATCCCCTGGAGCATGCTCAAGACGATTATTAAGAAGTGGAAGTTGTAAGGCATCAAAGACCCTGCTTAGATTAGGCTGTCCCCAGTGGTGTAAAGTACTTAAGTAAGAATACTTTAAAGTACTACTTAAGTCGTTATTTGGTGTATCTGTACTTTACTAGTTATATTTGACAACTTTAATTTTACTTCACTACATTCCTAAAGAAAATAATGTACTTTTTACTCCATACATTTTCCCTGGCACCTGAAAGTACTCGTTAAAAATGGTGCAATTCATGCACTTATTAAAAGAACTTCCCTGGTCATCCCTACTGCCTCTGATCTGGCTGACTCACTAAACACAAATGCTTCATTTGTAAGTGTTGGAGTGCGCCCCTGGCTATCTGTATATTAAAAAAAACAAGAAGATGGTGCTGTCTGCTTTTCTTAATATAGTGCATTTGAAATCGTTTTACTTTTGATACTTTAGTATATTGTACCAACTATTTACTTTTGATACTGAAGTATACTTAAAACCAAATACTTTTACTCAAGTAGAATTTTACTTGGTGACTTTCACTTTTACTTGTCATTTTTTATTAAGGTATCTTCACTTTTACTCAATAATGACAATTGGGTACTTTTCCATCTATAGCCGTCCCGCCAGACTGGATGACAAAGCAAGTAGGACACTGATCAGACAGCTACCAAAAGTCCATTAGCAACTTTGAAAGAGCTACACGCTTTTACAGCCAAGACTGGTCAAAGTGTGCATGTGACAACTACAGTGCACTTGGAAAGTATTCAACCCCTTGACTTTTTAGACATTTTGTTATGTTACAGCCTTATTCTAAAATGGATTAAATAAATATTTTTCCTCATCAATCTACTCACAATACCCCATAATGACAAAGTGAAACAGGTTTATAGAAATGTTTGCAAATGTATTAAAGATAAAAAACAAATACCTTACCTTATTTACATACGTATTCAGACCCTTTGCAAGAATTGAGCTCAGGTGCATCCTGTTTCTATTGATTATCATTGAGATATTTCTACATATGATTGGAGTCCACCTGTGGTAAATTCAATTGATTGGACATGATTTGGAAAGGCTCACACCTGTGGTCCCACAGTTGACAGTGCATGTCAGAGCAAAAATCAAGCCATGAGGTTGAAGGAATTGTCCGTAGAGCTCTGAGACAGGATTGTGTTGAGGCACAGATCTGGGGAAAGGTATCAAAAATGTCTACAGCATTGAAGGTCCCCAAGAACACGACAGGTAGCCTAGTGGTTAGAGTGTTGGGCCAGTAACCGAAAGATTTCTAGATTGAATCCCCGAGCTGACAAGGTAAAAATCTGTCATTCTGCCCCAAAACAAGGCAGTTAACTGTTCCTAGGCCGTCATTGTAAATAAGAATTTGTTCTTAACTGACTTGCCTAGTTAAATAAAATACAAATATATATTTTTAAATAAATGTGCACATTTATCTAAAATCCTGTTTTTGCTTTGTCATTATGGGGTATTGTGTGTAGGTTGATGAGGGGGGAAAAACGATTTAATCCATTTTAGAATAAGGCTGTAACGTAACAAAATGTGGAAAAAGCGAAGTGGTCTGAATACTTTCCGAATGCCCTGTATGTCCCAAGATCTCCACAAATCTGGCATGTATGGTAGGGTGGCAAGAAGGAAGCCCACCTTGAATCCCATTTGAAGTATGGGGGAATAAACACTTGGGAGACTGTAGCCATGTGGCAAAACGTTTTAGGGTCTGATAAAAACAAAAATTAAACTTTTCGGCCTAATGTAAAGTGTTACATTTGGCACAAACCCAACATGGCACATCCCCAAAGAACACCATCCTTAATTAGAAGCTTGGTGGCAGCATCATATTATGGGGATTTTTCTCATTGTCAGGGACTTATCAGGATAGAAGGGAAAATTTATGGAGCAATGTACAGAAAAGTCCTTGAGGAAAACCTGCTGCACTCTATAAGAAAGATGAAACTGAGATGGGATTTCACCTTTCAGCATGACAATGACTCGAAGCACACATCCAAAGTTACTTCACTTCATTGACAACAGCTCTGCACTGCCCTGCAAGAAATATGAATGCCCTGACTTCTGCTGAGGCCATATCGCCGTAAATGCTGAATGGCCAATGCAGACATCGGATTGACCATGGGTCCAGATGCACAATCCACTTCTCTCTCCAGAATCTGCGAAAGCCAGCAGGGGCGGGAGGAGAATAGTTGGGTCAGGTTAAGGTTTTTGTCTTCTGGTTATCTAGATCTGGCGCCCTCTTGAGGCATTTGTCTTATTTCATCAAACTGTAAACTTAAAGCATCAGACAAGCTCAATGCATATAGTTGATTTTATTAAAACACATAAGGTTTGTCTATATATGGAAAAATACACATTTAAAAATGTCTACCAATTGATTGGTAGAAAGAACAGATGACTTTTGGTCGACCAAGATTTTTTGAGGTCGGGGACAGGCCTACAACAGACTCACAGCTGTAATTTATGCCAAAGGTGCTTCTCCTGGGTATTAACTCAGTGTGCTGGAGACTTATCCAATTATGATATTTTAGTTTTAAGGGGATTTTTTTTGTGTGTGGAAAAAATATATACAGTACCAGTCAAAAGTTTGGACACATCTACTCATGCCAGAGTTTTTCTCTATTTTTTTACTATTTTCTACATTGTAGAATAATAGTGAAGACGTCAACTATAAAATAACACATATGGAATCATGTAGTAAACAAAAAAGTTTTAAACAAATCTAAATATATTTTATATTTGAGATTCTTCATGGTAGCCACCATTTGTCTTGAAGACAGCTTTGCACACTCTTGGCATTCTCTCAACCAGCTTCACGAAGTAGACACCTGGAATGCATTTCAATTAACAGGTGTGCCTTGTTAAAAGTTCATTTGTGGAATTTCTTTCCTTCTTAATTCGTTTGAGCCAATCAGTTGTGTTGTGACATATACAATTAGTTCAAAATGATTTACTATGTAAATTAAAGTAAAAAAAAAAATCAAGGTACATGTTGCTTTTATATTTTTTGTTCAGTGTAGATAGCCAATATCAACAGCAATGTTGCTGCTGCACGATTCTGAATTAAGTGATAATGCCCAAGAAGACGGTATTTGGAGGATATATTGGCATGGGCATTGGAGACAGTAGCCTTGATGATTTGAAAAGACTGGTGTTTCAGCAGGGTGCAATTTTGTTATGCAAAAAATGTTTGGGGCAGCAGTACTTCGCTGGATTTGGTGGAGTTTGACGTTTAAATTGCAATGTGTATTGTTTTTGTGTAGAATGAGCATATATTTCACATTGAAACTGAGAATGTCTTGATGTGTGACATTTTGGTCATTTCTTCGGAGTGAATAGGGTGGAACTAAATTTGTTTTCTAATTTGTTTCCGTTAAGATGGCATTCTGTGCGCACCACAATGGAGGCCGTCCTTCCTACGAATTGGACGTGATTGCTTATTCAAGGTAGTAATGTAAACAAATATAACTGTTTGCAATGTTCTCCGTTTATTACCAAGTACTTCACCATATTTCAGTGTAAATCCGTTTGGCTTGATATCTAGGTTGTTACAGTTGTTAGCCTAGTAGTTTCTTTGGATGGGTCTAATTCTGGAAGCTGATTGGTTAACGTTCCAGAAGTTACCACCGGCTAAAGCTATGACGTTGAAGTTCCTATTTACCATGTTCCAGCTCACTGTCTCATCAGCCTCGCCAAACAATTTATAAACTTGAAATCCACCTAGACACTATCTCCCATTTATTTTAGACTAGCATTTGGGTTTTCAATAGCGGATACTTTTTTTATTAACCGTACTCTCGGTCTCTGACATTTGCAACATTGTTTCAATATTGAAACGTCGTCGTCTCCGGTTTAACATGAATGATACTTTCAATGTATAAACGTTTCAGGCACTGACGGAAGTGAACACTATCCACGAGAGAAGCATATCATGTAAAAGTAATATGGTGGTAAATTCCAAATGCATTTAAATACATTTTATTAAGTATTTACAATGTTTGTAAATTAAGGCTACAAACCAAACATATAAACTCATTGGTCCAATCAAATTTTATTTTCAACATTTAAGACAACACTTCTCATACATTGATAACAATACATTGTCATCAACATTCTTCTACGGTAGTTGTAATATATTACTTATACTCCTTTCAAATATTTCAACATATTCACATACTGCACTTTATCAGTTAAGACTTTGCTCATTAAAAATAATAGAGAGCATCACTGGTTTGAGAGTGAACATTAAAAGAGCACTACTGTGGGGTAACCGGGAAGGGGTAGAGAGGTTGCACGCTATAGGGAAATGACTAGTCATAATCTAAGTCCTCCAACTTGGAGACCCAGCACAAACCAAAGCACTCGAGAATAGTAAGTTAATTTTACACACTCACTCCTAGACATTACACATAAGGAACAGGCTCTGCAAAAGCTGTTTTCCTTGACCACTCGCACTAACACGACAGTGGAATTTCACTAGTATTTGTACATTATCTACATGGATACATAGCTGGTAACAACATACATTAAACTAATATTACACGAGTGAAGATCTTACCCCTCCACTGTGTTATGCTAACATTGTCAGACTTAACAGACTGAAGTCAGTCGTCTCTGCTGCCTTCAGATGTCCTTGTACATCTCATTTCGAATGCAGAACCCAAGATAATGGGAGGGTCATCATAAAGAATGAAATAACAGATAAAAGACCATATGAAAGATTGAAATGGTCTCATATCACCTGGAGGCTGATATTTCCCTTTCATCTGAATTGTCTTTCTACGCTTCTATAAATATGTAACACAGTGCCACACAACACTCAAAATAATCATTCCCGTTCTCTTACAAAGGAAATAAATTAATTTGAGACCCAAATTGAATGAACCTGAAATACCTCTTCACAAACAGTTACAGCATTGGCCAAATATGTCCGTCACAACAAAGCCTGACCTCAGTCTCCAAAACAAAACACCTACAAATGGCTTTTCAACACAAATATAGCACTCTATATTAAACAGTGCTTTTTTGGCATACGAAAAAATACAATTAAAAACAACTAAAATATACATACAAAACGTGAAGATATGAATGCGTTGAAAATAACAGACTTGTTCGGAACAAGTACAAAAACATTCCTGACATCACCGTATGATTCTTCTAACCATCGAAAAACAAATGATTTGTAGTACATTGGTACTCATTATCTTGGCCTACGCTGCAAATGTAACTAGAAATCGTCACTCATTTATAAATCATTTAGAAAACAGGAAATCTGCTCTTCAATTTCCCTCAAACCGTTCAACAATATATTTTGGGCTAAGCCAATTTGATAGACAATATATTAGTGTGTACATTCGTACAGTACTTCTGTAATGTTTCAAACACACCCAAACATTTCTTTGGGTCTTTCATTTGAATATCCAATCTGAAACACAACACTCAATATGTGGAACGTATAAAGGACAGTATAAAGATGACTGATTAGCTTCATTTTCATTCTCAGCATACTAACATTAACAACAGTTCTTTCCTTCACCAACACATTTTCCCAGTGTCTCACCAAACCTTTGAGGGTATATCTCAAAGTATCGCTCTCTTCATATTCACGTACCTGCTTTTGTACCTTTGTCTCAAACCGACAAATAAATAACTTGAAACGCTTGAATTAAAGAAACACAAGCAATGACATAATAGCCGTATAGCGGTTTGTTAATAAACATGAACACAGTGTCAAAAGTTATATGGGAGGTTACAGTCTGTTGTCAGAGGGATGGCACAACAACAGTGTGGTCATCTGGGTGGTGTTCATTAGGCCACACAACGGAAGGTGTTTTGCAACGGAAAATGAAAATTTACATTTCTTATTGGACAAGGTAGTATTGCCCGGTTCAGTCTTCTTGCTTCCACTTGTTAACTAATGAACACGGACCAGGTGTTAATGCCACAGGGTGGGCTCTTTAAGACATACAGTGCATAAGCAATGATCATATGTGTTGTTCCAACATTTCTCTACATACAGTATATCATGTCTCAAAGGTTCATTGCGTTATAAGACGGCCTTTGAGATTTTAGATTAGCTGAGGAATGTTTCATAATTTTGTTCAACCAAATAATAGTGGAATCACGATATCATACATACACCATAATGATATAAATCATAAAGAGGAAAAAAATACATCACTTAAGACCCTTTTGCAGAAAATTAATTCACACAGTCACACACAAGTGTGGGGCTGGGCTGTTGGGGAATGTCACTAGAGCTTGGTGAGACTTCGAGCAGGGGTAACGGGGGAGTGTACAGTATGGGTGTTAGGCTGGGTTAGGCTGAGCAGGGCTGGGTTGAACTGGGATGGACTAGGGCTCCTCGAAAAGCTGCAGGTCCAGTCGTACGACAATCTCTCCTGTGGGCACCTCGTGGAGCAGCAGCCTCTTGGTGATAGGCCCTTTGGAGCCCTGGTCCTTCTTAATGTCTGCCAGACGGATCTCTGTCCTGCCTAGGAAATCTACACACAAACAGACAGACAGAGGGATGTTGAGTATACAGGTAAAGAGGGTTCAATATAAGATTGTGTCACACCCTATACTGGGATAGAATATATTGCATGACGGCACACTGAATCAAAAAGGCCTCTAGTCAGTAAAAGGCTGTTTGTGTGTGTGTATGAGCTTGCGTGTTCGCATAGTCTCACCGTAGCCTTTTTAAACAGAGTGTTATTCTGGTGTGTGTGTGTGGGTGTGTGTGTGTCCGTAGTCTTACCGTCAGGAGAGAATTGGTCCCTCTCAAACACGGTGACACACAGCACGTCCTGCTCCAGGTCCTTGATGAAGAACTGACAGTTGGAGTTCCACTTGGGGTTGAGAGTGTCCTGCAGGGTCTTGGTGATGTGGCACTGGGAACCCATCGTCACCTCGCAGTACGGGTTGCTCTTACCTGAGAAGAGATCACAACTTAGGGTTGGGAAATTCCGTTCACTTTCCCCAAATACCCTGGTTTGAAAGAAATCCCGGTTGAAGAATTCCAAGTTGGAGGATTCCCTCTATGCTTATTCCCTCCTGATTCCTAAATTCTCAAACGGGGATTTCTGGAACAAACTTTGTCAAGTTACCAGAATTTTACAACCGAATAACAGATTGGCAGTTGTATAGACATTTAGAATAACAATATGAGTATTCCCCCACAAAATAGTATTTTAAATCTTCCACATACTTGTGCTCGATTAAGCTGGCCTGGTGAAATAGAACCAATGGAATAATCCCAAAAGGGCAAACCCCACCCATCTGGCACTGCAGGCAGGCTCAAAATACTATTTGACCCCTGCATGTACTCTTAACACTATCATTCTTCTCCTGTGTACTGTTGGGATCAGCTAGACTTTGATCATTGAGGTAGTAAATGAATGATAGTACATGAAAGAGACTATGTTAGAAGTTAATGGTTCTCTGAAGAAAGACAGGAGGCTTTGGAATGTGTTTGAAGGAGAGGAGAGCGATGTGTTGATATAGGGAAGACAAATGGATATCTGTGGATCAATAGGTGAGGGGTGATATCAGTTCCCCTTAAGGGAGTAATCAGGGTTAGTATCTGGTTACCTTCTTTCCTGTGGAGCCATAAACTGTGAGGAGGAGGAGTGTCTTAAGTAGGATGAATATAAACTGATGTCTGAAATGTTTTGCTGTCTGATTTCAGCTGTACAGAACCTTTGAGAATGATTCAACTTGTTTAAAGCTTCTAGTGTCCGTGAGTTATTTACTCTGACAAATAAGAAACTAACAGTACTAAACAGCAATCGACACATGTATTAAAGGGTGGTGTGTGTCACTCTCTCGTGTCAGAGACACAGAGATCAGTGTTGAGATCAACTTAAGTTCTGGGTGTGGCAGGGGATCATCTCTAGGGACTTACCGTGGGAGCGGCAGGGTTTGAGCTCGATGCCCTCCACAATGTTTACCATCAGCCGGCCGATGCCCGTGGCCCTCTGTGAGCGAACTGCATCGAGACAGACACAAACGTAAATAGTCAGAGGCAGACCTAAACGTAAATAGTCAGAGGCAGACCTAAACGTAATGGTCAGAGGCAGACCTAAACGTAATGGTCAGAGGCAGACCTAAACGTAAATAGTCAGAGGCAGACCTAAACGTAATGGTCAGAGGCAGACCTAAACGTAATGGTCAGAGGCAGACCTAAACGTAAATAGTCAGAGGCAGACCTAAACGTAAATAGTCAGAGGCAGACCTAAACGTAATGGTCAGAGGCAGACCTAAACGTAATGGTCAGAGGCAGACCTAAACGTAATGGTCAGAGGCAGACCTAAACGTAATGGTCAGAGGCAGACCTAAACGTAATGGTCAGAGGCAGACCTAAACGTAATGGTCAGAGGCAGACCTAAACGTAATGGTCAGAGGCAGACCTAAACGTAAATAGTCAGAGGCAGACCTAAACGTAAATAGTCAGAGGCAGACCTAAACGTAAATAGTCAGAGGCAGACCTAAACGTAATGGTCAGAGGCAGACCTAAATGTAATGGTCAGAGGCAGACCTAAACGTAATGGTCAGAGGCAGACCTAAACGTAATGGTCAGAGGCAGACCTAAACGTAATGGTCAGAGGCAGACCTAAACGTAATGGTCAGAGGCAGACCTAAACGTAATGGTCAGAGGCAGACCTAAACGTAATGGTCAGAGGCAGACCTAAACGTAATGGTCAGAGGCAGACCTAAACGTAATGGTCAGAGGCAGACCTAAACGTAATGGTCAGAGGCAGACCTAAACGTAATGGTCAGAGGCAAACACACAGAAAAGTCAGAGGAGACTAAGCCAGCATGAAAACACTCAGTTGTCATGAGAGATAGTTTGGTAACACTTTACATGAAGTTGCTCTTATACCTGTGTACTAACACTGTACAGACATTAGAAACCAAATCATTGTTAGCCAGTTCCTTGCTTCTTAGTGAAATTAAGCCATTTTTGTTAAGTGGAATAGTCACTATTCCTCATGTATAACACAGAAATCACTCAACTCCACAATTCCTACACTACTATGTATTTTAATCAAAATGTTACTTGCATAAATACAAGGTTACAACGATAAGGGGGTAACTTCAAGTAATAATACCAAGGTACTTAAAGAAGACACTCATATAAAGTGTTACCAACAGTGCTTTTGAGACCCTGGTCCGGGAGGGTAGGTGACAAAGCTGTCCCTCCCAGACACAGTGGACCTATAGAGGAGCAGAGAGAGACTATTATACCCAGGTAGGCCTTCTCCCTCTTCTTCTTCTCTGTCTCGATGAAGAGCTCCGAAGCTGCCTTGATCTTCTGCACCCAAGCAGTCCTGCATGAGTCATCACAACAAGGTCAAAAGAAAGCCTTGGCTATGTGTGCGTAAGAGAGAGAGAGAGAGAGAGAGAGAGAGAGAGAGAGAGTGTGTGTGTGTGTGTGTGTGTGTGTGTGTGTGTGTGTGTGTGTGTGTGTGTGTGTGTGTGTGTGTGTGTGTGTGTGTGTGTGTGTGTGTGTGTGTGTGTGACTGCATGCATACGTCTGTGTGTGTACCTCTCGTTGATGCTCTCTGCCCGTATGGTGTAGACCCTGTCGATGTGGGAGATGTGGAAGATGGGCTCGTCTCCCGAGGGATCTGTTGGCAGCTTCACCAACACCTCATTCAGGAAGATGGGCTGTATAGTGGGGGTCAAAGGTCCAAGGTCACAACAAGGTCAGAACTCCTGGGGTGCATCGCAATAATATCTCATCTCGTTCCTGAATTGTGCACTCGTTTACTATATCCCACAAATCTAAAAGCATAAGATTGGTGCAGGTTTGGGGTAGAGGGAATATCCACAATATTTCTTATACAGGTCATTTCCTTTCAAATCAGTGAAGAGAAGTGAACAAATGTACAGGAAGGAGAGATAATTCGGGATGTAGCCCTGGTCTTGAACATGCCACACTACTGTACGTGGGGATTTGTCCAAGACCAAGGCTACATCCCAATTATCTCTCCTTCCTCCCAAAGTGGTCCTATGGGCCCTGGTCAAAAGTACTGTATTCTCTATAGCAGTGGTTCTCAAGTGATTTTGCCTTGGAACCCAAATTGAAGCAGGTTCTCTCAGTCGCGACCCAATAATCCATCGCCAAAATGAGTTGCGAAAATACAATGTGGAAAATATTTCTTTAAAATTATTTTATTAAATTTTTTGTCATTTTAGCCCCAATTTCATGATATCCAATTACGATCTTGTCTCATCGCTGCAACTCCCCAACAGGCTCGGGAGAGGCGACGTTCGAGTCATGCGCTTTATTGATAGTAAATATAGCAATTACATGGCAACGGAACAACCTAACGAAGATCCGTTTCAGATGGAAACGTAGTCAATAAAGCGGTGAATTGGGAGCTTTAACGGTGTGCAGGCCTTCTTGTTCTATACTAGTATTCTTTATTAGCCCAGCGCCTATGTTTTTAAGGATGTGCGTACGACCACAAACTTTTCTATAAAGGGAACAACATTAATACAATCTTGCCCAAATTCTTGATGAAGAATGTTAATAAACTCACTGGCTTGAGACCACAAAACCATCCAAAATAGTGTTGCTAATAATTCTATATTGAAAATACTGTGATTGAAGAAACATTTTTATATTTAATCTCTGAACAATTTAAATTAATTATAATTTCTACACACTTCCTACCTACCTGGTGTGAGTTGTTTAATTTCAGACTTGACTACATATACACTGCTCAAAAAAATAAAGGGAACACTTAAACAACACAATGTTACTCCAAGTCAATCACACCTCTGAAATCAAACTGTCCACTTAGGAAGCAACACTGATTGACAATACATTTCACATGCTGTTGTGCAAATGGAATAGACAACAGGTGGAAATTATAGGCAATTAGCAAGACACCCCCAATAAAGGAGTGGTTCTGCAGGTGATAACCACAGACCACTTCTCAGTTCCTATGCTTCCTGGCTGATGTTTTGGTCACTTTTGAATGCTGGCGGTGCTTTCACTCTAGTGGTAGTATGCGACGGAGTCTACAACCCACACAAGTGGCTCAGGTAGTGCAGCTCATCCAGGATGGCACATCAATGTGAGCTGTGGCAAGAAGGTTTGCTGTGTCTGTCAGCGTAGTGTCCAGAGCATGGAGGCGCTACCAGGAGACAGGCCAGTACATCAGGAGACGTGGAGGAGGCCGTAGGAGGGCAACAACCCAGCAGCAGGACCGCTACCTCCGCCTTTGTGCAAGGAGGAGCACTGCCAGAGCCCTGCAAAATTACCTCCAGCAGGCCACAAATGTGCATGTCTGCTCAAACGGTCAGAAACAGACTCCATGAGGGTGGTATGAGGGCCCGACGTCCACAGGTGGGGGTTGTGCTTACAGCCCAACACCGTGCAGAGAACACCAAGATTGGCAAATTCGCCACTGGTGCCCTGTGCTCTTCACAGATGAAAGCAGGTTCACACTGAGCACATGTGACAGACGTGACAGTCTGGAGACGCCGTGGAGAACGTTCTGCTGCCTGCAACATCCTCCAGCATGACCGGTTCAGCGGTGGGTCAGTCATGGTGTGGGGTGGCATTTCTTTGGGGGGCCGCACAGCCCTCCATGTGCTCGCCAGAGGTAGCCTGACTGCCATTAGGTACCGAGATGAGATCCTCAGACCCCTTGTGAGACCATATGCTGGTGCGGTTGGCACTGGGTTCCTCCTAATGCAAGACAATGCTAGACCTCATGTGGCTGGAGTGTGTCAGCAGTTCCTGCAAGAAGAAGGCATTGATGCTATGGACTGGCCCGCCCGTTCCCCAGACCTTAATCCAATTGAGCACATCTGGGACATCATGTCTCGCTCCATCCACCAACACCACGTTGCACCACAGACTGTCCAGGAGTTGGCGGATGCTTTAGTCCAGGTCTGGGAGGAGATCCCTAAGGAGACCATCCGCCACCTCATCAGGAGCATGCCCAGGCGTTGTAGGGAAGTCATACAGGCACGTGGAGGCCACACACACTACAGAGCCTCATTTTGACTTGTTTTAAGGACATTACATCAAAGTTGGATCAGCCTGTAGTGTGGTTTTCCACTTTAATTTTGAGTGTGACTCCAAATCCAGACCTCCATGGGTTGATAAATTTGATTTCCATTGATAATTGTTGTGTGATTTTGTTGTCAGCACATTCAACTATGTAAATAAAAAAGTATTTAATAAGAATATTTCATTTATTCAGATCTAGGATGTGTTATTTTAGTGTTCCCTTTATTTTTTTAAGCAGTGTATATATATTTTTTTTTTATACGTTCATTTTTTTTACTCAGACACCCATGACCCACTCAAAACCTCACACTATCCAAATTTGGGTCATGACCCACAAGTTGAGAATTGCTTCCCTATAGGGTGCAATTTGGAATGCGGACAATGTGTACTTTGGCGAGAGGAGAGTACTTACGGTCTTGTACATGCGGTACTGCAGGTGGGACTTGGCACTGAACACCTTGTCGCAACCCGAGAAGCCCAGGGGCTTGATGATCTGAGTCAGCAGGAGGAAGTCGTTGAATAGGAAGCCATACAGCTCCTTGTTGCTCTTGGCCTTGTAGAGTTTGCCGCTGTGCAGGAACTTGCGCGGGCCCAGGCAGTTGGTCACCGAGTTGAACACGAGTTGCTTAAAGAAAGTCGTTAAAGAAAAAGGGCAGAGTGAGTGAGTTGGGAGTGAGTCTGTTCACGGTGTGGAATTGTGCCAATTGTGTGTAATTTTGTGGAATCAAGTACATGTTCCTGTGCTTTTCATTGTGTTTTATTTCACCTTTATTTTACCAGGCAAGTCAGTTAAAAAAATAATCTTATTTTACAATGATTTGTGTTCTGTGTGTTTGTGTGTGTCTGTGTCTGTGTCTATTACCTCAGACAGCCCCTCACACTGGACGTGGGCCTGGATCCACTCTAGCCGGTCAGAGTTCTCCTTCTCCCTGACGCCCTCGTTGACCTGGGAACACAGCTCCTCAGCCTTCTCCAGAGCCTGCTTCAGATGGCTATGGTCCGGGTGAGCCTCCGGAGTATTCTCTAGGATCTGCGCCGCATCACACATAGTTACAGACAGCCAATTCCAGTGTGTGTGTATGTATCAGTTAAATATTTTATTTATTTTCTTTAACCCTTATTTTTACCAGGTAGGTTTACTGAGGATACATTCTCATTTACAGCAACAACCTGGGGAATAGTTACAAGGGAGAGGGGGGATGAATGAGCCAATTGGAAGCTGGGTATGATTAGGTGGCCATAACAGTATGAGGGCCAGATTGGGAATTTAGCCAGGACACCGGGATTAACATGAGATTACGATAAATGCCATGGGATCTTTAGTGACCACAGAGAGTCAGGACAGGCATTTAACATCCAAAAAGACAGCACCCTACACAGGGCAATGTCCCCAATCACCGCCCTGGGGCATTGGAATATATATTTTTTTAGACCAGAGGAAAGAGTGCCTCCTACTGGCCCTCCAACACCATTTCCAGCAGCATCTGGTCTAACATCCAGGGACCGACCAGGACCAACCCTGTTTAGCTTCAGGGGCTGTGGTCAGGCTTCTCGATCACATACAGTTTATTTGGATGGTGAGAAGAGTGTGTGTGAGAGAATGTGTGTGTACATACATTTTTGATGATGAGGGGGTAGCGCGTCACCCTTTGCATGGGTTTGAGGAGGAAGCTGGAGAGGGGCATTCCCTTACAACCTGGATCCATGGCCAGTCTCTGTAGGGGAGAGGAAATATTATCACTATCAGATATCAGCATAGAACCTAATAACACTCATATACAGTGGGGCAAAAAAGTATTTAGTCAGCCACCAATTGTGCAAGTTCTCCCACTTAAAAATATGAGAGAGGCTTGTAATTTTCATCATAGGTACACTTCAACTATGACAGACAAAATTACAAAAAAAATCCAGAAAATCACATTGTAGGATCTTTTATTTGCAAATTATGGTGGAAAATAAGTATTTGGTCACCTACAAACAAGCAAGATTTCTGGCTCTCACAGACCTGTAGCTTCTTCTTTATAAGAGGCTCCTCTGTCCTCCACTCGTTACCTGTATTAATGATACCTGTTTGAACTTGTTATCAGTATAAAAGACACCTGTCCACAACTTTAAACAGTCACACTCCAAACTCCACTATGGCCAAAACCAAAGAGCTGTCAAAGGACACCAGAAACAAAATTGTTGACTGCACCAGGCTGGGAAGACTGAATCTGCAATAATCTCAATAATAATCTCCTCCGTGGGGTCAAAATGATCACAAGAACGGTGAGCAAAAATCCCAGAACCACACGGGGGGACTTAGTGAATGAGTAGTAACAAAGCCTACCATCAGTAACACACTACGCCGCCAGGGACTCAAATCCTGCAGTGCCAGACGTGTCCCCCTGCTTAAGCCAGTACATGTCCAGGCCCGTCTGAAGTTTGCTAGAGAGCATTTGGATGATCCAGAAGAAGATTAGGAGAATGTCATATGGTCAGATGAAACCAAAATATAACTTTTTGGTAAAAACTCAACTCGTCGTGTTTGGAGGACAAAGAATGCTGAGTTTCATCCAAAGAACACCATACCTACTGTGAAGCATGGGGGTGGAAACATCATGCTTTGGGGCTGTTTTTCTGCAAAGGGACCAGGACAACTGATCCGTGTAAAGGAAAGAATGAATGGGGCCATGTATCGTGAGATTTTGAGTGAAAACCTCCTTCCATCAGCAAGGGCATTGAAGATGAAACGTGGCTGGGTCTTTCAGCATGACAATGATCCCAAAAACACCGCCCGGGCAACGAAGGAGTGGCTTCGTAAGAAGCATTTCAAGGTCCTGGAGTGGCCTAGCCAGTCTCCAGATCTCAACCCCATAGAAAATCTTTGGAGGGAGTTGAAAGTCCGTGCTTCCCAGCAACAGCCCCAAAACATCACTGCTATTAGAGGAGATCTGCATGGAGGAATGGGCCAAAATACCAGCAACAGTGTGTGAAAACCTTGTGAAGACTTACATAAAACATTTGACTTCTGTCATTGCCAACAAAGGGTATATAACAAAGTATTGAGATAAACTTTTGTTATTGACCAAATATTTATTTTCCAACATAATTTGCAAATAAATTAATAAAAAATCCTACAATGTGATTTTCTGGATTTTTTATGTATGTATGTATGTATGTATGTATGTATGTATGTATTCTTATTAAATACTTTTTTCTTTACATAGTTGAATGTGCTGACAACAAAATCACACAAACATTATCAATGGAAATCAAATGTATCAACCCATGGAGGTCTGGATTTGGAGTCACACTCAAAATTAAAGTGGAAAACCACACTACAGGCTGATCCAACTTTGATGTAATGTCCTTAAAACAAGTCAAAATGAGGCTCAGTAGTGTGGCTTCCACGTGCCTGTTTGACCTCCCTACAACGCCTGGGCATGCTCCTGATGAGGTGGCGGATGGTCTCCTGAGGGATCTCCTCCCAGACCTGGACTAAAGCATCCGCCAACTCCTGGACAGTCTGTGGCGCAACGTGGTGTTGGTGGATGGAGCGAGACATGATGTCCCAGATGTGCTCGATTGGATTCAGGTCTGGGGAACGGGCGGGCCAGTCCATAGCATCAATGCCTTCCTCTTGCAGGAACTGCTGACACACTCCAGCCACATGAGGTCTAGCATTGTCTTGCATTAGGAGGAACCCAGTGCCAACCGCACCAGCATATGGTCTCACAAGGGGTCTGAGGATCTCATCTCGGTACTTAATGGCAGTCAGGCTACCTCTGGCGAGCACATGGAGGGCTGTGCGGCCCCCCAAAGAAATGCCACCCCACACCATGACTGACCCACCGCCAAACCGGTCATGCTGGAGGATGTTGCAGGCAGCAGAACGTTCTCCACGGCGTCTCCAGACTGTCACATCTGTCACTTGTGCTCAGTGTGAACCTGCTTTCATCTGTGAAGAGCACATGGCGCCAGTGGCAAATTTGCCAATCTTGGTGCTCTCTGGCAAATGCCAAACGTCCTGCATGGTGTTGGGCTGTAAGCACAACCCCCACCTGTGGATGTCGGGCCCTCATACCACCCTCATGGAGTCTGTTTCTGACCGTTTGAGCAGACACATGCACATTTGTGGCCTGCTGGAGGTCATTTTGCAGGGCTCTGGCAGTGCTCCTCCTGCTCCTCCTTGCACAAAGGCGGAGGTAGCGGTCCTGCTGCTGGGTTGTTTCCCTCCTACGGCCTCCTCCACGTCTCCTGATGTACTGGCCTGTCTCCTGGTAGCGCCTCCATGCTCTGGACACTACGCTGACAGACACAGCAAACCTTCTTGCCACAGCTCGCATTGATGTGCCATCCTGGATGAGCTGCACTACCTGAGCCACTTGTGTGGGTTGTAGACTCCGTCTCATGCTACCACTAGAGTGAAAGCACCGCCAGCTTTCAAAAGTGACCAAAACATCAGCCAGGAAGCAAAGGAACTGAGAAGTGGTCTGTGGTTATCACCTGCAGAACCACTCCTTTATTGGGGGTGTCTTGCTAATTGCCTATAATCTCCACCTGTTGTCTATTCCATTTGCACAACAGCATGTGAAATGTATTGTCAATCTGTGTTGCTTCCTAAGTGGACAGTTTGATTTCACAGAAGTGTGATTGACTTGGAGTTACATTGTGTTGTTTAAGTGTTGCCTTTATTTTTTTGAGCAGTGTATATATACATATACATATATACATATATATATATATATACATATATATATATACATATATATATATATATATATATATATATATATATATATATATATATATATATATATATATATATACATATACATATATATATATATACATATATATACATATATATATATATATATGTATATATATATGTATATCCTACATACATATATATATATATATGTATATATATATGTATATATATATATATATGTATATCCTACATACATATATATATGAATCACATTGGATCAGTCCCAGCCTAGTATACTGTATACTGACGCTAGTATCTCAGTCTAGTCTTGCTGTGTCAGACATCACACGAAGAAACCAAGTACGGCTGAGATCAAGGCTATTCACAGCCAACCAAACAAGGTGCATGAACAAACTGAATGAGCACGAGACATTCAGACACTCGAGGCCAATAAGAGTTCAATACAAAATAGTCAAACATAGGGCTCTGGTCAAAAGTTGTGCACTATATAGGGAATATGATGCCATTTGGGATAGTGACGCATGCAACACGTTCTTTGCGGCCTTTCTCCATTACCTTGACAAAGTCCTTGAACTCGGGCACCTCGTCGGTCTTCTGCTGGATGAGCGTGGCCCCGTTGAGCTGGCAGCTGCAGAAGCGGATGTAGGGCTGCATGTGGGGCAGCTGGGCTGTCAGAATGTCTCCAATCATCTTCACCGGCATCCGCTCGCCCGACATCTTCTTCCTAACCCTCAGAGCTCTGGTGATGGGGGACCGGAGGAAGGGGGCAGAAGAGAATGGGACGATTGAGTCTGGTTATAGTTTTAACCATGTTCTGAAGCTGTACCGTGTTTGTTTACAAGAATAAATGGCAATGTCATTACTTTAAAATGTGTACAATATACCAATCCCAGATTGCCCCTTTAAGCCATGAGTCATGAAGACCCACAATGTTTTTTAAAATTTTTAAATCAGCTGCTATCCACCATACAGCCAGTTAAACTATAGTTATGACAACAGGACCAGAGGTGGCTAGGGGGCGTACTTGAGCAGCTTGATGTTACACATGATGAGCTCCTTCCAGTTGACAAAGATCATGGCCACCTCTTTCTCTGTCAGAAGCTCCGACTCCAGCAGAGGCTTCTGAAAGACCTGGCGAGGAAGCGTTGACGTAATGTTAACACAAACGTTCCGGAAACATTTGCATGTAATGCAGATATGGCAGAGAGTGTATGCTTGGACTGCATGTGTGATCATGTTACCATGGAGTGAATGTATGCATGTAGTGTGGCTACCTCGGTGACGAGCTGCAGGTCATTGACATAGTTCTCCTCGGTGACGATGAGCTCGTGCGTGTAGCCCTGTCTCTTCCTCTCAACGGGTGTCAGCATGTCCAGCAGGTGCAGGTCAGCGCACCCTGTGGAACAGGACAACAGCTTCGATCAGCTCCCCTCTGTCACTCAAATACTAAACAGCCAATCAGAACACAATCTCAGTGTCCCATCTCTCAAACAAACTTCCACAGAAAGCCAATGGCTGGCACTTTGGACTTTCCGTCTTGAAAGTTCAAGGCACGTAGACACTTGACACCTGAACAAGTCATTGAAATAAACAAAATGTATAAAGAAATATATTTAGAAGGTGTAGGGTAAAAAGGTCTTCTCCTAAAAAGCCAGCCTAACATCATACATAAAAAAAAGGAATGCATAATTCTTTAGACCCTTGTAATTTTTCCAGAGTGGTCTACAAAAGGAATAAATAAAAAGTCTTAAAGCAAACATGCTTTGGACAAAAATGGTGGTAGGTCTCAAGTAAACAAACCCTTTGGTTTTTATATCAGTAAATAAAAACACAAGTCCACTGTTGCCATTGAGCTTTTTAATCATTACACACGTCATTTTCTATATTAAAGACGGCATGACACTTTTTATTAAAGCTGACTTGTTTGTATACATTTTTCAATTTATACATTCATTTCTGAGAAAATGCTTCAGGAATCCAAGTGCAACGATTACATTTTGGATTTGTTGTTGATTCCATAACAGACCAGAAGCAATTCAGTTTATAGTCATAGAGTATTGAATATACTGTATGAGTAGTCAGAATTTTTGTTGTGCTTCTCAAACCCGAGTCAGTAACGGAGTACAAACCTCCTTGAAACTGATGGGTCTCAAAAGACACATTGGAAAGTCCAACAAACCAATCATAAAGCAGCAAACACCAATACTGTCACATAGTGGAACCAATAGGAACCAAACGGTTATATAAAAAAAGGCGGCATACAGGAATTCCATCTTTGTGTTTTAGAAGAACAATAAAATTACAATACTGTTGTGTGACAAATGCAAACAAGATTGATATGGTACCAGTACAATACTACTGTGTGTGTGTATATTGCTTTGAATGGATGATGCCATGCTTTTTCTTTTGTTTGAGAATAATAGGTTAAGGCCATAGCTATATAGCCCTAGAACTTGGTCTCCCACTAACATTGACTACAAAAAAAATACCATAGTCTTAGTTTTTCTTAGTTTTCATATGTAAACATTGTTAAAAAGGTATTATCAGGAGGGTATTATTTTCATATGTAGTATGTTCATATTCAGCTGAATCACAGTTCTTTTCAATGGGATTTTCTTGACAAAATAACAGAGTAAAAGGTCAAACTAAATGGACATGTTGCTTCAGATTTTTTACAAATGGCAACTGCATAAACTGGTAAAAAAAAATAACTTCAGGAGGGAAGGGGAAAACATGACAATACTACATAACCATATATATTTAAAACACTATGCATTATAATTGCATTAATTTATAAAAAATAGACTGTCGTGGTATAGTGACTGGGGACATAGACTTCAATTGACATACATCTAGGAGAAAACATGTAAACAAACTGAGGAAACTCATGAATACAAAACAACCCATCTACTCTGTGACTAATACATAGTTCTGAGGAGACAAGAATTTACTTACTTTGTGTGTCCATTCAAATCACACAATTCCAAGTCTGTGCATACTGTGTGTGTGTGTGTACCTTCCCCTCTCCATTTGTGGCGGCTGTGCAATATTTGGTTTGCATCGATCATAACCTCGTTTCACAAAATGCTACAGCACAAAGTAAACACCCCAGCACCTCCAAACAACACGATTCATCCAAAGAATGTTTGGTATGAATATAAAAACACAGCTATATGTGAGTGGATAAATGGAGAGGTTCAGTCCCACCCATAGGTTTGACAGACAGCTTCTCTGTCCACTGTATGAGCTGGCTTTGGGGCAGGGGTGGTCTGGATGTACACTATAGTAAATGTAATAATCTCTCCCTCCATCCTATAACGTGACCTTTGAACCCCTAGACTAGTCCATTAGACAGGTTGCTCATGATGAACCAATCCCAGGCCCAGTCGGACAGCCAACCATCCACCCAATCCCCTAACCCTCCGGTTTGTTCAGATCTGTAAGATGTAAGCAATGTGGTTACACCTATCCCGTTTCCTTCAGATCTGCAAACTGAAGGGGTACGGGGAAGGGGCTTGGGGTAGTCTTTCGGGCCAGGCCCTGGTTGTTTTGGCAGCCCGTCTGATGCGGTGTGTCATGAATAGTGGGTCTTTCTGTGGAGCTGTGGGTCGGATGGGGGAGGGGTTAGTAAGGGAGGGGAGGGAGAAGCTTAACGTCAAATGGAAGCCATTTGACTCATTAGTAAAAAATCAAATAAAACTGTCCGAACAAATCCGTAGTGCTGTGATGGAAAAAAAGCAGAATGACTAAATCTACAAAAAAATCTAAGTTCACAGAAAGCCACAAAAGGACCCACTATCCAGTCTCCCATTTCATATGATCACTTCAAGTAGTTTTTTTTTTTTTTTTTTTATTTCCTAAAAAAAACATTGAAATGTTTTAATTAATAATAAATGTTTAATTTGTTTAAGTAAATTGTAAAAAAAAAAGAAGAAAAAAAGCGGTGAAGGATAAGGAAGCTGCTTGGCAATTTTGGCGAGTGCGTCTAACAGTTCGAATATAAGGAGGTAACGGCCTGCTCTCTGCAGCTTGACTCTTCTAGCCCACAAGGCCAGGTGGTAATCATGTGGCAGTCACATGATCGGGGTGGCTGCATCTCCCATCATCCCGCGGGGGCAGTGTTTAGGGGATAGTGGGTCTCTTTGAGGACTTTCAAGGCTGAGTGGGAATGGGCAACATATGAGTCCTAGAAAGAGGAGGAGAACACAGCACATAAGCAAAAAACGCAAACCAAAAAAGGAAACAAACCAACAAGACAACAACAAAAGAAAGAAAAATATGCAAATACACGAGCGTGCAGAACTAAATGGACGTCGGTGGCGGACGAGTTCACGAGACGACACACAGCGTGCAGCATAACAGATGAGGTGAAGTCTAACCATGGTATGCATGAGGGATGTGGAGGAGAGGGGGCGACTACAGGACATTGAGGGAGATGTTAGTGAGGAGGGACTGTACAAACACACACACACACACACACACCTCTATTCAACCGAGGATGATACATGATCTGAAAGGTCTTCAAAGAGGGGGCCCATAGGTATCAGTATGATCAGATGCCTACAGTTTGTACCCTTGTTAAACACTGTCTCATTTGATTAGATTCCAGAGGTTTCCGAGGGTTTTAGTTGAAATGAATTGGGTATCGAAAAGAGTGAGAGGATACAAGAAGGTCACGTCTATACAAAGCAGGAGTCCACATCAGTGTGTGTGTGTGTGGAAGAGAGAGGAAGGAATGTAATCACAGTACTCGTTATGACCCATGTTGGTGTGTGAGTATGTGACTGTGTGTGAGTGTGTGTGAGCGAGAGAGAGAGAAGGGTGCAGTATGTACTCAAACTGCTGGGTGTGACTGTGAGAGGAAGACTTTAGTAGTAGTGTGTGCACTCACATTGTTGGCTGGGGTCTGTGTCGGTGGTCAGTTTGACGTAGTTGGAGGGGAAGAGGCCCACGGAACCGTTCAGCTCGCCTTTCCACCAATCAGGGTCCTCCCTGCTCAGCACGTTGATGATCTGGCCCTTCCCAAAGGGCAGCTCGTCATCATTCTGCGCCATGTAGTCGTACATGCCAATCACCTGACACACTGCTGGAGAAACACACACATACAAGTGAAGGGTCAGTCAGACGGCCATACAATAAATAGACTTAGGCCCAGTCCACAAAAAAAAGGGACTAAAGGCAGTGTTTGATCAAATCTGTGATGCATTGTGGGTAAATTGTTACCGACTGATTGATCTAATAAATATTCATAATCAATGATGCAAACAAGGCGATTTGTAGATCAAACCAGTCGACAATGTCGAACAAAGCCCAAAACTCTTGTTTAGGATCTGAGAGGATTGGACGGGTATTATATAGGCTACTATGGAGAAAAGTCTACATATAGCTTATCAGAGGGCAAGGTCGCGTTACTACCAAATGAATTATACCTATCCAATCCCCTCAGATCTACACAGGAGACTAGGGGTGTAGGGGCTAGGACTTACTCCTGGACAGGACCTTAAAAAAAGGTACTAACAGGCCTTCTTCACAACACAGTCCTTTGTTACTAATAATGACAATGTTATTGTAAAGAAAGTTACTATAACAGAAAATAATGTAATTACAAGGATGTTATTATTTCAACAGAAAATAATGTTATTATAAAGAATGTTATTGTAAAGAATGTTCCTATAACATGAAAGAATATTATGACAGGAAATAATGGTATTATCAAGGACGCTAATATAACATGAAAGTACAGAGAATGTCTGTACAAACACAGTGTTAGTACCAGTCATATGTTGAGTCAAGGAGGGGCCCCAAGGCCCCGGCGGGCCCCCGTCAGGTCCCTGCTCCTGGCCCCTACCTGCACTGGGCATTGGCAGCTTGGGGGGTGTGGGTTCTGTGGGCGTGGTCTTACTGGTGCTGGGGCTCAGGAGCTTCACGTAGTTGGCCGGGAACCAGCCAATCTGCCGCTTCTTTCCCCGGGCCTGGACCAATGAGAGGACTTGTGAGTATGGAGAGGCCACAGGGGCAGAGCAAGATCATTTTAACAGTAAGAAACATAGTCCCTTTCACTAGTGTTTAAAGCAAATTAATGGATGACAATGAATCTACATTACTGTATTGTAATTTCTACATCACTGTCTATGTATAAATTACCATATCACCTTGTATATTACTATTATATTATATATTAAGCACATTTTTGTCACATCTATGTCTACATATGAACACAACTTAGCATTTAAAACATCTGCTATGACATTTCAAGTAAGTGTTGTGTGGGGTTCGTTTGTGGTGAGTAGTGTTGAGATGGTCCTCCAACCTGCAGCTCCCCTTCCCACCAGCCCCCCGGGTTCTTCTTCCTGATGAGGATGAGCTGGCCGGGCGCCAGGGTGAGCTGCTCGGCCCCCGTGGCCGTGTATGGGGCGATGACCTGGGCTATCTCGGGCTTCTTCCCCAGGCTTCCCGTCTTCCCTGCGGGTCCCAGTCCCTAGAGGGAAGACCGAGAGCTCTGGTTTTACTGGAAGCACAGAGGTGTGTTATACAAGGCATGCAGTTCGTGAAACGTTAGCTAATGTTGGCCAACTAGCATACTCTATTTGTTTTATGTTCAACGTGAATATTCGCTCATGTTAGGAGAGCAATGGAACGCGTAAAGTATATTTTTCTATGTGTATGTATTAACATGTGGCAAAATAATTTATTGTCCTACTGTTGTTTATGTCTGAAACCTAAAAAGGAAAACTCAAATATTTGTATTTATTTTTAAAGGAGAGAGCTTTGGTTTTACTGGGAGAGCTGATCAGACAGGACTGCATCGCAGAGTTTATGAATCGCCACACAACGACTTGAGTGTTTCCTAGAAGTTACCTCAGAGTCCTTGGGTTTGACGTAGTTGGAAGGGAATACCCCCGTCTTGCCCGAGACCACGCCCGTCCACCAGTCGCCCTCCTTCTTGGTGACCACGATGACGTCGCCCTGCTGGAAGGTCAGGTCGCCCTGCTCGTTGCTCTCGTAGGTGTACATGGCTATGTATTCTGGGAAACACAACATGTCTGAGCTACAGGGTCTGTTCATACACTTTTTTTTTACACAGGATTTAATCTAAATGGGTAGAGTAACTGGAACATGCTGTGTTCCATGATAAACTCTGGTGTAAGTGTTCCGTTTTGTATGTATGGTGTGGAACATAGTCTGAGAGAAAGAGTATTTTAAAGCCGAGATCCGCGATAGGTGAAACGGTGCCACTGGTTGCCCCAGGCGTATTTGTTATTGTTTTTGTTTTGCTTATCAAAAAGGACATGAGCATCCAGCGTCATGTTAAAAAAAATAATCGTAGTACATACTCTGCTGTTCTATCGCATGTGCAATGATGTCAGAGAAAAAAACAACAGTGCTCATTGTTTGAAGTAATTTATTTGTTTTTGTAATATTGCAAATGGACGTGGCAGTTTCACCGCAAGGGATTCCAACTATATACTGGGCTCTGTGTGTGTCTAGGTCCATCACCCACCTTCTCCTGGGTCCATGGTCTTGGTAGGAGACGGGGTGGGTCTCTTCATGGTGGGCGGGCTGTCGGACGAGCCAGACTCAATGCTGCACCAGAGAGAGGGCAAACATTCACTCAGAGAGCCAAGCCGGTGGCTAATATAACAATACACTCTAGATGGAGAGGGACTAAAGCCATGCACAACAGAGAACTTGGCCATTGAAGTTTCAATAAAAAAAAGCATGATGTCACATCATTCCATGGCAGCCATGTTGCTCCCTCCTAGACATAATCAAGTTGGGATTTACTTGGAAGTTGGCTGAAGTCTGTAGTCCAGGGCTGCCCAACCCTCTTCCTGGAGATCTACCGTCTTGTAGTCCAACCCTAATTTAACATACCTGATTCTACTTACTAGTTGCACAACAAGACCTTAACTAGCAGAATCTGGTATGCTAGTTTAGAGGTGGACTGAAAACCTACAGGACGCTAGATGTCGAGGAAGATTGTTGAGCAGCCCTGCTGCAGTTATCCTGCTCAACAGGTCACCCTCGCAAAAGCATCTCTCCTAGTTGATAAGGGTCCAATTAAAACACATGACTAGAAATAATTGTTTGGGTTAATAATAATACTCCAATAACAGTTATATAAAAATATATTATTGATAAATGTGACTATGGGGGAGGGACAGTTTCATCCTCATACTCCTCACCTCATGGACTTGCGTACGGGGCCCGAGATGAGCTTGACGTAGGACTTGGGGAACCAGCCCCGCTGGCCCTGCACCTCGCCGAACCACCACATGTCCTGCTGCTCCAGCACTGTGATCACGTCGCTCTTGTTGAAGTTGAGGTGGTTGTCCTTCTTGGCCCGCCACGGGTACAGAGCCTGAGCCTGCAAACCCTCCACCTTCTCCCCCTGAGAGGGAAAGAAAGGAGAGAAAGAAATGGGGAGTGGGAGAGGAAGAGAAATAGGAAGAGAAGAAATGTATTATAGAATCTCTATGTGCTGTTTATAAGTCCTGCTCTTCATTCATCTGACAGTGCCACCGCACTGCTTCAGGTAGTCAATATCATCCTCCTGCTAGGACCTAGATGACATGTTCCTGTGCTCCTCGGTGTGGTCTAAACTGAGTGTTACAATCAAATGTATTATTATTACTATTATAAGACTGATATGTGTACTTTGTATTTAATGTGCATTTTTGTATGTTGCAGGGCTCATTTGTAAAAGAGACCTGGGTCTCATTGTGACTCCCTGTTTAAATAGAAATAAATAAAATAAATAAATATATATTCTAAAAACTACTGTACCTGTCCCAGGACGGGAGATGGAGAGGAGCCAGTGAGAGTGGCGGGGGTGAAGGCAGAGCGCTGGCGCAGCTGGCCCCCGGGCCCGGCACTGGGCACAGAGAGAGACGGCTGGGTGGGCCAAGCGTCCCAGCCCTCCCCAGTCTCAGTCTTCTCCACAGAGCTGGTGGACGGCCATCTGAGTAGAGAGGAACACACAGTTTACCAACTCAAACTCTGATTTCTCTTCAATTAATAACTTGGTGTATGTAAGACTATGACTGAAAAACACTTGGATTGTATTATATTGCATTATATTGTATTGAGTGCTGTGTGAGAGGAAGGGTTGGAGCTGTCACTCACGTGGTGCTGAAATCTGCCCAGTTACTTGATGCCGAGGAGGAGGAAGAGGCGGGACCAGGGCCAGGGCAGGGGCCGGGGGCAGGGGGAGCGGTCGCCGGGGGAGGGGTTGCCATTGGCTGGCTGGGTGGCGTGGGTGTGTTTGAGGCGGCGGTGGGTGTGAGCCGTGAGGCCAGTTTGGGCGCGGCGCCCGTGGTGGCGGCACTGGCCCGCAGGCTCATGGGAACCTCGGATTCTGGGATCTTCTCAGCGTAGTTGGCAGGGAACCAGCCTGTCTTCCCCTTCAGCTCGCCGCCCAGCCAGCCTGGCTCACCTGTCTGGGACTCGTCCACCTGGGGGTTGAAGTTCAAAGATCAGTTCACAATCATAGCACTACAGAGCCATCGAAGACTATAGAAATATTCTCATTCAAGTCATGCTGTGATGAGTGGACCGGGTGGGCAATAGAGTGTATCTTCTAGTAACTATATTTCTATGCCAAGAACAACCCACAACCCCAGTCCTCAGGGATCACACTATCCGTTGGACCTTTTCCTTTAACCAGCTACAGGCTCATAGCTGACAGCAGGGTTAGGATCAATTCTATTTCAAATTAGGAACATGTACTGAAAAGCTTTGCTGAAAAGCAATGAGGAAATTCCTGAATTGAGTGAGTTGAAATGGATCCAAACTCTGAGGCGAGTAGTCTGGACCAAGATACTGTTGAGCCAATACAGGATTAGATTGATAAATCGTGGGAAAAATAAATTAAGAGCGGTTACAATAAATCCTGTGGACTGTGGTTGCCCAGCCATGTGTGGTTACTCCTTATTTAAAACATACGACAGAGTGGTTGGACCACTTTTGGAATGGATGTTCGCGATTCACAAGACAAGTCGAATATCACCTCTTCCTTTCCAAGCATGCGGATGGTCATGAAGATAAGCTGAGAGGATAAAAATGACAGTGGATGGCTTTGGGACTGCTTTGTTGAAGGAGTACTCGGTGAAATAGGTTTAAATGTGTCTGTATAAACGTCTCACTCTCTGCAGCTTACAAGATGCTTTATCCAGTATACAACGTAGTGGCACGCTTGTATAGATGTATGATCAGATGCCCTTTGAGAACAAGTGTGTATCCTCCGAGTATACTGACCATATAATGGATATACAACCACAAACATGCAACCAACAGTTCAATTCTTTAAGTGCTTATGGAGAGTTGACAGCAGATGAGATGGATAAATGAGAGCAGGTTTTGGGATCACAGGTGAGCAGCTGATTGGACAGTGGACCTGCACTTACCCACTCCCCTTTCACCTTCAGGTAGAGTGAGCAAAGTTGGGAGAGAGTCAGGAGGTAAAAGTTAATACTCGCACGCACGCGCACACACACACACACACACACACCTTCCTTCATATAGACTAATCACTTCACATAAAACATCCATAACATACACACAAATGGTGCTTGGCAGGAGTGATTGACAGCTTGCCTCTCACCATGACAATGTCTCCAGGGGTGATGGTGATCTCATCGTGACTGCGGGCATCAAAGGGGTACAGCGCCCGGTAGAAGACCACCTTGACCTTGTCCTGGTTGAACCCAGTCACCGGGATCTTGTCTGCAGGGAGGAGACGAGGAAGGGGGAGAGGAACACAGGACATGGTCACATCTTTCTCTCACACACGGAACCAGGTACATCCAAACGTTCTTAGAACGTCTACAGAGGTCTAGGACCTCTGAGATTTGAAGATGTTTGGAATGGATGTCATTCGGAAACACTGAAATACTCGTGACTACTTAAAAACTGCATCAAACTTGACACAAAATCTTAAATTGTGTGAATTGAATCTACATGCATGTTCTAATCATTTATTCAGATACCTTACGGTGCCGGTACACATATTTGTGGTATGATTTAATTGTCCCAGTTCGATATTGCTGGTCAGTCCAGAAATCGGCGTTTTGTGTAAATGTTCTACTGTATGCATGCTCTTTCAAGGCTTCTTTGTAATACATTTTATTTTTGAGACGTACCGCCCGTGGGCCATTGGCTCTGATTCATGAGTTTCCCTGGTTCAGGCTGCTGCATGAAGAGCTGGTTGAGTTTGTCCTGCATGTCCTTCTTAGTGTGCCCCTCCTCACTCACGCGCTTCATCCAGGGCTGGGGGGGCGGGGTGGGGGCCTCCACCGTGCCCTCATCTTGCCACGCCAAGCCCTCGTCAGTGGCAGACAACCTGGAGAGAGGAAATGGGTGTGCCAGAGGTAAACTCTGTAAACAGACTGGATCACAGTAATGGGGCTGCATCCGTGTAACCCATGCAGATTGAGAGGACATAGGAGCAGCTCGCTCACACATATGGTGTCCACACACAATCACACACACCTTCCGTCTGTGAGCTCGGCGGACTTGGCCCTCTCCTGGGCGATGGCGTGGATGTTGATTTCTCCCTCCAGGTGATCCTTCTGCTTCTGCCTCTGCTGCTTGCTGTGGATCTCTCGGAGCTCCTGCAAGGCAGCGTGGGATAGAGGAGGACCGGTGAGGGGAAGTGTGGGCGGGATCGCCGGGACTCAACACAACACTCACGTCACAATGAGGCGTCAGCCATTTTGTGCCCTGTAAGCGCCATTATTATTCCAGCCGGGCTCAGTTACCTGATGGAAAGTCTGTGTTTAGTCTACTGCTTCCCTCCATTCAATCTCATCTCTGTGTTTCTCCAATTAATTATGGGCTACTACTGAAATGTAGGTTTGGTTGGATTTTTGGGGCGGACACACTTGCACAAAACATGGCCACCGCCACAGTGCATTCATTGGACAGCTTTTGTAGTCTGGCGAGCGCTGCACATGAACCACTGAGGGAGGGTTAAACGAGCCCTGGGTACTATGGAAACACAGACACCACTGGAACTGGAAGACTGTAGTGTTTCAGCGCTCCGGGGTGAAGTTTCCCTTAGGTACAGATCTAGGATCAGCTTAATCTCCCCCAATCCTAATCTTAACCTAGTAGGGTTTAAACTGACCTAAGATCACCGTCTAGTGGCAACTTCGCTCTGCTCCAGTTTGAGCACCAAATGGAAACACTACTGGTTAAAGCCAAGTGGTACCAACCAATCACAGAGATCATTCATGGTTCTGGGAGAAATCTGAGCCAAACTATGATTCTCAAAAGCACAGACTGATATGGAGTTCGGTCAAAAGAGTTTAATGGGAAATTCACAAGGATCATAGCTAGACGTAATTCAAACCCACCCTCTCTAAAGGGTTAAGAAAGTCTTAATATACAGTCTGAGCAGGGAATTAAGTTCTGAGGACTTGATTTTCCTGAAGGAATAACTATCAATATCAATTCATCTTAGATTAGATGAAAATCCTATTTAAATTCTATCTTCATTGAGCAGAGGAATAATCTAATGTCCATATCTGATACGAGGAATAGATATTTGACATATATTCAGATCACACATTAAGGCCAAACGAGCTTGAGAACTTTTGGTCCTGACTGCTACTATGGCCCATTTGGACAAAGTGACTGCTGGGTAATGTAGTCCGGTGTTAAGAGAGCACACTGCACACACACCACAGCCCTCAGTTAACCAGACTCATAGGTTAAGATTGTGATGACCCATGCATTGTGAAACACCATGCAACCAAGGGCTTCACCCTCATATGTTAAGTTGGCGTGTCATCAACACATGGGGCTGGAGAGAGTGAGGTACGTTCAAGAAAGCTAGATTTGTTTCGTCCTCTGTTAAAATGGTGAGACGCACGGCTGACTGAGAACCTGTGAAGATTTCTTTAAATAGTCTCACACTAACAACTTGAGGATCATTTTCATATTGCCTCAATCTATTGATAAATGACATTACTCTGTTCATTACCTTGTTCTATATTTCTTTACTGTACCAAGTCTTCAATTAGCCTAGGTCTATATGGATTTGATCTCCCAAAATAGTAGACCCTACACCTCAATTCACTATTTAATAAATACATCCCTAACGCTAGTGGCCACTCACTCAGTAGAAGGACTGTACAGCCGCAAAGCGTCGGTCGAGTGTGCTGTTTTTAATCTTGTCCTCCTGCCATGTAATTAATCAAAGGCACTTCATTTCTTTCCAATAAGACAGGAGTCTTTTGGGAAGTGTTTTTGTGCATTCTACAGATGTTTTCCAACGTAACAAAAGTCGGTCTTAAAGTTTTTGGGGATACCAAAGAGGTAAAATGTTGTCCTCTCACCGTAACCAAAACTACAAAGCCTGACAACTCAAAGCTCAAGGAGCTGAAAAATATACAATTGTAATTGATTCGATTTAATAAAATGAAATAGCCAAACAGCCAGGTTCATGCACATGGTGGCTAACAACATTGACCGGAGCGGTTTCCCAGTATGCTACCGAGTGTGACCCAGTTGACTTTGGTCTTGGCAATGCATACTAAATAGTATGCTAGTATTTTATTGAGCCCTAGTCTAGAGGGTTTAGGAGGCAATGAGAGATATACACCAGCACCTCCCAGAGGACAGATGGAGGGAAGCGGCTGTTTTTATTAACTCCCTGCAGGGCTACCGAGGCTCAAGCTAAAGACGCTCAAGAGGAAGGGCAGCATGGCTTGCTTTTACCAGCCCCTCAAAGGAAGCAGAGGAGTGGTAAAGGGGTTGGGGTGGTGGAGCGCAGGGAGAAGGGCGTGGTGGAAGAGGGGGAGGCAGTAGGGACACCTGCAGGTAGACGTCTATACGCTGCAAACAGGCCAGGGCGGTCGACAGACAGTCCAGCAGCGTCTGGTTAACCGAGCCCCCCTCGGACTGAAAAGAGACACATAGGGACCCCAAGGTCAAGGGTCAGATAGAACAGCAGCAGTGCCACCGAGGTCAACAACAAGGTCGTGTTCATTAGGCACCAAACAGAAAGAAACAGACTGAAAAAGGGAGGGACTACCTGCCCAATAAGAAAAGCACATTTGTGTTTCCCATTGCGTTGTGCTTAATGAACACGACCCAGGTACACATCCAGATCAGACTCAACCCCTAACCCTGACCTGGCGCCTTGAGTTGAACAGCCCCATGTGGCTGTGTCCGACGTCAAACCATAGCAACCCACATACAGTTTAACCATATATTGATTCCCCAGGTTGAGCCCCTGGGATGTTGTGGGGAAGAGGGCCACACTGTCCGGAAGCAGCACAGCCTACCACTAATATACCCATCACACTACTGAGCCCAGTGGAGCCGACCCGTGCAGAACCGTACTGCACTAGGCCTGGTTACGCATCCATCATAGTTGCTGGAACCGTGCTTTGACAGGACAATGTAAAATTGAGCCAGTCTAGTACAGTTCCGGTTGGCCCTGTAGTGTGACATGGGTCTAACTTTCTTCCTTCTTTAGCATTGGGTTTCAAATCTAATTAGTAACAGCAGCAGCAGCACACGGAGTTATTCTGATTGGTTATTATTCTCCAGAGGGATGCACTACCATAGAGTGTCCTGCGGGGGGCAGCAGTACTGGTGAGTGGACAACCTGTCGCCCCCTCTGCTCCTCCAGCAGCAGCTCCAGACGGAGGCCCTCTATCCGGGCAGTGTGGCCCTGATAGAATGCAGCCAGAGACTGGACGGAGAGATGAGGGCAGAGGTCAGAGGGCACGGGAAAAAAGGTCAGCCAAACAGACCAGACGGGGGTGGCATGGTGGATGGCGGGCGGGGCGACAGAGTGAGCAACAGTCAGAAACAGTGAGAGAACAACAGTGTAAACCCTCACGTTTTCCCCTAGATAACATACCTAGGATCAACTCCCCTTCCCCCAATCCAAAACTGACACAAGATCAGTGTCTTCAGGCAATTTCCCCCTACTCCAATACAGTGCACTCCGCATGTAGTGATCACCTTCACACATGGCAATTGGATCACTATAACATTTCTAGGACCTCATTCACTATAAGCGGAATGAACTGTACTGTATATCTGAAATTCTGGGCCCCTGATGTGGTATGTGGAGCAATTAAAAAGGTTTTGGTTGAAAAGAAAGGACTAAAGTATTGAGATCACATTGAAATGAAAAAGGGGGATCATCAGACACACAAATCATCAAGCCCTCTGATCGTCTTGGCGCCCCAACACACAAAGACAACACGAAGAGATGCAAAGGCATCGTTAGGCAGAAAGAAAGTACTGGAAGTCAGTGTTTTAAATGGTACACTGTCAACTGTTAAACTGAGCATATGGGGCAAATCCTAACTTCCTTTTATTAAGTCAGATTTTCATTTAGTCTCTTATTGAAATCAATGCATGGTGAAAATTCGACTTGTGGTAGTTAGGATTCACCCCTATGAGAAGAACTGTAAATCCGTTGTTGGTCACTTGTCTGTGCTCTGTGGGATATGTCTATCCACTGGGAACAGGAGATAGGGACAGGGCACTCCAACCCTGTTCCTGGAGAGCTACCGTCCCGTAGGTTTTAACTCCAACCCTAATCTAGAGCACCAGATTCTAATAATTAGCTGGTTGATAAGCTGAATCAGGCTAGTCACAACTGGGGTTAGAGTGAAAACCTACAGGAGGATAGTTCTCCAGGAACAGGGTTGGAGAGCCCAGGGCCGGGGTTCCCGATAGCGATGGAACTTAAGCTTCCAAGGGTTTTAACAAGGCATTGTTCCTATAACGGCCTAAGATGTCACATGCATTTCCCAAAACACCACGTAGAGAATGTTCATAAGTGTGTCGTTGGTACTGATATCACCACCTATATGGCTGCAAATATTGAGGCGGTTTATTCTAATGCCAACCCAATAATAATGCATTAATCACATATTTGGTACATCAATGCGCACATGTTGTTACACGGTATGAAATATATTGAGACACAAATTAGACAGTAGCATTGCAAAACAGAACTCGTTGATTGAACATGAAATTGATTTCAACAGCATATGATTGAACTACAGGCTATCTTCTTTTAATGCAGTCATCTCGGTGTTCATTCAAAGCATTTTTTTCCCTTCACTTGTTTGTAACAATTGCAAAAACGTCAACTTCCCTCTGAAGTTAGCTGCGGCCACAGAGACAGATCAACATCTTGATTCCATGTGTACTGGAGATATTGTGTGTATAAAGTGACGCAGAAGGGTCAAAATGACACACTGTGCTGTTCTACGAGTGGTCTGGGGCAGTCGGTAAATAACGAGCGTTTTCAAGTGAAACTTTACTAACAGCGGTTTTGAGAAACAGCTCAGAGATTTAACGATGCTCCTACGGAGGTTCTAACGATGAACTTAGCCTTAAAGAAACAGGCCCTCGTCTTGAACCTAGTAAGATGAGTCCGTTAGGGAGTAGTAGTACCGTGAGCTGGGTGTTGAAGGCGTCTATCTCCAGCAGCTTGGAGCGGGTCTCTCTCTCCACGGTGTCTAGCTGTTCTCTCAGCTGCTGCCGACTAGACTCCTTGATCTCCACCGCCTTCTGCAGCGACGACAGGGAGTCTCCTGGACAAGGACGAGGTTGTATTTATTAGTGCCCAGCGTAGCAATATTTTTTTGCAGCAGAAAACTAAAACAAGCATTTCCTATTGGAGCTAAGTGAATATGACCCAGAGAGCAAGCGCCAGTTATTATAAAACGAGTGGTTCGAGCCCTGAATGCTGACTGGCTGGAAGCCGTGGTATAACAGACCGTTCTAATTACGTTGGTAACCAGTTTATAATAGCAATAAGGCACCTAAGGGGTTTGTGGTATGTGGCCTATATACCACGGCGAATGGCTGTATCCAGGCACTCCACGCTGCGTTGTGCTTACGGACTTAGCTGTGGTATATTGGTCATATACCACACCTCCTCCGAACTTCTAGCTTAAGTATAGTGTGGCAGTCAGTCTTTCCCTTAGTTTTGTTTGCAGGTGGGGTACAAAGGCCCCCAGGCAACAGATTGTCAATTAAAACTAATAGGACAGATTATTTTATAAGGCGCTAGGTGGGGGGAACTTCCACACCTGTATTACAGCAGGGGAAACACTGTAGTACAAGTTATAAGTCAGTCCAATGTGGCCTACCCATGTACAGTATGATAGCATAGCTAGGACTAACTAGCAATCAAGCTAAAGCTAACTACTCATTTATGGCAAGTACATGGGGGAAATATTGCATGGACTTAGCAGAGAATTCACAAGCCATCTATAATAGCAAAGCATATAGTACACAGTCTGAGTCCCAAATGGCACCCTATTCCCTAAAGATGTGCGGAGTTGAGGTAATGAAGCAGTACTTACTGTGCAGGCTGTTCTGTTGAACCTGTTTGAGTTGTTCGTTTAGACACTGTTTGTCAGGGATCAGCCTGCCGAGCCACTGCTGAGAGTCCTGGGGACGACACACAAAGCAACAGCAAGTCTTAGGTAAACTGCATCTGTGAATGTTTAAACGTTAAAAGGAATTTGGGATCCTTAACGCTAAGAAAAATCCCTAACTGAAAAACAAAATGTTTTTTAAATTAAAATCTCAGTGCAGTTATCACAAAACGTACTATTTTGTGTGTTATAGCCAATAGGCTATGAAGGCCTGGGAAAGTTGTGTCATTCAAATAAAGCCAGAGAGGAAGAGGCAAACTTTAGGCTACTTTGGTGAATTTGCAAGGAAAGACATTACGAGATGCAGATGACCAAAACATATGAGCAGGTTTCTGCCTGCACCACCTCTCCCTCTCTCTACCTCGTGCTGGGCTGCCTGCTCTGTCTTTGCAAATGATGCAAGTGTGTGTTCAGTCTTCGGTCTGTTGCATTTCGAATATCCTAGCCTATTCATGGCACCGAATTCGCCGGGATACAGATGGCTTCATAATATGAAATTACAGTAGGCTACCGGTAGCCTTTATCGATTATCCTTTTCAGACATAATGGAATGTGGCCCCTTGAAATCACCTCGGCTACGGCATGTCTGTCTGTCTGTCTGTGTAGGCTACACTACGGATTTTTAAGCGCTAAACCTTCTCTGGAGATATTAACAGGTATTTTAGTCGTGTGTAAATGAAGGCTTCTGAAGCAGGACTAACGTCCATCACAAGGCAACCAGAACTGTTGATCTGCAGCTCAAGATGATTTGATTAACCTATCCTAAAGAAGTGACCTACCAAGACATTTAGTAGAAATTAAACATCTGGCTACCATACCATAAACAAAACAACACAGCAGCACATCAATCAATCAGCAACGTTTATTGTTGCTAGGGGGGAAAAAATGCTGAACATTTTATGCCGAAGCAGAATTTGGTATTTTTTTAAATGTATTGTCCGCTATCAACATGTTACTGTAGCTGTGTTCTGTTTGTAAAGGGTTGTGGTAGATATAACTTCATTGCCCAGCCCTAGCGGTCATACATGAGTAACAGGACCATTATTCTGCATTGTAAACTGACGTGGAATCTTTTTTGTTATTGTTTTTTTAACCAAAAACCGATAAAAGAATGGTTGTTTAAACGTCAAGTAAAATTGTCAATTTGTCACACCCCAAATCTGTATAGGGTTTGGGTGGAAGATGCACCTGAGGCATCACTGTGTGTGTGTGTGTGTGTGTGTGTGTGTCAGGGTTTCCATTAGGAAAATGTGGGGCCGGACATTTGACTGGCAGCATTTTAATTTAACGGACATTTGGGAAATTTACCAGAACCATATGCATTGGGTGTGTAACATTATTAGGGCAACTGCCTACGGTGCTCAATATGACAGAAATCACATTTAGATTATGGTAATTCATATTAACAGAACATGCAACGGCGTGCATCATTTTTACAGACAAAGTCCAACGCGAACTTAGAATAACTGCCACATTTACTTTTCCTGAGCCAACAAGACAAGAAACGAACAGCAAATCACTAGCCTTGGCAATTCCAATATCCCCCATAGTAGAAAGGTTTACCTCTTCTATTGGTCAGCTTGTCATTCTGTGTGAGAAAGAAAAAGCCTATTCCAAAACAGACTCTGGGACAGTTGTGGGGATGATATATCCCAAATTCATACCATCAGTAGGCCTAAATCAAATCAAATTTTATTTGTCACATACACATGGTTAGCAGATCTTAATGCGAGTGTAGCGAAATGCTTGCCTAGCTACATATACAGTGCTTTCAGAAAGTATTCAAACCCCTTGACCTTTCAACATGTTACGTTACAGCCGTATTCTAAAATTGATTTTAAAAGTTTCCATTTTTGCCACTTTATTACATATAAAAAAATACAAATACCACATTTACATGAGTATTCAGACCCTTCACTCAGTACTTTGTTGAAGCACCTTTGGCAGCGATTACAGCATTGAGTCATCTTGGGTATGACGCTACAAGCTTGGCACACCTGTATTTGGGGAGTTTCTCCCATTCTTCTCTGCAGATCCTCTCAAGCTCTGTCAGGTTGGATGGGGAGCGTCGCTGCTATTTTCAGGTCTCTCCAGAGATGTTCGACAGGGTTCAACTCCTGGCTCTGGTTGGGCAACTCAAGGACATTCAAGGACTTGTACCCGAAACCACTCCTGCATGGTCTTGGCTGTGTGCTTAGGGTCGTTCAGAAGGTGAACCTTTGCTCCAGTCTGACATCCTGAGCGCTCTGGAGCAGGTTTTCATCAAGGATCTCTTTGTACTTTGCTCCGTTCATCATTCCCTCGATCCTGACTAGTCTCCCAGTCCCTGCCGCTGAAAAACATCCCCACAGCATGGCGCTGGCAACACCATGCTTCACCCTATGAATGGTGCCAGGTTTCATCCAGATGTGATGCTTGGCATTCAGGCCAAAGAGTTCAATTTTGGTTTCATAAGGCCAGAGAATCTTGTGCTGCAGAGATAGTTGTCCTTCTGGAAGCTTCTCCGATCTTCACTGAGTGACCATTGGGTTCTTGGTCACCTCCCTGACCAAGGCCCTTCTCCCCTGATTGCTCAGTTTGGCTGGGTGGCCAGCTCTAGGAAGAGTCTTGGTGGTTCCAAACTTATTACATTTAAGAATGAAGGCCACTGTGTTCTTGGGAATCTTTTTTGCAAACCTTCCCCAGATTTGTACCTCGACACAATCCTGTCTCGGAGATCTAAGGACAATTCCTTCGACCTTATGGCTTGGCTTTTGCTCTGGCATTCATTGTCAACTGTTTGACCTTATAAGTGCATGTCTTTCCAAATCATGCCCAAATCAAGGATGATTAATTGAAACAGGATGCACCTGAGCTCAATTTCGAGTCTCATGGGCAAGGGTCTGAATACTTACGTAAATAATAACTTTTCTAAAAACCTATTTTCGCCTTGCATTATGGGGTATTGTGTGGAGATTGCTGAGGATGTTTTTTTTTTTAATCCATTTTAGAATAAGGCTGTAATGTAACAAAATCTGGAAAAAGTCGAGGGGCCTGAATACTTTCCGAAGGCACTGTATATACAGTACCATTCAAAAGTTTGGACACACCCACTGAAGGGTTTTTCTGTTAAAAAAAAAAACCTATTTTCTACATTGTAGAATAATAGTGAAGACATCAAAACTATGAAATAACACACATGGATTCATGTAGTAACCAACAAAAAAAAGTTTAACAAATCAAAATATATTTTAGATTCTTCAAAGCCTTTGCCTTTATGACAGCTTTGCACACTTATTGGGACATTGAAGCATTTTTTTCTATTGGCTCAATAATAATATACGGTGTCCAGCCAATAATCTGAAACACAACCAAAACAAACAGAGTCACAAGCTTGATGTAGTCATTGCGTGCTATGAATAAGGGACCAAATACTTACATTTTGACTACTTTAATATGCAGTTGAAGTCGGAAGTTTACATACAGTCGTGACCAAAAGTTGAGAGAATTACACAAATATTAATTTCCACAAAGTTTGCTGCTCCAGTGTCTTCAGATATTTTTGTCAGATGTTACTATTGAATACTGAAGTATAATTACAAGCATTTCATAAGTGCTTTTATTGACAATTACATGAAGTTAATGCAAAGAGTCAATATTTGCAGTGTTGACCCTTCTTTTTCAAGACCTCTGCAATCTGCCCTGGCATGTTGTCAATTAAATTCTGGGCCACATCCTGACTGATAGCAGCCCATTCTTGCACAATCAATGTTTGGAGTTTGTCAGAATTTGTTGGTTTTTGTTTGTCCACCTGCCTATTGAGGATTGACCTGGCCATGGACCCCATGGACCCAAAATATTGGTTCCCTGAGCCACTTAGTTATCACTTTTGCCTTATGTGCTCCATCATGCTGGAAAAGGCATTGTTCGTCACCAAACTGTTCCTGGATGGTTGGGAGAAGTTACTCTCAGAGGATGTGTTGGTATCATTCTTTATTCATGGCTGTGTTCTTAGGCAAAATTGTGAGTGAGCCCACTCCCTTGGCTGAGATGCAACCCCACACATGAATGGTCTCAGGATGCTTTACTGTTGGCATGACACAGGACTGATGGTAGCACTCACCTTGTCTTCTCCGGACAAGCTTTTTTCCGGATGCCCCAAACAATCGGAAAGGGGATTCATCAGAGAAAATGACTTTACCCAAATCCTCAGCAGTCCAATCCCTGTACCTTTTGCAGAGTAGGGCTGAAATGCAGTGGAAATGTTTTTGGGGGATTCAGTTCATTTGCATGGCAAAGAGGGACTTTGCAAATAATCTGATCACTCTTCATAACATTCTGGAGTATATGCAAATTGCCATCATACAAACTGAGGCAGCAGACTTTGTGAAAATTAATATTTGTGTCATTCCCAAAACTTTTGGCCACGACTGTACACCTTAGCCACAACTTTGGAAGTACGCTTGGGGTCATTGTCCATTTGGAAGACCCATTTGCGACCAAGCTTTAACTTCCTGACTGATGTCTTGAGATGTTGCTTCAATATATCCACATAATTTTCCTTTCTCATGTAGCTATCTATTTTGTGAAGTGCACCAGTCCCTCCTGCAGCAAAGCACCCCCACAACATGATGCTGCCACCCACGTGCTTCACGGTTGGGATGGTGTTCTTCGGATTGCAAGCCTCCCCCTTTTTCCTCAAAACAGAATGATGGTCATTATGGCCAAACAGTTCTATTTTTGTTCCATCAGACTAGAGGACATTTCTCCAAAAGGTACGATCTTTGTCCCCATGTGCAGTTGCAAACCGTAGTCTGGCTTTTTTATGGCGGTTTTGGAGCAGGGGCTTCTTCCTTGCCGAGTGGCCTCGTACCCGTTTCCTCCAGCATCTTCACAAGGTCCTTTGCTTTTGTTCTGGGATTGATTTGCACTTTTCGCACCAAAGTACGTTCATCTCTAGGAGACAGAACGCGTCTCCTTCCTGAGCGGTATGACGGCTGCGTGGTCCCATGGTGGTTATACTTGCGTACTATTGTTTGTACAGATGAACGTGGTACCTTCAGGCGTTTGGAAATTGCTCCCAAGGATGAACCAGACTTGTGGAGGTCTACAATTTATTTTCTGAGGTCTTGGCTGATTTCCCCATGATGTCAAGCAAAGAGGCACTGCGTTTGAAGGTAGGCCTTGAAATACATCCACAGGTACACCTCCAATTTACTCAAATTATGTCAATTAGCCTATCAGAAGCTTCTGAAGCCATGACATTTTTTGGAATGTTCCAAGCTGTTTAAAGGCACAGTCAATTTAGTGTATGTAAACTTCTGACCCACTGGAATTGTGACACAGTGAATTACAAGTTAAATAATCTGTCTGTAAACAATTGTTGAAAAAATTACTTGTGTCATGCACAAAGTAGATGTCCTAACCGACTTGTCAAAACTATAGTTTGAAATTTGTGGAGTGGTTGAAAAACGAGTTTTAATGACTCCAACCTAAGTGTACGCAAACTTCCAACTTCAACTGTACATACAAGTGACCTTGTCCCCAAAATGGGGGGACTACGTACAAAAGGTGCTGTAATTTAGAAACGGTTTGCCTGATAAGGATGAAAATTAAAGCTGACAGTCTGCACTTCAACCTCATAGTCATTGTTTGATTTCAAATCCAAGAAACAATGCTTCGCTGTCCCAATAATTATGGAGGGGACTATGTGTTACACATGGTGTGTACGTACCTGCAGCTGCTGTTGGAGGTGAGTGATCTCAGCGATGCGGATCTCGCGGGTCTTGTTGGTGCTCTCGATCTCATGCCGCTGGGCAGACAGGCGGAAGCGGATGTCCTGCAGCTTGCCCTCCAGCTGGCTCTTCTTGTCGTTCTGGGGAGGGAGAGAGAAACTAATTATCATAACTTATTGTCCTTTCTTCAAAATAACAAAGTAAAGATATCCTGGGACTAAAGTTATAATGTTGTGTGTCTGTCTTTACCAGTGCCTCCAGCTCAAACTCCAGGGTCTTCTTGCGGGCTTTGAGCAGGACAATGTTCTCCTGCTCTCGGTTCCTCTGGGTCAGCAGCTCCTGCCGGCGGTTCCTCTCCCACTCCAACTGACGCTGGCGCTCCAGCTCCCGCTTCGCCGCCTAGCCAGAGGGAATGTTATACTGTGTACACAGAAATAGTGCAGAGCCAGCCGTGGTCGAGTGGCAACACTTCCAGATCTATGCACATATTCAAGTTCCTGCCGGTGACCTGGGTTCAATGCCCGTTTCCACCCTTTTCTCTACACTTGTCTCCCCCTGTCAATAAAGCAATACAATAAGAAAAGAGAGTGAATTTATATTAAAAATACAACATAGTAGTAGAATAGTTAATATACACACACACTGCATTGGTTCCTGTGTTCTTCACTTTCCCCTTACATCTCCTCCTCCCTCTCAACCTCTTTACTCTGCCTCTCCCTCTCTTTATACATCCTCACTGTCCTCCTTAAACCTCTTTTCCTTCTCCATCCTCCTTACCACTCCTTTCCACCTCTCCTCACCTCTCTCCTCTCAATCTCCTTGCGTCTCTCCTCCTCGCGCTGCCTCTCCACTTCCCTCTGCTTCTCCAGCTGCTTCTCTAGTTCCTGCTGCCGCCGCCTCTCCTGCTCGAGCCGCTCGCGCTCCTTCCTCTCCTGCTCCTCGCGCTCCAGCGCTGCCAGACGCTCTTGCTCCTTGCGCTGCAGCTCAAGCAGGGCCTGTCGACGCTTCTCCAGCTCCAGGTTGCCCCGCTCAAAGTTCTCCCGCTTCCTGTCCTCGAAAGTCACTTTGGGGAGGGAGACAGACAGAGGGGTCAGAGAGAAATGGGGGACATATTTTGCCCTGTTGCCTAATTTTCTTGGAAAACTGGGGCCATTTTTATATAGCTGTTTATATTTATAAAGGAGCTTTTTGCTGGGTGTTTAAAGGGATTGGTACATACATTTTTGGACTTTAGAATTGATGATACATAGCCATAGATTCTAGAAGAATATAACAAATAGGAGCTTGTTTTGCTCCACTGTTCGTTAACAACGTAACTGTAAACAAACACCATATAGCTTCAGATCTATCATTTCGATCCCACGGATGGTTAGTCATTGCATCCATAGCTCTGTCTATGAATTTAAGAGTGGTTACGTTTCTCCAGCTTCTGTTTCTCGCTCTCCTGCTCCTCTTCAGCCTCCTCTTGGACCCGCTGGTCAGTGGAGTGCAGGCTGGTGACAGACACCCCACTACCACTACGCACCCTCCTGGAGACGGACAACATCAGACCAGTCAGTCAGAGCAGCTCACTGAATTACAGCACCTCATATGGAGCATGGATGGGCAGGGCCAGGAGTTTTTCCTGACCGTGTGACTTGACCAGGAAAAACTCCTAATGGGATCAATATAGACTGATGGACTGATAGTTAAAACTATGACCCAGATATAAAAATAGGACTCAAGAGTTTTTCCTTGTCAGGTCACGGGGTCACGGAAAAACCCCTGGCCGAGGTGTTGGGCAATAACATCAATAAAGACAAGACTGCCTAAGGTAAGTGCCGGTATCAATGCATACTCTGCAGACAGAGGTAGAGCTAAGGGGCATTGCCAGGCACAGAGGGAGCAGTGGATTGTACCTAAAGGTGGGGGGGATGAAGTCTGGGGGCAGGATAGGGGGCAGGGGCAGGCCGGACATGGCCATGTCAATCAGGTGCATGGCCAGGATGAACTCTTCGGCTGTCAGCTTGCCGTCCTGGTCGATGTCCGACAGGTTCCTATAGAGAAACAGGGAAAGGGGGAGAGAGAAAGACGTGGCGTGTTACCGCCAGCCATGCACTTCCTGTCCTGTGACTAGCAGTGTGGAGGAATGTGAAACAAGTGTCGTTTAGGAGCACCCTGACAACTGATCCGAAACCAGTTTTGCGTTTCATCCTCCTAAACACCAACTGATACGATTAGTTTTGCCATCTGATGGTTAAGCTGATCCTAGATCTGTGCCTAAAGGTAACTTCTACCCAGAGTCAGCGGAGAGAAGCAATAGTCAGAGAACAGAGAGGAATTAGTGGCCAAGTATCCTAAGTATTGGCTCCGCTCCCATCTCTTACCATATGGACGCCAGCGAGGTCTGGGGCAAGCTGGACTGCATCAGGATGGTTCTTGCTTGGGGTCCTGAAAGACAAGGATAACAACATGAGCTCTGAGAAACCGCTGAAGTGGATTGGATAAACCGCAATGAGTATTGTTGACAGACAAGGTCTTACCGGTGAGGTGGCCGCTCATCATCTTGTCATGGCTGTTGAAGAGCTGCCGGTACTTTAGCCGGGACGAGATGGGAACAGCCCAGTCAATAGGGGGCTGGGGGGGCACAGGGGAGCTAAAATGGAGAGCGGGGAGTCTTCTCTTATTAAAAGCGTCTTTTGTATGTTTCTTTGTATCTATTCTTTGTTTTTTTATAGTACCGTTGTGTTACATGTTGTGTGTTTTGGCTGTGCTGTCTATGCATGAGCCAGTTGGAAAATTTACACTTTACACTCGTACCCGTATACGGGTTGAAAATGGCAGATTTGGACACTGATAAGCGCCTAAATTGGAACGCAGTGGCTGTACAGTAACATGCTATAAATAACATCAGATCTCAGGCTCTACGCTTCACTGCGCTGTATGGGTTTTGACTGACAGACGTTCTGAACTTGAGCCCCACTAATTGGGCAACTTTTGCAAATGTTTTGTTGTCAAGAGTCAGGGAAATGCTGTAAATGAAGAAGACTTGATGGATTTAGAAAGATGAGAGGTTGAGGATAAGAAATACAGCTTTGATGTCATACAAGCAAGCCAAACACCCGTGAGTCCAAATGTGCACTTTACATTTCATCATAAAACTCATGTCATATACAGTGTCAACGTTTATGATCACTATGTTTGATGCACAGTTATAAGACGACATGGCATCATACCCTGGGTTGTTCTGAACAGAATGTCTATTGTGGAGAAAAAAATTGCAGCGGAACACACACCTGAATACACCCATGACTCCTATGTGCACCAAAATTACACAATCTGTTAGGCTTTCACATCTTAGTTAGTCATGTTGGCAAGAGAACAAGCTTTCTCCCTCCTGACCCAGATTGCAATTTATAAATGGTTTGTTTTTGGATTGCTTAAAACAACTAATTGTTTGAGTGTAAGGACGCAGGGCTGTTCCAAACAAGTGTGCTTGCTCTAGTTCCTCAACGGCACAGCTAGGAGAGAAAAAAAAAAGCACCTTATAGCTGAAGACTCTTCTTTGAGTCATAAAAGAGCGTTGAAATAACTTAGGAATTGTGCACACTTTAGAGAGGTGTGTGTGGCCACTGGGAGACACCAGTTAGTCTTCTCACTCAAACCCTTCAAAATGTTTCGTCTTATGTTGCACCTACCCCCACATTTAACAAGAATATTCTTATCATGTTACTGAATGTATCCAGAGTATTTTCACATTTAGTTATCAACAAATGTGGCAAAAAGTACAGAATGTAAAATGCACATGAAATCAACAGTAATGTTTGGATTCAGTCTTGTGTGTGTGTTCTCAACTTTGGTCTAATGATTTACCCATAAATCTCCAAACGGTTCCCTTTCAATTGCTACCATGCTTATGTACATGATTTTCACATTTCTTCTGCAAGAAACATTTCAACGTAACCCTATAGGCCAACTTCCACAAGTGTAAAGGGTTAACTTCTGAAAAATGTGCAATAAACTTTGAAACTTGAACATGAAGTTATTTTTAAGTCATGTTAGAAAGCAAAGCAGTCTGGACAGAATAATTGCTCTTCTCCAACTGAGGACACGGGACGTGGCCTGTGCATCTCTCTAATGAGCTAGCCTGTTGTGTGGTAAAAAAATACAATTAGATGCAGCAGCAGTCTAAGCACAAACACAGCCACATTTGTCCCTTTAAGTCTGAGCCCAGTGAGCAGGGGCCATTCTTCCAAGTGGGTGACATGTGACTCACCTAGAAGTCTCAAAAGACTGGCCTTGCAGCTTGGCACCCGGGCGGTTGAAAGAAGAGCTTTTGTTGAGTGTCGTGGCTGAGAGACAGAGATGGAGAGAAAGAGACAGAGTGAGATATAATATATATAAATATAAAAAAGGGGAATCACAAAAAAAAAAAGAGAGGAATTTGTTAGTGAGGTAAGGATTAAATCAACAAAGTGAGATGCTCCGAAACGTTGCCAGAGGGCTTCACCATCATTCACTAGAACTCCACTTTGAATATTCAGTGGCGTGTCTAACGACAATTCTGATTGGGCTCTACCTTGGTGGGAGAAGCCAGTCATTGGCGCGCCGTTGGCCATGGGGGGTACAGACGGAGGCACCGACGACACCAGAGGGGGGGACATACCCACCCCTGGCATAGGGGGCATGGGTAATGGAGGGACTGCTGGGAGGCCTGGCATTACCCCTAAACCATGCATTCCTGCAGGGTAGAATGAAGTAAGGTATGTCAGACAAACATAAGACAACAGACCATCATTCATTTTCTATTGACAAGCCTATTATTTTTAACAGTGTTTATTATTATTATTTTCCCCACTAATTCAAAGCCAAAGAGACTACAAGCGCTGAGTTCTGACTGATTCACTTGAAAATTAACAACAGTCTGGTCATAAACAGGCAGCGCACAGCAATATGCCCAGGTTGTCAGGGGGAGCAACAGCATATTGACACAGAGCGTTGCTTGTTCAAATACCAGAAACGGCACATTATGGTTGTGCTTTGAGATAACAGGTAGTCAGGTAGTTAAAGGTTTTAAGTTGCCCCAGTGAAACATTTAGTTATGTACATAGATGGGGCAGATGATATGGCAGAGTTGGCTTCGAGCACTCTAAAGTCCATTTAGTTAATGATGGCCATGGGGATTGTAACATGGGTGTATCTCATAGCCTAGTGGCACAATCTCCTAGTCTCTTGTACATCACCTGCACTTATCTGAAAGAACAAGTGGACAGGTTTAAACAAATATGTACTTTTCTTGTTGTGGCATCCACCACACTGCTTTTACCTATCCTGCTGTACAGATCAGTGCAGATGGAGGAAAAGAAGCCCCTTTAGACTATTGAGACACACCCTGCCCCTGTCTAGTCCCTTACCGAAGGGTGCGGTGGGTGGCGGGGGCAGGGTGAGGGGCGGCTGCTTCATGGAGGGGGGCAGAGAGGGGGGCAGGGCGTGACCCTGCAGCTTGAGCTTGATCAGCTTCATGGCGATGGAGAACTCGTGCATGTCCATCTTCCCATCATTGTTCATATCGGCCTGGGCCCTGAGAGAGGGAGAGAGAGCAAGAAAGTAAAGATACGATTACATTATGCGGATTATTCTCATTGTTGTTGTGAATCTCTGCTTTACCAATATGTCCGTGTAGATGGCATGCCAATAGAGCAATTGAAGAGCGAGAGAGAGAGAGGGATGAGAGAACAAGGGGGAGAGAGAGATAAAGGAGATGGAGAGAGAAAGAAAGAGTGAGTGAAAGTGGAGTGGAAGACAGAGGGAGGAGATTGACAAAAACAAGAGAAAGGCAAAGAGAGAGAGACAACAGTGGTTGACATTAACAGTGGATTGAATTGAGAATGGGAGAGATGGAGTAAGAGGAGACACTCACCATATCTGTGCCAGGATGGGAGGGGGCAGGCCTGACTGCAGGAAGAAATTCCTGGCCTGGTCACCTACGAACGATGAGAAGGGAAAACAATATCATAATAGTGTTGAGTCCGTTGTACACTATTATGGATACATCTATTCAAACACACAGAGAAAGAGGCCAGTTGGTTCCTCTTTCAGGAGGAATCAAATGCAAATTATTTTAATTTAAACACAATCATACATTTTGAGAAGTATGAAATGACCGCGGCTTGCGAAATACTTTTTGCTGAAGTAGCCGAGCGAAACAAGCACTTGCACTTCTCTAAAAGGGTGTGTCGAGGTTGTGCAAGGTTATGTTGAAATTCGAAACACCAAGGCAATGATATCAGATGATCACATGAGTGAGTGTGAGTGGCTGAAATGTCCTTTCTGATAGTGAGATGAGTGGAGAATGAAGTTGCTTGCTACTGTGTGGGCTGTAGGGAATGAAACACTTCAAGGCCCACCCTAGCCTCAGTCCACCAAGCTTCATTACCCCTTCACCTTTGACCTGGTACTGTGTGTGTGTGTGTATAATATAAGAGAAAGTCTTGATGAAAAGTGATCTTCTGCTATCTTCAAGTAACTTCTGCCTGACATGATGCTGTACTGCAAAGACTGTCCTCCACCACTCTTTCCCTTCGTTTGTCCATCCCCTCCCCTGCTGTGAGTGAAGCTGACCTGTGATGTAGCCAGCTGGTGAGGGGGCCAGGCTGACAAACTGCTGGTCATGTTTGGCTCGCTCGTCCAGAGAGATCACCCAGGCGTCCAGGCCCCCTGAGAGAGAAAGATCAGTTGAAGCTCTCACTTGGCCTGTGTGAGTGTGTATGGGGGGGGGGGGGGGGGCTCAGTTAAGTCTCCGTAGAGTCATGGAACACAGCATTAAGGTGAGTCAGGGGAGGGGGAGAGAGAGTAAATTAAGTGGTGGTTGGTGATCTGAGGTTTACACCATACACCATGGCTGCATCCCAAATGCTACCCCATTTTCTATATAGTGCACAATGTAGGGCAGGGGTATACGACTCTTACCCTACGAGGTACGGAGCCTGCTGGTTTTCTGTCCCTGATAATTAATTGAATCCACCTGGTGGATTAATCCCGTGTGTTAAAATGCAGAGGAAGTGGCTTTGCAGTTCAGAGTTGATTTTGAGGAATGTGGCATTAGGGATGCACCCCACGCAGTCCAGCAGGCAGGCTTCCACCTCCTGGGAGTAATAACTTGATAGTGACCCTTCCTTTGTGCCGAAGTTACAGTACAACTCTCATTAATCCATGTGTAGAGGGAGATCAGGACTCACACACACACCTGCACGTGCATACATTTCTCTCACACATACACGCTTGTGACACAAACAAACACACAGATGCGCGCACACACACACACACACACACACAGTGTGCCAGGCAGACGGCTGTCAATCTGGTTGGGTGGCACTCACCTCCGAAGGGGGTGGGAAACTGAGCCATTGTTCAGTCGGTCAGTCAACTGCAGCCGCAAACTGCAAACACCTGAAAGCCAAGACAGGAAGGGCCACAACAGTCAGTCTACAGTGTCTATATCCTCACTCTTCTCCTCCAACTCCCAAAAGACAGAAGCTCCCCTCAAAAGGAAATCAAAGCCGTTTCATGTTCTATGCCTTTTTCTATTCCTTTCATCAGGGGGAGGGCAGGCCAGGCAGCAAGTTGTTAACAGACAGGTAAACATTTTGCAATAGAGACTTGTAATAACATGTTTGGTAATAGGTAGACAGGCCTAAATGCATCACTTGACTGTAAAGTACAGTGAGTCGGTCAGTGGTGTTGCACTGGCTGACAAATTATTGTCATGGGTGCATCCCAAAAGGCACCCTATTCCCTTTATAGTGCATTGATACTGGTCAAAGGTAGTGCACTATGAAAGTGAATATGGTGCCATTTGAGATGCAGCCATTATGTACAGGTGGATTGTCATCTGGTTAACACTGAATCGAGGCTAGCAACACTGAACCATGCACCCGCTGTTCCGGACGACTGTGTGATCACGGTCTCCGTAGCCGATGTGAGTAAGACGTTTAAACAGGTCAACATTCACAACCTCTACCTGACCCATTCTGTAATGTTTCATGCAGAACGCTAAGGTAACCAATCTAAATGGACTATTGCCCCTTAGCACTCACATCTGTAGCCATGAAATGATTTGAAAGGCTGGTCATGGCTCACATCAACGCCATCAACCCGGACACCATGGACCAAGTCTAATTTGCATACCACCCCAACACATCCACAGATAACGCAATTGCTATTGCATTCCAGACTGCCATTTCCCATCTGGACAAAAGGAACACCTTTGTGAGAACGCTGTTCATTGACTACAGCTCTAGAAGCCCTCCAAGCTCATCACGAAGCTAAGGACCCTGGGATTAAACACCTCCCTCATCAACTGGACCCTGGACACACACACACACACGACTCAAACAGCATCATTAAGTTTTCCGACACAGTGGTAGGACAGATCACTGACGACAATTATACAGGGCTGCAGATAGCCTAGCAGTTAAGAGCGTTGTGCCAGTAACCGAAAGGTTGTCGGTTCAAATCCCAGAGCCGACTAGGTGCCCTTGAGCAAGTCACTTAAACCGAATTGCTCCTGTAAGTCGATCTGACTAAGTGTCTGCTAAATAACTAAAATAAAAAAATATAAAATATAGCATATGGGGAGGGCAACAACCTCAACGTAAGGAAAACAAAAGGAACTGATCGCGGACAACAGAAAACTGAGTGCCCGAGCACGCCCTCATTTACATCTCCGGGGCTGTAGTGGAGCAGGTTGAGAGCATCAAGTTCTTCAGTGTCCAGGATGCATCACTGCTTGGTATGGAACTGCTTGGCATATGGCCCAGTACATCACTGGGGCCGAGCTCCCTGCCATCCGAGACCTCTATACCAGGCAGTGTCTCTGCTACTTCGTCACATTTATTTTATTTATTTAAAATAGTTAAGAACAAATTCTTATTTTCAATGACGGCCTATGGAACTGCTTGGCATATCAGTACATCAGTGGGTTAACAACAGATTTGTACCTTGTCAGCTCGGGGGTTTGAACTCACAACCTTCTGGTTACTAGTCCAACACTCTAACCACTAGGCTACCCTGCCGCCCCAAATACAACAGGTGTAGGTAGACCTTACCGTGAAATGCTTACTTAGAAGCCCTTAACCAACAATACTGCTCAAGATAGAGTTAAGAAAATATTTATAAAATAAAAATATATATAACAATAACGAGGCTATATACAGGGGGTCCCAGTACCAAGTCAATGTGCAGGGGTACAGGTTAGTTGAGGTAATTTGTAAAGTGCCTATGCATTGATAATAGACAGCGAGTAGCAGCAGTGTAAAAACAAAAGGTTGGGGGGGGGGGGGGGGGGGGTCAATGTAAATATGCTGGTTGGCCATTTGATTAATTGTTCAGCCGTCTTATGGCTTGGGGTAGAAGCTGTTAAGGAGCCTTTTGCTTCAAGTCTGGAACCAATAGGACCATGAACAGCTTCTACCCCCGAGCCATAAGAAGGCTAAATAGCTACCCTGAATATCTGCATTGATCCTTTTTGCACTAACTCTTTTGACTCATCACATGCGCTGCCGTTACTGTTTATTATCTATCCTGTTGCCTAGTCACTTTATCCCTATATCTACATATATACCTCAATTACCTTGTACCCCTGCACATTGGATACCAGTACCGAGTCAGTCTATATAGCCAAGTTATCATTACTCGTGTTTTTATTTATTTTTATGTTTCTATTAAGGGGGACGGAGAGGCCCTCTTCATGTTTCTATAAAGTGGATGAATGACATACAAAGAGGGGAGAAGATGGAGAGGGGACGGAGGAGAGGCCAATGTTATCTCCCAGCTGTGCAAACGTCATGGTGAGAGAGGACGGCCATAGCCGGAGTATCAGTAAAACAAAGAAATGGGGGAAGGGAGCAGCACCCAAGACATTTTAATCAGAGCCAGACCACCCCTCCCGTACAGCCCTCACAGTGGGAGCCCCAAGCAGGCTGAAACATTTCAACAGAGACACAACACTGTATATTTCTCTCTGTTCACAAAAAAATAAGTAATTTCCTACGACATTCCCATACTACGCAGTTTCTGTTTGGTAAAGAAAAAAAAATAGAAAAAAAAGAAGCTTGTTCGTGTGCGTTAATTACAGGAGGAGTGACTTTCCGGAGCTGTGAAGGGTTCTGCTTCGTAAGAGCAAAGCCAGGCCAGCAGTGCACTGACTCTGCTGCCAGCTTCTCTCGGTCCTCGAGGCAGAAAGGCTTGAGTCAACACAAAGAGCAGACAGAGCAGAGCAGATTACCATGCTGCTCCACAGCGATTCACCATCCTACACTTCATTCACATCTCCCTGGAGAGGCGCACAAGAGCCTCATCACACACTGAGCTAGCCTTACACTTACTGGCTCACAGACACGCACGCCTCACACATACCAAGCAAATGAGGGAGGGGGTGGGCAAGGCTGTTTTGTCCCTCTGACCTAGTTTCTCCCTCTAAACTTTTCTAACTCTGATTGTCATTGGTGGCGATGAGTGTTTCCCTGTGACCCAAGGTCTTGAAAAGGACAGTTCAGAGAGAGAGAGGCATAGGAAAGGCGGAATCCCAAATGGCACTCTATTCCCTTTATAGTGCACAACTTTTGACCAGGGCCCATAAGGCTATGGTCAAGGTAGTGCACTACATTAGGAATATGGCGCTATTTGGGATGCATCCACACAGATAGGGAGGGAAGGTTAGAGAAGGATTCTATGGAATTATCAGTTTGCGCATTGTTGTTCCAGCCAGACAGGACCGGGGCTCTGATGCCACTGGTCTGAGACTGGAAGGTGGATTTATCTACATAATCTGGTCACTTGGCAAGCTCCTGTTGTGGTGGAACGCCCCTTATAAGACAGACAGGCTAGACGCCTAGGGCTGGGGCTAGTTGACAAGTGCACCGCCGCCGCACATGATGTCATCGCAGAGGTATAAAGTCTGCGGGAGGGCATGGCCCAATGCAGTGTTAGAAGTTGAACTCCTGTGACAGACAGCAAGCAGACACAAAGATGGCAACACAGATGATTGGGAGAATTGTTCTTGGAAACATGCGGCAGTAATCAACTGGCTACGTAGCCTATTCCGCAGAAGACGAGATAGGCCTACATAATGCATTTTTGAAGGACATCGCATGGAGTTGGATATTCGCAAAGGTATACCTGTGATTTGGCTGGAGGAATGGGAGGAAGGAATATACATGCATAATGATCTACATTGTCATTGTGCCAGTAAAGGGAAAACACTGCATGAAACCTTCTTCACTCTTTAGTTAACACAGACACACTCTCTCTAGGGCTCCCTCTCATAAGCACACACACCATTATCTCTCTCCCACAAACACACATACTGCTCCCAACTTTTAAAACGTTAGGCACCAAACAGAATTTAAGGAGCACCAGAAAGAAAGAGTTTTTATATAGTTTAGGCTTACATTAGGCCTATATGAATCCTACATTTGAAGCACATCTCAAGAGTAGCAGACCCCTTCTTGCTGTGCCAATCAAGTTAGCATAAACCTACTTTCAAGTTACCAGGTTGTTAGCTAGCTAAGTAACATGACGGAGCAACGTGTGTTATCAAACCAATAATTAGTGACCAGGCATTAGTTTAAAATGGCCCGCGACACGATTTGTGAAAGGCATCGGTAAAACGGGTCTCTTTATTTATTTATTACCGTTTAGGCTACAGACGAGCCGTTTTATTTGTTGTAAAGCTGCAAGCATGCCTGTCACGAAGCAGGTGCTCCATTTCCCCTATCTGGCACTCAGAGGCTGTATGACAGAACTTGCAAAGTCTACTCAGACTGGTCTGTGTTCTTGGTTATAACAGGCAATTAAATTATACAATGTGTCAACATTGCTCGCTTTGCAATGTTAACAAAACATTGCAAAATGTACAAATTTAACAAAATGTACAAATCTAACAACAGAAGATTCATCCGGGTCTGCATCTCTGCTCGACATCACGGCTAAATTAAATAAATAAAACAACTGACAGCGGAATATACGCGCATGAAGAGCAGACAAAAAAGCCGGTGAGTGAGGGTTGGTAGGATGAGCAGGAAAGCGAAGTGAATATTACTGGGCCTGTGCAAACAAGAAACTAGTGCCTGTTGCTTAAACTTAACTGAATGTATAAACCTTTTAGAAAGGCGCCAGTAGGTTATTTAGATTGGTAGAGCTGAAAAAATTGGTAGTATCAAACGAAACAGTGCTAAGGTATTCTAAAATGTTGGTAACATACGTATCCTGATGTTTTGGTATGCAGTGTCACTCACAGCTCAGGGGACAGGTCAACCGTGCAGAACAACATTCTGCCTGCTCATTGGACAACATGGACTGTCCCAGTTTCGCTTCCTCTGCACATTTTCACAGCTCAAACTAGTAGAGGCCAAAGGGAAACGGTTAGAGAACAGTGAGTGTGAAAAAAATGGTCCTCCATCCATCTTTTTTGTAAATTGTCAATGCTCCCCGACTGTCTTGCTTTCATTTCCTTTATTTTTTGGGAGCTGGACACTAACTGTATGAATGTAGATCTCTTTATCATTTCAACACAGTTACGATTGGCTTTAGTCATTTTGCAGTTATTCCAGCTGCACGGTTTGACGCGACTGTTAGCCATAGTTGGCTGGCTAGCAAACACGGGATAAGAGTGTTGCCAGCCAGACTGGAAACGGCACATTTAGAACCAACGACTGGGTTGTGTCCATAAATATAGAACAAAAATACTTAACGATTGTGTCTGGCAACATAACTGATAGAATGAACGGCCAGCTGGCTAGGGTAGAAACATGTTGGGACTAGGCTTATATTTTAATTTAGGGATGAAATAGTAGCATATGAATACATTGATCAAAATAAACGTTTTTATTTCATTGGTAACCCATTGTAGAAAAGCAATTGTACACTCGAGGTTGTGCAAAACAACCTTTTTTTAGCACGGCTGTGCTGCAGTAATAAGTACGAGGTGGGGACGAGTACCGAACATCAGCACGCTGTGCTAAAAAAGTAGTTTTGCACAACCTCGAGTGTACAATAACTATTTTTTATTTATTTTTTACAATGGATTACCTAAGAAATAAAAACGTTATTTATTTTGATTATGTATTTTCTTATTTTTACCAATCTACAAACAGGTGCCCTTCTTTGAGGTACTGGAAAACCTCCCTGGTCTCTGTACTGGCATCCCCTGTATATGTTATTTCTTACTGCTGCTCTTGTATTACTTTTCTCTTATTCTTATCATTTAAAACAATTGCACTGTTGGTTAGGGGCTCGTAAGTAAGCATTTCACTGTAAGGTCTAATTACACCTACACTGTCCGGACCTCTGGCAGTCTCTATGAGGGTGCCACAGGGTTCAATTCTTGGGCCGACTCTCTTCTCTGTATACATCAATGATGTCGCTCTTGCTGCTGGTGAGTCTCTGATCCACCTCTACGCAGACGACACCATTCTGTATACTTCTGGCCCTTCTTTGGACACTGTTAACAACCCTCCAGGCAAGCTTCAATGCCATACAACTCTCCTTCCGTGGCCTCCAATTGCTCTTAAATACAAGAAAAACTAAATGCATGCTCTTCAACCGATCGCTGCCCGCACCTGCCCGCCTGTCCAACATCACTACTCTGGACGGCTCTGACTTAGAATATGTGGACAACTACAAATATCTAGGTGTCTGGTTAAACTCTGCTTCCAGATCCACATCAAACATCTCCAATCCAAAGTGAAATCTAGAATTGGCTTCCTATTTCGCAACAAAGCATCCTTCACTCATGCTGCCAAACATACCCTTGTAAAACTGACCATCCTACCAATCCTCGCCCTCGCTGTCATACTAGCCTCCAATACCCTACTCAACAAATTGGATGCAGTCCATCACAGTGCAATCCGTTTTGTCACTATATACCCACCATTGGCTCCATGTCGCCAAACCCACTGGCTCCATGACATCTACAAGACCCTGCTAGGTAAAGTCCCCCCTTATCTCAGCTCGCTGGTCACCATAGCATCACCCACCTGTAGCACGCGCTCCAGCAGGTATATCTCTCTGGTCACCCCCAAAACCAATTCTTTGGCCGCCTCTCCTTCCATTCTTGCTGGCCGCCTCTCCTTCCACCAACTGTTCTGCTGCTGCCAATGACTACCTCTTTCCCTACTGTATTTATTTTATTTATTTATTTTGCACCCCATTATTTGTATTTCAAATTCTTCCACTGCAAATCTAATTCCAGTGTTTTACTTGCTATAACTGGAAACACTTATCTCCCTCACTAGCTTTAAGCACCAACTGTCAGAGCACATGCTCACAGATTACTGCAGCAATTAGGTAAACTGTACATAGCCCACCTATCATTTAGCCCAAACAACTACCTCTTTCCCTACTGTATTTATTTTATTTATTTATTTTGCACCACAGGGTAATGGAGGCTATTTTGTAAATGACATCGCCAAAGTCGAGGATTGGTAGGATGGTCAGTTTTATAAGGGTATGTTTGGCAGCATGAGTGAAGGATGCTTTGTTGTGAAATAGGAAGCCAATTCTAGATTTAACTTTGGATTGGAGATGTTTGATATGGGTCTGGAAGGAGAGTTTACAGTCTAACCAGACACCTAAGTATTTGTAGTGGTCCAAGTATTCTAAGTCAGAGCCGTCCAGAGTAGTGATGTTGGACAGGCGGGCAGGTGCAGGTAGCGATCGGTTGAAGAGCATGCATTTAGTTTTACTTGTATTTAAGAGCAATTGGAGGCCACGGAAGGAGAGTTGTATGGCATTGAAGCTTGCCTGGAGGGCTGTTAACACAGTGACCAAAGAAGGGCCAGAAATATACAGAATGGTATTGCATAGTGTGAGTCCATGCAACTTATTATGAAACTGGTTGAGCAACTTTTTACTCATGAACCTATTTAGGATTACTATAACAAAGGGGTTGAATAGTTATTGACGAGACATTTCAGCTTTTCATTTAAAAAAATGTCGATAAACATAATTCCACTGACATTGCCAGTGACCCAAAAATCTAACAGCTAGTAACACAACAAAACTTGGAAAAAGTCAAGGGGTGTTAATACCTTCTGAAGGCACTGTATGTATGCATAATGGATTAGTAACTAACACGAGTGCTTTAGGGTGACATGGGTCAAGGCCCTCTCATTGGGCCTGCCAGAGCAGATGCGAGTCCACTAAGCCCTGAGTACACTAAGTTAGTCAGGCTTAGGGCTGTTTTCTCTGAGTATGAGCTGACCATGTTATCTCAAGGGGGGGAGTTAAATACAGCCCTGATACACACCAACCAACCAGACAAAGTAATAAATCCTGGGCATTACTCTTTGGGCTAATTCTTCCCTCTTCATTAAGTGGATGAGGGAATTAAGATGGTGAACAAAACATGTGTGTTACTAGGGTTATACATTTTGGGGAATATTCAGGAAAACTTTCAGTGGGAATTAATGGGAAAATGTGAGAATTAATTTTAATACCATTTAAATGTTTTTTTTGCATTGGATATATTTACCATATCATATGGAAACAGAAACAACTTATCATAAGTAGACATAATTGCAAATTATAATCCTTCCAATAGAAATAAAAAACAACAATTTTGTTACAAATTGAACTTTAATCAAATGAGTTGACTCTTCACATGGGATGATTTCACTGAACAACAAAAGAAAGAATATTGAATGATCATCGCAGCTCCCAAAAACATTTAACATCTGTAAAATGATAACCAAAGCTTTAGTTTCTAGACGGTCTTCCTCTCAGGCTTCCGGGTCTTCTCCCTGGACCTACTCAATGTCCACCTCTTGAACATCAGACTCTGAGGCTTCATCTTCACTGTCACTTTCCAACCTTGTTGAAGATGGCTCGTTGTCAGGCTCAAAAAGCCTCAAATTTGCCCTGATGGCCACCAATTTTTCAACCCTTGTATTGGTCAGCCTGTTGCGTGCTTTGGTGTGCGTGTTCCCGAACAAGGACCAGTTGCGCTCTGAGGCACCTGATGTTGGTGGGATTTGGAGGATGATGGAGGCAACAGGGGAAAGAGCCTCAGATCCACAAAGTCCCTTCCACCAGTTGGCTGATGTGATATGTTGGCACACTGCCATATTGCATTTCCATCCCAAAGCCCTTGCTTGGAAGTGTACTTCGCCAGACTGCCAATAACCTTGCCCTCATCCAGGCCAATGTGGCGAGACACAGTAGTGATGACACCATAGGCCTTGTTGATCTCTGCACCAGACAGGATGCTCTTGCCAGCATACTTGGGGTCCAACATGTACGCTGCGGCGTGTATGGGCTACATACTTTTTGATGTATGTCAGAACTGCAGTTTCCTCTGCTTGGAGCAACAGTGAAGTGGGCAGGGCACTACAGATTTATTCTCTTACATCTGCAAGCAGAGTCTGAACATCAGACAGGATGGCATTGTTTCCCTCAATCCGTGCAATGGCTACTGCTATAGCTTTCAGGAATTTCAGGCTGCTTACCACACTCTCCCAAAATACATTATCCAGGAGGATCCTCTTGATGGGGCTGTCCATATCAGCAGACTGTAATATGGACATGTCTTGGAGAGACTCCTTCCCCTCCAGGAGACTGTCATATATGATGACAACACCCGCCCAACGGGTGTCGCTGGGCAGCTTCAATGTGGTGCTCTTATTCTTCTCACTTTGCTTGGTGAGGTAGATTGCTGCTATAACTTGATGACCCTTCACATACCAAACCATTTCCTTGGCTCTCTTGTAGAGTGTATCCATTGTTTTCAGTGCCATGATGTCCTTGAGGAGCAGATTCAAAGAATGAGCAACACAGCCAATGGGTGTGACATGAGGGTAGGACTCCTCCACTTTAGACCAAGCAGCCTTCATGTTCGCAGCATTGTCTGTCACCAGTGCAAATACCTTCTGTGGTCCAAGGTTATTGATGACTGCCTTCAGCTAATCTGTAATGTAGAGACCGGTGTGTCTGTGCTCTTTTAGAATACTGGTTGAGTAGGTGGAGATGATGTAGTTCATTATTCCTTGCCCATGAACATTCGACCACCCATCAGAGATGATTGCAATACAGTCTGCTTTCTCTATGATTTGCTTGACCTTCACTTGAACTCTGTTGAACAGCAAATTAGTAGATAAAGCATGTCTGGTTGGAGGGGTGTATGCTGGACTAAGAACATTCAGAAATCTCTTAAAATACACATTGCCTGTGAGCATCAAGAGGTGAACCAGTTGCATACACAGCTTGAGCAAGACATTTATCAGCATTTCTCTGACTATGTTCCTCCATTGAGTCAAAAAAACATCTGATTCCAGGAGGACCATGAGCTGTTGCTATCGATAAGGTGTCTGATTCATCATTTTCACCTTGAATAAAAGTACAGGGTCTTTTGTCAGAGGTTGCGTTGAGGGAACTTTATGCACTTGGCCAGGTGATTCTGCATCTTTGTTGCATTCTTCACATAATATGATTTGGCACAGTATTTGCAAATGTACACAGCTTTTCCTTCTACATCAGCTGCAGTGAAATGTCTCCACACATCAGATAGTGCCCGTGGCATTTTCCTGTGAAGATTAGAAAAAATTAGTAAAAGGAAATAATACAATTCCATGTACAGATAAATAGAGTAAACAACTTACGTGTAGGATAAATGTTTTATAATGAAACATGAATGGAAACAGGTGAATTACCACTCAAGCAAGCTAAAACCCACATGGTAGCAAAAACTAACTTGCAGAAATTGTTCACAAGTTTGAAATGATTTAAAGCACACTTTGCTGTAGGCTACTATTTACTAGTTAACTCATGTCATGAAATATATTCACCCCACCCAGTATTGTAATCAAAACTTACCAGAAAGTATGTAGTCCTTGGCTCAGACAGTGTAGTAGTATGGGCTCAATAGCATCTCATTTGTATGTAAGATCTTGAGAATCAGCTGTACATGTGATGGAAGAATGCACTGACTGCACATGTGACGGAAGAATACACTGTGCATGCAGAGGGTTGCATTTCCATTTAATTTAGGATAGTTTAACCAAAATATTCCACAAGAACTAGAATTTCCTTATGTGTATCCCACAAAAAAGGTTCACTGTTTTTAGATAATTTAAGCAAAATTAACTTGCCATGGAAAATTCCCAGAAAATAATTCTGGAAATTTACCGTAAAGTTTCCGACCCTTTGTGGAACTGGAAGTTTTAAAAAAATATATATTATTTTTTACCCCTTTTTCTCCCCAATTTTGTGGTATCCAATTGTAGCTACTATCTTGTCTCATTGCTACAACTCCCGTACGGGCTCGGGAGAGACGAAGGTTGAATGTCATGCATGTCATGTACATATTACCTCAATTACCCTATACCCCTGCACATTAACTCGGTACCGGTACCCCTTTAATATAGCCTCGTTATTGTTATTTTAATTGTTTTACAATTTTTCCTTTCATTTATTTGACATTTTTCTAACTTTTTCTTTACTCTGCATTGTTGGTTAGGGGCTTGTAAGTAAGCATTTTACTCTAAGGTCAACAAATACCTGTTGTATTTGGCGCATGTGACATAATCTGATTTGATATGGCCTAAATATTAGGGCCGAGACCCTACCAGTATCACGATCCTCATTAATATCATGGCAAGGAAACAAAACAAACCGGATTTACCTTATTTAGAAAAACAGCCCTAATATTGGAAGGAAACATCATTATGTTGTCATTCAGAGTCACATTTATTTATTTTCCAAGCTATAGCCCACAATATGACATACAACAGGGTTTTAAAAAGGACCAAATAGGTGGCCTACTTTGTGTTCGTCGTGGAAAAAATATTGCAGGTCACAACCCTACTAGTTAAAGTGAACAGCACCAAGTGGGGCTGACTAATGGCACAGGAGTGTTTTTTCAGGATCAAAAAGAGGCTTAGGTGGTGGGCGTGGCAGGGGACGTGGAAATGCCAAATTGTAGTGATGAGTTTAAAACATATTTTATTGAACTGCTACAGAACTAAATAAATATGGTACCTGATGAGAATAATTGATTTTGATGTATGTATAAATTGCAAGACTGTCTTTCACTGTGTTTTTGATACTCAAATGGTTGACAATACTAAAGATCTATGGTGGACTGCATTGTGAACAATAATATTTGGAAGACAAAATGTATTGACTATAAAACAACTTGTCACCTCAAACAATTTTTAAACAAATCAAAACGGAATTAAAAATAATTCAAAAACGCTGGACTCCAAAAAACAAGTTGACCTACAAAAACTTCAATGGACTCTTAAATTATGTAAATCATGTTAAGTAGCATAATAATGAAGCCATTTATTGATGTGAAAACAGATTTGTAATGATATGAATTAAATGTATTATGTTGGTCAAATTAGATTTAAAAAAAAAAAAAGATTATTTTACACACAAAAAACTATTATTGGCACTGTCGGCACAGATTCATTTGAGAAAACTATAGAAGCCCCCCCATCTTTTTTTAAATGTATTTAGCAATTTTAGCATTCAAGCTAATTTCTTGCAGTTCTAGGAATTTCTCCATGAAACTGACAGAAAATGTTGAAGTTTTAAAGCAAATTTCCAAGGATTCTACATATTCTGCCATGGAGCTGAGAAAACTTTGCAGTTTTAAAGATAATGCATATAATTGCAGGAAAATATGCCATGGCTAATGCTGTGTTCTTGTGCTCAAACTTAATAACAAAATCAATACTTCATAGTTTGGAAATGTTCAGTTTGGACTTAGAAACCCTTGGGCGTGCTGCCTATGTCAGAAAAATCCCTGCACAGGTGGGGATGCTGTTTAAGTCATCAAGTGACTTTTATAGTGTCCTTGAGCTGCTCAGAAGAATACTAATAGCGGCAAAAAAAGCATTGTGAAAAATCCAAACAAAAAAAGTGTAGGAGAAAAAGCTAGCAAAACACAGACATACGAAGTGATCCAAGTCGCACAGACACGGGCCCATTTGGATCGGCTGAAGAAAGGAATAAAAAGGAGGTGTCACTCTTCCTAGAGCTGGCCGCCCGGCCAAACTGAGCAATCGGGGGAGAAGGGCCTTGGTCCGGGAGGTGACCAAGACCCCGATGGTCACTGACAGAGCTCTAGAGTTCCTCTGTGGAGATGGGAGAGCCTATGAGAAGGACAACCATCTCTGCAACACTCCACCAATCAGGCCTTTATGCTAGAGCGACCAGATGGAAGCCACTCCTCAGTAAAAGGTACGACAGCCCGCTTTGAGTTTGCCAAAAGGCACCTAAAGTACAGAGAGATCCTTGATGAAAACCTACTCCAGAGCACTCAGACTGGGGTGAAGGTACACCTTCCAACAGGACAACAACCCCAAGCACACAGCCAACACAACGCGGGAGTGGCTTCGGGACAAGTATCTGAATGTCCTTGAGTGACCCAGCCAGAGCACGGACTTGAACCCCACCAAACATCTCTGGAGAGCCTTAAATAGCTGTGCAGCAACGCTCCCCATCCAACACTGACAGATCTTGAAAGCATCTGAAGAGAAGAATGGGAGAAACTCCCCAAATACAGGTGTCCCAAGCTTGTAGCGTCACACCCAAGAAGACTCTAGGCTGTAATTGCTGATAAAAGGTGCTTCAATAAAGTACTGAGTAAAGGGTCTGAATACTTATTTAAAAAGGTGATTTTTTTCAGTTGAAAAAATATATACACATTATATATATATATATATATGTAATTATGGGGTATTGTGTGTAGATTGGGGGGGGGGGGGGGGGGGGGGTCGATTTAATACATTTTAGAATAAGGCTGTAACGTAACAAAATGTGGCAAAAGTCAAAGGGTCTGAATACTTTCTGAATGCACTGTAGAGGTGAGAACTGTGCAACACACACACAGTTATTTCCACCATCTCCAAGAGAGATCCAAACTGCATGCAGACAGTATGAGGGAATCCTACTCCCAACTGCAGCACCAACATCAGAATTATCGCTCATCAAACTAGCATGACCTTGGATAAAGGGGAGTTGGTGTTTAAGAAACCATCATACAATTATCTAACTATCAGATGGCTTGTCAATCTCGGGCCCACAGATCCTGCAGTGAATGCTGTGCAACCAATTGGCAGTCTGGTCCCCAAAGGGCAGCTCTGGTTCACTGGTCAAGGGTCAAAAGGTTGAGGTGGGGAACGGGGCACTCGGTTAGCAACAGCGTCTATGGTGTACGCCAGGACAAGGGCATTGCCTGCTTCTTTGAAACATATCTAGCTGTAACCTATATCATGTTGCTTTGGCAGTATAATTAAATATGCTGGGGGGAAAAATGCACTGCAGTTGACTGTGTGGATTGCTGGTGGGAATTTAATGTGACACTTTCCTGTCGAGGACCTGAAACACCATGCTCCAGCCAATGTCAAGTCAAGGTTGCCCTGTGGCTGAGCAACCCAGGAGCGATAGATAGGAGCGCTGCAGTATCTGCAACTGTGCAGCCAAAGCTCTCTCCTCACATGCATGCGCGCACACACACAACACAAGCCCACTGCCTATCAGTCAGCCCATAAGCCCCGATGCAGATCAGCTCAGTCAAAGGTTAATGTAAAAACGCAGAAACGATTAGGTTTGGTGGGCCGTTTTCCCTGCGCTATGAACAGTCTGGAATTCCCTCTGCAATAACCACACCATGTTCAGTCCTGAGGGGAAAATTCCCAGTTCAAAAGCCAAGTCAATACTATGTGTATAGTGAATCTACCTACCGTCAACAAGACTGCATTTCTTAACACAGAACATTGCGCTGGCTGTTTTCTTGCCATGACTCCATAGTAGTGCTCGGCGATATGGCCAAATTATCATATCAGTTTTTTCTCTCTCAGTATGACAGTATTTTATGTTTAGAAATTTGCTTTATGAGTAGTACGTGCCCCTCGGGTGGCAGCATACATTCTAAGTGATTTTAATGGGTCACTTCATTCTGAATGTTTTATACTATTCAATTCAACCAAAAAATTTACTGCACTTTAATCATTTTCTGCATTTCCTCACATGGCTGCACAATATGGGCCCCAAAAAAATTGAGAACTTATTTGGTCACCAAATGTTGCAATTGTGATTTGACTTGCAATTTAGATCAACACACTTGGGTGAACATTTTGAATCATGGAAATAGAATGTTTATTCTAATTCTATATTTAGAATATAACAGTGGAGGCTGCTGAGGGGAGGACAACTCATAATAATGGCTGCAAACATGTTTGATACCATTCACGCCATTCCAGCCATTATACTCCATCCCAGACATTATTATGAGCTGTCCTCCAGTGGAATATAAATATTAGTGGGCACTTTAAATACAGTGTTGTTTGATATGACAACAAAAGAAAATGTCAGGGAGGAGTTATTGTGACAGGGTAGGAACCAAAGTATTTTTAATAGCTAGCTAGCCAGCTAGCTAACCAGCTAACTAGTTATTAGCATTAGCAGCTAACATGATTTAGCTAAAACATGGTAAGGAAAAACAAACTAGCTGTTTGCAGATGTAAGAAAAATAAACTAAGTGTCATTTTATAATGCTTGTGGATTTCTTAATAGAAGGAAAGTGAGGGGATAGGTCTGTGTAGAAAAAGGAATGGAGAGGGATGACTCAAGTTATTTTTATCTAACCTTTATTTAACTAGGCAAGTCAGTTAAGAACAAATTCTTATTTACAATGACGGCCACCGTCGTAGTGGTTTAAACTATAAAAGGTTACACAAGGCAAATCACATTTAACAAATCAAATATTCAAATACCGTTATAGAAGGTAAAGTAAAAACCCCAAATGGTCCATGCATCAATACCGGTATATAGTAAAATACAGTATACCGCCCAGCCATAATCTACAGTATTGAATAAAGCTGATAAACAGAAAAATCCAAAGCCCCATTTGAGAGGGAGATGCAAGTCCAGCAAAAGCAGTTCCCCCAGCCTTTGCTGTTAAGACGCCAAAGCAGAAAACCAAATAACTGAATTAGCATGCTAACACTAACAATTTGCGCCAGAGGAGCACAGTGGGTCTCCTACAAGTCAGCCAAAACTCAGCAGGCAATAGCGCTGGAAAGTGAAACTGTGGTGGCAAAAGGCACTCTATGCTATGGCCTTGTGACCAAAATCAAAGCATGTCACTTCCTTCATGCCCATCAAATCAAGATAAGTTGGGGTAGGGTGTCATTGACAGCAACAAAGTTCAATGCACATTAATAATTTATATGATCTTTCTTGACAGCCAAGCATGGCTTCTAGATTCAGACAGTGGAGCTTGGTTTAGGTGGGGCTACTGGGTGTGTGTGAGGCAATGCCAAACATGGCTGTTAAAAAACACACTCTCTCTTTCTCTGCAGGTCTCCCTCTGACAAACACACACAAATGCATGCTAGTGGCATGGTGAGATATCAGACAGAAATATCCTAGAGTAGACACGTTTTTGAGGGATATTAATTTCATTAGCTAAACAAAAGAAACAAAATAATCCAACCTGTGCAAGACTAATGATGTCAGGGCAAGGGCACAACCCAGCTTTTGGCAATAGCTAACTAGCAAATTAGATATGGCTAGGTCCAAAGCCTTCTTTTCTATTGCAAATAGAAAGCTATGGCCATGACATTCCTATTGAAGCGAAGCAAAATATTAAAATTAAAGCATACATAGGTAGCAAGCTAACTGACCAGCTAACTGTCAATGGACCGTCGTTAGCTAGCCAGTCAGTCTGCTAGGCGTTGGCTTACATGATTGGCTGCTAGCTAGTCTGATTAGTCAGGCTGTAAATCATAATTAATTGGTATATACAGTCTGACACATTCGTGTGAAAACTCTTGTAAAATGTTCCTTAAAAGCCAGAATGTTGCAAAAGAAAATAGCGTTGAAACTTACTCTACCGGTTGTCTGTGCAGTTTGTCCTTGTCCAGATGCTCGAAATTTGACACACAATATCCACAGGAAAGTATTGTTTATCCAACTTTTTAGCAGTAGGTAGGTAATATGGTTCAGTTAGGCACCTAGGTCAAATTAGTTTTACATTAGATATTCAGTTCTCTCTCATCAATAGCTATTGAGCCATGCATGCCACAACAATGCAAATGTTATATTCGGAATGCTTGGTTCAATATCTATTGACGAGATAATATCCAATAAAACTACCTTTATTACCTCGGTGCCGAACCCAACAATATAATAACATATGTAACTACCTACCTGCTCTCTAGTCGGGTAAACAATAATTTATTGTGGATATTTTGTCTCAAATTAAGAGCAGCTGAAGGGAAAGACGAACCACAGAGACAACCGGTAGAGTAAATTGAAATATTCAACATTCTGTCTTGTAAGGAACACTTACCCGATTTTGCACACAAACGTTTCAGCCTGTACATAATTTAACGTTAGCAATTCATTGTGCATTACAGTCTGATTAATCCGTCTAACGTTAGTTGCTAACTAACGTTGATGTAAATAATTGCTAACTAACGTTAGATAGCTTGCTTAACTTCACATTCAACACAAATTAACTTGTTTGGCTAAAGTAAGGAACCTTGGAAATATCATCCACTAAAATGCATACAATGGCATATGACTGGTTAGCTAGCTAATAACACGAAATGGGCTGATAAGTGCAGTGCAGCGATTTCCTACCGACCGTCTTGACTGCCACTGTTACCAGCTAGCTAGGCTAGCCAGCAATTCTTCCACATTTTTACTGCTTGATTAACATATTTTTCTTACCTCATCGTTCGTTTTCCATTCTTAAATAATTGATAAGCTAAGGAACTGTGTGTTACTTATAAGATAAAAATGAATGAATTCCCCTGCAACGGTCGATTTTGCGAGATATTTCCCCTGTAATTGCAAATTCCCTTCCACCAAGGGCCCGCCGTAAGGCTACGCAAATTGGAAAATGGGGTACTACCGCGAGATGTTGAGTTTTCTGAGTATCTGCAATATCGAGCCAATCAGCGAACGATATAATATGATCGACGTAAAATTGTACTAATCACAAATAGGAAAAATTTGATGGAAGTGCCCCATTGGACCATAATCATTGATTGACAATGAATTCTGTGAATGCGATAAAACAAAAAATCGAATGGGCAGCTTAAACCAATCTCGCGGTGTCAACATTTTTGGGCGTACGTAGGATTTATAGGAAACCATACAAATATTTGTTGATGCACGTAGTTAGCGGACGTTAACTATTTTTCTGCCCATTTTCTTTTAACCGAAGACCGTTAGCTAATATCATATGTCCAATATTACATGTATTTGTTTTGTAAGATATATGCATACTCATTGACATGATTGAACAGTTTCTACTTTAAATGTACAGTTAAACAAAGAATTGCCAACTGGCGTCAGTTGCTCTAATTGCACGTGAATTGCACCAGCCTATTGACAGTTTTTCCACCATGAAAGGGCTTTACTGTAAAGTGGGTGAAACTGCTGCAGAGGCGAAATTTGTCATCCAGGAAACGGTGAGTGCCCAGCATAATAATGTAGCTATCGCTTTAGTCTAGCATGCCAACACTTTTAGCAGGAAGGCTCATAGTTGGCTGTTTGACAAACTCACTGATTGTCTTTTCAACATGTCACAGAATGTACCCAGTGACCTCGGGAGCAACCAGGTTAAAGTGCAAGTGAAGGCATGTGCCCTTAGTCCACTGGATTTAAAAGTAAGTGTAACTGTGTGTTATACTCATTGTATTGTCAATGTTGACTATATAGACCTAGCAATAGCCCTACTGTCTCAGTCATAATGGACAATACTTACTGTTGTCACTTTCAATATGCTGCTTAAAATCAGTATCAGACCTGTTTTATCTGAAAAAACAAAAAATTGGGGACCAAAGTATATGTTGCTTTTGGTCAGGGTTGCTGTAGGACAGGCCTACCTTACCAGACCACACATCATGTATGGCTGTATGGGCTATTTGTCACATTTCCTTACCCTCTGTCCTCTGGTTAGCTACATGAGGATCTAAAGTTGCAAAGGGACCTGGTGCCAGTAGGGAGGGAGATTGTTGGGATCGTCCTCCAAGGTAAACAGGATATCCACTTCATGGATTGTAATTGACCTTGTTTATGACTTTGATGTTTAGCACATTTGATTTCACAACGTACTATATTTTTGGAACAAACCTTTAATCGTTTGCAATATTTTTGTTCTGTCTTCAGTTGGGCCTAAGGTGACCTTTTTCCAACCTGATGATGAAGTTGTAGGTAAATGTTACAGGTGGGATCTGAACCCGCTACATAAGGATAAATCATAGAGCTTCAAAACATCCCCTTATTTTGATGATTCTGACATTGTCATCGGCAATGTTCCCGATAACCTATTGAAAGACCCTTCCCATTTATCATTTTTGGATATGACCATGGTGTATTTATCTAGGCTTTGCTTTTCCCTTCTTTCGCATGACAGGAATTCTGCCCTTGGATACAGCGATGTCTGGTTTGTGCGAAGCCGTCGTCATCAACGAGAATCATCTTGGTATGTTGCACAAGTTCAAAATCCAAGTGTTAAACAAGTACATCTATCGCATCTATTAGCATTTTTTGGTACAAATTAACAAAGGAATAAAGGGATTTGTTGGTACAAATTAAGTCATTGTTTCTTCTTGCAATAAATTAGTGACTTTTGTGTTCGTTCACCAGTGCAGAAGCCAGAGAAGTTGAGATGGGTGGAGGTGGCAGGGGGTATTCGGGATGGACTCCGGGCCTATACAGCCCTCCATACCCTAGCCCGTATGGCATCCGGGCACACACTGCTGGTGCTGGATGGAGCCAGTGTAGGTATTTCCCCATAGTGGCCCCTCATCTGAGCATTCAATGGGACTGTAGAAATCCATAATTGGACATCACAAGAAGATGGCAGCAAAGAATCTTAATAGTAGCACACAATTGTCTTTAAGAGAACAAGACTACTAACTGCTATTTTGGCTGTGTTTATGCCTTTCAGCCCTTTGGAGTTCTGTCCATCCAGCTGGCCCACTACCATGGGGTTAAAGTACTGGCGTCAGCTCTGTCCTCCGAAGACCAGAAGTTCCTGGAGCAGCTTCGGCCCAGCGTCGGTGAGAACAGGGAGGGGGCCAACGTGTGTGTGTGTGTGTGTGTGTGTGTGTGTGTGTGAATAGACAAGTGGTGTCACAGTAGAGAATGTGTTGAAGTTGAGGATTGTAAATTAATGCAGCCGGGTAATAATGAATGTGAAGAGACAGTGTTACTATCAGTTACCTAAACTACTCTCATCATGAAAAAAATAAGGTAGTAAAGTTCTGACAGCAACACACAGGGCCGGTTTCTCAGACACAGGTTAAGCAGTCCCGGACTGAAAAGCATGCTAGATGGAAATTCACAGGGAAACTGTCCCGTAGTATTTAATCCTAGTCTATGCTCTCTGTTTCCTCTCTCATTCTCCGCTGTTACCACTCTTACCTCTGTCACTCCTTTGACTCAAATCACACATTCTAGGAGTGCGAGAGTCTCTTGTAGGTAAGTCTTGTGTGTGTGTGTCCCCTTGCAGGTCAATGGAAATGGAGTACCAAAAATGCTTATTTATTGTTTGCACACTGTTTGGCATGTAGCCTTCATAAGGGATTTCCCTGTCCTGTGTCTAGCCAGAGTGATAGGTGTGTGGGATACCAAGGTGGACCTGGTGGATTCCTGTTTGGAAGAGACAGGCGGTCTAGGGGTGGACATTGTCATTGACTCTGGAGGTAAGAAGCCAATGTAGGGCCATAGGTTGTTGTTATCCATTATGCTAGCTAGCTTTGTCTAACATGAATCGTAGTGCTGTGAGTGTATGCTTCTGTGATTTGTATTTTAACACAACGGTAAAGCTTTGTAACAGGAATAGAAGGAAAATTGAGTCATTGTTGTGCCCTGTTGTTTTTATACCCCTGACACAAGCTTAAGAGGTGTCTTTCGAAGTGATTGTGGTGATGTGTGTGTTCCTCCAGTGAGATTGCATGAGGAGGAGCCAGAGGCCAGGTGTCTTCTGCCCTACAAGCATGACATCATCACCCTGCTCGGGGTCGGAGGTCACTGGGTTACAACTGAGCAAAACCTGCAGGTAGACTGCAGTCAAGTATTCCATCCATTCGTGTTGGATTAGAGCAGCCATTTGGCAGTTCAGTTCCACTAGTCATCATATGACAAGATTTATTCATCACTACTTGTCACACTCATACATACAATGGGTGATTGAAATGTTGCTTGTTTGTTACAGCTTGTTAATGTGTGCTTTCTGAGAAGTTAAACATACTGCAAAAAAACATTGGCAGTGTGCAAGGTCTGTTATGTTGGGAGGAGTGAAGAGATCTGGGTTAATGGTGTTTCCTGTAATAATGTGTACAGTTGAAGTCGGAAGTTTACATAAACCTTAGCCCAATACATTTAAACTCAGTTTTTCACAATTCCTGACATTAAATCCTAGTAAAAATTCATTGTCTTAGGTCAGTTAGGATCACCACTTCATTTTAAGATTGTGAAATGTCAGAATAATAGTAGAGATCTATTTATTTCCGCTTTTATTTCTTTCATCACATTCCCAGTGGGTCAGAAGTTTACATATACTCAATTAGTATTTGGGAGCACTGCCTTTAAATGGTTTAACTTGAGTCAAATGTTTCGGGTAGCCTTCCACAAGCTTCCCAAAATAAGCTGGGTGAATTTTGTCCCATTCCTCCTGACAGAGCTGGTGTAACTGAGTCAGGTTTGTAGGCCTCCTTGCTCGCACATATTTTTTCAGTTCTGCCCACACATTTTCTATAGGATTAATGTCAGGGCTTTGTGATGGCCACTCCAATACCTTGACATTCTTGTTCTTAAGCCATTTTGCCACAACTTTGGAAGTATGCTTGGGGTCATTGTCCATTTGGACCCGTTTGCGACCAAGCTTTATCTTCCTGACTGATGTCTTGATGTTGCTTCAATATCCACATAATTTTCCATCCTCATAATGCCATCTATTTTGTGAAGTGCACCAGTCCCTCCTGCAGCAAAGCACCCCCACAACATGATGCTGCCACCCCATGCTTCATGGTTGGGATGGTGTTTTTTGGCTTGCAAGCCTCACCCTTTTTCTTCCGAACATAATGATGGTCATTATGGCCAAACAGTTCTATTTTTGTCCCCATGTGCAGTTGCAAACTGTAGTCTGGCTTTTTATGGCAGTTTTGGAGCAGTGGCTTCTTCCTTGCTGAGTGGCCTTTCAGGTTATGTCGATATAGAACTCGTTTTACTGTGGATATAGATACTTTGGTACCCGTTTCCTCCAGCATCTTCACAAGGTCCTTTGCTGTTGTTCTGGGATTGATTTGCACTTTTCGCACCAAAGTACGCTAATACCTAGGAGACACCACGCGTCTCTTTCCTGAGCGGTATGACGGCTACATGGTCCCATGGTGTTTATACAGATGAACGTGGTACCTTTAGGCATTTGGAAATTGCTCCCAAGGATGAACCAGACTTGCGAAGGTCTACAAAAAAAAGAATCCTGAGGTCTTGGCTGATTTCTTTTGATTTTCCCATGATGTCAAGCAAAGAGGCACTGAGTTTGAAGGTAGGCCTTGAAATACATCCACAGGTACACCTCCAATTGACTCAAATTATGTCAATTAGCCTATTAGAAGCTTCTAAAGCCATGACATCATTTTCTGGAATTTTCCAAGCTGTTTAAATGCACAGTCAACTTAGTGTATGTAAACTTCTGACCCACTGGAATTGTGATACAGTGAATTATAAGTGGAATAATCTGTCTAAACAATTGTTGAAAAAATTACTTGTCATTTACAAAGTAGATGTCCTTAACCGACTTGCCAAAATTTGTGGAGTGGTTGAAAAATTAGTTTTAATTACTCCGAACTAAGTGTACTTCAACTGTATTTATCGCAGTCTTCCCATTGACCTTCAAGTGGATTTGCTCAAGTAAGTACACAACGTCTTTTGTTTGGGATTTAATCTGCGCTCGTCTCTTCTGTTTCATAGCTGGACCCTCCAGATAGCCGCAGCCTCTTCCTGAAGGCCGCCTCCCTGTCCTTCCTCAACGAGGAGGTGTGGGGGGCATCCAGTGCCCGCCAGGGGAGGTACCTCCGTATCCTTTAGCCTACCCAGCCCCTCTGGGTCAGCCTCTGGAGGGGGCAGGAATTTAAAATCTAACTCCAATTCATTGAGATGAAACAAACATATTAAAATGAAAATCTGATATAAGGGGTTGAGCATTGAAAATATAATTGCTTTTGTGTTACATGTTAACCTTACATGCTCCTTTTCAGACATCATGAAGGATATAGTGGAGAAGCTTTCCACTGGGACCTTAAGGTACAGCAGAACTGCAATAATGAGTGTATGTGCAGTGCAAGTGTGAATAAGCAAGGGCCTCCCGAGTGGCACAGCGGTCTAAGGTACTGCATTTGCAGTCCTTGAGGCGCCACTACAGACTGGGTTCGATCCCAGGCTGTGTCGCAGCTGGCCGTGACCGGGAGACCCATGAGGTGGCGCACAATTGGCCCAGCGTCGTTGGGGGAGGGTTTGGCCGACCGGGATGTCCTTGACCCATCGCACTCTATCGACTCCTTTTGGCGGGCTGGGTGCATGCACGCTGACTTCGTTTGCCAGCTGTACGGTGTTTTCTCCGACACATTGATGCAGCTGGCTTCCAGGTTAAGCGAGCAGTGTGTCAAGAAGCAGTGCGGCTTGGCGGGGTCGTGTTTCGGAGGACACATGGCTCTCGACCTTCGCCTCTCCCGAGTCTGTATGGGAGTTGCAGCAATGGGACAAGACTGTTACTATCAATTTGGATATCACGAAAGAGGGGTGAAAAATGTTTGAGTAAGCATGGTTATACTGTATGTTTGATATTGGTATGTTTGAGTTTGTTTATCCTGGTGGACAGCGCTCACATTTCCCTCTGTCTTATGCAGGCCCCAGCTAGAGGACCCAGTGCCTTTGTATGATGCCACAGTTTCCATGGAGATGGTGCAAAAGAAACAAGTCCGGAAGAGGTTGGTTATTCAACTCTGAGGCGGACAGACACTCGTCCAGCATTCCCCTTGTCAAAGACAGGCCCCCAAATTCTGCCTCTCATATTTCCTATGTATTTTTGGCCAGCAGTGGTGGAAAAAGTACCCAATTGTCATACTTGAGTAGTAGTAAAGATACCTTAATAGAAAGTTACTCAAATAAGTCACCCAGTAAAATTCTACTTGAGTAAGTCTAAAACTATTTGGGTTGTAAATGTAATTGCTCAAATATACTTAAGTATCAAAAGTAAAATTATAAATTCAAATTCCTAAGGATAGCCAGGGGCACACTCCCAACATTCAGGCATTTATTTACAAAAGATGCATGTGTTTAGTGAGACCGCCAGAGCATAGGCAGTAGGGATGACCACTTGTTCTCTTGATAAGTGTGTGAATTTCACTTTTTTTTCTGTCCTGCTCAGCGTTCAAAATGTAACGAGTTTTTGGTTGGAAGGGAAAATGTATGGAATAAAAAGTACAATATTTTCTATAGGAATGTAGTGAAGTAATAGTACAGATACCCCAAGAAAAGAATACTTTAAAGTACAACTTAATCGGTGGTGTAAAGTACTTGCCAGTCATTCCAATACAATGTAAATATGTGCAAAGTTTGAGTTTATCAAAACATATCAAATGAGATGGATATCTAAATGTTTGCTCTGCTTAGTGTAATACATACAGCACATTTGAGGTTTGTCCTTTTATTAAAAACCTTTGTTGTTAATCCTCAAGCTATGACATTTTTTACAGCCTCCAACAGAGCAACACATTAGTGGCATGCTTAGTAGGACACACTGTAGAAAATCATTTCGCAACATATCTGTAGAACCTTCTGTTTGAAAAAAGTTTTCAGTTTGGTGCCTTACTGAACATGACCCAACTTGAATTCTACATTAACTGCAACTGTGCTTTTCATGTGTCATTTGTGACCAGAGAAATTCTCACTAAATGATTAATCTAAGGTGGGGAAACAGCAATGTCCTGTTAGTGGAGGCTTTCCGGGATTGGAGAGATACTATTGTCCACCTGTACCACTCTCTGAGGGCATATCAGAAGTGTTGAGATGGGTCACTTCCAAATAGTTTGTCCTCTTGTCAACACACTGTCCTCAGGTAGCCCTCACTGTGATTGGCCAGAGTTAACAGGGCTACGTTCAGTACATAACGTAACGGAACAGAAACTGTGCTGTACTGAAACGATCAGTTGAAAAAACATGGAGGGGTGTGGGTTCAAAATGCACCGCTGTCTTTTAAATGCGTCACTCATTGCTTTAACCCACACCATGGCAAACCCACTTCAAAGTGTTCAATAACATACGAAAAACTTTGGGAAAATGTGTCATTCAGTACAAACTGTTCCGCAAATGTTCAAGCGAACGTAGCGCACCCCTGATTTCTTTGATTTAATTGAATCGCTGGAAAGTTAATGGAAACAACTCGTGACAGTGTCCTTTTGGTGGGCCACTTCCACTGCACTGATAATGAAACAGACATGGTAGTCTCCTCATAGAAGCATAGCCTGTGATAAAGTGACCGGTTCTGGAACATCATACTAAGTTGTGCATGCTGTTCTGTCTGCTTGGCAACAATTGTTTCTGAAGACTCTGTAGCATTTCCTGGTTAAGACCCAGAATTCCTTGCTGCTTTCGTCGTAGACATTCCACCACAGCTAGCTGCTCCTTGAGACTCGTCTGCTCTCTCGGTTAGTTGTGATATCTGGAAAAACGAGGATAAAGGCTCACACAATTTCAAAACAAGCTCATTGTCAGATCCTAGAATCAGCTCATCAGCAAAAACCTAAATAAGCTTGATCTATTCTACGTCTGTAGGTGCAAGCATCTGCTCAAGTGGCCAATGGAGAATAACTGAACCCAATTATAGCCATGGGTGTCAAGTGCAACTCAACTACGGTACCTTGTCTTCATGACTTTCTTAGCTTTTCTGCTTCGCTCTTTGTGCTTTGTCTCTTTCCTGCTCTCGATTTGTCTGTGTTCATTCATTTCTTTGTCCTTCTCTGCTCCTGAATTCTGTTTTCTGCTTGTCTCTGACTTTCCTACATCGCACCTCTGTCTTCATGAGTTTTTGTCCTTCTCTAGTCTTGTATTCTTTCAGGTGATCGGCACTATACATACTGCATTTTTGTTAAGGCTGACAGTTTCCAACTATTATATCTTTGTAATCCTGTCACCCTGAGACTGTTTTTTTTCTGCCATTAGAGACTGACATCTCTTGGTTTAAGTCACACCCCCATACTTTTTCATGACATGTTTTGAGCATCTATGGGTTTGTTTTTGGCTTTTTCTATTTTGGATTTAAAGTGCAGGTCTCTTTCCTACAGTACCTTGTCCAGAGTTCTAGTGTTGTCAATCATCAAGTAGTGACAAAGCCTAAGGGCTGCATCAACACTCCACTCCTCTCTGTCCCGGCTCACCACCGCCCCCAAGAGGACACTTCCAGAAAAGGCTGAAAGACATTCACACACTTCAAAATCATTCCAATTTTAAGCAATCTTGATCTGCGATTGGTACACACATGTTGGTACTTTTACATTTATATACACTACATGTCCAAATTAGTGGATTTGGCCATTTCAGCCACACCCGTTGCTGACAAGTGTATAAAATTTAGCACATAGCCATGCAATCACCATAGACAAACATTGTCAGTAGAATGGCCCATACTGAAGAGCTCAGTGACTTCCAATGTGGCACAGTCATAGGATGCCACCTTTCCAACAAGTTAGTTGGTCAAATGTTTTGCCCTGTTAGAGCTGCCCCCAGTCAAGTGTAAGTGCTGGTATTGTGAAGCTCGCTGCCATTGGATTCTGGACAGTGGAAACACGGTCTGGAGTGATGAATCACGCTTCACCATCTGGCAGTGCCACGGACAAATCTGGATTTGGCAGATGCTAGGAGGACGCTACCTGCCCGAATGCATAGTGCCAATTGGGGCTGTTTTTCATGGTTTGGGCTAGGCCCCATAGTTCCAGTAAAGGAAACTATTAACAATGACCTTCTAAACGATTCTGTGATTCCAACTTTGTCTCAAGTTTTTGGGGAAGGCCCTTTTCTGTTTCAGCATGACAATGCCCCCATGCACAAAGCGAGGTCCATACAGAAATGGTTTGTCGAGATCGGTGTGGAAGAACCTGACTGGCTTGCACAGAGCCCTGAACTCAACCCCATCGAACACCTTTGGGATGATTAAGAATGCTAACTGCGAGCCAGGCCTAATCGCCCAACATCAGTGCCCGACCTCACTAATGCTCGTGGCTGAACGGAAGCCAGTCCCCACAGCAATGTTCCAACATCTAGTGGAAAGCCTTCCCAGAAAAGTGGAGGCTGTTATAGCTGCAAAGGGGGGGACCAACTCCATATTAATGCCTGTGATTTTGGAATGAGATGTTCGACGAGCAGGTGTCCACATGCTGTGTATACCCATTGATTCTAAAATAATGTAATTTATAAATGCCTCCTGAGCTTAATTCAATGGTCGTACCCTATCAAAACTAAATATGAGCTTGTTTTCTTACTCCACTGTTTATAAACAATTACACTATAGCCTCAAAACATGATTTTAATATCATGGATGGTCAGTTCTTAGATCATATTTGAGAATGGATAGATTTCTCCAGCCACACCCCTCAGCTGTTTACCTATACAGTGGTGGGGGTGTGACCACTTTGTTATTATTTGAACTGCGGATTGCCTCTTTAAGAATGTTTTGCAGCTACTGTTGATGGTGTTATAAAACTGAAAGATAATATTTCTTACTGTTGTTCTGTCTTAAGTGACAGCAGTCTGAGGGCAGTCATCAGTCTCCAGGAGGGCCCGTCCAAACTAAGGGTCAAGTTTCTGTTTTAGAGAGAGAGAGAGAGAGCGCAAGTGAACTCATGGTAGTGTAAATACTGGCGTCTGTCCGAGACAGCAGTAAATTATGATGCTGCTAACACTTACGCTAAAAAGTCATTTTTCTTCAGGAAGAGTAGCTTTTGTGCCAGCTGATTTATGTATGTTATACAGATGCTCTGTTGAAGGATACCTGAAACACATGAACAACCCAAAAACTAAGTCAACTAAATATTACAGCAAACATAAGGCCAAACTAAATTGAGGTGCAAGCTCTAACTTTTACATATATCATGCTTTGATGTCAATGAAGTGCAGAACTCAAATTAGGATTGAGACCATAAACATGTAATTGTTGCTGAAAAGAACTGGGGTTAGTGTACCATTTTACCACTAAGCTAGCCCTCCTTACCTTCGACATACACCACACTGAGTGTTTCCAGGATCAACAAAACCTTACTCTAACAGGAGAAATTGGTTGTCAAGGGGACTGTAGCAGATAAAAGCCTGATGGAATCTCTTGCAGCCTTGGATGCTACGGATCTCATAGCACCTGCTCACATGGCTGAAGTTCGCCTTTACCTGAGGACATTTTGATACTTCACGCTGATACTTCAATTTGAACTGTCACCAGACAGATAGTTCTGACCTGTGAAGGTAGCGTCCGGTAACTATAGTGAACGAAAATATAAACAATTAAAACATTTTTGCCGAGTTACAGTTCATAAACTCAGCAAAAAAAGAAACGTCCCTTTTTCAGGACCCTGTCTTTCAAAGATAGTTAGTAAAAATCCAAATAACTTCTCAGATCTTCATCGTAAAGGGTTTAAACACTGTTTTCCATTCTTATTCAATGAACCATGAACAATTAATGAACATGCACCTGTGGAACGGTCGTTAAGACACTAACAGCTTACAGATGGTAGGCAATTAAGGTCACAGTTATGAAAGCTTAGGACACTAAAACGGCCTTTTGACTGACTCTTAAAAACACCAAAAGAAAGATGCCCAGGGTCCCTGCTCATCTGCGTGAACGTGCCTTAGGCATACTGCAAGGAGGCATGAGGACTGCAGATGTGGCCAGGGCAATAAATTGCAATGTCCGTACTGTGAGACGCCTAAGACAGTGCTACAGGGAGACAGAACGGACAGCTGATCATCTTCGGAGTGGCAGACCACGTGTAACAACACCTGCACAGGATCGGTACATCCAAACATCACACCTGCGGGACAGGCACAAGATGGCAACAACAACTGCCAGAGTTACATCAGGAACGCACAATCCCTCCATCAGTACTCAGACTGTCCGCAATAGGCTGAGAGAGGCTGGACAGGGCTTGTAGGCCTGTTGTAAGGCAGGTCCACACCAGACGTCACCGGCAACAACGTCACCTATGGGCACAAACCCACCATCGCTGGACCAGGCAGGACTGGCAAAACGTGCTCTTCACTGACGAGTCGCGACTTTGTCTCACCAGGGGTGATGGTCGGATTCGCGTTTATCGTTGAAGGAATGAGCGTTACACCGAGGCCTGTACTCTGAAGCGGGATCGATTTGGAGGTGAAGGGTCCGTCATGGTCTGGGGCTGTGTGTCACGCATCATCGGACTAAGCTTGTTTTCGCTGTAGGCAATCTCAATGCTGTGCGTTACAGGGAAGACATCCTCCTCCCTCATGTGGTACCCTTCCCGCAGGCTCATCCTGCCTGACATGACAATCCCTCCAGCATGACAATGCCGCTAGCCATACTGCTCATTCTGTGTGTGATTTCCTGAAAGACATGAATGTCAGTGTTCTGCCATGGCCAGCGAAGAGCTTGGATCTCAATCCCATTGAGCACGTCTGGGATCTGTTGGATCGGAGGGTGGCGGCTAGGGCCATTCCCCCCCAGAAATGTCTGGGAACTTGTAGGTGCTTTGGTGGAAGAGTGGTGTAACATCTCACAGCAAGAACTGTCAAATCTGGTGCAGTCGATGAGGAGGAGATGCACTGCAGTACTTAATGCAGCTGGTGGCCACACCAGATACTGACTATTACTTTAGATTTTGACCCCCCCTTTGTTCAGGGACACATTATTCAATTTCTGTTAGTCACATGTCTGTGGTACTTGTTCAGTTTATGTCTCAGTTGTTGAATCTTATGTTCATACAAATATTTACACATTAAGTTTTCTGAAAATAAAACTCAGTTGACAGTGAGAGGATGTTTCTTTTTTTGCTGAGTTTATAAGGACATCAATCAATTGAAATAAATAAATTAGGCCCTAATCTATGGATTTCACATGACTGGGAATCTGTTGGTCACATACCTTTTAAAAAAGAAATAGGTAGGGGCGTGGATCAGAAAACCAATCAGTGTCTGGCGTGACCACCATTTGCCTCATGCAGCGCGACATCTCCTTCGCATAGAGTTGATCAGGCTGTTGATTGTGGCCTGTGGAATTGTGACCCACTCCTCTTCAATGGCTGTGCGAAGTTGCTGGATATTGGCGGGAACTGGAACACGCTGTCGTATACGTCGACCCAGAGCATCCCAAACAAGCTGAATGGGGTGACATGTCTGAATATGCAGGCCATGGAAGAACAGACCTTTTCAGCTTCCAGCAATTGTGTACAGATCCTTGCGACATGGGGCTGTGCATTATCATGCTGAAACATGAGGTGATGGCAGAGGATGAATGGCATGACAATGGGCCTCAGGATCTTGTCACAGTATCTCTGTGAATTCAAATTGCCATCGAGAAAATGCAATAGTGTTCGATGTCCCTAGCTTATGCTTGCCCATACCATAACCTAACTGCCACCACGGGGCACTCTGTTCACAACGTTGACATCAGCAAACCGCTCGCCCACAAGACGCCATACACTTGGTCTGCGGTTGTGAGGCCGGTTGGACATACTGCCAAATTCTCTAAAACGACAGAGGCTGTTTATGGTAGAGAATTCAATTCAATTCTCTAACAGCTCCAGCGGACATTCCTGCGGACATTCCTGCAGTCAGCATGCCAATTGCATGCTCCCTCAACTTGAGACATCTGTAGCATTATGTTATGTGACAAAACTGCACATTTTAGAGTGGCCTTTTATTGTCCCCAGCACAAGAAACACCTGTGTAACGATCATGCTGTTTAATCAGCTTATTGATATGCCACACCTGTCAGTTGGATGGATTATCTTGGCAAATGAAAAATGCTCACTAACCTGGATGTAAACATATTTGTACACAAGATTTGAGAGAACTAGCCTTTTTGTGCATCTGGAAAATGTTGGGATTTTATTGTTCAGTGTAGTAGTTTTGAGCCTTGAATAAAAGGAGAAAATTACAGAAACGCCCAAAGATGATGGCAATGGTAGGTCTATATTCATTCATATGGTGCCCTGGTCAACTCATCTAGTAATCTCACACAGACGGACTCGACCAGTGGAGGCTTCTGAGGGGAGGAAGGCTCAAAGTAATGGATGGACCTGAATGAATGGAATGGTATGGTGGCTTCCGTGTGTTTGATAACATTCCATGCACTCCATTCCAGCCATTATAATGAGCCGTCCTCCCCACAGCAGCCTCCACTGGACTCTACTGATAATTGTTGTTATGGAAATGTTGATGAATACCTTGGAAGTAGGCAAACAAGCACTGGGTTATTGTCTACGGTTTAAAATTGTATAAGATGATTTGGGTATGACATTTAATAGGCTACAGTGCATATCATAAGTATTCACCCCCCTTGGATTTCTTAACATTTGATTGTGTTACACAGTGAGATTGAAATGGATTTGATTTTCCATTTTTTGTCAATCTACACAAAATACTAATGTCAAAGTGGAAGAATAAAACATATAAACAATGACATGAATTAATTAACCGCTAACAACACATCTACATTAGATAAGTATTCACCCACCTAAGTCAATCAGTACATGTTAGAAACAACTTTGCCAGCATTTACAGCTGTGAGTCATTTTGGGTAAGGCCCAGATTCCGACCCGGGTTATGCACTTATCTCTCTGCGTATTCTGACATTGATTTTAAGCGTTTTGGGATGGAGTTCAAATGAATGAAGGTGTAGCGGAGGTGTGTCTACAGATAGACTGTGACCGATGATCCCTGGAGACGAATGTGAAACCAGCCATATGGAAGCAAACTGAAAATGATATCAACATGACATGTATTGCGGCCCATTTTTCACAGTGAAAAGGGATATAAATAGCTGTGTCATTATTCCGATTTCTTATTGTGTGCCCTCGAAATTTGCTTGGATAAAATTTGGAGTCCCAAGCTATAGGCTTGTAGGGCTGAACCTGACAAATTGGCGTATGTGCTTTAGAATGTTTTGATTATATGCCCGGGCTTTTCTCCGTTTTATTTTAAAATGTGTATCGTGTTAATAAATATTATCCACTGTCGGGAGCCACCGTCAGTAACACCCAGATGCATTTATTTTCGCATCATTCCATTCCGTTTACCTTTCTTTCCTCTGTCACGTCCTTGTGAATGTTCCTGGGTGTCGCTAGAATTAGTGGATTATATAAGGCCAACGTTGGGCAATAATGCAGGGCATCTAGCCTATTTGAATCATTATGGAACTCACGTAGCAGGTTAAACCGGGAGCCTGATTCACAGTTCAAGACGACTAGACTATTGTCGTACAGCTAGTTCCATTATCAGTGAGAATTAAGGTAGATTTGTATTATTATTGTTCAACCCCTATTGTACAGTTTTTTCCACCTTCCAATATTTCATGGATTTAATTTGAATATAATAATTTTCCGGATCAATTAAACAACTATTTTTGATTTATTATCGTAACGACCCTGGGTTTATAAACGCGGATGAGCGGACGAGCATGCTTTTGCGGCACAGTCGATAGCGCGCTGCACTTCGGGCTAGAAGGTCGAGGATTCGAGACCTGCTCCCTGCGGTTTCATTACATTGGTGTCGGATGTGATCGGGCCTTGCATCCACGACAGTGCATGTGCTTGGCCGGTGAGCGCGTTCCTATAAAACGTAGAGTCGCAAACTAGCGCGAGGACGCTCTCCTTGAAATGAGGAAGCAGTGTAACGACCCTGAGCATGGTTTTGCGGCACTGTCGATAGCGCGCTGGACTTCGGGCTAGAAGGTCGAATGTTCGAGACCTGCTCCCTGCCTGGTTCATTACATTATTAATGATTCATACATACTTTCCTAACCCTAAAATGTGCCTAAATATTTTTCAAGATCAGAGTATTTTTAAATCTACCAGTTGGTGCTGAAACAGATGAAAAGGCATAGATTGGTTTCTTTCATAGAGTACCACAGTATGAGTCATAATACCCATAAAACCTAGAGGTCAAACAGGGTAATGGTTCCATTCGAGGTGACTTTTATCAATATATTCACCTGTATTTACCCCCCAAAATGAAATGCTAATTAGCTGCTAATGTGGGCATCATAAAGAACTACAAATGCCATGATCTGGACAAGATGGCTGAATCGAGGCAAAGATAAGAATCTCTGGATTAACTATCTAACGTTAATGTTAGCTAAATGTATGAATTAATAAATTGGTTACATTTCTTTAAATGGACAATTCTGTGAACTGTCTTGTGTACGTTTTAAATTGACACAATACCTGTTAGCAAAGGTGTCAGCTAGAGATGACATGCAGGGATTTGTAGTTTTGCATGATGTCTACTTTGACGCTAATTAGGATTTTTTAATCTGAGAGTAAATAGAGCTGAATATATTGATAAAAATCACCTTGTCCAAGAGAGATTTACATGGTTATCAAAACGTCCCCAGTGGGAAAAATGAATGGTGGAATAATTATTGGAGCCATTTCCCTGTTTGACCGCTAGGTTTTATTGGTATTATGACACCGCCACTGTGGGGCTCTATTGATTCCCATATTCTGAACCGGTTCTTGCAATGTATTCTATTGAGTTTGTCGACAAATTATCATTAAAAGCGCACCTTATTTAAAGGGATGGCTTCAGATAAATGTACTGAATACCCCAATGAATGAAAACTACAGGAAAGTCTGTTTTCCAGAAAGTGGGAGGGTTTTCAGTGGTTGAATGAAATGTATTCAGAGTGGTAGCCACACCTGCAGAGCGCATTACATGACTGAATAAGGCAAGTCTGAATACCAAATACAGGGAAGTGTGTAGTAATGGTAGCCTAGTGGTTAGAGCGTTGGACTAGTAACCGGAAGGTTACAAGTTTATACCCCCGAGCTGACAAGGTACAAATCTGTAGTTCTACCCCTGAACAGGCAGTTAACCCACTGTTCCTAGGCTGTCATTGAAAATAAGAATTTGTTCTTAACTGACTTGCCTAGTTAAATAAAAAGGCATAAATTCCTAAATCGGGATTGGCTCCTAAGAATGTGCAATATTAACCTTTTCAAAATTATTCAAGCTCTGACAGTTTGGTTGTTGATCATTGCTAGACTTCCATTTTCAAGTCCCGCCATAGATTTTCAAGCAGAGTTAAGTTAAAACTGAAACTAGGCCACTCAGGGTCATTCACTGTCTTCTTAGTAAGCAACAGCAGTGTAGATTCTGTCTTGTGTTGAGGTCATTGTCTTGCTGAAATGTGAATTACTTTTCCAGTCTCTGGACTGACTGAACCAAGTTTTTCCTCTTGGATTTTGCCTGTGCTGAGCTCCATTCTGTTTATTTTATCCTGAAAACTCCTCAGTCCTTGTGGTATTTCTCCAGACAATGCCATGAATTGTCGTTGATCACAAGCTGTGCTCTGGCACCAGGAGGTCACTGACATTGTCTTCATCACACTCTTTATCACAGGTCATTCTCTCACCCTCTCTCCCCCTACAATAAGTAGTAGGCCGAACAACGTTCCTTTTTCAAATCTGTCCATATATTGGTCTTTACTGCCACCTATAGGTTAAAATTGTGCATGGCTACATCAAATTGTTTCTCAAGTTCAGTTAATAGCGAATGTCAGGGTTTCCTAAACTCGGTCCTGCTCCAACCCCCAAACCCAACCTGGGTGCACATTTGTTTTTTGCCCTAGCACTACACAGCAGATTCAAATAACCAACTCATCATCAAGCTTTGAATATTTGAAATCAGCTGTCTAGTGCTAGGGCAAAAAAACTAAATGTGCACCCAGAGGGGGGCCCCAGGACCGAGTTTCACAAACCCTGGCCTATGTCACCCTGGTTGTTGAAGCTACAGTATGTGTAGTATGATGAACTTGGCCTTCATCAAGGTTAGTTTGTGCTTTGATAATAGCCAGTGCCTATCCAGCCACTGACCTCACCACGTGTCACTGCAGGCCATGCCTACCATGAGATACTCAAACCTAACCCACTAAACGGAGTCCTACACTAGACAGAAGTATCAAAGACTCACACAAACACAGCTCACTAAACAGATTAAGCTATTGACAAACCAGTGTGTGTGTGTGCGTGTGTGCGTGCGTGCATGTGAGTTTCTGTGTACAAACTCTACCGTTCAAAAGTTTGGGGTTACTTATAAATGTCCTGTTTTCCATGAAAACATACATGAAATGATTTGCAAAATGAAGAGGAAATTTAGTCAAGACATTGACACGGTTATTATAAGTAATGATTTTTAATTGAAATTATAATTGTGTCCTTCAAATTTGTTTTTTGTCAAATAATCTTCCATTTGCAGCAATTACAGCCTTGCAGACCTTTGACATTCTAGTTGTCAATTTGTTGAAGTAATCTGAAGAGATTTCACCCCATGCTTCCTGAAGCACCTCAAACAAGATGGATTGGCTTGATGGGCACTTCTTATGTAACCTTTATTTAACTACGCAAATCAGTTAAGAACATATTATTTACATTGACAGCCTACCGGGGAACAGTGGCTTAACTGCCTTATTCAGGGGCAGAATGGCAGATTTTTTACCTTGTTAGCTCAGGGATTCAATCCATCAACCTTTCGGTTATTGGCCCAACGCTCTAACCACTAGTCTACCTGCCACTCTTCTTATGTACCATACGGTCAAGGTGCTCCCACAACAGCTCAATAGGGTTGAGATCCGGTGACTGTGCTGGCCACTCCATTATAGGCAGAATACCAGCTGACTGCTTCTTCTCTAGATAGTTCTTGCATAGTTTGGAGCTGTGCTTTGGGTCTTGTCCTGTTGTAAGAGGAAATTGGCTCCAATTAAGCACCGTCCACAGGGTATGGCATGGCATTGCAAAATGGAGTGATAGCCTTCCTTTTTCGAGATCCCTTTTACCCTGTACATTTCTCCCACTTTACCACCACCAAAGCACCCCCAGACCACCACATTGCCTCCACCATGCTTGACAGATGTCGTCAAGCACTCCTCCAGCATCTTTTCATTTTTTCTGTATCTCACGAATGTTCTTCTTTGTGATGTGAACACCTCAAACTTAGATTTGTCTGTTCATAACACTTTTTTCCAATCTTCCTCTGTCCAGTGTCTGTGTTCTTTTGCCCATCTTAATCTTTTCTTTTTATTGGCCAATCTGAGGTATGACTTTTTCTTTGTAACTCTGCCTAGAAGGCCAGCATCCCGGAGTCGCCTCTTCACTGTTGACGTTGAGACTGGTGTTATGTGGGTACTATTTAATGAAGCTGCAGGTGAGGACTTGTGAGGCATCTGTTTTTTAAACTAAACACTCTAATATACTTGTCCTCTTGCTCAGTTGTGCACCGGGGCCTCCCACTCCTATTTCTATTCTGGTTAGGGCCAGTTCGCGCTGTTCTGTGAAGGGAGTAGTTCAAAGCGTTGTACGAGATTTTCAGTTTCTTGGCAATTTCTTGCATGGAATAGCCTTAATTTCTCAGAACAAGAATAGATTGACGAGTTTCAGAAGAAAGTTGTTTGTTTTTGAGCCTGTAATCGAACCCACAAATGCTGATGCCCCAGATACTCAACTAGTCTAAAGAAGGCCAGTTTTATTGCTTCTGTATTCAGAACAACAGTTTTCAGTGGTGCTAACATAATTGCAAAAGGGTTTTCTAATGATCAATTAGCCTTTTTGAAATGATAAACTTTCAAAAACAAGGACATTTCTAAGTGACCCCAAAATTTGAACGGTAGTGTATATCCTTTGATTTTACTTATAGTGGCCCAGAGATAACACCCTTGATAGGCGCCCTGCTTCAAAGATCCACACACAACACATTCCAATCCGACATCTTGTTGGGGCGCAGAGCACGCTCCTTCTGTTCCATAGAAACACAAAGAAACTAAATAAGCCCACTTCTCATTATTCTCATTGACACCACCTCATCCAATCTATCCACAATTTTAATAGATATTTCAAACGAATCTCCCAGGTAACAACATAGTTCCAAAACCCTTATTCCAACCAGAAAAGAATCAGAACTAGGTTTGGATTTACTAGATTCCTCTACCACTTTACTTATTTTATTTCCTTCTGCATTCTCCACTGAAATCCAATTCTTCTCGCTCTCGTCTCCACTCGGCACGTCATGCGATTCAAACAGAACATCCGCTTCCACCATTTTCCAAAAACACCCCAGCCGCATCAATGTCTGTCGGTCCTGTTCATTTAAATATTTTAATAGAATGCCAAAGAAAGAAGATGGGGGGGGGGCAACTAGGCCTACAGCAGTAGTTGTCAACTTGGGGAATTGTGTCATGCTGATGCTTAGGTGTTTGTTGATAAATCATCAGTACATGAAATATCCACATGATGGCTTCCTCGCCTAAAGCAATTGATACATTTGTACCTTGCTGTCAAAGGAATTGAACTTCAGCGGCAGAATGACAGCTTGTGCACTGTCAAGCACATACATACTGTAGATGTATTCTATCTATGGAGAAGAGGGAAGCAGAGGTTTTGTAAAATCAATGTAAATAGGTCTTTATGACATTGCCTCTCGCAAGTAAATGTCAGTGTGAGGAAACAGTCCATCCCTGTTCTTAGTTGACACTTTCCAAACAGATATTTTCTTTCTTCCTTTGCGAAGTGTAACTTCAACAAGGAGCGGAGGTTTGTCTTCTGACTGAGTATAAACACAAACATATTTTGTTAGAGGCAGAATGATGGTTTAATAGTAAAATGCTGACCTAGCCCCAAGCTGTTTCAGACATCTGTGATCCATATTCTCTCTAGATCTGAAAATACTAGGCTGGGGTAATAAGGACAGCTGTATGTTGAAATTGGCACCAGTCCCTTGATCTTCTACTTATGTTCTATGATTTATGACAGTTGCCTGCCCTGCCATTGTAAATGTATGTGAATAATAATACATATAAATGTTTGTGTTTGGCTGTTCTAACCATTTCCCCAATGTTTCCAGGCTAAGTCAAATCGGACTTTGTCAATCCCATAGCTGCCCATCCACTTTAACTGTGCTCAATCAGTCCCATGGTCTCTTAACAAATAATATAATTTTCCTTGGTTATTCTCATGTACTCAACGGCAATCAGACATCCCCTATCTGTCCATCTCAGCCATGTCGGGGGCCATGTTGGGCAGAAGCCAGCTGGGTGGCTGATCAGCTAGCCAGTGGCTGGACAGTGGCTGTGCCTGCTCTGTAATGGGTAGACAACAGGCTGCTGCTCTGCCTCCCTGCCAGTTTCTGCTCTATTCCTGTCTCTTCTGCTTATGTTAGAGAGTCCCCGAGAGCAGGCGTTGCATAACATCCACTGTCAGTTCGAAACCTTGAAATGTTAGACCCCTGCATAGCAAGCAACTGCACTGATTGGGGAGAGAACCTGTAAAAAATAGACTGAAATAGATATTCTATGAGAGGACCTGCTGTTGGTGGAGATGGAATTTGTTCTTTAGAGCTGAGAGTGACTATTAGGCACTAACTGGTCAAATCAGAGGTGATGCTTTTCTGAAATAGTATATGCAGGCATGTTCACAGATTCGGTATAGCATAGATACCGTGCTACCAAGAAAATGTCACATTCTGACATCCCTATGTAGTGGGGTACAGGTATCCAGGAAAAAAGAGAAACTGAGGTGAGGGTAGAAGAATATGTATATATGCATTTATATAATCCTCACCAGTCCATAGAGAAAATAATAGAGATACAATGATGGTGGATTGAAGCTCATTCGCAATAATTTCTTATGTCCCCTGTTCAGTCTTGCAAGTACATCACTGACCTTGCCCGTGCACGCTCCATCCCCTGCCTCCAGACAGCACATTATCAAATCGCTCTGGAGACAGTTGAATGACATAACCAGCATTTGCTGCCAATCTGACCTGATTTTTATTCACTCAGGGTCACCGCCCGCCTCTGAACATAGCACCAATGCGTGCGTAGGTTTTCAATTGACGCCCTGGCTGTCTCTGCTGCAGCCGGCTGACAGATATGTAACTCCCGCACACATGATATTATACTTGTGCTGACACAACAAACAATGTGCATAGATAATATTGTGTGCGCGGGAGTTATCTTTATCTTTACAATGAAATCAAATTTGGCGCTGTATGGTGGTGTTTTTTTTATTTATCTATTCTTTTCATTTAACATTTATTTATTCAGGAAGTCCAATTGAAGTCAGAATACCTCTTTTACAAGGGAAACATGGACAAGAGAGCGGCTCAATAAAAAACAAATAGATGTATGCATTATGCATTGGTGTGTATGTTCAGATTTTATCTTTAAGGACAGATCCACAAATGTTTATTGTGGTGCAGGTCTGCACTCATGAGAGGGTAACAGTATGAGACTACCAGTACAGGTAGAAGACCATATTCAACACTTGCTTTTTTAAAAATAGATGCTTATGAGACCAATTGAGAGCCATACTGATATCAAACTGGAAACATCAAGGGAGGATTTCTTTACTCCCGTACGGACTCGGGAGAGGCGAAGGTCGAGAGCCGTGTGTCCTCCGAAACACAACCCAGCCAAGCTGCACTGCTTCTTGTCACAATGCCCGCTTAAACCGGGCATTGTGTCGGTGTGTCGGAGAAAACACCATACACCTGTCATAGTGCATTGCATCTGACCCACCGCACCAATGTGTCGGAGAAAACACCATACACCTGTCATAGTGCATTGCATCTGACCCACCACAGGAGTCGCTAGAGCTCAATGGGACAAGAACATCCCTGTCGGCCAAACCCTCCCCTAACCCGGACGACACTGGGCCAATTGTGCACCGCCCCATGGGTCTCCCTGTCGTGGCCGGCTGCGACAGAGCCTGGACTCGAACCAGGATCTCTAGTGGCAGAGCTAGCACTGGGGTGCCTTAGACCACTGCGCCACTCAGGAGGCTATTTTGTTTAGTTAACCTTTCTTTTTTTGTCAGGGAATTACATAAATTACTGAAAATACACTTATCAATATAAATACAAAATGCAAGTAGAAAAAAAACATGGTCATAAAAAACAGACATATTCATCAGTAATAAGGTCCTCAATCAGCCTTTTGAATTGCCCTAAAGGCACCAGAGCAGCTCATTTAAAAAAATTCCCACAAAGAAGAAAACTAAAAGCTGGTTTACCTAACTCCGTAGTTAACCTGAGACCGGGTGTGGTAACTTGTATGTCTAAAGCTTAGTAAAGATGTTAGGTACAGTGGGACTTTTTGTAAAATAGCTTTATAAATGAAAACAAATCAATGTATCAACCAACATGACATCAAAGAGTGCCAACCAACTTTCTGGTAGCGAAAACAGTCATGAGTACTATAATTGTCGCCTGTAATAAAGCGCAGTGCGCTATGATAAACTTCATCTAACGGCTTTAATGAAGTAGCAGCTGCATTCATATAGATGATGTCGCCATAGTCTAGGACAGATAGGAACGTCGACTGAAGTATCTGCTTTCTACTATTTAGCGAGAGGCATGGCCTATTTCAAAAGAAGCCCATTTTTATTCTCAGCTTCTTTACTAACTCATCAATATGCTTTATAAAAGACAGCTTTTCATCTATCCAGATATTTGTAAGCAGGGACACGATCATCATGGACATCCAAACTACATACAGTGCATTCGGAAAGTATTCAGACCCCTTAACTTTTTTTGTTAAATTATTTTAATCAATTTAAGAATGTTTTTGCTTAGCAATTTACACACAATACACCGTAATGACAAAGAACAAATGGGTTTTCAGATTTTAAAAAATCAATAATGGAAATATTCCATTTACATAACTTTACTCAGTACTTTGGCAGCGATTACAGCCTCAAGTCTTCTTGGGTATGACTCTACAAGCTTGGCACACCTGTGGGGGAGTTTCTCTCATTCCTCTCAAGCTCTGTCAGGTTGGATGGGTAGCGTCGCTGCACAGCTATTTTCAGGTCTCTCCAGAGATCGATCGGGTTCAAGTAAGGGATCTGGCTGGGCCACTCGAGAACATTCAGAGACTTTTCCCGAAGCCACTCCTGCGTTGTCTTGTCTGTGTGCTTAGGGTCATTGTCCTGTTGGAAGGTAAACCTTCTCCCCAGTCTGAGGTCCTGAGCGCTCTGGAGCAGGTTTTCATCACGGATCTCTCTGTACTTTGCTCCATTCATCTTTTCCTCGATCCTGACTAGTCTTACAGTCCCTGCCGCTGAAAAACATCCCCACAGCATGATGCTGCTACAACCATGCTTCACCGTAAGGATGGTGCCAGGTTTCCTCCAGATGTGATGCTTGGCATTCAGCCCTTAGAGTTCAATCTTGGTTTCATCAGACCAGAGAATCTTGTTTCTCATGATCTGAGAGTCTTTAGGTTCCTTTTGGCAAACTCCAAGCGGGCTGTCATGTGCCTTTCACTGAGGAGCATATAAGTCATTTAGCTCATCTGGTAGGCTCGTGTCACTGGGCTGCTTGTGTCGGTGCTTCCCTTTGCAGTCCGTAATAGTTTGCAAGCCCTGCCACATCCGACGAGCATCAGAGCCGGTGTAGTATGATTCAATCTTAGTCCTGTATTGATGCTTTGCCTGTTTGATGGTTCATCTGAGGGCTTAGTGGGATTTCTTTTAAGCTTCCGGATTAAAGTCCCGCTGCTTGAAAGCGGCAGTTCTGCCCTTTAGCTCAGTGCGGATGTTGCCTGTAATCCATTGCTTCTGGTTGGGGTATGTACGGACGGCCACTGTGGTGATGACAATGCACTTATTGATGAAGCCGGTGACTGATATGATATACTTCTCAATGCCATTGGAAGAATCCCGGGACATATTCCAGTCTGTGCTAGCAAAACAGTCCTGTAGCTTAGCATCTGCGTCATCTGACCACTTAAGTATTTTTGAAGAAGGGTCAGATTTGCCAAATGGAGGGCAAAGGAGAGCTTTGTACACGTTTCTGTGTGTGAAGTTAATGTGGTCTAAAGTTTTTTCCCCCTCTGTTTGCACATGTAAAATGCTGTGTAGAAATTAGGTAAAAAAGGATTTAAGTTTCTCTGCATTAAAGTCCCCGGCCACTAGGAGCGCCGCCTCTGGATGAGCATTGTCTTGTTTGCTTATGGCCTTATCCAGCTCGTTGATTGTGGTCTTAGTGCCAGCATCGGTTTGTGGTAGTAAATAGACAGCTACAGCAAATATAGATCAAAACTCTCTTGGTAAATAGTGTGGTCTACAGCTTATCATGAGATACTCTACTTCAGGCGAGCAAAACCTTGAGACTTCCTTAATATTAGATTTTGTGCACCAGCTGTTATTTGCAAATAGACACAGACTGCCACCCCTTGTCTTACCGGAGGCAGCTGTTCTGTCTTGCCGATGCACCGAAAACCCAGCCAGCTGTATGTTATCCAAGATATTACTGTTTTTAATGTCCCCATGGTAGCATAGTCTTGATCGGAACTCATCCATTTTATTATCCAATGATTGCACGTTGGCTAATAGGACTGACGGTAGAGGCGCTCGCCGTCGGATCCTTACAAGGCACCCTACCTACGTCACCGATATCTTTGTCCCTTCTTCATGCGAATGACGGGGATTTGGGCTCTGTAGGGTGTCTGAAGTAAGTCCTTCGCATCTGACTCGTTAAAGAAAATAATTTGTCCAGTATGAGGTGAGTAATCACTGTGCTGATATCCGGAAGCTCTTTTCGGTCAGAGACGGTGGCAGAAATATTATGTACAAAATAAGTTACAAATAATGCGAAAAAACACACACAATAGCACAATTGGTTAGGAGCCCGTACAATGGCAGCCATCTCTGCCATCTCCTCTGCACATTTTCCTCTCTGCCCCATGGAACAATGTGTACAATTCTGGGAAATTAGCTTTAAAACAGAAACATTTTCTCTCAGGCTCATGGCAAAATGTGTGGAATAGCATGAGATTACCTATAAAACTGCACATGATTGTCTTTGCCCCATGGCAAAATGTGTAGAATTGCAGGAAGTTAGTTGTCTCCCGCCCCTCAAAAAAAATCTGCAGGCCACCCACCAACGAATTTCTGACTACGCTACTGCGTCATACCAGTTTAATCTCAGACCACATGCCTTATAATTTTGATCATTGGTAGAACAAAAATAGAACAATATTTTGTTTAGTTTTTTATACATAATTCATTCAAATATATTGAATTTAGTCTCCAGTGTCCTCAAAAAAATATGCACGATGCCATTGACTGTGATTATTAAGGGATATGTTTGACTGGTCATGGACGGAGCTATCTCATGTTACATCAGTTTTCAGTCCTCACCAAAGGGAAAAAACATACAATAAGACAAATCACAGTCCTACTAGTAGCAGGTATGATTAACACAGGAGTAGTAGTGAAACCAATGGGTATTCCTACTTCTCTGTACAGATCATTAATGTGTAATCCTAGGTGAAAAACTCCTCCCACCTCAAACTAATGTGCAATGAATACACATTATATTTTCTTACGTGCATACAATTACCAGGTCACTACTGTGCAATGTTCTAGTTAACAGTTGCACAACATTACATATTTTTATCTACACAAAACATTGAGTCACATACAGTACATGTTTATTGAAAATAACAAACATTCAATGTGACAGTGATCTTCTACCATTTTCTTTATTGAGCCTCCCCCTCCCCCCTCCTTCATAGAGGGACACAATATTTCCCCAGCATTCACACAGGTGTTATAAAAAGAGTTAGTGATTTGTTAAAACCATACCTCAACATACACATTATAATTGTAGGTTTTTGTGCAGTTCTCAGTTACAGGAATGAGGAGAGGAAGAAGCAGCACAGAGGCTTGAGGGAGGAGCACCCCCACGATACAGCTCACATTGGTTCAACCCAATCTCAGGCATTGCAATACCACCAATTCTCAATGGAATACTGTCCCTTTGCCCCGCCCCCACCTCCCTCCCCATTTTGGGTCAGTTGCTGGTATATTTAACCCTTTCCTACTCATTCAGATTCTGTATTGGATATATCTAGTACCAAATACATCACTCAGACATTGTCAATACCATTTACTGTTATTTGTTCATAGATGTAGGTATGTTAGTGACAGCATACAGTTTCCCATTCCTCTTCTGATGTTGAGGTTTTAAGTCAAAACCCTCCTTCAGAAAAGAGTGATGAAATAGTGACATGAGGAATTAATACACAGTGAATAACGAATAGCAATGAAGAGTACCGAGTCGATGTGCAGGGGTACGAGGTAATTGAGATAGCTATGTACATACAGGTAGGTAAAGTGACTAGGCAAAAAAACGTGATAATAGACAGTAGCAGCAGCGTAAGTGGTGAGTGTGAAAGTGTGTGTGTGAGTGTCTGTGTGTGAATGTATGTGTGGCGTCATTATGCATGTGTGCACATGTTACTGTATGTGTGTGTGTGTGTTGTGGTGTCAGTGTAAGTATGTGTGAGTGTATGGGAAGGGTCCAGTGTGTGTGCATAGAGTCAGTGCAAGAGTGTTAGTGCAAAAACAAATCAATACAGGTTGTCCAGGTAGCCATTTGATCTTCTATTTAACAGTCTTGTTTAGCAGTCATGGCTTGGGGGTAGAAGCTGTTCAGGGTCCCGTTGGTTCCAGACTTGGTGCACTGATGCTGCTTGTTAGTCGAGGTAATTGAGGTAATATGTACATGTAGGTAGAGGAAAAGGGACTGTGCATGGATAATAAACAGAGAGTAGCAGCAGCGTAAGCATGGGGGTGGAGGGGACAATGCAAATGGTCCCGGTAGCCATTTGATTAGCTGTTCAGGAGACAATTTTTTGGGCCTTCCTTCGACACCGCCTGGTGTAGAGGTCCTGGATGGCAGAGAGCTCGGCCCCAGTGGTGTACTGGGCGGTGATGCAGCTAGTCAAGCCAATCCTAACCCCCCATGTTGATGGTCAGCGTGGTGGATTTGTTGTTACCTAACCTTACCACCTGGGGACGGCCCGTCAGGAAGTCCAGGATCCAGTTGCAGAGGGAGGTGTTTAGTCCCAGGGTTCTGAGCTTGGTGATGAGCTTGGAGGGGACTATGGTGTTGAATTCTGAGCTGTAGTAAATGAACAGCATTCTTACATAGATATTCCTTTTGTCCATGTGGGTCAGGGCAGTGTGGAGTGCAATAGAGATTGCGTCTGTTGGGGCGGTCCAGGGTGTCTGGGACGATGGTGTTGACGTGAGCCATGACCAGCCTTTCAAAGCATTTCATGGCTATAGATTAGCCATGCCCTTACCCTATTCCTCCTCTGTTCCTCTGGTGATGTAGAGGTTAACACAGGCCCTGCAGCACCCTGCACCACTCTCATTTCCCAGGCGCTCTCATTTGTTGACTTCTGTAACCGTAAAAGCCTTGGTCTCATGCATGTTAACATTAGAAGCCTCCTCCCTAAGTTTGTTTTATTCACTGCTTTAGCACACTCTGCCAACCCGGATGTCCTAGCCGTGTCTGAGTCCTGGCTTAGGAAGGCCTGAAATTTCCATCCCTAACTATAACATTTTCCGACAAGATAGAACTGCCAAAAGGGGCGGAGTTGCAATCTACTGCAGAGATAGCCTGCAGAGTTCTGTCAGCAGTTAATCCACTGTTCCTTGGCCGTCATTGTCAACCAGAATTTGTTCTTAACTGACTTGCCAACTTAAGTAAAGGTAAAAAAATAAAATAAAAATCATTCCCAGGTCTGTGCCCAAACAATTTGAGCTTCTACTTTTAAAAATCCACCTTTCCAGAAACAAGTCTCTCACCGTTGCCGCTTGTTATAGAGCCCCTTCAGCCCCCAGCTGTTCCTTGGACAACATATGTGAATTGATTGCCCCCCATCTATCTTCGGAGTTCGTACTGTTAGGTGACTTAAACTGGGACATGCTTAAATCCTACAATCTAAACTAGATGCCCTCAATCTCACACAAATGATCAAGGAACCTACCAGGTACAACCCTAAATCCATAACCATGGGCACCCTATTTGATACACCTCTGCTTTCTTCAACCAGGATCTCAGCGATATCTGCTTCATTGCCTACGTGCATAATGGGTCCACGGTCAAACAACCAACAACACTTCAGTGTGCAGGCCTTTCTAATCGACCTGGCTCGGGTATCCTGGAAGGATATTGACCTCAACCTGTCAGTAGAGGATGCCTGGTTGCTCTTTAAAAGTGCTTTCCTCACCATCTTAAATAAGCATGCCCCGTTCAAAAAAAAATTGAACTAAGAAAATATATAGCCCTTGGTTCACCCCAGACTTGACTGACCAGCACAAAAACATCCTGTGGCATTCTGCATTAGCATTGAATAGCCCCCGCGAAATGCAACTTTTCAGGGAAGTCAGGAACCAATATACTCAGTCTGTTAGGAAAGCTAAGGCCAGCTTTTTCAAACAGAAATGTGCATCCTGTTTGGGACGCTGTAAAGTCCATGGAGAATAAGAGCACCTCCTCCCAGCTGCCCACTGCACTGAGGCTAGGAAACACTGTCAACACCGATAAATCCACAATAATCAATCATTTCAATAAGCATCTTTCTACGGCTGGCCATACATTCCACCTGGCTACTCCTACCCCGGCCAACAGCTCAGCACCCCCTGCAGCAACTTGCCCAAGCCCCCCTGCTTCTCCTTCTCCCAAATCCAGACTGCTGATGTTCTGAAAGAGCTGCAATATCTGGATCCCTACAAATCAGCTGGGCTAGACAATCTGGACCCTCTCTTTCTAAAATTATCCACCGCAATTGTTGCAACCCCTATTACTAGCCTGTTCAACCTCTCTTTCATATAGTCTGAGATCCCCAAAGATTGGAAAGCTGCAGTGGTCATCCCCCTCTTCAAAGGGGAGACACTCTAGACCCAAACTGTTATAGACTTTTATCCATCCTGCCCTGCCTTTCTAAAATCTTCGAAAGCCACGTGAACAAACAGATCACCGAATATTTCCAATCCCACTTTACCTTCTCCACTATGCAATCTGGTTTCCGAGCTGGTCATGGGTACACCTCAGCCACACTCAAGGTCCTAAATGATATCATAACCGCCATCATTAAAAGACAGTACTTTGCAGCCGCCTTCATCGACTTGGCCAAGGCTTTCGACACTGTCAATCACAGCATTCTTATTGGCAGACTCAATAGCCTTGGCTTCTCAATTGACTGCCTTGCCTGGTTCACCAACTATTTCTCAGATAGAGTTCAGTGTGTCAAATCGAAGGGCCTGTTGTCCGGCCCTCTGGCAGTCTCAATGGGGGTGCCACAAGGTTCAATTCTCGGGCCGACTCTTTTCTCTGTATATATCAATGATGTCGCTCTTGCTGCTGGTGATTCTATGATCCACCTCTGCGCAGACGACACCATTCTGTATACATCTGGCCCTTCTTTGGACACTGTGCTAACAAACCTCCAAACGAGCTTCAACGCCATACAACACTCCTTCCGTGGCCTCCAACTGCTTTAAAATGCTAGTAAAACCGAGTGCATGGTCTTCAACCGATCGCTGCCCGCAACTACAAATACCTAGGTGTCTGGTTAGACTGTAAACTCTCCTTCCAGACTGACATTAAGCATCTGCAATCCAAAATGAAATCTAGAATTAGCTTCTTATTTCGCAACAATGCCTCCTTCACTCATGCTGCCAAACATACCTTCGTAAAACTGACCATCCTACCGATCCATGACTTCTGCGATGTAATTTACAAATTAGCCTCCAACACTCTACTCAGCAAACTGGTTGCAGTCTATCACAGTGCCATCTGTTTTGTCACCAAAGCCCCATATACTACCCACCATTGCGACCTTTATGCTCTCGTTTGCTGGCCCTCACTACATATTAGTTTTAAACCCACTGGCTCCAGGTCATCTATAAGTCTTTGCTAGGTAAAGCCCCGCTTTATCTCAGCTCACTGGTCACCATAGCAACACCCACCTGTAACACGTGCTCCAGCAAGTATATTTCACTGGTCATCCCCAAAGCCAACACTTCCTTTGGCCGCCTTTCCTTCTAGTTCTCTGCTGCCAATGACTGGAATGAATGCAAAAATCACTGAGCAGGAGTCTTATATCTCCCTCTCTAACTTTAAGCATCTTCTGTCAGAGCAGCTTACCGATCACTGTACCTGTGCACATCCAATCTGTAAATAGCACACCCAACTACCTCATTCCCACATGGGGTGGCAGGTACCCTTGTGGTTAGAGCATTGGACTAGCAACCGCAAGGTTGGAAGATCAAATCCCCGAGCTGACAAAGTACAAATCTGTTGTTCTGCCCCTGAACAAGGCAGTTAACTCACTGTTCCTAGGCTGTCATTGAAAATAATAATTTGTTCTTACCTGATTTGCCTAGATAAGTAAAGGTAAAAAAATATATATATTGTTATTTATCCTTTTGCTTTTTTGCACCACTTTATCTCTACTTGCACATCATCATCTGCTCATCTATCACTCCAGTGTTAATGCCTATTTCTTGCCTTACCTGCCTACTCGTCTACATTTGCACACACTGTACATAGATTTTTCTATTGTGTTATTGACTGTACGTCTGTTTATGTGTAACTCTGTGTTGTTGTTTTTGTCGCACTGCTTTGCTTTATCTTGGCCAGGTCGCAGTTGTAAATGAGAACTTGTTCTCAACTGACCTACCTGGTTAAATAAAGGTGAAATAAAATTGCAGGAGTGCTATGGGGCAATAGTCATTTAGACAGGTTACCTTAGAATTGTTGGGCACAGATACTATGCTGGCTGCATGTGCTATGACTATGAGGCTGCATGTGCAACATAGTCAAGGCCGGTGAGGTGATTTGAAAGCTGAGGGTTAACAGACTACATACCTGTATGATAAAGATACCATTGTGCAGGTTGTCAAAATCACTAAACATATAACCACAAAATAGTGGGGTTTTAGTGATAAACACAAAGTGCCTCAGGATTGATTTGTTAACCTGTCTGACTGCCATCTATGTCTGTCAAGCATCAAAATCAAAACACCAAAATCCCACAGACCCACACACTCACTTTATGGGTCAATTTATATGGGTTGAAGCTGACTTTTACTTTTACCTCCTACATTTGGTGCTCATGGTTCATTGTTCCAAAACCAACACCTTCCTCCTGCTCTCGTCTCCACTATGGCCCCCTGCCCCCCTCTTTCACGCTGTGATCTCCAACCTCTGAGGCCAGGCATGAGGACAGATCCTGTCCTACCCAACCCCCCACCTTTCTCTCTTTCCCTCACTCTCCCTTGCCCTCTTTCTATGTAGGTGCCTCTTCTATTCTCCCTCAGACTGCATCTTCAATGCTTTATCCTACCCGCCCCTCTCGATGTGATTTTTCACCTGTGAAAGCGGGAGCAGTATGGTGCCTGTGCAGTCCTCTGCTGTGTGTGTGTGTGTGTGTGTGAGCAGGTCAGAGACTGGAAGGCTTACACGCCGAACGAGAGAGAGGGAGAGGAGGGGCGACCTGAATAGTGGGGGATAAAGAGCGAGTGGCAGAGAGGACGGAGACAGAGGGAGAAAGGGGTGTTTGTAAGGGTAGATGTCTGTGAGCGTGTGTGTGTGTGGGGGGGCTGTCTTGTTTGCAGCTTGTCAGCAATTGCTTGAGACAAGCTTCCCCTCCACCATGTGTGAAAGCTACTTGGCGTGAATACCCGGACTGTACCAAGTGGCGGCGAGTCATGAGGGGGGAGCTGCAAGAAAAACAGACCCACGCAGAGACAATAGGCCCCTGAAGTGTTCCCCCCGAGTTGCTTTGATGTTGTCCTAGTGTCTAGATGCTAGAGGGGACCAGGGCTTGTGAGGAAGAAGAAGTCTTTGTGTGCACTTTTTTTCACCGGCCAGGACAAAAGAGTGGGGAGTAAGAAGCCCAAAGAGAAGAAAAAAACACAAAAACAAATGAAAACCAAAGCGCTCCTCTAGATGTTTTGTGTCCGTGGTAGTGGGGAAGCGAGGGAAGGAGAGAGCGAGTGAGGAGGAGAAGAGAGCTGCAGTAGCACAGGTTGATTGGGTGAGTAGTCTCTGTGTGTGTTTCTTGAGCTTTGGTTGTTTTCTATTTCTATGGGGTTAGTTGTATTTTGGGGTTAGTGGGGGTGGAGGCTGGAGTTGGAAAGCCACTGGGTGAATTGCATGGTGTTGGTGTACCTCCCATTAAAAGTGTAAATCTGGATTTTTATTTACACCAGTGTTAATGTGGAGATTGTTTATATGAGGATAAATGCAATGCATTGAGCTGTGTGGTAAAGCCTGCTTAAAAGGCAGTGTGTGTGTGAGATTGTCAGTGTGGTTTGGAATGTGGGATTGATTAGTCTGTAAATGGGATAACCCCCCTATGATAGTCTGACCCTCTGTGTGAGACAGAGAGAGTAACGGCGGTGAGGGAGGGTGTTAGGTGGGAGGGAGAACCGTCTGAGATCTCCCCAGTCCCATGTGTGAGACAGAGGTGAGACAATGAGACCGCCCTCTCCGTGTCAGCTTTGTCACTTGTGGTTGTGGCTGAACACAGTGTTGGGGGAGTGTGTGGGGGGCAGGGTGGACCTATCTGCCCCTGAGGGGTTTTGGGGGTGGGGGGGCTATGTCTGTCGAACCAAGTGAGCATGTGGGTAGCGGGCAGATTTCACACAACCAGCGGTTAGAGAAGAAAAAAAAGCCTGCTGTGATTTGTGGTTCTCCATTCTCTCCTTTCTGTCTCTCTTCCCTTTCCATGTTATGATTGCTTGTCCACAGCTGCAGTGTATCTTGAGAATTAGAACTCTCCATCTTATATACAGAGTCTTTGTTAGGGCCTGGCAGTGAATGGCAGTTTGGGGAGTTAATCATTCTGAGATTGTCTGTCATATTCACTTGGTTAACACTCAACACACGATGCAAAGAGTGAACTGTGCACAACGCATGGGATTCAGCTGGTATTAAAACGGATACAAAAGCATTAGAATTGTATACACAATTTCTTTGTAGAGTAAATATTGTTTGTTTGTTGCTATATTCCTTGACTATTCAACTCTAATTAATTTCAAAGAATGGTTCACTGTGACTTAAGTTCACCCTAACCTTAGTTCACCCTAACTTTAGTTCACCAATTTATTTCTTCATTTCCATGCTCTCCCAATTCAGCGGTATATTTAATCTGAGAGATATTTGCTGTCGGTCTTTGATATGATCGTTTTGTCTTCAGTCTGGTCCTGAGTTAAAGGAAGTCCTCTCTGTCACGTGGATATGATAGAATGAAGTGTGTTTGTTCCTTTATTTGGATCCCCCCTGTTAGCTTTTGCAGAAGCAGCATCTACTTCCTGGGGTCCACAATAAACACAAAACACGACAAGTAACAAAACTGATACACTGCTAGACAAAGAAATTCACACACATTTAAAATTCAACAATAATACAAACAATACAACAACAAAACATTTGACAAACAATACAACAACAAAATAATGTGTGCGTTAGAGTACGTCTGTATGTCTGTGTGTTTGTATCCCCTCGCAGTCCCGCCATTCCATGAGGTGTTTTTAATCTGTGTTTTTATGGTAATTTTGCTGTTTGCTTGAGTTATTGGAGATGGAAGGGAGTTCCATGTGATCATGGCTCTGTATAAAACTGTGCGTTGTTGCTAATTTGTTTTGGAATTGGGGACTGTGAAGAGACCCCTGGGGATATGAATGGATGTCTTAGCTGAATGTTATTTAATTATGCAGACAATCTGTCATTTTCTTCACAGTAATATTTCTCATACAAACTAGGAGAAACAGTTCATCTCTGGTCAACCCTACACATCGATGCGGCTGCAGTGGAGTGGGTAGAGAACTTCAAGTTCCTCGGTGTCCATATCACTAAGGACTTAAAATGGTCCACACACGCGTGCACAGTCGTGAAGAAGGCACGACAGCACCTCTTGCCCCTCAGGAGGTTGAAAAGGTTTGACATGGGCCTTCAAGTGCTTGAAAAGCTGCACCATTGAGAACATCTGGACTGGCTGCATCACTGCTTAGTATGGCAACAGCACCACCCTGGATCGCATGCCGCAACAGAGGATGGTGAGGACAGTCCAGTAAATCACTGGGACCGAGCTCCCTGCCATCCAGGACCTCTATATAAGGTGGTCTGAAAGGTAGGCCCTGAAAATCATTAAAGACTCCAGTCACCCAAGCCATAGACTGTTCTCTCCGTTTCCGCATGGCAAGCGGTACCGGCGCAACAACTCTGACACCAACAGGCACCTGAACAGCTTCTATCTCCAAGCCATAAGACTGCAAATTTGCTAACAAAATGGCCATACAGACTATCTGAGTTAAGTCTCTGAGCTGAGTCTCTATGCACACTCACAGGATTCTACACACTCATACACACTGACACTCCAACACACACACACACACACACACACACACACACACACACACACACACACACACACACACACACACACACACACACACACACTTGATTTTCTCACAAGCACAACATGCACACACATTCATACTGACTCTACACACATGCACACACACTCACATACAATCATCATGTACGCTGCTGCTACTCTGTTTATCATATATCCTGATGCCTAGTCACCTTACCCTATAAATATCTACCTCTATCACTCCAGTATACCTGCACATTGTAAATATAGTATTGGAACTGACCCTGTATATTGCTTACTTACTTCTCGTGTTCTTCTTGTTTTATTTTTTATTTTTTATTATGTTATTTTTAGTTTATTGATTACTACATTAGTGGGTTTAGAGCTAGCAAGAAAGGCATTTCACTGTACTTGTGAACATTAAAACATAAAACTCGAGAGGGGAGGAGAGGAGACATTCACTCTGTTCTACATTAGTCACGTCTTGTTCCTCAGACATCAGCTTCAAAGATGTGGTAGTTCAGGGATTTACATTCACACTGTGGAGTCAGTGTTACAAGAGGCAGAGTTCACTTCCAGTTGATTCAAGCAATGCATAAAAAAACGAGAAGAAATTATCTTCCTGAGTTAACTGCCCTTTATACTGCACCTAACGCACCTAAATATAAGTAAATGAGCACTGAATGAATGAGCGTGGGCAATCATGAGTGTTTTATTTGTGTAAGCTTTACCTAATAATGCATCAACGGGTACTTGGATTTGCTGATAGAGTATATTTGTACTTCTGTGACACAGACACATTTTGTCTGTTCAAAACAAAATGCTTTTATAAGCGTATTTCTCCGGACGTTTTTCAGACTCGGAAAAGTGAATAGGTTGTGAGCATTTTTGTTGTGCGAAAAAGGCAGACTTGGCAACTTGTGAATTTGCATATGACCACGAGAATGCAACGTAAGTCTGTTATGCAACAGGAAATAGCATTAAACTGAATTCTACTGCTGTATAATCGGTAAAACATCACATTGAGTAATTAGGTAAAAGAAGAAAAGGCATGATGATCAAATGAGTTCTAGGGTTTAAAACGAGTAAATTCTATCATTGAAAGGGATAGTTCACTGGGGAGCGTGCAACAGAATAAATGGGTTTATTCTTCACAGTTGTCAAATATCTAATGCATAAATTATGCCTACATTACAGCAACAGTTAATAATCCACTGCAAACATAAAAAAGCATTTAGTTAGATGACAGTTTAGTTAATGCCAGGATGTGAGAAGGGACGCTCGTAATAGTTTCATTATGTCCTCGGGTTCTGTAGCAAATTTTTGGTCAGCAGAAATAACTTTAGAAAGAGAATGTGGACTGGGGACTTGCCTTGTGAGACACGGTGATTCTAGGAGGTTCATTTGGAGGTGTCCATCAGCCTGTGTATTCAGGGGGGGGGGTGACAGCACTCCAAAGACAGTTGAATTTGGAGACCAGAGTGAATCACATCAAAGTTATAATTGAGCATACTACACACCCTCTTTGGCATAATCACCCCACCTTTTTGTGTCCTGATTCCGGTTCATGTATTAAGCTAGGGCTGGCTATTGGAGAAGACGGTAGTAAGAAAGAGTCTGTGTAAGTCCTGCAGCACAGCCTGACCTCAGGGACCCATCCCCCATCAGCAGGCCCTGTAATCAACATGGATTTCTGCCCAAAGTGGTGACAAATTTACCGGTGCTATAGCTAAGCAATTTCAAGGAAAAACGAGCAGAGGATCCAATAATTGAAGGATCAATGGTCGTGGTTCAGGAGAGAGAGGAGCTCTGCTGGCTGGGCAGACAGCAACCAGACATTTGGCCTCAGCTCCCTACTCTGACAGGACCGGACTGTGGAGTGAGTGAGTGAGTGAGTGAGTGAGTGAGTGAGTGAGTGAGAGAGGCGCAGGGTTAGAAGTATTTGATCCCCTGCTGATTTTGTACATTTGCCCACTGACAAAGAAATGATCAGTCTATAATTTTAATGGTGGGTTTATTTGAACAGGGAGAGACAAAATAACAACAAAAAAATAAAAAAAAACGCATGTCAAAAATGTTATAAATTGATTTGCATTTTATTGAGGGGAATAAGTATTTGACCCCCTCTCAATCAGAAAGATTGCTGGCTCCCAGGTGTCTTTTATACAGGTAACGAGCTGAGATTAGGAGCACACTCTTAAAGGGAGTGCTCCCTAATCTCGGTTTGTTACCTGTATAAAAGACACCTGTCCACAGAAGCCATCAATCAATCAGATTCCAAACTCTCCACCATAGCCAAGACCAAAGAGCTCTCCAAGGATGTCAGGGACAAGATTGTAGACCTACACAAGGCTGGAATGGGCTACAAGACCATCGCCAAGCAGCTTGGTGAGAAGGTGACAACAGTTGGTGCGATTATTCGCAAATGAAAGAAACACAAAATAACTGTCAATCTCCCTCGGCCTGGGGCTCCATGCAAGATCTCACCTCGTGGAGTTGCAATGATCATGAGAAAGGTGAGGAATCAGTCCAGAACTACATGGGAGGATCTTGTCAATGATCTCAAGGCAGCTGGGACCATAGTCGCCAAGAAAACAATTGGTAACATACTACGCCGTGAAGGATTGAAATCCTTCAGCGCCCGCAAGGTCCCCCTGCTCATGAAAGCACACATACATGCCCGTCTGAAGTTTGCCAATGAACATCTGAATGATTCAGAGGACAACTGGGTGAAAGTGTTGTGGTCAGATAAGATGGAAATGGAGCTCTTTGGCATCAAATCAACTCCCGTGTTTGGAGGAGGAGGAATGCTGCCTATGACCCCAAGATCACCATCCCCACCGTCAAACATGGAGGTGGAAACATTATTCTTTGGGGTTTTTTTCTGCTAAGGGGACAGGGCAACTTCACTGCATCAAAGGGACGATGGATGGGGCCATGTACCGTCAAATCTTGGGTGAGAACCTCCTTCCCTCAGCCAGGGCATTGAAAATGGGTTGTGGATGGGTATTCCAGCATGACAATGACCCAAAACACATGGCCAAAGCAACAAAGGAGTGGATCAAGAAGAAGCACATTAAGGTCCTGGAGTGGCCTAGCCAGTCTCCAGACCTTAATCCCATAGAAAATCTGTGGAGAGAGCTGAAGGTTCGAGTTGCCAAACATCAGCCTCGAAACCTTAATGACTTGGAGAAGATCTGCAAAGAGGAGTGGGACAAAATCCCTCCTGAGATGTGTGCAAACCTGGTGGCCAACTACAAGAAAAGTCTGACCTCTGTGATTGCCAACAATGGTTTTGCCACCAAGTACTAAGTCATGTTTTGCAGAGGGGTCAAATACTTATTTCGCTCATTAAAATGCAAATCAATTTATAACATTTTTGACGTGTGTTTCTGATTTTTTTTGTTATTCTGTCTCTCACTGTTCTTATAAACCTACCATTAAAATTATAGACTGATCATTTCTTTGTCAGTGTGCAAACGGGGGATCAAATACTTTTTCCCCCTCACTGTATAGGTGGTAGATGAGTGTCTGGATCATTTTGCTTAGTTCACGCTGATGGTCAGATTGTTTCCCAGTCTCTCTCTGCTTGATGACTTCCCCATGTGTTCCAGCCAGTCAGTCTGAGATGGCTGCTGAGCTCATTTAAAAAAAAAATGTAAACCTTTTTTTAACTAGGCAAGTCAGTTAAGAACAAATTCTTATTTTCAATGACAGTCTAGGAACAGTGGGTAGAACAACAGATTTGCACCTTGTCAGCTTGAACTTGCAACCTTCCAGTTACTACTCCAATTCTCTAACCACTAGGCTACCCTGCCACCCCAAGCTCCACAGACTGCAGAGTACAGGGGCTGTCCAGACAGCCCAAGTCCTCTCTACAAAGACCAGAAGTCCCTGAAATTTACCTCAGCCCCTGTCACGGGGGAAAAACTTCCCTCGAGTACTGATACTGAGAAATGTCTAAGGAGGCTTGAGCCAGAATTAAACCAATTGTAAATGAAGGCTAAACCACGCTGCATGTTGACTGAGAATGTTTATGCTGGATTTTAAGGACAGCTGAGGCTTTGTATCAATATCCAATGGCGATATCCACGAAATAATCAGCTTGCGCTGCTGTGTCGTTTGAAAACATTTAGCACCTCCGATACAGTGTTTAACATTCGGAGTGAATCTTCAGGGCGTTTTTCTTTATACGCTATCTGGGTCTGTGTTGAGGACTGTGTCTACTCTATAGAGTCGCTACCTTCCTCAAGTGTCAAACCGACATTAAGTTGAGTAGGCCTATTTTCAGAGCTCTTCAGCGCGATATCACCGATGCTAGCTAAACAATAGCACACAACACTTGATTGAACTCCCCAGCTTCACTTCGTCTCTATCAAGCACGTTACAGCATACAAAGCATGTGCATGTTCAAGAGGCCCTTCACACCTGGGTGGGCTCTACAAAAGTACTCAGAGCAGATGGGAGAATATGCAGAGGAACACACGTTACCGATTGTATTAGCATTAGCGCATAGCATTAGCAGTACTGTTGTCTCAGTTAGGGATGTGGCGGTCACAAAATTTTGTCAGTCAGTAATTGTCAAGCAAATAACTGTTGCTCTCACGGTAGTTGACCGTTAATTAACAGAAACACATTTAGCATCTCCTGGCTTCTACACCTACAAGCCACTGATGCAGACCAGAACATCTACATTTTCAAAAGTCTAATAAATCCATGTAATATAGCCTACACCTTCACAATAAATCCGTTATTTATTTTAGACAGGTCTAAAGAAACATGATATGAAGAAAATGTAGACTATTTCAGAAGTTCAGAAGAGCATACTCTGAGTTGTCCTTATGTTAGGCCCTGATCTGTCTATGCCATGTGGTTGTGGGCTACAGTAGTTCATTAAGCAGACAAGATTTGCTTAAAATTGTGCACATGCGGCTATTCTGCGTTGAGAAGTTAACAATGAAATAGGTATTCCTGTATGCTTAATTTAGAGTTATTAATGTAACTTTAGCTGTCCTAAAGTAAGACTGCACGATGTGACTCCAATGATGATTTGAGAAAAATCTCTTGAAAGGCATGAGCTCTGCTTTGTTTTTAGCGCAGGCTGTACACACCACATCAGTCACTCATTCACAATTTGAGAAGCAGTTGATAATGCCTGGAATTTCACTGTGGCATCCCCTTTGTGTCGTCGTTTTGCACCTAAAAAAATCCATGTCTTTTGCGGGCAGTGGCTTTCGGGTCTTTCTCACAGTCTACAAGTGAAGACAGACACATCCAGACGCAACTGTGAGCGTCCTCATCCAATTCAGAGGAGCATATTGAAGATATTGGAAGAACTGTCCACATTTACTTTTCGTCAGCCAACAATATGAGTAGGCCTAACGAACTTCAAAAGCACTAGGCTATGTCAATCTACTATCCCCCATAGTACAAAGGTCAACCTATTCTATTCTGTGTGAGAAATAAATATTCCAAACATAGTCTGGGACAGTTGTGGGATGCGATAGATCCCACATGAATACAACCACTAGCATTAAAAAACCTTTTTTACGGAATGTGGCTGACGCAACAGATCAGAACGTTTTGCATAAAATGTTGATAAACTATTAGGCTACTTCTTCACATTATATGCACAGCAATGCGCACATGGCAGTAGGCTATAAGCGTGAATATTACATTAGTGTGAAAACACCATTATCAAAAGTGACCGCAAACGCAATTATGCATGTAATGCTTTTATTAGAAAGGTTCATTTTTATGAGGAAAATGATCTTCCCCAAACTTGAAACTCAGGCACTGCGTATGTATGCCAGTCAGTTGTGGAAAAAGTACCCAAATGTCATACTTGAGTAAAATGAAAGATACCTTAATAGAAAAGGACTCGAATAAAAGTGAAAGTCACCCAGTAAAATACTACTTGAGTAAGTCTAAAAGTATTTGGTTTTGAGTATACTTAAGTATCAAAAGTAAATGTAAATGCTAAAATATACTTAAGTATCAAAAGTAAAAGTACAAGTATAAATCATTTCAAAATCCTTATATTAAGCAAGTCAGGCGGACACATTTTCTAGTTTTTTATTTCTCCAACACTCAGACATCCGTTACAAACGAAGCATGTGTTTAGTGAGTCCGCCATATCAGATGCAGTAGGGATGACCAGGGATGCTCTCTTGAGATATTGCACAAAATGAGCTCATGGGCTCTCATGAAGTGTTTGATTCGATTTTCGAATACATTTGCATTGATGCCAGAATGATTAGAGGGACAACAGGGTGCTGAGTGCCAGGCAGTTAGCAAGTTTGGTAGGCTACTAACGACCATCAGCAGCATCAGAGCTTGGAGAAGCCTAAATACTGGCAACGGTCACATGGAATTTGACTGCCTTCATGACTCGTGGCGGGAATATGGTTATTACCTAGTCTCAGTTCTTGTTAGAGAGTCATTGATCTTGTGTTGCTTCTCCCTGTAGCTTGTTTGTTATTGTCAATGGTCTCTCATGGTTCTGCTCAATGCCAAGATGCCAGCAGATGAGGGAAATCTAATTTGGGAGAGAGTTCTCTCCATGATGGAACACAGCTGTAGAAATCCTTGCTGAAGTCTCCTGCTTCGTACACATCAGGGTCGTGTTCATTGGGCACCAAACAGAAGAAACTAAAACAAAGAGGGACTACCTGGACTTGGTCCAGTAAGAAACAATCATTTGCATTTTCTGTTACGTGGCCTAATGAACTCACCCCAGATGGGCGATGATCAAGGAGAGAGACATTGACCACCTCTGTGAGTATGTGCAGCACATTAGATCACAAGTCTGGCCATGGATTGACCTTGGCTTTCCCATGTAACACTACAATAGGATAGCATACTAGATCTCTGCAGCTAACTGCTAGCTGCTAACTGCTATTCATTCCTTTACACTTGTGTGTGTATAAGGTAGTTGTTGTGAAATTGTTAGGTTAGATTACTTGTTAGATATTACTGCATGGTTGGAACTAGAAGCACAAGCATTTCGCTACACTCTGCTAACCATGTGTATGTGACAAATAACATTTTATATGATTTGAATTTGAGCCGTGACAAGGCAGGACAGTAACAGGGTCGTCGTCTCTTAGACACCTTTGTGCACTTCTAGGAATGGTGCTGTTGTTCAGTGGCTGGAATGTTTCATGGCTTTTCCAAGGCTGACCTGATATAGCTGGAACAAATGATGGCGCTACTCTGGCGGTTGGCCTGTAATGCTGATATATTTGCGTTGGCTGTTAGCACTCCATGATATCAGCACAGACCTGCACTTTAGCTTCAATTAATGGACTCAGCATGGGTGAGGAATCAGCATCCCCAGCGTATTAGAAAAACGTGCGTGCGCACACACACACACACACACACACACACACACACACACACACACACACACACACACACACACACACACACACACACACACACACACACACACACTCTCTCTCTCTCTCTCTCTCTCATGGGCACACACACACACACACACACACACAAACACACACCCACACACACACACACACACACACACACACACTCTCTCTCTCTCTCTCTCTCTCTCTCTCTATCATGGGCACACACATGCCTATACAAAGACTTATACAGTGAAAGGTGGTGCTGTTTCTTCCATTTCAGTGCCACTTCATTCCTAGAACCCCTCTGGTTCGCCACAGTCACATGGAAATAATACCTGCCCCTTTGCTTTGGGATCATTACTACTCTATTTTCATAATTTACTGTGTCTGTATGTTGGATCTGGTTCCCATTTCCCCAGGATTTATGCTGCTCTATTACATTCCTCTCTCTTTAATGCACTTGCACAGAGCCACAGGAGAATTTGATACGCTTCGCATTTGGGAAATCTGAGACAGAGAGAGTGAGACAGAGAGAGACAGAGAATGAGAGATATTGAAAGAGAGAGGGGGGAGATAGGAAAAAAGAGGGTCTGAAAAGAAATGTTTTAATTTTTAATTTTTATAATTTATTTCACCTTTATTTAACCAGGTAGGCCAGTTGAGAACAAGTTCTCATTTACAAAAATAATGACAAAGGATAAAAATATTGAATTCCTGTGTGTAGGTCAGGTTCCTGGTTTAGTGCTTTTGTGGTGCCCTAGCCTCTTGATTGGGCAGAGGTTAAACCAGATCATTGGCTGCTGGTCTTCGGTCCATGGTGGTGGCAGTAGTGGTGGTGTGGGATAGCAGGCATCAGGGAGGAGGGTGAGTCATCAGGGAGCCCAGCGCTCACAATATACAAGCACCAAAAAGGACTGGAGAAAGGGAGGGAGGGAGAGAAGGGAGGGGGCTGTGATGAATTCAAAGCAGTCTTGCTTGACTTGTGGTGTTTATTGGTCCATGGAAGCTTCTGGAAGTATGCTAATGACTCTTATCCTGTGTGTGTGAGAGAGAGAGAGAGAGAGAGAGAGAGAGAGAGAGAGAGAGAGAGAGAGAGAGAGAGAGAGAGAGAGAGAGAGAGAGAGAGAGAGAGAGAGAGAGAGAGAGAGAGAGAGAGAGAGAGAGAGAGAGAGAGAGAGAGAGAGAGAGAGAGAGAGAGAGAGAGAGAGAGAGAGAGAGAGAGAGAGGCAATGAGCGACTTTCCCCAACATCTCACACTGTCTGTCTGTCTGTCACTCACACACACACACACACACACACACACACACACACACACACACACAGAGAGAGAGAGACACAGAGAGACACAGAGAGGGACGTGGAAAAGGGGCAGGAAGGTAATCTGAATATGGAAAAAACAACATACTTACTGTGACATGTAGAAAGAAGGAGAGATGCGACGGGGGTCCTGGACAGCATGTGCTTCTGTAGGTGCAACGCAACTTCAAAATAAATGGAGACATTTGCCATAACGGTAAAAAGAGTATAACGTAGAGAGAGGATCGGGATAATCAAACTGCTGAGATCCTTTCCAATCTGATATGATAACCAATGTTAGAGCCAATTCAGCTGATTAATGGTCCCGTTCATGTACAGAGCCCACTTCATTGATTATTTTGGCAAGTGTGAATGACTGGGTTCGAAACCCGGGTCTCCTACGTGCCTCAAAACTGTGAGCCTGCTGAGCTAAACGCTATCAGAACCCTATGGCTGGGCCCTTTAAAACCCCTGACAATTGTCCATCTCTTCTCACAGATCTGCTAGGACACAGCTTAGTCACGGATAATAATGTAATAATCTTTCGATTCACTTCCTCAAGGACAAGGGCTTTTCATTCAGACATAGAGAAGTTATATACACTCCTAAACCAGACATCATCTCCCATGGCAACAGGTGCATTTCTCAGTGTCACGGGTAGTATGTGTGTCAACATCACAGGTAGAGTTATTTTGTGCTGCTCAGGCACAGCAAAGGTCACCTCGTAGTCTCTGTGAGGAGCCACTGGGGCCACACATTCTGCCTGTTACTTTGTACCTGTCGGATCAGTTAGCATTATTTTTTACACCTCTCTCACACATTGTAGCCCCTTCACCCTGCTCTCAGCACTTATCTCAACCTCAAATACCAATACAATATAACCTTATACTGTACAGAGTGCACTACTATCAAGGCAGGACAATTAAAATCATACAGATCTTGAATGACCTACCTTTTTTTCCACACAGCCATTTTTCTCTGCTGCTGTGAATGATAAGCAATGTGGTATGTTTCATCCTATTCCTATCTCAAGGCTCCTATACACTCATGCAAACCATACAGGCATGCACAACTCTCCAATATGGATTTACTGTATAAGGGGGTGTATTGTGTGTCGTGACTATAGCTGTGCGGTTCCGTGGAGCAGGTTGGCATTTATTGTCTTGAATCTTGACCTGGAGGCAGAACATTTTTAGTTTTCATGAATCTTTACGATATAGCCAAGTTTGACTCTGCAGCTGGCCTATCTAGCGGAAATCGCTCAGTTTTGCCTCCAGGGCAAGAATCATGACAACAAATATCAACCTGCTTGGGTGGATGACAAGCTGATCTTGTGTCAGCGAGTGTCCCCATGTGCATGAGCATTGTGTGCACGATCATTTCTTGTATTTACAGTGGGAACGTCTTGTTGAAATGTGGTGTTTGTGTGTGTATATTGTGCATGTGCCGGGTGTCTGTCTGTTTGTGTATGCGTGCTGTGGTGCAGAGCAGTAATGCTTCTGCTCAGCGTAGCAGATCACACTAGCATCTGCGCAGCTGTGCCGGTGACGGCTCCTCCGAGAGCATGGGGAACGGGCGCAGCTGTGCATCTCTTTCTCTCGTTCTCTCTCCTGCTGTCTTTCTCTTTCTAACTCTCTCTTTCTCTTCCAATCTCTCTATTTATTTTTTATCGTCTTCTCTCTCTCTCCATCCTTCTATCTCTTTGCTATCATCCTTCCTCCCCTTTTCTCTTCTGTCTATCCTCTGTGTCTCTATTTTTCTCCCTCCCCTCTCTCACTCTCTCTCGCTGTCTGCTATCTTTTCTTCTGTCTCTCTCTCTCTCTCCCTTCCTCTGCCCCTCCTCCCTTCCTCCACCTCTCTTCTTTCTGGTAAATACAGCCTGTCTTTCGGTAACTCAATCGTGGTTCCACCAAGGGCTTGTTGTAGCCCTCATCAAAAAGCAGAGAGTGATATGTCAGATGTTCACCCATCAAACCCATATACTACTGGGCCCATAGGTCAGCACAGGCCAGCTCTCACCACACCTCCATACAAGGGATTTTGGCTCTCAATTCAACTTCCTGTGTTTTACTTGGCCCATGGCCTCGTGGAACCCTGGCCTTTGGAGCTGCTCCTTAGTTAATATGTGAAATAAACTTGAACTATTCACTCGTTGGATAAGCTCCGTATTCCACCACTTTGTTGTACTTTGAGGAGGAGGTAGACTATGAAATGAGAAAGTTCAGATTCAGAACAAAGCAAATGGAGAATAACTACACTGATAATTCAATCTAGTCTAAAGAACAGGGCCAGTTTCCCCTACACAGATGATGTAAAACTAGTTCTTGACTAAAAAGCTATTTTAATGGAGATTCTACATGGAACATCATTTTTAATCCAGGACTAGTCTTAATCTAGGTCCAGAGTTAGGAGGCCATTTTACCTGATTTATTTACTCTATAAGAAGGTGATTGGCCCAAAGAAAAGATTGTGTCAGTAGTTCAGACCCAGACTCTTCATGGTGGTGAGATGTTTTTTATTTATTCATTACATTTTTTATTTCACCTTTATTTAACCGGGTAGGCCAGTTGAGAACAAGTTCTCATTTACAACTGTGACCTGGCCAAGATAAAGCAAAGAAGTGTGACAAAAACAACAGAGTTACACAAACAAACGTACAGTCAATAACACAATATAATTTTTTTTGAAAAATCTATGTACAGTGTGTGCAAATGTAGAAGATTAGGGAGGAAGGCAATAAATAGGCCATGGAGGTGAAGTAATTACAATTTAGTATTAATACTGGAGTGATACATGTGCAGATGATGATGTGCAAGTAGAGATACTGGGGTGCAAAGGAGCAAGAGGATAAGTAATAATATGGGGATGAGGTAGTTGGGTGTGCTATTTACAGATTGGCTGTGTACAGGTACTCTGATAACTGATGCTTAAAGTTAGTGAGGGAGATATAAGACTATAAGACTCAATTCGTTCCAGTCATTTGCAGCAGAGAACTGGAAGGAAAGGCGGCCAAAGGGAGTGTTGGCTTTGGGGATGAAATATAGTGAAAGAGTGAAATATACTTGCTGGAGCACGTGCTACAGGTGGGTGTTGCTATGGTGACCAGTGAGCTGAGATAAGGCGGGGCTGTACCTAGCAAAGACTTATAGATGACCTGGAGCCAGTGGGTTTGGCGACGCATATGTAGTGAGGGCCAGCGAGAGCATACAGGTCGCAGTGGTGGGTAGTATATGGGTCTTTGGTGACAAAACAGATGGCACTGTGATAGACTGCATCCAGTTTGCTGAGTAGAGTGTTGGGGGCTATTTTGTAAATGACATCGCTGAAGTCAAGGATCTGTAGGATAGTCAGTTTTATGAGGGTATGTTTGGCAGCATGAGTGAAGGAGGCTTCGTTGCAAAATATGAAGCCGATTCTAGATTTAATATTGGATTGGCGATGCTTAATGTGAGTCTGGAAGGAGAGTTTACAGTCTAACCAGACACCTAGGTATTTGTAGTTGTCCACATATTCTAAGTCAGAACCGTCCAGAGTAGTGATGCTAGTCGGGCGGGAGTGTGCGGGCAGCAATCGGTTGAAGAGCATATACTTAGTTTTACTAGCATTTAAAAGCAGTTGGAGGCCACAGGAGGAGTGTTGTATGACATTGAAGCTCGTTTGGAGGTTTGTTAGTACAGTGTCCAAAGAAGGGCCAGATGTATACAGAATGGTGTCGTCTGCGTAGAGGTGGATCATAGAATCACCAGCAGCAAGAGCGACATCATTGATATATACAGAGAAAAGAGGGACCAAGAATTGAGCCCTGTGGCACCCCCATTGAGACTGCCAGAGGGCCGGACAACAGGCCCTCCGATTTGACACACTGAACTTTATCTGAGAAGTAGTTGGTGAACCGGGCGAGGCAGTCATTTGAGAGGCCAAGGCTATTGAGTCTGCCGATAAGAATGCGGTGATTGACGGAGTCATATCATGATATCGTTTAGGACCTTGAGCGTGGCTGAGGTGCACCCGTGACCAGCTCGGAAACCGGATTGCATAGTGGAGAAGGTACGGTGGGGATTCGAAATGGTCAGTGATCTGTTTATTAACTTGGCTTTCAAAGATTTTAGAAAGTCAGGACAGGATGGATAAAGGTCTATAACAGTTTGGGTCTAGAGTGTCTCCCCCTTTGAAGAGGGGGATGACTGTGGTAGCTTTCCAATCTTTGGGGATCTCAGACAATACGAAAGAGAGGTTGAATAGGCTAGTAATAGGGGTTGCAACAATTTCAGCTGGGGTAAAACTTCTGTCTTTACAGTGAAACTATCAAGCCACAAGGCGAGACCCAGATGCAGACACAGGAGGCAGATGGTTGGAGTCTTACAATGTTTAATAATCAAAAGGGGTGGGCAAGAGAATGGTCATGGACAGGCAAAAAGCTCAAAACCAGATCAGAGTCCAGGAGGTACAGAGTGGCAGACAGGCTCGTGGTCAAGGCAGGCAGAATGGTCAGGCAGGCGGGTACAGAGTCCAGAAACAGGCAAAGGTCAAAACCGGGAGGACTAGAAAAAGGAGAATAGCAAAAGGAGTATGGGGAAAAACACTCTGGTTGACTTGACTAAACATACAGACGAACTGGCACAGCAAGACAGGAAATACAGCGATAAATACACTGGGGGAAATAAGTGACACCTGGAGGGGGTGGAGACAATCAGAGGAACAGGTGAAACAGATCAGGCCATGACAGAAACAGAATGCAGGCCAAGGTGTGTTGAGAGTATTAGTAGTTCTGAGGATCAGTCATTTAGAGTTGTGTTTATGCAAAAAAAATGTTTTACCTTTATTTAACCAGGCAAGTCAGTTAAGAACAAATTCTTATTTTCAATGACAGCCTAGGAACGGTGGGTTAACTGCCTTGTTCAGGGGCAGAACGACAGTTTTGTACCTTGTCAGCTCGGGGGTTTGAACTTGCAACCTTCCGGTTACTAGTCCAACACTCTAACCACTAGGCTACCCTGCCTCCCCAAAATAAGCTAAACCAAATCTATAATTGGTTTAAATTCTACCGAAACCTAACGCTGAAATTCGAGATGGTGTGACACACAACTGAAATTCCATTGAAAACCCAGAGAGCTCATTTCGCTAGAAGCCAATATTGTGTTCAACCTGGTGTGATTACCCCTCCAAAAAACCCTCCCTGTAGCCCTTGCCATTGTCCGTAATATTTGCATAATTTCTATCAAGGTTTCATTCCTCTCCCAGCAGGACACATACTCACAAACACACACACGCCACAAGCTAGCTAGCTAAATAACGTAAGACAAAACGTTTTTTGAAACCTTTTCAGCACCGGATGGCAGTACGATCAATAGTGTTTCCACTCTAGGTAAAAGACGCTCAGAGCTGCAGCAGTATTGGACTGTCAGCACAGGGCAATCACAGAGGGCTGCTGGGTATGTGCCTCTCCTTTCCTCTCTCCCTCTGTCTTCCCCTCTTCTTCTCTCTCTCTCTCTCTCTCTCTCTCTCTCCCCTATGTCTCTCTCTGCCCCCCTCTCCTTGTCTCTCTCTACCCCCCTCTCCTTGTCTCCCTCTGCCCCCCTCTCCTTGTCTCCCTCTGCCCCCCTCTCCTTGTCTCCCTCTGCCCCCCTCCCAGCAGCTCTGTTGGTTTTTTTCCTTGCTCAAACAGTAAGCAGCTACACCAGTCAGGGTAAATTATTTTGGTCTGTGTAGACAACCTTGACAATTTCTCAAAGTATTCAACAACAAAAAATGGTTCCTTGCACTGTAAAGTGTGGTTCCATGCAAATGTATGTGCTCTTGATTAAATGTATTGATGGTGATGGTGATCAGCGTTAATTTACATTTTCTGTTGAGAAACATACAACAACAAAAAAATCTGTTGTGTGCCCTAATGAACACAACCCTGGTGTGAATGGACACAAGCTCCCCTCAACATTGTTCTATTTGTGCCCCAATAAGTCGATGACGTTTGTGAAATAGATCATTAGTGGAGACAGTACTTGTCTGTAGGCTCTGACTGACACAGGAGTGCATGTATGCGCTAATCACGCTAACCGTGGTGTGTTCCCTACAAGCCAAAGCTCCAATGTTGTTTTTCAAATGCAGCTCCATTCTTGCCTGAGGCTTTCCATGGGCTTAAACCTTGGTGGTTTACTGGAACATTGAGTAAAGAGGACACTTGGCCCCTTTGTTAGCGGGTTAGCTGTTAGCTACATTAGCTTTGTGTTTTTTTTCTGCATCTAATTCATATCCAGACTCTTTGTCCTTTCTTAACATCTATGTAAAATGTGTCAGAACTTGCATCAAAAACACCCAGGAAATAACACTTGCACAGTAACAGATCTACTGCTAGGGTGTTAGCTATATGATGATGAGGCATTTGCAATGCGTCAAGCCTCAATCAATGCTTTCATCTTCGTAGAGATAAATGGCAGTGTGGACAAGGACGCGGACAGAGACAGGGTCTGGTGTCTATCGCCCAGACGGAGACCCTATGTGTCGGAGGGTCGCCATGGTGATGGCCAGGGCCCATCCCAGATGGGGTCCATGTTACAGACACAAAAAAAACCTCCTCCTCGTCCCCCTACTCGTCCCCATGCAGCGAGCAGACGTGCCACTGCTGCTCCACGGCTCTGGGCCCGTTTGTGTGGCCACTGTGTGGTGGCAGCAGGCAGGCAGAGGGGACTCAACCCAGGACCTGAGTCAGCCTGCCACCCCCTCAGGATATAGGTCAGCTCTGGTGAAGTGGCCCACGGGGAGGGGAGGAGAGGTGAGAGAGTGTGACGTGACTGACTGGGAGTCTGCATGGGACTCTCTCTCTCTCAATTCAATTTAAGGAGCTTTATTGGAATGGGAAACATATGTTTACATTGCCAAAGCAAGTGAAATAGATAATAAACAAAAGTGAAATAAACAATAAAAAATGAACAGTAAACATTACACTCACAAACGTTCCAAAAGAATAAAGACATTTCAAATGTCATATTATGTCTACATACTGTACAGTGTTGTAACGATGTGCAAATAGTTAAAGTACAAAAGGGAAAATAAATCACTATAAATATAGGTTGTATTTACAATGGTGTTTGTTCTTCACTAGTTGCCCTTTTCTTGTACCAACAGGTCACAAATCTTGCTGCTGTGATCGCGCACAGGTATTTCACCCAATAGAGTTTATTAAAATTGGATTTGTTTTCAAATTCTTTGTGGGTCTGTGTAATCTGATGGAAATGTGTGTCTCTAACATGTTCATACATTTGGCAGGAGGTTAGGAATTGCAGCTCAGTTTTCACCTTGTTTTGTGGGCTGTGTGCACATAGCCTGTCTTCTCTTGAGAGCCAGGTCTGCTTTCGGTGGCCTTTCTCAATAGCAAGGGTCATTCACAGTGGTCAGGAATTCTGTCACTGTGGACTCTCTGTTTAGGGCCAAATAGCATTCTAGTTTGCTCTGTTTTTTGTTCATTCTTTCTAATGTGTCAAGTAATTATCTATTTGTTTTCTCATGATTTGGTTGGGTCTAATTGTGCTGCTGTCCTGGGACTCTGTGGGGTTTGTTTGTGTTTGTGAACAGAGCCCCAGGGCCAGCTTGCTTAGGGGACTCTTCTCCAGGTTAATTTCTCTGTAGGTGATGGCTTTGTTATGGAAGGTTTGGGAATCACTTCCTTTTAGGTGGTTGTAGAACTTAATGGCTCTTTTCTGGATTACGATATTTAGCGGGTATCGGCCTAATTCTGCTCTGCATGTGTTTTACATTACGTGGTTTACGATATTTTTTCAGAATTTTGCATGCAGTCTTAATTTGGTGTTTGTCCCATTTTGTGAAATTCATGGTTGTGACCCCAGACCTCGCAATCATAAAGGGCAATTGGTTCTATTACTGTATTTTTAGCCAGATCCTAATTGGTATGTTGAATTTTATGTTCCTTTTGATAGCATAGAAGGCCCTTCTTGACTTGTCTCTCAGATCGTTCACAGATTTGTGGAAGTTACCTATGGCGCTGATGTTTAGGCCGAGGTATGTACAGTTTTTTGTGTGCTCTAGGTCACGGTGTCAAGATGGAATTTGCATTCGTGGTCCTGGCAACTGGACCTTTTTTGCAACACCATTATTTTTGCTCCAACAGGTATATTGCACTGGTCATACCCAAAGCCAAAGCTTCCTTTGGCCACCTTTCCTTTCAGTTCTCTGCTGCAAATGACTGGAACGAATTGCAAAAATCTTATATCTACCTCTCTAACTTTAAGCATCAGCTGTCTGAGCAGCTTACCCATCACTGTACCTGTACACAGCCAATCTCTAAATAGCACACCCAACTACCTCATCCCCATATTATTACTTACCCTCTCCTCTTGCTCTTTTGCTCCCCAGTATCTCTACTTGCACATCAACATCTGCACATCTATCACTCCAGTATTAATGCTAAATTGTAATTATTTTCGCCTCTATGGCCTATTTATTGCCTACCTCCCTAGTCTTCTACATTTGCACACACTGTACATTTTTCTTTTCTTTTGTGTTATTGACTGTACGTTTGTTTATGTGTAACTCTGTGTTGTTGTTTTTGTCGCACTGCTTTGCTTTATCTTGGCCAGGTCGCAGTTGTAAATGAGAACTTGTTCTCAACTGGCCTACCTGGTTAAATAAAGGTGAAATTCTAGAAGGGTGAGGCCAGGTGCTTGCTCTCTCTCTCTCTCTCTCTCTCTCTCTCTCTCTCTCTCTCTCTCTCTCTCTCTCTCTCTCTCTCTCTCTCTCTCTCTCTCTCTCTCTCTCTCTCTCTCTCTCTCTCTCTCTCTCTCTCTCTCTCAGGCCAAAATGTTCAGCAGCAGTGTGGTGTTTCTGGGTTGGTGGTGTGTTGGGAGGTGGTGTGTGTTAATTTCTGAGTGTGTTTTTTTGTTGTGTGTGCGCTTATGTAAAGGTATGTCCATCAAGAAAAATATCTGCCTGCCAATGCCTGGGTTTAGCTTATTATAGCAAACCTGGAGGTATGGATGACTGGAATATGCTTCAGCTTCCTGTCCATTCTCACCCCCACCCACTCACCCATCTCTCTCTCTCTCTCTCTCTCTCTTCTTATAAGCCCTGAGAGCCTAGTTAGTATTCTATCAACAGCGAGAGAGCAATGCCACTGTCTACATAGCCACTCTCCTCTTTACCTACTGAAAATGAGCACACAACAAAAAAAACTTTGTCTGTCTCGAGATGCTTATCTGAAATTGCAGGAGAAACAATAGGAGACAGAGAGATGAAGAGAGAGAGCAATAGCGCTAGACACTGTATGGATGGTGGAGTGTCATCGAAGAAATGCACAGAGACGGAGAGAGATCATCACATCAAATTAGTGGAGAGGGTAATTAAACATAATTATCTGAAGGCGAGAGCAATAAGAACCCAGGAAGTAGTGTACCCACCTGCCTATATTTAGAGTTGGCTACAGCGACAGAGAGGGAGGGGGAGACAGTCATTACTTAATCATGTAGCTGTGATTAGGTCGGGGCTGGATATGTCTGTCCCTCTAGTTGTGTCTGTGCACCAGGAACACGATCGTAACACTAGGAAGAGCCCATGGCTATTTCTGACCATAATCAATGTGTGTGTGTACGCGTGTATGCACGCGTGTGTGTTAGATGTGTGTATATCTGTGAAGATAATTGTTAAAAAATTATAGGAACGCCTGTGTGTGAGAGTGTGTATTGTGTGTGTCTCTGTGTTGTATACGGGGCTGCTGCTGTGCATGAATATAAATTCCCACCAGAGCCAGGAGGAATCTGAAGGAAGATGACACGTGAACCTGTCTCTTGCCGTTCCCGTGGCAACGCAGGGAGTGGAGGGGGTGGGGGTTTACTCAAAGGCTCTGGAATACGGATGACTCCAGAGAGAGCGAGAGAGCGAGAGAGCGAGAGAGAGAGAGAGAGAGAGAGAGAGAGAAGAGAGAGAGAGAGGTGGGGCGAGAGAGAGGGAGAGGAGATAGAAAGATGGGGGAGAGAGAGAGAGGATTTGATTGACCAGAGCTTTCTTTAATCCGACCAATAGTCTATCCCAGCCATGGTATGTAGGCATATTATTATACAAAAGTACCTTATGTACATGACATTATTTGTAGCTCATTTTTCATTTAAAAGCAGTATCTTGGGTAACAGTGCTTGGCTTTACCTACTACTCGGGTAACATGCTGTGTGTGATTCGAACAAGAACCTGGTGACTGTAAATAGAAAACTTTTCTTTTAGGTTTTTATGAGAACCCTGACAAAAGTGGTAAGGACCACTCACAGAGAGAGAGAGAGAAGCTTAGACCTCAATGCTTCCAGGGACATTATATAATCAAATGTGCTGAATAACAGGGAGGGGTTTCCCAGGTCCAGGGGTGGGGTCCAGTCTCACACTGTCCGTGTGAGGAGGGCGGGACGGAGACACATGATTGGTGGTCTGGTAGTGGTGGTGTCCTCGAAGGGTGATGGTAGATTAACCACTCGACGCTCGACAAGCTCCTTTGTCTCTCTCCCCAGCTGTGGAAGATTTGGGATGTGTTCACTAGGCATCAAATGGAAGAAAACCGACTGAAACAGGGTGGGAGTTCTGTTCACCATTGAAAAATGTTTAAAACGTTTTGAGTTGCATGCCCTTATGAACACAGTCCTGCTGTGCAGAATATGCCTCAGTCGTTCCAAGAAACAGACAGGAAAATAGATTTAATTAGTTTACTTCAATCTCTGTCTGTCTGTCTGTCTGTCTGTCTGTCTGTCTGTCTGTCTGTGTGTCTGTCAGTTGACAGCGATCTCACACCTAGAATGACATGGGTACACCCTGCGGGAGGACTGTGTGTGACAGAGATGTTCACAGCTACTGAACACAGAGGGGGATGCCCTGTCAGTCGGGGGGGCACAGAGGTGGAACATGTTACAATTCAGATGTTAAAGCACACAACTGGACACTTTATACTGTAGGCCTACACAGTTGCAGACACGTTTGTGTTCTAACAAATCAAATTGTATTTGTCACATGCGCAGAATACAACGAGAAATGCTTACTTACAAGCCCTAAACCAACAATGCAGTTTGCATATTTTTTTTTTACCCATTTATCTCCCCAATTTCGTGATATCCAATAGGTAGTTACAGTCTTGTCCCATCACTGCATCTCCCGTACGGACTCGGGAGAGGCGAAGGTCCAGAGCCATGCGTCTTCCAAAAACGACCCTGCCAAGCCACACTGTTTCTTGACACACCTCATGCTTAACACGGAAGCAAGCCGCACCAATGTGTCAGAGGAAACACCATACAACTAGTGACCGAAGTCAGCCTGCAAGCGCCTGGCCCACCAAAGGAGTCGGTGGAGCGCGATGGGACAAGGAAATCCCGGCTGGCCAAACCCTCCCATAACCCGGACGATGCTGGACCAATTGTTGGCCACCTTATGGGTCTCCCAGACACAGGAGGGGATCTAGTTTGTTGGTGATGTGGACATCAAGGAGCTTGAAGCTCTCGACCTGTTCCACTACAGCCCCGTTGATGTGAATGGGGGCGTGCTCGGCCCTCCTTTTTCTGTAGTCCACGATCATCTCCTTTGTCTTGCTCACATTGAGGGAGATGTTGTTATCCTGGCACCACACTGCCAGGTATCTGACCTCCTCCCTATAGGCTGTCTCATCGTTGTCGGTGATCAGACCTACCACTGTTGCGTTGTCGGCAAACTCAATGATGGTGTTGGAGTCATTCTTGGCCACGCAGTCGTGGTTGAACAGGGAGTACAGACGGGGACTAAGCACGCACCACCGAGGGGCCCCCGTGTTGAGGATCAGTTTGGCAGATTAGTTGTTGCCTACTCTTACCACCTGGGGGCGGCATGCTAGGAAGTCCAGGATCCAGTTGCAGAGGGAGGTGTTAAGTCTCAGGGTCCTTAGCTTAGTGATGAGCTTAAAGGGTACTATGGTGTTGAACGCTGAGCTGTAGTCAATGAACAGCATTCTCATGTAGGTGTTCATTTTGTCCAGTTAGGAAAGGGCAGTGTGGAGTGCAATAGGGATTGCGTCATCTGTGGATCTGTTGGGGCAGTATGTGAATTGGAGTGGGTCTAGGGTTTCTGGGATGATGGTGTTGATGTGAGCCATGACCAGCCTTTCAAAGCCCTTCATGTCAACAGATGTGAGTGACACGGGTTGGTAGTATTTAGGCAGGTTACCTTGGTGTTCTTGGGTGGTCTGCTTGAAACATGTAGGTATTACAGACTCGGTCAGGGACAGGTTGAATAATGTCAGTGAAGACACTTGCCAGTTGGTCAGTGCATGCTCTGAGTACACGTCCTGGTAATCCATCTGGCCCTGTGGCCTTGTGAATGTTGACCTGTCTTACTCACATCTGCTAAGGAGAGCGTGATCACACAGCTGGAGCTCTCATGCATGCTTCAGGGTTGCTTGCCTCGAAGTGCACATAGAAGTAATTTTGCTTGTCTGGTAGGCTCGTGTCACTGGGCAGCTCGCGTGTGGGCTTCCTTTTGTAGTCCGTAATAGTTTGAAAGCCCTGCCACATCCGATGAGCAGCAGAGCTGGTGTAGTATGTTTCAATCTTATTCCTATATGGATGCTTTGCCTGTTAGATGGTTCGTCAGAGGGCATAGCAGGATTTATTTTAAGCGTCTGGGTTAGAGTCCAGCTCCTTGAAAGCGGCAGGTCTACCCTTTAGCTCAGTGTGGATGTTCCCTGTAATCCATGGATTCTGGTTGGAGTATGTACGTATGGGGACGACGTCATCAATACATTTATTGATGAAGCCGGTGACTGATGTGGTATACTCCTCAATGCCATCGGAAGAATCCCGGAACATATTCCAGTCTGTGCTAGCAAAACAGTCCTGTAGCTTAGCATCTGCGTCATCTGACCACTTCCGTATTGAGCGAGTCACTGGTGCTTCCTGCTTTAGTTTTTGCTTGTAAGCAGGAATCAGGAGGATAGAATTATGGTCAGATTTGCCAAATGGAGGGCAAGGGAGAGTTTTGTATGTGTCTCTGTATGTGGAGTAAAGGCGGCCTGCACTCTGGTTGCACATGTGACATGCTGGTAGAAATGAGGTAAAACAAATTTAAGTTTTCCAGCATTAAAGTCCCCGACCACTGGGAGCAGGCCCCTCTGGATGAGCTTTTTCTTGTTTTTGTTTGTTTATGGCATTATCCATCTTGTTGAGTGCGGTCTTAGTGCCATCGGTTTGTAGTGGTAAATAGACTCCCTTGCCCTCCATTTAGCTATGAAAAATATAGATGAAAACTCTTGGTAAATAATGTGGTCTACAGCTTACCATGAGGTACTCCTTGAGACTTCTTTGATATTAGATTTTGCGCTCCAGATGTTATTGACAAATAGACACAGACCAACACTCCTCGTCTGTCTTGCCGATGCACCAAAAACCCAGCCAACTCTATATTATCCATATAATCGTTCAGCCACGACTTGGTGAAACATAAGATATAGAAACAGGTTGTGGTTGTGGGTATGCATGTGCGTCTGGGAGGAGAGGACAGGCCATATATTTAGGTCCAGGATACATGCCTTGCTCTCTTACCCTCTCTCATGACACACGCACACTCTCGCTAACACACTAACATGCATCTAAAACACACACACACACGAAAGGTGAGCTGTCAAGGCTGTTTAATTTGAGAGTGGCCAGCACCCATAAACACACAGGGCTAAATCATTCAGACCAGTAAGTCCATGGGCAGGAAACTGGGCCTGAGGCATACACACACCCAAACATGCAGCGTTGAATATTGCCTAATTTAAAAAAAGGTTTAACACATTTTGATTGGTTTTCTGAGCTACACCAGGTGTGCAGAGTGCATCAACATGACAACATGTCTGTCTCTATGTCTGAGAGTCTCTTTTTGTCTGTTTCTGCATTGAATTTGTTATGTGGCTGGGTGTGTCATTGTTCACACTTTTCCCTGCATGCCTCCTAGTGTCTGACTCAGTAAATCTTATAGTGCATGTCCACTGGCCCTCTGTGTAGTCCCGGCAACACGAGGGGCCACCGGTTACTTGATCCCGTGTGGCGGTAGTGTCCCCAGATCCTCCCCAGAGCAGGAGCTCTGTCTGTCTGGGAGGCAGGGGGAGGGGGGTGAGAGAGGTGGAGAGAGTGGGAGAGAGAGTCTCCAGGGCCGGGAGCTGAGGGGTGTAGTTGGGGGAAAGAGGCCCCCGGGCAGCAGCTGCAAAGAGAGGCCCAGGGTCATGGGCAGGCTGGGGGGCTAGCTTTCTTGGCCCAGCACTGGTGGAGAAATGTGGGATGTGCATACAGTGGGGAGAACAAGTATTTGATACACTGCCGATTTTACAGGTTTTCCCACTTACAAAGCATGTAGAGGTCTGTAATTTTTATCATAGGTACACTTAAACTGTGAGAGACGGAATCTAAAACAATGATTTTTAAGTAATTAACTAGCATTTTATTGCATGACATAAGTATTTGATACATCAGAAAAGCAGAACTTAATATTTGGTACAGAAACTTTTGTTTGCAATTACAGAAATCATACGTTTCCTGTAGTTCTTGACCAGGTTTGCACACACTGCGGCAGGGATTTTGGCCCACTCCTCCATACAGACCTTCTCCAGATCCTTCAGGTTTCGGTGCTGTCGCTGGGCAGTACGGACTTTCAGCTCCCTCCAAAAATGTTCTATTGGGTTCAGGTCTGGAGTCTGGCTAGGCCACTCCAGGACCTTTAGATGCTTCTTACGGAGCCACTCCTTATTTGCCCTGGCTGTGTGTTTCGGGTCGATGTCATGCTGGAAGACCCAGCCACGACCCATCTTCAATGCTCTTACTGAGGGAAGGAAGTTGTTGGCCAAGATCTCGCGATACATGGCCCCATACATCCTCCCCTCAATACGGTGCAGTCATCCTGTCCCCTTTGCAGAAAAGCATCCCAAAAGAATGATGTTTCCACTTCCATGCTTCACGGTTGGGATGCTGTTCTTGGAGTTGTACTCATCCTACTTCTTCCTCCAAACACGGCGAGTGGAGTTTAGACCAAAAAGCTCTATTTTTGTCTCATCAGACCACATGACCTTCTCCCATTCCTCCTCTGGATCATCCAGATGGTCATTGGCAAACTTCAGACGGGCCTGGACATGCGCTGGCTTGAGCAGGGGGACTTTCCGTGTGCTGCAGTATTTTAATCCATGACAGCGTAGTGTGTTACTAATGTTTTTTTTTGACACTGTGGTCCCAGCTCTCTTCAGGTCATTGACCAGGTCCTGCCGTATAGTTCTGGGCTGATCCTTCACCTTCCTCATGATCATTGATGCCCCACGAGGTGAGATCTTGCATGGAGCCCCAGACCGAGGGTGATTGACCATCATCTTGAACTTCTTCCATTTTCTAATAATTGCGCCAACAGTTGTTGCCTTCTCTCCAAGCTGCTTGCCTTTTGTCCTGTAGCCCATCCCAGCCTTGTGCAGGTCTACAATTTTATCCCTGATGTCCTTACACAGCTCTCTGATCTTGGCCATTGTGGAGAGGTTGGAGTCTGTTTGATTGAGTGTGTATACAGGTAACGAGTTCAAACAGGTGCAGTTAATACAGCTAATGAGTGGAGAACAGGAGGGCTTCTTAAAGAAAAACTAACAGGTCTGTGAAAGCCGGAATTCTTACTGGTTGGTAGGTGATCAAATACTTATGTCATGCAATAAAATGCAAATGAATTACTTAACCTCTTGGAACTCCCCATACCGGATCCGGTATCAGGAATACAGACTCAAGCTCATTACCATAACGCAACGTTAACTATTCATGAAAATCGCAAATGAAATGAAATAAATATGCCATCTCGCAAGCTTAGCCTTTTGTAAACAAAACTGTCATCTCAGATTTTCAAAATATGCTTCTCAACCATAGGAAAACAATAATTTGTGTAACAGTAGCTAATAAAAGCCTTCAAATAAAATCATTTACCTTTGAAGAACAATGAGGATACTCTCAGTTGGATAGCAGATGCTCAGTTTTTCCAAAAAGATTCTTTGTGTATTAGAAATAGCTCCGTTTTATACATCACATTTGGCTACCAAAAAAAAACCGAAAATTCAGTCCTCAAAACGCGAACTTTTTTCCAAATTAACTCCATAATATCGACTGAAAACATGGCAAACGCTGTTTAGAATCAATCATCAAGGTGTTTTTCACATATCTCTTCATTGATAATGTGTAGGCTCATTCCTTGCGCAATCACAGCCATATAAGGAGACAATGGAAAACAGAGCTTCATTTCTTTGCAGATTCTGAAACTTCAGAGTGTTTTCAAAACGGTCAAGAATATGCAATCGAGCATCTTTTCGTGACAAAATATCGCGCTTAAAACGGGAACGTTTTTTATCCAAAAATGAAATAGCGCCCCCAGAGATCCAACAGGTTAAAAATCATACAATGTGATTTTCAGAATTTTTGTTTTAGATTCCGTCTCTCATAGTTGAAGTGTACCTATCTGCCACGACAACCTCTACATGCTTTGTAAGTAGGAAAACCTGCAAAATTGGCAGTGTATCAAATACTTGTTCTCCCCACTGTATCACCTACACACTCCTCCAACAGAGGCCAGAGTGAAGCCCTAATTGAAGACTATAAACAAGCCGGAAAACATACATCTAGAGACTGTCTATCTTGTCGCTGCCGATTTGAATTCCATGTTATTAAGACACATAATGCCCAACTTCCATCAACACGTCTCCTTTGCCACTTGGGGCGTTAAAGTCCAAGACCACTGTTACTCTACCCACAAGGAAACAAATAAGGCCCTCCCTTGTCTGCCATTCGGCAAATCAGATCATGACTCCGTACTCCTGCTTCCTTTACAAGCAGAAGGTCAAAAAGGAAGTACCTGTGACTCGCTCTGTTGAGAAATGGTCATCAGAATCAGAGATTATGCTACAGGACTGCTTTGCTAGCACTGACTGGAATATGTTCAGAGACTCCGCCGATAACAATGACGAGCTAAACACCTGCGTCACTGGCTTCAAAAGGAAATGCATCGGGGACATTGTCCCCACGGTGAAGGTTTGCTGCTTCCCCAATCAAAAACCCTGGATTAACACAGAGCTTGGTGCTAAACTAAAGGACAGGGCTACCAGACAGTCCTGAGGCTATGGCTGAGGACAGGAACAAGCACAAGAAGTCCCGCTATAACTTCAGCAGAGTCATCAAACCAGCAAAAGGACAATATAGGAATAAGGTGGAACCATACTACACAGGCTCGGCGTCCCCAACATATGGCAGGGGCTACATCCATTATGGATTAAAAAGGAATACCCAGCCATGATCTGCTCAACGATGTCTGTTTTCTAGACAAACTCAATGCATTTTATGCATGCTTTGACAATAACGACACCGTACCGTGCATGAGGATCCCCACTGACCAAGAAGACTGGGTGATCTCGCTCTCCGAGGCCTACGTGAGTAAAGTTTTTAATTAGGTCAACACTTTCAAGGCCCCGGGGCCGGATGGTATTCCGGGGAATTTTCTCAGAGCATGCGCAGATCAGCTGGCAGGTATATTCACTGTAATTTTCAACCTCTCGTTGTCCCAGTCTGTAATCCCCACGTCTTAAAATGACTACCATCATTCCTGTTCCCAAGAAGGCTTCATGCCACAATTACTGTAGCACCCACATCTGTAATCATTGAAACGCTCTGAAAGGCTGGTTATGGCACACATCAACGCCATCAATGCCATCATCCCAGACACCCTAGACCCACTCCAGTTTGCATACCGCCCCAACAGATCGATAGACGATGCAATCTCAATTGCACTCCACACTGCCCTCACCAACTAAGATAAAAGGAATAACTATGTGAAAATACGGTTAATTGACTACAACTCAGCGTTATACACCATTGTCCCCTCCAAGCTCGTCACCAAGCTTAGGACCTTGGGACTGAACATTTCCCTCTGCAAGCAATTGGATCTGGACTTCCTGACAGACTGACTGGTGGTGAGGATAGGCAACATAATCTCCGCCACACTGACCCTCAACACAGAGCCCCACAGGGGTGTGTGCTTAGTCCCCTCCTGTACTCCCTGTTCACCCATGACTGCCCTCCATGCACAACTACAACACAATCATTGAATTTGCTGACGACATGACGTTGTTAGGCCTGATCACTGGCGATGAGGTCAGTGACTTGGCAGTGTGGTGCTGGGACAACAACCTCTCCCTCAACGTCAGTAAGACCAAGGAGCTGATCGTGGACTACAGGAAACGTAGGGGTGAGCACTCACCCATCCACATCGACGGGGCTGCAGTGGAGCGGGTCGAGATTAAGGCTGTGGCGGTCATTAAAATTTGTCAGCCCGTGATTGTAAAGCAAATACCTGCCGGTCTCACAGTAATTCACTGTTAATGAACATAAACACATATGTAACCCTTTCACCACAGGCTCAGATAAATCAATACAGTAAATATGGGGAAAAGGACACTCTCAGTATATAATAAACCTAGTACGACTTAACTCGCTAGGGAAAAACCAGAGAGACCAGGGCTCTTACCGAAAGATAGAATGTTTGTGTAGAAAAATAATGATGAATGAATGATGAATGATACACTTACATACATACAATCTGCAATACACATGACACAATACAATTTTAACCTCTTGGAACTCCCCATACCGGATCCGGTATCAGGAATACAGACTCAAGCTCATTACCATAACGCAACGTTAACTATTCATGAAAATCGCAAATGAAATGAAATAAATATGCCATCTCGCAAGCTTAGCCTTTTGTAAACAAAACTGTCATCTCAGATTTTCAAAATATGCTTCTCAACCATAGGAAAACAATAATTTGTGTAACAGTAGCTAGCAAACAAAGGATTTAGCGTTAGCATTAGCGTTAGCATCCAGCACGCAACATTTCAACAAAAACATAAAAGCCTTCAAATAAAATCATTTACCTTTGAAGAACTTCTGATGTTTTCAATGAGGATACTCTCAGTTGGATAGCAGATGCTCAGTTTTTCCAAAAAGATTCTTTGTGTATTAGAAATAGCTCCGTTTTATACATCACATTTGGCTACCAAAAAAAAACCGAAAATTCAGTCCTCAAAACGCGAACTTTTTTCCAAATTAACTCCATAATATCGACTGAAAACATGGCAAACGCTGTTTAGAATCAATCATCAAGGTGTTTTTCACATATCTCTTCATTGATACATCGTTCTTGGACACATGCTTTCTCCCCTGAATCAAATGGTAAAGTGGAAGCAGCTGGCAATTGCGCACCGAATTCGACGCAGGACACCAGGCGGACACTTGGAAAATGTAGTCTCTTATGGTCAATCTTCCAATGATATGCCTACAAATACGTCACAATGCTGCTAAGACCTTGGGCGAACGACAGAAAGTGTAGGCTCATTCCTTGCGCAATCACAGCCATATAAGGAGACAATGGAAAACAGAGCTTCAGAAATTCTGCTAATTCCTGGGTGATGCATCATCTTGGTTTCGCCTGTAGAATGAGTTCTGGGGTACTTACAGACAAAATCTTTGCAGATTCTGAAACTTCAGAGTGTTTTCTTTCCAAAACGGTCAAGAATATGCATAGTCGAGCATCTTTTCGTGACAAAATATCGCGCTTAAAACGGGAACGTTTTTTATCCAAAAATGAAATAGCGCCCCCAGAGATCCAAGAGGTTAAGACAGTTTAACCTAAACCCGGGTGCTAAACTGAAAATGTTTGTTGGCGCCGTTGGAGCTCAAAAACACATTAGACTAACCACACAGTTATTCACGGTTTCGTAGAAAAAAACATTAAACCAACAGTTCCAAGGCCGTTGCCTATTTCTAATCCAATTGGCAGAAGTGCCCTGCATGAATCCAAAAAAACGATGTCCAGCGTCAACGAAGCTATCAAATTCCCTCAGACCAAGCCGTTCTCTTCAGCTCCCGATCCAACAAACCCAAGCTAGCTCCCGAAACGTCTGGAACCCTCGTTAATCCAGCCAAGCAGCAAGCGAATCGAGACGACTCTCTCCCTAAAGTACTAAACTATAAATCTTATTTTGCTAAGGTGAGTAGAGTGCAGTTAAACATAATTCGGGGAATAAACCATTTTTAGTACTCAAAATGTTTGACCGTTTCACATCTCTCCTTTCTTTTCTCTTTCTCTCCTCAGCAATAATGGAAAAACCCGCAAAGCCCTCTTACTCTCTCTCTTCCCAGTAATAACGGAAAAAACCTGCAAAGCCCTTTGCACACTACCCATAATCCATCTTGATTGGCCCAAACAATCACACACCTTTCACGTGAACAGAAACTGTCCCAACCTATTTAAGGTAACAGTACATAATAATTTAACCAACATAGGCCCAACAGCGAAGGCTGTAGTAAACAGAGTTTATGAAAATAAAACAAATTTAAATGTATACATGGTATACAAAATATACATCCACATATTATTATTACTATTAAACCATAGTTCTAAATACATGTTTTAACAGGGTATTAAACACATTTAGGATCTCCTGGCGTCCATGCATACATTTTACAAAGTCTATTAAATCCATGTAATATAGCCTCATCACAGTAAATCCATAACAGAATAGCATACTCTGAGTTGTCCTTATGTAAGGTTCTGATCTGACTATGCCATATGGCTGTGGGCTACACTAGTTAATTTAGAAGAATGAATTATGTGACATTATTTTAATTGTAGTTTGAAGAATACAATAATACAATAAAACAATAAAATAGAAAGGATATTTTTTCCTAACGATTTGAGGGAGTGTGTACATGCGGCTATTCTGTGTTGATCAGTTAACAAAGAAACAGGTACTACTATATGCTTAATTTACTTGTAACTTTAGTTGTGATGCAAACGTTGGGCTATATGTTTTTATTTTGAATACATTCTAAGTCTGCATGCATGTGACTTAGAATGTTGCATGAATGGCATGAATGTTGCGCAGGCTGTACACACTTGATCAGTCTCTCATTCACAATTTGACAAGCACTTGATAATACCTTGAATTTCCTGGCGGTATGCCCTTTGTGTGGCTGTAATGCCTCCTAAAAAAATCCGTAGCGGTGACGGAATATAATAATTATATATAATAATTATAATTCCCTTCTCCCAGCTCCGTGCGCCGAAGGACCTCTCACTCACATGGCTCTCTGTCAGGTGATCGGGTCTTCCTTACAGGCCACAAGTGAAGACAGGCACATCGGGGACGCAACTTTCTCACGTCCTTATCTAATTCCAAGGTGCATAGTGAAGATAATGGAAGAACTGTCCACATTTACTTTTTGTCAGCCAGATGAGTAGGCCTAACAAACAGTAAAAGCTCTAGCCTTTGTCAAGCTACTATCCCCATAGTACAAAAGATGACTTATTCTATTCTGTGCGAGAAATAAATATTCCAAACATAGTCTGGGACAATTGTGGGATGTGATCAATCCCAAATTAATTCAACTACTAGCATAAAAAAATACATATTTAAGCAATGAGGCTGATGCAACAGATCAGAACGTGAGGCGATTTCTTCAAATTATAAGCGCAGCAATGCGCACTTGGCAGTAGGCTATAAGCGTGAATGTTACATTAGCAGGAAAACAACATTATCAAAGTTGACCGCAAATGTGATCATGCATGTAATGCTTTTATTAGAAAGGTGTATTTTTATAGTGAAAATGATCTTCCCCAAACTTGAAACTCACGTACTGCGCATACATGCCAGTTAGGCTCTATTTATGTGGTAAAGCGGATTAATGTGCTTCATTTTAAAAAGTTTTTTGGCCACTGAATACATATAGGCCTTTCGGCTAGGCTGCATGAGGTGTGCTACTATGGTTTGAAAAAGTCGCAAAAAAAGACATGCTCTGTTTCTTGCCTTATGCTGGGCATCATTCACAAGTGATAATAAATCATTCGCAAGTGATAGTCAAATATTGTATGTACATGTACTTGTATGTACATATACTAAATAATAAATGCGTGAAATTTGTTTTGATTTAGAATGAACCATTATCATGCACCTGTCTTGAAAATTGTGATTGGAGAACGCTTTTCCCATGGTTCATTTTAATGCCAGCTTGGTAGGCTATATATACAGTGCCTTGCAAAAGTATTCATCCCCCTTGGCGTTTTTCCTATTTTGTTGCATTACAACCTGTAATTTAAATGAATTTTTATTGGGATTTCATGTAATGGACATACACAAAATAGTCCAAATTGGTGAAGTGAATTGAAGAAAAAAAAACTTGGTTCAAAAAATTCAAAAAAATAATAAACGGAAAAGTGGTGCTTACATATGTATTTACCCCCTTTACTATGAAGCCCCTAAGTAAGATCTGGTGCAACCATTTACCTTCAGAAGTCACATAATTAGTTAAATAAAGTCCACCTGTGTGCAATCTAAGTGTCTCATGATCTGTCACATGATCTCAGTATATGTTCTGAAAGGCCCCAGTGTCTGAAACACCACTAAGCAAGCGGCACCGTGAAGACCAAGGAGCTCGCCAAACAGGTCAGGAACAAAGTTGTGAAGAAGTACAGAAAAAAAATATCAGAAACTTTGGACATCCCACAGAGCACCATTAAATCCATAACAAAAAAATGGAAAGAATATGGCACCACAACAAACCTGCCAAGAGAGGGCCGCCCACCAAAACTCACGGACCAGGCAAGGAGGGCATTAATCAGAGAGGCAACAAAGAGACCAAAGATTACCCTAAAGGAGCTGCAAAGCTCCACAACAGAGATTCAGAGTATCTGTCCATAGGACCACTTTAAGCTGTACACTCCACAGAGCTGGGCTTCACGGAAGAGTGACCAGAAAAAAACATTGCTTAAAGAAAAAATAAGCAAACATGTTTGGTGTTCGCCAAAAGGCAATGGGAGACTCCCCAAACATATGGAAGAAGGTACTCTGGTCAGCTTTTAGGCCATAAAGGAAAACGCTATGTCTGGCGCAACACATCTCATCACCCCAAGAACACCATCCCCACAGTGAAGCATGGTGGTGGTAGCATCATGCTGTGGGGATGTTTTTCTTCGGCAGGGACTGGGAAATTTGTCAGAATTTAAGGAATGATGGAAGACGCTAAATACAGGGAAATTCTTGAGGGAAACCTGTTTCAGTTTTCCAGAGATTTGAGACTGGGATGGAGGTTCACCTTCCAGCAGAACAATGACCCTAAGCATACTGCTAAAGCAACACTTGAGTGGTTTAATGGGAAAAATGTACATGTCTTGGAATGGCCTTGTCAAAGCCCAGACCTAAATCCAATTGAGAATCTGTGGTATGACTTAAAGATGGCTGTACACCAGCAGAACACATCCAACTTGAAGGAGCTGGAGCAGTTTTGCCTTGAAGAATGGGCATAAATCCCAGTGGCTAGATGTGCCAAGCTTACAGAGGCATACCCCAAGAGACTTGCAGCTGTAATTGCTGCAAAAGGTGGCTCTATAAAGTATTGACTTTGGAGGGGGGCTGAGTAGTTATGCACTCTCAAGTTCAGTTTTTTTGTCTTATTTCTTGTTTGTTTCCCAATACAAAATATTTTGCATCTTCAAAGTGGTAGGCATGTTGCGTAAATGAAATGATACAAACCCCACAAAAATCTATTTTAATTCCAGGATGTAAGGCAACAAAATAGGAAAAAGGAAAAATAATAGTAATAGGAAAAATGCCAAGGGGGGTGAATACTTTCGACAGCCACTGTACGTACTCCTGTTGGAAAGAGAAGCAATGTGATTAATATTAGGAAAGTTGCTAAATAAATATAGTAGGCCAAGAAAGCTGATGGGATCCTCTTTTTAATAGAAGTCATCACTCTGTTTTCTCACGCAATTGCATACCCTATCGAAATGTTGCACAACATGAGCTCATGGGCACTCATGAAGTGTTTGATTAGATTTTTGATTCGAGTTATTAGAGGGACAATAGAGTGCTGAGTACCAGGCAGTTAGCAAGTTTGGTAGGCTATTTCTATTTATGAAAAAAAGAAAAAAGAAAATGTAACCCATATTTAACTTGGCAAGTCAGTTAAGAACAAATTCTTATTTACACTGACAGCCTAACCCGGCCAAACCCGGACGACGCTGGGCCAATTGTGTGCCGCCCTATGGGACTCCCAATCACAGCCGAAGTTGATACATCTGCTACTAATAACCATCAGCATAAAAAAGGTTTGGCATGGGCCCTTAAATCTACAAAAAGTGATATATCTACATCATTGAGAGCATCTTGACTGACTGCTTCACTGCTTAGCAACAGCACCGCCCTCGATCGCATGGCGCTGCAGTGGGTGGTGTGGACAGCCCAGTACATCACTGGGGCTGAGCTCCCTGCCACCCAGGGCCTCTACATCAGGCGTTGTGAAAGGAAGTCACAGAAAATCGTTAAAGACTCCAGCAACCCAAGCCATAGACTTTTCTCTCTGCTTTAGCACGGCAAGCGGTACTGGTGCATCAAGTCTAAAGTCTGACACCAACAGGCTCCTGAACAGCTTGTATCCCAAAAGCCATAAGACTGCTAAATAGCTAACAGAATAGCTACACAGACTATCTGAGTTGACCCTTGTATTTAATGTTTATTTTGCACACTCACAGGACTCTACACACTCACGCACACTGACACTCCAAAACACACATAACATGCAGACACATTTATACTGACTCTACACACATGCACACATACTTTATCATACACTACAAAGTATATACAAAGGTATGTGGACACTACTTCAAATTAGTTGATTCAGCTATTTCAGCCACACCCGTTGCTGACAGGTGCATGAAATCGAGCACAAAGCCATGCAATCTCCATAGATAAACAGTGAAAGAAGAATGGCCCGTACTGGAGAGCTCAGTGACTTTCAACGTGGCACCGTCATAGGATGCCACCTTTCCAACAAGTTCTCAAATTTCTTCCCTGCTAGACCTGCCCCGGTCAACTGTAAGTGTTGTTATTGTGAAGTGGAAACATCTAGGAGCAACAACGGCTCGGCCGTGAAGTTGTAGGCCGCACAAGCTCACAGAACGGGGCCAGCGAGTGTTGAAGCGTGTAGCGCGTAAAAATCGTCTGTTCTTGGTTCCAACACTCACTACCAGTTCCAGACTGCCTCTGGAAGCAACGTCAGCACACAAACTGTTTGTCGGGATACGGTTTCCATGGTCGAGCAGCCGCGCACAAGCCTAAGATCATCATGCGCAATGCCAAGTGTCGGTTGGAGTGGTGTACAGCTCACCGCCATTGGACTCTGTTCTCTGGAGTGATGAATCACGGTTCCCCATCTGGCAGTCCAATGGACAAATCTGGGTTTGGCAGATGCCAGGAGAACGCTACCTGCCCCAATGCATAGTGCCAACTGTAAAGTTTGTTGGGGGAGAAATGGTCTGGGGCTGTTTTTCCTGGTTCGGGCTAAGCCCCTTAGTTCCAGTAAAGGAATATCCTAAAACTACAGCATACGATGACATTCTAGATGATTTTGTGCTTCCATCTTTGTGGCAACAGTTTGGGGAAGGCCCTTTCCTGTTTCAGCATGACAACGCCCCAGTGCACAAAGCGAGGTCCATACAGAAATGGTTGTCGAGATTGGTGTGGAAGAACTTAACTGGACTGCGCAGAGCCCTGATCTCTACCCCATCGAATATCTTTGGAATGAAGTTGATGACCGACTGCGAGCCAGGCCTAATCGCCCAAAATCAGTGCCTGACCTGACTAACGCTCTTGTGGATGAATGGAAGAAAGTCCCCTCAGCAATGTTTTAACATAGTATTGGAAAGCCTTTCAAGAAAAGTGCAGGCTGTTATAACAGCAAAGGTGGAATGAGATGATTTTGGAATGAGATGTTCGACGAGCAGGTGTCCAAATACTTTTCGCCATTATTTGTGTATATCCTGATGCCTAGTCACCTTACCCCTATATATATATCTACCTCTATCCCTCCAGTATCTTTGCACATTGTACATTTGGTATTGGAACTGACCCTGTGTATATCTTCTTACCATTCCTGTGTTCTTCTTATTTCTTTTTTTGTAATTTGATGTTGCGTTTTTGTTCTACCTTATGCAATTTTTTGTGCTACATTGATACTGAGTACTGTATTGGTTGGTTTTGGAGCTTGCAAGAAAGGCATTTCACTGTACTTGTGCATGTGACATTAAAACTTGACACCATGCCAAACAGTAATGGCTGTGTATACTGTATACCATACTCACCCTCTGTGTGATATAGATAGACCTACTCACCCCAATGTCTTAGAGCTCATAACAGAATGTCCATTGTGGCCATATGCCATTCTTTAAAAGTGCAATCTAGGATTTAAACAACAAAGCCTTACCCCACCACTTTTTTTGGCCAACAGCTGAGGGATGGGGCTGGAGAAATGCAACCATTCTCAAATTCCTGGACGGGGCTATGGATGCAAGGACTGGCCATCCAGCCCCATCCCTCAGCTGTTTACCAAAAAAGGTGGTGTTGCCGCTTTGTTGTTCTTTGAATCCCAGATGAACCCTTTAAGGAACAGGGGAGGGCAGTTTTTTTGTGTCCTCCTGCCTTGTTGTTGGTCTTTTCAGCGTTCACAGTCCCACAAATGGGATGCACCCAGGCCAGACAGCGAGGAATCCCAGGAATTTTATCTGGAGCCGAAAGCGTTTTAAAGGAACACTCAATACATTTTGTTTTATGCTTTTGCAATTTGCTTTCAATTGAGACTCATGACTGCAGTTTCTTTGCTTACTGTCCCAAATGACGGCGTTTTGAGATTTGTTGTTGTGGTTTGCTGGTAGCTTACCATTGATGTTTTGTTGACAGTATGTATCCTAGTAGTCATGGATGACATCCTCATGTCAATTGTCATTTCATTGGCAAAGTATTGACTGTTGTATAAAGATTTGATTCACTGTGAATTCATATTTTACATGCTGCTTTGATGAACAGGGTCTTGGAGTCTCATAAGTTGTGCGAGTGGTTATTTGTGGTGTTCATTCATTTGGTTGCTTTTGAGTATGGTACTGTGTAATGAATGAAGAGCTCTGTGTGTGTGTGTGTGTGTGTGTGTGTGTGTGTGTGTGTGTGTGTGTGTGTGTGTGTGTGTGTGTGTGTGTGTGTGTGTGTGTGTGTGTGTGTGTGTGTGTGTGTGTGTGTGTGTGTGTGTGTGTGTGCGTGTGTGTGTGTGTGGTTCTAAATCAGGTGGCTGTACAGGGCAGACATTCTTTATAAAAAAACAAACAAATGGTCCACTGTATGTCTGCTCCAGGAAGAGCTTAATTTGTTTTCGACCAATAACTGTTTTTGATCCGCCACTTGGGCTGAGATTCAATGCGAGGCGTTGCAGTGCAGCACACTATACAACCGACAATGCACCTTTTAAAGGCATTTTCCCTAATGTTCGCAGAGATCACATTCATGGTAAACACTGCGCAGGTCGGCTGAAGCGTAAATGATCTATAATGCTCCTTGAATTGAATCCTGGCTTTAGTTTGTCCAAAGGCAGTACCTGTGGATCCAGTTATTAAATGGATGAAATAGCCACATGGTCTCAAAAACATAACATAACCATTTGATTATTAATGCTCTTTCTAAAGAGGATTGTTTCTAAAACAGGAACAACTCAATGAGGCACGTCTTTGTGTTACTGTGGGAGTGTGTTGAGCTCTTTTTGGTGTAAAATAAGGGTCTGGAAGCAGCTTGCCTGGAGCATAAAATCACAGCAGGCTGCTAGGCTTTCGATTACAGCTGGGAAACTGAGTAGGATGACATAAATAGTGCACTGTCTGGAGAGACATCTCAGTCAGAGTACAGAATCAGAACACACACCCACTCAGACACAGCTATCTCCCTTCCCATCTATCTCTCCCCTGTCTCTTTCTGTATTTCTGTCTCTGTATTATTATTATTATTATATATCTTAATATCAAATCTTTATATCTATTTTTTTAGGGGGTAGATCAGCTTTAATATTGCAGATAGATTGTGGCTTCCATCAATGTAATTGTCTGTATCATTTCCAGTCCCCTATATTTTCTGGGTAAATATATCAATTATACAAAATACAGTGGGGCAAAAAAGTATTTAGTCAGCCACCAATTGTGCAAGTTCTCCCACTTAAAAAGATGAGAGTGGCCTGTAATTTTCATCATAGGTACACTTCAACTGTGACAGACAAAATGAGAAAAGAAATCCAGAAAATCACATTGTAGGATTTTTTATGAATTTATTTGCAAATTATGGTGGAAAATAAGTATTTGGTCACCTACAAACAAGCAAGATTTCTGGCTCTCACAGACCTTCTTTAAGAGGCTCCTCTGTCCTCCACTCGTTACCTGTATTAATGGCACCTGTTTGAACTTGTTATCAGTATAAAAGACACTTGTCCACAACCTCAAACAGTCACACTCTAAACCCCACTATGGTCAAGACCAAAGAGCTGTCAAAGGACACCAGAAACAAACTTGTAGACCTGCACCAGGCTGGGAAGACTGAATCTGCAATAGGTAAGCAGCTTGGTTTGAAGAAATCAACTGTGGGAGCAATTATTAGGAAATGGAAGACATACAAGACCACTGATAATCTCCCTCGATCTGGGGCTCCACACAAGATCTCACCCCATGGGGTCAAACTGATCACAAGAACGGTGAGCAAAAATCCCAGAACCACACAGGGGGACCTAGTGAATGACCTGCAGAGAGCTGGGACCAAAGTAACAAAGCCTACCATCAGTAACACTATGCCGCCAGGGACTCAAATCCTGCAGTGCCAGACGTGTCGCCCTGCTTAAGCCAGTACATGTACAGGCCCGTCTGAAGTTTGCTAGAGAGCATTTGGATGATCCAGAAGAAGATTGGGAGAATGTCATATGGTCAGATGAAACCAAAATATAACTTTTTGGTAAAAACTCAACTCGTCGTGTTTGGGGGACAAAGAATCCTGAGTTGCATCCAAAGAACACCATACCTACTGTGAAGCATGGGGGTGGAAACATCATGCTTTGGGGCTGTTTTTCTGCAAAGGGACCAGGATGACTGATCCGTGTAAAGGAAAGAATGAATGGGGCCATGTATCGTGAGATTTTGAGTGAAAACCTCCTTCCATCAGCAAGGGCATTGAAGATGAAACGTGGCTGGGTCTTTCAGCATGACAATGATGCCAAACACACCGCCCAGGCAACGAAGGAGTGGCTTCGTAAGAAGCATTTCAAGGCCCTGGAGTGGCCTAGCCAGTCTCCAGATCTCAACCCCATAGAAAATCTTTGGAGGGAGTTGAAAGTCCGTGTTTCCCAGCAACAGCCCCAAAACACCACTGCTCTAGAGGAGATCTGCATGGACGAATGGGCCAAAATACCAGCAACAGTGTGTGAAAACCTTGTGAAGGCTTACAGAAAACGTTTGACCTCTGTCATTGCCAACAAATGGTATATAACAAAGTATTGAGATAAACTTTTGTTATTGACCAAATACTTATTTACTTTTTTGCCCCACTGTATATCATTTTTAAATATATTTTCCTTTATTATTTTCCCCTAACCCTACCATCCCTCCCCTAATTGGAGTAAACTAATGGACAACAACACTTAGGCTTCTACTTCCAGCTTATACATGCTGTATGTAAACACTACCGGTCAAAAGTTTTAGAACACCTACTCAATCAAGGGGTTTTATTTATTTTTGCTATTTTCAACATCAAAACTATGAAATAACACATATGGGACCATGTAGTAAACAATGTAGTAAACAAACATGTCTTAAAATAATGATGGACTTTTTGCTTATTTGAGCTCTACTTGCCATAATATGGGGCTATCTTCTGTATACCCCCTACCTTGTCACAACTGATTGGCTCAAATGCATCAAGAAGGAAAGAAATTCCACAAATGAACTTTTAAGAAGGTACACCTGTTAATTGAAATGCATTTCAGGCGACTACCTCATGAAGCTGGTTGAGAGAATGCCAAGAGTGTGCAAAGCTGTCATCAAGGCAAATGGTGGCTATTTGAAGAATCTCAAATATAAAATACAGACGTGGGACCAAGTCATTGTTTTACAAGTCACATGTAAGTCTCAAGTCTTAGCACTCAAGTCCCAAGTCAAGCCTCAAGTCCAGACCAACAAGTCCCAAGTCAAGTCTCAAGTCCTAAACTTTGAGTTTCGTGTCCTAAACAAGTCATAATGTGATCTTCACCAAATGTAATTCAATTTAATATTTTTAACAAGAGGAAGAGTTTGTATATTAAATTCAAGCAAATCATGAATGGTTTTAAAAATATATATATTTATTGCTTTCCAAATAAACTTTATATCTCCATGGAAATACATGGGTAGCCGCGAGAAAGACACATCAATATGACAGCAAAAACAAAATATTGTAGTGCTCTCTGTCGCTCTCTCCATATATACTCTAGACACCTGACACAATCCTGACATAAAGTTACAATCATTTATTAAAAGGTGCTTCAAAACAACTGTTACTGAACCTCAAGTAGGCCTGCAATTTGAACACTGGCCTGAATGTCTGAGAAAAATAAAACCTGAACATGGAGACTACGTGTGTGTGTGTGTGTGTGTGTGTGTGTGTGTGTGTGTGTGTGTGTGTGTGTGTGTGTGTGTGTGTGTGTGTGTGTGTGTGTGTGTGTGTGTGTGTGTGTGTGTGTGTGTGTGTGTAATGCCTAAACAGTTTCATTTTTTCCCTCTTATCTCAGGGCCCTATGATGCATTGCATTTGCAAAATACCAAATTCAAAGTCTGTCAGTCCTTTGTGCACGATGAGGACGCAGTATGGATGAAGACACGCTCCACCGGAGCACTGGAGGCAGGCACTGCCAAGACCCTGATGGCCACTCGGGACAGTGAAGGAAGAGCCTTCCTGTTCATTGCCCAGAACAAGAGGGAATTCTGTCCTTCACAAATGTCATGGTAGTCACTTAGCTGTAGTGCTGGAGTGGTCCCAACAGCTTTCTTCTGCCTCCTTACAGTATGCTGCAAACAGCCCTTCTTCTTGTCCAAGACTATGGTCCTCTTGCTCTTCCTCATTAACAAGAGGCACAGCTTGCTCAGTCCCTGCAGCATCTTGCAGAATCAGTTCTGGCAAAACATGTAAAAGCATAGCAGAAAGGCCGGTATTAGAGTATTGGTGATGCAGTGGGTTACATTGAAAAAGTATTATTGTTGCAGTCAATTGGATTCAATTATGAGAAAAAGTTACATTAAACTCAATAATATTGACCTTTCAGTCTTTGTGCCACCTCCTCCTTGACCTCCTCCTTGACCAGCACATGGTGCTCCACCCACATCAGAGAAAAAGCCGGATCCAAGGCAGCTGCTTTGAGGTAGACTGGATCTGAAAAGGGGGCAGCGATTCCATCTTGTGTCCTGGCCATTTTCACATAGATGAAGATTACAATAAATATTTTGTTCGGGGATGCCTGGAGACTTCTGACCAGGCTGCTCAGGAAATGGACTTGAGGCTTCCGCTGCTCCAGGTGGTGATTCAGGGACAGGACCGAGGGAACAACAGAACTGATTGTGACTATCTTCTCCCCCTGTGTCATATCTGTTGCTTCTCCAATTGGCTTCAGGATGTCCACCAACTCCTTCAACTTATTCAACTCCCGTACTGTGAACAACAACTCCTTGTGCCCAGCCTTTTCGAGAAACATGACTTAGCTTTAGATGGTCACATTGGATAACTGCCTTCATTTGTCTCAGTGTTGAGTTCCATCTTGTGTTGACAGCGGCAGGGATGCCTCTTTCCCCAAATTCAGCCTCAAACACCTCTTTGTATGTTGTGCTTGTATGCAGCAGTGAGCTGATTTTCGATAACTTTGAAAGAGAAGGAGTTATCACTTTTGTTTCTTTCAAGTCATCTCCCACCACCAGCTGGAGAGTGTGGGCAAAACATTGCAAGCGCTGTTTTTTTTGCAATAGCAGCATCCACTGTTTGCTGGTCTTCCAGGGTTAGGTCATTCCAGAGCCCTGGGCCATCAAGGTGATCTTCGTCATGTACTTCATCTTCTTGTTCAATGGGGAAGCACACCGTGAATGCTTTTCTCATGTTGGCAGCATTGTCACTAATGATATAGTCCAATTTATCTTCAATGCTGTACTCATCACATATGGGCTCAAATTGCGCACTGATTCTTTCGGCCGTGTGTGGGCTTTTGAAGCGGACACAGGCCAAGAGATTGGACTTGAGTTGTATCCTCTCTCCATCTTTCTCCGTACAGTGCACAGTGACACCAAGGAACCCCCTCATCTTTCGGTCGGACCAAATGTCCACTGTGACTGAAACATGGTCTGTGTTGCTCAACTGAGTTTTCAGTTTTGAACGTCTCTCTGTAGCGAGGTTCTCTACTTTTGATGTCAATGGTCTGCGACACACTGGGCTGTACTTACTGGCAACCACTGACAGAAAGTGATGGAAACGCTTGTTTCCCACAATAGACAGAGGCCAGTTGCAATCGATAACCAGGTTGGACAGTATTGCTTTGTTGAGAGCTTTCTGCCGTGGATGATTAACGCTGTACTGCCCTACACAGGTCTCCATGAACTGTGAGATTGGAGACTGTTGTGGTGCACTTCTGACACTTTTTGAACAAATCCAGATGAACAATCTGTAAGAGATAAGCATTTTTTTAAATAATTGAGCAGCGGCAGTAGCCCCAATAGCGATCGACTATCGAGGATCGCAATCGGGCGAAGTAGGCTTGTACACAATCGCCCAACCTTACCCCACACACACACACACACACACACACACACACACACACACACACACACACACACACACACACACACACACACACACACACACACACACACACACACACGTTAAATTAAGAGTTGATGCGCTGCACATTTTTTATAATAGCATAATTTTTCATATTTGGGCATGGGGAGGGTATCAAGTCAGTTCGAGTCAAATGGCCAAGTTAAGTCACGAGTCATTGGTGTTAAAGTCAAAGTCGAGTTGCAAGTCATATTTGTGACTCGAGTCTGACTCGAGTCCAAGTCATGTGACTCGAGTCCACACCTCTGATAAAATATATGTAGATTTGTTTAACACTTTTTTTGGTTATTACATGATTCCATATGTGTTATTTAACCGTTTTGATGTCTTCACTATTATTCTACAATGTAGAAAATAGTAAAAAAAATAAAGAAAAACCCTTGAATGTATAGGTGTTCTAAAACATTTGACCGGTAGTGTACATTTTACAGTATATTTTACAATGGTTGTCTTTTGTTTGTTTTTAGTCCCATCCTTCAGCTCCACTGTGTCTCTGTATTTGTGACGTGGTGAGGTTGGACCCAGGTGCAGAGAATGAACCACACAAGGAATCAATGATTTGGGATAAATGTAAATACTTTACTTGAAAAATGAAAACATAACGATAACAGTAATACTGGAAAAACAACCAACACTAATGCTAGACCACTCACTCTGGGGAAGAACACACAGGGAACCGAAATCCAGCTACTGCAAAGGGAAACAGAAAACCCACCTCTATTAAAGGGAAATCATAATTAGTAATAGGACACACCTGAGTGTCATTAATGTATCTAGGAAGGTCTCTGCCGCCCTCTGATGACAGGTGGAACCATGACAGTATTAACAATCTCAAAAAAGACAGAGAGGGGAAGGCATAGAATCATAAATAAAATGGATTTTAAACATGTATGTACATATAAGTGTCATATCGGCTGAAAGCTTAAATTCTTATTAATCTAACTGCACTGTCTGATTTAGAGTAGCGAAAACATGCCATGCGATTGTTTGAGGACGGCGCCCTACATCAAAACACATCCACCGGCACAGGTTTCATACATTCACATATAACGATTAAATATTCACTTACATTTGAAAATCTTCCTCTGATTTGTCATCCAAAGGGTCCCAGCTATAACATGTAGTGTCGGTTTGTTAGATAAAATCCTTCTTTATATCCCAAAAAGTCTGTTTAGTTGGTGCCATTGATTTGGGTAATCCACTCGTTCAACTTGCAGAGAAAGGAAAATCTACCCCTAAACATTGTTTCAACAAGTCAAAAATGTTTCTATTTACTCCCCAGATACCCTAAATTGTAATCAAAGTATAATATTTATTTCGGAAAGAAGTATGTTCAATAGCAGGTGCGTAATGTCTTCATGGTGCGCAAACACGAATTTCCAAGACTGTGTCCTCTACTACAACCCGATATTTCTTATTAGTTTTTGAAATTACAAGCCTGAAACCTTGAACATAGACTGCTGACACCCCGTGGAAGCCATAGGAATTGCATCCAGGGAGCTCATTTTCAATATGACCTTTCTCTTACATTTCTAAGAGGATGGTCTCTCAAAAAGAATAATTCTGGTTGGTTTTTCTTTGAATTTTCTTCTACCATATCTATTGTGTTATATTCTCCTACATTATTTTAACATTTCTTATATGCATATCCTGGCTTCAGGGCCTGAGCTACAGGCAGTTTACTTTGGGCACGTCATTCAGACAGGAAGTGGAGAAAAAAGTGACCTAACCTTAAGAAGTTAACAGTCTCAAAAAAGAGAGAGGGGAAGGCATAGAAATGGTGGGAGAGAAGGAGGAAGCGTGATGAAGACATAAAAAAATAAAGAGGGATTGGAGGGAGGGACAAAAAGAAGAGAAAGATACTGTACACGTGGAGGGAAAGACAGGGAGAGAGAGACAGAGTGACACGTGATGGAAGAGTCAGAAAGAGAGAGGGAGAGTCTGTGTGTGTTTCAAATCAAATTGTATTAGTCACAAGCGCCAAATACAACTGGTGTAGACCTTACAGTGAAATGCTTACTTACGAGCCCCTAACCAACAATGCAGTTAAAAAAAATACAAATAAGATAGTATGTACATGTAGGTAGAGTTATTAAAGTGACTATGCATAGATGACAACAGAGAGTAGCAGTGACTATATGTTAAGGAGTTTGTTTAGAAGCCTCTTGGACCTAGACTTGGCGCTCCGGTACAGCATGCCGTGTGGTAGCAGAAAGAACAGTCTATGACTATGGTGACTGGAGTCTTTGACACTATTTAGGGCCTTCCTCTGACATCGCCTGCTATAGAGGTCCTGGATGGCAGGAAGCTTGGCCCCAGTGATGTACTGGGCCATTTGCACTACCCTCTGTAGTGCCTTGATGCAACCAGTCAGGATGCTCTAGATTGTGCAGCTGTAGGATCTGAGGACCCATGCCAAATCTTTTCAGTCTCCTGGTTTTGTCGTGCCCTCTTCACGACTGTCTTGGTGTTCTTGGACCATGTTAGTTTGTTGGTGATGTGGATACCAAGGAACTTGAAACTCTCAACCTGCTCCACTGCAGCCCCGTCGTTGAGAATGGGGGCATGTTTGGTCCTTTTCTTCCTGTAGTCCACAATCATCTCCTTTGTCTTGATCACGTTGAGGGAGAGGTTGTTATCCTGGCAACACATGGCCAGGTCTCTGACCTCCTCCCTATAGGCTGTCTCATCATTGTCAAATTGAATGATGGTTTTGGAGTTGTGCCTGGCCGTGCAGTCATGAGTGAACAGGGAGTACAGGAGGGGACTGAGCACGCACCCCTGAGGGGCCCCTGTGTTGAGGATCAGCGTGGGGGATGTGTTGTTACCTACCTTTACCACCTGGGGGCGGCCCGTCAGGAAGTCCAGGATCCAGTTCCAGAGGGAGGTGTTTAGTCCCAGGGTCCTTAGCTTATTGATGAGCTTTGAGGGCACTATGGTTTTGAATGCTGAGCTGTTATAAATGAATAGCATTCTCACATAGGTCTACCTTTGTCCAGGTGGGAAAGAGAGAGATTGAGATTGCATCATCTGTGGATCTGTTGGGGTCGGTATGCAAATTGGAGTGGGTCTAGGGTTTCTGGGATGATGGTGTTGTGAGCTATGACCAGCCTTTAAAAGCACTTCATGGCTACAGACGTGAGTGCTATGGGTCGGTAGTCATTTAGGCAGGCTACCTTGGTGTTCTTGGGCACAGGCACTATGGTGGTCTGCTTAAAACATGTTGGCATTAAAGACTCGGACAGGGAGAGGTTGAAAATGTCAGTGAAGACACTTGCCAGTTGGTCACCACATGCTCGCAGTACACGTTCTGGTAGTCTTTCTGGCCCTGTGGCCTTGTGAATGTTGACTTGTTTAAAGGTCTTACTCACATCGGCTACGGAGAGCATGATCACAGTCTTCCGGAACAGCTCTTATGCATGTTTCAGTGTTATTTGCCTCGAAGCGAGCATAGAAGTAGTTTAGCTAGTCTGGTAGGCTCGTGTCACTGGGCAGCTCTCGGCTGAACTTTGTAGTCTGTAATTGTTTGCAAGCCCTGCTACACGCAACGAGCGTCAGAGCTGGTGTAGTACGATTCGATCTTAGTCATGTATTGAAGCTTTGCCTGTTTCATGGTTTGTCGGAGGGCATGATGGGATTTCTGATAAGCTTCCGGGTTAGTGGGGGGACGACATCATCGATGCACTTGTTGATGAAGTGAATGACTGATGTGGTGTACCCCTCAATGCCATTGAAGGAATCCCTGTGCTAGCAAAACAGTCCTGTAGCTAGGCATCTGCTTCATCTGACCACTCTTTTATTTATCTAGTCACTGGTGCTTCCTGCTTTAATTTTTGCTTGTAAGCAGGAATCAGGAGGATAGAATTATGGTCAGATTTGCCAAATGGAGGGCAAGGGAGAGCTTTGTATACGTCTCTGTGTGTGGAGTATAGGTAGCCCAGAGTTAATCTTCCTCTGGTTGCACATTTAACATGCTGATAGAAATTTGGTAAAACTGATTTAGGTTTCCCTGCATTAAAGTCCCCGACTACTAGGAGCGCCGCCTCTGGGTTAGTGTTTTCTTGTTTGCTTAGGGCGGAAAACAGCTCATTCAATGCTGTCTTAGTGCCAGCCTCTGACTGTGGTGGTATGTAAACAGCTACAAAGAATACAGATGAAAACTCTCTCGGTAGTAGTGTGGTCTACAGCTTATCATGAGATTCTCTACCTCTAGCGAGCAATAGCTTGAGACATCCTTAGATATCGTTCAACAGCTGTTATTTACAAAAAGACATAGTCAGCTGCCCCTTGTCTTACCAGACGCCGCTGTTCTATCCTGCCGGTACAGCGTATAACCAGCCAGCTGTATGTTGATAGTGTCGTCATTTAGCCACGACTCCGTGAAGCATAAGATGTTTCAGTTTTTAATGTCATGTTGGTAGCTTAATCTTCCACGTAACTCGTCGATTTTATTCTCCAAAGATTGCACGTTTGCTAGCAGAATGGAGGGAAGTGAGGGTTTATTCTCAGAAGGCAGCCCGCTCTTCGGCCCCTCTTTCTCCACCTGCTCTTCACGCAGATCACAGGGATCTGTTCCCGGGGAAGCAGTATATCCTTCGCGTCGGGCTCGTTGGAGTAGTGAAAGGAAAAAAATATATTATGCTAGTACGTTTATGTTTGTCTGTGTGTGTGTGTGTGTGTGTGTGTGTGTGTGTGTGTGTGTGTGTGTGTGTGTGTGTGTGTGTGTGTGTGTGTGTGTGTGTGTGTGTGTGTCTGTGTGTGTGTGTGTGTGTGTGTGTGTGTGTGTGTGTGTGTGTGTGTGTGTGTGTGTGTGCTTGTGTGTGTGCTTGTGTGTGTGCAGGGTCGGCCACTGATTCGCTGAATACTGGGACCTGAGGTGGTTGGAGTTGTCAACAAAGCAGCATGACAGAAATATGATGCCAAGTTTTTGAACTACCGGTAGTTTCTTTGAGAAAATATATAAAGCGATCTGTGCATTTGAACAACAGCATAAATACACCTATTTCACTTTTGCATGTCAGAAACCGAATGACCACTGTTGCACATGCCGACACTGTTTTGAACAGATCAGACTATTTAGAACGAGCAGCCAGCTCAGGAACAAACAAGTGCACCAGGGAGAACGCAACAAGCATAAAGATGCAATAAGTGAAAACACATTATATAACTGGGGATAGCTAGCTAACATAACGTCAGAAAGCATGATGAGCTAGCCAGTTAATCTTCATTTTGAAATAATGTATTTTTTCAGAATTAGTCAGATAGTAGCTTACAGCTAGTTAGCTGTTTATCAAAGGTATTTCACTGGTTAAAAAAAATCTAAAAAAATCTACCAAAATATTGATCAATGTTTCTCATAATTACAGTAGCTGGTTATTTAATTTGATCATGCTTTGTGATACACCCGGATTTATGCTGTTTTAGTCCACAAAACATGTTTCCCTGTCACCTAAAGTAGAGTGTGATGAACGACAGGGGGGGGAAACAAGCCACAGTCATGCTTTTTCCCCCCTACCAGATCTGCCATGAGAAGGTTCTAGCTAGTGTATCCCTCTGTCCTTCGACTCTTGCTGGATGTAGATGTCCAGTTTATCAGGTCCCAGGCTCCCATGACTGTTATGACTATTTATTTACAATTATAATTTGCTATTTGCTTCTTCCTTTAGCGCCATCTGTACCTGATAGAGAAGATCTAGTTTCACGTGCGGAAGTAAGCCGCCTGGCGCGAGAGACATATTGGCAGGGAGTCTAGAGCAGACCCAGAAGTTCTGACTGAACACACATTTGAGCACCCCAGCACAGTCCATTTATTTTGTGCTGTTATAATTTATGCTAGCAGTTCCCCCTCATAGCAAATACCTGGTAAAAGAGGTGCTACTGCTGGCAGTCACTGAGGGGCAGAGTAGTAAGTAACTGAACAGCTTGTTTTGAACAACGTATTTTTGAAGATGTACACATTTACTACACTTTTATGAGCATTTAAAACATAATCCATGAATTATCTAATATATATTATATATTATATTATATAACCCAAAAATGTAATGTGATGACGTTTAATCATTTTTTTTCACTCTTTTTGGTTTCACCCTTTTTGGTTGATTTCACGTTGAATTCATGTTAATTGACAACTCAACCAAATGTATATCAAAACTAGACGTTGTACTGTCGTCTGTGCCCAGTGGGATGTGTGTGTTTTTGCATGTGCGTGTGTGTGTGTGTGAGAGAGAGAGAGAGAGAGAGAGAGAGAGAGAGAGAGAGAGAGAGAGAGAGAGAGAGAGAGAGAGAGAGAGAGAGAGAGAGAGAGAGAGAGAGAGAGAGAGAGAGAGAGAGAGAGAGAGAGAGAGAGAGAGAGAGAGAGAGAGAGAGAGAGAGAGAGAGAGAGAGAGAGAGAGAGAGATGTCACCGTGCTCTAGCTCTGGAGTCTTCAGAGGAAGTGAGGTGGAAGCAGGTAATTAAGGGTAGACCAGGAACAGCGATGCATAGGGACCTTCGGTCACTGCCATTTATTCATCTGATTACCACTCTCCCTCTTCAACCTCTCTCCTCCTCATATCCTCCACCCACACAATAACACTCCTGTCCTATTGCCATTTCCATACCAACATTGATTTAACTGAACTGGATCTTGATACCAACATAGTCGTTAGATGCAGAGAGACGATAGCTAGCTAACATACATATGACCATGTGGACTATCAGCCTTGTTATTTTGTCATCACGCTGAATAATGTATCAATCTCAATGATTAGACAGGTGATAGTGCTGGTGGGAGTGTACATGCATGCATCATATGGTGATGTTTTTGTGTTGGGAGAAAATGGGGTACAATACAATAATTTGAAGTGTAGTATTTAGGCAACCTGTCTCTTGTTGTGGATGAGCTGACTGAATAGACACACACACATTAATGGGGTGACTGATGAGATGTGGCCACTCATATCAAGCAAGTGTCAATCTGAGTAACAGAATCACAACACAGCAGAACACAGAAAAACACAGCACAGTACAACACAGAACGGCACAGCACAGCGCTGCACAACACAACACAGGGGACAGCAGTGCAATGTATAAGTACATTTAGAAGGAGAGGCACTATTTACAGTTCTCTTGAGAATGGCATTTCACTTCAATTAGCCACTGTTGGAATTTATTGGCTAGACTGATGGTATGTAAAAGAGGAGGCTCTTGGCAAGGCAGATGTATTTGGTGTGCTTCTTCTGGCCTGTTTACCATTTCACTTGGCTGGTAATTTCCAGGGGACTGTCTGGCTCAGTGTTCTCTCTCGGCACGGAGGGGAAAATCACATTTAGACTCAAAATCGGAGGGCCACAGATGCTACTACGCCATATAATAGCTTCCCCACCCGTTGTTTTCTTCTCTGTTTTCTCTCTTATTCTCTCTCTCTCTCTTCCTCTCTCACTACCTCTCTCTCCTCTGTGTATCTGTGTTCCTCTCTCTCCTCTCTCTCTCTCTCTCTCTCTTTCTCTGTCTCAATTCACAGGGGTTATTGTCTCCCCTTATTGGCATGGGAATCATAGGTTTACATTGCCAAAGCAATTAAAATAGATAATAAACACGAAATGAAATAAATAATAAAAAATGAACCGTAAATATTACACTCCAAAAGAATAAAGACATTTCAAATGTCATATTATGTCTACATACTGTACAGTGTTGTAACGATGTACAAATAGTTAAAGTACAAAAAGGAAAATAAATCAACATAAATATGGGTTATATTTACAATGGTGTTTGTTCTTCACTGGATGCCCTTTTCTTGGGGCAACAGGTCACAAATCTTGCTGCTGTGACTGCACACTGTGGTATTTCACCCAATAGATATGAGAGTTTATCAAAATTTGATTTGTTTTCGAATTCTTTGTCGGTCTGTGTAATCTGAGGGAAATATTTGGCTTTAATATGGTCATACGTTTGGCAGGAGGTTAGGAAGTGCAGCTCAGTTTCCACCTCATTTTGTGGGCTGTGTGCACATAGCCTGTCTTCTCTTGAGAGCCAGGTCTGCCTACGGTGGTCTTTCTCAATAGCAAGGCTATGCTCACTGAGTCTGTACATAGTCAATGCTTTCCTTAATTTTGGGTCAGTCACAGTGGTCAGGTATTCTGCCACTGTGTACTCTATGTTTAGGGAGAAATAGCATTTTAGTTTGCCCATACATTTTTTCCAATAAGTAATTATCTTTTTGTTTTCTTATGATTTGGTTGGGTCTAATTGTGTTGCTGTCCTGGGACTCTGTGGGGTTTGTTTGTGAACAGAGCCCCAGGACCAGCTTGCTTAGGGGACTCTTCTCCAGGTTCATCTTTCTGTAGGTGATGGCTTTGTTATGGAAGGTTTGGGAATCGCTTCCTTTTTGGTGGTTGAAGAATTGAACGGCTCTTTTCTGGATTTTGAAAATTAGCGGGAATCGGCCTAATTCTGCTCCGCATGCATTATTTGGAGGCTCTTGGCCTCCATTGTACACTGAAGATATTTTTGCAGAATTCTGCATGCAGAGTCTCAATTTGGTGTTTGTCCCATTTTGTGAAATTCTTGGTTGGTGAGCAGACTCCAGACCTCACAACCATAAAGGGCAATGGGTTCTAAAACTGATTCAAGTATTTTTAGCCAGATCCTAATTGGTATGTCGAATTTTATGATCCTTTTGATGGCATAGAAGGCCCTTCTTTCACAGCTTTGTTACCTATGGCACTGATGTTTAGGCCGAGGTATGTATCTTTCTTTGTGTGCTCTAGGACAACAGTGTATAGATGGAATTTGTATTTGTGGTCCTGGCAACTGGACCTTTTTTGGAAGACCATTATTTTTGTCTTACTGATATTTACTGTCAGGTTCCCAGGTCTGGCAGAATCTGTGAAGAAGATCTAGGTGCTGCTGTAGGCCCTCCTTGGTTTGGGACAGAAGCACAAGATCATCAGCAAACAGTAGACATTTGATTTCAGATTGTAGTAGGGTGAGGCCTGGTGCTGCAGACTGTTCTAGTGCCTTCGCCAATTCATCTTTCTCTGTCTCTCTCGATCTCTCTCTTACTCCCACCACTGGGTTTGTAATAAATTGGGCTCCTGGATTTAGATAGAGGAGACGCTGCCTGCAGACTGCCTCTAGCTCCCATGTGGTCCGGCTTCCCCTTCTTTTCTCTGGTAGGAGGGAGAAAGAGGAGGGAGGATGGGGGGTTAGGTATAAAGCCTTGTGGCAGGACAATGACCTGGTCTGGGGCTCCTTTAAACTGGACTAAAGGGCAGCGCTGAAAGAGGGGCGCCGACCGGCGACTGATGTAAATATATGATCCTCTCTCGCTCCTCTCATCCCCCCTGGCCACTCAGCTCAGCTCTCCTCAGCTCTCATTACTCCCAAATTACCGCTACTGAGAGAGATGGAGAGTGGAAGGGAGGGAGATGGGGAGGGGACTAGGAGAAAAAGAGAAATGGATGAGGAGTGTGTGTGTGTGAGAGAGAGACTTGGTGAGTGAGGGAGAAATGTAAAAAAAAGTATAGAGAAAGAGAGAATGGGGTGACCAAGAAAGGACTGCCATAAACAGTGAAAGAGAATGGGAAGGAAAAGGAGTGTTGAATGAGAGAGTGAGAGATAGAGAGTGAAAAAAGACAGAAAGGGAGTGCAGGAAACAGAGAGAAAGAGAGAGATGGAGGAAAGAGAGACCGGTTAGTCCCCCTCCTCACCACGCAAAGAATGCAGGGAGGCTGGTGGAGGAATGTGAAATGGGTCTCAGGGGAGGGGGGGCAGGGTCTGGATGTAAACAGTGCTGCACCCTGGATGTGTGTGTTTTCCCTCTGTGTATGTTTATCTGTGTGTGTGTGTGTGTGTGTGTGTGTGTGTGTGTGTGTGCGTGCGTGCGTACATGTGAGTGTGCAAGCATGGGTGTGTCTCTGCATTCATGCATGCATGCGTATGCTAGAGTGTGCGAGTGTGTGTGTTTGTGTGTGGAGGTGGGGCGTTGTCAGCCACAGCGATCCCTTTCTAATGATAGCTTTAACTAGCTAATGGTCTATGCTCTCTACTACAGCTCTCTCCTGCATGCTTAGATTCAGATAGGTGTTTCAGTACACTGTAATGTCGGTCCTGTAAGGATGCCTCATGAATTTCAAGCCCCTCCCCAAGTTGACTCTTGTGTGTCATCAACACCATCTCATCCATTCATTATAGAGAAAGCATTTTGATTGAGGATTTGCCTAGTTTTTTTAAAGGATAATATATTTGGGGGGCAAAATGGGAATACTTGTCCATGAAAGTGCCATTTGATCCTTCAGCTCAGTCCAAGTTTGTACTTAAACAATCTTAAGAAATAAAGCAGACCTCGTATAATTATTTCAGCTCAGAGAGTGCCAAACCAAATATGACCAGCCTCATACCAGAATCAGTGTGAACAGGTAAAGATACTAATGCTGCCTTTCTGAAACAGCTCTCTTTTGAAAAATACATTGCACATCTCAATGAATATACACACACACACACACACACACACACACACACTCACACACACACACACACACACACACACACACACACACACACACACACACACACAGTCTAGATAACCCGATAGCCTTGACTGTGAGCCTGGAGTCAATGGCGATATGTGTACTTTGAGGCGAGGGAGAGAGAGCAGCCATACCTTTGGTTTCTCTCTCTGCCTCCTTGGCCTTCCTACCGGTGGCAGTGGTTTATTTTTAGCCTGCTCTCACAGGGCTGCCATGTTATTTTGGGGGAAAGAGCAAAACAGTTAATGCAACAGTGTTGGCTCTCCTCCACATGGAGAAGTGCTGCTTTCCTAAAAAGATCTGGAATCAGATCGAGGGAAGGCTGTGGCTGTGGAACCGGAGGTGGCAATGGCCCAACACCAAGATAGAGGGTGACCTGGAAACAGTCAATCAGTTTGGGTCAATGAGGTTGGCTGGATTGGCTGACTTCCCTTTTAGAACACAGACACACACGTGCATGCAATTGGCCACTCTTGAAAGGGGAGGATGGGCCTATACCATTCCTGGTAGCTATTTTGTTCATTGAGGACCTGGAGTCATATTAAGGTATCTAGAGACTTAACGTCTGTCTGTGTCTGATGGGGTGTGATGGAAGCCTGTGCATCATCAGTTTGTGGCCACAGGAAGCTTGCAAGACTTGACCGCTGACGCCATCACCACACACACACACACACACACACACACACACACACACACACACACACACACACACACACACACACACACACACACACACACACACATGCACTCACATATGCACACACGCCTATGTTAGCCAGTTACACTGCACTGATAAAGCTCTCCCCGCAAAGGAAGGACAAATTAAACAACTGCGCCTGCTCACACCACCCTGCCGGCTGGTTGGCCCCATAAACAGGGTCAACACAGGACACTCTCACACCAATATACATTTACAAAGGTCAAATGACCTTTGACCTGCAGGAGCCTGGGTCCATTTCCTCTCTCCCCCGCCTTGACTCTGTTTTTAGAACATTCGCAGAGAAAGACATATCCAACCGCCTTCCCTCACTGTCACAACAGACACGGTGGGCACAAGATGAGGTGCCACCCTGCCAGCATGGCTGTAGTTGACAACGGCGCTGTGTTTGTTGTTGACATAACCGGGATGTTATAGGAGGACTCAGCTATTGGTGCGAGGGTAGATCAATACCATTACAATTCAGGAAGTAAATTGAAATTTAAGCAATTCATTTAAATATGATATTTTAAAAGGGTATCTTGCTGAATTGCTTCAATTACAGTGCCTTGCGAAAGTATTCGGCCCCCTTGAACTTTGCGACCTTTTGCCACATTTCAGGCTTCAAACATAAAGATATAAAACTGTATTTGTTTGTGAAGAATCAACAAAGTGGGACACAATCATGAAGTGGAACGACATTTATTGGATATTTCAAACTTTTTTAACAAATCAAAAACTGAAAAATTGGGCGTGCAAAATTATTCAGCCCCTTTACTTTCAGTGCAGCAAACTCTCTCCAGAAGTTCAGTGAGGATCTCTGAATGATCCAATGTTGACCTAAATGACTAATGATGATAAATACAATCCACCTGTGTGTAATCAAGTCTCCGTATAAATGCACCTGCACTGTGATAGTCTCAGAGGTCCGTTAAAAGGAGCATCATGAAGAACAAGGAACACACCAGGCAGGTCCGAGATACTGTTGTGAAGAAGTTTAAAGCCGGATTTGGATACAAAAAGATTTCCCAAGCTTTAAACATCCCAAGGAGCACTGTGCAAGCGATAATATTGAAATGGAAGGAGTATCAGACCACTGCAGATCTACCAAGACCTGGCCGTCCCTCTAAACTTTCAGCTCATACAAGGAGAAGACTGATCAGAGATGCAGCCAAGAGGCCCATGATCACTCTGGATGAACTGCAGAGATCTACAGCTGAGGTGGGAGACTCTGTCCATAGGACAACAATCAGTCGTATATTGCACAAATCTGGCCTTTATGGAAGAGTGGCAAGAAGAAAGCCATTTCTTAAAGATATCCATAAAAAGTGTCGTTTAAAGTTTGCCACAAGCCACCTGGGAGACACACCAAACATGTGGAAGAAGGTGCTCTGGTCAGATGAAACCAAAATTGAACTTTTTGGCAACAATGCAAAACGTTATGTTTGGCGTAAAAGCAACACAGCTGAACACACCATCCCCACTGTCAAACATGGTGGTGGCAGCATCATGGTTTGGGCCTGCTTTTCTTCAGCAGGGACAGGGAAGATGGTTAAAATTGATGGGAAGATGGATGGAGCCAAATACAGGACCATTCTGGAAGAAAACCTGATGGAGTCTGCAAAAGACCTGAGACTGGGATGGAGATTTGTCTTCCAACAAGACAATGATCCAAAACATAAAGCAAAATCTACAATGGAATGGTTCAAAAATAAACATATCCAGGTGATAGAATGGCCAAGTCAAAGTCCAGACCTGAATCCAATCGAGAATCTGTGGAAAGAACTGAAAACTGCTGTTCACAAATGCTCTCCATCCAACCTCACTGAGCTCGAGCTGTTTTGCAAGGAGGAATGGGAAAAAATTTCAGTCTCTCGATGTGCAAAACTGATAGAGACATACCCCAAGCGACTTACAGCTGTAATCGCAGCAAAAGGTGGTGCTACAAAGAATTAACTTAAGGGGGCTGAATAATTTTGCACGCCCAATTTTTCAGTTTTTGATTTGTTAAAAAAGTTTGAAATATCCAATAAATGTCGTTCCACTTTATGATTGTGTCCCACTTGTTGTTGATTCTTCACAAAAAATACAGTTTTATATCTTTATGTTTGAAGCCTGAAATGTGGCAAAAGGTCGCAAAGTTCAAGGGGGCCGAATACTTTCGCAAGGCACTGTAAAACATGGAGTTGTTGCTTCCCCCGATTGCAGTGTCTACTCTCTGCCTGTCTCTGTGGTCAAGTGTGTGGTTGCTGCTGTTTGTTTTTGGGGTTTGAATGAGGAAGATGAAAGGGTCAAATCCTCCCGAGTCGATAGCTTGCCACATGGCCAAGGTTTTGGAGAAAGATAGTGATTTTTCAATCATGTTTCAAGAAAACAAAGGGGTCCACCCGGTGAAATCTCATTGATATTCACAGCCTCCTCATGGGGAGAGTTCTGGGCTGGATGTGGTTCAGAAAAAATGGTGTGAGTGATTCTCTGAGCCCCTGGTTCTCTGTTATAGGATACCCTTTTCATACTATTGAGCTGAGCTTAGCTTTAAGGTAGATTTACATTGGAGGGATGCAGGATGACTTTTGAGCAGTCTGACCACGCATCAGAGGGCCATTATTTCCAATTCCCCAGGAGAACCTTGTAGCCCTACCTGCTATCACCTCAACCTTTGTGTATGCCGCAAATATAAGGCCATTAATCACACTGTTATAGATTGATTGATTTAATTTATTGGATAAGTAGAGGGACCTAGGCTGGTCCTAGGCTGGTTCTCCAGCTGGAGACAATAATATATACATAAAAAATTATGAAGGATAAAACACAATAATGCCTGAAGGCTTTTTTCCATTGTGGTCCTCTCAGATATGACAAGTGGGAAAGACTGACAGAATACACTCGATGCAAATAAAAACAGAATCACCAGTTAAAAATCAACAACGCCGTGTGTAAATCACCTGTCGGTCACGTTACGCCTCCACCATAGTTTCCCGTGGACAAAAGAGAATCTCAGAGCCAGCACTGTACGGTTCAGGGCGGCTCCCGTCCAAATCGCAGCAGGCTGATCTATACTGAGCCATACTCACTGCATAGCCATACCTCTGGCTATAGAACTGGGCTACAAACTAACACAGAGGACCATGTTGGACCCCTCTAGATATTTGAGTCCTTTATTTTTATGTGTGTAGTCTTGCAAATAACAGAATGCCGTTTAAAAAACCTAACATTCAGGCTCATCCGATGTGAAAGACCTCATTCCTTAACGATACATGGTAAAGCTCCCCGATCGTATTGACGTATTATTAAAGATAAACAGTGTTACAGATCCATGGAGCAGAGCATTGGTCTGCTGGGCAGTTGGTCTGCTGGGCAGTTGGTCTGCTGGGTAGTTGGTCTGCTGGGCAGTTGGTCTGCTGGGCAGTTGGTCTGCTGGGCAGTTGGTCTGCTGGGTAGTTGGTCTGCTGGGCAGTTGGTCTGCTGGGCAGTTGGTCTGCTGGGTAGTTGGTCTGCTGGGCAGTTGGTCTGCTGGGCAGTTGGTCTGCTGGGTAGTTGGTCTGCTGGGCAGTTGGTCTGCTGGGCAGTTGGTCTGCTGGGCAGTTGGTCTGCTGGGCAGTTGGTCTGCTGGGCAGTTGATGCCACCAGTCACTCTGATTTCCACTCGGCTGTGGATGTATAATACTAGTCAGACCCTAAGCTCTGGGCAGGGTTGGCTCAACTCAGTATGCATGCAATTAAATAAGAAAAGGATACTATAGAACACATTAGTATTATAAACAGTATAGAATAGTATATAGTATTGTATAGTATATTATGGCATAGCATAGATTTTCGAATGCAGGTCACAGATTGACATGTGTCCGCGATCTTTTAATACCTGTGTCTGATTGAGACCTGTGAATTTGTCATCTGTAACCCTTTTCATTCCTTCATTATCCTATTTATATACCCTTGTAACTTATAACTTATAACTTAAAACAGTGTTATAAGAGAGCCTAAGAATAAACCTGGTAATCTTTTGAACCTTTTATAACAGTACATGACTGCTAAATTGAATTTTGACAGATTTCTATATCTGGCAAGTGGTTCAATCTTGTGATAATGAAGAGTAATTCACTCAAACGTCCACAGTGCTTGCTAGCCAACTGATTTACTTGATTTCCATTCAAACGAGTCTTAACCATGTGCATGACTACCAGTATTGATAGAGAGGCTTGCTCAATGTCAACGATGTAAGTAATGAATAAGTGGTCTACATGGGCATCCAGTTTATAAAGGAATTCATAAGGAATTTACAGTTGAAACCTTTGGTTACAAAATGGTACCTACGCACAGAGACACAGGTGCAGGCACAGAGAGACAGACACACGCAAACGTTTTGTTCTTCTATGAGCGTGGGGACCTAAAATTCATTTCCATTCATAATCTTTTTTTTCCCCTAACCCTTACCCTAACCAAATCCCTGAACCTAACTCCTAACCCTAAACCTAATTGTAAGCCTAACCCTAAACCAAACCCCTAAGCTTAAAATAGCCTTTGTCCTCATGGGGATGTGGGAAATGTCCCCAATAGGGATAATTTTCCCTGTTTTACTATCATTGTGGGGATTTTAGGACCCCACAAGGATAGAAGAACCCCCCCTTCCACACACACATACAAAGAGGAGATACTTGTCTGAATTTATGACACCCTGATGCCCCCTATCTGTGTACATAGAGGTGGTCCTCTCACAGCCACACAGCAACCCTCAGTACCTAGAAGCTGCATGGAACTGCAATGATAGCATCTCTGTTGCATATTTAAGTGATTATGCTCAAGAAGTCGGTGTTTGGAGGATATATTGGCACAGGTGTTGTTAACTGTGCCAATATATCCTCCAAACACCGGCTTCGAGGGCATTATCACTTTTATACTACGGGTTACCAACATATTCAAATAATGATTTACATATTTTCATTAAAAACGCTATTTTGATTAATTTATTCATAATAGTTCATCCTTCCACAATATATAGTCCTGACACAAATCTAGGGTTGCTACCCAAGCGGGCTGATCGTTCGTTCTAGCCAACCACGACTAACTTACAGTTACGTCTAACAGTGCAGCCATAATAATAGCAAAGTAGCTGCATTTACATTTATTTAAGCTGTTTTCTAGTGACATTTATTTGGATACACCCATAACAAAGAGCTAATGAGGCACGATTTTGCCTGGCATAGAAAATGTGCTCTCTCGTCAGGATACTTGTTCATAGGAGATAGTCAACAACACAGCTAACACAATTCCAACTGAAGCTGGAAAGACTGCAAACATGCTGCACTTTGTTTCGTTTAACCTTTTTTCAATTGACATTTCTTTGTATATATCCATAAAAATTATGCCAGCTTATTCATGATTTCGACTGGCTGAGAAACACTGCCTGCCTGTCTCTCTGTCTCATCCCGACTCCCAACACCTTCATTACTATGGGACAGCTGGAGAATGAACTTGAATATTGAAACAATGTTGCAAATGTCAGAGACAGACAGTAAGGTTTATACAAATATCTGCTGTTGAAAACTAAATGTTAGTCTAAAATAAATGTGTGATAATGTCGAGATGCTTTTTATAGTGGAGATCAAGTTTATAAAGTGCCTGGCTGGGCTGATGAGACAGTGGATTGCGCAGTCAGATGGAACAGAGTAAATAGGCATTTTTAAGTCATAGATTTAGCAGGTGGTAACTTCTGGAATAGACACTGGTTGGAATGCGGTTTTAACCAATCATTCCATCTATAGAAGGGGGCAGCAGGTAGCCTAACAGTTAAGAGTGTTGGGCCAGTAACCGAATCCCCGAGACGACTAGGTGAAAAATCTGTCGATGTGCCCTTGAGCAAGGCACTTAACCCTAATTGCTCCTGTAAGTCTCTCTGCATAAGAGTGTCTGCTAAATGACTAAAATGTGAATGTAATAGAAAATCCTGAAACTGTTGGTTTCACTAATGGTCTACAGCAGTGAAGACCTTGGAAGTTTCCCAAATGGCACCCTAATCCTTATGTTGTGCACTACTTTTGACCACAGCCCTATGGGTCCTGGTCAAAAGTACTGCACTTACATAGGGACTTAGAGTGTCATCTGGGACGCACACCTTGACTCACCAGTGTTCCTGCTTACTTTGTATTGTGGTGACAGCAAAGCAGCCAGAGCTAGAGACATTGTAAAACATGCCCATTGGAAAAAAGTGGTGAAAATGAATTAAGGCAAGAGTGCAGGCTCGGCAGAAGTACTTTGTTTTGTTATAAGGTTTGTTCAGAGTCAAAGGATTTATATTCCTTCGCAGGGCCAGATATAAGCATGGACAAAAAACCTCACAGACAAACAAGCTGAGAGATAAAAATCGTCTTTAAAGGTTACTTATTGGATAGGGAAAAAACTGTGCGTTACTCACAAATGAACAGGATTCACTTCAATAGGATATCAATATTTAATTAGTTAATTTGCCAGGTTGTTGTTCAACGTATGCACTCTAAACTGAGTGTATGATTTAATTTCTGTATGACAACAATTACATCCAATTTTTATTGCTGTTTTCAGCTCCCTGATTAGCGGTTATTGAATAAATTATGGGGCACTCAATAGAATGGTTTGCTATCAAATTCCTTGTTGATGACTAGCTCATTGATGTAATTTCACTCGAGAGGCGCATTCGTTTAATTGGAGCTTGTTTAGATATCTACCTCCATTGCAGAGAGGAATGAAGAGGAGATGAGAGGGAAGGGGAGCGGGGAGGAGAGAGAACTGGAAAGTGGTGATGAGTTGCAAAAGCAATCAAATCTGTACCTGGAAGACTGCTGTTGGATAAGCCTCCATTAATTTGAAAGGCCTTTGTTGTCAAGAAATACAAATTATTGTTCACTCTCAAAATGTTGTAAATGGTTGTTTATGACCCACTCAGTGACCACTCACTGACTTTAAAAATCTACCGTTGTGCACCACAAGGCCACCTACTTGACTTATAGTATAGTAGAACAACAAGTTAACGGTGTCGACTATAGGGTCAGTGGTCACCAAATGCAAACATAATATTGGCGCCATAGTGATGGTCAAGTCACCCCTCACCACTATTGTTTTCTGGTAGGGTTACCATAAGAAACACACCACTTGAATCTTCCTGGTGATGTCCTGGATGGATACACAAGTGGGAGATCTGACATACATGTGCACACTAACAAAGGGTGTGACTGGGACTTTATCCCCTCCTACAGTAAACAGTCAAAAGTTTGGACACACTTACTCATTCCAGGTTTTTATTTTGACTATTTTCTACATTGTATAATAATAGTGAAGACATTAAAACTCTGAAATAACACATATGGAGTAACCAAAAAAGTGTTAAACAAATCAAAATATATTTTAGGTTTGAGATTCTTCAAAGTAGCCACCCTTTGCCTTGATGACAGCTCTGCATGCTCTTGGCATTCTGTGAACCAGCATCATGGGGTTGTCACCTGGAATTAATATCAATTAAAAGGTGGGCCTTGTTAAAAGTTAATTTGTGGAATTTCTTTCCTTCTTAATGCGTTTGAGCCAATCAGTTGTGTTGTAACAAGGTAGGGGTGGTATACAGAAGATAGCCCAATTTGGTAAAAGACCAAGTCCATACTATGGCAAGAACAGCTCAAATAAGCAAAGAGAAAGTCGATGTGGAACATTTCAAGAACTTTGAAAGTTTCTTCAAGTTCAGTCACAAAAACCATCAAGTGCTTCCTTTCCTTTGGTAGTCCTCATGAGAGCCAGTTTCATACTACCACCACAGGAAAGGGAGACCCAGAGTTACCTCTGCTGCAGAGGACAAGTACAATAGAGTTACCAGCCTCAGAAATTGCAGCCCAAATAAATGCTTTACAGAGTTCAAGTAACAGACACATCTCAACATCAACTGCTCAGAGGAGACTGTGTGAATCAGGCCTTCATGGTCGAATTGCTGAAAATAAACCACTACTAAAGTACACCAATAAGAATAAGAGACTTGCTTGGGCCAAGAAACACGAGCAATGGACATTAGATCAGTGGAAATCTGTCCTTGGTCTGATGAGTCCAAATTTGAGATTTTTGAGACACAAAGTAGATGAACGGATTAACTTCGCATGTGTGGTTCCCACCGTGAAACATGGAGGAGGTGTGATGGTGCTTTGCTGGTGACACTGTCAGTGATTTATTTAGGATTCAATGCACACTTAACCAGCATGGCTACCACAGCATTCTGCAGCGATACGCCATCCCGTCTGGTTTGGGCATAGTGGGACTATGATTTGTTTTTCAACAGGACAATGACCCAACACACCTCCAGGCTGTGTAAGGGCTATTTGACCAAGAAGGAGAGTGATGGAGTGCTGGATCAGATGACCTGGCCTCCACAATCACCTGTCCTCAACCCAATTGAGATGGTTTGGGATGAGTCGGACCGCAGAGCGAAGGAAAAGCAGCCAACAAGTGCTCAGCATATATGGGAACTCCTTCAAGACTGTTGGAAAAGCATTCCAGGTGAATCTGGTTGAGAGAATGCCAAGAATGTGCAAAGCTGTTATTAAGGCAAAGGGTGGCAACTTCGAAGAATCTAAAATATAAAACAGTACATGATTCCATATGTGTTATTTAATAGTTTAGATGTATTCACTATTCACTATTATAGTATTCACTATGTATTCACTATTATAGATGTCTTCACTATTATACAATGTAGAAAATAGTACAAATAAAGAAAAACCCTTGAATGAGTAGGTGTGTCCAAATACTTTTGGCTGGTACTGTATATACAGTAGTTGAGCAGCTCTCATAAAAACATACCTCTTTATGGGCACCACTAAATCCCTTTGTTTCACTATATTGCACTGTTCTAAGCAGCCACATATGTTGGTCTCTTTATTAACCTATGGCAATGACATACATTCACTTAGAGAGTCAACTTAAACCTGGAACAAAAGACAGCAGGATGGAAATAAAGCCCATGCCTCATTGTGAACAGGGATTTGTTTTTGCTTTTCCGTGCTACCAGATGTCACCACTTTCTGAGGTGTTAAACATGAAAAACGTGTGTAACTGATGTTTTTACTCACTGTGTTCCATAAACATTTAACTCTGTGGAGAAAACAGGGCCATGTTCATTAGGCATTAATTGGAAGAAAACCAACGGAAACAGGGATGGACTATCTGGACTTGTTCTAATAAGAAAGAATTGTTTTGTTTTCCGTTGCAAAAAATGTGCCACGGTGTACCCTGTTGAACATGACCCTGTAACACTGGGGATGTCAGGCACCGTACTATATATAAAAGTATGCAAACATTGACAACTGTCTCTGTTTTATGCCCATATAGTAAATGGTATATGTCTGAAACATGTCTGTCATGTACTCTCTGGGGGTAGAGGAACAGATATTTTATCAGCAGGGGACGATCTTTCATATCACTTCCAAAGAGTAAAAAGGATTGCCTTTTTTTTCTCCCCCTTGTTATCTAAGAGCTCCAGCACAAGAATCAACTGAGTAAAACGGTAAAAGCAATTGCCATGGAACTTCTAAGGGAATTGTTTTCCCCCAGAACGGAGTATCCACTTAGATTGTTGTTGTTTTATCTCTCTCTCTTTTTCTCTATCTCTATCTCTCTCCGCTCTTTCTGGGATCCGGGAGTCTGTTGGGTGCGTAGTGGTGGTGCTGTGGGTTCATGCAAAGGATTAGATGGTAAACAAACGCTTTTAATCCCTGGAGTCTGCCAGCCCTCCCTCCGCTGCACGCTTAGTATGCAGCAGAACGAACAACAGACAAAAATCTAGTGCTTCCTCTCCTCCTTCTAACATTCACCGTCTTTGTCTCCATATTGAATCAAGAAACAGATATATGCCGATAGGTCTCTCTGATCATTCGCTGCTATTTCTAACCAATATAAAGAATTATATATTTATGTGTAAATAGAACAGAACAACAACTGCCTAGTGTCTATTCTATTGTGTTGATACAAAGAATCCCTATTGCATTGTATCACTCTTGCTCAGCTATTTGAAGGAAGAGTGTTTTAAGAGAGGCAAGTGATTGTGAAAAATTGCAAATGGTATCTCTGAGATGGCATTCTCTTTCTTTGTTTTGTGAGTGTGTTGTATCCTACATCTGAGGGGATCCGACTAGTATGGTTAGAGGATACTATAGAGTACAGCCAATAGCATGTCCTCAATAAGGGACACAGGGAAACGCAAACGTGACAAAAGATGTAAACTGCTATCCTGAAGCATGTACTAGGCTGTTAGTACAGCCTGGTCTCATAGACTAGACGTAACATAGTAAATGTAAAACCGGCACAATCAATTTAGTAAGGTATGTTTTGTTTGGTATGGTTACATAGTAGAGGTCGACCAATTATGATTTTTCAACGCCGATACCGATTATTGGGGGACCAAAAAAGCCGATGCCGATTAATCGACCTTGCCAAGGCTTTCGACTCTGTCAATCACCATATTCTTATTGGCAGACTCAGTAGCCTCGGTTTTTCTGATGACTGCCTTGCCTGGTTCACCAACTACTTTGCAGACAGAGTTCAGTGTGTCAAATCGGAGGGCATGCTGTCCGGTCCTCTGGCAGTCTCTATGGGGGTGCCACAGGGTTCAATTCTCGGGCCGACTCTTTTCTCTGTATATATCAATGATGTTGCTCTTGCTGCGGGCGATTCCCTGATCCACCTCTACACAGACGACACCATTCTATATACTTCCGGCCCGTCCTTGGACACTGTGCTATCTAACCTCCAAACGAGCTTCAATGCCATACAACACTCCTTCCGTGGCCTCCAACTGCTCTTAAACGCTAGTAAAACCAAATGCATGCTTTTCAACCGTTCGCTGCCTGCACCCGCACGCCTGACTAGCATCACCACCCTGGATGGTTCCGACCTTGAATATGTGGACATCTATAAGTACCTAGGTGTCTGGCTAGACTGTAAACTCTCCTTCCAGACTCATATCAAACATCTCCAATCGAAAATCAAATCTAGAGTCGGCTTTCTATTCCGCAACAAAGCCTCCTTCACTCACGCCGCCAAACTTACCCTAGTAAAACTGACTATCCTACCGATCCTCGACTTTGGCGATGTCATCTACAAAATTGCTTCCAACACTCTACTTAGCAAACTGGATGCAGTTTATCACAGTGCCATCCATTTTGTCACTAAAGCACCTTATACCACCCACCACAGCGACCTGTATGCTCTAGTCGGCTGGCCCTCGCTACATATTCGTCGCCAGACCCACTGGCTCCAGGTCATCTACAAGTCCATGCTAGGTAAAGCTCCGCCTTATCTCAGTTCACTGGTCACGATGGCAACACCCACCCGTAACACGCACTCCAGCAAGTGTATCTCACTGAACATCCCTAAAGCCAACACCTCATTTGGCCGCCTTTCGTTCCAGTTCTCTGCTGCCTGTGACTGGAACGAATTGCAAAAATCGCTGAAGTTGAAGACTTTTATCTCCCTCACCAACTTCAAACATCTGCTATCTGAGCAGCTAACCGATCGCTGCAGCTGTACATAGTCTATCGGTAAATAGCCCACCCATTTTTACCTACCTCATCCCCATACTGTTTTTATTTATTTTATTTTATGCTCTTTTGCACACCAATATCTCTGTACATGACCATCTGATCATTTATCACTCCAGTGTTAATCTGCAAAATTGTAATTATTCGCCTACCTCCTCATGCCTTTTGCACACAATGTATATAGACTCTCCTTTTTTCTACTGTATTATTGACTTGTTAATTGTTTACTCCTTGTGTAACTCTGTGTTGTCTGTTCACACTGCTATGCTTTATCTTGGCCAGGTCGCAGTTGCAAATGAGAACTTGTTCTCAACTAGCCTACCTGGTTAAATAAAGGTGAAATAAAAAAATAAATAAAAATAATCTGCCAATTTTTTATTTTTTATTTGTAATAATGACAATTACAACAACACTGAATGAACACTTATTTTAACTTAATATAATAGATCAATGAAAATCCATTTAGCCTCAAATAAATAATGAAACATGTTCAATTTGGTTTAAATAATGCAAAAACAAAGTGTTGGAGAAGTAAAAGTGCAATATGTGCCATGTAAAAATGCTAACGTTTAAGTTCCTTGCTCAGAACATGAGAAAATATGAAAGTTGGTGGTGCCTTTTAACATGAGACTTCAATATTCCAAGGTAAGAGGTTTTAGGTTGTAGTTAATATAGTATTTATAGGACTATTTCTCTCTATACCATTTGTATTTCATATACCTTTGACAATTGGATGTTCTTATAGGCACTATAGTATTGCCAGTGTAACAGTATAGCTTCCGTCCCTCTCCTCGCCCTTACCTGGGCTAGAACCAGGAACACATCGACAACAGCCACACTCGAAGCAGCGTTGACCCATCAAAAGCCGCGGCCTTGCAGAGCAAGGGGAATAACTACTTCAAGTCTCAAAGCGAGTGACGTTTGAAACGCTATTAGCGCACACCCAGCTAACTAGCTAGCCATTTCACATCGGTTATACCAGCCATTAGGCTGATAGGCTTGAAGTCATAAACAGCGCTGTGCTTGCGAAGGGCTGCTGGCAAAACGCACAAAAGTGCTGTTTGAATGAATGCTTATGAGCCTGCTGGTGCCTACCATCACTCAGTCAGACTGCTCTATCAAATCATAGATATAATTATAACATAATAACACACAGAAATACGAGCCTTTGGTCATTAATATGTGGTCAAAACAATTATTATTTCAGTGAAATACGGAACCGTTCGGTATTTTATCTAACGGGTGGCATCCCTAAGTCTAAATATTCTTGTTACATTGCACAACCTTCAATGTTATGTCATAATTACATAAAATTCTGGCAAATTAGTTCGCAATGAGCCAGGCTGCCCAAACTGTTGCATATACCCTGACTCTGCGTGCAATGAACGCAAGAGAAATGACACAATTTCACCTGGCTAATATTGCCTGATAAACTGGATTTATTTTAGCTAAGTATGCAGGTTAAAAAATATGTACTTTGTGTATTGATTTTAAGAAAGGCATTGGTGTTTATGGTTAGGTACAGTCGTCCAACGATTGTGCTTTTTTCGCAAATGCGCTTTTGTTAAATTATCCCCCAGTGTTGCATCGATTATATGCAACGCAGGACACGCTAGATAAACTAGTAAGATCATCAACCATGTGTAGTTATAACTAGTCATTATGATTGATTGATTGTTTTTTATAAGATAAGTTTAATGCTAGCTAGCAAATTACCTTGGCTTCTACTGCATTCGCGTAACAGGCAGGCTCCTCGTGGAGTGCAATGAGAGGCAGGTGGTTAGAGCATTGGACTAGTTAACTGTAAGGTTGCAAGATTAGATCCCCCGAGCTGACAAGGTGAAAATCTGTCATTCTGCCCCTGAACAAGGCAGTTAACCCACCGTTCTTAGGCCGTCATTGAAAATAAGAATGTGTTCTTAACTGACTTGCCTAGTTAAATAAAGGTATAAAAAATTATAATAATAATAATAAATGAAAAAATCGGCAAAATCGGCACCCAAAAATACCGATTTCTGATTGTTATGAAAACTTGAAATCGGCCCTAATTAATCGGCCATTCAGATTAATCGGCCATCGACCTCTATTACATAGGACAGAATCTTACTAAAGTCAAAAACAAAAGTGTGGGGGGGTTGGTCAGGGTAGCTGGGTGTGCGTATAACGTGAACGTCTAGCAACCCAAAAGTTGCACGTTCAAATCTTATCACGGATAACTTAAGCATTTTAGCTAATTAGAAACTTTGCAACTAAACCCTGTCTTTCAAAGATAATTCATAAACATCGAAATAACTTCACAGATCTTCATTGTAAAGGGTTTAAACACTGTTTCCCATGCTTGTTCAATGAACCATAAACAATTAATGAACATGCACCTGTGGAACGGTTGTTAAGACACTAACAGCTTACAGACGGTGGGCAATTAAGGTCACAGTTATGAAAACTTATGACACTAAAGCGGCATTTTTACTGATTCTGATAAACACCAAATGAAATATGCCTACGGTCCCTGCACATCTGCGTGATTGTACCTTAGGCATCCTGCAAGGAGGCATGAGGACTGCAGATGTGGCCAGGGCAATAAATTGCACTGTGAGACGCCTAAGACAGCACTACAGGGAAACAGGATGGACAGCTGATCGTCCTCGCAGTGGCAGACCACGTGTAACAACACCTGCACAGGATTGGTACATCCGAACATCACACCTTCGGGACAGGTACAGGATGGCAACAACTGCCAGAGTTACACCAGGAACGCACTATCCCTCCATCAGTGCGCAGACTGTCCGCAATAGGCTGAGAGAGGCTGGACTGAGGGCTTGTAGGCCAATTGTAAGGCAGGTCCACACCAAACATCATCGGCAACAACGTCGCCTATGGGCACAAACTTACCGTCGCTGGACCAGACAGGACTGGCAAAAAGTGCTCTTCACAGATGATTCGCAGTTTAGTCTCACCAGGGGTGATGGTCGGATTTGAGTTTATCGTCGAAGGAATGAACGTTACACTGAGGCCTGTACTCTGCAGGATCGATTTGAAGGTGGAGGGTCCGTCATGGGGGTGTGTCACAGCATCATCGAACTGAGCTTGTTGTCATTGCAGGCAATCTCAACGCTGTGCATTACAGGGAAGACATCCTCCTCCCTCATGTGGTACCCTTCCTGCAGGCTCATAATGACATGACCCTCCAGCATGACAATGCCACCAGCCATACTGCTCTTTCTTTGTGTGATTTCCTGCAAGACAGGAATGTCAGTGTTCTGCCATGGCCAACAAAGAGCCCGGATCTCAATCCCATTGAGCACATCTGGGACCTGTTGGATCGGAAGGTGAGGGCTAGGGCCATTCCCCCCAGAAATGTCCGGGAACTTGCAGGTGCCTTGGTGGAATAGTGGGGTAACATTTCACAGCAAGAACTGGAAAATCTGGTGCAGTCCATGAGGAGGAGATGCACTGCAGTACTTAATGCAGCTGGTGACCAGATACTGACTGTAGCTTTTGATTTTGACCCCCCCTTTGTTCAGGGACACATTATTCAATTTCTGTTAGTCACATGTCTATGGAACTTGTTCAGCTTATGTCTCAGTTGTTGAATCTTGTTATGTTCATACAAATATTTACACATGCTAATTTTGCTGAAAATAAACACAGTTGACAGTGAGAGGACATTTATTTTTTTGCTGAGTTTACTTACTACTTTTTAGCTACTTTGCAGCTACTTAGCATGTCAGCTAACCTGTCCCCTAACCCTTTAACCTAACTCGTAATCTTAACCCCTAACCCCTAGCCTAGCTAACATTAGACACCTAGCTAACGTTAGCTACTTCAAATTGGAATTTGTAACATATCATATGTTTTCGCAAATTCATAACATATTGTAAGAATTGCAGTTCGGAACATATTGTACAAATGTAAATTCGTAACATGTAATACAAATTGTAATTGTAACATAAAATACGAAATGCAAGATGGACATCCACATATTAATACATACCATACGAAACTTAACATATTATACTAATTGGAGTGGCCAAGATTTACATTTACTATGTTACGTCTACCCTGAGTCCAGGTTGGCTACTTCTAGCATCTCGAGATGCCAGGGGTTTATGTGATCCATCATATGAATCGGTTCAGGTCGATTGTTCATGCAGTCTACTACATTTGATAAAGACAGACACAGACAGTTAGACAGACAGATGACGGACATACTTTCACATTCACTTCTTGTCATTTAACAGACTCTTACCTAAACCTATGGGGGAGGGGCAAAGCAGTTGCCAGGTAGGCCCATATAAAATAAAACTGTTCAAAGAAGAACAAGTGGATAAGTGCAAGGGTGGGGGGAATCAAGGGTTGGGGTGGTGGAGTAACCAGGTGCAGTTTGAAGAGAACACACCTACACCTTTGATGTTCAAACCTTTGAGCACATCTAAAAAGACGTCAGGCTATAGGAAGGTGTCTGCTTTTTCATTTACTATAGTCTCCTGTGCAGGCATGCGGTGCACAGCTCTTTCAACTACAATTGATCTGACAGTTCACATACAGTATGGCACATAGACTTTCCCTAGAATCTGATTAAGTATTTGGGTTAAACTATTTTTCAAAGTGAGGGTAGCAGAGGAAACAAGACATGAAGACAAGACAAAATATACTGTATTAATTAGTCCACAGGAGGTGGAAATTTGTATTCTGCTTTTATCCAACCCCCCTGATATACACACACATACATAAACAGAACATACATAAACATACACACATTAGATTGGAGAGGCTGGAGCAGAGGGCTGCCGCTGTGCAGCGCCCAATGAGCAATTTGGGGGTTAAGTTACTTGCTCAAGGGAATATCGGCAGTAGGTGGTACCTAAGATATTGATGCCAGCAACCCTCGTTAGGAGGAGCAATGCAGAAATCATAAGTAGGGGAAGATTTATAGGCTACTGCTCTTCTGCTTTTAAATGCAATTTTATACTTAAAAATATACTTAAGTATTAAAAGTGAATGTAATTGCTAAAATATACTTAAGTATCAAAAGTAATAGTGTAAATCATTTCAAATTCCATATAATAAAACATTTATTTGGGATCAGTGTCCCGTCTACGGGACGGTTGAGCTTACATAGGCTAATGCGATTAGCATGAGTTTGTAAGTAACAAGAACCTTTCCCAGGACATAGACATGTCTGATATTGGCAGAAAGCTTACATTCTTGTTTAAACTAACTGCACTGTCCAATTTACAGTAGCTATTACAGTGAAAGAATACCGTGCTATTGTTTGAGGAGAGTGCACAATTTTGAACATAAAGTTATTAATATACAAATTAGGCTCATTTGGGCAGACTTGATGCAACATTTTGAATAGAAATGCAATGGTTCATTGGATCAGTCTAAAACTTTGCACATACACTGCTGCCATCTAGTGGCCAAATCTAAATGGCACTAGGGCTGGAATAATACATTATGGCCTTTCTCTTGCATTTCAAAGATGATGGTACAAAAAAATGCAAAAGAACAGTTGTTTTTTTCTTTGTATTATCTTTTACCAGATCTATTGTGTTATATTCTCATTCACATTTCCACAAACTTCAAAGTGTTTCCTTTCAAATGGTACCAAGAACATGCATATCCTTGCTTCAGGGCCTGAGTATATCTAGATTTGTGTATGTCATTTTAGGATGAAAATTTAAAAAAAGGGGTGGATCCTTAAGCAAACCAGCCGGCACCATTCTTTTTTTTTTGAGGGGGGGGCACACTCCAACTCTCAGACATAATTTACAAATGAAGCATGTGTGTTTAGTGAGTCAGCCAGATCAGACGCATACCAGGGATGTTCTCTTGATAAGTGTGTGTAGTGTGTATAGAGTACCACAGTATGAGTCATACTACCTTTAAAACCTAGTGGTCAAACAAGGAAATGTTCTAATCATTCTAGTTTTTCCACCATTCATTTTTCCCATAGGGGATTTTAGAAACACTATTTTATACCTTTATTTTTTGTAGGCAAGTCAGTTAAGAACAAATTCTTATTTTCAATGACAGCCTAGGAACAGTGGGTTTAACTGCCTTGTTCAGGAGCAGAATGACAGATTTTTTTTACTTTACCTTGTCAGCGGGGGGGATTTGATCTTGCAACCTTTCTGTGGTACTCTATACACACACTTATCAAGAGAACATCCCTGGTATGCGTCTGATCTGGCAAACTGGCCCAACGCTCTAACCACTAGGCTACCTGCCGCCCCAGTAAGGTCTGTGCTTCGTGTGGGCGTGACATTTTGATAAACGTGTAAATCTCTCTAGGACAAGGTGACTTTTATCAATATATTTGCCTGTATTTACCCACCAAAAATGAAATGCTAATTAGCTGCTAATGTGGCTATCATAAAGAACTACAAATGCCATGATGATCTGAATGAGACTGTTGAATCGAGGTAAAGGTAAGAATCTCTGGGTTAACTATCTAATGTTAAGTAACTGTAGTAATGAATACATTGGCAACATTTCTTTAAATTGACAATTATGTGAACTGTCTTGTGCAAGTTTTAAATTGACACAAAATCTGTTAGCAAAGGTGTCAGCTAGATGTGATGTGCAGGGATTTGTAGTTTTGCATGATGTTTACTTTGATGATAATTACCATTTTTTAAATCTGAGAGTAAATAGAGCCAAGCATATTGATAAAAGTCACCTTGTCCGAGAGAAATGTACATGTTTGTCAAAACGTTATGCTAGGGCAAACCTACACGAAACACCCCTTATTTAAAGTTTTTTGAAAATCCCCTATGGGAAAAATTAATGGTGGAAAAACGATTGGAACCATTTCCCAGTTTGACCGCTAGCTAGGTTTTATGAGTATTATGACACCTCCACTGTGGGGCTCTATTGAACCATTTTCCTGTCCTTGCTAAGCATTCAAAATGTTAGAAGTACTTTTGGGTGTCAGGAAAAATGTATGGAGTAAAATGTACATCTTTAGGAATGAAGTGAAGTAAAAGTTGTCAAAAATATGAATAGTAAAGTACAGATACACCAAAAACGACGTAATAAGTGGTGTAAAAATATTGTATAGTATTTCTACACCACTGCTATTTACTGTCCAGCCTAATAGGCCAAAATTAAAAAATTCCCAAATGCATAGGATATTTTATGGTTATCCTAGTCTTGCAATTGGTTATTCGGTTATTATCTTTACCCTGTCGTTCTTAGTAGGCTATAACGGATCGACTTCGCTCTCACTTCTCTGTGAGTTTTGTCTGTGTTCTAAACTGGCTGGGGTTTTTAGCTTGCTTGACAAGCACCCCTCCCCCAAACTTTGGCGAAACAGGAACAACTCCTTTGAGAGAAAAAAAAAGCTTGCACAAGTTTGGAACGTCTTGGAGAGGCCCTTGTTATCGCTTGGAGTATAATAGCCAGCAGTTGAGATTTATTTGTGCAAAATCTGGAAGTATTCTACTGTTCTTGTTTGTCGTGGAAAATAACATTTTAACCTCGTCTTTCGCGTAGGCCTAAACTCTTTTGAAAATGGTTTACTTTCCTCGAGGATAATTATTGGTGAAAGTCTATTTGTGTATGGAATAATTTGTCCTCACCGAAGAAAGATGGGACTCGTGGAGCTCTGTATACATATGTGATATCGTGTTCAATAATGAAGGAGATTGTGTCAGACACAATGGGTAAGAGAGGGTTTCCCTTTGCATCTAACGTTACCTAACCTAGCTAGATAGCATTTTTATCCCATGCCTGTTTTTCAGCTGTAAACATACTTGGCTTTACTCCGTTGGGAAGTCAGACCCGTATTCTCTGAAGTTAACGTTACACCTTTAAACGTTAGACTTCAATTTGCTATTTCAATATATCGCTTCAAAGTTGTCCCTAGTGCTAATTTTACCCTATGAATTTGTGTAGATGGGTATTTGTCCATTGCAACACACATGCTGCTTTCTATTTTTGTCATGTATTTTTTGGGGTTACTTACTTTACCGATTACGTGTTTATCGTTTTCCCACTAATACAACACATCCTGACTTTCGTAACACTTAAATCAGTGCACTTATTCAGGTCTACACGCGGTGAAATCATTGCAAAGCAGTAAGCAACAAAAGTATCCTACAATGTTGATCGTGATTCGCCGACTTGGCCTGAAGCTTTTTGTCCCATTCTGTTATCCACCCCGAAGTTTTCTAGTGGAAGGCTCGGGCAGCCATGGTCGAATAAGCTAAATCTATATTTACATTTCGTGCTACAGAAGTGTTACAATGTTGCAGTGACTTGCCTAGTTAAATAACATTTAAAAAAATGTGTTTGAGCCGCTTGTTAACAGTGGTGGTTCTAGGCCATTTCAACTCATTCAACAATTTATTTGCATTTTCTGTCTAATAACGGATGTAAAAAAAAAAAGAAAGATAGCAATAATTAGTTATGTAAAAATGATTTCATACTCCACCCCCCCCCCCCCCCCCCCCCAGAAAAGCTGAAATGAGATGTTTTGTAACTTTCTGACCAACACAAAATGCTAGTAGAGGGTACAGTTATTTTTCCATTCATGGCATCCGACTCAATATGGAATGGGATGTTGCAACATATCTTGAAATGAATGTAGCCACCTCTTTGCATATGTAAACATTGAATTGGAGGTACTGTAAAAAGTTGAATTATACGTTTTTATAGTATTCCTAATAGGTGTTGTATCAATTAGTTGGAAACTTGCATCACCACCCTGTTGTAGTTTTATACATGGTATTTATGCTGTGTAACTAGCCCATTTGTTTCGTGCGCAAGGACTGTCTACTTGTTCTGCCCATAGAGAATACTGTGTCATGTCCTGTGTCCACCTGGTTGTGGTTCCTGCTTGTATGGTAGGTTGGTTAGTTAACCAAAATGTTGGCCTATTCACTCTGCTCACGACTGTCTGGGCATAATCAATATTTGCCAAAAGGTTATTTTGGTGTTGTAGACTATTCATATAGAAGATGTGAATGATGCCATGGCAAATGATACTGGTCAGGGTAGCTGATGAAGCCGTATAACGCTAATTTGGAATGGAAAATTAATAAATCTGCTGCAGTACAGTAGGTTAAAGCTAGAATCCTTAGTTACTACATGCATGTTTGGACTTATAAATGAATGATATACCCATTGATTCTTGAAGAATATAACTTATAAATGCTGCATGAGCTTAGTTCAAGTGTCTTACCCCCATCAGAACTCAAAATAAAATTATAATTTTTTTACTCCAATGTTTGTAAACAAACACTGTGGTTAAAACTATAATTTTGATATCATGGTCAGGGTTTCATTCATAGCTCTGTCTATGAATTTGAGAGTGGTTACTTTTCTCCAGGCCAATCTTAGCTTTTTACCAAAATAGAGGTGGGGTGGCTGCTTTGCTATTGTTTCAACTATGGATCTGAGCATTGAGATGATAATTAAGGCCTAAAAGGTGATGCATACCAGGCTAGGGTAATGTTATTTCCTAGATGTCCTCTTGGATCAAATGTTATTTCATCCTAGCTGTCCTGTAGTGTTTCTGCTGTGGAGGGGCTTAAACCTGGGCATCTAACCTAATGTCGAAGCTGATGTGCGTCACAATTGCTGTGGATATGTAGGTTGTCTGCTATCTATTCCCTTTGCACTGTGTGTAGAATCTGCCATGTGACTCCATTGGTTTTGTATATGTGATGGTTGTATGCATTGGCTTGGTTTATGTGGGACGTATCATGTACACCTGATACAAGCAACACTTTTTCTATGTATCTTTTCCCTTGTGCATCTTATTTATTAAATGTATAATTGCTAAATTGCATAGTCCCCTGTTGCAGCCAGAGAAAGAAGAAACACAATCGATCTAAAATCAAACAAATAAAAATCAAACAAGTTCGATTTGGGCCAGACTGTGCCTACCCTGTTCCTCTTACTATTTTAATTCTTCTTCTCGAAGACATTGCCCTCAAGCCTCCAAAAAGCCAGACACGGCTTTACAACCAGGCGTTGAATGTAGCGATTGTGCCTTTTTTTTAAAAAGCGGCTTGGTAGGAATGAGATGAAAACATCTGTGGTCTGTTTAATAATAATTTTCCTCAACCAAAAGTTAAGTGTGTTTAGGTCTTCTTTGGAGATTGAGGCCTGTTTAGGAGGATGTAATGTTACGGAGCGTTCGTAGAGAGAATGTATTGCTCAGAACCAAAATGATTGTCTCTCAGATGGAATAGGGGATCGTGTCAACTGGATTTCTTCTATTTCTATCTGCGATATTCCGAGCGTTTTTAAAGACCGTGAATTCACCCCTGATGCTTGTCTTTTTCTCTCTGCAGGTTTGTGAATGGGCACTGTGATCTTCTGCTGAGAGGGAGTGCTGGGATTTGAGGCTCTGCGACAGTTGTGACTCCGGGCCGACGCTAAGCCAGTCAGCTTGCTTTGTCTGCCGGACCAAGGTCAAAGGGAACCCTGGGATAGGCGCTCCTCGTGAGGAGTAGCCGGGGTCTCTGAGACCTGGGGGTCATTTAAGGTAAGGAACATCACACGCACACAAATGCGTGTGTATGTAGCCTCCATGTTACTTTGTCACTGTTGTGGTTTGGACTTTACAGGCAGGTGATATGACGTGTAAATGTTTTTGTTCTTGTTGGTGTATGTGTCAATTCTATTCAAGCATAAGGAAGGTTACGCACAACACGTATCACGGACTACAATTTCGGTAAATCAAACAGTTTATTATTTTGTCTGTGACAACGTATTCACAGATGTCGACTCTTCTCATGACACCTGACGGCTTATGTTGCGCAATTGTCTATTTGTGCATGGGATCTAAGAGTCTAAACTTAAAGAACTCAAAGAGCAGTAACAGGGAACTTGAAGTGATAGTTTACTCCACAAATTTCAGACATGTGTTTGTGTGGGGGGGCGGGGACATGTTCTTGTATCCATGTATCTTGTATCCATGGGTTCAGGCCCTGGGTAGAGGACAGTGCATCCTGTTTCTGGAACGGTATGCTGTGCAGCAGGGGTTATCGCCAGCCTGGGCAGATCTAAGGGCGGGCACATACACATGGCATGAAACAGCCCAGCACACCATCCTGTAATCACAGCCCGTGACCTACACACCCACTAATGGCCTCCGATGTAGGAACACACAGGCTGACCGCCAGGAAATGGTGTGTGTGCGCGTATGTACAGGAGAATGTGTGGTGTAGGCATGCGTTGTTTCCATGGCTGGGTAGGAGTCTAGTTATGTCCTTTAATTGTATTTTTTTTTCTTCGTCCAGTCACATGGTCAGGACATACTGCTGGCTCTACATAAAGGCTAATGCTTCATTTTAGATTGTTGGTGATTGTAAATTAGAGCGACACTGACATGCTCATCAAAACCGTACTGGGTAAAATGTATCTGTTCATTCACACTGTCCTTCCTAGCACAGTTCCAGCAACTTTGGCTTGGCTCAGGTGTGTGGATAGGGTATTGGAGGTTGTTTTGTTCTGGTTTATTGTGATTGGTGGCATGCTGTTGATGGCGTTAGACTGTTGTGAGAGTCTGATGTGAGCAGTCTATGTTTTCGTAAGAGTAGGCCATGTTGGGTCATGTTCATAGGGCACCCAACTGGAAATGTTTTCAAGCAATTATCAATTGGACAAACCCAGTTGGTCCAACCCAGTATCGGTCCGTTTTCTACTATTTAATGCCTAATGAACATGACCCTGGTGATGTGCAGTCTCTCCCTCTCACTCATGTGCAGTGTGTGGGTGTTGCTGCCCTTTCCACCAGTGCCCAACTGACCTGATTGTGACCCAGCTACTCTCCCATAGTGCACTGGGCCATCTGTCACTGCCACAGCTGCCACAGGCTATGGCTCTAATAAATGGGCCTCTTTTTAATCTGGCACGGTTAGTTACTGTTCCTCAAAACCCCATTGGAGAAATGGAACGTTCTCTTTTTACTTCTCCCTCCACTGCAAAATGTGCATTCTTATCACCCATCTCTCTCTGTCGTCTCTCTCGCTCTCTCTCCTCTGTGTAATCTGAAATTGCAGGGTTTCACAGTGGCTCAGTTTGCCGGTACTGTCACAACTCTAAATGAACTGTTGCAACCAGCAGGATCCTCCATCATCGTTTAAATCTTTATTTTGGGAGTATTTTGGTTTCCCAGTAGATTATAACGGAGATGGACATAGATTTTGTTTACATATTGATTTCACACGCATAGATTCTGTTTACATATTGGTTTCACACGCATATTGCACTTTATTTTAGTCTTGTTTTTGTTATTTACACCCCTACTTTCTGTGATTGGCTAGTGGTACCCCCAGTGAGGAAATGGCTTTCTCTGATTGGCTAGTGGCTACTGACTATAGCTCAGTTCCTTGTAGTGGAATCTTTTCAATTCAGCCCATGGGCTCATGATGTGAATATGAAGGTTGCCAGGTCTACGGATACCTTATCCCTCCCTGAGTTGAAAAATGTAGGGTGTGCTGATTTGAAACGCTTTACTGGCGTGTGGGGGAGGGGTGCATTTGGCACCCTCCACTGAAACAGGAGAACTCTGGGATTTCTCTCCTCCATTCCCCCCTTTCTATCCCAAATAATCCCTTCTGCTAACAAGGCACATTTTTCCTTTTCCCTTTCACTCTGTAATATGGCTGGTTAAGCACTGGCAAGACATTGTAACCTTATGCTATATGAGTGCACTGGTGAGGCTTTGCCAAGCGCAATGAGTTCTGGAGTGGCATTGTATTGCCAATGGTTTCTTCCCGATGCCAAGGCCAGGTTGTGTCACAGTGCCAGCGTGCCAAGAAGAGCTGAGGCCTGCCAGGACATTAAATGGGCTGCAAAGGATTCTGCTCCTGTTCCTGCGTCTAGCTAAACACAGTTTGATATGGGGGGGGCACAGGTTTTCACCACCCATAGATGAAATAGTCTTGGTGTTATGATAGGAACTTAAGCATTGTTCAGCGTGGTATTGTAAGCACAACCTCTCGTCACCACTGTGAGTTCTCCTGCTCTTGTGTGTCTGGTGTGTCCATTCCAATGCGCGTCACTCATGTTACCAGCTGATGGTCTGACACCGTGTCGCCCATGCGTCAACCGTTTGGCTGCGTGTGTCTGTGCCACGAACCCATTCCAAAAGTGGTGGCAGGGTGAACCAGACTGGCAGTGGAGAAAGCCAGGGCCAATGGAACAGCCTTTGTGGTAAATGAACAGGACTTTTTTTTTTAGACTAAGCTTGGCTTCTCTATGCGGTCTAGAGATGCTCTTTGACCTGTTTTTATATTTCCTGCCCTGAAATGACAGAGCTGAACTTCCTGCACTCTGAATACTGAAATGACAGAACTGAAATTTCTGAAATGACAACTGAAATTCCTGTTCTATTAGCTAATATTTACCAATCAAGGCCTATCCAATCATTGCAGTTGAAGACACGGCTTCAATGATTTCGTTAAATCATTGTTAGAACATTGAGAAAGAGCCTGGGTTGTGGCGATTTGGGGTGTCGCAAACTCTGTTCGGCTGCTCCAAGTGGTAAATGTCGTACTTGCATTGAACCGCTTAGCCTAGAATTTACCTGTTCAAATAGTTTCTTCAATTTCCCCTATGACTGTGTGAATTCATGGCTGCATATGCCTATTGAGTGAACAGTGTGATATGAGAACATGGAAATGAGGTTTGTGCAGAACCATTGACCTGTTTAATTAAGTACCAATCGGGTGTTATTTGCTAATGACTGGTTGGTTGTTTAGCAACAAAACCGACGTTGGCACAACTTTGGGGCTAAACAGACTGGGTTGGCATAGATTGTTGACAACATGTAAACTATATTCCGTTGCCAATGTTTATTGAAAACGAATGCATTTGCGCATGTCTCACATACGTTGTTGGTTAGCTAGCTAGGGAATTTTAGCCATATTAGCATTGACATGAAAATCAGTCAACACCTCAAAACAAGACACGTGACGTGGTCATCTAACCCATCTACAACGCCTCTATCACACAGACAGTGTTTTTGCGCGAAATGGTACGAGGCATCATCCTACACGCATACATTTTGAGGCATATGTTCAGTAAATCCAGTGTACGCGCCACACAGAACGTACTACAACTGCCTCTGCGTCGCAATGCTGCAAGGCAAACACAGAATTCCATTGGAAATGAATGTATTTCTGGTGTACCAAAATTGCAGAGAGTCTGTAGGTGTGATCGAGACGTGTCTGACGAAAAGTGCACAGACGCAGTGTGTCACCCGTTGAGCTATAAAAGAGAGGCGCATACAGATCTTATCCCTGCGTGATCACTAAATAATGGTGTATGTTCTCATATCGAAATTAATGACTGAGCACAGATGGCACCCCGACGTGTCCTACAAATAGAATATCAGAGTTCAGAGCGTGATATCAGACGCTTCATCCAATATCAGGTGTGACAGCTGTGAGCAACCAGCCACATCCCCCTAACCAGCCATTAGCCAACACAGCCACTTCTCTCCGTCCGTTCCTGCTGTGTATCTCCCGTCAGTTTGAAAATGTTATTTAGCCGTGTTGGCAAGCTGGGGTGTGCAGACAGTGATGGGGTTTCTGTTGCATTTTGTTTTAATTATTGGAGCGGCTCAGAGCGCGAGCGAAGTGGACACGTTTAATTTCGCCTGTAAGGATTCGCTGTCACGCAGCCTCTGAATGCTGCTGCCATAGACAGGGATGCAAACTCGTCGCTTTAAGGCGATATTTACCATTTTGATCTCAAAATTGGTCATCCACGCGAATCACGTGGAATTGTAAAACAATCATGGGGAGGGGGGCGCAGAGTGTATCGCCCATTGCGCTATTAGAGAGGAGCGAACAGATCTTGTCCCAGTGTGGTCACTACCTCTCTCTCTAAATTAATGACCGCACAGAATGCATCCCTACATGTCCTACAAATAGAATATCGGAGCTCAGAGCCTGATGTCAGAAATGTCATATCAGAACGCTTCATCCAATATCAGCTGTGACAGCTGTGAGCAGTCAGCCGCATCTCCTAACCAGCCATTAGCCGACTCAGCCGCTTGTCTCCGGCTGTTCTTTCTGCCCATCTCCATCAGTTTAAAATGTTTATTTAGCCGTGCTGAGGTGTGCAGACAGGGGTTGGGTTTCTGTTGTTACAATTGTTTAAATATTGGAACGTTCACAGTGCGAGTGAAGTGGATCTGTGTCTTACCATGTAGCGAGCCCCTTTAAACTACTCACGGGCTGCAAGTAAGTGAGAAGGGGTGTGTGGGAGGGAGAGTGTGTAGGCTGTGTGTAAAGTTGTCTGAGGAGTAGGTTAAAGATGGTTTCATATAGGCCAAGATTGTGTGCCCCTTACTGCCGATATGAAAATGCAGATCATTGTGCATTTATATTCCTTACTACATTCCTCCTGCCCAATCGCAGATATGCCTTTTGGATATGAGAAAATCAGCTATTTTCTGCAGTAGCCGTTTCTATTATACAGTAATATGTGTGAAGTTAAATTCAAGGGACAGGATTTTGTGCAAAATGTATAGAAAACGGGAACAGGTGTCCTGGGGGGGGGGGGGGGGGGGGGGTAGTATGAAAACATACATCTATTATAAAGACTATTTACTACCGGGGCGGCAGGTAGCCTAGTGGTTAGAGCATTGGGCCTGTAACCGAAAGATTGCTAGATTAAATCCCTGAGCTGACAAGGTAAAAATCTGTCATTTTGCCCCTGAACAAGGCAGTTATCCCACTGTTCCCCGGTAGGCCTTCATTGAAAATAAGAATTTGTTCTTAACTGACTTGCCTTGTTAAAGGTCAAATATAATACTGTAAGTCGTTCTGGATAAGAGCATCTGCTAAATGACTAAAATGTAACGCATCTTTAGTAAAATGTTGTTATTGTGACAACCCCACTCTTAAAATAGGAACATTTTCTTGCTGTATACTCAGATTTTCTGTGCAAAGATTTTGGTCCCCTTTTTTTGACCCTCATTAGTTTGCGTCCCTGAAGGACAAGGGAGTAGGCAACAGCACAAACAGATCTGGGACCAGGGTAGTTCAGGCCTAAGTCAAGGTCAAAACCATTTGGCGTGTAATACAGAGTAAAGCCAGGACTTCTCGTTAGTAATTGTGGCAAGGAAACACTACTCATGGTTTTAACTTCTTGAGGAAAACAGCCCTAATGTTGTCATCCAAGCTACAGCACCCAATATTGTATATGCTGCAGGTTTTTAAAGGACCAAAGAGTTTCGTCTGCTTTGTGTAAAAAAAAATATATATATATTTAAAAAAATTGGTGATGGAAAAAATACCACAATACCGGTATTGTCACAGCCCCCAGAGGGTGTTGCACAGGGTTAGGGTTACCACTGGATTTGTTGGTAAAATGTTTGTTGTGGGTCTGCTTGTCTGTTGAGGGGTATTTGTAGGGTTTTAGTTGGTAATAGGTTTAGTGGGCTTTGGTTTGTCAGTAGCTTAATCTGTTTAGTGAGCTGTGTTACTGTGTGTGAGTCTTTTGTCTTGTGTAGGGCTTGGACAGCAATCCGTTTACTGAGTTAGGTTTGAGTATCTCAGTTATGATACGTCTGTGTGTGTTGGGTCTGAGAGGGAGGCACATCTGCTGATCATGCTCCTCTCATTATGTATGAGCGATGCAGTGACAACCCCTCCTCTCTGCCCCTCTGCTCTGCCGCAGTCAAGCCATAATGCAGCCCCTGTGACTGGGATGTCTGATAGCCCTCGGTACACTAGAAACACACGCTCATAAGCACACATGCTCATAAGCACACATGCTTATACACTCAACGTATGTACGTACACACACATTGATGGGGCTGTGAGTGGTGATGGATATGGTGGCGTCTTGTCACTGAGTGGTACATTAGCTCTCTGCGTTAATGTTTTCTCTTTCCCCATCTGCACATCAATTATATTATTCTATCGATACGGTCTCTCCCTCTCGCTCCTGAGATCAAATCCCAAAGCAGATTCACTCTTTCCACATACACCCCCCCCCCCCCCACCCTTGCGTAGGTCGTAGGATCTTTCAGAGATGAACAGGTAATAACGCCCGATATTCTGTGGACGGCCACCACTCGCCCACTGCCGACATTCCGGTTGGTCCGCCTTCCCTCTTGGAATGCTGCCTTTCTTCCTCCGTTCCTCCCTGTAGGTTTCATAGCTTTCACCAATCCACTCGTGTCAGATCAGTGATGACTTCAAGGAAGGATGCATTTTCAAAGTATAAGAAACACAGCCGCCTTCTCAATCCTTTCTGACTCTTCATTTTGATTTACATCAAATTATATTTCTTAACTGCACACTAGGAGACGATTGGCTATGGTTTGGGTATAGCTTTCTGTGATCGTCTGGCTGCTTTGTGGACCTTTTTGTTCATTCGGCGCTGTTGGTAGATTGTCTTAGAACCGCGATTGGCTGCAGATATGGTGACCTATTAACTGTGTGATGTTGGGGCCAATCAGAATGTCTAACCCAGAACCAGGGCCAGCAGACCTGGGTCAAATGCTTTTCATGCTTGAGCTGAGCTTAAGTATGCCTGCCTGGTACACTGTTGTTTCATGTTGGTTTCAAGTTAGTTTGTGTCCGGCTGCTACTCCTTGGCATCAGGCTGATGGCGGTGCAGGATTGCTTGTTAGGACACAGACGAGGCACATGCATGACTCAGACCCTCACACACACGTTGTAGAGACGTACACAAACACTCTCGCACTTCTTCACAGATGTACTAAATGCAAGCGCGAAGATGTAGCTTACACACACACACACACACACACACGGTGTGCAGATTAGAGGAATTAAGTGAGTGTGCTGGCGCTAGAGCTGACCTGCTCCGGATGATCGTCTTTGGCAGTGCTGATGAGATTTTGGCCCTGGCCCCACAGCCACTGTAAGCAGATTAGATCACCCACTGAAAGGTGAACGCTGAACTGCCACACAACTTTTATCCACACACACACACTTGTCCACACCAGCGTGTGTGTGGGAGAGAGTGGGGATTACATCATCTGACATGGGCATCTCTCCATCATGTTCAGAACAGGGCTACGTCACATGACAACTTCGGTTCCACTTTGCTCTCTTCACTCTCCTCATGGCACAGTTTGATATGCGTTTTACAGTTGATTTCAATAAATCTCTTTTTAAATTGCTGCTGTGAGCGGGTAGACCTAATAGGAAATGTAATTAACAAACCAATTAGAATGTCTGGTGGAGGTGTTCTGTTTGCACGTTATGTGGTAAAGATATGATGATGCCGTGTAATGGTTTAAATGACATTTTTAATGGTCTTCCCTTTTTGGTTTTCCTTCATGCTATTCCTAATCTTGTATATTTGTACATGTGAATAGGCCTCATTCCTCCTATACTGAACTACTAGCTGTCTAAGTGCTGCTGTTGTGTACTGCCGAAGTTGCACCAAAGTTGCATTGTATCGCGTAAAGGGGAGCCGCTCAGTTGCCTACCCGCAGCTCTATCTGCTAAGCCTGTGTGTGCGTGCCAGCCATGTTGGACAGTGTGGTGTTGTGATTTGGTGAGTGATGTCTCTCTCTTTGTCTCCAGCAGCGTTGGGGATTTGCCGAGCGCGGCCCATTGCAATGCAGACATGGCCACGGCTATATCGTGACAGAGGGACATGGTGAGTGCTACACACACACAGACACACAAGCCGTTGGACTGCAGGGGGTTGAGAGGGAGGAGGGGGTGAGCATTAGCCTGGTGAAGCAAGAGCTGGGGGATGGAGGGAATGGAGAGGAGGGTGAGCAGCACAGGGTTGGATGAGAGGAGAGGTAGAGAGTAAGTGGTTGGTAGAGGGAGCACATCCAGTTTTCCTCCATCTTTGTCCCTGAGGCACAGACCCTAGAGACAGTACAATGTACCTTACTCCCTGTAGTTAGCTCGGTCGGTCGGTCAGTGGCTCAGATGAACATCTGCCTAGGCCTCTCTCTGTGACATTGGCTCAAAGGCGCCTGCGGATTTCTGGGTATCTAGATTAGAACGCAAAATGGAGATTTCAGAGTTCAGCCTCGTTCTTTCCAAGGCATGCGCGCTTGGACTTGGGGCATCCTCTATGAAAGCAATACAAGGACTTAGTTTTGAGGATGGTGATTTCAAAACAAGATTTAGTTGGCTGTCCACAGAACAGCGGTTCCCTGGAATGAGTCGCTGACGTTAACAATAATCAATTTCCTCTAAGAAAATTGGCAACAAAGAACTGTATGTTCAGAAGTAAAAGCCTACTTATTCTCCTTCATCCTTGAACCAAGTCTGAGTGTATATATATTTTTTGTACCCAGAGTATGTAATACTCGCCTGGAATTAAGGGATAGTTGGCTTTAAAATACGTTTTTAGCTTATTTTCGTCTTACATAGGTTGTCATTTCATCCAAACCATTGGTTATTTAGCAATGGCCAGAATCTCCTGGCTAGCATTTTTTGGCGCGTGTTAGCAATGCTAGGGGAAGCGGACTATCAGTTAGTGGTGCATTATAGCATTGGCTGCTCTTAAAGTCCCAAATCACCATTATTATCATTTTGGGCTTGGCGAAAAATGTAAAAATATGCTAATTTCGATTAAAAAAAAGGATGTTTTAAACTCTAGCTTTCATGTCTGACTCATTCTGAATGAAGTGTTTTCAGTCTCATCTTAGACCCAGCGGTTAATGACTGCGAGCAACCTTTTACTTACATACATACATACATACATACATACATACGCATACACACACACTGAGCCTGGCCAGAGGAGAGTAGGAGTGTGTCATCCTCCCGAGGGCGTGTCAAGCTCCTTGCGCTCAAACTGCGGTTTTAAAGTTCACCGGGACTGGAGGTGACACCGATGACATTTGTCAAGACTGACAGCAACCGTTAGCCAGTGAAACGGTTTGGTGTGATGTTAGTTTGGAAGAGGATCATAATGTATATCACCCTACTTTTATTTTTTACATTTTTTTGCAGCCAACCAGTTAATGTCCCTGGCCTCTATTGAAATGTGAGCATTACAGATGTAAAATCAGCTGAAATCCAAGGTTTCTGCCTTGAGTAGACAGATCGGGAAGGAGGTTGGATGGGTTGACCGGCAGGCAGGCAGGCAGAAAACACACTGACCGAGGCTTTGCAGAATGACTTTGCCCTGTCTGTGTGAAGAAGAAGAACCCACCCAGGATTGTCTTGAATCTGAATCACTCTTCTACTCTTCGGTCATACATTGTTATTGTGTGTGTACATTTGTACGCGCGTGTGTGTACTCATACCCATGTGATAAATGCACTCAGGTTTGTGTCTAGTGGGACCGTCAGTCTTTAATCCTGAGATTTTGGCCAGGCTTCGTTTGCATGTATGTGTGTGTGTGTGTGTGTGTGTGTGTGTGTGAGCCTTTGTCCCTGCAGGCAGCCAAGCACAGACCCAACACAGAGAGAGAGAGAGATGGAGAGGGGGAGGGGGAGAGAGAGAGAGGCTATATCCTCACTACAGGAGGGATGGAGGGAGGGGGAGAGTCTCACTGATCAGTAGTGGCTTTGCTTCAAAATGGAATTTACATAATATGGCTGGTAGATGCTGGTGGGCACAGAGAGGGTGTGTGTGTGTGTGTGTAGCCTATGTGCATGTGTGCGTGTCTACTGTGTGGTCCAGAGAAATGGGTCCTTCAGAAAATGGAGATCTGTGTTTGTGAAACATCGGAGTGTAATTCTGGATCCATATTTTCCATTCATGCGTACCTATTGCGTAATCACCACCAGGTTACATGCACTCTCTGAGATTTGTTGGTTAGACTAATTCTATCCAGCACCCCCCTTATTCAGGATATTTCCGTAGTACGCAGTACGTCCAGGGGGAGACTTCACACAGTTGCATGATGTTTATCTGGTTTTCAGTAGGATAAAAAGACCTGCTTTGGTGTCTTCGCAGCGGGTTTATGTGGAGCCCTCGTCAAGGTCAATTTGAGAGCGCTCGTCTCCTTGCTGGGAATATGGAAATGAGTGCTCTTTGAGAGAGGGGATGTTGCAACGCTTTGCACAGCCCTCCAGCAATGCAAAAAATAAATGTGAGTGGATGGTTTCGCTCTCTCGTTGACTCTCTCCCTCTCTCCCCGCTCGCTCTTCTTCATTGACTCTGTTTCTCCCCCTCTCTCGCTCACACAAACAGTTACACAGAGAACGCTGTTAGAGTAAACAACAAGCGGTTCCAGTTCATACAGGGCATTTAAGAAGACACATTAGCTATTAGCATGGAGCCCCTGTGGCACCACAGCAAAGCAGACTGCTGGAAGAGGGTCTGTTCCGTCTTGTCTGTGTGAATGGCTCTCTGTTGTTGAGCTGGGCTGATAGTTTGTTTAAATTCTTCCAATTAGTTGCTGTGACAGCTAGACTGAGACGAACCGGCTAGTTATCGGTGGGAGGTGATGCCGGTGGGTGAGAGCCTGTCCCTTTCCTCCTCGTCTCCCTCGCTTGCTCCTCCTCTCTCTCCTCGTTCTCCCGCTTTTCGTCTTTGTCTCTTTCTAACCTTCTTTCAGTTCCACTCCTTTTTCTCCCTCCATATGACACTCTCCCTTTCTCCCTTCCCTCTCCTTCCCATACTCTCTCTCTCACCATCATCAAATAAAGTGCCTGCGATTTTGGCTTGTTTTCTGGTCCACTGCAGAGAGGGGCATTAGCCAAGGTACCTTGACCTGACCCGGCCTAGTAAAGGCTCCTGCTGCACCGATCTGTAGTCAGGGGTTGTTATGTCCTGCCCTGGCACTAGACCAGCAGGCCTGATAAACTGTATCGTCCCGTTATTTAGTCCATCTCAGATCTCACAGGCCAAGGGAGGGAGCAGAAAACGCTGGTGCATTCTCTGTCTCTCTGTCTGTGTGTGTATGGGGTCGGTCGATGTTTGTTTGATTGAGGCTGGTTGGGGGGGGGGGGTTGTGGTCCCTCTGCCTCTTTCCCAATGTGTCTGTGTGTGGGGGTGGGTGCTTGTCTGTGGAGCGGCACGGTTCGTTCACACACTCCCGAGTTGTGTTGGGAGTCGTTCAGATTCAGACACCAGTGGCGTTGCCATGGTGACCGTGTGGGTGCATGCTCGTTAGTGAAGTGTAATGTCTCGGTCTTTCTATCCCCGGCGCAGAAGCTCAACTGACTCCAATGCCTCTGCCGGTGCTTACCGCACTCGAGTGGTGGAATGGAAACAGTTTTTTCTCTCTTAGACTCTTCATGGCCTTATACAGACATGGGTCTCTGCCTTTTTGAATATCATGAACATACTGTGTTAGGAGAGGGCAGAAGCCTTGCCTAGGCATACTGGCCTGGGTTGTGTTCATTAGGCAGAAAATGGATAAACGCTCCAGTGAAACGGAGCGGTACCATCTGAACGTGTCCAATAAGATATCTTATGTTTTCCGTTGCACTTCTTTTTCAAACGGTGTTCCTAATGAACACAACTCTGTGATATAGCTCTTGTCATTTTGTAGCCGATGGACACACCAAGCCCACGTGTCTGCCGGTTAGAAATGTTTTGTGATGATGTGCTCTAATGAACAGAACCCTGTTTTTTGTTTTTCTCAGTCATCGATGGGAGAGGTAGAGCCGGTCAAGGCTTGCTGCTGGTGAGCTCACCCTTCTCTTTCACAACCTCCCAACCCGACTCCTCTCTTTCTGGGTTTTGATTACCACATTCCCCCCCCCCCCATGAGTAATGTGTCCCGCTGCATACCCAGGAGGGCACGGATGTGTCAGATATAGCAGGACCCCCCCCACAAAACCTGACTCGCACACTCCGATACTGAGCCTGTTACGTCTGCGGAGATGTGCTCCCATTGCTGGGTCGTATTCATTAGTGCACACCATAGCTAAATGTAGCAAGACACGGAAAGTGTTTTTGCAATGAAAATAAGAGTTTCTTATTGGTTATCTTTATAACTACAGGCTCCCCGTTTTCAGTCCGTTTGCTTCCGTTTGATGTCTCGCGAAAAGCACCCTGGTTTCTTGAGTCCGGTCCCATCCTCGTCACTAGATTTCCCGTATGGTTTACACGTCAAGCTAGGAGGGCTGTTGATCTAGTTTATTGAGTAGTGTACGTCACATTTGAACCTTTTTAGTCCTCTCAGAAGCCAGAACCAAATATATTATGCCCTGGCAGGCAACTAGCTTTTTTCTGGGGGGGGGGGGTCTTTGAACGAATTTGGGTTCTGATTGTGAGTCTAGTGTTGAATTGTGTTTTGGTGGTTGTGGCCAAGCTGAAGTTTCAGCCGTAGTTTCATTTGGATGATTCTCTCACGGGTTTCAGTCTCCTACCCTTTAGCCAGAGGGGGCTTATGGAACCACTTGCATCATCGTGAGCTATCCTGAATATTTTATGCTATCTTGACAGTGCAGCTTTATGGAGGAGTTTACTCAGAGGATAGGGAACTGTCTCGTGATAGTGATTCTGAGAAAAATGGCCCTGGGGAGGAGGAGGAGGAGGAGGAGGAGGAGGAGGAGGAGGAGGAGGAGGATGACACGCCAAACAAGGTTACACAGGAGGAATAGGCCTCTCTATGTCCGTCCATACTAGCATACCACTTGGACTAAAGCCATGCATTAGGATTGAATACTTAGTAGAATGTTAGTGTGGCTATTCAACCAGAGCCTCTGTCTGTGTTTCTCAACCCCTGGTCTATGATACTGTTGTCCTGTCAGTTGGTGGACCGGTCAGCAGTATCCAATGCTATGGAGCGGTGCAAAGTCGAACCAAGTAAGCGGTCATGATTGGTTTAGTTGTCAGTGTCACCCGCTTGTTTAGAGTGACGCGAACCATCTAAGGAGATGTTATAATGCCAGGGTTGCCTGATACAACACATTGTGAAGTTTCTTAACATTTTCTCCTGTTTTTCTTTTTTCTTTCCTTCCTTCCACCCCTGTCTTTACCAGTGTGCCCAAGGACTGTGAGAGCTCCTTGAGGAGACTCCAGGCACACAGCACCTCACACGTACTGACATCCAGATGATGCTGGAGGTGCACGAGGAAAGAGCAGCAGGAAACTTTAGCCGGAAAGAGCGCGTCAAGAAGGAGCGGGACGAGGCAGGCCCAGACAGTGGCCGAGCCAATAGCCACATTAACCCCTCCTCTAATAACCACAGCCCCGCCCCTAACTCCGCCCTTGCCGGCACAGGCCACAGGAACACCCGGGCCAAGGCCACACCCTCGGCCAGCCCGCACCAGCACTTGACTCCATCCTCTGTCTCCCTGGGATCGCCGTCAATGCATTCCAGCAATCCCAAAGTGAGGAACTCCCCATCGGCTAACACGCAGAGGTGAGCTGGGTCCTTGTCTGCTATTATGTCTCTCTCTTGGCTCTTTAAAACAGGGGAGCAAATAAACTTTTAAGGACAAATGATCCTCCGCTCCAGGGCCGCTCCGCGGGCCGCAGGTTGTCCGTCCCCGCTTGACAACCTGTCAATTCCACTGCATAATGAAATGCGTTTGAATGCCTTCCACATTGTCTCAAAAGCAATCGGGCTGCGTATCTCAGAAGATTGCTGGACACCATCTCAACGTGGTTCTTGAGATGTTTAACACTTCCCCAGGCGTCATGAGATCGGACAGTCTCTGCAATAGAGACGACCTAGAACGAACCCTTTGTCCTTCTCTGATTAAGACCACCATGTTGCCTGCCATGCCGTCTGACTCTCCGTTCTGTGTTGTAGTTTATAGCGTGGTATTTATTGAATCCGGTCTAGCGGTTGGATCTAAGTCCTCCGCTCCTAAACCTGCTAAGAAATCAGGCGAGCTCAGATCTATCAGTATGAGGTTACATGACGACCAGACTTGGTGAACTACTCTGGCCTATTAAAGCTTAACCTAGGGAAGCAGGTCCTGGCTATGCGTGAGCCCTGGAACAGTGACCTGAGTGTCTCCACCCCGCAGCTGCCTCTCTGCCAGCCCATCCCGGCCCGGCCTGTGCTGACTCAGGCCCTCTGGGGCTAGTATAAAGGCTGCAGCTGCACTGCCAAAGCCCTGCTGGGGCCCATCTCACAGTAGGCACGCCGGCCATATTGGCCTAACGTTTGGCTTCGGATCCATATTGGCTCCGGTTTTGGCTGCGAGGTCATTTTGGCTGGGTTTTTAGAAGAGTGCTAGGGCTTATGTTTCACTGCTAGCTGGGAAGGGAGAGCTGTAGAGGAGAGCTCTGTTTAAATGGAGGATTGACTGGGGCCTGTTTGGAGCTTGTTGTTACTCCCATTGAGTGCTGTGACGCTGCAAGTGAACTATTTTTGATCTGTCCGTGGACTTTTAGCCCAGTGCAGTCGTCATGCTAAACGTCGTACCACCAGCAATGGATTCCGGCAGTGTTCTCGAGCTACGTTAGTGTGTGGTCAGACCAGAGACGGAAGAAAGTCCATGAATTAAGTAGACCAGACCCAGCTGTTATTGCGTTGGTGTCTATAGAAGAGACTTCCAGTTAAGTAGACCGGAACTGACAAAACATGTTTCAATGCCTGAGTGAACTATCATTTATCCACCATCTTTGGTCTGACTACCCCTTCCGTATCAGTTGTGCTTTCCTGTGTTAGGTTCAACTACCCCTTTTCTCCTCCGACTTCATCGTGTCGGCTACAGAGCAGCCCCCTTTCCCCTGCTTTATCCATGTGTAACTGGTCTCCATGACAACGAGGCGAGTTGTGTTCCTGTCTCTAGGTTTCGGGCCAGCACAGGGAGAAATAAGGCTGTGTACTTAAAGTGCTTACTTTAACAAGGCACCGATTATATATTAACACCCCCCTCCACCTCCCCTGCTGTTCCCAACTCTGTCAACAAAGAAAGGGTGAGGACTGGAGGTGGCCGTGTTTACCCTTTATTAGTCACTCACCTGTGTGCGTCATGCCTCCCCGGCCAGGAACTGGGCTGTGTTCATTAGGGCATGCAACAGAAAATGAAAATAAACGTTTCTTATTGGACAAATCTATGGAGTCCCGCCCTGTTTTAGTCCATTTTCTAACGTATTGGTGCCTAATGAACATGACCCAGCTGCTGTTTTAAGAGTGCTGCTTTCTCAGGGCGGGGAGCTGCCATGTGCCTCCCTCAGCCTCTGGGAACTAGTCTCAGCCGTAGTACTTGCCCGTCTGTTCTCGCTGCAACGTTTATGTAAGAGAATATTAACGACTCTTCTGTGATTTCTCATGTGATGTTGATCATGACAGCGGTTGGTGGTTTGATGTAAAGAATGGGTGTATTAGTTTCTACTGTTAAGCGCATGTGATAAGACTTGCTTTTGGCATATTTTTTTTTGGGGGGGGGAGCAGCAATGACATTGTTTGATGTTCCCCCACTAACCCTGGTTGTCTCCTCTCCATCAGCAGTCCCAAACAGAAGCAGGAGGCCATGGTGCGCTCTCCACCCGTCATGTCTCCCTCCAGCGCCGCCCAGATGGACTCAAAACTACCCAATCAGGGAAAGCCGGGGGGCGCGGGCAGCCAATCGCAGCCCTCGCCCTGTGACCCCAAAACTCTAGGCCCTAAGGGGCCCATAGGGAGCCTAGGACTAAAAAACGGACAAGGCCTGATTGCAGGCAACGGGGCCAAGGGCAAAATGAAGAGGGAAAGAAGCACTTCGGTGGAGTCGTTTGAGCAGCGTGACACGGGGACGTCCAACAGCGAGGGGGATCAGAAAGGTAAGGCCGAGCCCTCCCCTACAACTAGTGATGGTGCCATCGACAGGTTTAGTCTGTCAAGCCAGGGTAATGATCGACATCCTCTGACACCTACAGTATCACTACATCATAATAGTCTCATGGGGCCCGATTCAGAGTTCCCGATATGCACATGCTGCTCTGTCACGTAGGTCATTTTCTCCAGAATCTCAAGGCATTTTTTTGTTTTTCACCTTCGACATCACCTTGCTGTTGCACCTTCTTCTCAACAGTCCGCCGTGACATCAACTAGTCAGAGGGGTGAACTCAGTGTCAAAATACAAGGACTAGGTCTTGGATGTTGAAGTGCGATTTATTAACTCATGATATGGCGTTGTCTGAGTGGGCTTGTGGGAGTGTATTTATGGTCTGTCTGTGTGGGGTTTACTCTCTGTGATTTGTGACGGATGTAGAGTTGTGTCCTTATAAGATGGCTCCCAGGCTTATCTGGCATGTCACGATGGCCCCCAGGACCCTAGAGGGAATGGCATTAGTCACACTATTCTTGGTAGCTGTCGCCCTAGTAAGAGGGAGCATGTGTGTGTATATAATATATATGTGTGTGTGTGTGTGTGTTCCTCCTCGGGGCTGGCTGTAGTGCTGCATTAAGACATCCACAACCCTGTTTATCTCCTGGTGGAAAAAACTCTGTGTGGGCTGGAGCCTTGGAAGAAACCATTTCACTGTGTTAAAGGGGGTGTCCAGTCATTTCCCCCTTAGTATTTCCATTTCACTGAGACCTCTGGTGGTTACAACTGAGATTGTTGTTACTGAGCAGGATCTGGTTCTACTTCTTTCATGATATGAAATCATATAAATGTGAACAGTATTTTTCTTCAGTATTGAGCCTACCACAACTAGATATTTTATAGATTAATTAAAATGACAACCCTTAGTAAAAAAAACAACAACATCATTTTAGTGTGGTAAATGGTAAAAGCATGTGAGAACAAATGTGTATGGGTGTAGTGTATATTAATAAAATACACTGTCCCAGAATACCCCTGCAGACACGGCAGTTTGATTCCTTAGTGTTAATGTAGATTGTTAGGTAATTTTTTATTGACATGCTTTAGGTATGTGCCAGTGGCCATTTTGTTTGTGGCATGTGCGTCTGATGGAGCATGTGGATCATTCTGCACAGGGAGCTTCCACTCCATGTCCATCTTCAGCTAACACACCCACACACACACACACACACACACACAAACCTCCCCACCTCATAAAGTTTTCAGGCTCTATGCCTCGGGGCCTGCAGTGCACTGCTCACAGCTGCTTGCCTGGAGGGGCCCACAGGTTTGGGTCTGGCGGTGGGGACAGAAGGTTCTGCAGTTCTGAAAGCGAGTCGTCTGGTGTGTCGACACTGCACACTCCTAGTGATGTGCGAGACTGACTTTAAAGTATACATACAACGGAGGACGGGGAGCTTTTGTAGGGATGCAGATTAAGCCCATTCCTGGACTAAAAGTACATGAAATAGAGACTTATTTGGAGAGCCTCCGTTAAGCATGCTGCTTTAACCCGGTAGGCCAGTTCAGGACAAGTTCTCATTTACAACTGTGACCTGGCCAAGATGAAGCAAAGCAGTGCGACAAAAACAACAACACAGAATTACACATGGGATAAACAAACGTACAGTCAATAACACAATAGAAAAATCTGTATACAGTGTGTGCAAATGAGGTAAGGAAGTAAGGCAATAAATAGACCATAGTGGTGAAGTAATTACAATTTAGTAATTAACACTGGAGTGATAGATGTGCTGATGAGGGTGTGCAAAAGAGCAGAAAAACAAATATGGGGATGAGGTAAGTAGTTGGTTGGATGGGCTATTTACAGATGGGCTGTGTACAGCTGCAGCGATCGATAAGCTGCTCTTACAGCTGATGCTTAAAGTTAGCGAGGGAGATACAAGTCTCCAACCTCAGGGATTTTTGCAATTCGTCCCTGTCATTGGCAGCAGAGAACTGGAAGGAGAGGCGGCCAAAGGAGATGTTGGCTTTGGGGATGACCAGTGAAATGTACCTGCTGGAGCGCGTGCTACGTGTGGGTGTTGCGATGGTGACCAGTGAGCTGAGATAAGGCGGTGCTTTACCTAGCAAAGATTTATAGATGACCTGGAGCCAGTGCGTTTGGCGACAAGTATGAAGCGAGGGCCAGCCAATGAGAGCCTACAGGTCAGTGGTGGGTAGTCTATGGGGCTTTGGTGACAAAACGGATGGCACTGTGATAGACTGCATCCAATTTGCTGAGTAGAGTGTTGGAGGCTATTTTGTAAATTAATCCAGGGGTAGGCTTAATCTGGGTCAGGGAAACCAGCCTTTTAAAGTTTAAGATGCTATTATTAAATGAGGGACTGTGTGTGACACGTTTTGTGCGTGTTTGGTTGTCTACATGTGAGACTTTGGGTAAGAGGTACAGGGTCATATTCGGTAGGCACGAATCGGAAGAAAACACTCAAAAGTGAAATGAGTTGTATGATCTGAATGTTCGTTTTTGTTTTTCGTTGCACAACGTTTTGCCTCATGAACACGACCCAGGCCCACCCCTCAGTGTCCCGCTGGGCTCCCTGTGGTTGTTGTCTGTTTTTAAAAGACACCGGGCTAAATAATTTACATTCACCCCCCTATTTCGCTCTCGATGAGATCAATCTTTACCCCGCATGCCTCACTGGCAGCTCGTCTCCCTCCACTCATTGGCCCACTGAGAGCATTGATCTGAACTAGTGAATAGGCAACACATTATTTGGTCGTAAAGTGTTATTGTTGTCGCCTAGCCTGGCCCCAGGTCTGTTTGTGCTGTATAGCCAACTCATATCGTCATTGTCCAATGGATTTAGCAAGACCGCACAAACGGTTCTGGAACCAAGCTACGAATGCTGCATCACATTATTGTAAACCCCGGAACACCAGCTTGGCCTAAATGTGTTGTTCAATTCACTTGTGCATGACAAAATCAGTAAGTTGTAATGAGTACAGCTTTATAAGTGTGCTTGATTGACACTAGCCAGACTTAGCTCCTTCATCTCTCTCTCTGGTGTAGAGCTGGGCAGCCGAGCCAAGAGGCTGTGTGTAGCTGAGCGGCGGCAGCCCTACAGTGGAGCGGACTGGTGCTCTGGGGGCGAGAGTGACGAGGAAGACCCAGGGTTCTTTAGTAAGTACTGTAGCTACCTGGTCAACTGGTCCCAGATCTGTTTGTACAGTCTAACCAACTCCTATGGTCACTACCACAAACGGTACTCTGGCAGCGTTTACACAGGCATCCCAATTCAGACCTCTTTTTCACGAATTGATAAATTGACCAATCGGATCAGCTCTGATAAAAATATGTGAGAAGATCTGATGTGATTGGTCAAAAGACCAATTAGTGAAAAAAATATCAGAATTGGGCTGCCTGTGTAAACTCAGCCAAACAAATCTGGGACTAGACCAGTGAACTGGGGTTGGGAAGGAACAGAAGCGTGATTTGCTGTGAGTGCTCCCCATGGTTCTCCTAAATAACGCTGAGAAGATTACACAGGCCTAATGGTCTGGGGCCGTATGTGTCAAGTGTCTTGGAGTGCTGATCTAGGAGCAGTTTTGCTATTTAGATCACAGTGAATAAGATTACATGGATAGGGCTGAACTGATCCTAGATCAGCAATCCTATTCTGAGATGCTTGATACTGTACATCTCATCTGAATAGTTCCAGGTTGTATTTATTGCAGTGAACTGATTATATCTGATCTCACAACGCCCCCGGAGAAGTGTTTTAGCGTCCCAGGAACCACATATAGCGATATTTTGAGATGCACAATGGAGACAACCTGAAACAACACCATTGGTTATGAACATCATGGTCTGGTCCATAGTGTTCTCTCATTCTCACCTCTACTCTCTGTTTCTCTCTCCAGACTGCAATTCGATAGAGATGAAGCCTCTGGACTCCAACAATGCGCTCAGCTCGGCCACGTCGACCCACAATGCCGTTGGAGGGCAGAGCATGGAGCTGGGCGGCAGCGGTCCCAAGCCCGGGTCAAAGGTCGTGTACGTCTTCACAACAGAGATGGCCAACAAGTAAGCTAGCTCTGGCTGTTTGTTTGTATGGTTGATTGGTCATTGTTTATGATCTGTACATTAAAGTGTACCACACCCCGAACTCTCTGGTTTTAACAATGGTCGGAAACTCCCCCAGGCCAATGCTTCTTTGACCAATCTGATGCTTTTAAGTCTGACAAAGGAGGGTGCAAGTTCACACTTCTGGAGAATGGTCGAGACGAGTGAATACATTCAAAATTAAGTGAAGTCACTGGATGGAAACCTTAGTGTGGGGTGTGTTGCCCCCTTCCCTCCCCACGCTTCAGAGAAATCTAGCCAGTTCCCTGTATCTGACCCGTACACTACCATCTCCTCCTCACACCCCCTTTACCCCCCACACACCCTTGTCTGCCCTGAGTAGCCTAGCCAGCCACCTTTTCAGTGTGTTCTGCCAGTCACTGACAGACTGACTGTGAGTAATGACAGAGGGTCACCCAAACTCTGGCCTGTCCCCTAGTGGGGTGTTCTCATTTGATTGACAGGGGATGACAACAAGGTGTCTCTCTCTCTCTTCCCCCAACCCTTGTCTGCCCTGAGTAGCCCAGCCAACCCCCTGATTGGGGTATCGACCTCTGTATGCTCGGCTATGAAAAGCCCACTGACATTTACTCCTGAGGTGCTGTTGTACCCTCTATAACCACTGTGATTATTATTTGACCCGACTGGTCATCTATGAACGTTTGAACGTATCGAAGAACGATCTGGCCTTAATGTCCATGTACTCTTGTGTTCTCCACTTGGCATAACCAGATGAGGATTGTCCACCCCTCCGAGCCTGGTTCCTCTAGGTTTCTTCCTAAATTCCTGCCTTTCTAGGGAGTTTTTCCTAGCCACTGTGCTTCTACATCTGCATTGCTTGCTCTTTGGGTTTTTAGGCTGGGTTTCTGTATAAGCACTTTGTGCCATCTGCTGATGTAAAAAAGGCTTTATAAATACATTTGATAGATGGGTGATAGATAACAAGAGGCAATTCCAGCCCTGCCACTCGTGCCCCTAACCATGGAGCTTTCAACTGTTTAGTTCACCTGTGTACTTCAGCTGGCTATTACTGGTTTATAGTTGCTTGAACTCCCTCCCAGAACACATTGGCTGTATTTACACAGGCATCCCAATTCAGATGTCTTGCCCAATTATTGGCAAAAGTACTGATCTGATTAGTCAGAAGTACAGTCGTGGCCAAAAGTTTTGAGAATGACACAAATATTAATTTTCACAGTCTGCTGCCTCAGTTTGTATGATGTCAATTTGCATATACTCCAGAATGTTATGAAGAGTGATCAGATGAATTGCAATTAATTGCAAAGTCCCTCTTTGCCATGCAAATGAACTGAATCCCCCAAAAACATTTCCACTGCATTTCAGCCCTGCCACAAAAGGACCAGTTGACATCATGTCAGTGATTCTCTCGTCAACACAGGTGTGAGTTTTGATGAGGACAAGGCTGGAGATCATTCTGTCATGCTGATTGAGTTTGAATAACAGACTGGAAGCTTCAAAAGGAGGGTGGTGCTTGGAATCATTGTCCTTCCTCTGTCAAACATGGTTACCTGCAAGGAAGCACGTGCCATCATCATTGCTTTTCACAAAAAGGGCTTCACAAGCAAGGATATTGCTGCCAGTAAGATTGCAACTAAATCAACCATTTAACAGATCATCAAGAACTTCAAGGAGAGCGGTTCAATTGTTGTGAAGAAGGCTTCAGGGCGCATAAGTAAGTCCAGCAAGTGTCGGGACCGTCTCCTAAAGTTGATTCAGCTGCGGGATCGGGGCACCACCAGTACAGAGCTTGCACAGGAATGGCAGCAGGCAGGTGTGAGTGCATCTGCACGCACAGTGAGGTAAAGACTTTTGGAGGATGGCCTGGTGTCAAGAAGGGCAGCAAAGAAGCCACTTCTCTCCAGGAAAAACATCAGGGACAGACTGATATTCTGTAAAAGGTACAGGGATTGGACTGCTGAGGACTGGGGTAAAGTCATTTTCTCTGAATTCCCTTTCCGATTGTTTGGGGCATCCGGAAAAAAGCTTGTCCGGAGAAGACAAGGTGAGCGCTACCATCAGTCCTGTGTCATGCCAACAGTAAATCATCCTGAGACCATTCATGTGTGGGGTTGCTTTTCAGCCAAGGGAGTGGGCTCACTAACAATTTTGCCTAAGAACACAGCCATGAATAAAGAATGGTACCATCACATCCTCCGAGAGCAACTTCTCCCAACCATCCAGAACAGTTTGGTGACAAACAATGCCTTTTCCAGCATGATGGAGCACCATGCCATGAGGCAAAAGTGATAACTAAGTGGCTCGGGGAACAACACATTGATATTTTGGGTCCATGGCAGGGAAACTCCCCAGACGGGTGGACAAACAACAACCCACAAATTCGGACAAACTCCAAGCATTGATTATGCAAGAATGGGCTGCCACCAGTCATGTGTGGCCCAGAAGTTAATTGACAGCATGTCAGGGCGGATTGCAGAGGTCTTGAAAAAGAAGGGTCAACACTGCAAATATTGACTCTTTGCATCAACTTCATGTAATTGTCAATAAAAGCCTTTGACACTTATGAAATGCTTGTAATTATACTTCAGTATTCCATAGTAACATCTGACAAAAATATCTAAAGACACTGGAGCAGCAACCGTTGTGAAAATGTATATTTGTGTCATTCTCAAAACTTTTGGTCACGACTGTAGGGTTTCACATTTTGGGGAATATTCCGATGTGGAAACTTTCTGTGGGAATATATGGGAATTAACAGGAATATATGGGAAATGTATGCAAATTAATATTAATACCATTTAAAATGTAGATGTTTTTTCGCATTGGATATATTTACCATATCATATGGAGACTGAAACAAACCTTTTACCTTATCATAAGTAGACATAATTGCAAATGATTAAATCCTTCCAATAGAAATAAACAACCACATTTAGTTATGAGTTGACTCTTCACATGGGATGATTTCACTGAACAACAAAATTAAGGGAGTATTGAATGATCCTCAATGAGCCATCGCATCTCCCAAAAACGTTTTCAACATGCATCTGTAAAATGATAGTCTAGAAACTAAAGCTTGGTTGTCTTTCTCTCAGGCTTGTCTTCTCCCTGGACCTCCTCAATGTCCACCTCTTGAACATTATACTCTGAGGCCTCATCTTCACTGTCACTTTCCAATCTTGTTGAAGATGGCTCGTTGTCAGGCTCACAAAGACTCAAATTTCACCGGATGGCCACACATTTTTCAACCCTTGTATTGGTCAGCCTGTTGCATACTTTGGTGTGTGTGTGTGTGTGTGTGTGTGTGTGTTCCTAAACAAGGACCAGTTGCGCTCTGAGGCAGCTGATGTTGGTGGGATTTGGAGGATGATGGAGGCAACAGGGGAAAGATCCTCAGATCCACAAAGTCCCTTCCACCAGGTGGCTGATAAGATATATTGCATCTCCATCCCAAAGCCCTTGCTTGGAAGTGTACTTTGCCAGACTGCCAAGAACCTTGCCCTCATCCAGGCCAAGGCGTTGAGACACAGTAGTGATGACACCATAGGCCTTGTTGATCTCTGCACCTGACAGGATGCTCTTGCCAGCACACTTGGGGTCCAACATACGCTGCGGCGTGTATGGGCTTCAGGCAGAAGTCTTCGCTTTTTAATGGATTTCAGAACTGCCGTTTCCTCTGCTTGGAGCAACAGTGAGGTGGGCAGAGCCGTATGGATTTCTTTTCTGACATCTGCAAGCAGAGTCTGAACATCAGACAGGATGACATTGCTTCCCTCAATCAGTGCAAGGGGTACTGCTATAGGTTTCAGGAGTTTCAGGCTGCTTACCACTCTCTCCCAAATGACATCATCCAGGGGGATCCTCTTGATGGGGCTGTCCATATCGGCAGACTGTGATATGGCCATTTCTTGGAGAGACTCCTTCTCCTCCAGGAGACTGATAAACATGATGACAACACCAGCCCAACGGGTGTTGCTGGGCAGCTTCAATGTGGTGCTCTTATTCTTCTCACTTTGCTTGGTGAGGTAGATTGCTGCTATAACTTGATGACCCTTCACATACCTAACCATTTCCTTGGCTCTCTTGTAGAGTGTATCCCATTGTTTTCAGTGCCACAATGTCCTTGAGGAGCAGATTCAATGCATGAGCAGCATAGCCAATGGGTGTGATGTGAGGGTAGGACTCCTCCACTTTAGACCAAGCAGCCTTCATGTTTGCAGCATTGTCTGTCACCAGTGCAAATACCTTCTATGGTCCAAGGTCATTGACGACTGCCTTAAGCTCATCTGCAATGTAGAGACCAGTGTGTCTGTTGTCCCTTGTATCTGTGCTCTTGTAGAATACTGGTTGAGGGGTGGAGATGTAGCTAATTATTTCTTGCCCACGAACATTCGACCACCCATCAGAGATGATTGCAATACTGTCTGCTTTCTATACGATTTGTTTGACCTTCACTTGAATTCTGTTGAACTCTGCATTCTGCAAATGAGTAGATAAAACATGTCTGGTTAGATGGGGGTATGCTAGGTGAGGAACATTCAGATATCTCTTCCAGTACACATTGCCTGTGTGCATCAGAGGTGAACCAGTTGCATACACAGCTTGAGCAAGACATTCATCAGCATTTCTCTGACTACGTTCCTCCATTGAGTCAAAAAAACATCTGATCTGAATCCAGGAAGACCATGAGCTATTGCTATCGATAAGGTGTCCGATTCATCATTTTCACCTCAAATAGAAGTAGTGGGACTTTTGTCAGGTTCTCAAGATCTTGCACACTAGTGAGATGCTATTGAGGCCAGACTACTAAGCAGTTGTATTTAAAGGCCCGTGATGTCACCATGCAGTAAATGAGTTAATAGAACAATAGGAGTTACAGAGTTACAGCCCCCCCCACTCAGACCACAATATCTAAATTCTTGCTTGAGAAATGTTCCTTTGCTAAGAAGTTATATTTGTTTGTTTTTGACCATTTTAATTGAAGACACTCACAGTAAGGTACCTAATTGTTACCCAGAAATGTAAAAACACCCCGGTCTACATTGGACCTTTTTTAATGTCTTCTGTGGCAATTGTTCACAATTGTGCTCAAAAAAATGGCTTCGGTGATCGGCTTCAATTATTACATTTTGAACCTGATTTTGAAATGGGACTTTTCTACCTGTTGCCCGTTTGAAACGCATGCGGGCGCACGCACACACCTACTCATGAGTGTGCTCCTACTGTCTGCAGGGCGGCTGATGCGGTCTTCACAGGCCACTCGGACAACATCATTGCCTTCCACATGAACAACATCTCCAAGGGCAACAAGCCCCACCTACCTGTGGTAAGACAAACCCACTTCAATATAAACCACTTTTAACTAGCCTATTATTTATCATACCATTTGGGGTATCATCAAAACCTGTCATTTTGCCGTTAGCAGACCATTTGCATTGTGCCCCTTGTTGGTCTGGTAATATAATGTTTTATAACAATGTTATGATATTTGTCCAACTCAGCATAATTGTGTATTTTTTCTTTCTTTTTAAAGCTATGTTAATTATGCACCCTGGGATGCTTTTCATAAGTGTCTCTTAATGTGTCAGTGAGTGGGATCTTTTGGTAACCCAACCAACCCCTCTCTCACCCTGTCTTGTAGAATAATCAGATGGGACCCCCTCGGGGTGACTCCAAGCAACTGGGCGGAGCCCCCCAGCAGCAGTCATCTCACCCTTCTGACCAGAACCACCAGCAGGCCTCCAAAGCACCTCCACCAGGCCAACAGCAGCCAGCAGAAGCCCAGCCTCAGGGGGCCAAGCCTGGGAGCTTCCCCCAGGATGGGGCCGCCTCTGGGGGCATGGACTCTAAGAGCGGAAGCCCCCAGGACGGCACCCCCCACGACTCTAACAGCAACCCTGGAGGGCCGCCTGGCCACCAGAACCCCTCTGGGGCATCCCAACAGAGCTTCCCCTCTCTGGACTTTCCCAATGGTGCCGACGCCAAACTCACGGCCCAGCAGCAGCAGCTGGCACACGAGCTGATGTCCAGCATGGGGGACAACTCTGAGGGCCTGTCCCAGGAGCAGCTGGAGCACCGCGAACGCTCCCTCCAGACACTACGGGACATCCAGCGCATGCTCTTCCCCGATGACAAGGAGTTATCCCTCAAAGACATGGTAGCCATGGGGCAGGGCAACCCGGGCGGGCCCCCCGGCCCCAACCCCGGCATGATGGAGGGTGGGCCCAAGAAGCCAGGGGAGCAGGGCCCCCTCCAGGCCATGATGGCCCAGTCCCAGAACCTGGGGAAGCCTGGAGGCCCTGGGGGGCCCCGGCCCGATGGTCCTCCATTTGGGCCCGGAGGCCTTAGAGACATGCCCTTCTCCCCAGACGAGCTGGGGCCCCTGCCTCCTGGGCCGCCTATGAACTCTCACGGAGGGCCCGGCGGTGAGCACGGGGATCACACAGGGATGAACCCGGAGCAAATGGCATGGCTGAAACTGCAGCAGGAGTTCTACGAGGAGAAGAAAAGGAAGCAGGAGCAGATGCAGCACCGGGGGCCCATGGGTGACATGATGATGCACCAACAAGGCCCCCGTGGCCCCATGATGCGCGGGCCCCCGCCTCCCTACCAGATCAATTCGGCTGGGGAGATGTGGGGCCCCGAGCACTTCCCAGAGCAGATGAGCATGGGCCCCCGGGGCCCCATGCACCCCCACATGCAGAGGATGCCCGGCGGCTTCCCTCCTGGCATGATGAACCCTGGTATGGAGGGCGGCCCCAACCCCAGGGGGCCCCGGCCTGGAATGAATTGGCCCGACGACATGGGACCCAACATGGGCGACGGCAGGGGCTTCCCGCCCGGACAGGGGCAGTTTGTAGGGCCAGGGGGTCGGGTGGAGAGGTTCCCCAACCCACAGGCGGTGCAGGAGGCCATGTTCCAGCAGGGCATGGGGGGTGACAAGCAGGGCATGGGGTTGCCCCCGGGCATGATCATGGAGATGAACAGGATGATGGGGGGCAACGGCCCCCGGGGGCCAATGGATGGCCCCGGCAACGGCCCTAACGGAGGAGGCATGATGTTTCCCAGAATGCCTGGCGACGTTGGCCCCATGAGTCCATCCTCCAGGATGGAGTTTGTCAAGGGCCTGGGCAGGGACATGGGCCCTGAGTTCAGCATGGGCCCGGGGAACATGAACATGGGGCCCAATCCCCAGATGATGCAGGCTAAAATGAGGGGGGAGCCTCCCATGAACTTGAGCCCTGAGGAGATGATGAAGATGAGAGGAGGCTCCATGCCAGAGAACATGGGCCCTCAGAAGATGATGCAGGGGCCTCCCTTCCCTGACCAGGGGCACCACCCAGGGGACTTCAACATGGGCTCCAACCGCCACTTCCCAGGCATGGGGTCTCACGGGCCTGGGAACCCTAGGTGCCCCAGAGGTGAACCCCCCTTTGGCCCTGACCAGCGAGGACCCAACCACGGCAACAACGGTCGCCTCAGCCATATGCCCCCCAACTCGGGCCCGCCTCCCAACCAGAGGAACATGGGGGGCCGCAAGGGTCCCCAGGACATCCAGGGTGGCCAGGCTAACTCACCCAACATCAACCCCCTCAAGTCCCCTACGCTGAGGCAGGTCCAGTCCCCCATGCTGGGCTCGCCCTCTGGGAACCTCAAGTCCCCCCAGACGCCCTCCCAGCTGGCCGGCATGCTCCAGGGTCCTACGGCAGCGGCAGTGGCTGCAGCCGCGGCGGCTGCCTCCATCAAATCTCCCCCCATGATGGGTTCAGCTGGAGCCTCTCCCGTCCACATGAAGTCGCCCTCGCTCCCGGCACCCTCCCCAGGGTGGACATCGTCCCCCAAGCCCCCCATGCAAAGCCCAGGCATCCCTCAGAACAACAAGCAGCCTCCGCTCAGCATGACCTCACCCAACATGATGGGCAATGTGGAGCAAGGTGAGTCCCAGAAGTTTCTCCTCTGTTAACCTTCCACCAATTCAGTTCAGTAGATTGTGCTTTATGGACTGAATCTTGATTTGAGGTCTGTGCGCTTAACTCCGATTCAGGCAATGTGTGAAAGTTTGAGTTTAATTAGGATTCAGCCCTATGTGTTCTCTGCATAAGAAGATACAGTGGATATTTATGTAACTAATCTCTCCTCTCTTTCTCTCTCTCCTCTTCCTCTCCCTCTTCTCTCTCCCCTTCTCGTCCTCCTCTCCCCCTCCCCTTCAGGTGGGAATGGTCCCCCCACAGCACCCCCTTCCAGTAGTGCTTCCAGTCTTCCGTCTGGCAGCCCCTACGCCCTGCCCCCTGAGCCCACGATATCTCAGAACCCCCTGTCCATTATGATGTCACGCATGTCCAAGTTCGCCATGCCCACTTCCACGCCCCTCTACCACGACGCCATCAAAACGGTGGCGAGCTCGGACGACGACTCGCCACCGGCCCGCTCGCCGAACCTGCCGCCCATGAACATGTCTGGTAAGAGCTTCAACATGCTGTTATATTTTGCACACACACACACACAGCTCTACCAGAGCGGTAGCTGTTTTAGACCAGGCCATTTTCCGTTAACGCATCACAAATACTTATACATATCTGTATCCAAATTTGCAACTTTGCAATTGCATTTTACACACACCCCTGGAGCCTAGAACTTTCACTATACTGAGGCGTAAGCATATGACAACCATTTTATGTTTTTGCTCTTTGTTTTATGGTTTGAATGGAGTGATCTCACCCTGCCTGCCTCTCTGCTGCCTCCTATAGGTATGGGAATGAACCACCACCCGGGCCACAACCGCATGATGGCTCCCACGTCACAAGGCCCCATGCCCGCTCTCAGCCCCATGGGCATGAACACCATGGGCTCCCAGCCCCTCTCCCACGGCATGCCTAACCAGATGCCCTCGCCCAACCCAATGGGGGGGCCCCACCAGGGGCCCATGGGGCCGGGTATGATGGGGCCCCACGGCATGATGATGCCCGGCGGGCAGGACCCAGGGATGGGCAACCCTCAGATGATACCTCAGGGCCGTATGGGCTTCCCCCACCGAGGCCAGGGATTCCCCCCCGGTCACTCTCCTCCTCAGCAGGTCCCTTTCCCCCACAACGGCCCCGGGCCCCAGGGTGGTTTCCCCCACGGCATGGGCTTCCAGGTGGAGGGGGGCCCAATGGGCCGAATGGGGAACATGGGCCCTGGCGGGGATCCGGGCGGCATGTGTAAACCCAACACTCCCGGGGGAGGCCAGGACTTCAACATGTTCAACAATGATAACGACCTCCACGAGGTCATGCGAACGGGAGCTACCGGAATGCCGGAGTTTGACCTCTCCCGGATTATCCCATCGGAAAAGCCCAGCCAGACTCTGTCCTACTTCCCCCGCGGTGGCGACGGCCCAGGGGGGAAACCTCACCCCTCCGGCCCCCAGGGATTCCCTCCCCAGATGCAGGGGATGATGGTGGAGGGGAACCCCAGGATGGGGATGCCCATGCAGGGGATGGGAGGTCCGCCGGGCCCAGGCCACATGGGGGGGCCCCAAGACATGCCAATGGGTAACCCTGGCCACAATCCCATGCGGCAGCTACACCCTGGCCACCCCGGCTTCATGCCCCAGGGCATGATGGGACCCCAGCATCGGATGCTGTCGCCGGGACAGCAGCCGGGCATGATGGGAGGACCTGGGCATGGGATGATGCAGGTTAAAGAGAGGGGCGGGCTCATGTACAATCACCCGGGCCCCGTGGGCTCGCCCAATATGATGATGTCACTCCACGGCATGGGTGGCCCCCAGCAGACAATGATGATGCCGCCTCAGATGAGGCCTCGCGGGATGGCAGGGGACATGGGCATGGGATTCAACCCTGGTCCCGGAAACCCCGGGAACCTCATGTTCTGAGCTGCTACAGCTAAGTAGAAACTAAAGACCTGACTCGGAACCCGCAGGAGTCTAGAACCTGGAGTCTAGAACCTGCGCCAAAAAAGGAATACACATGAGACTTGTGCTCTCTTAGGCGGTTGTTGTGTGGACTGGGGACACATACATTCACTCTGGCACATACACACACACACACAACACACACATCCCGAGACACTTTTGGGCTGGTTTAGCAGTCTGTCGGGTGTGGTGGTGCAACTGCAGCGTGTTCCATGGAGGGGAGGGCGGATGTACACAATTTCAGAGGGGACTGATCTTTCTCTGTTTTGGAAAACGTAGAATGTACGGGACGAGTCTAGGCTCCAGTATTCTACAGACGGATAGGAAGCCTCTTCATAAAAACTCCAGGGATGACCCGGGACCAGAGGTCCGTAGTTGTACTGTTATAAGAACAGCTAAACGACGAAATGTAAAGAACAATAAAGGATTAAAAACACAAGGAACTGAATGAAAAGACGAAAAGGTCACAGTTTTTTTTTTTTTTGTCTCGAGTTGCACCATTTTTGGCTGTATGTTTACATCTCATCTCATCACTACCCTCCAGAGATTCAATGCTATTTGTATTTGTGTACTGTATTTGTGTTGTTAAAGGGATTTTAATAGTGACTTCTAGTTTGTTTTCCCATCTTCTTTTGTAAAGGAGGGTGGGGGCATGGAGAGGGGGGGGGGGGGGGGGGGTAGCCAAATGTCGCTGCAACTCCCACTCTGAAATGCTGTTTACCATGTAGGGGGGTCCTTTGTTACTCTGTATAATATGCCAAACGATGACCTCATACAGATAATAGTATTATTAAAAAAAGCACAAACATGATTTAACTGTAAAGAATGTTTTTTCTTTCTTTTTTTCTCCTGTTTTTTATTGTCAAACACTCGGTAGGAGAGGGGTTTCTGGGGCGTACGCTAATGAGGCCTGGTTTAGAATTGGATATGGGGTTGGGGGGGGGGGGGGGGGGGGGGGGGGGTGATGATGTCTGTCACACCTCAAACCCCTCTTAGCCCTAACGGGCAAACAGACACAGCAGAAAGCAAAGCCTCTGCTCTCACCTTTCCAGGCTAGGAGTACAGAGAGGAGAGTAAAAGAAGAAGAAGCAGCCTTAACCATGTCTGGATTACTTGGAGGGGTGGTGACCATGGAATTTTTCCGAATTAAAACCAAACAAAAATGATGACAAAAAAAAGCGAAACACAAAATGAGCTAGTAGGTTGTATCTGTGTCCCTGCCTCTACTATGTTAACACGTTGTCATGTGACTCCATTGAATTTGGTACAGGGCTGTGGTGTTGGAAGACTAATAAAATATATTGTTTGGTAATACAGGTGGCCTGTGCTGTGTTGTATACTATTTTTCCCCCCTAGCGCACCAGAATTCCCATGACACTAGTCAATCGCACCTTTTGGAGAAGTAATCTACGTACCATGACTGTTATTTTCCATCAAAACAATATGGAAGAATCCTTTGTCGGTTGCAATGGATCTCACACACTGTGTAGAGCAATGTGGCCACCTAGTGGAGAAACACTGATCAGCGGTGCTTACATCCCATTCTTAGATTTCCAGGGCCCGATGCCAAGAAATATCCTTTTGTGGTACTCTACTCCAGTGGTTCTCTAACTTTTTGGGTTACTGTACCACCAAGTTAATTTTGTTCCCTGAAGTACCCCCTCATTTGCATTTCACCAGTAACCTATGGTCTTTCAAGTATTCCCTGTGGATAGGTAAAGTATCCCCCAGGGATACCTGGTTGAACTACCGCTCTACTTAACAGAGCCTAGTGCATTAAACCTTTTTTTATTGAAGTTCGGAACTGGCAGCAATATCCGACAGACTGGTGTTGGCAAATTGTTTTACTCCTGTGTAATGTTGAAATAATTCTTGAAGTGTATCAGGTCAAAATGATAACCATACAATTGGTATTAGCATCTCAAAGTAGGAGTACTAAGCTAGGATCAGGTCCCCCCCCTCTTATTCATTATAACATAAAAGGCTAAACTGATCCTAGATCGGCTCTGCTACTCAGATGCGATGTGAATTCAAGCAAAGGTAGTGACTATTTCCGATGAATGCCCATACATACTCATTGTATGCTTTTTATTTATTTTTTTACCCTTATTTAACTAGGCAAGTCAGTTAAGAACACATTCTTATTTTCAATGACGGCCTAGGAACAGTGTGTTAACTGCCTGTTCAGGGGCAGAACGACAGATTTGTACCTTGTCAGCTCGGGGATTTGAACTTGCAACCTTTTGGTTACTAGTCCAACACTCTAACCACTAGGCTAACCATCCCCCCCAGGGAATTTTCATTGGCTCCCGTCCAGGCCGTGCCCTGGGAAACGTTGGGAATAATTCCCTAGCCTATTATCAAAACTTTAACGCTGGGAATCATTTCTCAAGGTTCTCTGGCTCCGAATGTCCACCAAGACACTATAATTACCCAGCATTCCAGAGAGCAGCCTGGTCAAGAGGACTTTGTCCTCGGCTAATTTTAGCGATGGTAAATTTGTCCTGCAGCTGTGAAAGTCTGGCGTTCATGCCTCTTGTTTTATACACACAGATTAAAAATGGCTATAAAGAGGGGTTATAGAAGATAAGGACAAATGGAAACTGATACTGAAACTCAACAAATTATTGACCCTGTTGCTCGATAAGAAGCCAGTAAAATAAAATCCCAATCAAACCAAATACCTCTGAAGTGTGTTCATAGGTTAGAAGATATCAGTCAAATACAGTGCATGATACATATGGGGTGTATATATTGAGTTTGTGCTTGTTTTACATTTTGTCACAATTAGTACGAAGAGGATCAGTGGTCTTTACCGTACACAGTCAATATACAATATAGTGCAGGTAGAACAGTGAACGTTGTCATCAGTGTGTAAAATAGAATCGCTCTACTTAAAATATTAGTAGATAAGACATAGCTTGCAAATTCCTATCATGTGTCACGGGTAAATGTGTTTTTAATGGCAGACAATATCTACTTTTACATATAAAATAAACATGAAAACATTTGGAACACTAACGATACATATTTTCATTGTTTTTTGCTAAAGTGCGAAGTTTACAAAAATGTGATTGCAATGACACCACCCCAATACAATCATTCACGTTAAACAAAGATGCATTGAAAATGAGCTAGACAACGTTTTTTTTGTGAATTAGCTGTTAGATTTAGTTAAACATTTCAAAACATAAATCTGAGATGTTGTAAAACACTACACACACAGATTCGGTAAACCAGTGCAAAACGTTTTCAGTTTTCGACCACATACTTTGCCAGGTAAAAAAGATAGGTCCTATTACTTTTCACAGTCTCCTAACTCACGAGCTGACAGTTATACATTAAAGCGGTCTTTCCTTGACAATAGACATACACTTGTTTGGCAAGATCACGTTCAAGATCTCCGCCCGGTTTTCCGATAACGATGTATCATGCTTCTGTCAAAACACCACGCAGAGAGAACGGTCGCAAAGTACATCGTTGGAGCATTGTGTAGATCCTGATAGGCTCGAAAGAAAGGGAGCGCTGCTCTCGGATCAGCTTTCTCCGTTCAAATATTTCCTTAACATTATAATTATTTCACAATACTGAAAACGGATCAGCTCCTGGAGAGATATTCCCACCTACTGCTGCAAATATTGAGGCAGCTTATTATGAATAATGCTTACCCAATGAAAATGCACTAAACCACCGATTTGACACATCATTGCATATGTGTGAATATGTTGAGACAAATACTGACAGTAGCCTACATGTAGCAAAATCAGGGGTGCAACTTTCACTGGCGATGGGGGGACATTCTGGAATTGCATTTTTTTTGTCCCCCCCCCCCCCCATGTCATTGGAATATGATTCAAAATGATGCAGGGGTGTGCTTTAGGACCATGCGGACACCTCCGAGCGGTTGGGTAGGCTGTTTGGAGTGTTTATCCGACAGGATCATTTTTATTTTTATTTTTATTATTCCCCCCCCCCCCCCCCCCCCCCCCCCCCGTTTCTAAAACCAAAGTTGCGCCCAGGAGCAAAATGTAACTCAATTATTTGAACATTTTATAACATATTATTGATATAGGCCTACTCTTTATATTTTAATGCAGTCATCTTGACTGCATTTTTCATTTGAAGCATATTTTTCTACGTCCCTTGTTTGTATCAATTGCAAACACATTGGCATCTTTGTATTTGTAGTCAACTTTGTTCTGAAGTTATCGATGTCACAGAGACACTATCACACTGTGATTCAAAGTTTAGCAGATATCTCTGTGTATAAGGGCGAAAAAGCATCTGACACACTTAGCTGTTCTAGAAGTTGTACGATTACCAGCGTTTTCAATTGCAAAGTTAGTAACAATGGTTTTGGGAAGTGGTTTTGGGAGGTGATTACAACATCAGGATTCCCATGGTGTGTCTGCACGTTTGTATTGTATGCCAATGAAAGTGTCTGCGTGCCTCTGTAAATGTATTGTATGTGTATGTGTGCGTGCGTGAGAGAGAGCAAGCCTACACGTGTAGAGCATTTGTCTAAGCGTGCGTTTGTGGGTCACTGACAGGCAGCCGTCCTTCACATATCTCTCTCTCTCTGAGCGACAGACTGGCTGTCATCTGTCCCACTTAGCTGTCCCCAGCAGCCAGTCAGTGTCACAGAGCTAATAGTGTGGCAGTGACCCACTCATTCTCAGGTTTGGCACAAGGCCCCCCTGTCTCTCAGGGAGAGACTCAGAGACAGCAGTCAATATCTCTGTCACAAATGGCACCTTATTCTCCTATATAGTGCACTACTTTTGACCAAAGCTATATGTGCCCTGGTTAAAAGTAAAGGGGACACCTAGTCAGCTGAATGCATTCAACTGAAATGTGTCTTCCACCTTTAACCCATCCCCTCTGAATCAGAGAGGTGCGAGGGGCTGCCATAATCAACATCCACGTCTTCAGGGAACAGTACCTTGCTCAGGGGCAGAATGACAGATTTTTACCTTGTCAACTCGGGGATTCCATCTTTCGGTTACTGGCCCAACACTCTAACCACTAGGCTACCTGCCGCTATATAGGCAATAGGGTGCCATTTAGGACGCATCCAGACAGATGTCTCAGACAGTCACATTAGGGGATTAGTCCTGAGGGCTAAATATGAAGGCACTAACCCCTCTACAGCTGTGTTGTGCCCGTGGATCCATGTCTCAAAACCATGACTGAGACCCATACTAATGATATCTAAGTGCCAATGTGTATGTCAATTGTTCCTCAAGCATCCATATTTCAGAACTTCTGATTAGCTCGAGAATTCTGTTTCATGACTTGTGATACTTTGTAACTTTGTTGACTTGTGCCATGCAGTGCTCAAATTAGTCCCCGACAACAGACGAGCCATAGTCATCCCAGTCTTCTGTGTGTGTGTGTGTGTGTGTGTGTGTGTGTGTGAGTGTGTGTTTGAAACATTCCAGGAACAGTGTGTGTGTTGGGAATTGGGGCTACACAGCCAAGTCATCGGGTCGCACACGGCTACTGGAGCCGCTGGTCTTGCTCAGACGCCTCTTGTCTTTCAGGTAGCCATTTTGGAAGCCGTTTTGGAGCAGCGAAGGGGGCGGGGTGCAGGCGTTGGGCGTGTCGGCGTGCCCCTCATAGGTCATGTGCAGGAAGTCTTCCTTCCCCAGGTCATCGTGGACAACACGGTGGCGCTCAGTGGCCATGTTGGCTGAGTTCTGCTGGTGGGCCAGCCGGTTGTTGAAGGGAGGGCAGCTAGGATGGGGGTGGGATTGGGTGTGCATGGGGTGTGTGTGAGGGGAAGAGCTCACACACTGGCTGAAGTCTGGGGGCGGGGTGCAAGGCATGGACGGACGGGGTGGGCTGTCCGGTTCAGCGGCTATGACCGTAGCACTTGAGGGCGTGCGTCCTTGTAGCAGTTGATGTTGCTGTTGTTGTTGCTGTTGTCGTTTACTCCTCAGAAACCTCTGACACTGCTTAAAGGCCAGGTGGTAGAGCTCCACGGCGCTGAGAAACAGCGACACGCCCGACACGGCCAGCATGAACACGATGAACACATTCTTCTCCGTGGGCCGCGAGACGTAACAGTTAACCGGGTGGGGACAGGGCCGACTGTGGCACACGTACAGGGCATTGAGGAAGACCCCGTAGAGGATGTACTGCACCACGATGAAGACCACCTCCATTAGCGTCCGGATCAGGATGCTCAACACGTAAGTCTGCAGCAGCGCCCCGCGCAGACGCACCCTCCCTATGCCGCTACCCTCCTTCCCGCACTCTCCCCCCTTGTCTTCCCCGTGCTCCAGATAATGCTTCTCCTCTCCTCCTTCCCCTCCTTCCTCCCCGTCACCTCCCCCCTGGTCCTCCTGCTCCTTGCGCCGGCGTTTCTCCTCCATGCGCACCGTGTGCATGGCGTGGCCCATGTAGATGAGCGACGGCGTGGACACGAAGACAATCTGCAGCACCCAGTAGCGGATGTGGGCGATGGGGAAGGCCGTGTCGTAACAAACGTTCTCGCAGCCGGGCTGCTCCGTGTCGCAGGTGAAGTCCTCCTGCTCGTCGCCCCACGACGACTCGGCGGCCGTGCCCAAGACCAGAATACGGAAGATGAAGAGGATGGTGAGCCACACCTTGCCCACAGACGTAGAGTGTTCCTGCACCTCTTCCAAGAAGTTTCCCAGTAGACTCCAGTCGGCCATCACCCGTCACACACCACACCTCTGGAACGGCCTGGGAGAGAGTAGAGCAGTCAGGGAACAGTCAGTCATCATCTATAACTACCATCTAGCCTGGTCCCAGATCTGTTTGCGTTGTCTTTCCAACTCCGATGGTCACTGGTATGCCATTGACGATAGGAGTTGGAAAGACATTACAAACAGATCTGGGACCACGCTAACTACGATCTACTGCACTGATCTACTGCACACAGATCAATGAATGACATTTCTGCATTGAATGAAGGTGCTGTTGTTTTTCTGTGGGATATTTGATTTGTGTTTCTTTTTTCAGGACTTTTGATTATTCTGTTTCATGGCTTGTCACACTTTGTGACTTAATTCACTTGTGTCATGCTGAACTGCTCTGTGCCGCTCAGTACCTTACTGTACTGTACTGAGCAATGCTGTGCAATACTATACTGAGCAATGTTGTGCTGAATAGTATTGAGTGATGCTGTGCTTTTACAATTCTATCCTGTTTTGTACCAGGCGATGTGTTTGGGGTTTGGGTATATTAATAGACTTTTCCCTCTGTGTGACCACAGTGGGCTCAGTAGACTGGCCTGATTTGGGCCAAGTATGTTCCCACAGCCCTGCCTGCCTGGCCCAGCAATCTGGGAAATCGGATGTCAGTTTTAAGGAAGTCTAAAGTCAACAAAAACACAGAAATAAACATGTCACAGGGCTTCTCTTTGCATTACTTAGCCTGGGAAAGTGAGACATACTGATTTACATTTCCTTTGGTCAGAGATAGGTGGTGCATATAAGGAAGTGGTGACTGGTAAGATGTAAAAAAAACAAAAAAAAGAATAAAGAGCTGAGTACTAATAAATCAATGCACTTTGTTTCTGTTGATGGAAATTCATCCGTTTGATAACTGAGTCAAGAAATTTCCAAAGGACCCAATCCCTCAAAAGGATTTTCCAATAACAGACGTCAGTCATATGGTCATATGACAATATACAGTAAATAACGATATTATTTCTAGTATAGGAAATTCTTCTTCTTCTTCTTGATAGATGTCTTGGTAGATCATTTATGAACACCTGAGCTTTGCCATTTCATCACCCCCATGAACTCTACTGTCAGCTCTTCTCTCTGTGCATTTACTGTATATCTGCACTCGAACTAGCAGCGTTACCTGTCACGATACAAAAGCCTTGGCCCTTGCAGAGCAAAGGAAACAGCTACTTCTATGTTGAACACTACTAGCACACACAGCTCACTAGCTGGCGATTCCACATCGGCTCCATGAGCACAGACAGTGCTGTACTGTAGTGTGTACTCCAGACTCCCCCCACTCACACGCAAACAAAGGATAAACTAACTAGTGTCTATTGAACAACGTTTCATAATACTTCAGTTCATACAGTAGGCACACAGTGAAAACCTTTATTAAACTAAATAGCATATGTAAAAAGACAGCAATACAAACTTGATGTTTGACAAACTATCCAGTACGATAATTACCGTTGTACAGGCTAAGTGGTCGTGTTCACTGCTAAGAGGTCGTGTTCAGTCTTACCAGCAGAGACAATAAACCCTCCTTGGACTAAATCCATCTGGCACTGAAGGTTGTATTATTTTTCAGACTATCAGTCTTTCTATCTAGACGAGACGGTGTATTACTGTAACTTTCTAGCATTTCCTGAAGGGCATGACCAATGGAAAGTATGGAGCTGCAGGATCCCTCAAGTGAGAGTGTTGATTAGACTGTGTGCGTGTTCGCATGTGTGTGTATGGGGGGCAGGTAGCCTAGTGGTTAGAGCATTGGGCCAGTAGATCAAATCCCCGAGCTCACACAGGTTAAAATCTGTCGTTCTGCCTCTGAACAAGGCAGTTACCCCACTGTTCTTAGGCTGTCATTGAAAGTAAGAATTTGTTGTTAAATGACTTGCCTAGTTAAATAAAGGTTTTAAAAATTAAGTGTGTGTGTGCCTGAGGTAAAGTGGACCAGTAGTTTGTGTGGCAGTTCTAGTGGCCACATGACAGTGACCTCAGGCAAGTTATGGGAACTATGGCTGAGTGGAAAGTAGTTTATTTAAGACATAATATAAATAATACTGGCCCGTATTGGTGTATAGAAACAGTTATTCAAACACGGCAAAATAACCTGGAATTTATTTATAGGGGGAAGAATAGGTTTTACTGCTGATGCAGTAAATCAGTTGGAGAACAGTCATTGAGACTGACTCACTTCCCATAGAAAGTCACCTCCCTTTACATTTCTGTCTGAGGGGTCTTGGTCGCCATCCTGTCTCCCCGTAGGCAGTTGAGGAAGCAATGTCAAACAATATGATTTCCTACTGCCAAGGCACTTAAAAGGAAATCGCCCATACTCAAGAAAACAAGTTTCAAAAAAGCTAATCTCTGCGCTATGAGAAAAAACACCAACCCTTCAATCGTTTTTCTCACACCAAGCAGTCCGGCTGTGTGTTTACATTTTTTTTTAAAAACAATTATCCAAGACCAGCTTATTATGGTTTTTCGTGCTTGTTGGCACTTTGCAGGCTCCGTCTTACTTAGATCAGCACCAGGACAATGTACCTGACTGGGGTCTTGGCAGCTGGGGGTACTTTAGGGAGGAAGAAGGTGCTCCCTCTGCCCTTCTGCCCTCCTCCTTCTGTTATTTACCTCGGAAAGGAGAACAATGATGCTCACTTTACGGTGCTTGGTGCTTGTCTGGAGTCTATAGAAATAGGAAAACTAGAATGGACAAAGCCCCTCAGACCACGGCAATTTCACGCTCATGGCTGGGAATGTCCCTTATGGTAATTGTATTTCTGTGCTGGTGACACTGAGGGCAGCTGTTGAATGGAGAGGGAAGGGGGAAATACCCTGAAAACACCCTGGGACACCTGATAGGAGAGGACAGGGTGGTTCTTTCTGTTCTGTGATATAAGGAAAGCACAGCACACAATCCTTTATTCTGCTTTTTGTCTTATGTCTGTGTTAACCAAGTAATGGTGTCATGGCATACATACAGTAGGGTCCCTCTAGGTCAGTCACAACAACATGATGATTTTGACTCACGCTTTCCTAGCAGACTTGACTCTTAGCCCCTTGACTAATTTGAAATAGGGGAGACAGTCCACTGGGGCCTTCGCCTTTCCACCCTGCTCATAAATAAGTTATTATTAACATAATCAATCATCATACAGACCAGATAGTCACAAATGAACAATTTTCCCATCAGGGATAGTTCACATTTGAAAGTAGAAAATAAGATAAAGCTTCAAAAAAAGGTGAACCATCTCTCCATCAGGGTTTACTCAAGTCTGGTACCTGAACGATAGCTTTCTGTAGAGGCACTGTAGTGGTAGAGTAAACCAGCCATGACTTCATTATGTTATGTCTTGGTAGACACACACACACCATTTACTCACAGTTATTGAGACCTGGGAGCTACAGACTAAAGGGTTTGGACATTTGGATCATCTTTAGCCTATCCTTATAGTCTATCAGCAATTCCACACTTTACTTTTAGAAGTCTGACCAATGAGGGTATTGGACTCCTCCCGAATCGCTCAGTCCCTTTTACTTACTTACTTTTAAGAGACTATTTAAGACCATTTCTTTTCCAATTTCAAAGAGCATAGTCCTATATCTTTAAACAATTTGTAGAATTAGCTTTGACTGAATAATTACAATTCATCATTCAAAGCTTCGTTATTATCCAGCGACTTGTTTAAGTGTCTAAGGTCAACTGCTTCTACAAAAGGTTAACGAGAAAGGTATATATAGTGTGTGTAAAGGTGTCAGCACCATCTAACTGTGGATGTCTCAGAGTTTGTCTGACATCATGTAATTTCCTTTCAGCTCCAACACCATCCTTTCATGTCACTCAAAGCCCATTGAATACTTTTGGCCACATTTTGCCCCAAGGTCACAGGACAATGTAATATTAAGAGATTACATCAGGATAAGGGTCCACCCATTACTAATAGCAATAGTCCAAGCTCTGAGAAAGTATGACTTCCTTATTTTGACTTTCTCCTGCTCTCTATATTGTTTGGCTTGCTGCTCTTTTCCTTCCTATGTCATGTTTGTTTTATTTTCGACATGATCACCAGCAGCACAAACAAAAAAGTCTGAAAGACAAGGAGGGTTTTGTCTTTGGGGACAATGCCAGAGTAGTTGACGAAAAACTGCTTTTATATGTGTTGGCTGCAATCCCTTGGTCTAAAAGAGTCAACTTTAGATCTTAAATTCATCTGACAGGTCGGACAATATTTCAGTACTAACATAACAATGCTTACTCCTTCAATATCACAGCAGATGCTACAGATCTACATCCATGCACGCACACACCAGTGGTGTAAATTACTTAAGTAAAAAATACTTGAAAGTACTGCTTAAGTAGTTTTTTTTGGTATCTGTACTTTACTACTTATATTTTTGACAACTTTTACTTTTACTTCACTACATTCCTAAAACAAATATGTATTTTTTTCTGTGACACTCAAAAGCCCTCATTATTTTGAATGCTTAACATCCCTGGTCATCCCTTCTTCCTCTGATCTAGTGAACTCACTAAACACAAATGCCTCAATTGTAAATGTGTCTGGTTTGCTTAATATAAGGAATTACAAATATTTTGTACTTTTACTTTTGATACTTAAGTATATTTTAGCAAGTACATTTACTTTTGATACTTAAGTATATTTAAAACCCGAATACTTTTACTCAAGTAGTATTTTACTGGGTGACTTTCACTTTTACTTGAGTAATTTTCTATTAAAAGGTATCTTTACTTTTACTCAAGAATGAAAATTGGATACTTTTACCACCACTGGGACACACACAGAGACAGACAGACAGACAGACAGACAGACAGACAGACAGACAGACAGACAGACAGACAGACAGAGTTACTCTACCTGAGATGCAGCTGCTTAGACCCGGCTGGTGCCTTTTCTGTTAAAAAAGAGAATGCAGAAAGGTTTTCTCAGTGTTCAGGTGACAGGGAAGAAAAGTGAAGGACTCTCAATATTAGGGCTAAGGAATATTGTAGTAGAACAGTCGCAATCTCCGTTTCTGTATTAAGGCAAAAAACTGTCCCTGAGAGGGTGAAATCCAGAGGTCTTGGTCTCTCTTTCTAGGCTGTGTGTCTCTGTTTAGACTGCTCGTCTTGTCTTGTCTTGACACAGAAGGTTGTGTCTCTCAAGGTAAAGCAGCAAACTTAGTCTCTTTCAGTGTCCTGGCTAAAGATGACTGGGTTTGTCCCCCAATGTCGAGTCTCTCGTCTAGAGTCCAGACAGAAAGCTGTTTATCTCTCTCCACTGGGGCAGAAAATTGCGTCTCTCACCAGTTGGCTTGATGTGTTGAGGGATCAAATCCACTATCTGTCAATTGATCAGAATAAAACGAACTCTTTCAACTTGAAAGAAAACTTAAACGTTTTCGTCAACTATAATGACTATTTCCCTATCTTTCCCCTTTTTTCATTCCTTGGCAGAGATCAGGGTAGAGGGACTGGTGATGCAGACTTTGAGGACGGACGGAGTAGATGAGGGCACAGACCTCAGGCTGATGAGCAGGAGCAGCTGTTTGTAATGTTGGAGACTACCAGATGGACCACGGACAGAAATGCAGCCTTAAGCATGGGGGCAGTGGAAGAAATACCAGGCATCACTTGTGGCCTGTCCTCCTACCCTACCCAGTACCCTGCAGCCCTCCCACAGCCTCCTCCCTTCCTCCTCCTCCTCCTCCTCCTCCTCTGCCTTCCTCTCAGCCCACAATGCCCTCGTTTTGCCTGCCTGGTTCTCATTTCTAGAGAGAGGAATATCTCAGGTCAGGAGGGGAAGTCAGATTGTATTAGAGCACAATGGCAATTCTACATTGGCCACTAACTCCCATTTTGTCTATGCTCCCTCTAAACCATACATGTAGACCCACACACACGCATACAGGAGTGCACGACTCACACACACGCACGCACTCAAGAACACACGCACACACGCACACACACGCATGCACACACATGCACACACGCACGCACACACACACGCACACACGCACACACGCACACACGCACACACGGACACACACGCACACACGCACACACACACATGCACACACATGCACACACGCACACACACACACACGCACACACGCACACACGCACACACACACACACGGACACACACACACACACACACACACACACACACACACACACACACACACACACACACACACACACACATAAGCACAGACTGGGAGAAAGAGAGGGGCACATGCAATCTATTTTCAAGTAACCAAATTACAACTTGATTTTCCATGACTTCCTGATTTTACAGATTGCTTTTAAAGGCATGTTTGCAAAACCATTACAGCTGTATGTCTATAAGCAAGTACACTATTAGAAAAAAGGTTTCCAAAGGGTTATTCGGTGGTCCCCATAAGATAACCCTTTGGTTCCAGGTACAACCCTTTTGGGTTCCATGTAAAAACCCTTTCCACAGAGGGTTCTACATGGAATAACCCTTTGGAACCCCCCCCCCCCCCCCCCCCCCCTCTACCCTAAAAGGGTTCTTCAAAGGGTTCTCCTATGGGCACAGCCGAAGAACCCTTTTAGGTTCTAGATAGCACCTTTTTTTCTAAGAGTGTACAGTGGTAACTTTAGAAATGGCCCGTAAGCTGTTGAATGTTAACATCAAGACAACATTAAAAACACATTATCATATAAGCCTTGTAATACTGTACTTACACCAGTTAAACCATTGACGTCCGTGGTCTCCCCTTCCCTAAAAGGGAGAATCCTTTGGAGATCCCTTTTGGGTTCCAGGGTGAACCCTGTTCACAGAGGGTTTTACTTGGAACCCGAAAGGGTTCTACCTGGAACCAAAAAGGGTTCTCCTATAGGGACAGCCGAAGAACCCTTTTGGAACACATTTTTAAATAATCAGACTGTAGGCTGCATTCGGGCGTTGACATGGACAGCTGCAGTATTCCAACGGTTCAAATTCAACTGATCGCCTACAGCTCTGGCATGATTCGACAACAATTATTCCTTCTACAAAAACAAATGTGCCTTTCACAAAGGACCACAGAGAATTTTCAGGCAAGCACATGGTTGGACTCAAAATTGTCATGTCAGTCATTGTAGACCAAACAGCATGGCCAGAGGAGCTCAATCGTAACCAACACAGAGAGTGTTTGTCTCCTGTTGTTGCTAGGTCTTTTATTTACCCCTTCTTCTCCAACCACAAATCAGAAAGAACAGCTTTGTAATGTTCAGACTTGTGACAAAACATCTGTCCGAGAGGGCACACATTTAGCCAGTTTTCTTGGTATCATGAGTATTCCTGTTCGGTGATTGTCTAGTCTGGAGTGTCATGACGTTGCCCTACACTATTCCCTCTCCCTCTGCACCATCCCCTTCTCTCTGTCTCTCCTACGCCCAGGCTGGTGCGACCTCAGGTCGTAAATTCCTGGAGGAGAATCCTGCCTCATAGCCAGACAGTATAGAGAGAGTGAGTTTTCATAGAGAGAACAAAGGAATGTCTTCCACCTCACAGAACTTGAGGTCCGAACAATATTCATGTTCTGAAGAATGTGTAAAAGATTGGTGAAGTAACGAGCTACGAACTGGTCTGTTTGGTACAATTTTGTGAAACTCATGAGAGACAATACCGCCACATTAACAAAATCCTGTTTATACAACAGTCTCAGTTATGAGGCTTACATCTAATTGTTGTACAAAATGAATGAGTAAAGATGAAACTATTTGTGAAATGATGTGATGCTATGTAATGATGTTAATGTGAGAGAATTGTATTTCTCTTTAAAGTTTCAATTATTCATTGGCATGTGCCCCAGGGGCACAGACAGGACCCGGCGTCATGAGACAGCTCTTTTCTATGTTCCGAATAAAACCCGCACCTGGGTTTTCTATCACCAGACCGAGCTTACCTCAATTACGAGGGGTGCTAAGGGTTGAGACGAGTACCAGTACCTCTATCACAGAGGGAAATAAGGCTTGAGTAGATTGTTGAATCTTTTAACCATCCATTAACCATGAATCTTTTAACCATGGTTCAACTCAGACTATTGATACCGACAGAATAAGAACAAGTCTTTGATATTATTTACTAGTCTGCAGCTAGGAATTCGGTATCATTGAACGCGAAGACCGACAACCTCCGAAACATTTATTCTATAATGACATAAATGAATGTCACTCTGAAATATCCATTCTAACCACGACAAAGAGAGAGATAGGGCAGACAAACTCTCCAACAGAAACAAACTTTTCAACAGAGATCGCAACGAAACACTGAGCGTAAATATATATATTGATTGCAGTTATTCCCAAATGAGTGAGCGTTCACGTGCAAAGGATTAGCATTTCAATTGTTATAATTATCAACTTTGTAGTGTCTCTTACCTTTCGCGCCCTTATCAGTCCCTCTGTCTAACAAGCCGCCATGCCGGTTTAGCCCACTAGCACATTCCACCTATCATTTCTTTGTAACCATATCTACTTTGATTATTTTTGTGTTATGCATGTCTGTGAGTACTTAGTTAGTAAATAAATGATTTTAAAGTGAAGACTGGGTTCGTGCAGATTACCAACAATTTACGACTTTTGGAAAGAGACTATTGTGAGGTAAAGAATAATTCATTAATCAGAAGACTAAGTGATCAGATATTAAAATATCTGAAGGTATATTAGGAAAATTATAACTTTGTAATCTGAATATTTTCCGTGGTGCCTCGACTTCCTAGTTAATTACATTTACATGATTAAGGCAGTTTAATCACGCAATAATAATTACAGAGAATGTCGTGGCAGAATCAGAATTATTTAGGTAACATTTATAAATAAAATGTTTTATTTATTTTATTTCATGCTTATGTGAGATATGTCATTAGAATGTCTATTTTTGGATAATACTGTTGGCCGGTTCCAGTTATCTGTTCTCTGTCAGGGTTCAGTTACTTGGGCTGCAGAGAGGGGAGAGCTTCATATGTAAACATATCTTTTAAACCATGTTAAAGGATGATTGAGGGGGAACCAATTATCTCTTGGCTCCACAATGTCTGTGTGCCAGTCACTGTTTCTCCGTGAATTTGTCCAGAATGGGAGTGTCTAAAATGACAATTTATATATATCCTAATGTCTTGGTACTATGTTGTACCAAGAACGAGAAGTAGAACCTCGTTTTAGGAGAGCAAACTGAACGATAATTTATAGCTAATGCTGTCTGGCTATGGAATACTCCTCTCTCAAGTAAAGTCTTCCTTTGTAATGTTCCTAAGATCTGTTATTCGTCATGTGAGTTGAGATGGGTGTGTCTTGGCTATAAATGATACTAAGAACTGTTTTGTAAGGACTCTCAGAGAATTCATTTATAGACACTGAATTGATCTGAGAGTCACAGGGTTGTGATGGAGCTCATATAATTAAAGATGGACTTTATGATAACTCTGACTTGTGTGTGGTTTGCTCTCATGATTTGGTAAATACAGGAAATTTCCACTACAAGAGTTATTTGATAAATCTTCAGTTTTAATGATGCCAAAGACACAACAGGAGCTAGGTCCTGGCACCAGTGTCAACACAAATCTGGGAGAAGTTACGTTACTTTAGACTTCCAATAACAAAATGGTTGTTTTCGTGCTTAAATGTTGACAATTATGTTAAAGGGGAAGTACATTCTAAAATCAAAGTTGGTCAGATGTTTTCAGACATTTCAAAAGTGGTCTTATGTTGAGACAAGTATCTGTCTGTAATGAATACGATGGGAGAGTGCTGGTTTCAAGCGCAGGGCGCAGCAGGTATTTATTCGAAAATGACCACAGGAGGAGGCAGGTAGCTGGGTCCAGGGACAGGCAGAAGATCATACACAGGGACTCCAAAAAGGTAACTGTACAGGCAGGGAAAAGGCTAACGACGTAATCCAGGAGATCAGGCAAGAGGTTGACGACAGGAAATCTGTTAGGCAAAAGCACAGGCAGGTAATAGGCAAAAAGGCATCGTTAGTGAGGATGGCCAAAAACTGTGATACATAGGAGGACTAATACAGAACTAAACAGAGCTCCGACTAGACCGTATAACAAAACAAACAATACCTCACAATAATGGGCTGCAAAGAACTGAACTAAATAGTGTGTTTAAATGACATACAGGTGTGTGAACAGGTGGTCAGAATTCAGGTGATTGGGATCTGGAGAGTGAGCTGCGTTCAGGGGATCTGTGTGTTTGAGAGTGTGAGTTGGAAGCAGACGTCCCAGGCCATCTGTGGAATGGAAAAGATAAGCGCCATATAATTTCCAGATTTTAGTATGTGCTTATCATTTTCCATTTATTTGGAATTTGAGGGATATACATGTAGCTGTATCTACACATTCGATGGCATAGGACATGGATTCATCTCTACATTAGAACACATTTAAAGTCTGAAAACATCTAAGTTAGATTTTTGGAGGGAACTGCCCCTTTAATCTGAATGAATAGGCCTGTATCAGGAAGCTGTTCACAGTTTCTCACTCTCTCTCTTCCACTGTCTCTCTCTCTCGCTCTCTTCCACTGTCTCTCTCTCTCCTCCACTGTTTCTCTCCCTCTTCCACTGTCTCTCTCTCTCCTCCACTGTTTCTCTCCCTCTTCTACAGTTTCTCCCTCTTCCACTGTTTCTCTCTCTTCCACTGTTTCTCTCTCTTCCACTGTTTCTCTCTTCCATTGTCTCTCCCTCTTCCATTGTTTCTCTCTCTTCCATTGTCTCTCCCTCTTCCACTCTCTCTCTCGCTGTCTTCTACTGTTTCTCTCTCTTCCACTGTCTCTCTCTCTTCCACTGTCTCTCTCTCTTCCATTGTTTCTCTCTCTTCCAATGTCTCTCTCTCTTCCATTGTTTCTCTCTCTTCCACTGTTTCTCCCTCTTCCACTATCTCTCTCTTCCACTATCTCTCTCTTCCACTATCTCTCTCTTCCACTGTCTCTCTCTCTTCCACTGTCTCTCTCTTTTCCACTGTCTGTCTCTTCCACTGTTTCTCCCTCTTCCACTGTCTCTCTCTCTTCCATTGTTTCTCTCTCTTCCACTGTCTCTCTCTCTTCCATTGTTTCTCTCTCTTCCACTGTTTCTCCCTCTTCCACTATCTCTCTCTTCCACTGTCTCTCTCTCTTCCATTGTTTCTCTCTCTTCCACTGTCTCTCTCTCTTCCATTGTTTCTCTCTCTTCCACTGTTTCTCCCTCTTCCACTATCTCTCTCTTCCACTGTCTCTCTCTCTTCCACTGTCTCTCTCTCTTCCACTGTCTCTCTTCCACTGTTTCTCTCTCTTCCACTGTCGCTCGCTCTCTCTTCCACTGTTGCTCGCTCTCTCTTCCACTGTCTCTCTCTCTCTTCCACTGTTTCTCTCTCTTCCACTCTCTCTCTCTCTTTCTCTTTCTCTTCCACTATTTCTCTCTCTCTCTTCCACTGTTTCCCCCTCTCTCTCTCTCCCACTGTTTCTCTCTCTTCCACTGTTTCTCTCTCTCTCTCTCTCTCTCTCTCTCTCTCTCTCTCTCTCTCTCTCTCTCTCTCTCTCTCTTCCACTGTTTCTCTCTCTTCCACTGTTTCCCTCCCTCCCTCCCTCCCTCCCTCCCTCCCTCCCTCCCTCCCTCCCTCCCTCCCTCCCTCCCTCCCTCCCTCCCTCCCTCCCTCTAGGGTGATGGGGTTTGTAACTTTAAGCGGAAAGTGTGACCAGGCCTCTAGCGCTTGTCATCAGCACCTCTCTGACTCCTGACACCTCTCATATTGCCTCTCTATATTGCTGGTCATGAGAACACAGATAAAATGCCTTCCCTTTATTTAGCCCTCTCTCACTCCACCCAGCATAGGTGAGAGCAATGCCAGGGCAACCGCCTGCCTTAAATGAGCCTGTCAGGGAGAGCCTTGCTTATGTCTTGATAAAAGGGGAAAGGGGAGAGAGAGGACACCCTAATAGGATGGGTACACTGACTAGATTCAGCAACCTAATGTAATACTCAAGTACATATTTCATCTAGGGGTGGGTCCAGACCTGGGTTCAAATAGTATTTGTTTTCCACCCCAGTACATTAGCTGCACTTGACTGAGCTTGCCTAGTGCAATGGAACCAATAAAGTGTGCCAAAAGTGCAAACCCCGCACACCTGGCACCTCCAAGCTCAATCAAACAATCAAAGTACCTGAAATGGGACAGATCTGGATGGGATTATTTATATGATGAAAATGAGTTAATATGCAGGTATACACAATAGATGAAGCCAAAATATTATTATTATTATTATTTATTTATTTTCACCTTTATTTAACCAGGTAGGCTAGTTGAGAACAAGTTCTCCTTTACAATTGCGACCTGGCCAAGATAAAGCAAAGCAGTGCGACAGAAACAACACAGCGTTACACATGGAATAAACAAGCGTACAGTCAATAACACAATAGAAAAAAAGAAAGTATATATACAGTGTGTGCAAATGGCATGAGGAGGTAAGGCAATACATAGGCCATAGTAGCAAAGTGATTACAATTTAGCAGATTAACACTGGAGTGATAGATGAGCAGATGATGATGAGCAGATGATGGTGTGTAAGTAGTGATACTGGTGTGCAAAAGAGCATCAAAGTAAATAAAAACAATATGGGGATGAGGTAGGTAGATTGGGTGGGCTATTTACAGATGGACTATGTACAGCTGCAGCGATCGGTTAGCTGCTTAGATAGCTGATGTTTAAAGTTAATGAGGGAAATGTAAGTCTCCAGCTTCAGCGATTTTTGCAATTCATTCCAGTCACTGGCAGCAGAGAACTGTAAGGAAAGGCGGCCAAAGAGGTGTTGGCTTTGGGGATGGCCAGTGAGATATCCCTGCTGCAGCGCATGCTACGGGTGGGTGTTGTTATCGTGACCAGTGAGCTGAGATAAGGCGGAGCTTTACCTAACATAGACTTATAGATGGCCTGGAGCCAGTGGGTCTGGCGACGAATATGTAGCGAGGGCCAGCCGATTGGAGCATACAGGTCGCAGTGGTGGGTGGTATAAGGCACTTTGGTAACAAAACGGATGGCACTGTGATAGACTACATCCAATTCGCTAAGTAGAGTATTGGAAGCTATTTTGTAGATGACATCGCCGAAGTCGAGGATCGGTAGGATAGTCAGTTTTACTAGGGTAAGTTTGGCGGCGTGAGTGAAGGAGGCTTTGTTGCGGAATAGAAAGCCGATTCTAGATTTGATTTTGGATTGGAGATGTTTGATATGTGTCTGGAAGGAGAGTTTACAGTCTAGCCAGACACCTAGGTATTTGTAGTTGTCCACGTATTCAAGGTCAGAACCGTCCAGAGTAGTGATGCTAGTCAGGTGGGCGGGTGCAGGCAGTCTCTTAAAGGGATAGTTCAACCAAATTACAAAATGACATTTGTTTACTGTGGCACGAATCCAATGCAAGTCTCTATCCCCGATATAAGCATGTTTCATGTTTCATGTCCAAATCATACCAAAGTGTCTAAAATTGATTGTGTAGCTCAATTAAGAGCTGGATTCTATCCGTATCGGGGAAGACCTCTATTAATAAGTTATCCTGTTGCGACTCTAGGGGCAGTATTTTCATTTTTGGAAAATAAACTTTCCCGTTTTAAACGGGATATTTTGTCAGGACAAGATGCTAGAATATGCATATAATTGCTTCGGATAGAAAACACTCTAACGTTTCCAAAACTGTAAAGATATTGTCTGTGAGTATAACAGAACTGATGTTGCAGGCAAAAGCCTGAGAAAAATCCAATCCGGAAGTGCCCCAGGTTTTGAAAGCGCTGCGTTCCAATGAGTCCCTATTGAGCTGTGAATGTGTTATCAACCAGCTTACGCTTTCTACGTATTCCCCAAGGTGTCTACAGCATTGTGATGTAGTTTTACGCATTTATGTTGAAGAATAGCCGTAGGCGGCTACATTGCGTAAGTGGTCACCTGATGGCTCCCAGGGTGACTCTCGGGTAAAATACAGAGGTAGCCATTACTCCAATCGGTCCTACTGAAAAACGAATTGTCCCCACGGATATATTATCGAATAGATATTTGAAAAACACCTTGAGGATGGATTCTAAACAACGTTTGCCATGTTTCTGTCGATATTATGGAGCTAATTTTGAATATTTTTAGCAGTTTTTGTGACTGCAATTTCCGGGCGATTTCTCAGCCAAACGTGAAGAACAAACGGAGCTATTTCACCTACAAAAATAGGTCTCCTGCTATACTTCTGCGATACGGTTGAATCTAGCCCTAAGTTTATGACTTGGACATGAAATGCGAAAAAAATTAGCTAGTCAAATACCCAGTGGTGGAAGAAGTACCCAATTTCATACTTGAGTAAAAGTAAAGATACCTTAACAGAAAATGACTCAAGTAAAAGTGAAAGTCACCCAGTAAAATACTACTTGAGTAAAAGTATTTGCTTTTAAATATACTTAAGTATCAAAGTAAATATAATTGATAAAATATCCTTAAGTGTCAAAAGTAAAAGTAAAAGTATAAATAATTTCAAATTCCTTAAATTAAGCAAACCAGATGGCATCATTTAAAAAAAAATGGATAGCCAGGTGCACACTCCAACACTCAGACATCATTTACAAACGAAGCATGTGTTTAGAGTCAGCCAGATCAGAGGAAGTAGGGATGACCAGGTATGTTCTCTTGATAAGTGCATGAATTAGACCATTTTCCTGTCCTGCTAAGCATTCAAAATGTAACGACTACTTTTGGGTGTCAGGGAAAATGTATGAAGTAAAAAGTATATTGTTTTATTTAGGAATGTAGTGAAGTAAAAGTTGTGTCACGTGTGCTTCCTCTCCGGCCTCTAGGTCATCAGGCTTCTCGTTATGGCGCACACCTGTCGCCATCGTTATTCACACCTGCGCGTCATCAGACTCACCCGGACTCCATCACCTCCCTGATTACCTTCCCTATATGTGTCACTCCCTTTGAGTGGGATGGATGCAAGTATCTTGCCGGTAAGGACGCAGCTGCTGGCTGGCTTGAATAAGCTGATCAAAGAGACTCACAGAAAATGTGAGGCATCATTGTTTCTGTTCCTGTGTCATGTCTGTGCGTTGTTCATGTTTCTTATTTTGTATTATGGTGTGTTTGAACACTCACTCCCTGAACTTGCTTCCCGACTCTCAGCGCACATCGTTATAAGTTGTCAAAAAACATAAATAGTAAAGTAGAGTAGACACCCCAAAAAACTACTTAAGTAGTACTTTCAAGTATTTTTACTTAAGTACTTTACACCACTGAAAATACCATGAATACCATTATGTGTAAAAGCATATGCTAAGTGGAATATAATTATTACATGTCAAATCTTCCCAGAGAGAGTGAGAGTGTAGCACAATCACCAGAGTATTGGCAAAGTAATATGGGTTGCCCCTCCATCACACAGTGACATTGCCATTGTTATCAACGTTCCACAGACGCTGCAGCCATTATTTTTGTTGGCGAAATTAACACGGCTGTGTTGCAATGTCAGCACAATCATGTCGTTTGACTTCTCAATGGCCAAACAAAAGACATAGGTGTCTCTTTAGGAGTTTAATACTTTGACCATTAAAAACTTTGTTTCGAGGACAAAAAGAGACAAAAATCCCTCGACCCCTTGGTGTTCGCCTCCGTTTCCCCTGGTGGACCCGTGTCACCTCTCATTCTTTTCTTTAACCTCCCTGAACAATAGGGAGAAAGACAGCAGCTTTCCCTACTCAGCAAAAGGGTTCACTCTTATCGACTCTGCCCAACAAAAGTTCTGCTGATATTTCAGACAAGTCATCCTTTCCCCGAACTGACATCTGAACCTGCTATTAAGAATAGAAAGAACAGATAGAAAGCGAGAGACAGAGATAGAGAGAGAGACAGAGAAGGGAAAGCACTTTGTGCGATGGCGACACGGCCCGGGAACGTTCTCACTGCAGAGAAAAGTGAATACCAGACAAATGTTCAACTCAATTTTCAATTTCACGGTACTCTGTCAAATCCATGCTCATCTCACAAATGTGCTGAATTACCTCATGCAAGATAAAGTTTGTGAAATTGGAAAGATTAGGAATTATTCCAGATTAAAGGAAGAGTTTGGCAGTGAAATTAACATTCAGATCGCATTCATTCTTCATTGATCTTTGGATGATTCTGAATTGCAGTTAGTCCAACTGAAAATACAACATTGCCCATTGCAGTTCAAGCCTTTGAAGTATTCCTGAAAAGTGCATACAGGATAGTCCTACGGTCGCACACCATATCCACTATAGTGACTTTTGAAGAGTCATGAAACGATAGGAAAAAAAGAGATTAGAAAACCACAGGCTTACACTGGCTTTGTGACTACAATTGTACGTGTTGACATTCAGTGCCCTTTCTCAGAAGTCCTTTAGGTCAGCGATTCTCAACTAGTGGGTGGAGACCCAACGTTGGTAGTTGTAGGAGGTTTTGAATGGATTGCAGGTGTCTGAGTAAAAAAAAAAATATGACCGATTTTTGGTTTCGAGGAAATAATACTCCAGTCTGAACTTAAACGACTAAAACTAGGTAGAAAGTGGTTAAACGATGTAAAGAGATTGAACGGGATCTTATGTACTTACAAATTCGTAACATATTACACGAATCGGAATTTCTAACATATCGTACGAATTGCAGGAAAAACATTGTTATTCATATAGAGAGGTGCTCTTTAAGTGTTCCTTCACATGAGATATGTCAGATAAAAAAATGTTTTATAATTTATAATTGATTTTTTTTTGCAATTAAGTCATTCTATGTGCACAAACACCTTTGAACTTGGTGTTACAAGGTCCTATCTGCAATCCAATCACACAAATCTGGGTTATCAATAAAAAATTATTGTATGTAAGGTGAGGTCATGAAAGAGGGAGACTTCAAAAAACAGTTCTAAGATCTGGGACTTGTTCACTCATCCAAAGCTAAGCTTTAGCAATGTTGCTAGTTCTCCAAAGGATATGGTGCATTTGTCATTTTTAAACTATCCTTTTTATGTGTGAACATGTATTAACATATTTGATGCTGCGATTAGAAAGAAGGAAGGGTGTTCTTTTATCTAATCATTAAATGTCTGTACTTCTCTATTGAAATTGAAATTATTTTAAAGGACCCTCCCGGAGAGAAAATGCACGTTTAGGTTCCACCTCCGAAGAATGACAAAGTCTACTTATACTTATTTTTGAATTGGGTGTGGGAATTTCAATGTGGAGTTGATAAACATCAACAAATAGGGCACTGACAGCTGTCAGTGTATCTAGCTAGCATGCTAACCTTATCTATAGCTAGCTAACGTTATCTTTTGTTGCTGGTGTTTTTTTTACCTCACCCGTATTCAAAAGATTAGCCAGCTATGGCTGTTTCTGGAGCAGGATTTGTTAGAAGCATTGATTTAGGGAAACCACTGGCCTATCTTTGACTTGGTCAACTATTGTTATCTCCAAAGTTTTGTCAGCTTCCATAAATTGCGGATGCAAATTCGGCATAGAAATAGTTACAATAAGATGGTGCCTGTAATATGGATAGCTATTGAAAGATAGCTGATATGCGTTTTTCTACATTGTAATGGACATGGTGCAATCTTTGGTAGGTAGGCTGCTGGGAGGCTTCTGCTGCAGTACAACAAAGCTATATCAGCCCGTGCTCATGGTTCTCACATGGGAAGTGAAATGATAGGCTACAATGACTTCCCACTGGGCACAGAGGTCAGTTCAATGTCTAGTTTTGATTTACATTTGGTTGAGTTGTCAAATATTCCGAATTCAATGTGAAATCAACAAAAAACGGTTTGTCATTGGATTTAGGTTAAAAGTGACATAAAAAATGCCCTTACGTTGATGATTTTTGCAAATCTAATGTGTTTTCCACATTGATTCAACATCATCATATTTTTTTGTTGTTGGTTGAAATGACATGGAAACAACATTGATTCAACCAAATTATGCCCAGTGGGTCTGCTCATGATCATGCACGCCACAAATGGCATGTAAGTCCCTTACTTTCTTTTGTGGGTGCCTTTTCATTATCTGGATAGACACTTGTGGTTTCTAACGTTACACCAATCAAAACTACTACTACTGCTACTACCTCTACTACTACTATGACTGTACTACTCCTACTGCTACTACTACTACAACTACTACTACTACTACTACTACTCCTACTACTACTACTACTACTGCTACTACTACTACTGCTACTACCTCTACTACTACTATGACTGTACTACTCCTACTGCTACTACTACTACAACTACTACTACTACTACTACTACTCCTACTACTACTACTACTACTGCTACTACTACTACTGCTACTACTACTACTACTACTACTACTACTGCTACTACTGCTACTACTGCTACTACTGCTACTACTGCTACTACTACTACTAATGCTACTATTACTACTTCTACTACTGCTACTACTACTACACTACCACTTCTACTACAACATTCTGTAGGGTTGGGTCTCCTGGTCTAGACACCTGACTCCCAGTCATCCCTCTGCCCTGGCCTGCTCTCACACTGCTGGGTGGGGCACCTCACCATCTGACTGCACATAACATACGTGCTAGACTCATAGAATCATTCAGTTTCTACAGATTTATCCTGTTCAATTTATATGTCCACAAATAGCATTTATGAAATGGCAAAAGTACATAACCTTGGTACAGATCTAGATCAAAGTTATAGATTTTTGAGTTTGAGGAAAATAAATGTACCAAGTTCCATTGTGATGTCTCTCAGGAAGCTAAATGTGTGTGCTAATGAGGATGATAACAATATTTTGAACTGTGGCCTTTTAACAAGAAGTATTCAAGTTTTAGACATAATTACAATTTCCAGGTACTTCCCTCACATCCATTCACATCTTCAACTGTTACTTTTAGCCCAGATGTATTTTCTGTTAAATAAATCTAGAGTGTAGTGGGACATAAACCCTAACCTCTTGATACCCTATTTTTATAAAGACCCCTAGCGCTGTTAAACCCTGGCGTGTGATAGCCACACCATGCAGGGCAGGGTTATCGTCTGACAAAGTGTGTCCCATCCACATGGGTGGTGCTGAGGGGAGCTTGTATCTGAAACTTGATAGAATCCTGGCCCTGGAATATGGTGTGTTGTGTGTGTACACCTGAGAGAATGATTAAGCGTGTGTGTGTGTGTGTGTGTGTGTGTGTGTGTGTGTGTGTGTGTGTGTGTGTGTGTGTGTGTGTGTGTGTGTGTGTGTGTGTCCAAACAGAACGGAATGGCCATTGCATGCGCACAGGCTGATAACATTGTGTTGCAGCAGCTGGCAACAGGAACTTGGGGGTGAACTCATATCTGACTGGCTGCTTTGGGTGGAACAAAAGCGTTGTTCTGATACTCCTTTAACTCTCTTCTAAAACAGTCTACTTCTCTTTCTTTCTTGACCCTTTCTTTCATCATCTCTACTTCCTTCTTTCGTGTATTTATTTCTCTCCTCTTGTCTTTCTCATTGCTAAACACACACTTTCTTACTCTCCACCGCTCTCTCGTTCTCTCCACTGTGACGACAACGCCAGTTTCACTCTTTCTATTTCCTCCATTGTATGAGCCATGAGTCTATCTTTCCTCCCACTGGCCCTTCAGCCCCACACAGTCACAGAGGAACCTCTGGATTCACTTCCGCTCAGAATGGAGGGAACAATCAATCACCCCTTTCTCCTCTCTCCTATGGCCTTGTCCCTTGTCCATTAAGTAAGTGTGTGTGTGTGTGTGTGTGTGTGTGTGTGTGTGTGTGTGTGTGTGTGTGTGTGTGTGTGTGTGTGTGTGTGTGTGTGTGTGTGTGTGTGTGTGTATGTGTGTGTGTGTGTCTGTGTGTGTGCGTGCGTGCGTGTGTGTGTGTGGTTATGGCTGTGTCCAACAGGGTGAAATCTATAGCCAACACTGGTTGTTGGAAGCATGATTAGGGGTGGGACCATTGGTGACAATAGAACAGGGATAAGGTGTAGCCATGTAGGCCTATTGTGATGTACAGGGAACTAGGTATTTGGGATATCTGTAGTTTTGAAAGTGGTGACATTTCTCCATGGCCATCCCTGTGTGAAGTGTTTCTGTTTTGTTGTTTTTTATTTAAGGAATGGGCGTTTAAACTAGTCTCAAATGCTGTGATACCACAATTATTAGACACATTCATAATATTTTGAAGTACACAGTACAATGAAGATCAATTTCATTCAAATCAAGCAAGATAACTTCACTTCACTTTGCTTAAAAAGAAAAACTAATTACAGGGTTTTTCTTTATTTTAAGGAAGACCCATAGTTACCTCTACTGCAGAGGATGTGCATTAGAGTTCATTAACTACACCTCAGATTGCAGCCCAAATAAATGCTTCACAGAGTTCAATTAACACATCTTAACACATCTCAAAATCAACTGTTCAGAAGAGACTACACAAATCAGGCCTTCATTGTCTAATTTCTGCAAAGAAACCATTACTAAAGGGCACCAATCAGAAGAGACTTGATTGGGTCAAGAAACACAAGCAATGGACATTAGACTGGTGGAAATCTGTCCTTTGGTATGATGAGTCCAAATTTGAGATTTTTGGTTCCAACCACCCTGTCCTTGTGAGACGCAGAGTAGTGGAACGTATGATCTCCGCATGTGTGGTTCCCACCTTGAAGCATGGAGGAGGAGGTGTGATGGGGTGGGGGTGCTTTTCTGGTGACAATGTCTGTGATTTATTTAGAATTCCAGGCACACTTAACCAGCATGGCTACCACAGCATTCTGCAGCGGTACATCATCCCATCTGGTTTGCGCTTAGTGGGAATATCATATGTTTTTCAACAGGACAATGACCAAAAACATACCTCCAGGCTATGTAAGGGCTATTTGACCAAGAAGGAGAGTGATGGAGGGCTGGTTTGGGATGAGTTGGACCGCAGAGTGAAGGAAAAGCAGCCAACAAGTGCTCAGCATTTGTGGGAACTCCTACTTTTTTGGTTACTACATGATTCCATATGTGTTATTTTATGGTTTTGATGTCTTCACTATTGTTCTACAATGTAGAAAATAGTTCAAATTAAGAAAAACCCTTGAATTAGTAGGTGTGTCCAAACTTTTGACTGGTACTGTATAAGTGGCAAATAACCAGATTAGCAATGGGTCCGGATATTTATTTTCCCTTGTATAATTTTGTCATGTTTGTGTTTTGGGGCTGAACCTGGAAATGGAAATGTGCTGCCAAACAATTGAACCTTCCAACAAGTATTCTAAATATTTATTGTGTCCAGATATGAACAAAGTAGACCAGTGTGGCTGCCTGGTCCCACAGGCAAGTTGCTTGTTCACGTCAGCAATGGTGCTTTTGTCTCTTTCGCCTAATTTATGCAATTTGTTTTTCTGTGTGTCTCTCTGTTTGCACTAATTCTGATGAACACCAAGATGGCAAAAAATATATGATTTTTGCTTCTTAAGCGAAAAATTTGTCTATTTCCCGGAAGTTTACATACACCTTAGCCAAATACACGTAAACTCTGTTTTTCACATTTCCTGACATTTAATCCTAGTAAAGATTCCCTGTCTTAAGTCAGTTAGGATCACCACTATATTTTAAGAATGTGAAATGTCAGAATAATAGTAGAGATAATGATTTATTTCAGCTTTTATTTATTTCATCACATTCACAGTGGGTCAGATGTTTACATACACTCAATTAGTATTTGGTAGCCTTGCCTTTAAATTGTTTAACTTGGGTCAAATGTTTCGGGTAGCCTTCCACAAGCTTCCCACAATAAGTTGGGTGAATTTTGGCCCATTCCTCCTGACAGAGCTGGTGTAACTGAGTCAGGTTTGTAGGCCTCCTTACTTGCACACGCTTTTTCAGTTCTGCCCACAAATCTTCTGTCAGGGCTTTGTGATGGCCGCTCCAATACATTGACTTTGTTGTCCTTAAGCCATTTTGCCACAACTTTTGAAGTATGCTTGGGGTCATTGTCCATTTGGAAGACCCATTTGCAACCAAGCTTTAACTTCCTGACTGATGTCTTGATGTTGCTTCAATATATGCACATAGTTTTCCTTTCTCATGATGCCATCTATTTTGTGAAGTGCACCAGTCCCTCCTGCAGCAAAGCACCCCCACAACATGGTGCTGCCACCCCCGTGCTTCATGATTGGGAGGGTGTTCTTCGGCTTGCAAGCCTCCCCCTTCTTCCTCCAAACATAACAATGGTCATTATGGCCAAACTGTTCTATTTTGGTTTCATCAGACCGGAGAACATTTCTCCAAAAAGTATGATCTTTGTCCCCATGTGCAGTTGCAAACCGTAGTCTGAATTTTTTATGGTGGTTTTGGAGCAGTGGCTTCTTCCTTGCTGAGCAACCTTTCAGGTTATGTCGATATAGGACTTGTTTTACTGTGGATATAGATAATTTTGTACAGGTTTCCTCCAGCATCTTCACAAGGTCCTTTGCTGTTGTTCTGGGATTGATTTGCACTTTTCGCACCAAAGTACGTTCATCTCTTGGAGACAGAACGTGTCTCCTTCCTGTGAGGTATGACGGCTGCGTGGTCCCATAGTGTTTATACTTGCAAACTATTGTTTGTACAGATGAACGTGGTACCTCAGGCGTTTGGAAATTGCTCCCAAGGATGAACCAGACTTGTGGAGGTCTACAATTTGTTTTCTGAGGTCTTGGCTGATTTCTTTTGATTTTCCCATGATGTCAAGCAAAGAGGCACTCAGGTTGAAGGTAGGCCTTGAAATACATCCACAGGTACACCTCCAATTGACTCACATGATGTCAATCAGCCTGTCAGCAGCTTCAAAAGATATGACATAATTTTCTTGATTTTTCCAAGCTGTTTATAGGCACAGTCAACTTAGTGTATGTAAACTTCTGGCCCACTGGAATTGTGATACAGTGAATTATAAGTGAAATTATCTGTCTGTAAACAATTGTTGGAAAAATTACTTGTGTCATGCACACAGTAGATGTCCTAACCAACTTGCCAAAACTTTAGTTTGTTAACAAGAAATTTGAAGAATGGCTTAAAAATGAGTTTTAATGAGTCCAACCTAAGTGTTTGTAAACTTCCAACTACAACTATATGCTGAGCACTTGATGGCTGCTTTTCCTTCACTCTGCGGTACAACTCATTCCAAACCATCTCAACTGGGTTGAGGTCCGGTGATTGTGGATGCCAGGTCAACTGATGCAACACTCCATCACTTTCCTTCTTGGTCAAATAGCCCTTACACAGCCTGGAGGTGTGTTGGGTCATTGTCCTGTTGAAAAACAAATTATAGTCCCACTAAGCGCAAACCAGATGGGATGGCGTATCGCTGCAGAATGCTGTGGTAGCCATTTTGGTTAAATGTGACTTGAATTCTAAATAAATCACAGACAGTCTCATGGGCAAAACACCCCCACACCTCCTCCTCCATGTTTCATGGTGGGAACCACACATGCAGAGATCATCCGTTCACCTACTCCGCATCTCACAAAGACACGCCGGTTGGAACCAAAAATGTCAAATTTGTACTCATCAGATCAAAGGACAGATTTCCACTGGTCTAATGTCCACTGCCAGTGTTTCTGGCTCAAGCAAGTCTCTTATTATTGATGTCCTTTAGTAGTGGTTTCTTTGCACCAATTCGACCATGAAGGCTCTAGCAGTCTCCTCTGAACAGTTAATGTTGAGATTGTCTGTTGCTTGAACTCAGTGAAGCATTTATTTGGGCTGCAATTTCTGAGGCTTGTTACTCTAATGAATTAATCCTCTGCAACAGAGGTAACTGGGTCATCTGTTCCTGTGGCAGTCTTCATGAGAGCCAGTTCCATCATAGCGCTTAATGGTTTTTGCGACTGTACTTGAAGAAATTTTAAAAGTGTCGTTTCTCTTTGCTTATTTGAGCTGTTCTTAATATAATATGGACTTGGTATTTTACCAAATAGGGCTATCTTCTGTATTCCACCCGTACCTTGTCACAACACAACTGGTTGGATCAAACAGATTAAGAAGGAAAGAAATTACACAAATTAACTTTGCAATGCATTGAAATGCATTCCAGGTGACTACCTCATGAAGCTGGTTGAGAGAATGCCAAGAGTGTGTAAAGTTGTCATCAAGGCAAAGTGTGGCTACTTTGAAGAATCTGAAATATAAAATATATTTAACACTTTTTTGGTTACTACATGATTCCATAGGTATTATTTCATAGTTTTGATGTCTTCACTATTATCCTACAATGTAGAAAATAGTAAAAATCCTGGAATGAGTAGGTGCGTCCAAACGTTTGACTGGTACTGTATATGTGCACATTTAGTTTGACTGCATTCCACGACACCAAATAACATCAAACAAAAAAAATACCCACATTAAAGTTTGGTTGAGGGGGTGAGATAACAGTTTATTACACATGCATTGTATCATTGCTGCCCTGGTTTTGTCCCACTCCAACTATAACATCGCTTTCCACTGGAAGGCAGCAAAGAGGGAACCTCCGTCCATCCATTCGCTCTATTCCCATTCCCTATCCCCCCCACACACCAGGGTAAGCGAGCTGAATCGGACAAATCCTTCTTAATGTGGCTGGTATCTCTGGTATGCACAAAGAACCGAGAAGAGAGTGTCCCGCCCGGGTAGCATCAAACGACTGATCCGGGGATAGAGATTAATGGGATTATGACAGGAAGACGAGATGAGGGAAGTCAATGTGGGACTGGGATGTTCACGAGCTGAAAGATGGAGAGACCCACTGTGCAGCACCCAAAGATCAAGGAGAATACTTATAGCCGTATTGTTACAGAGCAAGAAATAGCTCTAAGAAATAACCTCAGTGCTTTGGGAATTGGATACTGCTAAATAAATTCATGCAGGTGGGATATCCTGAGAGACACATCTACATTGTTTTACCTGTTTAAATGGCTGCACAGTCCTATTTCCATATAGGGTGCAATGAAAGCCAGACCCACTCGCCCTAGCACACTTCTCCTCCAAATAACTACTACATGCTAGCGTGAGAGTCCCCTCTGGCCTTCATTTCCCCTAATGCCTTGCATCCTCTCTATCCCAAATCGACGCATAATTCTGGGATCGTCAGCTAAATCGCAACCCCAAGAACAGGAAACGTGTGGCGCGACGGCGGGTAGGCAGATAAGCGTAAGATAACTTTGTTGGCAGGATGGTCCTCCGCTTAGCGACGAGTAGGTGCTTCATTGGCACAATCTGGGCTCACGCCTCAGCGCCCTTGCTCAAAAGAGCCCGCATGCCCCATCATGACATCATGCTTTTGTGCAAAATCCCTGTGCCATTCACAGCCCTGCTCTCGGCTTAGGCCGCTAGCGCCGGCAATATCAACAAGTAGTGCCCATAACAGACAAGTACAGCGCGGAGAACTAGCCCAGTTACTATCCATGTGTGTCTGTACCTGGATATCCTTTCAAATTCACTTAGGGAAAGTTCGGGGAAGATTGGCTATTGGCTACAGGATGTGGGGACAACAATGTAAAAGCTGTAAAAAAAAAAACGGCAGCTTCATTTTGTTCCTGAGATGAAACATTAACTAAACCACACGGTCAGAACTAGCAGTCCTTCTTGACCCACTAATGTCTGGTCTGACTCTTCCCTCAGTCTAGTGCTATGACCTCCATGACCCCAGCCTCAATGCTGAAGGGCTTTACAACTGCTGGCTGTCCTGTGTTCTCGCACAACCGATTTTTCTCACTGAAATATACTTAGAATTGTTATGTTTTGAAATATAGCAGTATACTTTTTATTATGTAATATGATATAGTTGGACCAGATATACAGTTGAAGTTGGAAGTTTACATACACCTAAGTTGGAATCATTAAAACTCATTTTTAAACCACTCCACAAATTTCGTGTTAACAAACTATAGGTTTGGCAAGTCGGTTAGGACATCTACTGTGTGCATGACACAAGTAATTTTTTCCAACAATTGTTTACAGACAGATTATTTCACTTATAATTCACTGTATCACAATTCCAGTGGGTCAGAAGTTGACTGTGCCTTTAAACAGCTTAAACAGCTTGGAAAATTCCAGAAAATGACGTCATGGCTTTAGAAGCTTCTGATAAGCTAACTGACATCATTTGAGTCAATCAATTGGAGATGTACCTGTGGATATATTTCAAGGCCTACCTTCAAACTCAGTGCCACTTTGCTTGACATCATGGGAAAAGACCTCAGAAAATAAATTGTAGACCTTGGGAGCAATTTCCAAATGCCTGAAGGTACCACGTTCATCTGTACAAACAATAGTACGCAAGTATAAACACCATGGGACCATGGAGCCGTCATACCGCACAAAAAGGAGACGCGTTCTGTCTCCAAGAGATGAACGTACTTTGGTGCGAAAAGTGCAAATCAATCACAGAACAACAGCAAAGGACCCTGTGAAGATGCTGGAGGATATGTATCTATATCCACAGTAAATCCACAGTAAAACGAGTCCTATATCGACATAACCTGAAAGGCCACTCAGCAAGGAAGAAGCCACTGCTCCAAAACCGCCATAAAAAAGCCAGACTACGGTTTGCAACTGCACATGGGGACAAAGATCATACTTTTTGGAGAAATGTCCTCCGGTCTGATGAAATAGAACTGTTTGGCCATAATGACCATTGTTATGTTTGGAGGAAGAAGGGGGAAGCTTGCAAGCCAAAGAACACCATGCCACCCGTGAAGCACAGGGGTGGCAGCATCATGTTGTGGGGGTGCTTTGCTGCAGGAGAGACTGGTGCACTTCACAAAATAGATGGCATCATGAGAGCGGAAAATTATGTGCATATATTGAAGCAACATCAAGACATCAGTCAGGAAGTTAAAGCTTGGTTGCAAATGGGTCTTCCAAATGGACAATGACCCCAAGCATACTTCAAAAGTTGTGGCAAAATGGCTTAAGGACAACAAAGTCAATGTATTGGAGTGGCCATCACAAAGCCCTGACAGAAGATTTGTGGGCAGAACTGAAAAAGCGTGTGCAAGTAAGGAGGCCTACAAACCTGACTCAGTTACACCAGCTCTGTCAGGAGGAATTGGCCAAAATTCACCCAACTTATTGTGGGAAGCTTGTGGAAGGTTACCCGAAACATTTGACCCAAGTTAAACAATTTAAAGGCAATGCTACCAAATACCAATTGAGTGTGTGTAAACTTCTTACCCACTGGGAATGTGATGAAAGAAACAAAAGCTGAAGTAAATTATTCTCTCTACTATTATTCTGACATTTCACATTCTTAAAATATAGTGGTGATCCTAACTGACCTAAGACAGGGCATTTTTACTAGGATTAAATGTCAGGAATTGTAAAAAACTGAGTTTAAATATATTTGGCTAAGGTGTATGTAGACCTCCGACTTCAACTGCGTAGTCGCTCAAAGACTCTAACCCATGCTTTCTACCTCCGGTCAATCATCAAACACTTCAGATAAAATGGGATATAATGAAGAGCTTATTTCCGAAATGCACCAATTTTTTACATTTGTGTTTTTTTTCATCAGAAATGATTGATTATGGGTACCTTCATGTGGTTGAAAAATGTATTTTAGATGTGCATGGAAATTATTGTTTTTTTTTCCTAAACACTATACAGTATTTAAATAGTTTAGCTGAATTTTCATATCCTGTATTTTTGACTGTGATATGTGGCTGTCTCACCAATCTTTTTTAAGAGGAATGCACTTACTGTAAGTTGCTCTGGATAAGAGCATCTGCTAAATGACAAAAATGTCAAATGTAAATGTTTTACATATAGATCTCATATTACTGTATTGAATAATAAAACATTTTTTTTTAAATATTGATGTCACCAATGTATCATTTGTACAGTTCTTTATAAAATTGTTTTGTTATTTGTTTCATTTGACTGTGTAAAACCTAGCAGTACTACTTATTTCTCTGAGAGAGGTGCAGATATATAGCATTTAGCAAAAAAACATGATTATTTGTCTCTTTGAAATGAAACCATCATGTGATATATTTTAAACATATACATATTTGTCATTGCACAACCCAATGCCATGATTATCTAGTTAAAAAACACATATCTTTCATAATTTCTTTAAACAATAACTGCTTATTTGCCAACACTTCTGAAAATTGATATATAGAGTTTTGGAATGAAACTCTATCTAGAGGGATGATGGAACTTATTTTTGGCATTTTGCAATCCATAGAACTGATACTTACATCTATGGCAAAGAAAGGATGCAGCATTCTACTTAAAAACAAGTGGGTCATCAGCAAGCCCCTTCATACCTGAGGCCCCACTGTTGCACTTCAGCCAATGAGAGACAGGAGGTATCATCTGCAGATTGCTTTCTCATTGGATGAAAGGTACGTCCTGTTGTGGATCCAATAGAATCAGCAGAGAGGATGTGGTTTGTGAATTATGACCCTGAGGACACACCCTGTTGAAACCGATTTTAGTAACACTTAAAAACATATATTTTTTCAATTTTCGCCTAAAATGACGTACCCAAATCTAACTCCCTGTAGCTCAGGACCTGAAGCAAAGATATGCATATTCTTGATACCATTTGAAAGGAAACACTTTGAAGTATGTGGAAATGTGAAATTAATGTCGGAGAATACAACACATTAGATCTGGTAAAAGATAATACAAACAAAAAAACATGAGTTATCTATTTTTTGTTGTTCCATTATCTTTGAAATGTAAGCGAAAGGCCATAATATAATATTGCAGTTTAGGCACAATTTAGATTTTGGTCACTAGATGGCAGCAGGGTGTGGGCAAAGTTTCAAATTGATCCAGTGAAGCATTGCAATACTGGACAATATTTTGTATCAAGCCCAAATGTTTCCTGAATTGGTCAATTGATACATTTGCAAGTACATAACTATAGAGAACATACAAACATGATATGGTAATACAACATTTAAGTTAACACACTGCCAGGAATGTCATACATGATGGCTCATTAGCTTATACACTAACTTTCACACATCTAGATGGCCGGGCGGGGTGGGTGTGGAGCCAGAGACAGCAGGGGTACAAACTGCAGAACCCAGTTCCTACATTTGAATATAAAAAAATATTTTATCGAACAAAACTATGCTACATTCAGCATGACAAATCAGAGCAAGATTACTGAATGTAAAGTACATTATTTACCTTCAGAGGTCAATGTATCAAACCAGTTGCCATGATACGTTTTTTGTTGTTGTGCACTCTCCTCAAACAATAGCATGGTCTTCTTTCACTGTAATAGCTACTGTAAATTGAACAGTGCAGTTAGATTAACAAGAATGTAAGCTTTCTGCCCATATAAGACATGTCTATGTCCTGGAAAGTTTGCTGTTACTTACAACAGTCATGCTAATCACATTAGCGCATGTTAGCTCAACCGTCACGGTATAGGGACACCGATTCCATAGAGTTAAAGGCATGTAGTTATGTGTTATTACTTGTTATAATATTATATCAATTAATAATATGTTACATCTTTCTATGTGTACATTTTTCAACTATTTCAAGATGACTGATATTAGCTCTGGTTCATTATGAGACTACTAACACATTATAAGCAGTTCAAAGGCTTATGTTATGATGCACTCATATGCATTATACCCCTGTACACCAAAGTGTTACCCCCATATCTAACCCATTAGGTAACCCATGTACAATCTTACATCTTATTTTCTGTTTGAGTACGACTAAACACTGCAGAAAATAACGTCAGATAATGTGGTAGTTTGTGTACATTTCATTTACACACTGGGGCCATGCTAAATGTACAAATAAAATAAAGATGTCGATAACAAAAAATACAAATACAATAATCGCAATACAGAAATATCGGTAGCACTCTACGGTGTAGAATAAATTAGCAATAACATGGTAATAACGGAAGTAGGTAATTTAGCACTTTGCAGCTCTGATACAATTTTATTACATTACATAGTAACTGTATTTGGGTAACAAACCATGGTCTTGTGAGTTTAAGGCAGGATATAAAGCTAGATATGATGCTTTATAATGCCTATTACTGGTAACTCCTTGTTTGTCAATCATAAGTTGATGATAACATGATACGATTCATTGGGATGAGTCTGGGGTATTGTGAGTGTTTGGATGGCTGATGAGGCCACTCTGTGGTACACTATTATTACCCTCTTACTCCAAGCCGTACATTTTTTAAACAAAATTCTCCCGAGATATCTGTACATAGCTGCTGTAAAGTTTGTGGTTGTCTTTGAGGGACACTTTGAGCCGTTGAGTGTACGATATCTTGATGAACATACATATACACAGAAGTAGTGGAAATGGTCGGAAGACAAATTGCAAATAAATAAACATTTGCAAATGAGTGGTAAGTCTTTTGTCTCTTTATAACGTTTGGTCTGCTTACAGTTTCCTGGGAACATCATGAGATAAACTGTTTAGACGGTAGAACAGTATCGTTCTCATAGTACATGTTGCCCACATCTCAGTTTATATTTTCTATTTGTGTGGGTTACAGCTGACCAAACCAATGCCTGACCTTTTTGACTTTTTGACTAAAATACAATAACAAAATTGGAAAAGCTTTATGCCTGGATGCTGTAAATATAGTGTTACCAATTTTTATTTTGATGATGAGCAAACCAAAGTCCTTCTGTTTTTCGCTAAAATGTTAGATCATACATTCCTATGCTTTTATAAAAGCCCACCGAAACAAGGATGACCTGACCTTACAATAAACGAAATGTAAACTTTCTCCAAAAAAATCACACACATATTTACTGCTGATCACAGTACATTCCACATGAAATGTCTAATTCACCAATAAACAATCTACGTCAGTTGCTATATCTCTCAGTCTAACCAAGTCAGTAAACAGCTTTATTGTCGGCAGCTAGTTCATTAGGATGTGCCTTGCCTGTCCTCCTTTCCCTCCCTAATATAAAACCATTCGATGGGACACACCGCGTATATTGTACACTACATGAGTTGGTATCATTCCCAACTGCGGTGTCCCATACGTTCCCATTTGTGTTGGGTGATCCTATTGTCTTCTGCGTCACCACACGTCGCCCGACAAATAAAGCCTGTCTGGCTCCCAGCTTAAATATTGCAGCAAACTAAAAACCAACCATCAGACTCAATTCATTCACTTCTGCTCAGTGGTGCGACAAGGACTGGGGGCCTTAGGTGGGAAAGAGAGAGGAAAAAAAGTTCACTTCACACCATTGGGTGCCAAGAGAAGGGGAAACACAACTACACTGGAGCTCTCACCGTGGCAAGTTGCCCATTTGTTAACTTTCACCAATATTATATTCGTGTTTCGGCAATAATAGAACTTGGCATTGATTATTTCTATAGAGTTTAGAGAGTTAAAGTGTTTATTGCTATGGTGTTTGTTGCAAAAATGTGCTTTTGGACTGTTGGTTTTAGTCATTTGGGGTGAGGCAACGAGGCATGCAGCGATTTTATGTTTGCTCTCTTTGGATTTGACAAAGAGTGAGCGAGTGGCTCATCATTGCTGTAGTTACAAAATGTTATTAGCCACAGTGTAGCTAGCTACAAAGAACATTTTTGATTGTTATATGGGGATCGAAAAATGACAAAAGAGAGTTGTGGATTCAACACAAGGATTCTTTGCAGTCTTTGTCGCCAGTTCGATTTATAACTTGCTTTTCTCTTCTCCAACCCTCAATATGTAGCGCTGATTGTTGATCATGGGTGACTGGAGCTTCTTGGGAAACATATTAGAGGAAGTAAATGAACACTCGACAGTGATTGGGAGGGTGTGGCTCACAGTGCTCTTCATCTTCCGGATCCTCATCCTGGGCACAGCCGCTGAGTTTGTGTGGGGCGACGAGCAGTCGGATTACGTGTGCAACACCCAGCAGCCTGGTTGCGAGAACGTGTGCTACGACGAGGCTTTCCCCATCTCGCACATCCGTCTGTGGGTTCTCCAGATCATCTTTGTATCTACGCCCTCGCTGGTGTACGTTGGCCATGCTGTGCACTATGTCCACATGGAGGAGAAGCGCAAGGAGCGCGAGGAGGCCGAGCTGAACCGCCAGCAGGAGCTGAGTGAGGAGAGGCTGCCGCTAGCGCCTGACCAGGGTAGTGTGCGCACCACCAAGGAGACCAGCACCAAGGGTAGCAAGAAGTTCAGGCTGGAGGGCACCCTGCTGAGGACCTACATCTGCCACATCATCTTCAAGACGCTGTTCGAGGTGGGATTCGTGGTGGGCCAGTACTTCCTTTACGGCTTCCGCATCCTGCCGCTGTACCAGTGCAGCCGATGGCCCTGCCCCAACACCGTGGACTGCTTCGTGTCGCGCCCCACTGAGAAGACTGTCTTCATCATCTTCATGTTGGCCGTGGCATGCGTCTCGCTCTTCCTCAACTTCGTGGAGATCAGCCACCTGGGCCTGAAGAAGATCCGCTTCGTGTTCCGCAAGCCGCCACCCCAGACCCAGGGCGGTCAGGGCGGCGAAGGCCAGAGCCCAACCGGTGAAAAGAGCCTGCACTCCATGGCCGTGTCGTCCATCCAGAAGGCCAAGGGCTACCGGCTGCTGGAAGAAGACAAGCCCGCATCGCACTTCTTCCCCTTGACAGAGGTGGGCATGGAAGCAGGCAGGCTGCCCGCAACTTACCAGGCGGGAAGTGAGAACGTCTCTAAAGTGTACGACGAGTCTTTGCCTTCCTACGTCCAGACCACTGGGGCGGAGGTGAGGGTCCTACCGGAAAGCGGCGAGGACGAGGGCTCCGCGGACCCCGACGTGGAGGCTACCGACACGATAGCAGACACCAGACCACTCAGCAGTTTAAGCAAAGCCAGCAGCAGGGCAAGGTCAGACGATTTGACAGTATGAAAGTGAAAGCAATGTGAAAAAGCATGGGAGCAAAGCCTCACAGAGCCTTAACTCTCGCTGTGAGGGAAGTTAACATCAGCTTGTTATTCGGGAAAAAAGAGTTTAAAATGCTGTGCAATGTGCAAGGAGCCTTTAGTTTTAAAAGAAAGATAAACTTGTATTTTATAAGACAGCATTTTTTGTACAGTTTTTATCAATCTATTTAAAAGCTAACAAAAAGAAAAAAGGTCGTTTTCAGAAGGATTCCTATCGTACAGAGGAGGTTATTTAACAAAAACGTGCTGTTTTTTAATTCACATATTTTCTATCAAGAGTTTAACCAAAAACCAAACGCTTCCGATGTTTACATTTTTTGATTAGCCATTTAGCTTGATGTTAAATGTTATATTTCTATTGAACAAGTTGTTTTTTGCAATACTGTCAGGGTTGAGCGTGTGTGTATGTATTACAATCATTTCACATCTACTCACACATATACAACTCATTTATTTCACCTAATAGACCTACAGTATGTGTGCAAGTTGTATAATGTCCTTTAGATTTATTTATTTTATTTGTGAGGTGAAACATCACATTCTCATAGAATTGCCATCAAACATTTTTAAAAGAAAGGACCACTGGTTAAATTAAAATTGAAATCAATCTTGGCATTTATGTTTTTAAATCCACAACATGTATCAAAAAGCCTTGATAAACATGTATTTTATTGATAACTATGGGAACCATGGAAACTACTGTGGGCAAAATACTTTCTTCCCTTCCTCTACACACAGCCGCAATGATGATAAAGATCTTGTCCCATCAGCACAAAGTATTGTTGAACAAGAGAGAATAAAAGAGCAAACTCATATTCACAAAACTGGCCTTCCTTGACAAAGTTTGAAAGAAAACAACTTTTTGATTCCATCTCATGAAATGTGACAACCAATAAGCAGTGTAGCCAAAGTGCTCAGTTCGCAATGTACATTTCAAAACTGGAATTAAATGTCAAACTAAGGGCCTCGCAATAAATTCATTTACACAGTGGTCAACACGCTAACGTCTATCACGTTGGTCAGGTTTCGACACAGATCAACCAAGAGCCATATTGTCAGGCAATATGACATCTTGCTTTACCGATGTTCATATGTACAAATATACGATGAAGAGGTATTCCTTTAAATTGTATTGGTTATCTAGTTGATTCATTTGTGTTACAAATGAAGACTATACATATCAGAAACCCATTGACACTAATTCTGCTAACTGGACAGTGACAGAACATAAACGCTGAAGTGAAACAATTTACGGGCCTTAAAATCAAACTTGGTTTTGAAATACGGGAATCTGGAAGTGCCTGAAGGATATACTTTCTGATACTTGTCTTCAGTCTGTATGAGCCCTTCCATATTGTGACGTTGAAACATATTGTGAAATTGAAAGTTGAACTCTGTGTCTAAATAGAATGTCTGTAATGTTTTGATGAGCGCCAATTGATTCCATGTTAACGGTCGCTTTTATTTCTATTTTCATTATTTTACAAAAAAATGCTATTTAAAATGGCGTAGTGGTTAAGGCATTGTTGCTCTGGGATCTGCTCTACTGTTGTTCATTTGAATTAAATCCCAATTCTATTCTAGGTTATTCAAACATACAGTTTAGAGAAATAGAATCCCCCCTCCTATCTTCCTTCCTCTAAGTTTTGCATATCTGATACCCATCACCCTACTTCAGAAAAACACCAGGGTCGTGTTGATTAGGCAACAAACGGATAAAAACAGACAAACAGAAAGGGAGTACTGTAACTGGCTTGGTTTCGATTGCCATGGCAAAAACATTTTAAAACATGTTCTGCTGTGTGTCCTAATGAACAAGACCCAGACCAGAGATCTGATGAACATTTCAATGGTGCTTTCATTCCAACCAAGTCCTGACATTTTGCCAGAGGCCGAATGATTCAGCAATCAGTATTGCCATCAACACATTGCAACAAATAATGAGAGGCGTTTAGCACAATCACCAGTCAGAAGAGGTAAAGCAAATGTTTCTGAGTGTTGATATGATTAGGAAAGTAATGCTTCCGCGGAGGGGGAACATTGAGCCTTGTTCAGCCAACAAATGCAAACCATCTCAGTATAGTGCAGTGGTCCATCAAAACCCTGTCCTAGACAAGATGCTACAAGCTGCAAGGTTATCAACTTAGCCCAAAACTCAGTTCTGTACGTAATGTGAATGGGGCAGACATTCACTTCCTAGGGCTGCTCCAGATGGGGTGCTGTTCACTTGGATTAAATCTCATTTAAAAATGAAATCCAAAAGAATTCATGACGTTGGCAAGGTATCCAGTTAAACATTTAGCCATGCTGAAAGTCATCGGCCTTGCTGACCTGCTCACCTGAATGTCAGCAGGGAATATCTGAGGAATATTAGTTTCTTATCAAGCTGTATACATTCCCAATAATCAAGAGACAGACGAGGGCCTCATGATTTCAAACCTCACCATAGGGTTAAGTGTCCTAGCAGTATCAAAGTCAGTCTTTTACTGTTTTTACGATCAAAATAAGTATTCTTAGTAAAAAGAAAATAAATGTTTTACTAACTTGTAGTCCTATCTGCTCATAGTTGTGTGCAAGTATCATCTTTTGAAACTGTGAACAAATCCAATAAAAGGTCAGGTGTGGTCAAGAGGTGCCGCCTCCTTGTCTTTTCTGCATCACACACACACACACACACACACACACACACACAGACACAGAGACACACACAAACACACACACACACACACACAGACACACAAACACACACACACACAGACACACAAACACACACACACACACACACACACACACACACACACACACACACACACACACACACACACACACACACACACACACACACACACACACACACACACACACACACACACACACACAGTATGTATTTTAATTAGCAAGTATAAAAGGCCATGACTTTCATCAATTCGTTGCCCGACAGGAGACAGGATGCTCTCAATTGTACATCTGTAAAAGTTTGTGATGGTTTTAGGTGTAAAGCCACATTTCTTTAGCCTCCTGAGGTTGAAGAGGCTGTTGCCTCTATCTGTGTGGGTGGACCATTTTGGTTTGTCAGTGATGTGTACGCTGAGGAACTTGAAGCTTTCCACCTTCTCCACTGCGGCCCCATAGATGTGGATAGGGGTGTGTGTGTGTGTGTGTGTGTGTGTGTGTGTGTGTGTGTGTGTGTGTGTGTGTGTGTGTGTGTGTGGCTGCATTTACACACGCAGCCCAATTCTGATAATTTTCACTAATTTGTCTTTTGACCAATCCAGAACAGCTCTGAAAAAGATCTGATGTGAAAAGGTCTGATGCGATTGGTCAAAATACCAGTTAATGGAAGAAATATGAGAATTCGGCTACCTTTGTATAAACAGCCTCAGTGTCTCTGTGTGTTTCTGACATTTGGAAAGTTTACTGACAAATCTTCTGTTTCCATCAGGACTGTCATGACATTTTTTATCTGACATGTACTTCACTGGCATAAAAGGGTCGGATGGAAACCTGGTTACTGACTGCCAGATCTGTGGGCGCACAGGTCATGTGAACATTGCTTAGATTGTTTTGCCAGCTATTTGCTATGAGGGGGAACTGCCCCAACGAAATAGCAGGATTTCATAGCATAAATTATAATAGCACAAAATAAATGCACCGTCCTGGGGTGCTCAAATGTGTGTCTGTTCAGTCAGAACTTCTGGCTCTGCTCTAGTCTCCCTCCCACATGAGTCGCTCGTGCCAGATGGCTTACTTCCACCCCAGTAAATTTGTTTTGACTTTTGATTTTCTGAGTTCGATCGTCAAGGTCCTAGCATGATGAGAGTGATGTATCTGTTCTATGTGCGCTATTTCTATGCTTCCTGGTCTTAAGTTTTGTTTTTGCTTTCGGTTTTGTACACCATCTTCAAACAGCTGGAAATACAACATTTAGACGGTAACTATTTGAATTTTAGCAACCAGGAAATGGCAGAGGGATTTCTGCATTGTGTATCTTTAACAGAGACTAAAAGGAGGCATTGTGCTGTTTTCAGGTGGTTTAGGGACCATCGTAAAAGTGCAATACATGTGATTGCAAGTAAGCAAAAAAATATATGTTTTTGCATTCCCATGAAGATTACACACACTGCATAGGGCCTCCAGTCGCTAAAGGGCCCAACATTTTTATTAGTTACTTCTAACTACTAAGGTGCTATATTTGACCCATTTACAAATATACTTTTCAAAAGCTCCCTATCCAGGTGAAATGGAAATGTACAACCACATAATGTGAAGTCACTGACCCCCCTCGTCCATGCTACATTCATTAGAAGTCCAGTTCACCACTTCCTTGATTTTATAGGCATATTTCTTCTGATAGGTCTAACTTTGAATACCTTTCTATCCATATGAGCTAAAGATATACAGACACGGGCTGTGGGTTCCTTCAACTCTCCTATCAAAATGTAAAAAAAATGTATTCCTCTTGATTCCAAATAGTTTTCCTAATACAGATTTAGATATTCATTAACATACAGATCTGATGTTCAATAGCTTCATATCCACATATACATCTAAAACGACTTGTGGTTAGGTCTCTGACTACCCTCGTCCTTAGTTTGCCATGAATATTTCCTGTGATGGGTCAAATTGCTCACTGTCCATATGAGCAACAAATCTACAGACAAGTGTGGTGGGTTCCTTGACCTCTCTTATCAAAGGTACACCTTTTTATTTATTTTGTATTCCTCCCCTTTGATTTTCTACAAATATTTATCCTGTACAGCTGTGGTTAATAATTCATGTACAGATCGCATTTCCATTAGCTTCCAGTCCAAATTACATATACATCTAAAACCACTTGAGTTTGGGTCTTTGGTCTCCCTTGTCACGTTCGCTCCCACTCTGGCGCTCGACTTCGCCGGGCTACTAACCACCGGTCCTGGCAACCCATCTTTACGCACACCTGCACCTGATTAGGTAAACCTGGACTTCATCACCTCCCGGATGACTTCCCCTTTATATAGCACTCCGTTGTGATCACACACCAGGCAATATTGTTTGTGTTTCCATGTTTAGACGCTTATCTTGTTTTATATTGGTCTCCTTTCTTCGTCATTAAGGGTGTTTTCACACTTGTTTCCTTTCAGCCACTTGTGGTGCACAAAAAATGTGTTCAGATGATTTGTTTGCAATTATGTGATCTATAGGTTAAGAGAGTTTCACAAGCTGTTTATTCAATTGTGGGATTTGAATAGCATGAGAATCACAACACAGGCTTATGAAACATGGGACCAACACTACCTGTTGAAATATTTATATTTTTGTTCAGTATAGTATGGTTGGACAGATGTGTTCATATTGTCGGTGTAGACTGTTCTGTGGAAAGAATTTGTAGGTTTTTTACATTTAAGACTGTGAAATTCAAATCAAATTTTATTAGTTATTTACACATATTTAGCAGATGTTATTGCGGGTGTAGCGAAATGTTTGTGTTCCTAACTCCAACAGTGCAGTAGTATTTGACAATTCATAACAATGCACACAAATCTAAAAGTAAATAATTTTGTGCCATGAACGGTTCATAGGAAAAACATATATATAATCGCAATATGTAAAATGTTGGTCCCATGAACTGAAATAAAAGATCCCAGAAATGTACCATATGCACAAAAATATTATTTCTCTCAAATTTTGTGCACAAATGTGTTTACATCCTGTTAATGAGCATTTCAGCATGATCATTACACAGGTGCACCTTGTGCTGTGGACAATAAAACATTACTCTAAAATATGCAGTTTTGTCACACAACACAATGCCACAGATGTCAAATCTTTTAGAATGCCCACCAGCACTGTTGGCAGAGAATTTAATGTGAATTTCTCTATCATAAGCCACCTCCAATGTCATTTTAGGGAATTGGCAGTACGTCCAACCAGCCTCACAACTGCAGACCACATGTAAACATGCCAGCCCAGGTCCTTGACATCAGACTTCTTCACCTGCGGGATCGTCTGAGACCAGCCACTTAGACAGCTGATGAAACTGTGGGTTTGCACAACCAAAGAATTTCTGCACAAATTGTCAGAAACCGTCTCAGGGAAGCTCATCTGCGTGCTTGTCGTCCTCACCAGGGTCTTAACCTGACTGCAGATTGGCATCGTAACCGACTTCAGTGGGCAAATGCTCACCTTCGATGGCCACTGGCATGCTGGAGAAGCTTGCTCTTCACGGATGAATCCCACTTTCAACAGTACCGGGCAGATGGTATTGTGTGGGCGAGCGGTTTGCTGATGTCAACATTGTGTCAACAGAGTGCCCCATGGTGGTGGTGGGGTTATGGTATGGGCAGGCATAAACTACAGACAACAAACACAATTGCATTTTATCAATGGCAACTTGAATGCACAGATATACCATGATGAGATCCTGAGGCCCATTGTCGTGCCATTCATCCACCACCATCACCTCATGTTTTATCATCATAATGCACGGCCTTGTGTCGCAAAAATCTGTACACAATTCCTGGAAGCTGAAAATGTCCCAGTTCTTCCACGGCCTGCGTACTCACCAGACAGATCACCCATTGAGCATGTTCGGGATGCTCTGGATCAATGTGTACGACAGCGTGTTCCAGTTCCCGCCAATATACAGCAACTTCGCACAGCCATTGAAGAGGAGTGGGACAACATTCCACAGGCCACAATCAACAGCCTGATCAACTCTATGCGAAGGAGATGTGTCGCGCTGCATGAAGCAAATGGTGTTCACACCAGATACTGACTGGTTTTCTGATCTAAACCCCTACCTTTATTTAAAGGTATCTGTAACCAACAGATGCATATCTTTATTCCCAGTAATGTGAAATCCATAGATTAGGGCCTAATGAATTTATTTCCATTGACTGATTTCATATTATGAACTGTAACTTTGTTCAGTGTAGAAATGCATTCGAAACGTATTCAGAACCCTTGAATTTTTCCACATTTTGTTTACGTTACAGTCATATTCTAAAAAAAAATAAAAAATAAAAATCTACACAAAATAACCCATAATGACAAAGCACAAACAGAAAATAGAAATACATGATTTACATATGTATTCAGGCACTTTGTTATGATACTCGAAATTGAGCTCAGGGGCATACTGTTTCCTTTTTTCATCCTTGTTGTTTTTACAACTTGATTGGAGTCTACCTGTGGTAAATTAAATTGACTGGATATGATTTGGAAAGACACACACCAGTCTATATAAGGTCTCACAGTTGACAGAACATGTCAGAGCCAAAACCAAGCCATGAGGTCAAAGGAATTGTCCATAGAACTCTGAGACAGGATTGTGTCAAGGAATGTCCCCAAGAACACAGTGGCCTGCATCATTCTTACAGTTTTTTTTTGATTGCTAAACGACAGTGGGCACAACTGGAGTCACATGTGCAAAACTCTAACTACAGTCTGCACTACCAACAATCACCTGAGCTAAACAGTTCACATCACCTGCAAAACTCATTCCAAGCAACACAACTCTTAACACATGGCTCAAAACACGCTCAGTGCAGCCAAACACTATGCACAACCCTCACTGAGATAACACACACTGTCACTCAGAACACACTGAGAGTAAAAACACTAGCATCAAACACCAATACAGAAAATACAAACTTTTCATCTTTACAGTTTGAACAATTTCAGTGACTTCATACAAAGTCATATTTTCTTCAAAGAAAAGAGTGACATTCTTTCACATGATTTATACAATTTTTTAGAACATAACAATTCTTTAAGGTAAAATGAAAATGAGCAGTTTGCTTCAATAGTCTGTAGTAATTTACGGAATTACAGTAATGAGAAAAAAAAGGTAGAAACTAAAAGTACATACTGTAATTCGAACAAATAATTGAGGGGCTAATCCTGCCTCTCTCTAGCATCAGGCCACAGGTTTTCTTCAACATCACATCTAATGTTTTCTCTTGCCATGCACCTGGGGAAGAACCTTCTGTAGTGCCTTATCCATCCCTGGCAGTCCTCTGGACTCGTGTCCTCACATCCGGCACGTGTGGCTTCCAAAAGAGACATTTGGTCATGTGGGTGGTGACCAAACACTTTCCATCTCCAGGCAGAGAAAAACTCCTCTATTGGGTTGAGGAAGGGTGAATATGCAGGCAGGTACAAAACCATAAATCTGTGATGTGCTGCAAACCAATCTGTGACAGCTGCAGAGTGGTGAAAAGAAACGTTATCGCAAACTATGACAAAAACTTGGGGGTTTCTTACTGGCTCCCCCTGCTCTGCTGGCACTAGCTGAGCATAGAGCTGTTCTAGGAAAGCTATAAGCCTTTCTGTGTTGTATGGGCCAATGAGTGGTGTGTTGAGAAGCAAACCATCATTGGCCATTGCAGCACACATGGTGATATTTCCCCCCCTTTGGCCTGGAACCTCCACAGTGGCCCTTTGACCTATAACATTCCTTCCTCTGCGCCGTGTTTTGGCAAGGTTAAATCCAGCTCCATCGATAAATACAAATTAATGTGGTCTTTCCAGTGCTTCCACCTCCATTACTCTCTGAAAAACAGTAAGTGCACAGTTTTACTGTAGAAATGCTAGTGTTTTTTTTTACTGTAAATATTTTGTATAGCTGTGTACGTAACCTCAGACGTCTTACCTGGACATATTGGCATCTTTGCTCTTTTACCCGTTCACTGTTTCTCTCGAACGGTACAGTGTATAACTGTTTCATTGTAACTTGGTGTTTCTTTAGGACTCGAGCAATAGTTGTTGTGCTGACAGAATTAACATTTTCAAATATATCATTATCGGCCAGCACTCTATCTTGAATCTCCCGCAGTTTTATTGCATTGTTGACAACAACCATGTCAACAATAGCATTTTCCTGCGCATCTGAAAATATTTTTCCTCTTCCCCCTGTATTTTACAGTCAAACTTACTGTAATATATATCTGTGTAAATATTCTATAATTGCAATACAAAATAGATTCCTGTAATGTTTTCATTTACTGTAAGGATATAACTCTCACCTGTTTGCATGATGGAAAATTCGCATTACAGAAGCCACTGTGGATCTTTGCAGATTGGGTTGCACCCTCAACCCTGCCTCTCTCAATGAGAGACCATGGTTCACAACATGGTCTATAAGTGTAGCCCTTATTTCATCTGAAATAACAGCTCTTTGTCTTCTTTGTCTTCCTCCACGCATCCGCCCTCTCCCTGCCACCCTTCTCCCTCCACGAACCCATCTTCCTTGTTCCATTTCCAAAATGAGTCTTTCTGAGCTCTACCTATATATACTGTAATATGTGTGTGTGTTCACTAACAAGTCTAAAACAAGACACCTGCTTAGCCTTTCAGCTGAAATTGCAATCAGCAGTGTTTGAAAGGCACAAGGCTGAAATCTATTCCGTTTTGAATGTGTGGTTCACAGTTTTGACAGCAGTGTGTTAGCATTTGAACAAAGTGCTGTAAATCCACAGTGTTGTGCAGGTTGTGGTTAAAGTCATGGGATAAGTGTGTAGAGTTTTGAAAACTGTGTTCAAGCAATGAAAAACGAACTAGAGTTTGGTCCACATGAACTGCTGCTGTGCAGACTGTAGTTAGAGTTTTGCACATGTGACTCCAGTTGTGTCCACTGTCGTTTAGCAATCGAAAAAAACTGTAAATGGAAGAAGTTTGGAACCACCAAGACTAGAGCTGGCCACTAGGCCAAACTGAGCAATCGGGGACAAGGGCCTTGGTCAGGGAGGTGACCAAAGACCCATTGGTCACTCTGACAGAGGTCCAGGGTTCCTCTATGGAGATGGGGGAACCATCTAGAAGGACAACGATCTCTGGAAAACTCCACCAATCAGGCCTTTATGGTAGAGTGGCCAGATGGAAGCCACTCCTTAGTATAAGGTACATGGTTATGTACCCAACGCACAATAACACAGTTACCCAATAACACAGTTATTTCTCTCCTGCGTCTGACTTCTCTGCCGCCAGTTCGCACCCCTTACACACGTACCTTGTTTTCCATGAACATTTGTGTTCACTCTCGTATGAGGCAGGCAATCAGGCAGGCAGGCAGGAAAGGAGGGTCACCACTAGATAACACAGCTTAAGTCAGATTCCACCAGGATCACTAGATTAGGTTATACATCAAAATATCTTGAATCACGCATTCCTGCTTAAATGTGTTAGTTGAAACAACTCATTTATTGAATACCTCAATTGTCTATTTATACCTCAAAAGTATATTTATCATACTTCCTATTAAAGCACTATTAATTACTTTCTGAGATGAATACTCATGATTTGAGTTGAAGGCACGCACAGTGATATGGGCAGGTATGGATAGAATGCCAGGGCTGGATTCCCTGTGTGTGTGTGTGTGTGTGTGTGTGTGTGTGTGTGTGTGTGTGTGTGTGTGTGTGTGTGTGTGTGTGTGACAGTGCTGATGCTCCCTGTTTGTTTTGTGGGTCTATGTATCAGCAGGATGTGTGTAATGGCATTCCTCCTCCTCTTCTGAGGAGAAGCGAGAAGGATCGGAGGACCAATGCACAGTAAGTGTCCATAACGTTTATTTAAAGACATAAACTGAACACTACAAAACAATAAACGTGAAACGAACGAAACCGAAACCGTACCGTGTGGCATCAAACACACACACGGAAAACAAACACCCAGGCAGTGAAACCCAGGCTGCCTAAGTATGATTCTCAATCAGAGACAACTAACGACACCTGCCTCTGATTGAGATTCATACTAGGCTGAACTCAAAACCCCATCATAGAAAAACACACATAGACTGCCCACCCCAGCTCACGCCCTGACCATACTAAATAAAGACCAAACAAAGGAACTAAGGTCAGAACGTGACAATGTGGTAAAACACCAGTCCGAGGTAGCTCACTGATCTATTTAATTAATGATTGAAAGGTGTTAAAATGACCAGTTTCTCAGAGCAGGAAAATGATCCTGCAGCAGGAAATGTGAATTATTGTGTGGATTATATTTAATGGACATTTTGTTGGTTATATTTTTAGTTAGTGCAAATCAAGTCTGCCATTTTAAAGTGGAAATAAACTTTAGAGGCCTTTTTAAAGCTCATATAAACTACATGTTTAGGACATTTCTGTGATTTAAAAAAAAAACGAATCAGATTTGTTGTGCCCTAAACCCTTGCCCTTAGAACAAAGTTGACTGCACTTTGTCAACCTGTGGACATTTCCTGCAACAACAGGGTGATCAAAATAAGATTCTATCTGTATTCATGTGCTATATCCCCTGTTTGATGATGATGCAAAAACATGTGTCTGTTTAACAGAAAGTGTGTGATGATATGTAGCCTTATCTGTTGTTGTGCATTCTCTTGTCTCTGGTGTGCGGAGAGGACAGTAGAAAGAGGACACCGAAGCTACAAACAGAAGATCAACTCAATCTACATGTGCATGCCTGACCAATACCAGAACAGGGAGGAGGACATGACATTAAACCTGGAAACACTCTCTCTGACTGCAGTCTGGTTCTAGATTTGAGCAAGTCATTCATAACAATTACTGATTAATCATTCTCTTTCAACTAAATTAAGTGAATGATACATGTGTAGCACATGAATAAAGAGCAAATACATCTTTAGTCTCCTCGATATTCAAAGGCAAAGGAATTAGTAAAATATTAATTAGTAAAATATAATTGCTCTGATTTGAGAATAAATGAAAAATGGCAAACAAGTATTAATCTGTATAATTACATGGTCAATTTCACATGTACTTTCCTGATCACTATATATACAGTCGTTTCTAAATTGGTATGATATAGATTGTTATTGGAATGTTGTATAAGGTCCACCTTATGGCAACACCTTTATGTAAACCACTCACAGACTGTGCCATACACAACATAATTAAAACGACAACATACGCCATTATCTACAGACAGCACCACACTCCATAATCAAAAGGGCAAGACATTCCATAATCCTGTTGCCTGCAGTTATGGCAAGGTGAGACTCTCACGAACACGTACATGTTGATTGTTTTGCTCTAGGATGCCCACAGACCTCACCAAAGGGGCTTGAATTTTCAAGCTCTACCTGTAGATTTAGCGGTGACGTAGTGTCACCCTAAGTTACAGAACACTGAGCAAAGCAAGGCGCAACTAGAGAAAATTAAGAACCCCTACGCTCTGCATTTTCTGCTGGCTGCCCCACCACCACAGAAAGCACTGAGCTAGGCTGAAACACCTGCATTTTGGAGCTTACTTACTCAAGAAAACAAAAAGAGACCAAGTTTGTATGAGGCTTTATTAACTCAATGAATTATATATATATTTTTACATTGTTTGCTAACTGATATGTGTCACGTATTAATGCCAAAATGACATGCAAAACAAGCACAAAAAAAAAAAGATGTTAGATTATTTTTTTATTTAAAACAATTTACAAAATGTGTGGGACTCTGAATGATGGGTTGCCACTGCTGTTAATTATTATAATATATTTTTTTAAATGTGCCATCTGGATTGCTTAATATGAGAAATGTGGAATGATGTATACTTTTACTTTTTATACTTAAATATATTTTAGCAATTACATTTACTTTTGATACTTACGTATATTTTAAAACAAATTATTTTAGACTTTTACTCAACTAGTATTTTCTGGGTGACTTTTACTTTCACTGGTATCTTTACTGTTACTCAAATATGACAATTGGCTACTTTTTCCAACACTGACACATTGCAACAAATTATGAGAAGCGTTTGGAACAATTACCAGTCAGAGGAGGTAAAGCAAATGTTTCTGAGTGTTGATATGATTAGGAAAGTAATGCTTCCGCGGAGGGGGAGCATTGAGCCTTGTTCAGCCAACAAATGCAAACCATCTCAGTATAGTGCAGTGGTCCATCAAACCCCAGTCCTAGACAAGATGCTACAAGCTGCAAGGTTATCAACTTAGCCCAAACCTCAGTTCTGTACGTAATGTGAATGGGGCAGACATGCACTTCTGAGGGCTGCTCCAGATGCGGTGCTGTTCATTTGGATTAAATCTCATTTAAAAATGAAATCCAAAACGAATTCATGACGTTGGTAAGGTATCCAGTTAAACATTTAGCCATGCTGAAAGTAGTCGACCTTGCTGACCTGCTCACCGGAATGTCAGGGTAATATCAGGAATATCAGTAGTAAATATTAGAGGAAATATCAGTTTATTTTTCAAGCTGTGTACATTCACAATAATCAAGAGACAGATGAGGGCCGTGTGATTTCAAACCTCAACATAGGATTAAGTGTCCTAGCGGTATCAAAGTCAGTCTTTTACTCTGTTTTTACGATCAAAATAAGTATTCTTAGTCGTTGAAAAAAAAGAAACATTTGACTAAATTCTAGTCTTATTTGCTTATAGTTTATGTGCAAGTATCATCTTTTGAAATGTGTGGTCAAGAGGTGCTGCCTCCTTGTCTTTTCAGATACAAAATTGGTTCACACACACACATAATCACGCAGCACTTATCACACAGCACTCACGGACACATGGACACACACACACACACTTGCACATAGACACATTTGTGCATCACTCACACACACAAACATGAACACACACACACACACACACATTCACACATAGACACACACACACACAGGAATTCCAATAAAACATAAGCTACTGTACAACCTTAGAGTTTGAAAGCATGCTATACTCTATGCCCTGCCATCATGTTGCTATGACTACACTACTACAACAATTTAAGCTGATAAGGAGTTTAGTTTTCTGCTGCTCCCTATTGGTCACAGTGTGAAGAGACATGATGTCTTTTCAAATTGTTTATCTTTACACATGCTTCTCAATGCGAGCTCTTTGTGGAGTATGTTTGGCCTACATTAATAACCAAACATGTATTGCATTATCACAGTATTTGACATTAGCAGACACTCATTCAGAGTACCATCGAAGCTGTGAAATGTAAGGGTTTAGGTTGGGTGAAATTTTACACCAATACAAGTGGTGAAAGTCATGGACGCATGTGTTTGCGTTTATTTTTTATTGTGCCGTTATTTAACCAGATACAGTAAGTCCTTGAGAACACATTCTTGTCACATTCTGACCTTAGTTCCTTTGTTTTGTCTTTGTTTTAGTATGGTCAGGGCGTGAGTTGGGTGGGTTGTCTATGTTCCTTTTTCTATGATTTGGGATTTCTGTGTTTGGCCTGGTATGGTTCTCAATCAGAGGCAGCTGTCTATCGTTGTCCCTGATTGAGAACCATACTTAGGTAGCCTGGTTTCACTTTTGAGTTGTGGGTGATTATTTTCTGTGTCAGTGTTTGTTTCCACACGGGACTGTTTCGTTTATCGTGTTTTGTTGTTTTTGTTCGAGTATTCGTTTTCATTAAAAGGCATAATGAATACTTACCACGCTGCACCTTGGTCCTCCTCTCTTTCTCCCAACGACGAAAATTACAATTCTCTGTTACAATAAAGACCAAGATGAGAGCGATGAGAGGGTTAATTGTGAGTGTGTGTGTGGTAGGGGGACAGGATATGTAAATATAATCATTGGCATACACGAAGTGCGAAGTGTGAGAAAAACATTTCCTTGTTTGCTGCTTCTTTGGGCTTAATGTGTCACTTAGTGTATCAAGACAGTCAAGATAACACTAGCCAAGAAACAATAAGGTGCTGCTTGGATATTGTTTAGTACTATTTAAATATTAAGGAAGCAATAGAGAAGTTTTGAGATGATGGCCAATGTTTTTTTCATGGTTTTGTTTGTCCTTTCAACATTCCGGGGTAAGAAGTCAAAGGTTACACTCATATTATGCAAAGTCTGTATTTTAGTTATGGATTTTCTATCTTTAAAAAGAAATGACGACTCAATCAATTTTATTTCCACTTTGTAACACGATAAAATGTAAATTAATCCAAAGGGTCTATATACTTTTGCAAGGCACTTTATATTGTTTTATGTCCTGCGGATTCAAGAAGAAAGATGACAAGTTCAACAGGAAAGTGAGCCTGTCAGATAGCCAGCAGCCTTGATTCTTGCACAGAATCCAGATTATTTTTTGCAGAGATGTGTGCTCTTTTGTGTTATGAAAATGTCACCCACTGTATTCTGCTGATTTCTACTGTCTCTTGATATTGTTATTACATATTGTTGTGTACTAAACAGCACTATGATTAAGTTTTATTAACCTATTGGACACACAGGTAAATATTCTCTGAACCTAACCGAACCTTGTAAGAATGGAACCACTGGAACTGATGGGACAACAGATGTAAAAAAGCTTGGTGAGTTACAGGATGGCATTTTGATATTTAATCCATATTATATGCACATCATATTCAAAACATAGATCCCCTTTACACACAACTGATATACAATACATTTGACACAGTTGTTGTGATATACATTCTTAGAAAAAAGGGTTCTTCGGTTGTCCATAGGAGAACCCTTTTTGGTTTCAGGTCTAACCCTTTTGTGTTCCATGAAAAATACTCTGTTGTATCACAATCAATCTGCCAAATGTGTTGTACATCAGTTGTAAAAACCTGACTGTGTACAAGGCCAGTAACATTCATGATAAAGCAGTAGAATTGCCACAAAGCAACAAGTTAAACTTCCCCTAAATTGTTATTTTTTTATTTCCTTGTTCTTCAGAACGTCTTGGCTTTATTCGACTGTCTATCACGTGTCTGGGTTTGTCGATCATGCTCATTCTCTCATATGCTGTCATCACCCTCCTTCACAAACTGAAGATACACAGGTTGGTGATACTTGCCCTTTTTGGATTTTAGAAGTACATTATCATATATGACCATTAACAAAAGCATTCAAACTGGATTTTCTAAATGAATGCATGGATTTTTTCAATTTCGGTGAGTCTCTTATTCAATGGGTAAAAGTAATGTATAGCAACCCAGTGTTGTGTTCGAGACCACCTAAAGCGAGACTGATTATTGACTAAGACTGGAGCAAATCGAGTCCGAGTCAAGACCAAGCCCGGAGGGGGTGGGGGGCGAGACCGAGTCAAGACCGGGAGGGGGACAAGGGGTCCGAGTCAAGGCCTATTCCTGAAAAATGCGAGTCCAATTCAAGACCATGATTGCAGTTTTGTCAAATTGCCACCATAATAAGAGTTCAAAATGTCCAGTATTTCAGTGTTCATTTTTCAGAACAACATTATTGCTAACCCAAACACAGTGGAGAACAATGGGTCTTCTAAGGATTAAAACAATTATGATTATAATAATATACTTAATGATTATACTATTACTGTTTCAGTGATATTCTAATGTAATCTCTTCAGTTTTTATTGGGAAGGAAAGGGTTAACACTGAAGAGAAAAAAGACCCAATCAGGATTTTTTTTAGCTGGTCTCTGGGGAGATGAATCTAGCAAGCTAAATCAGACATATCCTAGGCCATCGGAAGCTAGATAAAGGCATCTGCCATTCAACTGTATCAGGGCCTAATTTTGCAGTGACAGTGGAATCAACCAATCACATTTTGACTTAATGGGTGGGAACATTTTTTCATAAACACCGCGAGGAAGAACTGACACTTTGCACAATTGTTTTGGACAAGAGGCCACATAGATATGGTCATTTTCATGTTTTCATAAATTCTTGTAACGTTTGGGAATTATGTAACGTTATACTAAGGCATTTGTGAAAATTCTAAAGCAATATCAAGTGGGAAAGTGGCTGTGCATTTGGACAATTAATAGATGCTGCAGTAAATTATAAAAACATCTGTCTTGTCCAAATGCAGTAAGCCTTTCTATAAACAAGAAATTTATATAAACAAGAAATGTATGTAAACAAGAAATTTGCCACATGACCTGGGATCCTTCACTTTGAACTGGACTGTGTGTTTTCAGGCAGTTGCAACAGCATGACTTTAGATCATTAGAACACATTCACCAAAAGTCACAGAATAAACCTGAATGGATTTCTGCAAATATGTCAACACCACGGGAGTCCTCTTACATTTGGGAACTTTACATTCCTATTGATCAAACAACCATGAAAGATAGTCTCTCTCTCCCTCAGTTATGCAGATCAACAACAACAAGATCAACAACTAATCTTAGCCAGAGCAAGATGAGCTAAAATCTAACAAAGGAACATTAGATAAACCCTCTCAAACCTTTTCAGCTAGTTGGTTGTCAGAATTGCACTGATAAACTATTGGAAATTGTAGCCTCGTTATTCTTCTGCAGCTTGCCTGCCTATGCATGCTTGTCCCAAGCAAGCACCCAAGCTAACTGTCTAAAGTTGGCTAGCTTGCTAACTGGCTACTTCCAGACACAAATGAGAGTTCACCTCACCCTGACCATTTTACTCAACGTAGCAGAGCGGGTTGTGCTGTTTAAATGGTATCTAGAGCGTTCTTGACTAACTATTACTTTTTTTGTCTACGTTTACTGACACCGGTCATATTCAGCGAGTGTTGCGCATACATAAATTCATCAGTTGTTCTGCGCTCTGGCGAGAGTGTTCTGAAATCGGAGTAGATAGCCAGAGTGAATTTGCAAACGCAAGAGATAAGCTAACTGGATAACCATTTTACTCAACGTAGCAGAGCGGGTTGTGCTGTTTAAATGGTATCTAGAGCGTTCTTGACTAACTATTACTTTTTTTGTCTACGTTTACTGACACCGGTCATATTCAGCGAGTGTTGCGCATACATAAATTCATCAGTTGTTCTGCGCTCTGGCGAGAGTGTTCTGAAATCGGAGTAGATAGCCAGAGTGAATTTGCAAACGCAAGAGATAAGCTAACTGGATAACAGTCGTTCAAGTTCTTGCTAGCTAACCAAATGACTCCTGCATCTCTAGCTGTGTATAGCCACCGAAAAATTATATTTGGGGAAAAAGTAATTCACTTACCCACTCCTCCAATAGCATGACATGAAATTCTCCTAGCAGCTATCCAGCTAATGTTAGGCTCCTGTATTTTACATTGCTACATAAATAGATACGCTAGCCTATTAGCCACATTATGACTGACTTGTGAAAATTGCCCTTGCTAGTTTGATTGCACTGACATTCCCAGCCTTAGTTACATTCACCCGTTTTTGTCCAGAATATTGAGTCCTTGAAACTGAAACAGTGCATCCCGAATGGAGGCAGCAAACAATGTACCAGATCATCTATGATTCAGACCCCTTGACTTTTTAAAAACATTTTGTTACGTTACAGCCTTATTTTAAAATTGATTATATCGTTTTTTCCCCTCATCAATCTACGCACAATACCCTGTAATAAAAAACAGAAATAGCCTATTTACATAACTATTCAGACCCATTACTTAGTACTTTGTCGAAGAACCTTTGGCAGCAATTACAGCTTCGAGTCGTCTTGGGAATGACGCTACAAGCTTGGCACACCTGTATTCGGGGAGTTTCCCCCATTCTCTTCTGCAGATCCTCTCAAGCTCTGTCAGGTTGGATGGGGAGCGGCGCTACACAGCCATTTTCAGGTCACTCAAGAGATATTTGATCGGGTTCAACTTCGGGTTCTGGCTGGGCCACTCAAGGACATTCAGAGACTTGTCCCGAAGTCACTCCCACGTTGTCTAGGCTGTGTGCTTAGGGTCGTTGTCCTGTTGGAAGGTGAACCTTCACCCCAGTCTGAGGTCCTGAGCGCTCTGGAGCAGGTTTTCATCAAGGATCTCTCTGTACTTTGCTCCGTTCATCTTTCCCTCGATCCTGACTACTCTCCCACTCCCTGCCGCTGAAAAACAACCCCACATCATGATGCTGTCACCACCATGCTTCACCATAGAGATGGTGTCAGGTTTCCTCCAGACGTGACACTTGGCATTCAGGCCAAAGAGTTCAACCTATATTTCATCAGACCAGAGATTCTTGTTTCTCATAGTCTGCATCCTTTAGGTGCCTTTTGGCAAACTCCAAGTTGTCTGTCGTGTGCCTTTTACTGAGAAGTGGCTTCTGTCTGGTCACTATACCATAAAGGCCTGATTCTATTTTTTTAAATACATTTGCAAACCTGTTTTCGCTTGATAATTACTGGGTATTGTGCGTAGATTGATGAGGGAAAAAAACACATTTAATACATTTTTAGAAAAGGCTGTAACGTAACAAAATGTGGAAAAAATCAAGGCGTCTAAATATTTTCCGAATGCCCTGTATGATTGTCTGTTTGTTTCATATCTGCAAATGAGTTAAAACACTGTCAGTTCCACTTTTAACTGTAGGTCACTGGTTACTTTGTGTGCTAAACGTGAAATGTTTTTTCCAATGGGAAGTAATAGTTGTACATCTCGATTGGGAAATGCTTAATGATGGTGTTTTTGTGTTCTTATGATTGGGACATCCTGGCTTATTATGTCAAAGTTTATGGATTGCTTATCCTTAAACATCATACTGTGTGTGACTGCTGTCTTTCCATCAGCTCTATGCAGTGGTGTAGTGATTCCTGGAGAAGTGTGTATACTCAAATTTTGCCCACAAGTTCCTAAACGTCCGGCCCAGCAAAGGAAAGGCCTCCAGTCTGAAAAATCATATTATTTCTTATGTTTTTTAAAATGTGTTTTCCTATAGATTTTTTCAGATTTTCACTCTCAAAATGATGGTCTAAATCCACAACAATGCTTAAACCAAACCAATCTGATTGTGTGGGCCTGTCAGGGCCTGGCTCCCCAGTGGTGAGCCTCTTTCCACCAAGGCCTATCCATGTCTACTTCCCTGATGCAAACAAACAACACTTTGGACTAAACATTTTCAAAACCTGCTTTGCCCATTTTTGCCTAAGCATTATTTGGTAGGTTTCATAAATTCAAACGTCTTTCCTACCCTACCGGCTACCGATGTCATTATTCTGTGCCAAAACCAGTTGAGAGCTACTCATTCTTGCTGCCTGCAGATGATATTCAGCTGAAACTAGGCTGTGCGCAGCGTGTGTGAATATTTTTAACGTGCTTTGCGATTGTGTAGGATACTTTGTGCATGATTTCTCTATTGTACTACATAATTGATAAACTGTATACCTCCACTACACTACTTTGATATGCATTAGTAGGAATTAAGAAGTGAGTATACGCAATGTCCACTGAAAAATAATTTGGTATAGGGTTTATACTTTACTTGCATATAGCCTCCACTACACCACTAAGCCTTTGTGTTTTACAAAAAGTGCAGTCTCCTACATGACTGCGCTGGTATTACGGTGGCTGTCTTTTCAGAATCACAAATGTGTCACACACTTCACTACTTCGCCAACATGTCTATAATACATATAAAGGCTGTTAAGATACCGTTTAATGTTTCAAGAAAGGAGTGTATATATTTGGCATGGCGAAGCGCTTTAATGCACTGACTGAATGGAAGCTGATTGTTAATGAGTTTTTTACTCCGCTAGTCTTGGCTGGTCTCTGAAGAAATAACAAGTCCTCACTGTCCAAGACCAAGTCAAGACTGAGTACAAATGTATCTAACACCAAGACAAGACCTAGACACTCAATATGTGGTCTCAAGACCGGCATCGAGACCAAGCGCGGTGTCAAGCATTACAACACTATAGCAACCGGCTTCTTCTCAGAGAGTGTGTGGCTCACTTGTTAAAGCATTGCGCTGGAGACAGTATGACAAATGTATGCACTCATCACTGTAAACTGTGAGGTATAAGAGTAAATGACTTAAATGTATGAAGTGATCTTTCTTTTTAAGGCTGCATATCAATCTGAAGCTATTTACCTACAAGTGTTATTGAATATTGTGGGTTAATTGTGTGTTTGTGTGTGTGTGTGTGTGTGTGTGTGTGTGTGTGACAGCACTGATACTCTATTTGTGTTGTAGGACTATGTCTCAACAGGATGTGGTAGAACACCAGCCCGAGGTAGCTCATTAATCTATTTATTTTATTGAATCGTGGCCTTGAAAGGTGTTAAAATGAAAATACCAAATTATGTTTGTTCTGCAAAGCCAGCTATAGATGTGTCTGCTTAATATAAAGTATGTGATGATATGTAGCCTCTGTTGTTCTCAGGTCCCTGGTATGCGTGAGAAGAAAGTAGGCAGAGGGCACAGAAGCTACAAAGAGAAGATCAACTCAATCTACATGCTCATGCCTGACAAATTACCAGCACAGGGAGCAGGACATGACCTTTGACCTGGAAGGTCTCTATCTGGGTGCGTCCCAAAAGCATCCACACTTGTACTTTCCGATCACTTTATATGGTGTCTAAATTAGTTTGCTATAGCCTGTTAATGGAATGCAGCACAAGGTCCACCTTATGGCAACACCTTTATGTACACCACCCACAGACTGTGCCATATAAAAACACCCTTTGGATAATAGTAGAGAAAGAATGCACACATAAGTCACTTTGGATAAAATCTGTGGATAAAAGCGTCTGCTAAATGGCATATATTATTATTATGTTACGAAACTCTCATTATGTGGTCATATATAGATACATGGCTCATCATGTAATCATATGAACATACAAGGAGGAATGTCATACCTCACACACACCAAATTGATATGTGCAATCTATGCTCTAGACTGCTTGGCCACTTGGAGTCAAGTCTTCAGTTTTAATCAGCTTTTAGACAAGTTAAGGCACACAGTATGCATTTGCAGTCCCACGAGCTAGCTCACAGTGTAGCAAGCCTGGCTCCTGAAAATGGTGACAGTTTGTGGCCAGGGCTTGAATCCCAGATGAGATATTATTTTAACACTTTATAATGTAGAATTATAATTATTGTGTTAGTGTGTTGCGAAGGGAAGTGCAGCCAACGCCTTGAAAAGATGAAGAATAAACGTAATGAGGAGCTACGTCTTTCTTCAGCCATATAGACAAAAATACACGGCTAATAATGATGTTTATTATATAGGCTATATTACATAGACGTGTACACTTAAATGTAGAATATATTATATGCATTATTATAATAATCCTCCACTTCGTCACATGTGCAACCAGAAGTGAATCTTTTTTCCCTCTAACGCCCAGTTACTGCAACCCAAAGATTCTGAGTTTACCGCCTTAGTGGTGTATTCCACCTGGCAGCCTTAACACTGCGCCACTCAGGAGGCACATGCCAGTTATCTGACAAGGTCATTAACCTCTTTGACTTAAAAAAAACAAAACGATGTACAAATATAAATTGCCATGTTGTATAGACCTATGTATTTATCTTTTAAAAACGTGTGTGAAACGGATACGCAAACAGGTGGAATTTTATCGTACAGATGTCGGATCTTAATTTGGGCCTGTTTCATAGCAGGAGGAAATAATCCTGCAGCAGGAGGGTTTGAATAGCTGAAGAGGTATTTATACATAGCCTAACTATAAAACAGGGGGGAGCATGAAGTTTATCGTTCTACTTAGTAGACCTACATCTGTCAATCAACTGATGGGCCAAATCATCTCAACACCACCTTTCATTATATGTTTAGGCTAACGGGTAGCCGACAGAACACTTTGGATAAATGCGTCTGCTAAATGGCATACATTTTATTATTGGGATATAATCAAATAACAAGGGGCCTATTGCAACCATCTATGGCACTAGATGAACCATCAACGGCACGAGATTATCGCTAGCTGATGTTTTGTTAAATCATCACTTCGTGTGAAATTCACCCACAAAACTGATCTCAATTGCAGCCATTATTGGTCACATCATTACTGCTCAATAAAAGATTATGTAAGTGTTACTGTCACGTCCTGACCTTAGTTCCTTTTTTACGTCTCTATTTTGGTTTGGTCAGAGCGTGAGAAGGGGTGGGAATTGTTGTCATTCTATGTTTTGTTCTGTGTGGTGTATTTCTGTGTTTGGCCTGGTATGGTTCCCAATCAGAGTCAATCGTTGTCTCTGATTGAGAACCATACTTAGGTAGCCTGTTCCCACCTGTGTTTGGAGGTAGTTGTTTTCTGTCTCTGTACCAAACAGAACTGTTTCGTGTTGGTCTATTTTTATTATTTTGTCTTAGTGGTCTGAGTTAAAATAAATATTAACATAAACACTTACCATGCTGCGTTTTGGTCCGATCTTGACTACTCTTCATCAGACGAAGAGGATCATTACAGTTACCTCAGTCCTTCTTGCAACCAAAGTCCTTTATTAAGATATGTTCACCCTCTGGTTGGTATTATCTTCGGAACTATTTAGTCCTTTTTAACAGGCTAAGGGTGATTTATCTAGTGGACAAGCATTCCATACAACATAAATCAAGTATTTCCTCATTTACCACTGCAAATCTACTGTGGCAATTTACCCGACACTTTGTATGAATGAAAACTTTTGGTGTAGTCTGTTATTATTTTGATTTGTGTTAGCCATTAAAATACTACTGTCTTTAAAATAAAAGTGTCTGTTATGGTCATTTCTTATCAATATTGTGGTATTTAAAATGTGTAACTAAATCAAAGGGGGGGGGGGGGGGGGGGGGATTGAGGTATTGTGCTAGAAGGGTATGGGTCGGAAATCAAATCCATACCGATAGGCCTATACAGTTGAAGTCGGAAGTTTACATACACCTTAGCCAAATACATTTAAACTCAGTTTCTCACAATTCCTGACGTTTAATCCAAGTAAAAATCCCCTGTTTTAGGTCAGTTAGGATCACCACTTCTTTTTAAGAATGTGAAATGTCAGAATAATAGTAGAGATAATTATTTATTTCAGCTTTTATTACTTTCATCACATTCCCAGTGGGTCAGAAGTTTACATACACTCAATTAGTATTTTGTAGCATTGCCTTTAAATTGTTTAACTTGGGTCAAATGTTCCGGGTAGCCTTCCACAAGCTTCCCACACTAAGTTGGGTGAATTTGGGCCCATTTCTCCTGACAGCTGGTGTAACTGAGTCAGGTTTGTAGTTCTGCCCACAAATGTTCTATAGGATTCAGGTCAGGGATTTGTGGTGGCCACACCAATACCTTGACTTTGTTGTCCTTAAACCATTTTGCCACAACTTTGGATGTATGCTTGGGGTCATTGTCCATTTGGAAGACCCATTTGCAACCAAGCTTTAATTAACCTCCTGACTGATATCTTGAGATGTTTCTTCAATATATCCACATAATTTTCCTTTCTCATGATGCCATCTATGTCGTGAAGTGCACCAGTCCCTCCTGCAGCAAAGCACCCCCACAACATGATGCTGCCACCCCTGTGCTTCACGGTTGGGATGGTGTTCTTCGGCTTGCAAGCTTTCCCCGTTTTCCTCCAAACATAACGATGGTCATTATGGCCAAACAGTTCTATTTTTGTTTCATCAGCCCAGAGGACTTTTCTCCAGAAAGTACGATCTTTGTCCCCATGTGCAGTTGCAAACCGTAGTCTGGCTTTTTTATGGCGGTTTTGGAGCAGTGGCTTCTTCTTTGCTGAGCGGCCTTTCAGGTTATGTCAATATAGAACTCTGTTTACTGTGGATATAGATACTTTTGTACCTGTTTCCTCCAGCATCTTCACAAGGTCCTTTGCTGTTGTTCTGTGATTGATTTGCACTTTTCGCACCAAAGTACGTTAATCTCTAGGAGACAGAATGCATCTCCTTCCTGAGCGATATGACGGCTGCGTGGTCCCATGGTGTTTATACCTGCGTACTATTGTTTGTACAGATGAACGTGGTACCTTGGAAATTGCTCTACAATTTATTTTCTGAGGTCCTGGCTGATTTCTTTTGATTTTGTCATGATGTCCATCAAAGAGGCACTGAGTTTGAAGGTAGCCCTTGACATACATGCACAGGTACACCTCCAATTGACTCAAATTATGTAAATTACCCTAACAGAAGCTTCTAAAGTCATGACATTTTCTGGAATTTTCCAAGCTGTTTAAAGGCACAGTCAACTTAGTGTATGTAAACTTCTGACCACTGGAATACTACATACAGTGAATTATAAGTTAAATAGTCTGTCTGTCTTTTTGGAAAAATGACTTGCGTCATGCACAAAGTAGATGTCCTAACCGACTTGCCAAAACTGTAGTTTGTTAACAAGAAATTTGTGGAGTGGTTGAAAAACGAGTTTTAATGACTCCAACCTAAGTGTTTGTAAACTTCCGACTTCAACTGTATGTATACGCTGAAGGCAATGGCCCTAACCCCTAGACCATCCCAGGCCACGCTTGAACCACATTTTGACACTTGATACGTAACCTTAGGTTCACTAGAAACCATAAGCCGTCCTCTTTTTCAATAATATAAACTGTAGATCAAAAAAATCCCGGGCTGTTTTTTGGGGGTTTTAACGCCAGAGTCACTCTCTTTCATGCGCCATTCCACTCCATTCCGTAGACTACCTCACTATTCTCAAATTCATCTTGTCTTCACATCTGCTATTATATTTATATATGTCCAGTGTGGATCAGTTGGTAGGGCATGGTGCTTGCAATGCCAGGAGACATATGAAGTTGCATATGAAGTTGCTCTGGATAAGAAATCAAACTTAATTTGTCCCAGGCGCCAAATACAACCGATGCTTGCTTACAAGCCCTTCCCAACTAGCCTTGTATGAACCATCCTGATCTTGCGAGTTTACAATCTGTTTTGCTAGATGGAAAGGCTCGCTAGATCAGGACGGTTCGTGCGAGGCTAGTTGGGAATGGCTCGTAAACAAACATTTCATGGTAAAGTCTTACAACCAGTTGTATTCGGCGCATGTGACAAATCAAATTTTTACGAATGGAGCTACAGTATATACAGGGAGTTCCAGTACCAGATCAATGGCAGAGGTAAATAGGTATTTTGAGGTAGATACTGTACGTACATGAAGGCAGGGTAAAGTGACTAGGCATCAGGATAGATAATAATGAGAGTACAATAAAGAACAGAGTAGCAGCAGCAAATCATGTGTGTGTGAGTGCATGTGTGTTTGTGTTACGTTGGTCTGCGTGTTTGTGTTATGTGTGTGTGTGTGTGTGCATATGTAGTGTATGTGCATGTGTGTGTGTTTTGTGAGTGTCAATTTAGTGTGTGTGAATGAGTGTGTAGATGGTTTGTATATATAGTTTAGTGAGTGTGCGTAGGGTCAGTGCAAGATAGAGTAAGTGCAGATAGTTTGGGTACCATTAATTGACTATTAAGCAGTCTGGCTATTTAACATTCTTATGGCTTGGGGGTAGAAGCTCTCGAAGCTTGTTGGTCTGAGAGCCGATGCTCTATAGCACGGTAGCGGAGTGAACAGTCTATGGCTTGGGTGGCTGGAGTCTTTGCCCATTTTTCGGGCCTTCCTCTGACACTAATATAGAGGTCCTGGGTGGCAGGGAGTTCGGCCTCAGTGATGTACAGGGCTGTTTACACCATCCTCTGTAGTGCTTTGAGGTCAGGGGCGGTGCATTTGCCATACCAAGCGGTGATGCAGGCATTCAAGATGCTCTCGATGGTGCAGCTGTAGAAATGTTTGAGAATCCGAGGGCCCATGCAAAGGGGGAAAGAGGCGCTGCCGTGCCCTCTTCACAACTGTGTGGGTGTGTGTGAACCATGTTAAGTCTTTATTGATGTGAACGCCAAGGGAATTTAAGCTCTTGACCCGCTCCGCAACAGCCCCGTTGATGTGGATGTGGGTGTGTTCTCCCCTCTTTCTCTTATAGTCCACGATCAGCTCCTTGGTCTTACTGACGTTGAGGGAGAGAATGTTGTCCTGGCATCACACTGCCTCTGACCTCCTCCCTGTAGGCTGACTCAGCAAACTTGATGATGGTGTTGGAGTTGTGCGTGACTGCACAGTCTTGGGTGAACAGGGAGTACAGGAGGGGACTAAGCACATACCCCTGAGGGGTCCCTGTGTTGAGGGTCAGCATGGCAGAGGTGTTGCTGCCTACCCTCACCACCTGGGGCTGGCCCATTAGGGAGTCCAGGATCCAGCTGCAGAGGGAGGGGTTCAGTCCCAGGGTGATGAGCTTGGCGATTTCTCACCTCGTACTGGACTAATATTTTTTCTTTAACTTGTCAGACGCAAAGGATTTACTTCAGACACCGGACAAGGCCCAAATCCCCGTCATTCGCATGAAGAAGAGATGGAGATATCGGGGACGTAGGTCAGTGTGCCTTGTAAGGATCTGACGGCGAGTGGGTAATCCTCCTCTACCATCAGTCCTATTAGCCAAAGTGCAATCATTGGATAATAAACTGGATAAGCTCCGATCAAGACTATCCTACCAACGGGACATTAAAAACTGTAATATCTTATGTTTCACAGAGTCAAATCAAATTATATTGGTCACATACACATGGTTAGCAGATGTTAATGCGAGTGTAGCGAAATGCTTGTGCTTCTAGTTCTGACCATGCGGTAATATCTAACAAGTAATCTAACAATTTCACATCAACTACCTTAAACACACAAGTGTAAAGGAATGAATAAGAATATGTACATAAAAATATATGGATGAGCGATGGCCGTGCGGCATAGGCAAGATGCAGTAGATGGTATATAGTACAGTATATACATATGAGATGAGTAATGTAGGGGATGTAAACATTATATAAAGTGGCATTGTTTAATGTGACTAGTGATACATTTATTACATCCAATTTTGTATTATTAAAGTGGCTAGAGATTTGAGTCAGTATGTTGGCAGCAGCCAATGTAATTGATGGCTGTTTGATATCTGTCTGATGACCTTGAGATAAGAAGCTGTTTTTCAGTCTCTCGGTTCCAGCTTTGATGCACCAGTACTGACCTCGCCTTTGGATGATAGCGGGGTGAACAGGCAGTGGCTTGGGTGGTTGTTGTCCTTGATTATCTTTTTGACCTTCCTGTGACATCGGGTGATGGTAGGTGTCCTGGAGGGCAGGTAGTTTGCCCTCGGTGATGCGTTGTGCAGACCTCACTACCCTCTGGATAGACTTACTGTTGTGGGTGGAGCAGTTGCCGTACCAGGCAACTGGTAAGGCAACTGCCCAATAGGATGCTCTCGATTGTGCATCTGTAAAATTTTGTGAGTGTTTTCGGTGACAAGCCAAATTTCTTCAGCCTCCTGAGGTTGAAGAGGTGCTGTTGCGTCTTCTTCACCACCCTGTCTGTGTGGGTGGACCATTTCAGTTCGTCCGTGATGTGTTCTCCGAGGAACATAATACTTTCCACCTTGTCCACTACTGTCCCGTCGATGTGGATAGGGTAGTTCTCCCTCTGTTGTTTCCTGAAGTCCACGATAATCTCCCTTGTTTTGTTGACATTGAGTGTGAGGTTATTTTCCTGACACCACGCTCCGAGGGCCCTCACCTCCCCACTGTACGCCGTCTCGTCATTGGTGGTAATCAAGCCTACCACTGTAGTGTCGTCTGCAAACTTGATGATTGAGTTGGAGGCGTGCATGGCCACGCAGTCATGGGTGAACAGGGAGTACAGGAGAGGGCTGAGAACGCACCCTTGTGGGGCCCCAGTGTTGAGGATCAGCGGGGTGGAGATGATGTTTCCTACCCTCAACGCCTGGGGGCGGCCAGTCAGAAAGTCCAGGACCCAGTTGCCCAGATTCTGAGCTGTAATCGATGACACATTACATAGGTATTCCTCTTGTCCAGATGGGTTAGGGCAGTGTGCAGTGTGATTGTGATTGTATCGTCTGTGGACGATTCTTGCCATTCTCTTTCGACCTCTCTCATCAACAAGCTGTTTTTGCCCACAGAACTGCTGCTGACGGGATGTTTTTTCTTTGTCACACCATTTTTGGTAAACCCTAGACACGGTTGTGCTTGAAAAGCCCAGCAGGGCTTTCATTTCTGAGACCCTGGATCAGGCGCATCTGGCACCGACGATCATACCGCAGTGCAGGGAACAGATACAGGTGCAGACCTACAATAGAACTGAAGTAACAGTACAAGTTACTGTAATTAAGCACCATTTTGTCAAGATGTTGGAGGAAATCTATGCAAACACAGGAAGAGTGGAAGATGAGTCAAACGCAATGAAGATCATGGATATCGACAACAAAACATATGAGAATGTTGTAACTTTCAAGCCAAGCTTTTTTAAATGTATTTTATTTATTTCACCTTTATTTACCAGGTAGGCTAGTTGAGAACAAGTTCTCATTTGCAACTGCGACCTGGCCAAGAAAAAGCAAAGCAGTTCGACACATACAAAAACACAGAGTTACACATGGAATAAACAAACATACAATCAATAATACAGTAGAAAGATCTATATACAGCATGTGCAAATGAGGTAGGATAAGAGAGGTATGGCAATAAATAGGCTATGGTGGCAAATTAATTACAATATAGCAATTAAACACTGGAATGGTAGGATGTGCAGAAGATTAATGTGAAAGTTGAGATACTGGGGTGCAAAGGAGCTAAATAAATAAATAAGTACAGTATGGGGATGAGGTAGATTGGATGGGCTATTTACAGATGAGCTATGTACAGGTGCAGTGATCTGTGAGCTGCTCTGACAGCTGGTGCTTAAAGCTAGAGAGGGAGGTAAGAGTCTCCAGCTTCAGAGATTTTAGCAGTTAGTTCCAATCATTGGCAGCAGAGAACTGGAAGGAGAGGCGGCCAAAGGAAGAATTGGCTTTGGGGGTGTCCAGTGAGATATACCTGCTGGAGCGCGTGCTACGGGTGGGTGCTGCTATGGTGACCATAGCAGCACCATGCTCTCTTGGAGCATGAACTGACATATTGTCCACCCAATCAAAGGATCAGAGAATGAATCTAGTACTGAAAGCATAATCTAAAGCTAGCTAGCACTGCAGTGCATAAAATGTGGTGAGTAGTTGACTCAAAGAGAGAGAGGGACAATAGTTTAGCAGTTTTGGACAAATTAATTTCTTCCAAAATGAAAAAGAAGCAAGAGAGAGAGATTTTTTAAACTTTCAGTTTCACTTACTTAGCTAGCAAATGCAGGTAGCTAGTTTAGCATACTCAAACACCCTGCTCAAACAGAGAGATGCTACGTTAGTAGCTGGCTATGACTATCCAATACGACACTGGAACTCTTCCAAGTCAAGAGATCAAGTGACACAGTTAAATGTTGATCCTGAAACCATAATCACTCATAAGGATTAAAGAGAGAACATTCTGACTAATGTGGAAAACATTTGTGATAAACTTGCGAAGGAGACAAAGACTAACAACCAGAAAAAGTTTGAAAGTGATACTGCTGACTACAAGGAGCAGAAGGTATATTTCTGGAGGGATGGCCAGAGACAGCCAATTGGCACTCCACCACGAATAAACTGGAAGTGTAAACGCCAGCCCAGCCATAATCCAAGAGGGCCATTAATGTAGCGATCAACCAACTCCCTCACATCTGACTCCAGTGACCAATCCAGAGTCAGAGCATCTTCTTTTTTGGGGAATCCCGATGGACGACGTCATCAAATAAGCCATCATCACGACCACTGCCCACCCTGTGTCCCCGCAAGAAATGCAGGAGAGGACTACGTATGAAGACGGCAACACCCAAAGTCCCCGCCCAACACAATGTCACATCTGCTCCTGCAATGCCATCTACTGCTCATCCTGTGTCTCCTTGACCTTCTGCCACTCCCCCAGTACTCTCTCCCTCTCTCTCTGTGTGTGTGTGATTGTGTGTGTGGAGACAGATGTGTAGGAGTCAGAGCAGATCCCAACCAGCCGCAATCTGTTCCATAATCAAGACCTCTACAAATACTCAGCCCTGCCACTTCCACGCTGCCAGATCGTAATCTCTGCTCAGTCAGTCTACGTTTCTAGCCGTTTGTTACTATTCAGATCCTGTTTTCCTGTTGTGCCTGTTTTCCTTGTCTGACGCTGTTTTCCTCTGCACTACAGTTCTGCCCGCTCTGAATCTGGTCCATGTCTCCAGTCCCACGTCTCGTCATCCTGCTACTCTGTCCTGGATTCTCCACTCTACTACTCCCTTGGATTCCCCTCCAGGCCTGTCTCAACCCCTCTCGCTCCAGCCTCAACCTCCGCACCTGGTTTCCAGCAACCCGCCCGAGCTACCCCTGACCTGCACTCCATCTCCTCCCTGTGTTTCAATAAAAACCTTTCATCACAGTCTGCTCGTTTGAGTCTGCTCTTGGGTTCCGCTGTTCCACTCCGCGTAACACGCACAGCGTGCAAGACACAGCAATAAACTTGTCCAACATCTGATACATGTTCATCTACCCTAGGTAAGGGACCATCATTTGTCCCAACATCACAGGCCAAGGACTATGATACAGTTATAGACTTTCAAAAGTTTTTCCGCAGTCTGAGTTTTTTGGTAATGGGGTTGCTCCCCATGCACCTGCCAATGTTAATCTATTGAACAATATTAGTAACGAGACAGGAAACAGTGCTAATGTTTTTCCCATTGATAACCTGAATGACAGCTAACCTGACTCTCGCCCTGAGGACATGACAAGGGAAAATATACAGTTGAAGTAAAAAGTTTACATACACCTTAGCCAAATACATTTAAACTCAGTTTTTCACCATTCCTGACATTAGATCCTTGTAAAAAATCCCTGTCTTAGGTCAGTTAGGATCACCACTTTATTTTAAGAATGGGAAATGTCAGAATAATAGTAGAGAGAATTATTTACTTCAGCTTTTATTTCTTTCATCACATTCCCAGCGGGTCAGAAGTTTACACACACTCAATTAGTATTTGGTAGCATTGCCTTTCAATTGTTAATCTTGGGTCAAACATTTTGGGTAGCCTTCTACAAGCGTCCCACAATAAGTTGGGTGAACTTTGGCCATTCCTCCTGACAGAGCTGGTGTAACTGAGTCAGGCTTGTAGGCATCCTTGCACGCACACTCTTTTTCAGTTCTGCCCACAAATCTTCTATAGGATTCAGGTCAGGGCTTTGTGATGGCCATTCCAATTCCTTGACTTTGTTGTCCTTAAGCCATTTTGCCACAACTTTGGAAGTATGCTTAGGTTCATCGTCCATTTGGAAGACCCATTTGCGACCAAACTTGAACTTCCTGACTGATGTCTTGAGATGTTGCTTCAATAAATCCACATACTTTACCCCCTCCTCATGAAGCCATCTATTTTGTGAAGTTCCCTCCTGCAGCAAAGCACCCCCACAACATGATTCTGTCACCCCCGTGCGTCACGGTTGGGATGGTGTTCTTCGGCTTGCAAGCCTCCCCCTTTTTCCTCCAATGGTCATTATGGCCAAACATTTCTATTTTTGTTTCATCAGACCAGAGGACATTTCTCCAAAAAGTACGATCTTTGTCCCCATGTGCAGTTGCAAACAGAAGTCTGGCTTTTTTATGGCGGTTTTGGAGCACTGGCTTCTTCCTTGCTGAGAGGCCTTTCAGGTTATGTCGATATAGGACTCGTTTTACTGTGGATATAGATACTTTTGTACCTGTTTCCTCCAGCATCTTCACAAGGTCCTTTGCTGTTGTTCTGTGATTGATTTGCACTTTTCGCACCAAAGTACGTTCATCTCCCTTCCGGAAGGGTATGACGACTGCGTGGTCCCATGGTGTTTATACTTGCGTACTATTGTTTGTACAGATGAACCTGGTACCTTCAGGCATTTGGAAATTGCTCCCAAGGATGAACCAGACTTGTGGTAGGTCTACAATTTGTTTCTGAGGTCTTGGCTGATTTCTTTTGATTTTCCCATGATGTCAAGCAAAGACGCACTGAGTTTGAATGTAGGCCTTGAAATATATCCACAGGTACACCTCCAATTGACTCAAATATTGTCAATTAGACTATCAGAAGCTTCTAAAGCCATTTCATAATTTTCCAAGCTGTTTAAAGGCACAGTCAACTTAGTGTATGTAAACCTCTGACCTCTGGAATTGCGATACAGTGAATTATAAGTGAAATAATCTGTAAACCATTGTTGGAGAAATGACTTGTGTCATGCACAAAGTAGATGTCCTAACCGATATTCCATAGTTTGTTCACAAGATATTTGTGGAGTGGTTGAAAAACGAGTTTTAATGACTCCAACCTTAGTGTATGTAAACTTCCGACTTCAACTGTAGGCTAGACCTACACAGTAAATCAAATAAGGAACCATGGATGGCACATGTATTTTGGGACAACATTAAACTTTGATACAACTCTCTCCCCGGCAACTGTCCATCCTTGAGCACTTCTCTTCTTGCTGCTGTTGCTCCGTCCAGCTTCGAATGCCTCGAGCGCTATTGGCCAAGTCAGAGAGGGGGGAGACAGACGAGGGAAATTCCTTCGTGGTGCTCAAATTTCGCCAATCTAATTTTCCTATCCTCCTTTGTCTCGGTCTGAACACTGACGTCTCTCCTATGGCCTTTGAGTCATCACCCGCTAACATGGTAAGTTTTTGGAAAAAGGATAACATTTTCGTTTTCATAAATACTCAAGTTTCTTCGGTTTTGTTTTGACTGTCAGGCCGTCACTGAAGCAACTGTCTTATTTGTGTTCTCTGCAGATGTTTCGAAGTGCCCTTTTATGTCTACTAGTCGCAGTCGTTTGCTGTCATGCCGAGGTAAATGCTTTTTATTATTTAGATGTAAAACAATATATACGCTCTAGAGGACGATTAGTCTGTTGACAAACGACTGTTTTCCTTTTTTTTTAATGTATACTTTTTCATTATTTGGCTAAAGTACATAATCCAACAGTAACGTGCTTGTCTGATTGGTCAATTTAACTTGGGACATTCTGATGTGTGTACGTTTTTATATAAATAACTAAACAGTAATTTAAAGAAGACAAAGAGTTTAGAAAAAGAAGGGGCAAAGCCTTGCACATCTGTCCAGCTTCAAAGGTGCAATGTCAACATTCACCAAACCAGTGCTTTTGAGTGCATTTTGTGTGTACATTATGTGCCAATGAAATAGCAGCCTATTCTAATTAGCTCCAGACCGACCGTCAGTATCTCTAGGAAAAGTCTTTATCACACATACTTGATATGTAATATATTTTAGAGAACATTAGAAGATAATTAATGTGCTTTCTGCCTTCCATTTACATCAAGCAAATCCTGATCACTGCTGTTGAATGTACTTCACTTCAGCATAGTTTTTTTAAAGTTTTTTTTTTTTTTGGGGGGGGGGGGGGTGTGTTTCACCCCTGTTTCCTGTAAACTACTTCTGATTGGTTGCCATGCAGGAACAGTTGTTCACAGTTGTTTGTAGAGGTGGCCACTTTGGTCATTGACCACCAGTGTAGTGTTGTTGACATGTTGGAGGCTCTGGCTAGGTTCATGGCACTTCTTAATGAACTGGTCTTGTGCTGTGATGGCCAGAGGGGTGATTGATGGTCTCAGAGAAAATAGACCAATATAACAGACAGTTGGGAAAGCCAATGAGGATTTTTTTTTTTGGTCACACCTCAACCACACACACACAAGCACTGCAGATAGGCAAGCGTGCACACCCACACACACATGCACAAACGTAGGCACGCACACACACACACACACACACACACACACACACACACACACACACACACACACACACACACACACACACACACACACACACACACACACACACACACACACACACACACACACACGCACACACACACACTACCAGTTCCCTGCAATGAAAGACTCCAGGTGTTTTTTTTTTACTATGTATTTGTGTGTGTTTTTTAAACCATCTTTCCCTGTTTAAACAGCTGTGAAATACACAGCTTGGCAGCTCTTAGGTGTTGACAAACGCAGATAACAGATGTGTCAGTCTTTTCATCTACAGCCCTGGGGCCACATCTTCTATATTTGGGATGTATGTGTGTGTGTGCCTGTGTGTGTCTATATCCTCATCTAGCTGCACATGTACACTGAGTCAGAGAACATGCCCTTAGACCTCAACATCCATAGACTGGCAGTCCTGACAAGGAAGAAAGAGGAAAAGTGATTGCTGTGTTCAATCATTTTGCTCTGTCTGTCTGGATTTTCCAGTTGTTGGTTTAGATTTCTAAAGGTTCATTTCAAAGCCAGCCTCCTTTCCTACCTGTTTCCCTACAGGTTATACTGTGGCGCAGACAGCAACGACAGTGTTGACTTTTTGAATACCATAGTAATGAATGAGTATCATTGAATGTGTTTTTTTTTAAACATGCTGCTCCAAGCAGAAACTAGGTAGTTGTTTCAGATGTCCTCATTTCAGTTGTAATCTGTTAGTGTGGACACGGACAGTCAACATGGTCTCAGCTGTGTACAGTTTGTCCTGCTTCATCCATGCCCTCCCAGGCCCTGTGAGTTCATTCACAGCCAGCCTGAGGGACTGAGTTATCCAACCCTGGACATGAACATGTAACAGCACTAGAGGAATACATGCCAAATCTGTCAAATTCAAATCTGTATTTGTGCAAAGGCCCTTGAAAAAGGATACCCAGCAGGGCCATTTTCTATAGATTTCAGAATGGAAAATCGATGTGTTGTTGGAAGTAGGGCATAGCTCCATAACCTTTGACTGTTGTCTGAAAGAAAAATAGCTTTAGGTACCAGCTACTGACTGGTAGCACAGTCCTTCTGTAATCTAAAAGCAAGCATTATAGGCAGTACCATGATGCCCATAATGGCCCATAAGAGCCAAGGTGGCTGTTTGTCCTTCACCAGACTGAATTTACTGCTGTATGTCCTTCGGGCCGGTCCTACACAGAAGGCCAGGGTTCATGGTTTAGGGGTCCGAGTGGAGCAGGCTGGGATCTGACAGGCATGTGTGATGGCTGAGGAGCCAGCTAAGCCTTAGACAATGAGGAGATCCAACTGCCTCTCTCTCTCTTTCCCTCCCTTCTTCCATCTTGTTTTGTGAACATGGTTATGGTGTGTGTGTGTGCGTGCGTGCGTGTATGTGGTTGTGGTTGACAGGCATGTGGTGTGGTGCAGTGCACCCATTCCCCTACTTCTGCCACCACTTCAGAGCCATCCTTAATGCCCTCAGTGGAAAGGCTTGTTTGCTCTCCTACACAGAGCAGCTTGTGAAGCTCATTAAGGGAAGGTTGATGTTTTTCACTGTGTTTTATGCCAGTTTAAGGTTTCCCCCCTCTCTTTCTTTATCTTTTGTCTCTGCTTTTTTTTTTCGCTCTCTCCCTGGCTGGCATGTTTCCCAGATTCATAGAGCGAGAGAAAAAAAAGGGAGGGAGAGAGAAGGAGACAGAGAGAAAACCAGACGATTTCTAGCCCTATTAGGGGGGCAATTAGTCTCAAAATGTGGTCTGGATGACTGAAGCTGTTGCCTGGACGGCTGATAAGGAACACAGCACAAATGAGTGCATAACCGCCAACTGATAAACACAACCTTGTAGTGCAGAAAGGCTATTTACAGCAAGGTTGTCTTGTATTTACACAATGGTCTATAACTGTTTATAACTGTGGCAGTTGATACGTCTATTAAGTGTGCTAGCTTGGCCCTCCTAAAGAGTGTGTGATTGGAACAGTGCTCTGCTTAAGAATGCATGCCTTTTCCTAGAGTGTGTCTCCTTCTCCTCCTCCTCTAAACATCTGTCAGCCATTAGCTCACCCTCTCCGCCTGCACAGAGCAACACAGGAACAAGCCTGTTCTGCCATGACACCACTCAGCATCAGCCAAGACTAGCCAGGAAGAGAGGGGGGGGGGGGGGGGGGATGAGTTATAGACAGAAAAATAAGAGATTGAGACAGGAGGGGGGAAAAAAGTGGGCGGGAGAGAGAGAGAGTGGGATGAAGAAGTGAGAAACAAGAGTGGGAGAGAGTGATATAGGCGATGAGAGTTAGTCGAGAGACTAGCCGGGAGAGAGGGTGGGAGGACGGGGGAGAGGAAGGGAGAAGAGGGGAGCTATACACAGTTAGGGGGAGAGGAGTTGAATGGACTGAGCTTCCCAAGGATTTATGGGAGATGGTATATACATGGCTTTTGGGTGGATGAGAGGAGCACTGTAATGGAACTCCATTCACCTAGCATGAGAACGAACTTGAAACAATAAGGCTATAGGCTGATTAGGCTGCTAGAGCCCGCCTTTTTGCTCATGACATCACCTTGGCTTTTATTGGTTCAAACAGCCTTTACGAACGAGACGCTCTATCTAAACCAATCACTTTTAATACGGTGAATGAATTAATGAAAGAATGCAGATGTGTAACCAATATTCAGACGTGTAAGAGGACATCTGGCCTGGGGTGGCCCAGCTGGGAGTGAAACTTTGTCTTTATTCAGACGTGTAACCAATATGACACGGCTAGCTAGTTAGCGGGGTGCGCTCTAATAGCGTTTCAATCGGTGACGTCACTCGCTCTGAGACCTTGAAGTAGTTGTTCCCCTTGCTCTGCAAGGGCCGGCTTTTGTGGAGCGATGGCTAACGATGCTTTGAGGGTGGCTGTCGTCGATGTGTGCAGAGGGTCTCTGGATCGAGCCCAGGTAGGGGCAAGGAGAGGGACGGAAGCTATGCTGTTACAGACGCAACTTCCAAGAAAATCTGTGAAAAGAAATGGAAAAAGAGGGAGAATCAGAAAGAGCATTTTCAAATAGAATTTGTATCAGAAGTTTTTAAACCACGGAATCGAGTTGTCAGTGCTCAGGTCGAATGTGTGAGTGGAGGAAAAGGATGTGAGTTCTTGGGTTAGAAAGCTGGCCTTTTTGGATGCTAGCCGAGGTGTGAGAGACCCTGGGAGGAATTGACTGCCCACCTTAACGCCCTCCTACCTCTGTAAAGCTTAATGTGAAAAAAACGCGTGATTTTTGTCCGAGCGGGACCCTCTGACGAAATGTTCAGGGAATCCCATGTTTTGATTTATTTATGCAAGCATTCTGCTTGTTGGGAACGCAAAACAAAAACAAGACAGTAGAACAAAACTCATTACCAGCTTTAGAAAGAACTGGGGTTCATTGCATAATGAAATATGTATGCGTTGACTCAATTCTCTTTGTCAGGTACCATTTCAGGGGGGCACAGCGACTATTATTAGTACCTATTGACCTATCTGATGCCTGAGTCAGGGTCTAAAACGGAGAGGTTAACAAGTCACACATGCCAAAGAATCACTTTGTGCTAGTGCCTTCTAATCCCGACGCTGTCTCGTAAGTAGTGACCGCAAAACCTGGGGTCTCATGAAGACAAAGTTTCACTCCCAGCTGGGCCACCTCAGGCCAGATGTCCTCTTACAAGCCAGGGTCACCTCCTCCGTGATCAGAGCCCTCTGACCCACCCCCCCTACCCCCCACAGCAGCTTACTTCCCAACATGGTGATGGTGTCACACACAGCTCAGACCCTTGCGCGTGCATGTGTATTAGGCCTGGGAATTCCCAGGGACCCCTCGACACGATATTATCACAACATCTATTGCGATTCTCACGATTCTAGATGTATTGCAATTCGATACTGTGATTTTATTGCGATTCGGTGTTCCAAACGTATTGCTCACCATCTGATGCAGACAAGAGACAGCCATGATGAAATGCATTTTTGATCAGTCATGGAAATGAAAGTGCTGAAAACAAATGGGCTCTGTATTTAGAAAGAAGACGGAGAACAAGCTATGGAGGAACGTTTTGGCGCAGGTACAGCAAACTAGTTCAAAATAATATTGCAATAGGATATGATAGGATATGATATATCGTCAAAATGAATATCCCGATATGCATTGTTTTTTTCACCCATCACTGAAATGTGTGTGCGCTCATGCATGGGTGAGAGCATTCCAGTGTGTGTGCAGGCTAAGCAGCAGTAGCTGGGCTGTGCAAGTGCTAAATGGGTCAGCACAGCTGGAGCCCGCAGCCATGGCTCTGGAAGTCAGAGGGTTTGTCTGGGTGAGCAGTCCCCCGAATCAGGCCTTTGACCTGGGCAGGAATGTCTGGTATGTGGGGTGAGCTCTCTCATTTGGGCCTGATCTGGGAGATAGAGGGAAAGAATGCTGTTCACTTTAGACACACTTATTAAGGCACAACTTAACAGATTGGTATTTTTTTTGTGTGTGTGTAGTTTAAACTAAAATCATGATCCTATGTAGATGGATGAGACAAGTTTGAAGTTGTTCTGCAATTACATGTAGTTCAAGTTATGTGCTGTATGGAACTGTCACACCCTGACCTTAGATATCTCTGTTTTTCTATATATTTTGGTTAGGTCAGGGTGTGACTAGGGTGGGTACTCTAGTTTTTGTATGTCTAGGGTTTTTGTATGTCTAGGGTTTTTGTATGTCTAAGGGTTTTTGTATGTCTAAGGGTTTTTGTATGTCGGAGGTTGGCCTGATATGGTTCCCAATCATAGACTGCTGTTTATCATTGTCTCTGATTGGGGATCATATTTAGGTAGCCATTTTCCTCATTTGTGTTGTGGAATCTTGTCTATGTATAGTTGCCTTAGTGCACATCAGTAGCTTCACGTTTCATTTGGTTGTTTGTTGTTTTGTTCAGTGAGTTTCGATTTATTAAAATGATGTGGAACTCTACTCACGCAATGCCTTGGTCCGATCCTTACGACGAACGTGACAGGAACGTAATTGCTGGAAAAATAAAGGATAATCAATGACTCAAGTAAAGGTGAAAGTCACCCAGTAAAATACTACTTAATTAAGAGTCAAAAAGTATTTGGTTTTAAGTATACTTAAGTATCAAAATAAATGTAATTCCAAAAACATACTTAAGTATCAACATTAAAAGTGTAAATCATTTAAAGTTCCTTATATTCGTTTTTTTTTACGGCTAGCCAGAGGCAACATTATTTTGGCTAACATGGCTATGCCCCGATTAGATGACAATGCCCCCATCCACGGGGCACGAGTGGTCACTGAATGGTTTGACGAGCATGAAAACAATGTAAACCATACACCATGGCTGTCTCAGTCAACATATCTAAACCCAATTGAACACTTATGGGAGATTTTGGATTGGCGCCTGACACAGCGTTTTCCACCACCGGCAACAAAACAACAAATGATGGAATTTCTCGTGGAAGAATGGTGTCGCATGCCTCCAATAGAGTTCCAGACCCTTGTAGAATTCATGCCGAGGACCTTTTAAACTGTTCTGGCTCTGTTCTGCTCTATTAAGATACTATGTTGGCAGTTGCTTGTATATTCTCTCTGCAGGGAGACAAGAGGCCTTTCTTTGCTGTTTGTCCTTCTGTTTAGATGTATAAGGCCCCCTTCCCCAATAGCCACAGACACAGCCTTACGTGAGACAAAAACAACATTTCCTCTACCTCCCATCTCGATTCTTTTTTTGGTCTGATTGCAAAGGACTAATGTGACTCATATGTTCAGTCCACTGTGGGCCCTCTGATTTGGGTCATGGTGAGTTATGAAGTATAGACATTACACACACTCCTCTTCTGGAAAGCACTTCTGAATGAAAGGTCTCAGCAGTCAGCCAGCTGGAAAGATTAGTCATAGAGTATAATCAGCCCCCACAGCCTTTTTCCTGGCTTTCAAAGAAAAGTATGACATTGGCAATTACATTTTATGTAAAGGGCTTTTGAAGCTTTGATGACGAAGGATCTTGAAGTTACACCTAGGGTGTGACTTTGGTTTGTTTCATTGAACGGTATCTTTCCATTACTCATCCAAAGTAGTCCATGCATACACACACACACACACACAGACACACACACAAACACACACACACACACGCACACACACGCACACACACAGAACAGAAAGGAGAGTCTTTTCGTCCAATATGACATCTTAATGACCTAAATACAGTAATAGTTTATTATAACTCAAACCCTCACATTGTTGTTTATCAACCAATTAGGAGGATGACAGTGAGTGACACGTCCTTTGTTTGAATCGAAGAAAACCATGTTCATTTGTTTTTGGGACTAGGTCTGTTTCTTGTCTACAGCTGGACGGTTGTGTAGAATTGTGCCCTCATTGTGTTTTGCTCACAGTCTGTCCACACTCACTTCCTGTGTTTGAGCCCTGCGGTTCTCTAGTAACTCTCTGTGTTGCTGGTATGAACCTCACCGAAACTCAGTGTTGGCCTTATAGCTCATTCTGTCTGTAAAATACCATTATCCAACACATATCCAATTAATGCACCTTTTGGTTGTCTGACAATGTATAGCCATTAGTCATAGTTTAGTGTAAGTTGTGGTCATCCCCACTACAGTACATCCCAAGTGATAACTCAATCATGGCGTTTTAGTCTTGGCCGCCATTGGAGAACACAGTTGCTCTCCTCACCCTGTGGAGTGGCCAAACCAGGCCCATGTTTGCTGTCTGTCTCTCTGCTAAAGTAATCACTGTTCCCTGTGTGTTCTTTCCTGCCTGGCCCCTTCTAGGCCTCTCCCTCCCAAAAAATCCAAAGCGGCTGTGAAATAAAGAGCAGAAACAGTTATACCTGTGTAGCCATTTTAACATCTTCCCCTGAGTCACCTCAGAAGGTGCTGGTGGAGCCAGAATATTTTTTATTGTGAAAGCCATGTAGGCAGTGTTGTGTAGAATTGTGTACCCGTTATGTTTTGCTCACAGTCCATTTACACTCACTTCCTCTGTTTGAGCCATATGGGCAAAGATGGTGGATAAATTAAGATAGTTCACTCAGGCCGTTTACCATTGGGGAAAGAATTGTCAGTCTCACATAGACACCAATGCAATAGCAGCTGGGTCTGGTCTAGTTAGTTCAGTGACTTTCATTGAACCCCAAAAAAAACTGGGGGAAAAAACAGCGATTGGGGGTGCCTTTTCCGTCTCTGTTATGGGTCTCCAGTAGCTCTCTGGATACACCAGAGAGGACGATGTGATGCGTGAGCATTTACTCTGCCCAAGATCTGTCCACGAAAAATAATACCAGAAATTGAGAGATTTTGGTATTAGGTCAATGAGAGAGTGTCGCATTTGGGTTTAACCGGAGATCATTTAGGTCATTTAGAAACAAAGTTCCTTGGATAACAGATGGAAGGCTCTCTCCCCAACTGATTGGTTCATCTAGCGCTATTAAAGCCATGATTGGTTTGGTATGCCCCTGACTTACAGCTTTCTTTTTTTCAGTGTCTTAACTTTGCCCTATAAAACAAGTTAGGATTGGATGGGAGAGTCACAGGTTGGACATGCTCCCAAATTCCTCATCTTGGCTCTGCAGGGGAATGTTTGCGCCCTCGTTTCCCTGAAGTGTCTTTCTTCTTGTTGTCTTCCACTCACGCTATCCATCTCCCTCTGGGCACACAGAGGGAGAAGTCAGTCCAGACCAGACACTCCAGCTGAGAATGCAGATCTGTGTGTGTGTTCAAGTGTGTGTGTGTGTGTGTGTGTGTGTGATGGGTGTACAGCTCCTCTGTTAGATAGCTCGAAGACGGAAGTATTTTTTTACCATCAGTTCTTGGCCTGTGGACCGACCCTGCCATAAGTCTTCATGTGGACTAATGAAAATAACATGCCTGAGACAGGAGGTCTCGGCCTGACCTGCATATCGTACAGTGTGTGTGTGTGTGTATGTCTGCGTGCTAGAGTGCGCACATACTGTACATGCCAGTGCGTGCATGTGTGGGTCAGGCCTAGGTTCAAATAGTATTCAAGAGAATTTCAAATGTTGGGTTTGATTGGGCTTGCCCAGCTCAATGGAACCAATAGAATCAAAAAACTGCAAACCCTCTTGATTGTTTCGCTGATGTATAAAAGGGTGATTGTGTCTCTATAAGGAGGGATATATATAGAGAGAGATTACACAAGGCTTCATATCGTGTGTCTGTGAAAATCTCACCACACACGCCAGCCAAGCAGTGACATACCAGCAGATACTTATGATTGTTACTAATCATGTCCTGTAATACTTAAGTAGGGCTGTGTGGCCTGGCAGGAAGAGTAGCTGTGGCTGTGTGGACCCTAATGGGGATCCTAATAAAATACCCCAAAATATCAATGGTGAGAGGTCGGGGGTCACAAGTCTCAGGCAGCTGGTGCTTTCTGACCCCCAGTCATGCCTGTCATATCTGTGACACCAGGCTACAGTCTATACATGGTCCCCCATTGGAACCCACTCATATATGCATCAAAAATATAATAACATATTGGTGCCATATGTAATATACACTACCGTTCAAAAGTTTGGGGTCACTTAGAGATGTCCTTGTTTTCCGTGAAAACATACATGAAATGAGTTGCAAAATGAATAGCAAATATAGTCAAGACGTTGACAAGGTTATAGATAATGATTTTTCATTTAAATAATAAATGTGTCCTTCAAACTTTGCTTTCGTCAAAGAATCCTCCGTTTGCAGCAATTACAGCCTTGCAGACCTTTGCGATTCTAGTTGTCAATTTGTTGAGGTAATCTGAAGAGATTTCACTCCATGCGTCCTGAAGCACCTCAAACAAGTTGGATTGGCTTGATGGGCACTTCTTACGTACCATACGGTCAAGCTGCTCCCACAACAGCTCAATAGGGCTGAGATTCAGTGACTGTGCTGGCCACTCCATTATAGACAGAATACCAGTGGATTGCTTCTTCCCTAAATAATTCTTGCATAGTTTCATAGTTTGGAGCTGTGCTTTGGGTCATTGTCCTGTTGTAAGAGGAAATTGGCTCCAATTAAGCGCCGTCCACAGGGTATGGCATGGCATTGCAAAATGGAGTGATAGCCTTCCTTTTTCAATATTCCTTTTACCCTGTACACATCTCCCACTTTACCACCACCACAGCACCCCCAGACCACCACATTGCCTCCACCATGTTTGACAGATGGCGTCAAGCACTCCTCCAGCATCTTTTCATTTTTTCTGTATCTCACGAATGTTCTTCTTTAGGATCCGAACACCTCAAACTTAGATTTGTCTGTCCATAACACTTTTTTACAATATTCCTCTGTCCAGTATCTGTGTTATTTTGCCCATCTTAATCATTTATTTTTATTGTCCAGTCTGAGAAATGGCTTTTTCGTTGCAACTCTGCCTAGAAGACCAGCATTCCGGAGTCGCCTCTTCACTGTTGACGTTGAGACTGGTGTTTTGCTGGTACTATTTAATGAAGCTGCCAGTTGAGGACTTGTTAGGTGTTGGTTTCTCTAACGACACACTCTAATGTACTTGTCCTCTTGCTCAGTTGTGCAAGTGGTCTCCCACTCTTTCTTTTCTGGTTAGGGCCAGTTTGCGCTGTTCTGTGAAGGGAGTAGTACAGAGAATTGTACGAGATCTTCAGTTTCTTGGCAATTTTTCGCATGGAATAGCCTTAATTTCTCAGAACAAGGATAGACTGATGGGTTTCAGAAGAAAGTTCTTTGTTTATGGCCATTTTGAGCCTGTAAACCCACAAATGCAGATGCTCCAGATACTCAACTAGTCTTAAGAGGGCCAGTTTTATTGCTTCTTTAATCAGAACAATAGTTTTCAGCTGTGTTAACATAATTGCAAAAGGGTTTTCTAATGATCAATTAGCCTTTTAAAATGATAAACTTGGATTAGCTAACACAATGTTCCATTGGAACACAAGAGTAATGGTTGTTGATAATGGGCCTCTGTACGCCTATGTAGATATTCCATTTTAAAAATCAGCCATTTCCAGCTACAATAGTCATTAACAATGTCTACACTGTATTTTTGATGAATTTTATGTTATTTTAATGGACAAAAAATGTGCTTTTCTTTCAAAAACAAGGACATTTCTAAGTTACCCCAAACTTTTGAACGGTAGTGTATGTGTGGGTTTGTTTGTGTTCTTCAGTCACCTGGACACTCCATGACATATTGGTCCAGTGTCTGTCTGTCTACCATCTGCCCTATAAAATTGTGGGTGTCTTTTGTCTGACTGCGTTGGCTGAGAGAACATGTGTCACTATGCGTGTGGGAGGGCATTTGCCGAAACATTGTTATGCTAAAGTCACTGTGGCTTAGCGGCCCTCGCTGTGAATGAAAGGTCACAGGTCAACGGGCTGTTCAGACTTCCATCTGAAACTGAGGGTCTGGATAGCAGTCTGGGGGACTTAGATAGCAGACAAAAGGGCAACACACTTCTCTCTCTCAATGTTGTTGTGTATGTGTTTGAGTGTAGAAATCGATATATATTGAAATTACATAGTGTTTCTTAAAATGTAACATACTGTTTATCAAGACATCTGAAACAGAACGTAATTATAAGGGCGTAATTATAAGGTGAGACCCAAATGCAGACACAGGAGGCAGATGGTGGAGCTCCGATATTTATTATAACAAAGGGAGTAGGCAAAGGCAGGGGGGACAGTTCATCAACCAGGTCAGAGTCCAAACCGTACCAGACGATAGGCAGTCTCGAGGTCAGGCCAGGCAGGGGTCAAAAACCAGGTCCGAGTCCAAAAACAGTACAAGGGGATAGGCAGGCTGGTAGTCAGAACAGGCAGAGTGGTCAGGCAGGCGGGTTCGGAGTCAGGACAGGCAAGGGTCGAAACCAGGAGGACTAGAAACAAACAGAGACTGGGGAATAATAGGAGCAAGTAAAACCGCTGGTTAACTTTGCAAACAAGATAAACTGGCACAGGGAGACAGGAAACACAGGGATATATACACCGGGATATAATAAGCGACACCTGGAGGGGGTGGAGACAATCACAAGGACAGGTGAACCAGATCAGGGTGTTACAGTAATGGTATACACATTAGAAAACCCTACTGCTAGGAAGTGAAGGCCATTTCACCATCTAGTGACAGCCTTCATGAATGCGTACTGTCTGTCTGTCTGTCTGTCTGTCTGTCTGTCTGTCTGTCTGTCTGTCATTTTGTCAGGCTATCTGTCTGTCTGTCTGTCTGTCTGTCTGTCTGTCTGTCTGTCTGTCTGTCTGTCTGTCTGTCTGTCTGTCTGTCTGTCTATCTATCTATCTCATACACCAGTGAGTAAATTGTGGTCACTTACTTGTGATCACAGCAGAAAATTATCAATCTCAGTAACATTATATTATTTTATTGATTTAATTGTGCAGTCTTTACAAATACAATGTTATCTGACTCAAGCCAAGTAGACCTGGTTCTAGTAAAATCACCCGTTTTCTAAATCTAACATAACTGAAGAATTGTATAGTAATGCATATTGTTCAAATAAACCTAAAATGATTGCATTCCAGTCAAATGTTATACCTGTAAATCTAGCTATTTTAGTCAACACTAGATGGCGATGGCCACCTTCAATGAGATCGCTCTGTAGTTTACTTACGGCAGTAAAGAAGGACCCTTCCTTTATTACTTATTACTGTTAATTCTTTGGAATTTCCTTAGTGTTTCCTTGTATTTTTCTGATCGTGTAGATTAGAAGAATGCATTTAAGAAGTGGCATGTAATCTCAATGTCTTTGCGGGAGGAGATGTTCATTTTGTATTTACGGACATCATCACACAAGTAGAAGGCATCAGATGTATAATCTCCCATGTCTTCTGTGTCTCTGTGTCCCTGTAGGAGGGGAAGAGCAAGTCCAAGGTGTGTGCCAATGTATTCTGTGGGGCTGGCAGGGAGTGTGCTGTGACAGAGAAAGGGGAACCTTCCTGCCTGTGCATCGAGGTGAGTCTTAGCCTATACACACACACACACACACACGCAGGCGTGCATGCGCTCACACAAACACATACACACATACTCGCATGCATGCATGCACGCATGCATACACACTCCTGGCAAAGACCAAAGGTCTCACTGCACAGATTGAAAATGGGTGTGCTCTCTCTCTGTCTTCAGCAATGCAAACCTCACAAGCGCTCTGTGTGTGGCAGTAATGGTAAGACGTACCGCAACCACTGTGAGCTCCACCGCGACGCCTGCCTGACCGGCCTCAAGATCCAGGTGTACCACGACGGACACTGTGAAGGTAGGGGACCCTGAAAAGAATCCCCGGGTTGTCTTAAGGCATAGAAATATATTTCTAGAATGGACAAAGCCCCTCAGACCATGCACATTTCAATGAAACACATATGTACACTCAATATGACTGCTGGTCTTCCCATCACAGAGCATTACCTTGAATTGAAAGTCTGTTCTGGGAGTTCTATTTCTGTGTTCCAAGGAACATTCTGCAATAAAGAGGAGATTAAGCGAAGTGCTTGCAGTTGTTTTGATTGTGTTGTGATTTCTTTCAGAGAAAAAGACAGACAAAGCTGTTGCTGCTAGCCCAAGTAAGTATCCTGCCTACTATCCTGTTGACCTAAATGACTAATGATAATAAATACAATCCACCTGTGTGTAATCAAGTCTCCGTATAAATGCACCTGCACTGTGATAGTCTCAGAGGTCCGTTAAAAGCGCAGAGAGCATCATGAAGAACAAGGAACACACCAGGCAGGTCCGAGATACTGTTGTGAAGAAGTTTAAAGCCGGATTTGGATACAAAAATATTTCCCAAGCTTTAAACATCCCAAGGAGCACTGTGCAAGCGATAATATTGAAATGGAAGGAGTATCAGACCACTGCAAATCTACCAAGATCTGGCCGTCCCTCTAAACTTTCAGCTCATACAAGGAGAAGACTGATCAGAGATGCAGCCAAGAGACCCATGATCACTCTGGATGAACTGCAGAGATCTACAGCTGAGGTGGGAGACTCTGTCCATAGGACAACAATCGGTCGTATATTGCACAAATCTGGCCTTTATGGAAGAGTGGCAAGAAGAAAGACATTTCTTAAAGATATCCATAAAAAGTGTCGTTTAAAGTTTGCCACAAGCCACCTGGGAGACACACCAAACATGTGGAAGAAGGTGCTCTGGTCAGATGAAACCAAAATTGAACTTTTTGGCAACAATGCAAAACGTTATGTTTGGCGTAAAAGCAACACAGCTGAACACACCATCCCCACTGTCAAACATGGTGGTGGCAGCATCATGGTTTGGGCCTGCTTTTCTTCAGCAGGGACAGGGAAGATGGTTAAAATTGATGGGAAGATGGATGGAGCCAAATACAGGACCATTCTGGAAGAAAACCTGATGGAGTCTGCAAAAGACCTGAGACTGGGACGGAGATTTGTCTTCCAACAAGACAATGATCCAAAACATAAAGCAAAATCTACAATGGAATGGTTCAAAAATAAACATATCCAGGTGTTAGAATGGCCAAGTCAAAGTCCAGACCTGAATCCAATCGAGAATCTGTGGAAAAAACTGAAAACTGCTGTTCACAAATGCTCTCCATCCAACCTCACTGAGCTCGAGCTGTTTTGCAAGGAGGAATGGGAAAAAATGTCAGTCTCTCGATGTGCAAAACTGATAGAGCCATACCCCAAGCGACTTACAGCTGTAATCGCAGCAAAAGGTGGCGCTACAAAGTATTAACTTAAGGGGGCTGAATAATTTTGCACGCCCAATCTTTCAGTGTTTGATTTGTTAAAAAAGTTTGAAATATCCAATAAATGTCGTTCCACTTCATGATTGTGTCCCACTTGTTGTTGATTCTTCACAAAAAAAGACAGTTTTATATCTTTATGTTTGAAGCCTGAAATGTGGCAAAAGGTCGCAAAGTTCAAGGGGGCCGAATACTTTCGCAAGGCACTGTATATCCCAGAACACACAGTTGAATTTGTTTTGGTAAGGAAGAGTGACATAAAATGTACATATATTGCATGTTCCATTCCACAGCAATGGAAATGTGTGCAGTTTATGCTTACTGTACTATGTATCACTATAAAATGTTGCTGTAAAGTAGTTACATAGATATATGTTTTACCTGTACATACTGGTACCGTAGCTCCTTAACTCTGTCCTCATTCCTTTGGAATGGTACACGGTACAGCTGTTTCATACTCATCTGGTTTCTATGCAGCACCCTGTCGATGGTTGAGATGCTAACCGTATGGATGTTTTCAAAGACATTGTTGTCTTCTATAATGGTCCTTTGTATTTCCCTGAGTCTCATGGCATTGTTTACTCGGACCATGGTGCAAATAGCCTCCCCCTGTTGAGGTGTGAAAAGGCGTCCTCTGCCACCGGTTTGAGGTAATCTTGCAGTCCTATGTGGGGAAATACAGTGATGCATCGCACACTTTCACATAGTCAAAAACTATGCGAACACACATTTTACTGTAAAACATACAGGTGGGTGCATGCATGTAAGGTGCAGTATGTATCTGTATAGAGTATATTTCTGTATGCTGTGAAATACAAGTGGACTACTGTAATATGAAGCATTGTAGGAAGTATACAGTATACTGCTTATATACAGTAACAGTGCACTGTACATTGGTGGACATACCTGTTCTCTCTTCGAAACGTTTGAACTATTGAGGACACGGTTGATCTCCCAATATTCGGCTGCACCCTTCGACCCGTCTCAGCCATTGTAAGGCCATGATTGACAACATGGTCTACAATAGTGGCCCTTATGTCATCAGATATGCGCCTATGTCCTCTTCTGTCTCTTCCTCTGTTTTGCCTTCCACCACGCATCCTTGCTCCTCTTCCTCCTCCTCTTGGCTGTTGACCCTGTTCGTTTCCTGGTCCATCCATTATTGGAAAATTGCAACTCTGTGTTGTGGTCTGTCTATATATGCTTGCCGATTGATTCTTCATGAGATGCAACTTTGAGCAATTTAGACAACTGGTTGATTGTTGGTTGAACTAACACTTTACATTCCTTCATGAGTGAGGGTCAATTTCACCTGCACGATTCATCAATTCACGTTTTTGTACAAAAGGTCTAATAGAAAGGTGTAAAACTATGCTTGACAGTTAATGACAAATAGTTCAACAATTTTGCATGTAATGGCTTATGCAAGGAACTAATGACTAGATGTTTTGAGGGGTAAGACTATTCAACAGAGAACCATCTACTACATTTTGATCAACATGACATGAGCAATTGATAATGTGGAAAAAAGCTGACACCTGTTCAAAAGGAATAAGAAATTGCTTTAATGATGTGCACAAGTGCCTCGACGATTTGGAATTTGTACAAGTAGTGTCAAGAATTGCACTTTTGATCTAAGAAATGCACCAAAGCGACTGAGAAAAACTGTAATAATAGCAGTATGTTCATTTCATACTATCCTTACATGCACTGTGGAAGATACACTGTTGGATATTCCTTTACACTTTCACACGACAGCTATGTGCTCAAGGGAGACACACACACATACACACTCACAACCAGCCCCCCCCAACACACACACACACACACACTCACAACCAGCCCCCCCAACACACACACACACCACACACACACACACACACACACAAACAGCAGTACTCTCACATATTTAGTTCCAGTAAAAACACGCGGTAAATATTAGCGAGTCTGTATAGTCATTCAGCTGTCTGCAGTACTGACCCTCTCTACTCTCTCCCTCTCTGCCTGTGTAGTCGTGTGCTACCTGGCCAACAGGAACGAGTTGCGCAGCCGGGTCATCCAGTGGCTGCAGAATGAGGTGGTCCCTGACGGCTGGTTCGCCAAGGGCTCCAACTTCTCCGACACCCTGCTCAAGTACTTCAAGGTAGGTCGGACTTGTGCGTGTTTGTGGGGTTGGGTGGGTGGATAGGTGTGGGTGTGTGTGTGTGGTTGTGGGCCCAGTGTGTGTGTGTGTGTGTGTGTGTGTGTGTGTGTGTGTGTGTGTGTGCGTGCCTACGTTTGTGCATGTGTGTGTGGGTGTGCACGCTTGCCTATCTGCAGTGCTTGTGTGTGTGTGGTTGAGGTGTGACCAAAAACAAAAATCCTCATTGGCTTTCCTAACTGTCTGTTATATTGGTCTATTTTCTCTGAGACCATCAATCACCCCTCTGGCCATCACAGCACAAGACCAGTTCATTAAGAAGTGCCATGAACCTAGCCAGAGCCTCCAACATGTCAACAACACTACACTGGTGGTCAATGACCAAAGTGGCCACCTCTACAAACAACTGTGAACAACTGTTCCTGCATGGCAACCAATCAAAAGTCGTTTACAGGAAACAGGGGTGAAACACCCCCCCCCCCCCCCCCCCCCCCCCCCCCTGTGTGTGTGTGTGTGTGTGTGTGGTTGTGGGCCCAGTGTGTGTGTGTGTGGGGAGAGGTAATGATACTTTCATAGTTTAACTATTGCTGTAAAATCATGGAAAAACTGCAGGGGAAAGTACCGCTCACATTATTTAAAGTGGAATGGAGTATTTATTTCTAGTAAAGTACTTCTAGAAAGTCCTCCTCTGTCCTCACCTTAATAAAACGGCTAAGATTACAATCCGTTAGCATGTATGGACTACTTAATGACTCCGTAAGCAGCAGAATGATACATTTCACTTGCAGCAGCTCTACTGAGACAGAATCTGTTGAAAGTTCACCGAGTTCTCCCCCTCTGTCAGTTCGTTTGTTCTGTGGGCCAAGCTTCACAGCATAGAAAAGGCCCCACAGCAAGAACAGACTGTTTAACATTCTTCCCACTGCCCAGCACTTGAACACATAACAGCAGTTATGCAACAGCTCTCCTGCTCTGTCCCCCCAAAGAGTCAATATCATCTCCCACTGTTTGCCTGTGTGGTTAACACTTCTCACAGAAAGCCCATAGAGCTCTGATGGTCATCTCCACCATTTATTTTCATACTCAATACAGCAAAAATAATCATACTAAAGAGTGGTGGAACTGTACTCCTTTAATGAAGAAAAAAAAAACACATCTACTGCATCCTCATAGGCTCAAAATAAAATGAATGAATGAATATTCCTACAGGACTATGACAATGGAGACTCCCAGCTGGATTCCACTGAGTTCCTTAAGTTCCTCCAGCACAACGAAACAGCCATCAACATTACCTCATATGCTGACGAGGAGAACAACCGCCTGCTCAGGTGAGCCCCCACCACTGGCCCAGAGTCAGTAGCGCACAGCTGTCACTCGTCACAGACCAGCTCAGATGAGCTGCGCCCACTGGTCGATTCTCACTGAGCCCAGACCATAATTGGGTAACACTTCACGTAAAGCCTGCAGGTATAATGCATTCTAAAGTTATTGATAATGAACTGTAAGTCATGAGCAAGTAGTGTTACTTACTGACATTTGCTTAGTGCAGTGCATTCACGTCAAGTAGTAGCAACACCATGATTGTTTGTCTCTCAACATATTGGTATCTCGGTGTATTTCTGTGTTGAATAAGAGTACTTACTAAAAAGACTAGTGACTGTAACCTTGCCGTCATTGTTTTCAATTGCTGCTTGAAGAGAAGAGAAGCTATCTCCACCAACACCTGCTCATATTGTGAGTGGGGCCCAGCACTTATTGAGCTCCCTAAGCAAATGAACAGGGTTTTAATTTCCAGCACCTAACCAGGGACTTAACTTCAAAATAAGTTAAATATCAATTTTTCTGGGACTAACACTAATTGAATTCAATACATGGAGTACATGGAGTAATTGAAAGCAATGGAAAGGCCACGATGAAGCCACTGCTTGCACTGCTAATACTGTAGGTATTTGATTGAGTTCTTTCAGTGAATCGGTTATTGCCATATTGATATAAAACTACCTGTATAATATACATCAATATATGCTAATCACATTCTGTAGAATCCAGTTGTTCAGTTCTTGCCCTTATCAAAGTTTTCTAACTCTGATGTTGAACTGTTCAGTTGTCCGTGTCTAATCACCCTGCTGCACCTTTGCAGCCATGGTGAGTGTTCTGTAGATTTCTACAGTTGTGACTGTATGGAATCGTCAAAGAATGTAATTGATAAGACTAGGATGAGTGATGTAGATTTATTATATCACAGTTGTTTACATGGTGACCTCGAGACAGGGTGTACGGGGGCAGGGTTGGGGTAGGGGGATGGGTGATTTGGTGGGGCTGAAAGTGCTGTTTTGGCAGTTCTGTTATGGTGAGGCGGCTTGTTTTGATGGAAAGTGGTGGTGGGTGTGGGTGGCAATGGGGCTCAGTGGCACAACACTGGCTGTCCCGTGGGACCATACTCTTCTCCCATGCATCATGGGTCTGGGAGCGAGCGCAGAGAGCGGCACGGGGATTTGGGCAGTATCAACTCTCATTCATGTGTGGAACCTTCCTCCCAATGTGTGTCGGCTGGCTATCTGGGGTCATCTGTGAGATAGACCAGAGTTAAAGGGCAGCTGGACTGGCATTAGCCTGATCCCAGATCTGTTTGTGCTGTCTTGCCAACTCCTGTGGTCATTGTCATTCCAATGTTTTAGTTTCAAAAGATGCCAAAAACAAAATAGTGAGGCATGGTTTGGTTTCGGCGTGGTTTGTTTTAGGCCCAGTCTAAGGAACATTGAGGAACATTTACAGTGCATTCGGAAAGTAGTCAGAACCCTTCCCTTTTTCCACATTTTGTTATGTTACAACCTTATTCTAAAATGACTTTGGGAAGCATTGGAGTCGACATGGGCCAGCAACCATGTGGAATGCATTCGACACCTTGTAGAGTCTATTCCCTGACGAATTAAGGCTGTTCTGAGGGCAAAAGGGGATGGGTTGCAATGTTTTGTCAACGCAGTGTATATACATTAGCTCCAGTGAAATGAGGGTAACAGTAGTCTGTTTTACTCTATTTCCCTCCTGTGTCTTATTGGCCCTATTGTTAATTCCCACACCTCTCCTGTTGGTCACTAGGAGCCTGTGTGTGGATGCCCTCATCGAGCTCTCAGATGAGAACACGGACTGGAAGTTGAGCTTCGATGAGTTCCTAAACTGCTTCAAGCCTGGCTTCAACCCACCAGAGAGAAGTAAGACTTACACCATATACAGTATCTTCCTGGTATGTTTTTTTATGTCCAATGTTCAAACCTTACGTTTTTTTTTTAATGTGATTTGATTGTTAGACCCTTTTAAAAACACACCAAAAAGACACGTTCATAAATAAAATACTGCTACCAAAGAAAATATACATGAAGATGTCCAGAAACTGCTTCTCCAATCAAAATCACAGATTACGCTTGTAGGCGATGTCATGGCCGCGTTAGCTACCTAAGGTCATGCGCAGAAACACATCATCGGGTCTAACGATGTGCAGGTCGTCAAATCAAAAGCATTCCTTCGATATAAAGTTGTTTTTGACGAAAATGAAAACGTGTCAGTTTGTCACTTGCACAAAGTTGTAGTAATTACATGTTCTGCTTCCAACATTGGCTCGAATCTACTGTAGGTTGTGCCTATAGATTTAAAGAAAATGTACAAATAAAGAAGAATTTTCTCCTACTGATTTCCCAAAACCTGGTCTGGTCCGTTGAGACTGCTTCGCAAGGCGCTCCCGAACGTATTGACCACTTTCATTTCTGGGTTTGAAAACTGTTACTGATCAACATGTCCATTAACTTCCTGTTATCCACTTCCTGCTTCCTGTAGAGTGTGCCCTGGAGGATGAGACCTATGAGGACGGGGCCGAGACTCAGGTGGAATGTAACCGCTGTGTCTGTGCCTGTGGGAACTGGGTCTGCACAGCTGTGACCTGCGAAGGTGAGACTAGCTGTCTCACACCTGCCGTTATAGTAGGCCTTTACTTATCTGGGTCATAGTGTGAGGGGATTTTGAGTTAAGATTAGTTATGTTCTTTCTCTCTCACTCTCTCTATTTATGTCTGACTCTTCCCTCGCTTTATCTCCTTCTTTGTTGCTCTCTATCTCTGTCCATATTGGCTTGTGTCTCGCTTCCTCTGTCCTCCCTCCTCTCTTTATCTTTCTCTCTCTCTTTTTCTCTCTCTCTCTCTATTCCTCTCTCCCTCCCTGCAGGCACAGATAAGATGCCTGCTGTGGAGAAGACTGAAGGTGCTGACCAGGAGATGACAGAGGAGGAGTGGACACGGAGAGTGGCTGAGCTCAACAAACATCAGGTTAGTCTGGCACCATGAACAGCACATGACGTTTCACTGCTACTTGATCAAGGGGCAATCTGCAGTTGCTACATCAATTTTTGGACTTAGAAATGAATGATATGTACCCATTGATTCTTAAAGAGTATAGTTTGTAAATGCCTCATGAACTTAGTTCAACTGTCACATTCCATCCGAACCCAACATATAAGCTTGTTTTACTCCAATGTTTGTGTAAGCAAAGTAAATGTAAACAAACATTGTATAGCCTTAAAACATGGTTAAAACTATAATTCTGATATCATGGATGGTCGGTCCTTACATCCATAGCTCTGTCTGTGAATTTGAGAGTGGTTACAGTACATTTCTCCAGCCAATCCCTCAGCTTTTAACCGAAACACTTGAGAAGTGTTCTTGTTTCAATTGTGGATTGCCCCTTTAAGTAACAGTATAGGTCAATGAGGCTGTGTACTTATACAACACACACACCTGTACTTAGAACTTTATGAGTCAATTACTGTCATAATCAGAGCCGATATTTGTCATAGTTTACATGCCCATGCTTCTAGGAATGTCACACTTTTTGGCTGCATCTTTACTGTACATCAGACATAGGTTTTGCTTTCTTTTTAGTACTAGGCACATTTGATTGAGCCTGCCTGAGGTGCCAGATGGGCGGGGTTTGCACATTTGGGACTATTTCATTGGTTCCATTGTGTCAGGCAAGCTCAATCAAGAGCGGCTAATGTATTTTAAAGGGGGGAAAACGATATGAACCCATGCTGTGTACACTGTGTATCATAACGGTACTTGTACTACAGTAGCCAATAATCTTGTTCCTTTAACTCTTGTTAGGAAACTGTGGAGAAGATGAAAGTGAGCACTAAGGACATTTAAGAGAGAGAGAGAGAGAGAGAGAGAGAGCCCTCCTTCAGTCCCACCATCAACAATCACTATCTGGCTGAGGCTTTGGAGCTTGTACTGTTGCTAAAGAAATGCATCACTTGTTTTTAGTTTTTATATTTTACAATGTGAATTATTGAGATTTTTTAAAAATGTACCAATGTCTATTATAATATTATTGTGTATAGGGGAGACTAGTTGAAGTGTGTGTACCTACAAACACAGTACTGTTATCCTATTTGAGTAACACTCCCAAGCCTTGGTAAAAATCCCCATCACCTAGTGGTGGGTTAATATTTGTATTCATTTTAGTTCATTTGTTGTTTTCGTTGTTGTTTCTGTCAGTCAAATTAGCTCATCTGTAGAGAAGAGAAGAGTGTGGGAATTGGAGCTATAAAGAAAGCACAGTTGTAAAGAACTACTTTTCGCAGAAAATGACTTCACAGTTGCCACGACACACACCAACCACATCACAGAGGACAAGCGATTCGGCGAGAAAGCCTTATCAGATACATTGACCTTACAGGGTACTATTCCAGACACCTGAGTATTTTACAGGGCCAGTAAATCACATGAAAGATGAACACATGGCTCAGTTGTAAATGTACCTGAATACCATTGTAAATCCATCAACAGTGTGATTACACTTTCCTGGCAGTATAACTACTCATATCATATCTGTGATATATACAGTAAAACCCACTGACCCATAACATCTGATGGTGCCAGGGTTCAATCTGTTAGGAAAAGGAAAATGAAGAGTGTCCGCACTGTCTTAGACAAGAACATGTATTCCATCTCTATTTTCTTGTCTATGCACCAACAATATGACAAGAATCTATGATTAGATGTGTGCAGGGTTTCCTGCTTTTTCAAGGTAAAGTGATGATTCTAGGGTTCAATCTGTAGGCTACATGTCTACACTGATGAGGTAATGCTGTCCATCTATTTACAAATGGTTTTTCTATCATAGGGTTGTAGAGTTATTACACCATAAAATGAATCTAATGCCAAAACACTAGCCTGGATACTTGTTCGGATTGTGAAGTGAAACTGAAGAATTCAGTATGGATCCAGGCTACCAAAACACAGATGGTAGTGACAGTACTGTATTGCTAGGAGAGTTTGTGATAACGCCTGTGTCTCTTCAAACCCAGCAATAAAGATGATCAATTGTAGAATGTTCAGGGGGAAATATTTCAAGGATGCTGCAGATATGGACTAACTAATAGTACTAAAAGTACTTAATAACACAAGTACTCCAGTGCTATGGGTCCCTCCTACTAGTTTGAAATACACAATTGTCTGGTCCTTCTGAGACATACATAATCTGTGCATGCTTTGCCAACAGTACTGCAATCCGTTTCTTTTGGAAGCTGACGCATGTCGGTCTCTCAGGATATAGGTGCTTTGATGGGATGACTTTGTTAGGCACAAGGATTGGGAAAAACTGCCAAAACAACCTCTAGAAAACATTTTAGATTGCATTACTTAAACCAAAGTTCAAATGCAAGATACCTGAAGTACAGTATGTGTAGTAACTTTTAGAAAGTAGGTTCACAGCCTAGACTCGAGCTTTCCTTTCTTTGTTCAGAGCTGTATGTCCTGCATGTCAATATTTGAATGTGGTGGATCTCACTTCAATGTCTTTATAATGTGTGGTATTCAGTGCCTTAAATTTTCACTAAGACCTATGGGACATCCTGCTGTCGTTCTCTTAGAGCAATGGCTGACACTATGAAACCATGCCAAATGGATGGCCTAATTGAAGTTAAAAGCCTGTGTTTCTTTTGTTTGTAATGATTTATTCTCTCACTTTTAGAATAATACCAGCTCGCGTTGTTCGCTGTTACAGTAGACTTTTAATAAAACATTTACTCCCTGTTGATTATTAACACTACTGTACCGTCAAAAAGGTATGCAAGCTTTATACATGTCAATAAATACATTTAATAGACGTAATGGAATGGTTAAGCACATTTTTATTGATACACTTTTGACTGAATGTGTGTGTGCTCTTAGACCTTAGTGCTGCTTTTGATACCATCGATCACCACGTTCTTTTGGAGAGATTGGAAACCCAAATTGGTCTACACGGACAAGTTCTGGCCTGGTTTAGATCTTATCTGTCGGAAAGATATCAGTTTGTCTCTGTGAATGGTTTGTCCTCTGACAAATCAACTGTCAATTTCGGTGTTCCTCAAGGTTCCGTTTTAGGACCACTATTGTTTTCACTATATATTTTTCCTCTTGGGGATGTAATTCGAAAACACAATGTTAGCTTTCACTGCCATGCGGATGACACGCAGCTGTACATTTCAATGAAACATAGTGAAGCCCCAAAATTGCCCTCGCTAGAAGCCTGTGTTTCAGACATAAGGAAGTGGATGGCTGCAAACTTTCTACTTTTAAACTCGGACAAAACAGAGATGCTTGTTCTAGGTCCCGAGAAACAAAGAGATCTTCTGTTGAATCTGACAATTAATCTTAATGGTTGTACAGTCGTCTCAAATAAAACTGTGAAGGACCTCGGCGTTACTCTGGACCCCGATCTCTCTTTTGACGAACATATCAAGGCTGTTTCAAGGACAGTTTTTTTCCATCTACGTAACATTGAAAAATCAGAAACTTTGTGTCCAAAAAGGATGCAGAAAAATGTATCCATGCTTTTGTTACTTCTAGGTTAGACTACTACAATGCTCTACTTTCCGGCTACCCGGATAAAGCACTAAATAAACTTCAGTTGGTGCTAAATACGGCTGCTAGAATCCTGACTAGAACCAAAAAATGTGATCATATTACTCCAGTGCTAGCCTCTCTACACTGGCTTCCTGTCAAGGCAAGGGCTGATTTCAATGTTTTACTGCTAACCTACAAAGCATTACATGGGCTTATCTCTCTGATTTGGTCCTGCCGTACATACCTACACGTACACTACGGTCACAAGACACAGGCCTCCTAATTGTCTCTAGAATTTCTAAGCAAACAGCTGGAGGCAGGGCTTTCTCCTATAGAGCTCAATTTTTATGGAATGGTCTGCCTACCCATGTGAGAGACGCAAACTCGGTCTCAACCTTTAAGTCTACTGAAGACTCATGTCTTCAGTGGGTCATATGATTGAGTGTAGTCTGGCCCAGGAGTGTGAAGGTGAATGGAAAGGCTCTGGAGCAACGAACCGCCCTTGCTGTCTCTGCCTGGCTGGTTCCCCTCTTTCCACTGGGATTCTCTGCCTCTAACCCTATTACAGGGGCTGAGTCACTGGCTTACTGGTGCTCTTTCATGCCGGCCCTGGGAGGGGTGCGTCACTTGAGTGGATTGAGTCGCTGATGTGATCTTTCTGTCTGGGTTGGCGCCACCCCCTTGGGTTGTGCCGTGGCGGAGATCTTTGTGGGCTATACTCGGCCTTGTCTCAGGATGGTAAGTTGGTGGTTGAAGATATCCCTCTAGTGGTGTGGGGGCTGTGCTTTGGAAAAGTGGGTGGGGTTATATCCGTCCTGTTTGGCCCTGTCCGGGGGTATCATCGGATGGGGCCACAGTATCTCCTGACCCCTCCTGTCTCAGCCTCCAGTATTTATGCTGCAGTAGTATATGTGTCGGGGGGCTAGGGTCAGTTTGTTATATCTTGAGTACTTCTCCTGTCTTATCCGGTGTCCTGTGTGAATTTAAGTATGCTCTCTCTAATTCTCTCTTTCTCTCTTTCTTTCTCTCTCTCGGAGGACCTGAGCCCTAGGACCATGCCTCAGGACTACCTGGCATGATGACTCCTTGCTGTCCCCAGTCCACCTGGCCGTGCTGCTGCTCCAGTTTCAACTGTTCTGCCTGCGGCTATGGAATCCTGACCTGTTCACCGGACGTGCTACCTTGTCCCAAACCTATTATTTGACCATGCTGGTCATTTATGAACATTTGAACATCTTGGCCATGTTCTGGTATAATCTCCACCCGGCACAGCCAGCAGAGGACTGGCCACCCCTCATAGCCTGGTTCCTCTCTAGGTTTCTTCCTAGGTTTTGGCCTTTCTAGGGAGTTTTTCCTAACCAACGTGCTTCAACACCTGCATTGCTTGCTGTTTGGGGTTTTAGTACAGCACTTTGAGATATCAGCTGATGTACGAAGGGCTAAATAAATACATTTGATTTGATTTGATTTGCGTGCGTGTGTTCTTTGGATACTTAAGCAATAAGGTACGAGCAGGTGTGATATATGGTCAATATACCACGGCTAAGTGCTGTTCTTACGCACAACGTAATGCGGAGTGCGTGTATACAGCCCTTAGCCGTGGTATATTGGCCATATACCACAAACCCCCAAGGTGCCTTATTGCTATTATAAACTGGTTACGAATGTAATTAGAACAGTACAAAATAAATGTTTTGTCATACCTGTGGTATACCTCTCAGGGCTGAACCACCCAGTTTATAGTAGTCATTGTATCATTGCACATGTATTTTATGATTTCACATGTCTCCAGACTTTTGTGACATAAGATCTACCACTAAAACTAGTAGGGTGTATTACAAAATATTAGATATGGTTCCTCATAGGCTAATATAAATGAGAGCTGGGTTTTCCTATTGCAAAGTTAATTGACCATATGTTTCAGCGTGAAAACATTTACAAAGCATCCACACACGCGCAAACTTGATTTCTGGACATGGAGCAAGCAGGCATGCACGGGTTAATTTAAACTGGGGGCGGAGAATCCAAAGTCTGACCAGCCTTTTAAAACCGACTACATGTGAACTTGATGCAAATGTGACAGCTGTGCGTGTGCGGTCTGTCTTTAATGGAAAAGGATTTGCACATGAGCAGAATGCATAAAGAGGCTTTATACGGTCGTGATCAGTGCTGAAAGAGCATATACTTTGTAAAATCACATTGTAATTCATTCATATGTTTGAACTAGGTGGATAGCAATTGGTATTGAATATGGAGCTATTTGCAACAGTTGATCAGGGGGGTTGCATTTTGGACATGTCCCATCTGAATCTGGAGAGTTTAAATTTGGACACTGTCGGTGACGAACGGAGGAGAGTGACCCAACAACTCTACCTGTATAACAACCGACTGACAGTGTTTCCCGCTTCGGTATGTCTGTTCTCCAAATTGGAAGTTCTGGATATAAGCAACAATGGATTAACGGTTCTCTGTGAGGACATTCAACGTTTGTCAAACCTCAAAACACTCATAGCCAAGAACAACCGTTTGAACGAATTTTCGTTCCCAAAGGAATTTGGGTCCATGCAGATAGACACATTGAACTTCAGTGGGAACATGTTTGAAGAGGTGCCCACTCAGTTTCTAAAACTCCAGCGATTAAAATATCTGTCTCTTGGGGGTAACAGACTCAAAGCTATCCCCGCAGAGATAGAAAATATTACCAGGTAAGAATACCGATACATTATAGCGGTAACAATTTAGGCTAACGGTATTTGTTACAAAGACACTAACTACCTCCACGTTAATTACCATATAATCATAGGTTTTATAGCCACTTAATATAAAGGGGGACTTTTAACAAACAACTATCTGTACACAGCTATGCATGACGAAGGGAGGTTGCTGAAACTTAGATGAGCTTTAAGCTTTTAAGCTTCTGAGCTTTTAAAAACACTTAGCTTCTAATAACCCAACGTTGGGACACTCAAATGTGAATAAAGAAATTGCCATATCAAGGTTATGTTGCCCTTATCATATATATTTTTAGTAATTTAGCATACACTCTTATACAGAACGACTCCTAGTAGCCATTGGGGTTAAGTGCCTTGCTCAAGGGCTCATCGATAGATTGTTCACCTAGGTCAGGGGTTCAAACCAGCAACCTGTCACTTACTGGCCCATCACTCGTAACCACTAGGCTACCTGCCACCCTACCTGATAATAGCATGCTCATAATAACCATTATGTAGTAGCCAGCTAGAATAATAAGCTCTGTTGCTGTCTTAATGAAATGACTGGGCCTCCAGGACTGCAGCTGTGATTTCATAGTGTGCATTCAGGAACTAGATGGTGAGGGTTAAGATAACGGGCAAATACGTTTGCATAAAATCAATACTGTCGCTGTATTCACCTAGATAGGTTCCACATGAGCATGTGGTTCCTGATCATGTCCTGCATGATGGTGCAGGGGCCCATCGTCTCCGTCTTGGTGCTGCATTGACACACTTCTCTGGAGTCGGCTCGTCAGTGTGGCTTAGCCTGTCTGGCTGGCTGTGTGCCATGTTACAAAATCAGGTCATTTGACATATTGCCTTACCACAGTGGGGGACTGGCACCGTGAGAGGAACATGGGGGTTTGGGATTTGGAACAAAGTGGAGAATAAGTTATAGAGTAAAGACAAGATGAAAAGGTCCATTGGACTCCCCCCAAAAGCCCACAGCATCCTTCAAACGGTGTTGTAGCTAAGTTAGCAGCTGTGCTTTGCATCATAAGGCCTTCCCTCTTGACATTTCTATCGTAGGATTTCTCTCTCTCTCTCTCTCTCTCTCTCTCTCGACCCCTTTCTAAAAAGAGAAGACGTTTTACAATCAGAGTTATTTTACCATCATCTCACCTCTTCTGCATATCTTCCGTTGACATAAAATGGTCAAAAAGCGGAGTTAAATTCCGAACGCTCCCTCTATCTCCTCTCTCTTTCTTCTGTTGTCAGCTTGATCAGAGATAGTTGGCAGGTGTTCTGGAGGTGTTCAAGAGTGTAGTATGTGTGTAACCTTATCACAGTGGTTCTCCAAAAACAAACAGATCACTCAGTCAATACAGCTTGTCCTCTGGGATCTTTGAACCCTGGAATTTCAACATGCTTCTTCTGGATTTAAACTCAAACTGTTTAGGCCATTCTTGACCTTTGAACATTGTGCTTTATATAATCCACAGGATTATTTTTGGGCTGTAGAAAACTGGTTCAATTTAAGATCCTACATCTGTATGTTAATTTAGCAATGTTCCCTGTCATTCCAAGTGTGAAGAAAAACACTTTTCTCTGATCTGATGCAGTCTGGAGATGCTTTATTTGGGTGGGAACCTCATCATCTCCATCCCCCCAGAGCTGGCCAACCTTCGCGGTCTCAGATACTTGGTCCTTTGTGACAACCGGATACAGAGTGTACCCCCCCAACTCACAAGGTGAGGGCCATCACATAGGAGAAACACTGACTTTACATAATTTTCTCATGTGACCGACAGTTTTTTTTTGTTTTTTTACTTAGGTCTCCTGTGTGTCATAAGACTGTGTTAGCCTGCTGAGCTAAAGCCATGATTCACGGTCATGTCTGAATATGTCTGTTTGTAGACTCTACTCCCTGCGCTGCCTCAGTCTCCATAACAACCTACTTACCTACCTACCGCGGGAGATCCTCAGCCTGGTGCACCTGCAGGAGCTCAGTCTCCGCGGCAACCCCCTGGTGGTCCGCTTCATCAAGGACATGACTTACGACCCCCCCTCCCTCTTGGAGCTGGCCGGACGGACCATCAAGTCCCGCAACCTTCACTACCACCCCAATGACCTGCCTGGAAACCTGGTACAGTACCTGGACCTGGCCAGCAAGTGTCCCAACCCTAAATGTACCGGTAAGTGGAGGAGAGGGGACAGGTTTAAGTTACATACTTATGTACTAGTATTTGTGAGTGGATCAGAGGAGGCTCGTCCAGGGAGGAAGAGAAGGCTGGGATTCCTCAATAATTTGAGGAAAAATTGAAATAAAACATATTCTTTGTAATAAAATCACACCTTGAGATATTTCTATTGCTCTCATATTGTTGTGCTTACTTGCCTTCTTCCTCTCAGGTGTGTACTTTGACTCGTGTGTGAGGCATATCAAGTTTGTGGACTTCTGCGGGAAGTACCGGCTACCCTTCATGCACTACCTGTGCTCCCCAGAATGCACCTCTCCCTGCAGCTCCAACCCGCAGAGCGACGCTGAGTCGGAGGACGAGAGATGCGTGTCGGCCGACAGGCTGCAGAGAGTGCTTCTGGGATAGAAGAAAGTCAAAGGACCTCGAGTTCACTGACACACATACTGGATGATGGACAGTTTCCATGACTCCCAACTGACCTGACTAACCCAACTTCTCCTGTGCCAAACACGATAAACACTGACACTAAGCTGTTCACTTACAAAAGAGTGCCACTTTCAACATGAGGTGTAGGATTCCTCAAGGACTGATTGTAATGTAAATTAACCACAGTTTATTATTGATATTTGGAGCCGTAGTGTTTTAAACATCTAACTGAAGCTTATGGAGTACTGATTTTGTTGTAGACCACTCATCAAATGTATTTTCATGTACATCCTCAGTTTGTAGTTTCTGTGTTAACATGAAGGGCTGAATGAATTGTATGTCAAATTGATTTTCTTTACAATATAGACTCAGAAACACAGAATGTGTTTCATGCTTGTTTTAAATCACCTCTCTTCTTAAGTTACCCTTTAATCGTCATACTTTTGTCATACTTTTGTTGACGCTTGCTCGCACATGCAGTCCTAATATACAGTAGTCTCTGTCGCCTGTAGCATTTACACACCATGCATTAATGCCTTCCCTTATCTCACAAAACAACTTTTGTTGTTACTAACCAAGGGGAAAGTTGTATATGTTAATGAGATGATTTCTTGTTCAAAGAGACTAATCCAGAGCTTGTACTGTGAATTAAATGTTGGTTTGATTATTTTAAATTAACCATTTATTTGAATAAATCGAAATGAATATTTATATATTTTCTGTTTATTTTATACATACAGTGTATCATTGATATGAGTACTGTTCTGTGAACTGGATACATAAGAAAATGCTGTTTTATTTTCATTTTTATGTATTGAACCTTTATTTAACTAGGTAAGTCATTTAAGAACAAATTCCTATTTACAACGACGGCCTACCAAAAGGCCTCCTGCGGGGATGGGGGCTGGGATTGAAAATAAAAATATAGGACAAAACACACAACACGACAAGAGAGAACACAACACGGCATAAAGAGAGACCTAAGACAACAACATAGCATGGCAGCAACACATGACAGCACAGCATGGTAGCAAAACATGACAACATGGTAGCAACACATGGCAACAGCACAACATGGTAGCAGCACTAAACAGAGTACAAACATTATTGGGCACAGGCAACAGCACAAAGGACAAGAAGGTAGAGATAACAGTGCATCACGCAAAGCAGTCACTGTCAGTAAGTGTCCATTATTGAGTCTTTGAGCGAAGAGATTGAGATAAAACTGTCCAGTTTGAGTGTTTGTTGCAGCTGGTTCCAGTCAATAGCTGTAGCGAACTAAAAAGACGAGCGACCCAGGGATGTGTGCTTTGGGAGACTGGCAGAACAGGTGTTGTATGTGGAGGATGAGGGCTACAATAGATATCTCAGATAAGGGGGAGGGAGGCCTGAGAGGGTTTTATAAATAATCAACCAGTGGGTCTTGCCGAGACGACCAGTTTACAGAAGAGTATAGACTGCAGTGATGTGTCCTATAAAAGAGCATCGGTGGCTAATCTGATGGCAGAATGGAAAAGAACATCTAGCCACATCTAGCTGTTCATACCCCTGGCAATAATTGTGTCAATAATTATTCCAATGTGAAGAATTTAGCATGATGTACTTTCATTCATAAAAAAAGTGTAGTATTTTATGATATTGTTTTTGTTCCATTTTATTCCATTTCTGTGTCCAGGTTGTGTTAAAGTTGGCCCTCAGGCAGCAAAGCAGTCCCAAACCATAATGCCACTGCCTCCATGCTTTACGGTTGGTATGGTGTTCTTCTGGTCAAAGGACGTTTATTTTTTGCCAAAGATGGCATCTAGCATTGCGGCCAAACAACTCCACTTTTAACTCATCTGTCCAGAGCACATTATTCCAGTAGTTTTGGTCTTTACTCCGGTGTCGTCTGGAATTTTCTCCATTTGTAGATGATCTGTCAGACAGTGGAGCGATATACTTCAAATTGCTTAGAAATTGATTTGTAACCCCTCCCAGACTCACAGGAATCAATAATCTTTCTTCTGAGGGCCTCAGATAGGTATTTTGACCTTTGCTCGATGTGTTACCACACACGCCCATATGGTTGAGACCAAACCAGACCAAGTTTCTAATCTTTGTGGAAGGCTGGACCCTCCCAAGGTACTCTCTAATGATTTCCTAATCATTGTCACCTGTTTTGGTGCACCTGATCCTAATTTTTGCCATTTTAGGTGATGGTAAAGGTAGGGGCATACACATTTTTTCTGCATTTGGAAATTCCATTTTTGTTTATTTTAATTGCATAACCTTTTCAAAGTAAATGTTTTTGTGTGTGATTTGTTAAATTCGGTTACCTTTATCAATGAATGTGGTTGGAATTTAGCTCAAATATCCATGTGTACAAATATGTAAAAAACACATTAAAAAAAGACCACTTTCCAAAGGGTGTATTTACTTTTTCACATGACCATATTTAAGTTGTTAAGTTATTTTGTCTTCCATATTGTTGATGAACATGCAAGATAGCAACAACAAATGAAGCATTCCTAATCTTGTACCATGGCCATCCCTTTAACGTGTTCTTATTCCTAATCTTGTACCATGGCCATCCCTTTAACGTGTTCTTATTCCTAATCTTGTACCATGGCCATCCCTTTAACGTGTTCTTATTCCTAATCTTGTACCATGGCCATCCCTTTAACGTGTTCTTAAACAGCTCTTAATTGGGTGGTAAAGTAATCCTGCGGATAAAGACATTGCTCTGAATGCTCTTGCAAAAATCCCCATTTCTCTGTGCCCTGGCTTGCACTCATCAACCCTACAGAACTGAAGTGGCAGTGCCAGTTGTATGATGACACATCTCTATTGAGATACACTTATAGGCGAGTGAAAAAAATTCCCCAGGTCTTCTAATTTGAAGGGGGTGAGGATAGAAGTCGCAGGTGGCAAAGAGAAGACCAAAGACAATTGTAACAAATGAAACATAACACCTTGCTACTTTTGTAAAACTATCCATGGAAAGCTCTCCCCATTAATGTTAATCAACTCCTGGAACTGTAGAACTGTAGAATTCTGATATCAGGGAAGTGTTATCTCAATTATGGAGTTGAATTGCTTAATTTATGCGTTCCACAGCAATGCTGTCACATTTGTGTCTGGGCTGAAGTACAGTACATCGATCTGGGCACTTTTTTCAGTAGTGTCCAACTGGGAGGCAGCTGCGTGGGAAGATAGTTGAAGATGGTATGGCTCATAAAGATACCTGAGGTAAAAGGATAAAAGAGTTTCTATGGATAAGACAGCACTATGAATGTGTAGAACTGCAGATATGGGAATGTGCTGACTACAGTGGGTGGGACATGATACGTGACATTTTAAACTTAATGTGTAAAATCAGTGGTGGAACAAGTACTCAATTGTCATAGTTGATAAAAAAGTAAAGACACTATACCTTTAATAAAAAATGACTCAAGTAAAGTATAAGTCACCCAGTAAAATACTACTTGAGTAGAAGTCTAAAAGTATATAGTTTTAAATGTACTTAAGTACAGTGGTGGATAAATGACTCAATTGCTATACTTCAAAATGAAAAAGTTAATGCTATAAGCAAACCAGACCACATGATTAACTTTTTTTTCTTTACAGACAGACAGGCACACTCCAACACTCAGACATCATTTTCAAATGCAGCATTTGCATGAGTCCACCAGATCAGAGGCAGTAGGGATTGGATCATATTGCTGTCTTCTGAGTAACGTTTTAATTCCCAGAACTGTAGTAGCCTATCACCTTTCCTCTTTTATGTTGTATCCAGGACCTCAATGAATGGAAAGCTGAGTAAATAATGCCCTCTTGTGGTGTAAAAGAGTCATGACACCATCACTGTAAAGTTGCAGCTCAACAGACCACGTGTTGTTAGATCCAGACCCTTTTACTGTCAATGGTTTGATCTTGTGAGTTGTAAGAAGAGGAGTTTTTTTGTATTGTTTAACAAAAACTACATCTCCATGCACAGTGTCAAGAAGAGCCATGTCTCTAGCATATGTCATTCAGTTTTTCTGGATCAATCAAGAGAAAAAAAGATCATAGCACCTGAAAAATAATGTACCTTGTGTTGACTTGGGTTCTTATTCTTGTCCTTGAGCATGAATCAATGGTAAATTAGCTGTGCGACTCTGTGAAAAGAACATGTCATTACGGTGCTTTGTTATAAGTTTCCCGAATTACATAATTAATATTCTCTGACAAGATACACTCAGACAGAGGGAAAGAGGAATGAGGAGCACACAGACATTGCAGGAGAAAGGATTGTAGCAACCAGGGGCACAACTTTCACTGCCCCCCCCCAGTTTTATAATTGGAAAGTGATACAAAACGAGGCTACAGTGTACTTTAGGACCATGCAGATGCCTTGGGAAATTATTTTTTAAATAATAATAAAATGCCCCCCCCACAAAGTTGCGCCCCTGGTAGCAACTATGCTTTGACTGTATTGAACAGCCTCACAAAGAGTCTGCATGGCATGCTGGGAAAGTATTCCTCAGGTCCTGCCACTGCATGAATACCAAGTCCTGTCTATGTAAAGCCTAGTAGTTTCACTGAATGACACCTCCCACTGGGCACACACTGGTTGAATCAACGTTGTTTCCACATCATTTCAATGAAGTTATGTTGAACCAACGTGGACTAGACGTTGAATTGAAGTCTGTGCCCAGTGGGCTATGCTTCAGCAGCTCTGTAAATGTAAAAACACTATAATGAGTAGACCTAGCAGGCCTGACTTTACTGCAGCAGTCCACCCAAGTGAAAATATAGAGTAGGTCTAATCAGCACCACTTAAAAGCAGGTGCCCACCCATAATTTTATTAGGCTATAAAACTCTTGGTGGAGTTTCCCTCTGTGGATTTTGCAGTACTCCCGGTTGGGACTGGAGATCCTCCTGGCATTTAAAAATGTTGATGGAATATGATTTATGGAACTCGTTGCTGCCTTGGCTCCATAATGACTCAGCAGGAATCCCACTCAATTACCTACACACATGGAGCTAAGCACCTAGTTACTGTGCAAAAAGAGCCTCCTCACTCAAACTCAGTCTCATCTGCAACACCTGGCAACACAATAGTCTCTCGGCAAGCCAACAAATAAAATACAGCAAATCTATAACTTACTGAACACTTTAATGAAATAGTGTGTCTTAGAGCATCAATCAATCTTCTGTCTCAAAATGCACTGTCCCGTTGAACACTGACATAACTTGCCCAAAAACAAAATCATTATAGAACATTGTAGAGCCATTATTTTTGTTTCAGATTTTCTGCCATACTCCGGACTATGACTCTTTGTTTGGTTAAGGTGTCAGTTTCCATATAGCTATCAAATATAAATGTGACATTACAAAATATTCAAGCAATATTGCAGGAAAATACATTTTAGATACAAATGTTGTTTGTGAAAATTTACTGGGGAAGGTCAATCAAGTTTTTTTTTTTTCATGAAATCAAGACTTTCTGCGTTCCATTAGTCGTGTCTTGAACATCACAAAAAAACTCATATTCATTTCCTCAAGTGTTTTGCTTGACGGAATACCTTGACTTTTATTTCAAAAAGGTTTCTAAAATGACGACATGTCATTGTGACCAGAGCTTAGAAATTAGCCATTAGCTTTTCAACACATTAAGCTAAAGGTGGGTGAGAGAGGAGTGGGTCATTAGGAACTTTTAAATCAAATCAAATCAAATCAAATTTTATTTGTCACATACACATGGTTAGCAGATGTTAATGCGAGTGTAGCGAAATGCTTGTGCTTCTAGTTCCGACAATGCAGTAATAACAAGTAATCTAACTAACAATTCCAAAACTACTGTCTTGTACACAGTGTAAGGGGATAAAGAATATGTACATAAGGATATATGAATGAGTGATGGTACAGAGCAGCATAGGCAAGATACAGTAGATGGTATCGGGTACAGTATGTACAAATGAGATGAGTATGTAAACAAAGTGGCATAGTATAGTATAAAGTGGCTAGTGATACATGTATTACATAAGGATACCGTCGATGATATAGAGTACAGTATATACGTATGCGTATGAGATGAATAATGTAGGGTAAGTAACATTTATATAAGGTAGCATTGTTTAAAAGTGGCTAGTGATATATTTACATCATTTCCCATCAATTCCCATTATTAAAGTGGCTGGAGTTGAGTCAGTGTCAGTGTGTTGGCAGCAGCCACTCAGTGTTAGTGGTGGCTGTTTAACAGTCTGATGGCCTTGAGATAGAAGCTGTTTTTCAGTCTCTCGGTCCCAGCTTTGATGCACCTGTACTGACCTCGCCTTCTGGATGATAGCGGGGTGAACAGGCAGTGGCTCGGGTGGTTGATGTCCTTGATGATCTTTATGGCCTTCCTGTGACATCGGGTGGTGTAGGTGTCCTGGAGGGCAGGTAGTTTGCCCCCGGTGATGCGTTGTGCAGACCTCACTACCCTCTGGAGAGCCTTACGGTTGAGGGCGGTGCAGTTGCCATACCAGGCGGTGATACAGCCCGCCAGGATGCTCTCGATTGTGCATCTGTAGAAGTTTGTGAGTGCTTTTGGTGACAAGCCGAATTTCTTCAGCCTCCTGAGGTTGAAGAGGCGCTGCTGCGCCTTCTTCACGATGCTGTCTGTGTGAGTGGACCAATTCAGTTTGTCTGTGATGTGTATGCCGAGGAACTTAAAACTTGCTACCCTCTCCACTACTGTTCCATCGATGTGGATAGGGGGGTGTTCCCTCTGCTGTTTCCTGAAGTCCACAATCATCTCCTTAGTTTTGTTGACGTTGAGTGTGAGGTTGTTTTCCTGACACCACACTCCGAGGGCCCTCACCTCCTCCCTGTAGGCCGTCTCATCGTTGTTGGTAATCAAGCCTACCACTGTTGTGTCTCTGATTGAGAATCATACTTAGGTAGCCTTTTCCCACCTGTGTTTTGTGGGTGATTATTTTCTGTTCGGTGTTTTAAAATCGTATACCATTTTTGCGGGGTGGGGGGGGGGGGGGGTTAAAGAGAAATGTGTTGACGATGATAGCTGGAGGCACTGTGTTGCTAAGAAGGCAACAGCTACATCCATTACTGACTGCTCCCATTATGGATGCAGACTTTTTGTGCTGAATTATGATCGCCAAGAGCCAGCCAAAAGCCTTAGAGACAGACATAAATATAGCCCGCCGCTGCTGTGGGTTATGAGCATGTGCGTTTACAGCACTTGAATCTTAGATCGACTGGATTTCTTGGTCAGTGGGAATGTATGTAATTGTTTTCATAGGGCCTATTACACATTGGATAACTAAATAAAATCACTCATCTAAATCTAATATTTTTTTCTAGCTTAAATGATCCTGTTGTCCAAGTCCAGATGTGTTTGCCAACAATGCCGCCATAAATGGTCTAGCTAGCCTGTGTCCCATGCCATTATAATCTGTAGCATAATGATAGGAACATTTCTCTCCCTTAACATTTTCCATTAAACTTTAATGTGTCCCGCATATGACATCCTTGAAGAGGATCAACCTGCCTGTTACTCATACTGAGCTTACCTGAAGTAATTCATTGTCTACTCACACCAGGATGGACAATGAATGGATGAATGAATATATCAGGGTGAGGGAAATAAACTACACAGTTTACTTCTGGATTATCAATCAGACGACAAGGTATTTAAAGAATGATGTGGTACAGCAACATCATTCCACTAGTGCAGTCTGCCTGGTGCACCCTCACCCTTCATGTCTACATCCTTCATGTAGCCTACCTGGTTCCACCGTTACAGTAGCGGTGTGTTGGTATAACCACTGAAGACGATAAACCAAGCCAGTAAAAGAGCCATATTACAACCTATGTTGTGATAATTGCGTTGTTTGCTCTATAACCCATTCGTTCATATGCCACCGTGAAATACAAGAAGGCAGTGACAGCAAAAAGACAACGTCACACAGTGGCAGTGTCACGTTCTGACCTTTGTTCTTTTGTTACGTCTTTGTTTTAGTATGGTCAGGGCGTGAGTTGGGTGGGTAGTCTATGTTCTTTTTTCTATGTTGTGGTTTTGTGTTTGGCCTGGTATGGCTCTCAATCAGTTCGTTGTCTCTGATTGAGAATCATACTTAGGTAGCCTTTTCCCACCTGTGTTTTGTGGGTGATTATTTTCTGTTCGGTGTTTTGCTTCACCGTTCAGGACTGTTCGTTTTCTCGTTTTATTGTTTTTGTTCAGTATTCTTATTAAAACAATATGGACACTTACCACGCTGCGCATTGGTCCTCCTCTTCTTCCACCCACGACAGCTGTTACAGGCGGAATATGTTCAGCTACACACATACGTTTGTTTTATCCCAAAAAACGGAGAGCAGCATCTGTCCTGTGAAGTCCATAAAGCAAATATTTCATGTAACAAACAGTTATATCACCTGCAGCATGGTCGAGCAAGTTCATGTTTGACACTTTACTAATCAACTACTGATTTAGAACCACAGAGTTACTACAAGTAAGCACAAAGGCAACAGGAGCACTGCCTCCGCTATTCCAGCACCATTTTAACTTAAGCATCATCAAATCAATAAGGCTACATATGCTTTGTTTAATACACTGAAAACAAACTTAAAGATACCAAAAACAATTTAGTCCAATCAAGTGGCGATTTTAGCATGTAAATCTTGGTGGGGCAAAGCCACTACACTGCACAACACTACACTAAACAATACATTCATTGCACTATAATGGTGACAAACGGTGCCCACAATATGAGAGCAGTCTTTTCAGCACCATGGAGTGAATCCTTAACACCGCTACACCTTTCTACCAGCGGAACCTTCTCTGCCAGTGAAACAGTTCATTCAGCCTCCTTTACTGCCTTTAAAAAAAACATAGCTGATACGGCCGACTTGCTTAAACAAATGTGGTTTCTACTGACATTTGAGATGTACAAACTATGAGCGGATTAGGGGAAATCCGTAATTTTGATTAAGACATTACTAAGCAAGCTAGGATGGACGTAGTCAATAAAACTATTTGTTCAGCACTTTTGAAATGTACAGCAACAGAATTCAGAACATGGTCTGTTTTTACAATATTCTCCCTGTACACCAAGTCAGAAATGTAGGATAAATAAAGGGGGCACATCATCAGACAATGAAAGCTATTACAATATTTTATGATTACGTTTCACTAAAACAGGCTTTAGGCTACATGTGCACCATCGAGTCAGAACAGTAGGCTAAGTTATGAGGGAGGAAAGGGACCAAATTATTAGGGTGAGGCACATGGGCTACTAACAGCTTACTACACAACATACACTTAGTATTACTTTCTTGGTTACAGTGTGCATATCTCCCTGGCATATTACTTCATTTATGTAGCAACATACAATACAATACATTTTTGGACTCACCTTGTTGTGCTGTGGTTACTTGAACAGGAAGGTGGCACGGCGGTCCTTCTTGTGGGCTCTAGAAAGAAATCCCGACTTGGAATTCCGAGTTGGACGACCGTTCAAAATTATTTTCTGTATTTTCCCAGTCGGAGCTAGTTTTGTCTGAGTTCCCAGTTGTCTTGAACTCACTGAAGTCTGAGATTTCCCAGTTCCGAGTTTCCAGTTGTTTAAAAAAAGGCAGAAGTGATGCTGGATTGACAGCATGGCGAATGTATTGAAACTTTTTCGTGACATCCAATTGGTAGTTACGATCTTGTATCATCGCTGCAACTCCCCTACGGACTCGGTGAAGGTCGAGAGCCAAGCCGCACTGCTTTTTGACCCACTGCTTGCTGAACCCGGAAGCCAGCTGCACCGCTGTGTTGGAGGAAACTGCAGTGGGGGCTGCAGTGGTGCCTTAGCACTAATTGTTGAATTTACCATTTCCAACTTGTTGTGTAATGTTTATGACCAATGAGCACCCCGATACGCTTTATATATAATTTCTCTTCATATGACAAGGATTGAAAACAATTTGCCAGTAGATTGCCGACTTGATGCATGATGATGACTGCTAGCTTCCCAGCTAAGATTTTGAAAGTATGATGTTGACATGATCAGTCCCAATCAAAGCTATGGTAGACATAACATGATCTGATGTAATTTTATCTGTGGCTAATGACCTTGAGTCTTCTTGGATGGGCACTTCTAATGTAAGTCTATGGCAGTAACCAAGGGGCTTGCTGTGACGTAGTGTCCCCATGAGTGACAGAACACTGAGCCAATCACGGAGCAACAAGAGAACATTATCAACCCCTACGCAACGTATTTTCCGTTGGCTGCTCCAACACCACAGAAAGCACTGAGCTAGGCTAAAACACCTGCATTTTGGAGCTGCCTTACTCAGAAAAAAAATACATTGTTTGTATGCGGCTTTATTAACTCAATGTTTTTTTCGTTTTTTTTACACTGTTTGCAAACTGATATGTGAAATGTATTAATGACACGTTAAAAAATATATATATATTATAGCTAAACAGGTGTGGCTCTGCCCTGAATGACGGGTTGCCACTGGTCCAATCAATTTAGCTAAATATCATGTGGTAGTCCATGGTACTGATTTATTTCTGTGTGTGTGTAAGTAAAAACACCCTACTTATAAACTAGTTGAACACCAATGCTATCCTCCTCATTCATGTTGGCAAAAAAGATCTATGGCTCTGTCATACAGTACATGTTTCATTTTTGTTGTCATAGGCTACCTAGCTAAAATGCTTGCTAGCCTAACTTTCACGCATGGGCAACAATGAACCTGCTAAATTAGCTAACTAGGCTACATCTAGGCCACATATTGAACTCCAATTGTCTCAGGCCAGTGGCAAAACATATTAATTCATGGTTAGATCAGAATCGCCATCACAATCATTGGCCTGTACAGAGACTTAAGTCCAACTCCCCATCTCCATCCATGGCTTAGGAAATGACTGGTTTATAGTTGTAAAGCCAAATCCAAACTGGCCTCCCTTGGGGGGCGTTTTGCTGCACCAGGAAAACACACAGTTGAGCTCAGCTTAATGCTGATTGGCTAATTATTTTATTAAGGGAGGCCAAATGCTTGCTGGCATCAATCAGATGCTACGGCAGCAACATACTCTTTTGGTTCAGACAGCATCAGATACAGTGCCTTCAGAAAGTGTTTTCCACATTTTGTTACGTTACAGCCTTATTCTAAATTAGATTTTTTTTTAAACCTCAGCAATCAACACACAATACCCCATAATGACAAAGAAAAAACAAATTTTTAGAAATTTTCGCAAATGTATAAAATTAAACCCAGACATACCTTATTAAGTATTCAGACCCTTTGCTTTGAGACTTGAAATTGAGCTCAGGAACATTCTGTACCCATTGATCATCCTAGAGATGTTTCTACAACTTGATTGGAGTCTACCTGTGGTAAATTTAATTGATTGGACATGATTTTGAAAGGCACACACCTGTCTATATAAGGTGCCGCAGTTGACAGTGCATGTCAGAGCAAAAACCAAGCCATGATCGGGGGAAGGGTACTAAAAAACTTCTACAGCATTGAAGGTCCCCAAGAACACAGTGGACTCCATCATACTTAAATGGAAGAAGTTTGGAACCATCAAGACTCTTCCTAGATCTGGCCACCCGGCCAAACTAAGCAATAGTGAGAAAAGGGCCTTGGTCAGGGAGGTGACCAAGAACCCAATGGTCACTGACAGAGCTCTAGGGTTCCTCTGTGGATATGGGAGAACCTTCTAGAAGGACAACCATTTCTGCAGCACTGCACCAATCAGGCCTTTATGATTGAGTGGCTAGATTGAAGGTACTCCTCAGTAAATGGCACGACAGCCCTCTTGGAGTTAGTCAAAAGGCCCCGAAAGACTCTCAGACCATGAGAAACAAGATTCTCTGGTCTGATGAAACCAAGTTTGAACTCTTTGGCCTGAATGCCAAGCGTCACGTCTGGAGGAAACCTGGCACCATCCCTACGGTGAAGCATGGTGGTGGCAGCATCATGGTGTGGGATGTTGTTCCGCGGCAGGGACTGGGAGACTAGTCAGGATCCAGTCAAAGATGAACGGAGCAAAGTACAGAGAGATCCTTGATTGAAAACCTTCTCCAGAGCGCCCAGGACCTCAAACTGGGGCGAAGGTTCACCTTCCAACAGGACACTGACCCTTAGCCCAAAGCCAAGACAACGCAGGAGTGGCTTCAGGACAAGTCTCTGAATGTCCTTGAGTGGCCCAGCCAGAGCCCGGACTGTAACCAGATCGAACATCTCCCCATCCAACCTGACAGAGCTTGAGAGAATCTGCAGAGAAGCATGTAGCGTCATACCCAAGAAGACACTATGCTGTAATCGCTGCCAACGGAGCTTCAACAAAGTACTGAGTAAAGGGTCTGAATACTTATGTAAATGTGATATTTAACTTTTTTATTTTTAATAAATTAGCAAACATTTCTAAAAAATGTTTTTGCTTTGTCATTGTGGGGTATTGTGTAGATTGATGATGGAAAAAACGATTGAATCAATTGTAGAATAAGGATGTAATGTAACCAATTTTGGAAAAAGTCAAGGGGTCTGAATACTTTCCGAAGGAACACATACTGAAACAGAAGGGAGCTGTTTCGCTCGCTTGGATGCTTTCTCTGGTGAGAATCAGACACTTGCCAATTGACGGAAAATTATTAAAAGAAAGCAAGAGACGAAAGGGAATGTTTTTTACATTTGTTTTATTTGTCAAATATTTGGCTAAGTCTGGCTTTCCTTGGCACCCATGAATACACTCTACTGCACCATTAGGTGGTATGTCGAAATACCTTTAAATACATTTTTTCTTGACAGTAGCGGTAGTAGACGCGCTCATCAACGCGCTCATTGGGCGTTCGTTCTCTACACAAAATTTCGTATGGATTCGCTTTGGATTGGTCGACGTGACCTCCTCGCGTCTGATTGAGCGTGCACAATTCGATATTCCCGTAGTTTAAGATTTGCGTAGACTGTCGTCCCTAGTTACCACAGTCACAAAGTCATAAACCCCGCCCATTTCTAAAATATATTTTCTTAAAATGTTTTTTTATCCTTACCGTATACCTAACCATGACCTGTAATTAAGACCAAAAATGTATGTTTTCTTTTAATGAATCTTTACAATAGGGGCACATTGACTTTGTGGCTGTGCTATCTAGTGGAAATCGTGAAAAGAGATTCACCCACTCAATAGTTTAAGTAATTTGCGTTGTTCTGCTCGTAGTCTGACAAAGAGAAGTAGCAGACAGAGAAAGAAGGAATCAAAAGAGAATTTCAGATTTAGTGGAGCTGTATCATAACTATTTTCAACAAAACATTTGCGATAGTCTTTCACGTCGCCGTCAGCCAGCAAGGACTATCCACAATTGCTTCCGTGTTTATGGGGGCGAAGTTGTCACTGAAACGTCCGTGCGTTTCTTTCGGCCTAAAATCGTGAATTTTGTTCATTTGTGTCCGATTTGAATGTTGGTCGGTCTGAGACTGGGAGCCGCCATGGCTGGTGCTGTCGGATCCTTTAGTCTCCATATAAGAATATGAAGATTTGTTATTGGACCTGATATTGGTTTCTTTGGGGAATCATTCAATGTAAGCAGACTTGACGTTCATGCCACTGTATGTAGCCTATTCCTGTTTACCGTTGTGTTTTAAAAAAATGTACTGGCAACTTTGAGAGGCCCAATTTATGAGACACCTATCTCAGGACGTTATTTCATAGAATGCCTTTATAACGTTAGCCTAGGTAAGTGAAAAGAACATACAAAATAAAAGGAATGACAGATTCTTGCTGAATGTGGCTGGACGACAGCTCGAGACCTGACACAGCTGACCGGTTCGAAATTAGTTTGCTAGCTAGCTAGCTGGCTGGCTAGTTCGTGCTAGAACGATATAAGAAGAAGCAGACCTCTATCGTGGAATTAGATACCAATTATCTTTTAAGTCAAAGACTAATAGAACTGGAAAGTCAAAAGACTAATAGTACTGGGAAAAGTACGATTCGACTGAAGACGAAGCGGGGATATCTTGGATTGGAATATGTCGGGTCGGCCCAGAACCACCTCCTTTGCGGAGAGCTGCAAGACAGTGCCGCAGCCCTCAGCATTTGGCAGTATGAAAGTCAGCAGTAAGTATGACCATAGAGTTAAACGCTAGTTTACGACAACAAAAAATCTGAAATGTTCTCTGTGCTTTTTTTTGTCATAATATTATGCTGCTGCTATTATGAGAAAAGGGTAAATTATTGATATATTGAAGTGGACTAGGCCTAGCCTAATTCACATTTAATACTGAAATGCCATATGGGTCCACACATTTTCAGACAGTAACATTACCTTCCCATTCACTGTCCAAGTCATATGCTTAGTTAACCGTTGTCACCTAGACCCAACCAGTGCACTTAGAGCCACCGTCTGGTATTTTGCATGACGTTATTAGCATTATGTCTGGGATTATTGAGAAACGTGATCATAAAACATGTAAATGGATGGTAAGATACCATTGGAGCTTTCCAAATGACCACTGATCATATTATTAACCACCATAAAATAGCCTAGATGCAAAAGTATGTTTGCTTGTAGTGCTCAATGTGTAAACTAGTCAAAATGCCTCTGGCAGGAGGAGTGATCACTGCATTTGAGCCTTACCTCTACTTTAGAGATTTACCCTTTGATTTTTGGGAGTATCGAAACAATGGATTGGTGAAAGAGCTGATAGGGCATGCCTAGGGGAACACTGGCATGTCCAATCCACTCATTCCCCACCCTGCAGCTCTGAGGCAGACACACCATGGGTAGTGTTGATTGAGCTCTCTCGGGTATCGAGCAGGGTTAGGTCAGATGAAGCCCCGCGGCTGCAGAATTAATCCAGACCAGTAGATTGGAGAGCCTACAGTATGTACTGCAGGTCGGTTTTGCTAGACTGTTGGGTCAGGTGTCACCCACAGTATCATTGGTCTTTGCCAAAGGGTTTGTGAAAGTGGGATAAAAACCTAAAACGCCACTTAACTTTTCTGTAGGATTCCATTGTAGCTCCATTTCATTATACTCGCATCTAATGCCAATATAAGATTGCTTGGTTCATCAAAATAATAACTGGCACATAGAAGCATCAGCCTTTCACCAAATTCATTGATCTTCATCTAAATTCTCCATACTGGATGCTTTTGCTGCATAGGTCTACTTCTAGTAAAGCTTCAACATCTGGTAAATGAGGCTAGTTCTGACTACTACTACTTTTGGAGCTTCACACACAGCCAGCCAGGTCACACAGCTCATCAGCACTTTGTTCAGCTCAATAATTGACAAGTTGCTCAGCGCATGGAGAGCTGCTGGCCCCTGCTCTGCCGTGCAGCATCAGCAGACCCCAGAAAATGGGGGCAGCACCGGGACTTTCTGATTGGTCCGCAGAATCGGGTGTCTGCCTGCGTCTCTAAAGGTATCCATGGTTGGTCATATGACTCCAGTCAGTCCTGACCTGCTAGTGCTTTTTAAAATGTCTGTCTACTGAAAAGCCTGGTCAACCCTTGGAGAGCAAATAACTGTCTCGTTTCAACACATCGACTTAATTACTTTATAAATGGGCCAAAACCAAGTTCCCATCTTTGGAGAGTCATCCTGTTTATGTGTGCACATAAGATGACAGTGGGCTATGCTCTTTTCTCTCACATCAGTGTAGACTTACAGGGCTTGACATTAACTTTTTAGTCACTTGTCCTTGGACAGAATTTTTTTTACTTGTCCAAAATATCAAGTCACTTGTCCTCTTTACAAAATACAATACATATTTTTTACCATAGAGAATCAGACAAAAATGTAGGCAACATGCTTTTTACATTTTTTACGTTTATTATTATTATTATTATTTAGGCTTTTTTAAGGCTCTCCTGGAGGATGGTTGCCCCCCCCTTGGTAGCCTATAAAATATTGCAACATTACAATGACAACCAAGTACTTATGTTTTTATGAAATAATTCCCTCCAGGGCTCGAAATTAAGAGTGTCCCGCCATCCCTGGGACGATAAAAAATCATGCCTACAGTCCAAAACAGACTCTGGGACAGTTATGGGACCACTGCACATATATTTTTTATAAACAGCAATGAGGCTGATGCAGCAGGTCAGACCGTTTAGCTTAAAATGCTGATAAATATTTATTACTTCATATTATATGCTCAACAATACGCACATGGCTGTAGGCTATGCATGAATGTTCCAAAATGCAATAAGGGGGAAAACATTGTGCGTGTGGTACGCTTTTGAGACAATCTGTTTAATGTGACGGAGATGAAAATATCCTTTAGAAATTAAGAAATAGGGGAGTTTTAAAGATGCGTCAACTAGCATGGGTTTCTATTATGACTAGAATTAATGCTTTGGCTGCTGGACAATAAAATAAAGTTGATTTGAAAACCAATGGAACATGAGAAATGCTGGTTTCAATAGCATATTAATCAAGCCTTTAGACATTAATGTTAATTATCCTTCATTATATTTGTCAAACATGACTGGCGATTAACTTGTATTTATTTCATTAAAAGTCTCATTAAAGTTTGCCTACATTTTCTGCCGCCTTCCTCATATCAGCACCGTTTTGGACATTAGACTAGCCAATATGCATATCACCTACACTTTGAAATGTAGACATTTTGAATATGAAAAATGTATTTGAATATTATTCTGATCGAAGTAATTGTTTGATATTGTGATTTATATATATTTTTTACTAAAATCTATATTTTTACTTGTCGAGGACAAGCGTTAATGTCGAGCTATGCCTTGGTGTTTGTTTGCTGATGTACAAATTAAAGAACCTGGACAAAGATGTTGGGAAATAGATCACCATAAGATTACCTTTTTAGCCCTCATTTACAGTGCTTTGCGAAAGTATTCGGCCCCCTTGAACTTTGCGATCTTTTGCCACATTTCAGGCTTCAAACATAAAGATATAAAACTGTATTTTTTTGTGAAGAATCAACAACAAGTGGGACACAATCATGAAGTGGAACGACATTTATTGGATATTTCAAACTTTTTTAACAAATCAAAAACTGAAAAATTGGGCGTGCAAAATTATTCAGCCCCCTTAAGTTAATACTTTGTAGCGCCACCTTTTGCTGCGATTACAGCTGTAAGTCGCTTGGGGTATGTCTCTATCAGTTTTGCACATCGAGAGACTGACATTTTTTCCCATTCCTCCTTGCAAAACAGCTCGAGCTCAGTGAGGTTGGATGGAGAGCATTTGTGAACAGCAGTTTTCAGTTCTTTCCACAGATTCTCGATTGGATTCAGGTCTGGACTTTGACTTGGCCATTCTAACACCTGGATATGTTTATTTTTGAACCATTCCATTGTAGATTTTGCTTTATGTTTTGGATCATTGTCTTGTTGGAAGACAAATCTCCGTCCCAGTCTCAGGTCTTTTGCATACTCCATCAGGTTTTCTTCCAGAATGGTCCTGTATTTGGCTCCATCCATCTTCCCATCAATTTTAACCATCTTCCCTGTCCCTGCTGAAGAAAAGCAGGCCCAAACCATGATGCTGCCACCACCATGTTTGACAGTGGGGATGGTGTGTTCAGTGTGATGAGCTGTGTTGCTTTTACGCCAAACATAACGTTTTGCATTGTTGCCAAAAAGTTCAATTTTGGTTTCATCTGACCAGAGCACCTTCTTCCACATGTTTGGTGTGTCTCCCAGGTGGCTTGTGGCAAACTTTAAACGACACTTTTTATGGATATCTTTAAGAAATGGCTTTCTTCTTGCCACTCTTCCATAAAGGCCAGATTTGTGCAATATACGACTGATTGTTGTCCTATGGACAGTCTCCCACCTCAGCTGTAGATCTCTGCAGTTCATCCAGAGTGATCATGGGCCTCTTGGCTGCATCTCTGATCAGTCTTCTCCTTGTATGAGCTGAAAGTTTAGAGGGACGGCCAGGTCTTGGTAGATTTGCAGTGGTCTGATACTCCTTCCATTTCAATATTATCGCTTGCACAGTGCTCCTAGAGATGTTTAAAGCTTGGGAAATCTTTTTGTATCCAAATCCGGCTTTAAACTTCTTCACAACAGTATCTCGGACCTGCCTGGTGTGTTCCTTGTTCTTCATGATGCTCTCTGCGCTTTTAACGGACCTCTGAGACTATCACAGCGCAGGTGCATTTATACGGAGACTTGATTACACACAGGTGGATTGTATTTATTATCATTAGTCATTTAGGTCAACATTGGATCATTCAGAGATCCTCACTGAACTTCTGGAGAGAGTTTGCTGCACTGAAAGTAAAGGGGCTGAATAATTTTGCACGCCCAATTTTTCAGTTTTTGATTTGTTAAAAAAGTTTGAAATATCCAATAAATGTTGTTCCACTTCATGATTGTGTCCCACTTGTTGTTGATTCTTCACAAAAAAATACAGTTTTTTATCTTTATGTTTGAAGCCTGAAATGTGGCAAAAGGTCGCAAAGTTCAAGGGGGCCGAATACTTTCGCAAGGCACTGTATATTCGGAGAAGGCTTTGCCCCCTAGTGGTGTATTACATAGTCTATTGTGTACTAGCCAGGAGGAAATGGAAATAGGGATCTGGAGAAGAAAGCATCAGATGTAATGTCCAGCTGGGGAGAGGAGGAGAAGGAGGATGTGAAGGCTGAGTATGTGAACATGGACGGATGACTGGGTGATATGCGGGTGGGTGAGGTGGCGGCATTGATCATAATTAGATATGTTCTCCATATGTTCTCCAAGGGAAACGTTCAGTAGGCACCAAACAGTTGAAAACAGAGTAAACCCTAATCTTTGCAGCAGGTAGCCTTGCGGTTAAGAGCGTTGGGTCAGTATCTGTAAAATCGCTGATTTGGAATCCCAGAGCCGGCAAGGTGAAAATATCTGCCGCTCTGCTCTTGAGCAAGGCAGTTAACCCCCAACAACAACTGCTATCGGGCGCCAATGACGTGAACGTAGATTAATTTGGATTAAATGCGGAAGACACATTTATGTTGAATGCATTCAGTTGTGCAACTTACTAGGTATGCCCAATTAGAAATACAAATCTTCATTTGTTTGCTATGGTGAGTCCTACTGAACATTAAACATGGTAATGAAGGTCAGTTGACATGCCTTGGGCTGCGTTTACACAGGCAGCACATTTCTGAAGGTCAGCTTTGAAAAATATCTAATGTGAAAAAACCTGATGTGATTGGTCAAAGGACTAATTTAGGGTTAAAGGTTTTTTAATATGAATTGGACTGCCTGTGTAAACGCAGTCTTGAAGATGCAGTTAAAACAGCTGATAAAGAACCCTAATTGATTTGGGAGTCTACTGAAGGGAAAAGTAAGTTTAAAGTCCTCATCTAATTGGATCATATGAGAAGACCAAAGTCCACCACATTTTCAAAAATAGCCTTTTTATGGTTGGTTCAAGTCATCATATATTATTTACCTCCATATGTTATCATCAAAAGCGCCTAATTTGTCTTATTCTTCCATGTGACCTTGCGTTATGCTGTAACCTGTGAGATGCTCATAAAGAAGAGAGGTGCCGTTACATAATTCAATTTCAGCTGCCCTTGATCCACTCTTAGTAACGCTTAGGGGAGAAAATTGGAGCCAGATATGAGACCTCAGCAGATCCTTCAAGATTGTCGCTAGCTGCCTGGCTCGTTGAATTGGCCTTTTTTCCCCCCCGCACCGACTCACTCTGAATGAAAAATAGGATTACATTTGCTGTTTATTCTCAGCAGGCTTACTACGACCCGACTGTCACAAACATGCCAAGGGTCTTGTGACCAGTTCAGTGAGTTGTGTGTCTCCTCTGGTGTCCTGTTTCCTTCCTGTTGCTGAGCTACTGCTGCTCCGGCGTCAGGGCTTCTCCCCCTGGCCTTTGGGATTAACTCCGCTGGTAAGGAACCTCAAATAAATCAATGTCCTTATTGGCGGTTGTGCCACCGGCATACATATATTTGACTCGTGCACATGGTAGTCTTGACATCAGCTAATGTAGCCATAAGCAAAGTATAGCTGAATATGTACATTACACGTCAATGAAAAGGGTTTGGGATTTTGTTACATCCCCCAGGTGTTAAGCCCTTGGTCTCAGTGTGTGGGTTATGTCTGTGTTTATTTTGCGGGATTGGCCTCACCTACAGGGCAGTATTTTGGGCTGAGTGTGTGTATGTAGCAACAGAGAAGCATCCTCCGCTTACAACACTATACTTAGTGGCACGGGTGCTCTTTCCCTCCCCGTTGTGCTAAACCGCACCTTATCAGAGGGAATCACGTGCTGACTCACCGTGGCAGAGGCACTATGGCAACCTACAAACCAAGCAGCGTTAGGATACGTCCTCACCTGGTTGTGGTTTGTGTTGGAGAAGGAATGCCAATGTGTTAAGACACATTCTCATAAAAAAAGCTGAAATTTATAGAAATTATGAATTTCTGTCAGTTGATAGCTTATGAGTATTGTCCATCAACATTCTGAATGACGGCAAGAAAAGGCTGGTTCCACCCATCTCTCACAGCTAAACTGAAAAAAGTTTAGGGAATTGGATGATAATAGCAATACTTTCTTTAAAAAAAAAAGTAAAGGTGGCTCTGTATGAAAAAGGTTGTTCACAGCCTGTGTGTGTCAGAGAGATTTTGGGTGGGTGGGAAATGTGCCTGTGTTGTCACAGGCTCTGCTCTGACTCATCACATAGCAAAGTGCTGAGCCGTTATCGGGCTCCTCGTCACTCTGCTCACTTTGTTCTCCGAGGAACAGCTTTTGATCCAAAGGCCCTAATCAAACATGCTGTAAGGCAATGTTGAATACTCACACACCCACGCCTACAGTAGTATCACTAACTTGTTTCAGTTCTCTTCACACACACACACCAGCTTTTGGCAGTATTGGGCTAAGACACAAAAACACACGCCTTTCCTTTACAGGATTGCTCAAGCAAATCAAACCCTCATTGCATTCATCCCCTCGCCACGTTGAAGTGAGACATTATTCCTAGTGGATAAGCTGTTGTGTGCGATGAGCTTCACTTTCTCCCCAGTGTACTGCCCTGCTACAGTGCGTGCAGAAGGTAGACCCTTGTAATATAACGGCTAACCATATAGTGCTCAGGCCCTGCAGGCCTGCGCTCCAATCGTAATCGCATTTGTCTGTGTGAACGCATTGGTCTCAGTCTGTCTGCTGAATGTGGCGGCTGGGAACATGGCCCCAGATCTGAAGAACTGGTATTAGCAGCATCATGATGCAACTGCAAACCTAGAACAGCTTGTGGCTCGCTCGCTTGCTTAGTTACTCGCTCTGCTTCCTGCCCCCTCTGAGGAGTTTCCAAAGCAGCTGGCCATGAACAAAAAAAGTATTTAGCTTTTATCCCCTGCCCTTATAAAGATTTTTAAAATGAAATCTATACTGCAGTCAATGACAGTACTCTGTGTATGCAGGGTTGGGTAGGTTACTTTCTAAATGTAATCTGTTAGTTACTAGTTACATGTCCAAAATGTTAATCAGTAATGTAATTTTTGGGATTACCCAAACTCTGTAATGTAATCTGATCACTTTCAGTTACTTTTGGATTACTTTCCATTAGGCATTAGAAGAAGACAAAGTATCTATCAAATGTATTTGGCATCATCATAGTGGTCTCTGACTTGGGCCTTGTTTCAACGCTGAATTTAATGTCATTGAGAAAACAAAGGTGCGATAATATATTTTTTCACAAACATACTTTCTGAATGTAATCCAAGAAGTAATCGAGTTTTTCAAGTGTCTGTAATCTAATTACAATATTTTAGCTGGTCATGAAGCTGGTTAGTTGTTTCATAGTCAGATTACATGTAATCATTTACTCCCCAACCCTGTATTTGTGTGAGGAGGACCGTTTTGATTGCGAAGCTTGTTTTCAAGAACTGAGTGACCAAATGGCAGCGGTGTCTCTGAAACCAGATCTCTATCATTTCCAACCTAAGAGCATCATGTGTTGTCTGTGTCCACTTGTTTGCGTTGCCTGCAAGTCTGTGTGAATGGTTCTCAGCTTGCATCCCTCCCTGCGTACATTTGATAATGTGCATCTGGGTAGTGTATCGACTCAGTGTTGGTAATGGTAGCCAGTGTGATGTTATGATGATAGTGTGAGTCAGTGTACAGAAGGAAATGAAAGGCTTTGATGTAGCTGTTGACGTGGGCCGAGCCTCTGGTCCCTGTGGGGAGGGGAAATGGCTCACCACTAGTCAGGCTTTGGAATGTGCGAGGAAAATGTAGGTATCTGTGCTCAGAACTCGGTACTACCGGGAACACATTACATGAGTTCTGCAATCCAAGAGGTTTCGCATTACCTTTCCATTACACAACTCTGAGAAATGTCTAATTAAAAGTTGTAAGATGCCTGGCTTTCATGTGTAGCTCATAGCACAATGCTATTCATGCTATGGAAAGTGTATCAGTAACATAACAATTTCAAACATAATATTTTCATAGTATTAACCCCAATGATGATTAATGGGGGATAACATTAATCTGAAGGTATCAACATAATATGGCAAAAAAATCCTGTGACACTGAGACAGTCTTGTAACTGTCTGACTGTCAGTCAGGCAGTATCTCTGTCTGTTCAGCAAGAGGTCATTTTTCTCTCTGGACTTAAGGCAGTCTAAACCTTTCCAATCTAAGCCTTAAGGGTGTCCCACAACAAGGGGTGTAAACCTGTTGACAGAGCAATAATACTAAACCCTTTGTTCAGAAATGGTTAGAGCTCTATCTGGTCAATTGTTTCCATGTTTTCTGTGGGGCTGACCCTCCATAACCCACATCCGAGCCCTGATTTAGGAAATGGGAAGCCGCCAGTGTTAGGGGCCAGTCAGTGAGTCCCTTATAGGAATGGTGGGAGGGTTGGGCTGTCAGTAGACCAGGGCTCTCCAACCCTATTCTTGGAGAGCTACCCTCCTGTAGGTTTTCGCTCCAACCCTAATCTAGTGCACCTGATTCTAATAATTAGCTGGTTGATTAACTGCTTCAGGTTAGTTACAACCGGGGTTGGAGAGCGAACCTACAGGAAGGCAGCTCCCCAAGAACAGGGTTGGAGAGCTCTGCAGTAGACCATTGAACTAATGGATCTGGTCATGTGATCAAATCAAATGTTATTAGTCACATGCGCCGAATACAAGTGTAGACTTGACCGTGAAATGGTTACTTACAAGCCCTTAACCAACAGTGCAGTTCAAGAAGAAGAAAATATTTACCAAGTAGACTAAAATAAAAAGTTATAATAAAAGGAACACAGGAATAACAATAACGTGGCTATATACAGGGGGCACCGGCACCAAGTCAGTGTGCAGGGGTACAGGCTAGTTGAGGTAGTCTGTACATGTAGGTGGGGGCGAAGTGACTATGCATAGGTAACAAACAAACACAGCGAGTGTACAAAAGGGATGCGGGGAGGGGTCAATGTAAATTGTCCGGTGGCGATTTTATGAATTGTTCAGCAGTCTCATGGTATGACTTGTGGGTAGAAGCTGTTGAGGAGCCTTTTGGTCCTAGACTTGGCTTGCTGTGCGGTAGCAGAGAAAACAGTCTATAACTTGGGTGACTGGAGTCTCTGACAATTTTATGGGCTTTCCTCTGACACCGCCTATTATATAGGTCCTGGATTAGAGGTCAACCGATTAATCGGAATGGACGATTTAATTAGGGCCAATTTCAAGTTTTCATAACAATCGGAAATCTGTATTTTTTTTGACGAAGATTTTGCCAAATTTTTTTATACCTTTTGTCTAGGCAAGTCAGTTAAGAACACGTTCTTATTTTCAATGACTGCCTAGGAACGGTGGGTTAACTGCCTGGTTCAGGGGCAGAACGACAGATTTTTACCTTGTCAGCTCAGGGATTCAATCTTGCAACCTTACGGTTAACTAGTCCAACGCTCTAACCACCTGCCTCTCATTGCACTCCACGAGGAGCCTGCCTGTTACGCGAATGCAGTAGAAGCCAAGATAAGTTGCTAGCTAGCATTAAACTTATCTTATAAAAAACAATCAATCAATCATAATCACTAGTTATAACTACACATAGTTGATGATATTACTAGTTTATCTTGCATGTCCTGCGTTGCATATAATCGATGCGGTGCGCATTCGCGAAAAAGGACTGTCGTTGCTCCAACGTGTACCTAACCATAAACATCAATACCTTTCTTAAAATCAATACACAGAAGTATATATTTTTAAACCTGCATATTTAGCTAAAATAAATCCAGGTTAGCAGGCAATATTAACCATGTGAAATTGTGTCACTTCTCTTGCGTTCATTGCACGCAGAGTCTGGGTATATGCAACAGTTTGGGTCGCCTGGCTCATTGCGAACTAATTTGCCAGAATTTTACGTAATTATGACATAACATTGAAGGTTGTTCAATGTAACAGCAATATTTAGACTTAGGGATGCCATCCGTTAGATAAAATATGGAACGGTTCCATATTTCACTGAAAGAATAAATGTTTTGTTTTCGAAATAATAGTTTCCGGATTCGACCATATTAATGCCCTAAGTCTCGTATTTCTGTGTGTTATGTTATAATTAAGTCTATGATTTGATAGAGCAGTCTGACTGAGCGGTGGTAGGCACCAGCAGGCTCGTAAGCATTCATTCAAACAGCACATTTGTGCGTTTGCCAGCAGCTCTTCGCAATGCTTTGAGCATTGCGCTGTTTATGACTTCAAGCCTATCAACTCCCGAGATTAGGCTGGTGCAATCGATGTGAAATGGCTAGCTAGTTAGCGGGGTGCGCGCTAATAGCGTTTCAAACGTCACTCGCTCTGAGACTTGGAGTAGTTGTTCCCCTTGCTCTGCAAGGGCCGCGGCTTTTGTGGAGTGATGGGTAACGATGCTTCGAGGGTGGCTGTTGTCAATGTGTTCCTGGTTCGAGCCCAGGTAGGGCGAGGAGAGGGACAGAAGCTATACTGTTACACTGGCAATACTAAAGTTCTTATAAGAACATCCAATAGTCAAAGGTATATGAAATACAAATGGTATAGAGCGAAATAGTCCTATAATTGCTGTAATAACCTCAACCTAAAACTTCTTACCTGGGAATATTGAAGAATCATGTTAAAAGGAACCACCAGCTTTCATATGTTCTCATGTTCTGAGCAAGGAACTTACACGTTAGCTTTTTTACATGGTACTTATTGCACTTTTACTTTCTTCTTCAACACTTTGTTTTTGCATTATTTAAACCAAATTGAACATGTTTCATTATTTATTTGAGGCTAAATTGATTTGATTGATTGTATTATATTAAGTTAAAATAAAAGTGTTCATTCAGTATTGTTGTAATTGTCATTATTACAAATAAATAAATTTTTAAAAAGTAATCAGCCGATTAATCGGTATCTGCTTTTTTTTTTGGTCCTCCAATAATTGGTATCGGCGTTGAAAAATCATAATCGGTCGACCTCTAGGATACATGCAGGGGACACTATGTTTCTGTGCTTTTCGGGACCATAATGCAATTCTTCCATTTTAAGAAAATACCTCAAATAATTAAGAGAGAAGAATAACAAATAATTAAAGTGTTGTTCAGGAGTCAGGGGCAGGTCCACAGAAATAGAAGGGATAAAGACCCATCAGGCCAGTGCAATTTTACTCAATACTCATTGTAGAACAGGACTTAGGAATGTCTGTTCTAGTAATTGTATTTCTGTGGTAGACTGGCCAATTGGATTCCTATCAGACCCAATCTCTTCATGCAGTGCTAAACTGAGAGCGAGCAGCCAATGGATAGACGCTCCAGTGTGTGACTAGAGGATTATTGCACAGCTGCCAAAAGCGTGATGCAGTGGTCAGGGTAGGGATTTTCATTAAGGGCCTTTTGCTCTAATGTGCTTTGCTCTGTCTCTCCTTTCAGACCCAGAGATGAGTACGGGGGGTGTTGTTAGAGGATTTACCACAGGAAGAGGTGTTGAGGCCTACACCCTGGTGTCGGGTTTCTCTTTTGACATTTCGAGGATAAACAATAGTCACTGACTGTAGACACTGTCAAACACATTAGAATAATGAACAGTCTCGTCAAATCTGTAATCTCTGATTGTCAGTCTTTAACTTCAGTGATCACCATTATAATCAACATTGTCCTCATTACAATTCCATCCCCTGCAGTAGTAACATGGTGTCAGGCTTCCGGTTGGGTGCTTGTTTTCTGTGCGTGTGTGTTCAGAGGAGGAGGAGATGCCTAATTTGGCAGTACTCTCTGCTCTGTCCCTCCCTTCCCCGTCAGGCTTTGGCAGCTCTGACATTTTGCTCCACTTTCCTGCTACTCAGCACAGAAAGGGAGGAAGTGCGTGACCTGGAGTGGTCTGACCCGCGAGACCAAATTCCCATCTATTCTACCGCATTACGAGCTCAGTGGCTTCCTACATAGAGATGCAGCGTGTTCAGACAGGATTGGCACATTGATAATGTGTATTTAACATTTTGTTAAAACTCTAGTATTTCCTCTATCCCTTGACTTCTGACCCAGACGGTAGCAACGCTGTACAGAGTTCAGTGCTGGATCCCCCGATGTAGCCGTTGTGAAATTCTGCTGCTGCAATGTCTCTTCCCTCGTCAAGCCTCTGCAGTAGCCACGGCAGTAATATCAGAGGTCAGTGTTAGAGGGGCATAAGGGCACTCTCTGTGTGTGTGCACACAGAGATATATGTAAGTTCTGGTTGTAAAACAGATTGCAAGGTGCTAAGAGGTCAGTGCTACACCAACACTCCTACATGGTATAATCACTAATATATAGGCCTAGAACTAAATCTTCAAAGTATGGAGTGGCCATTTTAAAGCGTCTGGAAAAAAGAATCCCTTGTATTTAACAAACCATCAAGCCCACTCTACGTTCCTTGCAAGATCTGAGATGCTAAATTATCTCTAGTAAATTGGTGAGAGTGGCTGCCAGGCCAAGGTCATGTTCATTAGGACTCGCAACTGGAATGCTTTAAAACATTTAGCCAAGGAAAGCAATTAGGCTTTTTTTTCTTATTGAACATGTCCAGGTAGTTTCTCCTTTTTCCAGAGTGTTTTCTAATTATTCCGTTTTGGTGTCTAATGGATAACCAGGACTAATATTTTCCAAGCAAGTCATGGATTTTACTTCCCCGCGTGTCTTCCTTGCAAACAGTGGCGTAGAAAGGCTCAATGGTAATAATGGCTCTTCTCCATTTCTCATGTTGCTAATTCCTATGCAGGGGGACTCTGTCAAGTCACTCATGGACAGAGGTCCAGCTGTTCTTGTGAGATCTGTTTTTTCATTCATTATGTTTCAAGACCAAACTCCTTCGGCATATCATTCACTTTATGGAATACTTCACCACAGGTGTCTTTCATGCCAATTGGAATGTGGCATGAATACTGTTGAATATCGACTGCCTGGTATGACAACTGCTCGGCCTCCGACCGCAAGGCACTACAAGAGGGTTGTGCGAACGGCCTTGTACATCAAGCTTTCTTACATCAGGACCTCTATACCAGGCGGTGTCAGAGAAAGGCCCCAAAAATTGTCAGACTCCAGCCACCCTAGTCATAGACTGTTCTCTCTGCTACCGCACTGCAAGCGGTACCAGAGCGCCAAGTCTAAGTCCAAGAGGCTTCTAAACAGCTTCTATCCCCAAGCCATAAGACTCCTGAACATCTAATCAAATGGCTACCCAGACTTTTGCAGTACCCCCTCTTGACAACAGAGAGTAGCAGTGGTGTAATCTATTCATAGTCACTTTAATAAATCTACCTACATGTACATACTACCCCAGCACATTGACTCTGTATCGGTACCCCCCTGTATATAGTCTCGCTATAGTTATTTCACTGCTGCTCTTGAATTACTTGTTACTTTTATCTCTTATTCTTATCTGTATTTTTTAAACTGCATTGTTGGTTAGGGGCTCATAATTAAGCATTTCACTATAATACACCTGTTGTATTCGGTGCATGTAACTAATAAGATTTGCTTTGATGGGGCATGCTGGTGGAGTTTGCTAGCAGTTTTAGGCTGTATAATGTCGTTTTGGCTTGTCAATTTCCAGAAACAGCATTGTGGTAGACTTCATCATGATGATGCACTTCTTGGAGCGTTCAACCACATTTTAGTTCGTAGAAGAGTAGTACTTTAGGGATTGACAGGTTCTGGCACTGCTATTTATAAAGCTTTGTCAAACAATCAATCAAATGTATTTATAAAGCCCTTTTTACATCAGACAATGTCACAAAGTGCTGTATAGAAACTCAGCCTAAAACAGCAAACAATGCAGATGTAGATGCACGGTGGCTAGGAAAAACTCCCTATAAAGGCAGGAACCCAGAAAGAAACCTAGAGAGGAACCAGGCTCTGAGGGGTGGCCAGTCCTCTTCTGGCTGTGCTGGGTTGACATTATAACAGTACATGGCCAAGATGTTCAAATGTTCATAGATGACCAGCAGGCTCTAATAATAATAATTACCACAGTGGTTGTAGAGTGTACAACAGGTCAGGAGTAAATGTCTGTTGGCTTTTCATAGCTGAGCATTCAGAGTTGGAGACAGCAGGTACGGTTGCGAGAGAGTCGAAAACAGCAGGTCCGGGACAAGGTAGCATGTCCGGTGAACAGTTCAGGATTCCATAGCCGCAGGCAGAACAGTTTAAACTGGAGCAGCAGCACGACCAGGTGGACTGCAGACAGCAAGGAGTCATCAGGCCAGGTAGTCCTGAGGCATTGTCCCAGGGCTCAGGTCCTCTGGTAGGGAGTAGGGAGAGAGAATTAGAGAGAGCATACTTCAATTCACACTGGACAACGGATAAGAAAGGAGAAATACTCCAGACATAAGACTGACCAAAACCCCCCGACACAAACTAATGCAGCATAAATACTGGAGGCTGAGACGGGGGGTCGGGGGACACTGTGGTCCTGTTCGACGATACCCCCAGACAGGGTCACCCAGGCAGGATATAACCACACCCACTTTGCCAAAGCACAGCCCCAACACCACTAGAGGGATATTTTCAAACCACCAACGTACTTCCCTGAGACAAGGCTGAGTATAGCCCACGAAGATCTCCCCCACAGCATGAACCCGAGGGGGGCTCCAAACCCGGACAGGAAGATCACGTCAATGACTCAACCCACTCAAGTGACGCACCCTTCCTAGGGACGGGATGGAAGAGCACCAGTAAGCCAGTGACTCAGCCCCCGTAATAGGGTTAGAGGGAGAGAATCCCGGTCTGGGTAGCCAGAAAGTAGAGCATTGCAGTAGTCTAACCTAGAAGTGACAAAAGCATGAATTAACTCTTCTGCATCATTTTTGGACAGAAAGTTTCAGATTTTTGCAATGTTACGTAGATGGAAAAATATGTTCGTCAAAAGAGCGATCAGGGTCCAGAGTAACGCCGAGGTCCTTCACAGTTTTATTTGAGACGACTGTACAACCATCAAGATTAATTGTCAGATTCAACAGAAGATATCTATGTTTCTTGGGATCTGAACTAGCATCTCTGTTTTGTCCGAGTTCACAAGTCAAAACATTTGCCGCCATCCACTTCCTTATGTCTGAAACACAGGCTTCCAGGGAGGGCAATTATGGGGCTTCACCATGTTTCATCGAAATGTACAGCTGTGTATCGTCCGCATAGTAGTGAAAGTTAACATTATGTTTCCGAATTACATCACCAAGAGGTAAAATATATATGTGAAAACAATAGTGGTCCGAAAACAGTGCAGTCTAGGATTGTTTGGTGCTCTTTGGGTTTGTGTTGAGGTCCACGGCCAGGTGCCAGCCATAACGGTAGGTTAGAAGAGCCCTTGCGATCTGCATACAATGAAGGCTTAGGGCCAAGCGGGATGGGTAAAGAGTGATTTCGGACCGGCTGTTAGTGTTCGACTTTGCCTGTCAACTCACACCTCCAGTAGACTTTCATTTTCATGTTGTCAAAAGTTGCGATGGCGATGTGCAGTTGTTGAATTGGAGCTGTTTTGTGGGGAAACATTTGGTGCCTGCAGCGCTGCTTCAAACTAGGAACAGTACTAGGAAAGTGCTTAGCCGTTTGCAGTGCACGCCACCCACACATTATCTTAGACTAAAACTACATCCTCATTTTCACCACAACCTTTACGCCTAAACCTTTTATCCTTCTACTGTACTTTCAGGCTGTCTTCATTACGGTGTCTGCCAGAGCCTGTTAACATGGGTAGCCCTGCTCCTAGGAAATTACTCATAGCAAAAAAAGTGGGTTAGTACAGCTTCCAATTTCTGGCTCACATGCTTCAGTCTGAGTCTACGTCTAGAGATGCAGTGACGAGAGAGGATGAGAAATGTTACAGGAGCTTCTTGGTGTAAAGACTGTGTGGCTGAATGAGTTGTCCTATACTGCATCTCTTGTGTGACATTGCTTTATTCTCTTTCTTTCTCTCAGGAGACAAAGATGGCAGTAAGGTGACCACAGTGGTAGCGACCCCAGGCCAGGGCCCCGACCGGCCGCAGGAGGTCAGCTATACAGACACTAAGGTCATCGGCAACGGCTCGTTCGGCGTGGTCTACCAGGCTAAACTGTGTGACTCCGGGGAGCTAATAGCCATCAAGAAGGTTCTGCAGGACAAGAGGTTCAAGGTGAGTACCATTTCACTGCAGAGGCGAATACATCGGAGAGTATTTGTTGCACCGTGTGTTTTTGAGTAACGACAGTTCTTTGTCTTGAGGCCATTGAGTCGCTGTCAGTATGACGTCACTGAAACTAGATCCCTAACTGGAGTCTCACATTAAATGGGCTCACATTTATACTGTCATTTGACTGAAAATACTAGGTTTGTCAGGTCACTTACCGCTGTGAGACTGCTCTCTCATGGTGATCGTAGCCTGCCGTACCACACTGATAGGCGTTTGGTTAATCATCCTGGCAGTCGGCCTGTGCATGATGCCCTAGTCCCCAGTGATGTCATGTCTTGTCAGAACACGCCCCTTCCTGTTGGAGCTGAAACGGGGCGGAGTCTCGTCCCTCCCTAGTCCATCTTCAGCTCAAGCATTGAGTTGATGATTAGTTCATCTCTTCTTGTCGCACCCGAAAGGAAACTCAACCCATGGATTTCCTTAGAATGACGTAACTGTGCTAATAAACAAGTGCTGCAATGGCTGCACAGTGCCAGTGTTTGAAATAGCTTATAATGTGTCTCTGTGGGTAATTTACTCCCTGTTCAGATATCACTGACATGATTTGACCCCCATTCAATTATGGCTGTCACTGTTTTACAATGATCTATGATAGTAGCTGGCCTAAATTATCCTTGTGTGGGCTTCTAATTTAAGACCCTAACAGGGTGCCAAACTCAGACTAGATATTCTCAGTTTCTTATCTTGAACGTTTCACTAGCTCTGTGATGGACACACATGGTTGTGTTTTAGCTGTTTCCCAAATCTCTCCTCGAGTACCCCTTGCCATTCCACTTGTTTGATCTATTCTAATACTAGTACACCTGATTTAACCAACAAGGTGTTGAACCAGGCCTCGCTCGCTCGCTTCCTCCTCCTCTTGCTCGCTTCCTCCTCCTCTCTCTCGCTTCCTCCTCCTCCTCTTTCTCGCTTCCTCCTCCTCCTCCTCTCTCTCGCTTCCTCCTCCTCCTCCTCTCTCTCGCTTCCTCCTCCTCCTCCTCTCTCTCTCGCTTCCTCCTCCTCCTCCTCTCTCTCGCTTCCTCCTCCTCCTCCTCTCTCTCGCTTCCTCCTCTTCCTCTCTCTCGCTTCCTCCTCTCTCTCGCTTCCTCCTCTCTCTCGCTTCCTCCTCTCTCTCGCTTCCTCCTCTCTCTCGCTTCCTCCTCTCTCTCGCTTCCTCCTCTCTCTCGCTTCCTCCTCCTCCTCTCTCTCGCTTCCTCCTGCTCGCTCGCTCGCTTGCCCCTTCTCGCCTGCTCGCTTGCCCCTTCTCGCCTGCTCGCTTGCCCCTTCTCGCTCGCTTGCCCCTTCTCTCTCGCTTGCCCCTTCTCGCTCGCTTGCCCCTTCTCGCTCGCTTGCCCCTTCTCGCTCGCTCGCTTGCCCCTTCTCGTTCGCTCGCTTGCCCCTTCTCGCTCGCTCGCTTGCCCCTTCTCGCTCGCTCGCTTGCCCCTTCTCGCTCGCTCGCTTCCCCCTTCTCGCTCGCTTTCTCTCTCTCGCTCGCTTTCTCTCTCTCGCTCGCTTTCTCGCGCGCTCTCTCTCGCGCTCTCTCTCTCGCTCGCTTTCTCGCTCGCTTTCTTTCTCTCTCTCTCGCGCTTTCTCTCTTGCGCTCTCGCAACAGCCTTTTCTCTAATCCTGGATCTGTCAGCCCATCTCCGATGAGCCTCCAAAAGCCTTTTAAGACTCATTGAAGAGTGTCTGACTGGTCCAGAATCAGAGGAATGTTTCTTCTGGGAGAGTGCAACTAGCTCAGTGTGACAGTAGCTTCTCTAGCCTGTTTGACTTGTCTAATGCTCACTGGTCAGATTTTTATCAATGTCTCTCTGTCTCAGAACCGGGAGCTGCAGATCATGAGGAAACTGGACCACTGCAACATTGTGCGTTTACGCTACTTCTTCTATTCCAGTGGAGACAAGGTGGGTGGTTGCTGCTCATACATCAGTCTGTCTCTGTGTGTTGTTGCAGGTGATGGAGACTCCCTATTCAACAAGTTTTTGTTTGACACTGGCTAGGCTAAATGTTGCTCCTGAACTTCTGTTTCTACCACTTATATTCTTAGGCTTTCCGTTGTGAATATTTTCATATTAAGTTAAGCTGTTTAGGTTTATACTCTTATATTGTTGGGATTAGGGCCGACCCCATTTTAATAAACTAGTCAATTATTTGTTCAATAAGCTGTTGGTCGACCAAGATTTCTTTAGTCAAGCAGTAGCAAAAATAAAGATATATAATAGAGTATCAGTCAAAGGTTTGGACACCTCATTCAAGGGTTTTTCTTTATTTTACTATTTTCTACATTGTGGAATAATAGTGAAGATATCAAAACTATGAAATAACACATATGGAATCATGTAGTAACCAAAAAAGTGTTAAACAAATCTAAATATATTATAGATTCCTCAAAGTAGCCACCCTTTGCCTTGATGACAGCTTTACACACTCTTGGCATTCTTACAAACAGCTTCATGAGATACTCGCCTCGCTTCTAGTCCTTAGGAAACTATGCAGTATTTCTTTTTTTTAATGTATTATTTCTTACATTGTTAACATTTAAGATTTTCTGGGCTATTACATACAGCCCGGGAACAACTATTGGATATAAGAGCGACGTCAACTTACCAACATTACGACCAGGAATACGACTTTCTCAAAGTGGATCCTTTGTTCGGACCACCACCCAGGACATAGGATCTAATCCTATAGGCCGGCCCAAAACAATGTCTTCGTAGAAGAGGTAGACGGAGCAGCGTCCTGGTCAGACTTCGAAGGCATGCACACCACCCACCGCTTCTGAGTATATTACTCGGCAATAGGGTTGCAAAGGGTCGGACAATTTCCAGTAAATTCCTATACATTTTTGATGGGAGGTTAAGCCCGGGAATTTTGCTTAACTTCTTGACGCTACCCAACCTTGTAGCGGGATCATTTTTGTCAGCAACCTCTGAATAGCATAGCGCAACAGTCAAATAATATTACTAACAAATATTCATATACATGAAATCACAAGTGCAAAATTGTGAAACACAGCTTAGCCTTTGTTAATCACCCTGTCGTCTCAGATTTTGACATTATGCTTTACAGCGAAAGCAATCCAAGCGTTTGTAAGTTCATCGATAGCATAGCATTATGTACACTTAGCATCAGGAAGCTTGGTCACACAAATCAGAAAAGCAATCAAATTAACCGTTTACCTTTGGTCTTCGGATGTTTTCTCTCACGAGACTCCCAGTTACCCAGCAAATGTTCCTTTTGTTCCATAAAGATTATTTTTATACCCAAAATACCGACGTTGGTTTGTCGCGTTATGTTCAGAAATCCACAGGAAAGAGCGGTCACCGCTATATTCCAAATAATATCTATAATGTCCATAGAAACATGTCAAACGTTTTTTATAACCAATCTTCAGGTAGTTTTAAAAATATATATTCGATAATATTTCAACCGAGTGTGTAGCTTTTTCCATAACAGCGGGAGGAAAAATGGCGGCTTTACTCAATTGGGCACAAACTCACTCAGAGCCCCCAGCTCTCCACTTACGCAATCTGATCCTTCATGCTCATTTTTCAAAATAAAAGCCTGAAACTATGTCTGAAGACTGACACCTCAGGGAGGCCACAGAAAAAGGAATCTGGTTAATATCCCTTTAAATGGAGGCTAGACATGCGTAGGAACAGAAGGGTTTCAAAACAAGAGGCACTTCCTGATTGGATTTTCCTCAGGGTTTCGCCTGCAATATCAGTTCTGTTATACTCACAGACAATATTTTGACAGTTTTGGAAACTTTAGAGTGTTTTCTATCCCAATCTGTCAATTATATGCATATTCTAGCATCTGGTCCTGAGAAATAGGCCGTTTACTTTGGGAACGTTATTTTTCCAAACAAAAATAGTGCCCCCTAGCTTCAAGAGGTCAAATTCATGAAAAAAGTCAGCTTATAACAGTGAACCTTTTTTGTGGGATACACATAAGGAAATTCTAGGTCTTGTGGCATATTTTGGTTCAACTGTCCCCAATTCAATGGAATTGCAACCCTCTCCATGCACATTGCATTCTTCCATCACATGTGTAGCTGATTCTCAAGATCTTGCCGACTAATGAGATGCTATCGAGCCCCCATTACTACACTGTCTGAGCCAAGGACTGCTTTCTGGTAAGTTTTGATTACAATACTGGGTGGGTTGAATATATTTTATGACATACATTATTTTTTTGTTAACTAGTAAATAGTAACCTACAGCAAAGTGTTCAAATCATTTCTAACTTGTTAACAATTTCTGCTAGTTAGGTTTGGCTGCCATGTGGGTTTTAGCTTGCTTGAGCCTGCTAACTGAGGAGTGTTAATTCACCTGTTTCCATACATAGTTTATAAACTATCTTACAAAATAGTTGTTTAATCTAACTGCTCAATTATTTATCTGTACATGAAATTGTATTTTATTTATTTTTTCATTTTATTCTAATCTTTACAGGAAAATGCCACTGGCGCACTATCTGATGTGTGGAGACGTTTCACTGCAGCTAATGTAGAAGGAAGAGCTGTGCACATTTGCAAATACTGTGCCACATCATATGTGAAGAATGCAACAAAATGCAGAATCATCTGGCAAAGTGCATGAAGTTCCCTCGTCGCTCACAACAACCAACCTCTGACAAAAGTCCCTCTACTTCTGTTCGAGGTGAAAATGACAAAGCCGACACCTTATCGATAGCAACAGCACATTGTCCTCCTGGAATTAGACTGTTTTTTGACTCAATGGAGGAATGTAGTCAGAGGAATGTCTTGCTCGAGCTGTGTATGCAACTATTTCACCTCTGATGCTCACAGGCATTGTGTATTGGAAGGGATTTCTGAATGTTCTTTGCCCAGCATACACCACTCCAGCCAGACATGCTTTATCTACTCATTTGCTGGATGCAGAGTTCAAGTGAAGGTCAAGCAAATCATAGAGAAAGCAGCCTGTATTGCAATCATCTCTTATGGGTGGCTGAATGTTCGTGGGCAATGAATAATGAACTACATCTCCACCGCTCAACCAGTATTCTACAAGAGCACAGACACAAGGGACAACAGACACACTGGTCTTTACATTGCAGATGAGCTGAAGGCAGTCAATGACCTTGGACCACAGACGGTATTTGCACTGGTGACAGACAATGCTGCGAACATGAAGGCTGCTTGGTCTAAATTGGAGGAGTCCTACCCTCACATCACAACCATTGGCTGTGCTTCTCTTGCATTGAATCTGCTCCTCAAGGAGATCATGGAACTGAAAACAATGGATACACTCCACAAGAGAGCCAAGGAAATGGTTAGGTATGTGAAGGGTCATCAAGTTAAAGCAACAATCTACCTCGCCAAGCAAAGTGAGAAGAATAAGAGCACCACATTGAAGCTGCCCAACAACACCCGCTGGGGTGGTCTTGTCATGTTTGACTGTCTCCTGGAGGGGAAGGAGCCTCTCCAAGAAATGGCCATATTTCAGTCTGCCGATATGGACAGCCCCATCAAGAGGATCCTCCTGGATGATGTCATTTGGGAGAGAGTGGTAAGCAGCCTGAAACTCCTAAAACCTATGGCAGTAGCCATTGCATGGATTGAGGGAGACGATGCCCTCCTGTCTGATGTTCAGACTCTGCTTGCAGATGTAAGAGAAGAAATCTGTACTGCCCTTCCCACTTCACTGTTGCGCCAAGCAGAGGAAAGCTGTAATTCTGAAATACATCAAGAAGTGCGAAGACTTCTGCCTGAAGCCCATACACACTGCACCGTACCTGTTGGATCCCAAGTATGCTGGCAAGAGCGTCCTGTCTGGTGCAGAGATCAACAAGGCCTATGGTGTCATCACTACCGTGTCTCACCACCTTGGCCTGGATGAGGACAAGGTTCTTGGCAGTCTGGCGAAGTACACTTCCGAGCAAGGGCTTTGGGATGGAGATGCAATATGGCAGTCGTGCCAACATATCTCATCAGCCACCTGATGGAAGGGACTTGTGAATCTGAGGTTCTTTCCCCTGTCGACAAACTGAAATGGTCCACCCACACAGACAGTGTGGTGAAGAAGGCGCAACAGCGCCTCTCCATCCTCAGGAGGCTGAAGAAATTTGGCTTGTCACCTAAAACCCTCACAAACTTTTACAGATGCACAATTGAAAGCAACCTGTCGGGCTGTATCACCGCCTGGTACAGAAAATGCACCGCCCTCAACCGTAAGGCTCTCCAGAGGGTGGTGTGGTCTGCACAACGCATCACCGGGGGCAAACTATAGCACCCGATGTCACAGGAAGACCAAAAAGATCATCAAGGACAACAACCACCCGAGCCACTGCCTGTTCACTCCGCTATCTGTTCACCCCGCTTCCATCCAGAATGCGAGGTCAGTACAGGGCATCAAAGCTGGGACCAAGAGACTGGAAACAGCTTCTTATTTCAAGGCCATCAGACTGTTGAACAGCCATCACTAACACAGAGCGGTTGTTGCCTACATACAGACTCGAATCGTTAGCCACTTTAATAAATGGATCACTAGTCACTTAAAAAAATGCCACTTTAATAATGTTTCCATATCTCACCTTACTCAGCTCATATGTGTATATACTGTATTTTATACCATCTATTGCATCTTGCCTATGCCGCTCGGCCATCGCTCATCCGTATATTTCTATGTACATATTGTTATTCCATCCCTTTACATTTGTGTGTAGTAGGTAGTTGTGAAATTGTTAGATTACTTGTTAGGGTGTTACTGTACTGTCGGAACTAGAAGCACAAGCATTTCGCTACGCTCACATTAACGTCTGCTAACCATGTGTATGTGACAATACATTTTTATTTTAATGCTTTTTCAACTGTCTTGAAGGAGTTCTCACATGCTGAACACTTGTTGGTTGCTTCACTCTGTGGTCCAACTCATCCCAAAGCATCTCAATTGGATTGAGGTTGGGTGATTTGTAGAGGCCAGGTCATCTGATGCAGCACTCCATCACTCTCCTCCTTGGTCAAATAACCCTGACATAGCCTGGAGGTGTGTTTTCGGTCATTGTCCTCCTGAAAAACAAATGATAGTCCCATTAAGCGCAAAGCAGATGGGATGGCGTATTGCTGCATAATGCTCTGGGAGTCATGCTGGTTAAGTGTGCTTTGAATTCTAAATAAATAAGACCGTGTCACCAGCAAAGCACCATCACACCACCACCTCCATGCTTCACGATGGGAATCACACATGCAGAGATCATCCATTCACCTACTCTGCGTCTCACAAAGACATGGCGGTTAGAACCAAAAATCTCAAATTTGTACTCATTAGATCAAAGGACAGATTTCCACTGGTCTTATGTCTATTGCTTATGTTTCTTGGCCCAAGCAAGTCTCTTCTTCTTATTGGTGTCCTTCAGTCGTGGTTTCTTTGCAGCAATTCGAACATGAAGGCCTGATTCACGTCTCCTCTGAACAGGTGATGTTGCGATGTCTGTTACTTGAACTCTGCAGCCCAAATAAATGCTTCAAACTGAGGTCCAGTTAATTGCTGATATTTGAGGCTGAACTTCTGCAGAGGTAACTGTCTTCCTTTGCTGTGGCAGTTCTCATGAGAGCCAGTTTCATCATAGCACTCAATGATTTTTGCAACTGTTCTTGAAGAAACTTTCAAAGTACAAAAATAAATGATGCACTGTCATTTTATCTTTGCTTATTTGAGCTGTTCTTGCTATAATATGGACTTGGTCTTTTACAAAATAGGGCTATTTTCTGTATACAACCCCTATCTTGTCACAACACAACTGATTTGCTCAAATGCATTAAGAAGGAAAGAAATTCTCAAAATAACTTTTAACAAGGCACAGCTGTTAATTGAAATGCATTCCATGAGACTACCTCATGAAGCTGGTTGAGAGAATGGCAAGAGTATGTAAAGCTCTCATCAAGGCAAAGGGTGGCTACTTTGAAGAATCTCAAATATAAAATATATTTTGAGTTTAACACTTTTTTTTGTGGGATACTACATTATTCCATATGTGTTATTCATAGTTTTGATGTCTTCACTATTATTCTACAATGTAGAAAATGGTAATAAAAAAATAAATAAAAAACCTTAATTAGGTGTGTCCAAACTTTTGACTGGTACTGTAAATATCATGGTGTACAAGACACTGATTTCTCGCCTGTCTGAAGTCGACTGATCCATTGTGGAGGTCATGGGGATAGCACGGTCCATCACTCTAAGACATGCTCCTGAAATTGTATATGGTTATATTACAAAAGAACAATGGTTCAACACCAATAAAAATAATATTTTATAACATGCGCTTTCTCCCGCGTTGGATAGTGGTCGCTGTCCGCGGTTCAGAAACATATCAACGGGCTGTTGAATTGGTGCCTTTTTCCTAGACCATGTTTATCTGTGCATAATAGCAAAGTTAACCAGCATATTGGTGTTGAGAACAATACGTTTGAGGCAGCAGCAGAATGAGGAGAATGAGAGAAAACAGCCCTTGCCTTATTGTCTCAGAAAGGTGAGGAGAGCGGAAACCCCAACTTAATTAGGTATATAATCAATAGCCTAACTGTTAAATGTACCTGGCTTTATAAATCATCAATATATCTGCAGAAATAAGACATGTCCTGCTTTTGTTACCTGTTTGAGTGTTTAATAGCCTACTGATTCCGTGCTCACGCAACATGTCAAGTAAACAATTTCACAAATTCGGCTGATTTTAATCTTTGCTTTGCTATAATAAAGGCTTTACACTTTTCTTTTGTTACAACATCCTCTCTGACATTATTTATCATTCATTTAGTGTTTACACTGTTCCAAATTGTCAAAACTATTTACAATGCTCCTTTTTCTTGATCTCCTTATTGTTGTTATTATTATGATCATAAGTAATGTCATTATCATTGGAAGGCTTAGTGTAGCAGCCTTGTATAACCACCACTGAGCTGTAGGCCTGAAAGCGCCTCCTGTTTAGTCTTAATACCGTAACTTACTTAGGCCTGTATTTCAATACTTTTATAGTCTACTGTATCTATCAATCAGTCATTCATTGTCCATGTCATCACACAGCATACGAGTCATTCATGATTTGAATTGTAGTCAAGCAGTTTAGTCAAATTAAATCACGCGAGCCTTGAATAATTAGCTTAAACAATAAATAAAATGTTCCATTTTGGAAATTGCATTCATGAATTAATGCGACTGTTTTTAGTCTTTGCTGTAATAAAGGTCTAACAAAAAAAACACTACAATAGACTTTATTTACTGTTTACATTGTTCCAAACGGTCAGGAAAATTATATTGTATTCTATACAGCATCTGTTTGGCACACATAATATACATGCGGCGCTTGCTCCTTACCTTCTTTTTCTTGATCTCCAGTGTTATCCAGTAGTCACATTTATTCCACACATCTGAATTGCCCTTCACCTCCTCAGCAACCAGTAAACATTCCCCTGTTTCGAGTTTATTTGTCATGTAATTTTCATTTTTGTAATTTAGCAGACACTCTTATCCAGAGCGACTAGGTGGGACAACCACATATCACAGGAATAGAAAGTACATTTTCCCTCAACGTAGCTATCAGTAGAGTAAGAGCTGGAAGGGAGGTTGGGGGGGTCAAGTGCTGGTTAAATGTATAATTGTTTTTTTGGGGGGGAGGAGGATTATTTAAGATACTGTTGAAAAGTTAGGGTTTCAGATGTTTTCGGAAGATGGGCACGGACTCTGCTGTCCATGCTTCAGGGGGAAGCTGGTTCCACCGTTGGGGTGCCAGGACTGAGAATAGCTTGGACTGGGCTGAGTGGGAGGGCCAAAAGAACCTGAGGTGGCAGAATGGAGTGCTCGGTTTGGGGTGTCCTCTCCATCCGTTTTGGTGTTACGGTGTTCAGAGTTTGTTATGACCAATGTATTGATGTGATTATGATATGCAATAAGTCAGGCCCCATTGTGCCCTATTCAGACGGGATTAGTTTTACTGGGGGAGGTCGGGTAATGTCATTATGTGCACGAACACAAAACACCACATCTGTCATTTTAGTCCCGCCCAAATCTGCCATGTTAGTCATTTTTAAATGGCAGGAGAGTAACAATTCCATTTAGGCTGTACTGAGGATCGCTAAAATATCCTATTCATGGTTTGGTATGGTTTAAAATCTTGGGAACCAGTCTCAGTGGACATACTATCACCTGGACATATTGAAATATATCTTCATTCCTAGAATAAAAACCTCCAGTCATAACTTTCAATGTATTTATAAAAAAAATAAAAAATTACAGGGGGCAGTTTTGAAAAAATCTAATCACGCCCAAAAAGTTCTGTGGAATAAAGGACATTCTGGAGTTATAATTGCATAACTAACGTTTTCTAATAATACTAGTCCCATGCCAATAGGTCTTTGTTCAAGTGCATGCAATACATACATGTGTCACGTAAAGAGAGCAAGGGTTGAGGGAATAGGGAATGTTCTTCCTAAACAAATGAGAGATTTTGGTAACTTAACTTTACAGTCAGAAATGGCTGTAATTATATTGCAGCTTCAGCAACACGGACAGTACGATAAACACTTTGATATTCAGTGGTGGTCACTGAGAGAGAGACAGTTACTGCTTTTTTTTTTTTAATTACAGAGCGCAGCAAGTCTGAGCCTGGCCTGGCCTGGTCGGACTTCCTCTAGTCATGTGTGTCGTAATTATTTAATCAAACAGTGTGCTTAAAGCATCAGACAAGCTCAGTGAATATTTGATTAAAACACATAGGATGTGTCAATATATGGAAAAATACACATTTTAAAATCTCGACCCATCAATTGGAACAGACGACTCTTGATCAAACAAGATTATTTTTTTGGGGGGGGGACAGCCCTAGTTGGGATATATACGTGAACAAGGGGACATTAGGGTTGTAGCATTAACCTGTTAATAAGAAAAAAGGCATGTGGTGCATTTATATTTGTGTCATTGTGGCTAGACAGACTGACATTGTGGCCTATGTTGGTGTGCAGTGAAGGTATATTTGCATAGATAAAGTGATACAGTCAGTCTGCCACTATGACCTGTAGTGTGTGTTTAATGTGATGTGATCCTGCAGCCTGGCACAGTGTGGTGGGCATGCTGACACTGGGTGTCTGGCCTCTGGATGTGGGCCAGAGGGAAACGAAGCCTGCTATGTGAACAGACTAAAGGCTGCTGCTCTACCTTAAAAGAGACGGCTCCTATTCTGCCCTGCCTTGCCCAGTATTGCGTCTCTCTGGCTGACCACGGGTGCTTCTCAAGGAGTTTCATCTCCTCGCCTCTTGTGATGGGAGAAAACATTTATACAGTTATTAGGGTATTATTTTGGGTGGGGACTAGGAGAGGAAGCCACTTTACACTATTGAGATGTGACCCTTTAGCCTCAGCCAGACCGAACACCAGGACCTAGTGTCTGGAGGTCTGTACACTGATCTGTGTCCCTGCTTGCCCTTTCCCCTCCTCTGACTGTGACTTCATAGACACATGAGACTGTCTGCTGTGGAAGGGGAGTCACTGTCGTTCCATAGAGAGGGTGGTGCTCATTAGGGCATGCAACAGATTAGTATAATTTTTTTAACTGGGTGGTTGGAGCCCTGAAAGATGGTTGGCTGAAAGCCGTGCTATTTCATGTAATTTTACTGCTCTAATTACATTGGTGACCAGTTCATAATAGCAATTAGGCACCTCCGTAGTTAGTGGTATATTGCCAATATACCATGGCTAAGAGCTCCATGTTGCGTTGTGCCTAAGAACAACCCTTATACCACACCTCCTCGGGCGTTATTGCTTAACTGTATCGTTCCGGAAAATACACAGAATTACTACTTGTATACTGTTTAATTCCCACCATCTTATGGTTAATCAGGGTCCTAAGTGGTCTTGTTCAAACAGATTTGCCTTTCCTCTTGATTGGTGAAGCACAGCTTTGTGTCATTTATAAGCATATACAAGGCTTGTAGTGAGCCTCTGGAAAACAACATCTCATTTAGACACATGTAGCCATGGCACAAATTGGCACATAAACGACATCCCCCATCTAAAAAAATCACATTGTTATGACATTTGTGCCATATTTTTCCAGCCCAACATCATAGCCTACCACATGATTTACAGATAATCTATGTTTTTCTCAGTTCATTTAGCGAATACTGGCAAATGCATAAAATAGACGGACACACACACTGTTACTTGGGGCAGAGCACTAAGCAGTCACTACCTGTTGCTGTCAAACCAATCAGTTATTTACATGGTCAGGAGGGAACAAGGGAAGGATCCAATCACCTGCCTTTTGTGTGAGCCGATGAGCCAATCAGAGGTGTAATTTAGGGGCTGCTGTTGCCTAGTGAGAAAGGCAGGAGAGTGAGTCATCCTTTGTGTGGGGGCTTATTTTAGAGCATGGCTCTATCAGGAAGTGTGTGTGTGTGACTGTGTGGGTCTTGAGAAGACTTAATAAGGCACAGGGATCAAACACATCTCAGCATGACTTGGCCTTTTTAATTTCCTGTGTGGTAGGAACAGATTATATACAGTTAAAACATATACACAAAACATTTAGAACACCTGTTCTTTCCATGACCAAGACTGACCAGGTGAATCCAGGTGAAAGCTATGGTCCCTTAATGATGTCACCTGTTAAATCCACGTCAATCAGTGTAGATGAAGGGGAGGAGACAGGTTGAAGAAGGATTTTTAAGCCTTGAGACATGGACCATTCAGAGGGTGGATGGGCAAGACAAATGGGGGATTTGAACAGGGTATGGTAGTAGGTGCCAGGCGCACCGGTTTGTGTCAAGAACTGCAGCACTGCTGGGTTTTTCATGCTCAACAGTTTCTTGTGTGTATCAAGAATGGTCCAACACCCAAAGGACATCCAGCCAACTTGCCACGACTGTGGGAAGCATTGGAGTCGACATGGGCTAGCATACCGGTGGAACGCTTTCGACACCTTGTCGAGTCCATGCCCCAACGAATTGAGGCTGTTCTGAGGGCAAACGTGAGGGCTGGGTGGAGGGCATGCAACTCAATATTAGGACGCTGTTCTTAATGCTTTGTACCCTCAGTGTATATGTGATCATTCTTAATCTTTTAGTGGTTCATTGAAGACATCTGCGGGGACGGATTCGTAGAAAAAGTGTGATATCCCATTGCCCTAACTAGAACAGTCATCTGTTCCTCTGTTGCCCTGCCAAAAAAACAACCATCTGACTCCTTTGATGTTAAGTCTAGCTTACGTGTCTCTGCCAGATCATACAGTAACTGTTTTTCTTATTTTTTTTCTCTCTCACTGTCTGTCTGGCCAGCGAGACCTGGGTTGTGTTCATTAGGCACACAAAACGAAAATGAGCCTTTCTTATTGGTAGCCACTCAACGTTTCAGTCCGTTTTCTTCCGTTTGGTGCCTAATGAGCAAGAACCATGTTACATTGTGATCACTCCAAAGGAATTCATACATGCTTCTAACCTCCTCAGCCAACTGTCCCAAGTCTGACCCATACTCTAAATGTCTCTGCGTGTGTGTTACAGAAGGACGAGGTGTATCTCAACCTGGTTCTGGACTACGTTCCTGAGACTGTGTACAGAGTGGCTAGACACTACAGCCGAGCCAAGCAGACCCTCCCCATGGTCTATGTGAAGGTAAGACCCCCTCAAGTCTTATCGCGTCATCAAGATACTACTCTCTGTATGTTTCTTTTTAGATCAGTGTTTCTCAACTCGGGTCGCGCACCCAACAGCACACATGTTTGTTGTAGCCCTGGACAAAAACACCCGAATCAACTCATCGAGGGCTTGATGATTATTTGGCAAGTTGAATCTGATGTTCTTGTCCAGGCCTTATAATAATAATGTTTACTGTTAGGGGACTGAGAAACATTGCTTTAGATGCGGTAGACCTGGGTCAAATACAAATGTCAAATACTTGAGCTGTTCTTGATTTAGTTTGCTCGGTACAGGGCCTCCCGAGTGGCGCAGCGGTTTATGGCACTGCATCGCAGAGCTAGAGGCGTCACTACAGACCCGGGTTCGATCCAAGGCTATGACGCAGCGCACAATTGGCCCAGCGTGTTGGCCAGCCGGGATGTCCTTGTCCCATCGCACCGCTGCTCATTGTGGCGGACCGATTTTGTGCATGCTGACTACGGTCGCCAGCTGTAGGGTGTTTCCTCCGACACATTGGTGTGGCTGGCTTCCGGGTTAAGCGAGCAGTGTCAAGAAGCAGTGCGGCTTGGCGGGGTCGTGTTTCGGAGGACGCATGGCCCTGGACCTTTGCAACTCCCGTACGGAGTCGGGAGAGGCAGCGATGGGACAAGAATGTAACTGCCAATTGGTTATCACGAAATTGTGGAGAAAAAGGGGTACAAATAAAAATGTTTGCGCGGTACTGTAGAACCAACAGAATAGTCTTGCACAATGAGTGGTGGTGGGATGGTTGTGTGTCTGGGAAGGCAGACAGACTCCTTTGGGCATTTCCCTCCCGTCCTCCTCACCATGCTGTCCTGCGTCATTGTGTAGCGGCCAGTTGAGATGGGGTCAGCGGCCTTATTATAGCGCCCCCACCATCTCTGCCTTTCCAACTTGCCACTTAAGGAAGTGGAAGTAGTGGCATAAACAAAGGGCTGGACTGGAGTCAGAGCCAGGGACTGTTGGCTGAGGCTTCTGGGGGATTTGGACACTGGCACGCTGTTATTTTTAGCCCATTGAATACGAGGGAGCATGAATTGCCTCTACTCTATAGGCCTACCACTCATGTCATTATGTGTAGCTAGCTTAGAGCATGTACTAAGTTGTGTGTGTCCACATCTTTCTCTGCAGATGTACATGTACCAGCTCTTCCGGAGCTTGGCCTACATCCATTCCTTTGGGATCTGCCATCGGGACATCAAGCCCCAGAACCTGCTGTTGGACCCGGAGACAGCCGTGCTCAAGCTCTGTGACTTTGGCAGGTGGGCTGGAACATTGAAAGCCATATTGATGGAGGAACATAAACCCAACCTAGCCCAGCTCATAGAAATATAATTACTAGAATGGACAAAGCCCCTCAGGCTTACACAACAGCAATTTGCTGTGGTCTGGGCCTGAGTTTTTTAATGAGGTTAGGGTTGTGTCTGAAGATATGTCTGAGAACGTTACTAGCTTCGTTACCTTGCTTCCTCCATCTTTTTTTCCTTTGAGAGGAATTGCGCAAACTGCTAACTGGTATACATAAAAGAAAGAGAAGTTTCAAGTCTCAAATTCTCCTTTTGACCTTCCTTCCTTCCTTCCTTCCTTCCTTCATCCTTGGTTATCTTTGGCAGTGCGAAGCAGCTGGTCCGTGGTGAGCCCAATGTGTCCTACATCTGCTCACGGTACTACAGAGCCCCCGAGCTCATCTTTGGGGCCACTGACTACACCTCCAGCATAGGTACGCTTCCACTACTAAAACCTTATGCTGACTACACCTCCCATTACTAACACCTTACACTGACTACCTACACGTTACACCAACTATACATCCAGCATATGTACACTCCCACTACTAGTGTGTGTGGGTGTGCGAGTCTGTGTGTGAGTCCTCACAGTATTTCTCCATCCTCTGCAGATGTATGGTCCGCTGGCTGCGTTCTAGCAGAACTGTTGCTAGGGCAACCCATTTTTCCCGGCGACAGTGGGGTGGATCAGCTAGTGGAGATCATCAAGGTAAAAACACCTGCCTTCAAATGTCAACAGACGGACGGTAAGCCGGACCGTCAACCAAAATAATGCACAGAGATACCGTGACGAGATCCTGAGGCCATTGTCGTGCCATTCATCCGCCGCCATCACCTCATGTTTCAGCATAAAACATGGCCCCGTGTCGCAGGGATCTGTACACAATTCCTGGATGCTGAAAATGTCGCAAGTCTTCCATGGCCTGCATACTCACCAGACATGTCACCTATTGAGCATGTTTGGGATGCTCTGGATCAACCTGTACGACAGCTCTTTCCAGTTCCCGCAAATATCTAGCAACTTTGCACAGCCATTGTAGAGGAGTAGGACAACATTCCACAGGCCACAATCAACAGCCAACTATGCGAAGGAGATTGTGCATGAGATGTGTGCATAAGTTAAATGGTGGTCACATCAGATACTGACTGGTTTTCTGATCCACGTCCCTACCTTTTCTTTTAAGGTATCTGTAACCAACAGATGCATATCTGTATTCCCAGTCATGTGAAATTCGTAGTTAAGGGCCTAATTTATTTATTTAAAATGACTTATTTCCTTATATGAACTGCAACTCACTAATCTTTGACATTTTTGCATGTTGCGTTTTATATTTGTGATTAGTGTACATAAAATAAAAACTACTAAATTTCCCAGAATGCATTAGTTTATCCCTCAAGTTGACCCTAGAGCCTTAAAAAAGAAGCCAAACAAATTAAATGGGTTGTGGAAATATAATTGGCTATTCTAAGCACTAAGGTTAAGAGTGTGAACATTGTTTCCAGAGAAAACCAATGTATTCTTTGGTGTCTGTGTGACCTGTCAGATTCAATCGATTCCCAAATTCTGAATTGAGAACAACCCTGGTGGTAATGTAACTAATGTAATGAGTGTTTAACTTCCGTTTTGACATACAAGTACTAAGTACACACCTGATACTTCAAATGTACATATCGATGGGAAAACGGTTCCTCTGTCTCCGTGTCTTCCCAGGTTCTCGGCACTCCCACTCGGGAGCAGATCAGAGAGATGAATCCCAACTACACTGAGTTTAAGTTCCCTCAGATCAAGGCACACCCATGGACTAAGGTGAGTCAACAGGTACAGGAACCGTTTTTTACTATTTTAAAATCTGTCGCCTACATCTGAGTGTCTCTTTCTCTGTCGCTGAGTGAAAATATAATTTAAGAGGAAGTTCGGATTCTCCCCCCGTCTTCAAATCTCACTCATGCATCAGTGTTCTTGAGATAAGCATGTTAAACATTTTCACACAGTCACCAGCCTCAGGGGCAAGCAGAGGAACAGCAGTGTACACACACACTCACACAGTGCTCATTTTAGAATCTGCAGGTTGAACAGCATGTGCTCAGTGGGTGCAGGACTCACTATGTACCTCACCACATTGGTGACAAAAGGGACAGCTGGTCCAAATTCACTGACTATTGTTCTCTGCCGTAGACTCTAACCCTTGAGTGTTTCCACATCTGAAGGGTTGGATAAGTATTCCACCTTTACAAATCTGCACACATCGAAGGGTTACATGCTGATCACACCTCTCGCGTTGCAAAATAAATGTACACGTGCATGTCATTCAATCATTGCACCCACACTGCTCGTGCCCGTCAGCGAGCGTCTTCATGGCTAGGTGCTAAAATAGAAATTGGTTCTATTTGTGAAGCTCAACTCTCTGCAAGTCCGACCTCTCGCATCTCCTCATTAGTTTTTAGGAGCATATACCCACGTGGGTGATTGAAAGATGAACTTAGGTCCACACTCCGGTCAGTTGTAGCAATGCTGTGAAGTTGGTTGCCAACCATCATATAAAGTCCAAAGAAGCCTGAAGGAAGGAGGAGAGATGACGAGAAAGGTATTCGGTTTACCTTTTTATCTGTGGATGAACCCCTCGACAACATTCCACTGAAAAGGCAGCGCGCAAAATTCAAAAATAGTTTTAGAAATATGTAACTTTCACACATTAACCTCTCTGGGATATGTGGGACGGTAGCGTCCCAACTGGCCAAGAGCCAGGGAAAATGCAGAGCGCCTAATTCAAATACATTTCTATAAAAATCAAACTTTCATTAAATCACACATGCAAGATGGCAAATTAAAGCTACACTTGTTGTGAATCCAGCCAACATGTCAGATTTCAAAAAGGCTTTTCGGCGAAAGCAAACGATGCTATTATCTGAGGTTAAGCACCTCCGTAAACAAAGAGAGAAACCATATTTCAACCCTGCAGGCGCGACACAAAACGCAGAAATAAAAATATAATTCATGCCTTACCTTTGACGAGTTTCTTTTGTTGGCACTCCAATATGTTCCCATAAATATCACAAATTGTCCTTTTGTTCGATTAATTCCGTCAATATATATCCAAAATGTCAATTTATTTTATTCCAACTTGCTCAACGTGACTACATAATATCTCAAAAGTTACCTGTAAACTTGGCAAAACATTTCAAACTACTTTTGTAATACAACTTCAGGTATTTTTTTACGTAAATAATCTATAAAATTGAAGACGGGATGATCTGTGTTCAATACAGGAAGAAAACAAACTGAAGCATGCTTTCTGGTCACGCGCCTCTAATAGGACCCTCGTTTAAGATGGCCGTACTTCTTCATTACACAAAGGAATAACCTCAACCAATTTCTAAAGACTGTTGACATCCAGTGGAAGTGATAGGAACTGTAAGAAGGTCCCTTAGAAATCTGGATTCCCAATGAAAAAAAATTGAAAAGAGTGACCTAAAACAAAAAAGAATCTGAATGGTTTGTCCTCTGGGTTTTGCCTGCTAAATAAGTTATGTTATACTCACAGACATGATTCAAACAGTTTTGGAAAATTCAGAGTGTTTTCTATCCAAATCTACTAATAATATGCATATCTTCTGGGGATTAGTAGCAGGCAGTTGAATTTGGGCATGCATCATCTGGACGTAAAAATACTGCCCCCTGTCACCAAGAAGTTAACAAGTACAATACAGCAAATGAAAGATGAACATCTTGTTAATCTACCCATCGTGTCTGATTTCAAAAATGCTTTACAGCGAAAACATATCATTTATGTTAGGTCATAGCCAAGTCAAAAAAACACACAGCCATTTTTCCAGCCAAAGATACAGTGCCTTGCCAAAGTATTTGGCCCCCTTGAACTTTGCGACCTTTTGCCACATTTCAGGCTTCAAACATAAAGATATAAAACTGTATTTTTTTGTGAAGAATCAACAAGTGGGACAAAATCATGAAGTGGAACAACATTTATTGGATATTTGAAACTTTTTTAACAAATCAAAAACTGAAAAATTGGGCGTGCAAAATTATTCAGCCCCCTTAAGTTAATACTTTGTAGCGCCACCTTTTGCTGCGATTACAGCTGTAAGTCGCTTGGGGTATGTCTCTATCAGTTTTGCACATTGAGAGACTGACATTTTTTCCCATTCCTCCTTGCAAAACAGCTCGAGCTCAGTGAGGTTGGATGGAGAACATTTGTGAACAGCAGTTTTCAGTTCTTTCCACAGATTCTCGATTGGATTCAGGTCTGGACTTTGACTTGGCCATTCTAACACCTGGATATGTTTATTTTTGAACCATTCCATTGTAGTTTTTGCTTTATGTTTTGGATCATTGTCTTGTTGGAAGACAAATCTCCGTCCCAGTCTCAGGTCTTTTGCAGACTCCATCAGGTTTTCTTCCAGAATGGTCCTGTATTTGGCTCCATCCATCTTCCCATCAATTTTAACCATCTTCCCTGTCCCTGCTGAAGAAAAGCAGGCCCAAACCATGATGCTGCCACCGCCATGTTTGACAGTGGGGATGGTGTGTTCAGGGTGATGAGCTGTGTTGCTTTTACGCCAAACATAACGTTTTGCATTGTTGCCAAAAAGTTCAATTTTGGTTTCATCTGACCAGAGCACCTTCTTCCACATGTTTGGTGTGTCTCCCAGGTGGCTTGTGGCAAACTTTAAACGACACTTTTTATGGATATCTTTAAGAAATGTCTTTCTTCTTGCCACTCTTCCATAAAGGCCAGATTTGTGCAATATACAACTGATTGTTGTCCTATGGACAGAGTCTCCCACCTCAGCTGTAGATCTCTGCAGTTCATCCAGAGTGATCATGGGCCTCTTGGCTGCATCTCTGATCAGTCTTCTCCTTGTATGAGCTGAAAGTTTAGAGGGACGGCCAGGTCTTGGTAGATTTGCAGTGGTCTGATACTCCTTCCATTTCAATATTATCGCTTGCACAGTGCTCCTTGGGATGTTTAAAGCTTGGGAAATATTTTTGTATCCAAATCCGGCTTTAAACTTCTTCACAACAGTATCTCGGACCTGCCTGGTGTGTTCCTTGTTCTTCATGATGCTCTCTGCGCTTTTAACGGACCTCTGAGACTATCACAGTGCAGGTGCATTTATACGGAGACTTGATTACACACAGGTGGATTGTATTTATCATCATTAGTCATTTAGGTCAACATTGGATCATTCAGAGATCCTCACTGAACTTCTGGAGAGAGTTTGCTGCACTGAAAGTAAAGGGGCTGAATAATTTTGCACGCCCAATTTTTCAGTTTTTGATTTGTTAAAAAAGTTTGAAATATCCAATAAATGTCTTTCCACTTCATGATTGTGTCCCACTTGTTGTTGATTCTTCACAAAAAAATACAGTTTTATATCTTTATGTTTGAAATGTGGCAAAAGGTCGCAAAGTTCAAGGGGGCCGAATACTTTTGCAAGGCACTGTAGGAGTCACAAAAAGCAGAAATATAGATACAATTAATCACTAACCTTTGATCTTCATCAGATGACACTCATAGGACATCATGTTACATGTATTGTGTATGTTTTGTTCGATAATGTGCATATTTATATCCAAAAATCCAGCAACCGCTGTGTCAGATTTCAAAAAAGCACTTACCTTTGATCTTCATCAGAAGGCACTCCCAGGAATCCCAGTTTGACAATAAATGACTGCTTTGTTCCATAAAGTCGATCATTTATGTCCAAATAGCCACTTGTTGTTAGCGTGTTTAGCCCAGTAATCCATCTTCATGAGGCGCAAGCACTTCGTCCAGACAAAAACTCAAAGTTCCGTTACAGGTCGTAGAAACAAGTCAAACGATGTATGGAATCAATCTTTAGGATGTTTTTAACATAAAACATCAATAAGCTTCCAACCGGAGAATTCCTATGTCTGAAGACAAGCACTGGAACAAGAGCTAACTAACTCCTTTATAGTAGAATCCTCAAACCAGTTTCTAAAGACAAGTAGAAGCCGTAGGAAGTGCAACTTGACTCCATAGACACTGTATTCGGTAGGCCAAGCTTTGAAAAACTACCAACCTCAGATATCCCACTTCCTGGTTGGATTTGTCTCAGGTTTTCGCCTGCCATATGAGTTCTGTTATACTCACAGACATCATTCAAACAGTTTTAGAGACTTCAGAGTGTTTCCTATCCAATACTAATAATAATATGCATATATGAGCATCTGGGACAGAGTAGGAGGCAGTTCACTCTGGGCAAGCTATTCATCCAAAAGTGAAAATGCTGCCCCCTATCCCAAAAAGGTTAATTGTCGGAGTAGAGGACCTTGTGCATTTCAGGTAAAATGACAACCCAATGTTTATATACCAGGACAAACTAGCTAGCAACAGCAAACTTGCTAGCTAAATTGCCATACATGTTTAATGCTTTTTGACCTGTCCCCAAATTAATATTTTTTATTTTACCTTTATTTAACTAGGCAAGTCAGTTAAGAACAAATTCTTATTTTCAATGACGGCCTAGGAACAGTGGGTTAACTGCCTTGTTCAGGGGCAGAACGACAGATTTTTACCTTGTCAGCTTGGGGATTCGATCTTGCAACCTTTCAGTTACTAGTCCAACACTCTAACTACTAGGCAGCCTAGCTTTAATTGTTTCAGAGTTTGGTTTGATATTTCAACCTGCGTGTCCTGATCACTTCTGGTGTTGGTGAACAAAATCAACTTGTGCGCGTGTGGTTTGGTCAGCATGTTAGGGCCAAGGGGAAGGGATACAGTTAGGGAGGTAATTGGGACCGCAATATTTGTCCCACGGTTTTACACCAGCTCTCTCGTCTGCAAGAGACAATTTATGCTCGATCTGAAAATGTGGTCGGAGGTGCTGTATGGGTGGTGTGGCCAAGTTGAGCTCCGTACCGCATCTCTTTGCGCCTCTCAAATTCTGTAACAATGCAGAGGGCTCCGTATGGCTCCGCATTGACATGATTGGTTGACGGTAGGTGAGGGCGGGAGGTCCTGTATAAACACAAACTCACTTCTTCCTTCAAAACAGCTTTGGGCTGCTCGGTGAAGTGCAAGAAGTATGAATGCCCCGCTTCTGCAGAGGCCGTATCACCTTAAATTCTGCACAACCAATGCAGAGATCGGGATTGATGTAGCACCTTTAAGATATGTTTACACTCCCTCTGGTGGTGTAGTACTGCACTGCACTGTCCTCTGGCCTGTTGGTGTCTGAATAAATGTGAATCTACAATACATTTTAGGTCCCACTTTAAACAGCCACTTCAAAGGTTTAATGAAGCCTTTATAAACCCTTTATAAGTCTATAAATGCTTCAGAAAACATTCATAAGCAAAAAAACTACAGATGTAAGAACCATGTGTGTGTGTGTGTGTGTGTGTGTGTGTGTGTGTATATATAAAGCTTTGTAAAGTTGTTTAAAGTGGAGCAAGATTTTAAAACCCTGTCATTCCACCTGTCGTGTGTGTGTATATACAGTGCCTAGTGAAAGTCTTCACACTTGCACATTTTGCAGCCATAGATTTAAATAAAAAAATGAATTGGGATTTTGCACAGGCACTGTATAATATTTACCTGTCATTGGTTTAGCAGGTGTAGGGTGAAGTTGTCTCTGGAGGCTGATCTTTGGTCAGTCTTGCATATTCCCCACTAATGCTTAAGGTTAGGATTGGGGGAAGCTGATCCTAGATCTGTACCTAGGGTAATCTTCACCCAGGAGCTTTAGCCGACGTGTCACCTCTAACCTGTGTCATTGACCGGTTTCAGCCTTGTGTGATTGGCTCTCAGGTGTTCCGGCCGCGCACGCCCCCTGAGGCCATCGCTCTGTGCTCGCGGCTGCTGGAGTACACGCCCACAGCGCGCTTCACGCCCCTGGAGGCCTGTGCCCACACCTTTTTCGACGAGCTCCGGGACCCCAACCTCAAGCTGCCCAACGGGCGCGAGAAGCCCCTGCTCTTCAACTTCTCCACACAGGGTATGGCGGGAGCTCAGACACAGCTCTGTATCTCCTACAGAATTACTAGAATGGACAAAGCCCTTCAGACGACTGCAAATTTGACTGGAACACTCATGGGACCACTAAATATGGATGCCAGTCTACTCATCACAGAACTTTGACTTGAATAGGAATGTCTGTTCTAGTAATTGTATTTCTATACATGCCAAATTTGACTACTGATTAGCGTGGTGGTTGATAATGGGGAATGTGACTATTACTCCATTAGATAATTGTGATTAAGATTGAAATTTGATCACAGCGAATTAATGCTGTGACTATGATTGATGTAATTGTGTCACTATTCCTTGCTGCTTTGTAATGCAGGGCTCCCTTGTAAAAGAGAGCTTGGTCTCAATGGCCCTGCTAAAATAAAGGCTAAATATGCTATGAAGGGGAATGTCAAAGTTGGGCCTGTGGTTGTAGGCCAAATGGTAGAATGTGTGTCTATAGGTAACTGTATTTGGGTGGTTGGCTCTGTGGTTGTAACTGGTAGATGTGGTTATATCCTGACTCTCCACCCTTCTCACAAAGTGTGCACTTTCACACTTCTTGTTGTGGATGTGACATTGTTGGAAATGCCCTCTAGTCACTATTTACACCAATCCAAATATTTTAAATCCATGATGGGGAGTGTGCAAGTGCAAACTTTGGGAGTATGCAAATTTTGTCCATAGACACAGAATGTGACTTACTGAATTTGAGGATGGTGATTGATTACGATGTGGTCATCAATGCATGCTGTGACTCCGGTAGGATGGTGGTGATAGTCGAGTCTGTAGTTGTACATCTAAGATGTGCTCTCTGTCTATAGGTGATTGTGTCTGACATGATGTTTCTTTCTCTCTGCTTCCAGAGTTGTCCAGTAACCCCTCCCTAGCCTCCATCCTCATCCCCGCCCACGCCCGGAATCAGCCCGGGGCCTTCACCCCTACCAACGCCTCCGCACCCTCAGGTCAGTACACCCTCCACCTACCTGTCTTTCGCTTTCTCACCCTCTCTCTCTCTCTCTCACCCTGCCTCTCCCACTATTGCCATTCCTAAATCAACCCCTAGACACGTTTGTATATCTGACAGGGTTGGATAGGTGTAAACTAGGGTTCTTGTGGCAGGGGTCAGTGGAAGATTGGGAACCTCTCTCTCTCCCCCTCTGTCCTCACCCTCAGCCCTGGCTAGTCTCTTCTCAGTACTAACCAGGGCCCGTGTTCACAATGCGTCCCAGAGTATAGCGTCTAGAGTGCTGATTTTGGACCAGATTTCCCCTTTAGAAAATAATGAATAACATGATATGGAAAGGGTGGACCTGATCCCAGATCAGCTCTGTTACTCTGAGACGCTTTGTGAATAGTGGCCCAGAGCTCTCCTCATTAAAGGCGAGTAGTGTAACGTACTGCTTCCATTTCCAGATGCCAACAGCGGAGACCGTGGCCATACCACCAACGCTGCCGCCGCCTCCACCTGAGATCTCTTCCTGACCCGTCTGCCCGCTGCCCATGCCCCAGCTCCTGGACAACAACAGTGGCATGGCTGCACACCAACCAACTAATGAAGCAAAGCAAGAAAACTGACGCCCGATAAAGATGAACGCAAGGAAAACCGAATCGGAACTTCGTTATTCCCCTACCACCTCCACCCTCTCCCATCGTTTTAATGTTTGATTATTTATTTGTACAAAAAGGACAACCGTGATATGTTCTCAGAGCTGCTCTTCATCTTTCTGTGCTTTGAAGAGGAGGGGACTGAGTGCGGGTGTGTTTAGTGTAGAGATAATGTATAGCTAAATAAGTATACAAAAGTACTTTGATGTGTTTGTTTCCATAGACAATCTTCCTTTTTTCTTACGCTCTCTCCGTGTAGGGGAGGCCTCTACATGCCTCTTGCAACAGCCTTACGTTCAGACTGTGGCCCCTTGGGGCCTCTGTCAACCCCACCCCACCCATTCATACATATACATCTGAAGACCTTGATGACATTGTGACTTTTATTGGTTGACCTCGATATCTGTCTGTGTTCAGTGTACACATACACAGTTGATATATTGTAGAATTGTGTCAGCTACTCTCTCTCCTGCTTCAGAAATCACAATTCTGCTACTGTATGCAGCACCATTTTGTGATTCTGCTCGTAAGGCAACAGTTGTCTCGCACCTCCGCATGTTTTTTGGGTTTGTCCCCGTTTTAGCTGCCAGAAACGGTGCAGAAATGAGTTTTCCCCCTAAGGGTAATGCCGTACCGACAGAACTTTGCGAGAACAGACCTAAGAGCAAGAGATTCTGCTGGTCTTTCATGTGATTTCAATGAAGACCACGACCTCTGTTTTACTTTTCCTGCTGTTGTCAGATAGACATTATGACTAGTAAAGCCTGGTATTGTTAGGTTGGGGTGGGTTTTGGGGACTGGCTATGAAGGATGCTTGGATGAGGGCGTATGCTGTTGATTGTGCTGAATTTCATCACAATCTTTCTTTGTTACCATCTGTGTCCGAATGTTCCCTATAATTTAGTGCACTGCTTTTGACCACAGTCCACATTGCGCTGGGCAAAAGTAGTAGGGAATAGGGTGTCATTTCAGATGCAGCCCCATGTCATTTTAAACCACTGTTGGAAGTCCTTCCTCATTCTGACTTCACCCTTTCCTGCTCTCCTTTTGCAACTGAAAGTCCTTCCATCCCATCCCTCAACACTTTGAAGACCTATACAAAAAGTACACACAAATGTGTATGTATTTAGGTAAGTAGATGCTCCTCACCAAACTGGCTTACGTGTGCGTGTCTTCCTGTGGTATGTATGGTATGTAAATAGGCAGACCCAAGAACTGTTAACGAGCAAAAACAAAAATGAATGATATAAAGAAGAATACAAAAGAAAAAAACATTCAGGTTAAAAGTTATTGTATAGTCAAACTGTAGATCAGCTTTGTTTTTCTCCTCCAGCCATTTAGTTCAATCTCGACTGTACAGTAGGTGCGAGCTGTATCATTGTAAGGATAACCAGTAATGTATAGTGTATCTATAGGTTGGAGTGCCTTTGCTTCCACTCGTTCGCTCCTCTCTTCCCCAGGTCTCCTCCCTCTATGGTCCTACCTGGAGGTTCTGTTGTAAAATTGCCCTTACGCACAGATCTAGGATCAGCTTGGCCTCCCGAAATCCTAACCATAGTATGAAAACACAAAACTGACTCGAGACCAGCGTACAGGGCAGATTCACCCTATTCCTTCGTGGAGTGCTGTTGACTTCCCCTTTCCACCTCTTTGATCTTTCATGGTCCACAATTCACTGCAAAGCCAGGCGTCACACAGACCACACTCATCACATCACCTCGTCACTGTTTATTTTTGTACGATTGGCTATGTGTCTTTGACTTTGGGATCCCCTTTGGTGGTGGTGGGTTGGGGGAGTTGTAGCATTGATTTTCTCAGACACTTTAAAAATACATTCTCTTTCCAGGAAGGTTTGGGGTGGATTTTAAAATGTGTTTTTATGGTTTTATGAGCGATGCACGTACAACCCCACATGGTTTTTTGGGGGGGGGGGAAGTCTTATCGTATTCAGTATTACTTTCTCAACTATGGCAATAAACAATTTGTCTGTAGGATTTGTGTGTCCACATTCTCAACAGCACTCTGGGAGAGATGTCATGTAGCACCAATCCTTCATGTTTTTTATTACATTTTTTAAAGCATATATTTGTATGCTTGCATCCGTAAATGTGTTGCTATCCAATCATTTGGCCTGTAAAACAAACAATGTGACCACTTCTTGTCTTTAAGGATAATATATGTACAAAACACAATGTTTTAAAAAAAATTATATATATATATATACAATTTTAAAAAGAATGAAGGACTGGGTTATATTCAAAAATTAAGACTTTACAACAGAAAAAAAACTAACATTACTTCTACTTGAATGCCTCTGACTGAAATTTTGATTTCATTTTGAATATAAACCTTTTGTTCTGTGAAGGTATGCTTAATGTCCCCTCTCCCTGTAAATATTTCTGTCTCTATGTGACTTGGTTCAGAGAAATAGTTACCTGGTACTGTAATTTGCATTAAATAAACCGTAGGTTAGCCTGGAAATGAACAAACTGTGTCATGTCTTTTGTTATGTTCTCATATGCTACCTGGGTTGTGTTTAGAACAGAGAAAACATTGAAACTGAGTTACTTGAGCTTGTATAAGAACGCACGTATTTGTTATTCCGTTGCAAAACATTTGTTTTGAACACAATGTTTTTGAATATTCATTTAAAGAAACACAGGTGTTTATCTGGATCTGAGGAACTGCTGAACACAGTTGATTAGGATGGTTCTGTATACAATATTATATTTAACAGTACTGCCTCTTCGGTGGTCTGTGTCTGTTCAATACAAAAGACCGGTCATTACCGTTCTTAAAATATTTACAAGTGACAGACTGTTGCTGATAACAATTGAATAAAGTTTTTTTTTCGCAGGTTTGTAAATTCATCAGTTCTTCTGCGCTCTGGCACACAGACGAAAGTGCTCTGAATTGGAGTAGATAGCCAGAGAGAACTTACAAAACGCACCCAATGTGACCTACCTGTGTTGAACTGCGTTCCCTCATATTTAAACACTAGCGGCACGCCACTCTATGGGTGGTACATATTTGTGGCATCACAGTCACAAAACCCAGGCAAATAAACAAAAATACAAAACAGTGGAATCTAAAGTTGCCTACCCCATAGACCTGAATGATGCACTTCTTTTAAGACCAAAATTGTAGGACGCAAATTTGCCATGCACCAGTTTATGGCTTATGGTATCATAGGTCTAAATTAGATGTTTGCACCTTCAATATATACAGTGGGGCAAAAAAGTATTTAGTCAGCCACCAATTGTGCAAGTTCTCCCACTTAAAAAGACTATAGAGGCCTGTAATTTTCATCATATGTACACTTCAACTATGACAGACAAAATGAGAAAAAATGTGGAAAATAAGTATTTGGTCAATAACAAAAGTTTATCTCAATACTTTGTTATATACCCTTTGTTGGCAATGACAGAGGTCAAATGTTTTCTGTAAGTCTTCACAAGGTCTTCACACACTGTTGCTGGTATTTTGGCCCATTCCTCCATGCAGATCTCCTCTAGAGCAGTGATGTTTTGGGGCTGTTGCTGGGAAACACACACTTTCAACTCCCTCCAAAGATTTTCTATGGTGTTGACATCTGGAGACTGGCTAGGCCACTCCAGGACCTTGAAATGCTTCTTCCGAAGCCACTCCTTCGTTGCCCAGGCAGTGTGTTTGGGATCATTGTCATGCTGAAAGGCCCAGCAACGTTTCACTGGCTAGGCCCAGCCACGAAGGCCCAGCCACGAAGGAGGTTTTCATTCAAAATCTCACGATACATGGCCCCATTCATTCTTTCCTTTACACGGATCAGTCGTCCTGGTCCCTTTGCAGAAAAACAGCCCTAAAGCATGATGTTTCCACCCCCATGCTTCACAGTAGGTATGGTGTTCTTTGGATGCAACTCAGCATTCTTTGTCCTCCAAACACGACGAGTTTAGTTTTTACCAAAAAGTTCTATTTTGGTTTCATCTGACCATATGACATTCTCCCAATCTTCTTCTGGATCATCCAAATGCTCTCTAGCAAACTTCAGACGGGCCTGAACATGTACTGGCTTAAGCAGGGGGACACGTCTGGCACTGCAGGATTTAAATCCATGGCGGCGTAGTGTGTTACGGATGGTAGGCTTTGTTACTTTGGTCCCAGCTCTCTGCAGGTCATTCACTAGGTCCCCCCGTGTGGTTCTGGGATTTTTGCTCACCGTTCTTGTGATCATTTTGACCCCACAGGGTGAGATCTTGCGTGGAGCCCCAGATCAAGGGAGATTATCAGTGGTCTTGTATGTCTTCCATTTCCTAATAATTGCTCCCACAGTTGATTTCTTCAAACCAAGCTGCTTACCTATTGCAGATTCAGTCTTCCCAGCCTGGTGCAGGTCTACAATTTTGTTTCTGGTGTCCTTTGACAGCTCTTTGGTCTTGGCCATAGTGGAGTTTGGAGTGTGACTGTTTGAGGTTGTGGACAGGTGTCTTTTATACTGATAACAAGTTCAAACAGGTGCCATTAATACAGGTAACGAGTGGAGGACAGAGGAGCCTCTTAAAGAAGAAGTTACAGGTCTGTGAGAGCCAGAAATCTTGCTTGTTTGTAGGTGACCAAATACTTATTTTCCACCATAATTTGCAAATAAATTCATTAAAAATCCTACAATGTGATTTTCTGTTTTTTTTTTTTCTCATTTTGTCTGTCATAGTTGAAGTGTACCTATGATGAAAATTACAGGCCTCTCTCATCTTTTTAAGTGGGAGAACATGCACAATTGGTGGCAGACTAAATCTTTTTTTGCCCCACTGTATCATCAGTAAATGTCTAATCATATAGATAAATCTCAACCTATACGTAAGTAACGGAGTTGAAAATGGCACCAGGGTATTGCTGCTATTCAAGTCAAGGACTGTTGAGCCAAACAGAGGGTACTGCAAGCCGTCTTTCAATGCTAATTTGACTGTTATAATATCATATTGAGGAACATAATGTGAAGACATTTCCATTGTCCGAATGTGGCTTTAAAAGACTGCATATCAGAGATAGAGAGTTGATACACCTTTTGAAATAATTCTACAGGACTTTCACAGGACAGTAAGTCAGATAAACCAGGATTCTGTTTTATGTGTTAGTTCGGTCTTCTCTGCTACAACGAGGGACTCCATATTGAACTGAACCCAGATCCCCTCAAACCAATCAGGTCAGTTTCCTTTTATTCCCAAAACTAGGAACTCTGTGTAGAATAAGAGTGTAGATGTAAGATATTACCTGATAAGTGTCTTTTTTCAATCGATGTCTGAGCAAGTGAATCATTCATTGTTCCCGTTTCAATCAAACATTTGTAGACTACATTAGAATTACTCACTATGTCTGTGAAAAAAACATTATGAAGAAATTGTGTCAAAAAGCTTTCGCTTCAAATGTTTTATTTATGTGTAATTGATTGACTTTAATTACTTACTTACTTACCCTCTGGTGTTTTTATCCCTGTAGGATAAAAACTTCCACAGCATTATGAGTAAATATAGAAAGCATAAAGATCTACTGAGAGATATTTCTCTCTTTCCAGGTCATGTATTTGATTTATATTTCTATTATATTCCTGACTGTTTCTTAGTAATAACAGAATCATAATTGGAAAAACAATTACAACTTTTTTTCAAAGTCCAAAACTGCAGCCCAGAAAACAGAATGGCCATAGGGTTGTTCATGCCCCCCAAAAAAGGCCTCTTAAGAAATGTTATGATTTTTTGTAAAAAATTCTAACTTGGCTAATGGGAAGCTGTCCCATTTAAAACACTAGCTAAAAATAGTTTACTGGACTGGCCCATTTGACTCTGGTGGGCTGGTGTGTCAGATATGGCCAGGCCGATTTATTGGTAGTATTCAGCCCCTGCTACATTTTTAACACAACATTTCAGTATAATTTATAACAACCACTTCCAACTCATGTTCTATTTGATCAGCGTAGATGTTTGAATGTTTAGAAAATAGTTCAGCAGTTAGTGCCCGTTTATGTGAACGTATCATGTGTGTTTTTCAACTGTCATTCATTTTGGCACTTGTTTCACCTTGTGTATCGGACATTTTCACTAATGGAATAACACGCAATCTGGCGCACCCCAAGAAAAGCTTGATGGGCCTCTACACTAAGTTGGACATAGAGAAGTACAACAATGTGATGATCAAGAACGTTGTCAAACTGTGTCAGATCCAGGCCCATCGTGCTATCCTGGAGGTAACAGCTTATGTAACTTAAGGTAACTCTTATACCTATTTCAGACAGAAGATGTGGTTACCTGTACAAAAAAATACAAAGCAATGTTTACATGACCCGCTTTCAAACCCTTATGTCCCACTTTTTTGCAGGTACTGAATACCCATTTTATACATATCAGTCGGCAACTGGCAAATTGGGAGGGGTGGGGGGGCTGTTGTTAAACCATGTGGCGGTTTGCAATTCAAATTTGGGACATGTAAAATAATGGAAGTATTCATGAATTTACCTGCAAAAAAGTTGAGGACCATTCACCTAGACCCAATACCTGTATTTTGGTTACAGGGTCTGTGAAAATGCAGGTTTCATGGCTCAGTCTCGAGGTGGGATTTAATATACCTTGTTTTGTGACACCACATCCCTTTCAGATACACAAAAAGCAGTTAGAAAGAAGATGGTATTTCTGCCTGTGTATGAAAGGAGTATTACTGTATTTCACTCACCTCACACACACACACACACACACACACACACACACACACACACACACACACACACACACACACACACACACACACACACACATATTTGAGTAATTTAGCAGACACTCTTATCCAAACAGTAGTGAGTGGATACATTTTCATACTGGTCCCCCAAAAGGGGTTGAACCCACAACCCATGCGTTGCAAGCACCATGCTTTACCAACTGACCGCACGCACACACACTCGCACACACTTGATCCAGTGTGATCAAATCTACTCTGTCCTCCAGGAGGCTTTGAAGTACCCGACGGACCCCAGGGGCAGGCTGTTAGGCCTGGACTCAGACATTAGAATATGTGGGTGGCCCTGGAGCGTCTGGGCCCTCAGCTGGCCTCGGGGAGGGTCCACCTGCTCCAGGGCAGGGTGGAGTGTATTCCCCTCCCGGACCACTGCATTAGCGGGGTCTTCCACTCCAACTGCGACCTCTACTGGCCGGACATGGTCACCGTCAAAATGTTCCGTGTCATGAGGCCAGATTAGTGTAAACGTATTATCACAGGCACACACAAGCTGCAATTCCTGATTGCAAGCAGTAGAGGGCAGTAGAGTAGCATACACAGAAGACAGTATTTCAGTTCACAGCACAGAACCTGTTGGTGTTGTATCTCTGTATGACGGTTAATACAACCATTGCAATAGAATAATCATTCTAACTCTATGAATACAATCCCTTCCATTTCTTCCTCCCCGGTAGGAGGGAAGATGTTGGCCACGTGTGACCTGGGCTTCCTGCGTCATGGCTTCTTCAAGGGCAAGACAGTGGAGCCTGAGCCCTACCTGCAGGCCCTGAGGGCTGTGGGCTTCCTGGGGGTCAGCATGAAGGACCTGACAGACGAGGGAAAGAGCTTCCGGGTCATCTACATCACTTCTCCACCTCCCTCCACCACCGAGACTCAGCGTGCACACTCCGGATGTTTGATGGATATAACAGCATGTGTGTCATAACAACAAATGTTACTTCCAAAGAAAGTACGTCTGTTCATACTCAAGGTTTTATATTGAGCACTTGTCTGTTACCGTGATGATTGGTTATCAGAAATAATTTAAGAATAAAAGTATTTTCCTGTCATTCACTTTGCATGGGAGGGTTATACACAGTACGAGCCTGAACTAGAAAAGTTTTTTTGGTGACCACAGAGCACACGGTCACCTAGTGTTAAATACGAGGTTTACATGTTGAGGATTTTGTTATGGGTGACAAATGCACGTATGTTCAACAATTCATTTGATCATAATTTTCACTTATTTGCATATGACAGATTTCTGTCAATAAAAAGCAATCAATCAATCATTCAAACAGGGTCTCACAGTCCCTTCTCCAAATAGACTACATTTGAAGGAAACAAAAATATCAAGACATTAGAATATGTGGGTGAGCTATCTGATCTGCAGTATCTGAAAACAAGACCTTGGTTGTACTGCTTTTTCTGACCTCCAGCAGAGCATTTGGCACCACTCAGTGGGCCGTAGGGAATTTGGCGAGGGAGGTGGTGTTCAGGTATGTGGATCACATGTCCTTCAGCCATGCTTGCTTTAATGCAGGTCGACTTGGGGTTCGATTCAATCCATATCGCTGAAGTTCAGCACTATAGCGCGATTGAAATGTAAAGGTAATTCCCGATTGAGCCGACATATGTAGTGTTCACCGTGAGTGCAGTCTCCGCTAACGTGAACACATTGCCTTTACATTTGTATTGTGCTGTAGCACAGCTCTTCAGCACTACAGATTTAATTGAGCGCTTGGTGTCGGCGAGGATCTCATTATAGGGTGCTCACTCTGTACTCCCAGGTTAACCTTAAGATGAGTTGGAGGCAACTGATGTGGCACGATTCCAGGATGATGTTGTGCTCCCTATACTGGGTCCAGGTCTCTGAGCCATAAAGCAGACTGGAGACACAAACAGCGTTGCATACTACCACCTTGGTGTGGGTATTATTGATCTTCCAAGACCCTGGCCCGAGACATCCGAAGGAAGAGAAGGCTCTATTGACACGAGAATGAACTTCTGATATCAAATAGAGCAGGAATGTTTTCTCTCTCTTGGGTCTAGATGTGGGGAAGGATGCCAATAGGGTTTCTTAGAGACTGAGAGATAAAAGTTCAAAAGGAAAGGAGGAAAGACTAAGAGTGGTCAAGTCTGGTCCTTGGTTGTTTACCAGAGTTTTTTTGTTCTGTATTCAGGGCACATATAGTTAGTGGCTGTGCCCTGATAGGCTCCCTGCTAAGTTAGCCACAGGCAGTGTCACCCATGGGTGGTGTCAGTGTTGCTGGGGGGCAAAGCAGGAGCTGGGTTCAGTAGAGTGAACAGAGCTAGCATATCCAACACCAATGGAGCTGCTAGTCCATGATCAGCCACAGCTGGACAGAAGCCCCAGGGAGGAGTTGGGCTCTTTCAGGGGCATGTGAGATATGCCTTCCAGGGGACTGTCCCCTGGGTGGTGACTGTTCCCAGTGATGTTGGCCTCAGAGTCTGTGGGCACCAGGTGGGGTTTGGGCACCAGGTAGGACTTGCTAGACATTCTGTGTGAGCCTGGGGGGAAAGCAGCAGAAGATCCATGCCTAAATAGTGTTTTCTGATTAGCTCAGACAGTTCATCTAGACATAGTTCTAACATTAAAATGTCTGCCTAGATCTAGTGTGCCACAGAGGATAATGTTTAACAATGGTCTAAGTAAACCATATAATGACGTGTGTGAATTGTTGTGTGTTTTCCACATCCATCCCACTTGTCACCAATGTCAGTTCAACATCTAGTTTTGATTTACATTTGGATGAGTTGTCCACTAACGTGAATTCAACTTGAAATCCACAAGAAATGTCACCATGTCAATGGATTTAGGTTAAACGTTGGGTGAAAAAAAAGACGAAATTCCCTTTTTGCAAATTCAATCAGTTTTCCACGTTGATTCAACGTGCAAAGGCACCACAACACTGAACAATACATTAATTGCAATAGAACTGTGACAAACGGTACCCACAAACTGTTAGGGCCTAAATAAAGCTGCCCCAAACCTTACCACTGCTATACCTGGCTACTTAAGTGGAGCCTTGTCTGACAGCGAAACAGTTCATTCAGCCTCATTTACTGCCTTTTACAAAAACATAGCTGATATGGCTGACTTGCTTAAACAAATGTAGTTTCTACTGGCAATTGAGATGTACAAACTATGGCATAAGGGGACGACAAGCGGATAAGAGGCAATCCGTAATTTGGATTAAGACATTAATGAGCGAGCTAGGATGGACGTAGTCAATATAACTTATTGTTCAGCACTGTTAAAATGTTCTCCTTGTACACCAAGTCAGAACCGTAGGATAAATAAAGGGGGCACATAAAGCAGACAATGAAAGCTCTTACAATATTCAATGATTTAATTTCTTTAAAAACAGGTTATAGGCTACATGTGCACCACAAAGTCAGAACAGTAGGTGAAATTAAGAGGGGAAAATAGACCAAAATATTAGGGTGAGGCACATGGGCTACTAACAACTTACCACACAACATACACTTAGTATTACTTTCTTAGCAGTATATATATCTCCCTGGCATATTACATCATTTATGCAGCAGCATACAATACATTTTTGGACACCTTGTTGTGCTGTGCTCATTTGAACAGGAAGGTGGCGCCGTTGTCCTTCTTGGGCAAATTTTGTCATTAACTTTGTCATCAAAGTCTGGCATTCTCTGGATTTATGGTGCATTCAAGACAACTGGGAACTCGGGGGAAAAAAACTCTCGAATCATGATGAAGTCAGAGATCTTCAGGTTGTAGCTCTAGAAAGAGGCCAGAGTTCCCGACTTACAATTCCGAGTTGGATGACCTTTCAAAAGGTATTTTCCCAGTTGGAGCTAGTTTTTTCCTGAGTTCCCAGTTGTCTTGAACTCACTGAGGTCAGATTTCCAAGTTCTGAGTTGACAGTCATTTTGAGCATGGCAGAAATCATGCTGGATTGACAACATTGCCAATGTTGAATGTCTATAATTTTAAGCTTGGAAAAGAGAACCTTAAACCGAGAATTGGGACCACACACCCACTCCACTGAATAGCAGGCTAGTGATTGCTTTGCAATGCTTGCAGTTAGCTACTGATTTCCTTCCAAACCACTCATTGTTGAATTTGCGATTTCCAACTTGTTGTGTAATGTTTATGTCTAATGGCCGATGAGCACCGATACGTTTTATCTATAATTTCTCTTCATTATTTCTCTTCAAATGACAAGGATTAAAAAGGATTTCCCAGTAGATTGTCGACTTGATTCATGAGGACAGCTAGCTAAGATTTTGAAAGTATGACGTTGACATGATCAGTCCAATCAAAGCTACTGTAGATTTGACGTCATTTTATCTTCGGCCAATGACCTTGAGCCTTCTTGGATGGGCACCTCTAACGTGGCAGCACTGAAGGGGCATGCATTTTCAAGCTCTACCAATAGATTTGGCAGCGACGTAGTGACAGAACACTGAGCCAATCACAGCGCAACTAGAGAACATTACCAACCCCTATTTTCTGCTGGCTGTCTCAGCACCACAGAAAGCACTGAGCTAGGCTGAAACACCTGCATTTTGGAGCTGCCTTAAGAAAGCAAAAACAAGACCATGTTTGTATGGAGGCTTTAATAACTCAATGTTCCAAAAAATGTTTAACATTTTTACAAACTGATATGTGACACGTATTAATGTGAAAATATTATGCAAAAGAGGCAACCCCACCCAAAAAAAATGACTTTACTTTTTTTGCAAAAAATATGAGAGCCCCACATGCCCTAAATGACGGGTCGCCACTGATTGGCAGAGAGGTTTGGAATGCTATTGTCAAACAGCTCTTACACTAAACGGGCATTATCATAATTGAATGTGTTTGAGGGAGACTGCCAGCCTTGCTTACATATTTTGTGTCCATTTCCTCCACCCTTCATTTCCAGACCTTGACCACATCTAATTCTTTGGAGAAGTCGGCCTCATTCTCTCGCTACTCTTGGCTGTGAGACAACTTGCACTTGATGTGCAAAAATTACGCATTTAAAAACCTTTGCACAAGGAGATATGCAACCGTAATGTAATGATATCACAATAGTATTTTCAGTCAAGGAAACTTAGAAGTAAATCTTTTGCATCATCACACTTAAGCTCACAACTTCCAAGAATAACTTCTGAAAACGTCTTACTAAGAGTGGCAAATGTGCTCTGGAGAGCAGCTGGCAGACGGGATTGGGCCAGCCAGAGATGGCACTGGGAGGTAACCACCTGTGCCATGGCCAGTCTGTTGGCGCGGGCCACATCCCTCTGGCGAGACACCTTCATCGGTTCCAGAAAGAGCTCCTCTGCGCCCTCCCGCAGCCGGGGCAACAGAGTCTGCAGGTAGGCCTGCAGCAGCATGGTAAGGCAGCCAAGAGAGCAGAGGGACCCATATGTGGCTTTCAAGTCCAGATCAAAGACTCTGGAGGGTCCCGGCTTCAGTCGCGGGTTCCCCCCTATAATCTCCCGGCCCCGGGAGTTCCAGGGCAGCTATCATGGTGTCCATGGTCTGGTACTCCCAGAGGCCGAGTGACTCTGCCCCCGCAACATAACTCCATGGTCCAGTCTCTGCTGTGAGTCGGAAGCGCCCCCTGACAGAGGCCCAGCTCTCCTGCAAGGCCTCACGGAACTCAGCAGAGATGGGGACAGATGGAGTCATCACTGTCCACCAGTTTGATATCCAGTGCAGAGGCTACCTGAGTGAGTAGGTTCCTCATAGCCTCTCGAGCCGCTGGGGGAGATGAAGCCACGCTGCCGGCTTCGGATGGCCTGTCAGCCTGGTAGCCCAGCTCACGGTGGTGAACAGTGTCAGCATCGTCCCGCAGGAACAGCCGATCACTGGCCAACAGGGAACAGCTGTCGTCGTCATTGAAGATATCAACCTCCTGACGCAGGGCATGCGCCCTCCACTCAAGGTGGTCCAAGCGGTCCGACTCCTGTCCTAGCCTCGTTATTGTAACTTAATTTTTTATCAGTTTATCGGAGGTGGGGCATATTTTTATGCATCCGTCAAACATGGAAGGTTTAGCATTCCCAAATGTTGGGAGGTGTTTTCTAACGTAGTCTCTAATTTGTAGGTATCTGAAAAAATTACTTCTGGGAAGGTTATAAGTTTCCCTCAGCAACTCAAAGGAAGCAAAGGTCCCTTCTATGTATAAATCCCCTATGGTACTTATCCCCAACTCTCCCCATCGCTCAAAGGTGTTATCAAGGTTAGAAGGGGCAAAGGAGGGATTCCTGGCGACAGGGAGCATGAATGACATTGGTCTAAGCTCAAAGTGGACTTTAATTTGCTTCCAGATTCGAACTGTGCTATGTATAATAGGATTGTTACAATAAAGTGACATCTCCAGATTAACAGGCGACAAAATCACAGCGCCAATAGAGAAGGGGTGACACTCCTCACGCTCCATACTAAGCCAGTTGGATGCCGGAAGTACGTCATCCAGCAGAAACGTAACAATGCGGAGGTTAGCGGCCCAGTAATAAAATATAACATTTGGGAGAGACAATCCTCCTTCCATTTTAGATTTACAGAGGTGTTTTTTACCTATCCTGTGTGTTTTATAATCCCAGATGAAAGGATTGATAATTGAGTCCAGTTGTTTATGAAAGGATTTAGGTATGAATACTGGGATGTTCTGATATAGGTAGAGCAGTTGTGGGAGGAAGACCATTTTAATGGCATTAATTCTTCCGAGCAGAGAAATTGGGAGAGTTCTCCAAAATAGTATGTTTGATTTGAGTTTTTGTATCAGAGAGGGGAAATTATCTTTAAATAGTAAGGAGTATTGTTTGGTAACTACAATTCCTAGGTAGGTAAATTTTTCTGAAGATAACTTAAATGGGAGATGTTCTAGCCAGGAGGTATTTTGCGACCGTATGGGCATTAATTCACTCTTGTTCCAATTTATTCTGTATCCCGAGAAGGTACCAAACAAATTGATCACATCAAGAATAGCTGGGATACTAGCCTGGGGTTCTGTTACATAGAGGAGGATGTCATCTGCGTATAGGGAGATCTTATTTAGAGTATCTTTAGTATTATAGCCGTGTATTGCTGCATGAGATCTAATCGTCTGAGCGAGCGGTTCGATAATTAGGGCGAAGAGCATAGGCGACAGCGCACAACCCTGCCTTGTCCCCCTGTTGAGGTTAAATCGGGGCGACAATGATTGGTTAGTGAGTATTCTGGCACAGGGGTTCCTATATAAAAGCTGGATCCAATTTATGAACCTATCTCCAATATTAAATTTCTGTAGGACCTTGAATAGATAGGGCCACTCAACTTGGTCAAAGGCCTTTTCGGCGTCAAGAGATATGACGGCAAGGTCCACGTTGGGTAACCTCTGAGATTACATAACATTGAAGAGGCGTCTGAGATTGAAGAATGAGTTTCTGTTAGGGATAAAGCCGGTCTGATCCGAATGGACCAATTTGCCAATTAAAGTGCTAAGCCTGTTAGCCAGAGTTTTTTCTAAAATCTTTTGGTCTGTATTAAGGAGAGATATTGGTCTGTATGACCCTACCTCTTCTGGTATAGTAATGAACGCTGAAGCCTCCGGCTTCATTCTCCCTATCCAGGATATTGTAGTTAACATCTAATAAACCTAAACAGAATAAGTTGCAACTTAAACATATTGCGCATTTAAGCGTCATCCTGGGTCAATCACTTAATTTTTTACTATTTATTTTATTTTTTACTTCCACGTAGTTTCTCACGCACAGCCGTTCCTAGCCTCGTTATTGTAACTTAATTTTTTACTATTTATTTTATTTTTTACTTTAGTTTAGTTAGTAAATATTTTCTTAACTATATTTCTTGAACTGCATTTTTTGGTTAAGGGCTTGTAAGTAAAGTGACAAATAACATTTGATTTGATTTTGATTTGAAAAAGCTCTGGGCTCTTCTGAAGGCCAGACTCCTGAACAATGAGAGAAAAGCCACAGAGCAGGGTGTGAGCAGGTTATACAATGTGTTAAGTGTTTTGCTAGCTATGAAGTAGAGCTTAAACGTGTAGACATCGTTGAGGTTACTCAGACCTGTAATGCTCCAAAGTTGTCATGCTGTCATAATCAGCCTGGCATGATCACCCATTTCTCTTTTGACTGACTAGGCTATCATACAGGAGATGCATCAAAATAAAGAACTTGGCTGGGGTGTGTGGAGCCAGAGACAACAGTGGGGTTAAACTGTAGAACCCAGTTCCTATATTTGAGTATAAAAATAGATTTTTTCAAACAAAACTACTCTACATTTTACCTCTAAAATCCTCAGGATGACAAATTAGAGCAAGATTACTGAATGTAAGTACATTATTTACCTTCAGAGGTGAATGTATCAAACCAGTTGCCGTGATAAGTGTGGTATTTTTTGTTGTAATAGCTACTGTAAATTGGACACTGCAGTTTTATTAACACATTCTTTGCTCGCTTCAAGGCAAACAATACCGAGCCAATCAGGAAGACTCTCGTTGCTCCGGATGACCAGGCCCTTTCACACTCTGAGGCTGACGTGAGGAAAAACTCTCAAAAGAGTGAATACTCACAAAGCCGTCAGCCCAAACCCAGATGGCATCCCTGGCTGCATCCTCAGAATGTGTGCTGACCAGCTGGCTGGTGTCTTCTCTGACATCTTCAAACTGTCCCTGTCCCAAGCTGTAATCCCCATCTTCTTCAAGGAGACCACAATCACCCCAGTGCCCAACAAAAACAAGGTGACATGTCCAAATGACTATCACCCCGTCACACTCATCTTGGTCATCATGAAGTGCTTCGAGATATTGATCATGGCTCACATCAAGGCTAGCATACAAGGCACACTGGACCCACTCCGATTTGACTGTTCATTGATTACAGTTCAGAATTGAACACTATTGTTCCCTCTAAGCTGGACACCAAACTCAGACAACGTGGGTCTGGACACCACCCTCTGCAACTGGATCCTGGAATTCCTGACGAGCAAACTACAGCCTGTGGGGATTGGCAACAACACCTCTTCCACACTGACTCTTAACACAGGGGCCCCCCAGGGGTGTGTCCTCCGTCCTCTGCTGTACTCCCTGTTCACCCACGACTGCATGGCTTTGCACGACACCAACTCCATCATCACGTTTTCTGACCACACAACGGTTATAGCACTGATAACCAACAATGATGAATCAGACTATAGGGAGGAGACAAGTGAACTGGCATTGTGGTGCCGGGACAACAACCTCTCCCTCAACATCAGCAAAATAAAGGAGTTGATTGTTGACTTCAGGAAGCAGAGGGAACATGCCCTGATCCACATCAATGGGACTGCAGTAGAAAGATGCAGTTTTAAGTTCCTCGGCATCCACATCACAGAGGACATGACATGGACCATCAACATTACCACTCTTATCAAGAGGGCGCAACAGTCTACTTCCTATGTTTGCTGAAGAAATTCAGCATGCCACCCCAGGTGTACTCCAAATACTATCGCTGCACCATCGAGAATGTCCGACCACGACTGCAAGGCCCTCCAGCGGGTGGTCAAGATGGCACAGTACATCACTGAGGCTGTGCTGCCAGTCATCCATGACATACTGAATATTCTGTATATTGAGGAAGTCCAGCAGTATCATCAAGGACCCCACACACAAGATGTTCACTCCCTTACCATCGGGCAGACGGTATCATAACATGAGGTCTGATACCAAAAGGCTTAGAGAAAGTTTCTATCTACAATCCATCAAACTGCTTAACACTTCAGCTGGACTGACCACCTGCACTGACTCTCTGCACCGTAGCACGCGCACACACACACACACACACACACACACACACACACACACACACACACACTGCTACAAGACTCGTATTATTATTGCTAAATACTGCACAGTTTAAACACTTGCCCCCTAATCCCACCTTCTACAAAACACGTGTAAATACTGGACAGCTTCTACCCAAGATTCTACCCCCAAGTAACAACATTGCCAAATACATTGACCAAAAATAGAAACGCAACATACAAAGTGTTGGCCCCATGTTTCATGAGCTGAAATAAAAGATCCCAGAAATGTTCCATATGCACAAATGTGTTTACATCCCTCTTAGTGCAGTTTTGTCACACAACACAATGGCACAGATGTCTCAAGTTTTGAGGGGGCATGCAATTGTCATGCTGACTGCAGGAATGTCCACCAGAGCTGTTGCCAGATAATTGAATATTAATTTCTCTACCATAGGCCACCTACATATCCAGGCTGTATCACAACCGGCCGTGATTGGGAGTCCCATAGTGCAGCGTGCAATTGGCCCAGCATCGTCTGGGTTTGGCCGGTGTAGGCCGTCATTGTAAATAAGAATTTGTTTTTAACTGACTTGCCGAGTTAAATAAATGTTAAATACATTTTTTTTTTTAACATTGTCGTTTTAGAGAATTTGGCAGTACGTTCAACTGCAAACTACGTGTATGGCGTTGTGTGGATGAGTGGTTTGCTGACATTGTGAACAGAGTGCCCTATGGTGGCGGTGGGGTTATTGTATGGGCAAGCCACGAACAATGAACACAATTGCATTTTATCGATGGCTATTTGAATGCCCATAGTGAGGCCCATTTTTTTTTTGGTATTTGTGACCAACATAGGCATTTCTATATTCCCAGTCATGTGAAATCCATAGATTAAGGCATAATGAATTTGTTTCAATTGACTGATTTCCTTATATGAACTGTAACTCAGTAAAATCGTAGAAATTGTTGCATGTTGTGTTATATTTTTGTTCAGTATAGTAAGCCAAATAGCTACTCAGAATATCTGCATTGACGCTTTTGCACAAACTCGTTCTGACTATGCACACATACTTATATTGACACTCCAACACACACACACACATAATAGTTATGGTGCTTTTAAGACAACTGGGAACTCGGGAAGAAAAACGAGGTCATATCATGAAGTCATGAACGCGGCATTATTCTCGTTGACTTTGTGCCGGATGTCGTCATGTTGTCAGGGACATACAGGAAATGAAAAGGAAGAGGAAAAAGGCCCAAATTCGATACCAACAGAAATGTACAGCTCTGATAACAACGCTAGTGATATTGTTCACTTTCAAATGGAGGACTAATGTTGACTCTCGGAATCCATGGAGACCCATGAAGAAACGCCAATAATCTACACAATGGAAAACAAGCCGATTGTGACATGTTAGTTAACCTTTGAGTTGTCTCGTTAACGTTAGCTAGCTAGCAATGTTAGCCTACAGTATACCTCAGTGGTTGCTGTGCGGTGTGAATCTGAGTGACACCTCAACCAATGCAGTGGCCGCTGCAGATAATCTATGTTGTCTAACCGGCATGCTAGCCAGCTACCGTATACAGTTTTTAAAGATTGTTTCAGAAGTCCTACATTGACAATTTTGAAAAGGGCATAGCTTGCTAGCTTGGCTACAGTTAGTAGCTAACTAGCCAATAAAATAGCCTATTCCTTATGCAGCATTTCGGCATCCCCTCACTTTCTTATTTTACAAAGTCTGCTCGTGATTTTTTAGCTAGCTAGTTAACAAGCTACTAATCAAACGAGGCCTGTATAAGAAGAGCAACAAGTAGTACACTGCGCTGGCTGTTCAAGTTTGAGCAGAGGACTGTCAATGTATCAATGACAAGTTCAAATCAAATTTTATTGGTCACATACACATGGTTAGCAGATGTTAATGCGAGTGCTTCTAGTCCCGATCATGCAGTAATATCTAACCAGTAATCTAACAATTTCACAACAACTACATTTTACACACAAGTGTAAAGGAATTAATAAGAATGTGTACATATAAATATATGGATGAGCAATGGCCGAACTGCATAGACAAGATGGTGTAGAGTACAGTATATACATATGAGATGAGTAATGTAGGAGATGTAAACATGATATAAAGTGGCATTGTTTAAAGTGACTAGTGATATATTTATTACATCCAATTTTTTATTATTAAAGTGGCTAGAGATTTGAGTCAGTATGTTGGTAGCAGCCATTCAATGTTAGTGATGGCTGTTTAACAGTCTGATGGCCTTGAGCTAGAAGCTGTTTTTCAGTCTCTCGGTCCCAGCTTTGATGCACCTGTACTGACCTCGCCTTCTGGATGATAGCGGGGTGAACAGGCAGTGGCTTGGGTGGTTGTTGTCCTTGATGATCGTTTGGACCTTCTTGTGACATCGGGTGGTGTAGGTGTCCTGGAGGGCAGGTAGTTTGCCCGCGGTGATGTGTTGTGCAGACCTCACTACCCTCTGGAGAGCCTTACGGTTGTGGGCGGAGCAGTTGCCGTACCAGGCGGTGATGCAGCCCGACAGGATGCTCTTGATGGTTGAAGAGGCAACCTAGACAATACCCTGACAGGACGTACTTTTGAGAACATATTTTCTAGCTAGCTAGTGTAGTTCGCTATGATGTAGCCTAAGGTGTGCAGTGAGACCTAGCTAGATGGCTAGCTAATAAAATGTAACGAAACAAAAGAGTCACAGATCTTGTTGATCCCTGAAAATGGAATAAGATGCTGGTTGGAAGCAGAGTACCTGTCTGCTTTCCCTTTCTCTCTCTCTTCACTACTCTGTCTCTCAACCCCGACACACAGGTGCTGGCGACCAGAGCTTGTTCACTTCCCTCTACACCTCTCTGGCACAGCAGTTACCCAAGGAGCCCATGGAGTGGAGGAGGTGAGCTATTGGGATGTTTGCACTTCGCTATCAGATGTGTGTGTGCAGGCATGCGCAACTGTGTGATTACCGCAAAGTTGTGTGTGTACGTGTTTGAGTGTGTGGCTGACTGTTTTAAGTTCCTTTGTTTTCAATGCCAATGTCTCCTCATCTGAAGGTCCTACGGACGCGCACCAAAGATGATTCACCTCGAGGCCAACTTTGTTCAGTTCAAAGAGGAGCTGCTTCCTAAGGACGGAAATAGAGCCTTGCTCACCTTCCCCTTCCTGCACATATACTGGACAGACTGTTGTGTGAGTAGTCAGCTAGTCACTATTTGATTTAGTAAGAACATATTGGACAGACCGGCATTGTTGGTATCATAACATTCAACACCTTATTATGATTCACAACAGCTCCAATAGCGGTTTGTGTGCACGTCTTATATGGATGTATTAATGCTATTTTTATTTCTAAATCTCAACATGTAAAGCACGCCTCCCATTGGCCATTCGGATGCATAGGCTGTAGCCTGTCTACCATTGACTATCAGCCCGTCACCCACCACTTTGCAATGTGAGCTTGAGGCAGTATAATTGTTTGAAACCTGTCCGTTTTACTTCACTTCAAATAATGAGGCACGTCTTACCTTGCTTCAAAGTAGCCTTGTGAAAATCCATCCATAGAAACGTGGAGGCAATTATTTTATATGGACTTTGTCATGCCGTTAACAAACGTTTCTCTCCTGTTCTAATGGTTTTCGTATCAACTTTCTTTCATTGTCCATAAGCCAATGGCACAATCCTAGTCATGTAGCAAGCCATCAATAGTAGTTGCTATTAGATTCCCCCTCTTTCTAAGTTTCTGACAGAGATTTTCATCTCTGTCACATATGGAACATTAGGTACGCTGTTTTGAACTGTGTTTTCCACTAATTTCATTTTGGCAAATGTTTGAAAATGACGTTTTATTGGCTCCTCCATTACAGGAGTTGCATGTTCAATAATAGGCTATAGCCTTTTGACTGTAAGATGATAGGCTTGCTATTGTTGCATGTTTCCGTTAAGCTCTTAATGAAAAATGGCCAGTCCTTATATGCATGCATCGTATTAGAGAGGAAGAGGCAAAGCGAGAGGTTTCACTCTAGCCAAAATCTGTCCAATTAGTTTCTATGGGCTTATTTTGGGCCTAAGCTTGTCGCCTGCCTTCCCGCCTTGGGATGACTCACATTGTTAGGGCGGGAACATAAGCATCTCGTCATTATATACAGATCTGATATAATTTTTTGGGGGCACGTCATTTTACTGTTTGGAAAATGTTTTACTGTTTGTTGACCGCTTAATGAGGGTCAGTTTGCATCCCTAGCATGGAATCTACAAGGTGTCAAGCGTTCCACATGCTGGCCATGTTGACTCTAATGCTTCCCACAGTTGTGTCAAGTTGGCTGGATATCCTTTGGGTGGTGGACCATTCTTGATACACACAGGATATTGTTGAGCCAGCAGTGTTGCTGTTCTTGACACAAACCGGTGCGCCTGGCACCTACTACCATACCCTGTTCAAAGGCACTTAAATCAATTGTCTTGCCCATTCACCCTCTGAATGGCACACAATCCATGTCTCAATTGTCTCAAGGCTTAAAAATCCTTCTTTAACCTGTCTCCTCCCCTTCATCTGCACTGATTTGAAGTGGATTTAAGAAGTGACATCAATAGGGAATCATAGCTTTCACCTGGTCAGTCTGTCATGGAAGGAGCAGGTGTTTTGAATGTTTTGTACACTCTGTGTGTGTGTGTGTGTGTGTGTGTGTGTCTCAGGACACAGAGATGTACAAGGCGTCGGTGAAGGATGACATGCTGCGGTGGCAGAGCACCCTGCGGCTGCACGGCTCGGTGGACTGGCTCATCGTGGTGGTGGAGAGCGAAGCCAAGAAGAAGAACAAGACCAACATCCTGCCGCGCACCTCCATCGTAGACAAGATCCGCAACGACTTCTGCAACAAGCAGAGCGACAGGTCGGCAACATCACCGCTCTTATGTCTTGTTAGAACAGAATCCGAGCTATTTTGTCTACCAAGGGACCCTCCTGGAGATCTACTGGGCGGGCATGCTCTCTTCTGATCCATTTCTGTTGTGTAACACACCAGATTCATCTTATCAAGGACCTGAGCAACTCATTTAGTAGAATCAGATGTGTTAGATGAGGGATGGCGCAAAAGCCTGCAGGAGTGTGGCTCTCCAGGAGGACTTTTCTCTCTAACACCACCTCCCCCCACTCTCTCTCTCCCCTCAACATGGTTCAGGTGTGTGGTTCTGTCTGACCCTCTGAAGGAGTCGTCTCGGTCCCAGGATTCGTGGAGCTCCTTCCTGACTAAGCTGCGCACCTTGCTGCTCATGTCCTTCACCAAGAACCTGGGCCGCTTCGAGGATGACATGCGCACGCTCCGCGAGAAACGCACCGAGCCCGGCTGGAGCTTCTGCGACTACTTCATGGTGCAGGTGGGTCCCTCCCACCGCCTGTCAATCATCCATGCTCTACTGCAGGGGAAGCAGTTGTAACCTATTTAACCAATGGGGGTGTGTGTGTGTTGTGCAGGAGGAGTTGGCCTTTGTGTTTGAGATGCTGCAGCAGTTTGAGGATGCTCTGGTTCAGTATGACGAGCTGGACGCTCTCTTCACTCAGTATGTCCTCAATTTTGGGGCTGGAGGTAGAGTGGCATTGTTTACTACCCTTACCATGGCTCTACAGTGTGACCATTTTACATGCATATCCGCCTAAATATTTAGCCGTATGATCTAGAATTTTTATTTAGCAGCACCAGTGTGCTAAGAAATAAAGTATTCCAGCTTTATTACTCCCCAAAATATTTAATTGTGCTTCAAAATGTATTCATGTACGCCTACATTTTTCAACTTAGGTGCACACGTGCTCCTTGTAAAAAGGTCAGCACTGCCTACCTGTACTATAGGCCTATTTGTGTGTATGTTTACTGTACTACTCAGGGCAAAATCTTATTCTTGTGTCCATGTCTGTTGTGTCTCTTTCTATGTTGTGTCTTTCAGACGGGGCCAACTGGCTGGGCTCGTTCTGTGCCCCGGTGAAGCGCTGGAGCGGGCTGCTCCTGCGGCGGCCCATCGACATGGAGAAGCGCGAGCTGATCCAGCGTGGTGAGGCCAGCCTGCTGGACCTGCGCAGCTACCTCTTCTCCCGCCAGTGCACCCTGCTCATCTTCCTCCAGAGGCCCTGGGAGGTCACCCAACGAGCCCTGGAGCTGCTGCACAATTGTGTCCAGGAGCTGCGCCTGCTCGAGGTATAGTGTGTTTTTGAGTACTGTATTGAAGTCCGACTGGGCCAAACTGCTGACATACGAATCACCTTCGGTCCCAAATTACTACTCATTATGTGATGAAGATGAACTATTCTGCAGTGCACCTCATCTTGCTCAAACTGATCCCCTCAAACACTCTGATTCTGGCCATGCACATTCCAGTGTTTCCCCTACCATTGTGTAACTCTGTTGCCTCCTGACAACAAAAAGTTTGGTTGGAAACATTAATTTTGGTGTCATACATTGGCTTTGGGTTGTGTATGAGCGGTGTGTTTGTGTGTGTGGGGTGCAGATGGAGAAGGTTTGTGGATTCAAAAAAGTCTATCAAATGTAAATCTAGAGATCCTCATCCTGTGTGTGTAGGTGTCTGTGGTCCAGGGGGCGTTGGACTGCTGGGTGTTCCTCAGCTGTCTGGAAGTGCTGCACAGGATCGAGGGCTGCTGCGACCGCGCCCAGCTAGAGGCCAACTGCTCCCACACTGTCGGCCTGTGGACCTACGCCACAGAGAAGGTACCCTACCTACCTACCTACCTACCTACCTACCTACCTACCTATGTATACAGTGCATTCAGGAAAGTATTCAGACCCCTTGACTTTTTACACATTTTGTTATTGCACAGCCTTATTTTAAAATTGATTACATTTATTAAATTAAATGTTTTCATCAATCTACATAATGACAAAGCAAAAACAGGTTTTTAAACATTTTCACACTAGCCTGTGTAAGGGCTATTTGACCATGAAGGAGAGCGATGGAGTGCTGCATCAGATGACCTGGCCTTCACAATCACCCGACATCAACCCAATTGAGATGGTTTGGGATGAGTTGGACCGCAGAGTGAAGGAAAAGCAGCCAACAAGTGCTCAGCATATGTCGGAACTCCTTCAAGACTGTTGACAAGCATTCCAGTTGAAGCTGGTTGAGAGAATGCCAAGCGTGTGCAAAGCTGTTTTGAGGTCTTGACTATAATTTTACAATGTAGAAAATAGTAAAAATAAAGAAAAACCCTTGAATGAGTAGGTGTGTCCAAACTTTTGACTGGTATTGTAAGTATTCAGATCCTTTACTCAGTACTTTGTTGAACACCTTTGGCAGTGATTACAGCATAGTCCTCTTGGGTATGACGCTATAAGATTGGCACACCTGTATTTGGGAAGTTTCTCACGTTCTTCTCTGAAGATCCTCTCAAGGTCTGTCAAGTTGGAGGGGAGCATCGCTGCACAGCTATTTTCAGGTCTTTCTGGAGATGTTCGATCGGGTTCAAGTCCGGGCTCTGGCTGGGCCACTCCCGGACATTCAGAGACTTGTCCCGAAGCCACTCATGCGTTGTCCTGTTGGAAGGTGAACCTTCGCCCTTGTCTGAGGTCCTGAGCGCTCTGGAGCATGTTTTCATCGAGGATCTCTCTGTTCTTTGCTCCGTTCATCTTTCCCTCTATCCTGACTAGTCTCCCAGTCCCTACTGCTGAAAAACATCCCCACAGAATGTTGCTGCCACCACCATGCTTCACCGTAGGGATGATGCCAGGTTTCCTCCAGACGTGACCCTTGGCATTCAGGCCAAATAGTTCAATCTTGTTTTCATCAGACCAGAGAATCTGTTTTCTTATTGTCTTGAGAGTCTTTAAGTGCCTTTTTTCAAACTCCAAGTGGGCTGTCATGTGCCTTTTACCGAGGAGTTGCTTCTGTCTGACCATTCTACCAGAAATACCTGATTGGTGGAGTCCTGCAGAGAAGGTTGTCCTTCTGGAAGATTCTCCCATCTCCACAGAAGAACTTCTCAGTTTGGCTGGGTGACCAGCTCTATGAAAAGTCTTGGTGGTTCCAAACTTCTTCCATTTAAGAATGATGGAGGCCACAGTGTGCTTTTTTGGTACCCTTCCCCAGATCTATGCCTTGACACAATCCTGTCTCGGAGCTCTACTGACAATTCCTTCGATCTCTTTGCTCTGACATGCACTGTCAGCTGTGGGACCTTATATAGATAGGTGTGTGCCTTTCCAAATTATGTCCAATTAATTGAATTTACCACAGATGGACTCCAATCAAGTTGTAGAAACATCTCCTAGGATGATCAATGGAAACAGGATGCACTTGTGCTCCCGAGTGGCGCAGCGGTCTAAGGCACTGCATCTCAGTGCTAGAGGCGTCACTATAGACCCTGGTTCGATTCTGGGCTGTATCACAACCGGCCGTGATTGGGAGTCCCATAGGGCGGTGCACAATTGTCCCAGCGTCGTTAGGGTTTGGCCCGGACTAAGCCGTCATTGTAAATAAGAATTTGTTCTTAGCTGACTTGCCTAGTTAAATAAAAATAAATACATTTAGAGTCTCATAGCAAAGGGTCTGAATACATACAGTTGAAGTCAGAAGTTTACATACACTTAGGGTGTTGTCGTTAAAACTCGTTTTTCAACCACTCCACAAATGTCTGGTTAACAAACTATGGTTTTGGCAAGTCGGTTAGGACATCTACTTTGTGCATGACACAAGTTATTTTTTTAACAATTGTTTACAGACAGATTATTTCACTCACAATTCCAGTTCGTCAGAAGTTTACATACATTAAGTTGACTGTGCCTTTAAACAGCTTGGAAAATTCCATAAAATGATGTAATGGCTTTAGAAGCTTCTGAGAGGCTAATTGACATAATTTGAGTCAATTGGAGGTCTACCTGTGGATGTATTTCAAGGCCTACATTCAAACTCAGTGCCCCTCTGCTTGACATCATGGGGAAATCAAAAGAAATCAGCCAAGACCTCAGAAAACAAATTGTAGACCTCCACAAGTCTGGTTCATCCTTGGGAGCAATTTCCAAATGCCTGAAGGTACCACGTTCACCTGTACAAACAATAGTACGCAAGTATAAACACCATGGGACCACGCAGCCATCGTACTGCTCAGGAAGGAAACGTGTTCTGTCTCCTAGAGATGAACGTACTTTGGTGCGAAAAGTGCAAATCAATCCCAGAACAACAGCAAAGGACCTTGTGAAGATACTTTTGTACCCGTTTCCTCCAGTATCTATATCCACAGTAAAACAAGTCCTATATTGACATAACCTGAAAGGCCGCTCAGCAAGGAAGAAGCCACTGCTCCAAAACAACCATAAAAAAGCCAGACTACGGTTTGAAACTGCACATGGGGACAAAGATCTTACTTTTTGGAGAAATGTCCTCTGGTCTGATGAAACAAAAATCGAACCGTTTGGCCATAATGGCCATCGTTATGTTTGGAGGAAGAAGAGGGAGGCTTGCAAGCCGAAGAACACCATCCCAACCGTGAAGCACGGGGGTGGCAGCATCATATTGTGGGGATGCTTTGCTGCAGGAGAGACTGGTGTACTTCACAAAATAGATGGCATCATGAGGATGGGAAATTATGTGTGTATATTGAAACAACATCTCAAGACATCAGTCTTGAGTCAAAGCTTGGTCGCAAATGGGTGTTCCAAATGGACAATGACCCCAAGCATACTTCCAAAGTTGTGGCAAAATGGCTTAAGGGCTACAAAGTCAAGGTATTGGAGTGGCGATCATAAAGCCCTGACCTCAATGCTATAGAGAATTTGTGGGCAGAACTGGAAAAAGTGTGTGCAAGAAAGGAGGCCTACAAACCTGACTCAGTTACACCAGCTCTGTCAGGAGGAATGGGCTAAAATTCACCCAACTTATTGTGAGAAGCTTGTGGAAGGCTAGCCAAAACATTTGACCCAAGTTAAACAATTTAAAGGCAATTCTACCAAATACTAATTGAGTATGTAAACCTCTGACCCATGTGATGAAAGAAATAAAAGCTGAAATAAATAATTCTCTCTACTATTATTCTGACATTTCATATTCTTAAAATAAAGTGGTGATCGTAATTGACCTATGACAGGGAATTTTTACTAAGATTAAATGTCAGGAATTGTGAAAAACTGAGTTTAAATGTATTTGGCTAAGGTGTATGTAAACTTCCAACATCAACTGTACCTAAATGAGGTCTGGTTTTTATTTTTAATGAATTTGCAATCAATTCTAAAATCTGTTTTCACTGTGTCATTATGGGGTATTGTGTGTAGGTTTATTGGGGGGAAAAATTATTTAATCAATTTTAGAATAAGGCTGTCACGTAACAAAATGTGGAAAAAGTCAAGGGGTCTGAATACTTTCCGAATGCACTGTACCGACTGCACCTCTGATTTAACGCACACCACTGCAGGTACACTGTTATGTTAGCCCCTACCTTGCGGACCTACACTGTTCTAAAGTCACAAGGGGCTTGTTTTCTGCTCAATGGAGGATCATCATTAGTGCTTCATTAGTGCTTCATTAGTGCATCAGTGCTTCTTAGTCCAAGACTAGGCTTAATCTGTGTCTGCGAAACTGGCCCGAGGGGTTTTACGTGGTCAAGAAACTCTGATAACACACTTTCTGGTGATCGTCGTAATATTCCTTTTCCAGCTTGTCATTGTGGCCCTATGTATGTTGTGACGCGTGTGTTGTTGTGTTCCCAGCTAAAGTCTCTGGGCTACCTGTGTGGCCTGGTGGCCGAGAAGGGCCCCACCTCCGAGGACCTAAACCGCACCGTAGACCTTCTGGCTGGCCTGGGGGAAGAGAGACCAGAGACGGGTATTACACACACACACACACACACACTAATGCCCTAGGCTTTAGCTCAGCAGGCTAACACAGGTGTGCTGGAGACTCAGTTGGTTCACAATAGGCCCTTAGTTATAAAGTAGTAGTACCTGAGCATTGCATTAGAATGGATAATGTTGGATGGTGTCATTTGATAATGGTTGAGCTGTGTTGTATGCCATGTCAAAACCGCTTAGCCCTCTGTTGTGCAGATGACTCTGTTTGAGGTTGAAGTGGGTTACTTTTACTGTCAACGCAAACGCATCATTGTGAGGACTTGGAAGTTCTTTGCGCCAAGGAAAAAGCTGAAATGGTCTTTAGAGAAAGTCTAAGTGTCTCTCCTGTGTTCTCTCTTACAGTCAACAGCCTGCAGAGCCCTTACAAAAAACTCAATGAGGCCTTATCGTCTGTGGAGGCATTTGAAAAACACTATCTGGTAAGTGCCATGTTGATTAGGTGGATAATGGTGTAGCCAGTAACAGTAGTCCTTGTTTAGAGCTTTGATTATGCTTCATAATGTTATGTGTGTGTGTGGGACACTTCCTAGACAGAGTGCCTCTGTTTATAGTTTTGGTATCTAGTTCATTGGGCCCCATTGCCCTCCGGGCCTGCTCTCTTTAGGCACTGGGGCAGAAAGCCATCACAGAGCTAAACATTCTTATTTAGTGAATGTCATCTTTGTCCTCTGATGAGCCTTCTCCCCCTCCCTATCTCTCTTTCTCTCTCTCTCTCTCTCTCTCCCCCTCTATTCCACTCTCTTACCCTTTCTCCCTCCCTCCCTCTTTTCAGGAGCTGTCTCATGCTGCAATGGAGATGTACAGAGCCATAGGCAGGATGCGCTCATCCCGGCTCATTGGAAAGAGTCTAGCTGAGTTTTACATGTAAGCATTTCTCTCTATCTTTTTTTGTGTTCTCTCTGCCCTCAGCCTCCCACTCTCCATCTCTGAATGGTGTTTCCAGTGAGGGAATCATTTAGATTAAATGTAGTATACCTGTTGTAAGTTTTAAAACGATGAAGGTTGCTGGAAAAAATGATTAGCCCCAGTCAGCTAAATGTGCTAATGACTAATGAATGAAAGATTATAGGGTTGCTCTAATTGATTGATGCTAAATGAATAAAAACTGTGTTAACTGTGTGTGTGGTTTGTGTGCGTAGGAAGAAAGGTGACCCGGAGAGAGCAGAGGGCTTCCTTGATGACTCTCTGAGGTCCTACGTGGCAGAGGGGTGGAGCCTGCAGGTGACTCATACCAGGAAGCAGATGGCCGAGTGTCAGAAGCTCTTGCAGCAGACTGAAGAGTATCCTTCAAAAATGCTGCGTTCAAAACAACTGGGAACTCTGGGGGGGGGCACAAGCTCCGACTGGGGAAAAATCGTTTTGAATGGTCATCCAACTCAGAATTCCAACTCGGAAACTTGAGCCTCTTTCAGGCCTCTTTCTAGAGCTCTGACTTGAAGATCACTGACCTCGTGATTTGACAAAGAGTTTACACACTGACCACCTCACTACAGGGTCGTATTCATTATAGCACACTGTTGCAAAACAAAACAAGTGTTTGCCATTGGACAAGTTCAGGTAGTCCCTGTCTGTTTCCTTCTGTTTTTTTCTGTTCTGTGCCTTGTGTATATGACCCAATGTCAATCAGTCTCAGTGGACGTGTTTGACATTGCAACCAATTTTAAAGGCTAATCAAGACTGACTACGAATCACCTTGCATCATAAATAACTACTCAATGTTATTTTGTAGGTCAGTCCGCCACAGTTTACCCATAATACATCACGGTTTAGATGCTCTCAACACGGACAATATCTTCATTGGTGTACATTCTATATGACCCAGGGTCATGTTCAATAGGGCCAACCGTAGCCACGTTCTTTTCAATGGAAAAAAAAAACGTGGGACTCCTATTGGAAAGATAGTACCTCCCTGGTTCATACCTTTTCGGAGCATTATTTCTTTCCCCCATTTTGTGACTACTGAACACAACCCAGCCTTCTGTGCTGTCACTTGTTTGAGAGGTCATCTGTTAAATGAGTGGGTGGACTAAAGATTTCCATCATGGGTAGCTAGATGAATAATGACCACAAAGGAAGGTTGGCTACTATTTTACTCCTATCCAATCCGCATGCTCGGTAGGGAATCCTTTCTGAAGGCTTTCTCTCTCCTTTCACTCTCCCATTGCATTGAAATAGTCAAGATACAGACACCTGGCTATCTTCTAGTTCAGGTTTCCTTGACTCACTGTGCCAGCTACCTGCAGACCAGTGCCTTGCTGGCGGGCGACGCCAACCTGACAGAGGAGGAGAGGAAGCACTTCTACCAGGTGATCCTTACCTTCGCCAGCCAGCCCCCGGCACCCTCAGGTGAACACACACACACCACGTACACTCGAGACATGGCAGGAACAGTCAGTTGTTTGTCCTCATTGATGCAGGAAGAACTTCTGAGAGACTTTCCAACTAAACTGGTCAAACATGTAAACAGCGGCTAGCTTTTCGCCCAAGACTGATCAACATTAGCCTGGTCCCTAGATCTGTTTGTGCATTTTGCCTGCTCCATTGTCATTGTCAAGCCTGACAATTCCATAAGAGAACAGAAAGACCTACATAACTCTGACTTCACAATGTTGCCATGTAATGCCATGCCCTCTGTCACTTCCCTCTCTCATCCCCCTCTTCCTCCTCTCGTCTCTCCAGACCAGACTGTGGCTCTGAGCATGGCGGCGTTTGCCCAGCTGCGCCAGATGCAGTTCAGCCCGCCTGGCGCCGTGGTGCACGTGGGTGCCGCCCTGCAGCTGGAGCTGCGCGTGCGCTGCCTGATGCCTGTGGCCGTGCAGGTGGAGCAGCTGGCTGCCACTCTCCACTTCAGCCTGGAGCAGGGCGGGGCGAGGGGCCGGGCGGGCGGCACCCAGAGGAGGACAGGCCAGGGACCACAAGGCCAGGGGGACGGGGTGGTCCTGTTCCCCCAGGGAAGCCCCCTAGCTGGGGCCGGGATGGGCGCTTCGCTACCCCCTGCACTGGAGCTTTATGAAATGCAGGACCGCAGCCCGTCGGACAGCTCGCTCAACTCCACGGGGGTGGTGTGTAAGAACATGCACCTGCTGCTGCGGCGCCACGACAGCTCAGCCTCCCTAGACACGCCCACCGCCGGGGCCCTCCCGGCAGCGGTTGCCGTGGACGACGGGGCCCAGATGCTGAGGGCACGCGACATAACGCTACAGCCCGGCGACAACAGCATCTTGTTCACGGCCCCTGTACGTTTTTTTTGTTTTTTTTCAGCCTCCTATAATATCAACAGTCATGTCTCGAGTCCAAGTCCACCCCATGGATCATTTTCAATTTGTCTAAAGAAATCTGTCATCTCCTTGCGTCCTCTCCATTAAAGCAGAATGGGGAATGCTGTCAGTTAGAGGTCAAGTGTCACTTTATCACTCCTTGTCGGTCTCTCTTTTTCTCTTCCCCCTCTCTCTACTCTCTCGCCCTTTTCTCTCTAGACTGGAGAGCCGGGCTCGTACACGTTACGTCAGCTGTGCGGGAGTGTGGGGAGAGTCCAGTTTGTCCAGTCTCACATCTACCCTGTGGTGCAGTACGAGGTCTACTCCCAGGAGCCTCAGCTCACCATCGAGCCCCTCTCAGGTCTGTCTGTCTGTCCCCCTCTTTTGCCATAAACAATGGATGCTAATCGCTGCCTGTTGGACTGGGTCATCCTTGTATTTTGACATTTGTGACTGTGTAACTGTGTGTATCTGTGTTTGCCCTCCAGACAACCTGTTGGCAGGCATTCCCCAGAAGGTGAAGTTCACCATAGCAACAGGCCACTACAATGTGAAGAAGGGTGACGCGCTGCAGCTTAGCAATACAGACTCCATGCCCATCCTCCACTCTAGCTGCTGCTCTGCTACCATCCTGTCCAGCACGGGAGGTCAGCCTTCCTTCCATCCACTCTGGGTCAAGGGTCAGAGAGGTTAAAGGGATAGTGCATCCAGATGAACAAATTTTCCTCGTTACATTGAAAGTAGTCTATAGACGGGAGAGACTGCAATCCACACCTTTTGTTTAACTAGACACTGCTTCCAATCACTAATATTACCATGGAGATCAATGACCCTCGGTCCTTAGGGGGAGACACCTTTAGCGTTCCATGCTGACTGCCTTTCCCTAGTTATGCTGTTGCTAACTATTTTTTGTTCTCGCTCTCTCGAACCCTCTCTCCATCTCTTTGCAGAGTGCGTGGGGGAGCGTGCTCTTTCTGTCCAGTCATCGGAGAAGGTGACCAGCATTTCCCTGCCCCCAACCCCTCCCTACCACACCCTGGAGTTCCAGCTGGAGGTGCTGTGCCACATCCCCCCCACGCCCTTCAAGCCCGACATCGAGCGTCTCACCAATGGCGAGGTTCGCCACCGGCCCAAGAGCCACAGTCAGGCAGACAGTGGTATGATCCACATCGACCAGAAGGTTAGAAGACCGTTTGTCCTCCTAACCTATAGAACCCCAGGACCACCTTTATGTCATTTATTTGGGTCATGTTCATTAGGCTCCCAACGGAAGACAACAGACTGAAACGTAGGGACTACCTGGATTTGTCCAATGAGTATTCCGCCTCAAAATGTTTGAAAGTGTTTTGTTACGCTGTGCCCTAATGAACATGACCATGCCTAACAGATGTTTACAGCCCTGTGTGTTCTCTTTCTCTCTCCATAGGTCTCCATCGACTGTCCTTGGTCCATCTACTCCACGCTCATATCCCTCACCTTCTATGTCCCTTTCAAAGCCAAGCACTCAATACTCTCTGCTGGGAAAAGGTAGGGGAGACACTCCATCTGCTTTTACTGTATGGGGAAACATTTTTGTCACGCACAGTCACAGATGTGTTCAAAAAAATACAGCATGATTCAATTTGAACCTTTTTAAAATGTATTTACTGAGTGATGCACCCAATGCAAATTCCAATTGCAGTATTTGGAACTTGCGTTGGGTAATATACCTTCTCGTCTACAGGATTTGAAATGCCCCAAAAAATAAATAGCTGAGCCCTCGGTGTCTATTCATTGACGTGTCTGCTCAGTCATTTAGTAAGGAATCTATGGTGACGTTGAGAATCTGACTCCTCTGACTGGTCCCACAGGAAGTATATACAGGTGTGTCTCCAGAACGTGTCCGACACAAACTTCCAGCTGGCGGACCCGGTCCTCACAGAGCGCCAGCCCACAATCCCGGTGGAGCTGCTCTCATTCAATGCTAAAACACAACAGGTGAGTAACTGACGGTGCACACACACTTCATCCCTCACTCACTCGCTCACTCACTCATCTGTTCGGATCCTCTTTGCCTCAGACGGTGTGCAGTCAGCAGTCAGTCTACTGCCTGTGGGAGATGCGTTGGGTCAAACACCTCCCGCTGTGTCTGCAGTGTGCATTCTCCGCCAGCTTCGCGCCCGTCTCCGCCTCTGACGCACACACAGCCTTCAAACCCTACCGCTACGAGTTCCAGCTGGACCGGGTCTCTGTGCGTATACTCAAGACCCAACTCTGGGTCCCCATCATTAGGCACCACATGAAAGAAAAACACATATTTTTTGTTTTTCATTGCAAAACGAATGAACACAACCCTGTTCTCATCACAAACAAACGCCGTTCTGGTTCTCGAACATCGCTCAATGTTGCTAACCGTGGACTCTGCTAAACCCTCCTCTCCAGACCCTTTACAGCTTGAAAGCCGAGATCTTGCCGTCGTCTGGTGACCAGCACTGTCGCACCGGCGCCCTCTGTGGCCTCGAGGTATCGATCACACGGCAGGCAGAGCCCAGCGAGACTGAAGGGGAGGAGGAGGAGTCTACAGAAATAGAGGGCCTGAGGACCACCAAGCTCATGTATGAAGGTAGGACACGGGAAGGTGTGTGTGTGTCCGTCCATGTCCGTTATTTACCTATCTACCCTGGTGTGTGTTGTCTGCAGTGGTGGACAACAGCAGTAACTGGGCGGTGTGTGGCAAGAGCTCGGGGGTGGTGTCCATGCCTGTGGCTGCCAGCGCCACACACAGGGTTCAGATGGAGGTCATGCCCCTGTTCGCTGGGCACCTGCCCTTCCCCAACATCAAAGTGTTCAAGTACCTGCCCCACAGTGCCGTTCCAGCCATTCAGCCGGACACAGGTATGTAACCCACAGCTGCAGAACGATACTTAAGCTCAGTCCGTAGCCATGTCTCCCATTACTTAACAAAATGGTGGTCAATATTTTGTGCCGTCTTTGTCAACCTCTTATACGCTGTTTATATTATTTGCTTACAAGCGTTATTACAGCATGTGTTGTACTCTCTCTCTCACACACACTCGGTCACATGCACTCGCGCTCGTCTCCCTCTCTCTCTCTGGCCGCTCACAGACAGCTGCTTAGAGAACGACACCATGTCCCTGCTGGACAAAGGTCTGGACGACCAGGGCGACACGGCCAGCATCCGTAGCCGGGGCAGCATCCACTCGGTGGGCAGTGGGGAGCAGCAGAGGGGTCTGCCCATGCCCCGCCTGGAGCCCTTCAGTCCGGGACAGGTGTTCTATTGGAGCCAGGGGCGGCAGGTGCTGGTGCTGCCTGTTACTGACGACCACGTGATGGAGGTTAACGTCACATGACCCCTGTGGGCCGCTGCCCCCGCCCCTCGCTGTGCCCCCACCACGCCTGGACCTCTGTGGTTTGGTTCCTGGCTGTGGTTCTGGAACCGGGACGTGGCATGGCGGCAGAGAACTGACACTGGCTCTCCTCTCAGGACTCATTGCTGGGCGACCACTGGCCCTGCTCCTGTTCTGGCCTGAGTTCCATCTGCTCTATTTTTAACTTGTCAATCTTTTTCAGTATTCACTGAATTCTCATATGAAAATACCCCTCTCTCCCCCCACTGTCAGAGAAGAGGGTTTGGTGTACCTGTAATACTAGCTCTCTTATTGGTTCTTGCTCGGTGGAACCCCCCCCCCCCACGCACCTGTGACTGGCTTGCTGGTTCCACTGATCGTCAACACAACCTTCTGTATGAGGCACACATGGACACACTGTGTTTGGACAGGGGTGCTTCGGTTTGTGGTTGTTTGTATTGGTTGGTGTGTGTCTGGCAAGTTGTGATAGATGAAAGGAAAGAGCGGGGCCAGTTAATTTGTGTGTGTGTGTGTGTGGGCAATATCATCTTCATATTTCCTCCTCACTCACTTTCAGCCCCTTGCCCCCCAAACCCTGCTGAATCCTCTATCCTTTGCTGTAGTCATAGCGCCACCCTGGCCACTGTACAAACTGTTCAATATGTACATATTATTCCAGAGGAATCACTGTACTGACTGACTGTGTGCAAAGGCTGCACCAAAAACAAATTGTCTCGAAGGAATAGGTTAGAGGTTAAATTCAACTATTTTTGTTTTCGAGCAGGCACTTAATCTGAGTACTAACGAACACATGCTTTTGGCTCTGGAAGAGGACCTATTTTTGCCTTGTTTCTTGTTGTTCAGGTTTTAAGGTTCACTGAAATTCACTTATTCAAGTATTGGTGAAATCTGAGAACAATGGGATGAAATTGAACTTGGTTGTTTTCAGTGACTTTTTTTTTCTGAAAGTGACCGTCTGTTTTGAAGTGTTACCATCATGTGTTCTGTATTACTTTGTGGTTTACTTGAATGCTGAGCAGGTAAATTCTATGTTTAGTAAATGTGGTGTCTGACCTTCTTTTTTTTCTTCTTTTTTTTTCTCAGACATTTGCTGTTGCTACGGTAACTGTGTCAGGGAGAGCACTTTCTTATCATAGCACAATTCTTTTAACAAAAACAACAATTTAGAAGGAGGGGAAATTCGCTTGTATAAATGCGATTGACGTTGGTTTATTGACCTATTTTTGTACTGTGTCGCCGGTCAAGTTCTGTTTGTTGCTCTGTGTCTGTCGGTGTGGTTGGTTGGTATCTACTGGAGGCCGATGAGGGCTTTGGGCCTGAGGCCTTAGCACACCCCCTCAGCTATACTCATGTCCTGTATTCCTCGACCTCTGGGCTTGTATCTAGCATAATCCCACAAACAGAAAGTAGTGCTCACCGCCAGGACGAAAGGCAGAAGGATTGTTCCCTCTATCTGGCCATCTTAATGAAAGGGAACCCCCTCCCACTCAGAATCCACATACAGAACGTACTTGCCCGATCCTACAGCAACATAACATGGGCCTGTCTTTCCATGTGTCCTCGGTGTGTACGAGGGTGTCTAACTGGTCAGGAAAACTATGATATATGAAGACTATGATATATCAGTGCTCGTCTATGTACTCATCTTATTTTATGCCCAGCTGTATTTATTGTCTTTTTTATATATTATTTAACGGCAAATAGCTGGAAGGGATGGAATCAGTCACTCACAAAAATAAATAATGCCATTGGGAATTGTCTGGTGATCTTTTTTTTTCTTCAAGTCATTGGTCACTGAAATCAGATTAAAAAAATTGTATGTAAATGATTCCATAGAAGTTCAGCACCACTGATTGTTTTCAGATGAATTATTTAAAAGAATCATATGTATGCATTATACAGTTGAAATTAAATATACCTATGTTTTAATGTGACTGTGTTCTGGTGCTCAGTAGAGTATTTGTGCGAAGAGAAACTGGACGGTTTTTGGGGTGGCTCAAATTAAACACCTACAAGGCCTGATTTGGCTACTATAAGCCTGTATGGTATCAACTAACTTGATCCTCAATGTGTTTCCTCACTACTAAGTCGCATGCAATCTTGTCACACCCATAGCTTTTGAATACGAAGGGTGAGAAGTCCAAGTCTGAGGAACAGAAGACCGCAGGAGGGGGGCAGAGCAGGTCAGAGGGGTCAAGCCATGGAAGAACTTGTTGGTGCACATGAGGCTCTTAGGTGATGGGAATCTGACAGGGGGATCCAATGTAAGGTTGGGACACATGTCTTACATTTTCAGTAGCCTTTATATATAGAAGAAATCCTCAGATGCAGGGCTATTGTGGCAAGTTATGTAAAGCAGTTCTGTAAAAAAGTATTGGTGTAGGCCTAACTGACACTTAAATACACCAATACTTTTTTACAGAACTTCTTTACACTACGTGCCACGGTAGCCCTGGAAAACAGTGTGCTATATTAGCCTTTGTGTGTTGTGACACGGGCTGTTGCGGTGACCGTATTACCGCAACACCTAGCGGTCATGAAGGGAGTCAAATTCCATGTCACGGTAATTAGGCTTCTCCCATCAGCTTAAATCACGTGAAAAGCATCCTCCATTTGCTATTTAAGTGCACAAAATATGTATGTTTTCCCGCTGCCCCTGTTTCGAGACAGATGCATGATTCTTCAATTTTTTTTATTTGACGGCCTGGCGAAAGGCCTCCTGCGGGGACGGGGGCTGGGATTCAAAATAAATAAAATACAAATATGGGACAAAACACACATCACGACAAGGGAGACAACACGACACCTACATAGAGACCTAAGACGACAACATAGCATGGTAGCAGCACAAAACATGGTACAAACATTATTGGGCACAGACAACAGCACAAAGGCCAAGAAGGTAGAGACAATACATCACGCAAAGCAGCCCCAACTGTCAGTAAGAGTGTCCATGATTGAGTCTTTGAATGAAGAAATCGAGATAAAACTATCCAGTTTGAGTGTTTGTTGCAACTCGTTCCAGTCGCTAGCTGCAGCGAACTGAAAAGACGTGCGACTCAGAGATGTGTGTGCTTTGGGGACCTTTAACAGAATGTGACTGGCAGGACGGGTGTTGTATGTGGAGGATGAGGGCTGTAGTAGATATCTCAGATAGGGGGGGACTAAGGCCTAAGAGGGTTTAATAGATAAGCATCAACCAGTGGGTCTTGCGACAGGTATACAGAGATGACAAGTTTACAGAAGAGTATAGAGTGCAGTGATGTGTCTGTTCTATATGGAGCATTTGTGGAAAATCTGATGGCCGAATGATAAAGAAAATCTAGCCGCTCAAGAGCACCCTTACCTGCCGATCTATGAATTACGTCTTCGTAATCTAGCATGGGTAGGACGGTCATCTGAATCAGGGTTCATTTGGCAGCTGGGGTGAAAGAGGAGCGATTACGTTCGTAATGGCTGCGATTTTACCCTTGCTGACAGGCAGTGGCTGAGACAGCAGATTGCTTTAGGACTTGGTCAGGTGGTGTAAGCATGTCCCAGTTTAGGTCACCTAGCAGGACACATTCAGACTAAGTGTATGGGTCCAGGAGAGAGCTTAGAGCAGGTAGGGTACAGGCCGGTGCTGATGGAGAGACAAATCTGCCCGATTCCAGCCTTGCTGCAGCACCCCCAGATCATCACCGATCCTCCACCAAATTTGACAGTGGGTGCGAGACACTGTGGCTTGTAGGCCTCTCCAGGTCTCGCACCCACTGTGAAATTTGGTGGCGGATTGGTGATGATCTGGGAATGCTTCAGCAAGGCTGGAATCGGAACAGATTTGTCTTTGTCAAGGATGCATGAATCAAGCCGCGTACAAGGTTGTCATGGAAGAAAACTTACTTCCTTCTGCTCTGACAATGTTCCTGAACTCTGATGATTGGTTTTTCCAGCAGGACAATGCTCCATGCCACACAGCCAGGTCAATCAAGGTGTGGATGGAGGACCACCCAATCTCCACACCTGAACCCCATTGAAAACCTCTGGAATGTGATAAAGAGGAAGATGGATGGTCACAAGCCATCAAACAAAGCCGAGCTGCTTGCTTTTGCGCCAGGAGTGGAGTCACCCAATATCAATGTGAAAGACTTGCGGAGAGCATGCCAAGACGCATGAAAGCTGTGATTGAAAATCAGAGTTATTCCACCAAATATTGATTTCTGAACTCTTAAGTTAAAACATTAGTATTGTGTTGTTTAAAACTGAATATGAACTTATTTTCTTTGCATTATTCAAGGTCTGACAACACTGCATCTTTTTTGTTATTTTGACCAGTGGCCATTTTCTGCAAATAAATGCTCTAAATGACAATATTTTTATTTGGAATTTGGGAGAAATGTTGTCAGTAGTAAAGAATAAAACAAATGTTCATTTTACCCAAACACATACAGTTGAAGTTGGAAATGTACATACACCTTAGCCAAATACATTTAAACTCAGTTTTTCACAATTCCTGACATTTAATCTTAGTAGAAATTCCCTGTCTTAGGTCAATTACGATCACCACTTTATTTTAAGAATGTGAAATGTCAGAATAATAGTAGAGAATGATTTATTTCAGCTTTTATTTCTTTCATCACATGGGTCAGAAGTTTACATACTCAATTAGTATTTGGTAGCATTGCCTTTAAATTCTTTAACTTGGGTCAAACGTTTTGGCTAGCCTTCCACAAGCTTCTCACAATAAGTTGGGTGAATTCTGGCCCATTCCTCCTGACAGAGCTGGTGTAACTGAGTCAGGTTTGTAGGCCTCCTTTCTTGCACACACTTTTTCAGTTCTGCCCACAAATGTTCTATAGGATTGAGGTCAGGGCTTTGTGATTGCCACTCCAATACCTTGACTTTGTAGCCCTTAAGCCATTTTGCCACAACGTTGGAAGTATGCTTGGGATCATTGTCCATTTGGAACACCCATTTGCGACCAAGCTTTAACTTCCTGATGTCTTGAGATGTTGCTTCAATGTATCCACATAATTTTCCTACCTCATGATGCCATCTATTTTGTGAAGTGCACCAGTCCCTCCTGCAGCAAAGCACCCCCACAACATGATGCTGCCACCCCAGTGCTTCACGGTTGGGATGGTGTTCTTCGGCTTGCAAGCCTCCCTCTTCTTCCTCCAAACATAACGATGGTCATTATGGCCAAACAGTTCTATTTTTGTTTCATCAGACCAGAGGACATTTCTCCAAAAAATACGATCTTTGTCCCCATGTGCAGTTGCAAACCATAGTCTGGCTTTTTGATGGTTGTTTTGGAGCAGTGGCTTCTTCCTTGCTGAGCGGCCTTTCAGGTTATGTCGATATAGGACTCGTTTTACCTTGGATATAGATACTTTTGTGCCCGTTTCCTCCAGCATCTTCACAAGGTCCTTTGCTGCTGTTCTGGGATTGATTTGCATTTTTCACACCAAAGTACGTTCAACTCTAGGAGACAGAACTTGGTCCCATGTTGTTTATACTTGCGTAATATTGTTTGTACAGATGAATGTGGTACCTTCAGGCCAGACTTGTGGAGGTCTACAATTTGTTTTCTGAGGTCTTGGCTGATTTCTTTTGACTTCCCCATGATGTCAAGCAAAGAGGCACTGAATCTGAATGTAGGCCTTGAAATACAGTGGGGAGAACAAGTATTTGATACACTGCCAATTTTGCAGGTTTTCCTACTTACAAAGCATGTAGAGGACTGTAATTTTTTATCATAGGTACACTTCAACTGTGAGAGACGGAATATAAAACAAAAATCCAGAAAATCACATTGTATGATTTTTAAGTAATTAATTTGCATTTTATTGCATGACATAAGTATTTGATAAATCAGAAAACTTTGTTTGCAATTACAGAGATCATACGCTTCCTGTAGTTCTTGACCAGGTTTGCACACACTGCAGCAGGGATTTTGGCCCACTCCTCCATACAGACCTTCTCCAGATCCTTCAGGTTTCGGGGCTGTCGCTGGGCAATACGGACTTTCAGCTCCCTCCAAAGATTTTCTATTGGGTTCAGGTCTTGGAGACTGGCTAGGCCACTCCAGGACCTTGAGAGCTTCTTACGGAGCCACTCCTTAGTTGCCCTGGTTGTGTGTTTCGGGTCGTTGTCATGCTGGAAGACCCAGCCATGACCCATCTTCAATGCTCTTACTGAGGGAAGGAGGTTGTTGGCCAAGATCCCGCGATACATGGCCCCATCCATCCTCCCCTCAATACGGTGCAGTCGTCCTGACCCCTTTGCAGAAAAGCATCTCCAAAGATTTTTATCCATGACGGCGTAGTGTGTTACTAATGGTTTTCTTTGAGACTGTGGTCCCAGCTCTCTTCAGGTCATTGACCAGTTCCTGCCATGTAGTTCTGGGCTAATCCCTCACCTTCCTCATGATCATTGATGCCCCACGAGGTGAGATCTTGCATGGAGCCCCAGACGGAGGGTGATTGACCGTCATTTTGAACTTCTTCCATTTTCTAATAATTGCGCCAACAGTTGTTGCCTTCTCACCAAGCTGCTTGCCTATTGTCCTGTAGCCCATCCCAGCCTTGTGCAGGTCTACAATTGTATCCCTGTTGTCCTTACACAGCTCTCTGGTCTTGGCCATTGTGGAGAGGTTGGAGTCTGTTTGATTAAGTGTGTGGACAGGTGTCTTTTATACAGGTAACGAGTTCAAACAGGTGCAGTTAATACGGGTAATGAGTGGAGAATAGGGGGTTTCTTAAAAAAAACGAACAGGTCTGTGAGAGCTGGACTTTTTACTGGTTGGTAGGTGATCAAATACTTATGTCATGCAATAAAATGCCAATTAATTACTTAAGTCATACAATGTGATTTTCTGGATTTTTGTTTTAGATTCTGTCTCTCACAGTTGAAGTGTACCTATGATAAATATTACAGACCTCTACATGCTTTGTAAGTAGGGAACCTGCAAAATCGGCAGTGTTATCAAATACTTCTTCTCCCCACTGTACATCCACAGGTACACCTCCAATTGACTCAAATTATGTAAATTAGCCTATCAGTAGTTTCTAAAGCCATGACATAATTTTCTGGAATTTTCCAAACTGTTTAAAGGCACAGTCAACTTAGTGTATGGACACTTCTGACCCACTGGAATTGTGATACAGTGAATTATAAGTGAAATAATTTGTCTGTAAACAATTGTTGGAAAAATTACTTGTGTCATGCACAAAGTAGATGTCCTAACCATCTTGGATTTTTTTAGGGTGCATTACGGACACACTAAGGGACTGTCACCGTGAATTTCGAGGCATTATCAAGCGCTTGTCAAATTGTGAACGCAAGACTGATGAAGTGTGTACATCCTGCGCAAAAAACTAAGCAGATCTCATGCCTTATATATATATTTGAATTTATTTAACCTTTATTTAACTGCTTGAAGGTGTAGGCTATATTACATGGAATTATTAGACTTTTTAAAAATGTTGATGTTCCAAAGGTCTGCATCAGTGGTCTGCTTTCCAAAGGTCTGCATCAGTGGTCTGCTTTCCAAAGGTCTGCATCAGTGGTCTGCTTTCCAAAGGTCTGCATCAGTGGTCTGCTTTCCAAAGGTCTGCATCACTGCATGTGTGGAAGCCAAGATATGTTAAATGTGTTTGTTAATTAACGGTCAATTACTTGAGACCGACAGTTATGTGCCCCATGCAAGTTGCAACATTGTACAAGATCACTTTTTTTTATATAATTGACTAAACGCTACAGCATCAACTGTCTCTCTGCTTTTGACCTGTTAACTATCCATCAGTTCAAATGTAATGTCTTTTTGCATGACAAAATCCTTCAGACAATGCCACAGTAGCATGTAGTAATAGAATTCAGATAGGAAGTGAATAGGCCTATAAGTGGAATATGGGACCACTATTATCTACATACAACAATGTATTTCAGCGCTGCATTGTGCACTGAGTCAGATAGGGCAAATATATCTAGTGTTTACTATGGTATAAAACGGCTCACTAGACTACTCCTATCCCGAGACCATCACAAAATCAAGGTTTTTATGCTTTCTATTACAATTTGTTTTTAACAATAGTGTATGCAGGTGTAGCGGGTAACAAAGTTTGGCTCTGACTGAGCTAGACTCAAATATGGGACACAATTTGGAGAGACACAATGTGACATGCATGATAAAGGAGGACCATATTCACAGGTGTAGATCCTACAAGGCAGAGCGAGCAATAAAGATACTATGTAGCTGCTATGATGAACTTAATGCGTTCCCTGTACATTTATGACGCCCTCTGGAAGAAAACCTATGAATAGAGTGTACAAGCTGCCGTGGTTCATTGTCATGAGCTTCCTCATCTTGTTGGCTGACGAAAAGGAAATGTGTACAGTTCTTCCAATATCTTTAATATGTATCTCGGAATTGGATGAGGACACCCGCAGTTGCGTCCACGATGTGTCTGTCTTCAAGCTTAAATGGGCTTTTACTCTTTGTTGATGTCAGTATTGCAGCATAGTTTATGTCTAAATACGCTTTCTGATACTGCATAAGCAATGCTGTCTCCGGGTGTTGCAGATGGAAAGTGTATGTGCAGTGATACAAAATTACCATGAAATCCTCTCTATTTATTTAAGGAAGTCTTATTTGAAAATGAAGGGGTTTCAGACACTATAGGCTACTGACTATACTAAACCGACTAGCCTACAGTTAATAGGCTACCATAACACAGTAGGCCTAGTTGTTTATTGTGCTCTACTTCAGCTGCACATTGTTTTGAAATCTAAGTTGTTTGATTTATTTGAAGTTGAATTGGTGTCTTCTCTGTCGCTGCCTCCACCCTGAAATGTGTTTTTGGCTGGGTGTGTATGTTTCTAGGTTGCCACACTTCCCGAGGAATGGACACCAGCCACCAATCGTATTCGATCACTCCTGGACAACCTATTTCTCACGACTCCTACGCCTCTGTGTGTGGAGTAGGCCTACCAGTTTTCCACACCCTAATGGTTTTCCCATACCGTCATGTCCTGGAAGAAGCCCTGCTCCACCCCCGGATTGCTGCATCCCTGCCCAGGTCTGTCCATGACCTCCAGGGTGCTCAGGCCCTACAGATAAGAACTAATCACAGCGCTCATTGGGAATGTATTAACGTTGCAGCAGCAGCTGTGATGGCAATAGTCCTTAATGTGTTAGCAGTAAGTCTTCATAACTGTTATAATCATAGTCACAGTGCTTTCTTTGTGAGTGAAAGTTGTTGTTTTTGTTTACTATTTATGTTCCGCACTAGTGCAAATCATGTTTATTTTTTTATTTTTTTATCTTTGTTTTTTATTTTTGTCTCAGGTCAAATTCAAGTACCACCTGTGTGCGTTTTCACTGTCAGGCATCTTCAGTAACATCAGTATGTTAATACCGCTTATTTGTGACCTTTAATCAAGAGTAAAAGAGAGCTCACGTCAAATCTCTCTTACTGTATCATTATAGTGAAAGGAGAAAGCTGGAACAGTGTTACAGCAAAGTTCTTAAGGAGAAGAATGAGGCACTTCTCCAGATAGCGGACCTCAAATACACAGTGCTTTTCACAAGCTATTGTCATTTAGACTGATTACTTCTTCAATTTCACAAGGGTAGCATATTAATCCAATCCTCTAGACGCTACCATTTGATGTGTCATCATACTGACTGTCTTTTTTTCTGTCTCTATGGTATTACGTGTACGGACTGACACTATCTACCAAGATTATTTTCATCTATATTATTCGTAGTCGTCTATTTACCATCCACAAACCAATGCTGGCACTATAACCGCACTCAAGGAGCTGTATGAGGTCATAAGCAAAGAAGAAAATGCTTCTCTAGAAGTGGCACTCCTAGTGGCCGGGGAATTTAATACAGGCAAACTTGAATCAGTTTGACCTAATTTCTACCAGCATGTCACATGTGCAACAAGAGGAAAAAAACTCTCGACCACCTTTACTCCACACACAGAGACGCATACAAAGCTCTCCCCAGCCCTCCATTTGGCAAACCTGGCCATAATTCTATCCTCCTGATTTCTGCTTACAAGCAAAAACTAAAGCAGGAACTACCAGTGACTCGCTCAATATGGAAGTGGTCAGATGACACGGATGCTACACTGCAGGACAGTTTTGCTAGCACAGACTGGAATATGTTCCGCGATTCATTTAATGGCATTGAGGAGTATACCACCTTAGTCATCGGCTTCATCAATGAATGCATCGACAACGTTGTCCCCACAGTGACCATGTGTACATATCCCAACCAGAAGCCATGGATTACAGGCAACATCTGCACCGAGCTAAAGGCCTTCCGAGCTAAACGCCTTCAAGGAGCGGGACACTATTCTGGACACTTGTAAGAACTCCCGCTAATCTCTCAGACAAACCATCAAACAGGCAAAGCGTCAAGACAGGACAACGATTGAATACCTCTATACCAGGCGGTGTCAGAGGAAGACCCTAAAAATTGTCAAAGACTCCAGCCAGACTGTTCTCTCTGCTGCCGCATGGCAAGCGGTACCAGAGTGCCAAGTCTAGGTCCAAGAGGCTTCCAAACAGATTCTACCCCCAAGCCATAAGACTCCTGAACATCTAATCAAATGGCTACCCAGACTATTTGCATTGCCCTTTTACTCTGTTGCTACTCTCTATTTATGTTTTATGCATAGTCACTTTAATAACTTTAATACCTACATGTACATATTACCTCAATTACCTCGACTAACCGGTGTTTCTGCACATCGACGCTGTACCGGTACCCCCTGTATAAAGCCTCACTATTGTTGTTTTACTGCTGCTATTTAAGTATTTGTTATTTTTATTTCTTATATTTTTGATATATATTTTTTTAAACAGCATTGTTGGTTAAGGGCTTGTAAGTAAGCATTTCACTGTTGTATTCTGCACATGTGACAAATAAAATTTGATTTTATTTGATCACTGGAGCCAAGCTTCCTGCCATCCAGGACCTATTTACTAGGCAGTGTCAGAGGAAGGCCCAAAAAATTATCGAAGACTCCAGTCGCCCAAGTCATGGACTGTTTTCTCTGCTACCGCACGGCAAGCGGTACTGGAGCGCCAAGTCTAGGTCCAATTGGCTCCTTAACAGCTTCTACCTCCAAACCATACATTGACCCCCCCACACTTTGTATAACCAACTGCATTGTTGGTTAAGGGCTTGTAAGTAAACATTTCTGGGTTTCAGGCTGAGAGTAATATAATTAAATTGGATTATGTACCTGGAGAACAAAATTATCTTATCACAAATAACATTTGATTTGATTTTGAATTGAAAAAGCAATGTGCTCTTCTGAAGGAGGCCAGACTCCTGAGCTCTGAGAGAAAAGCCACAGAGCAGGATGTGAGCAAGTTATACAATGTGTATACATGAACATGTTAAGTGTTTTGCTAGCTATGAAGTAGAGCTTTAATGTGCAGACATCGGTGAGGTTACTCAGACCTGTAATGCTCCAAAGCTGTAATGCTGTCATAATCAGCCTGGTATGATCACCCAGGAGATGACTGACCAAATAAAGAACTTGGCTGGGGTGTGTGGAGCCATAGACAACAGTGGGGTTAAACTGTAGAACCCAATTCCTATATTTGAGTATAAAAATAGATTTTTTTCAAACAAAACTACTCTACATTTTATCTCTAGGACCCTCAGGATGACAATTCAGAGCAAGATTACTGAATGTAAGTACATTACTTACCTTCAGAAGTGAATGTATCAAACCAGTTGCTGTGATAAAAGTGTTTTGTTGTTGTGCACAATTACATTAACAAGAATGTAAGCTTTCTACCCATATAAGACATGTCTATGTCCCAGAATTGGCTGTTGTTTACAACATCATTCTAGTCACATTATCGCATATTGAGCAACAACCGTACCGGTTTAAAAGCACTGATTTATCAGCTGACTTAAAACATGTTTTTTTTTCATAGCATCAGCCAATCGAGGCCACCACTCTTTTAACCAGAGACACCTTTGGTGAGTCTCCTGAGGCTGTGACATTGTCACATTGACCGTTAGATGCTTTGCAGGTGTGAAGCTCACAAACAGTTCATACAGGACGCCGATCTTTAGAGTTACACATTAAGTTATTCACTACACATTTCTGTGATAACATTGTTTGTGTTTGTTTCAGATTTAGAGTTCAGGGAAGTCATTTAAAGTAACTTCTGGATTTCACCCTCATAAGTATTAGGTTGTTAGTAAGAGGTATTCAGAAGTTATTCTTGGAAGTTGTGAGCTTAAGTGTGATTGGTGCAAAGGACATGCTCCTAAGTTTCCTTGACTGAAAATACTATTGTGATATCATCAAATGACTATTGCATAACTGCTTTTGAAAGGTTTTTAAATGCGTAATTTTTGCACAAGGCCAAGATGTCTCACAGCCAAGAGCAGAGTGAGAATTAGGCCGACTTCTCCAAAGAAATAGATGTGGTCAAGGTCTGGAAACAAAGGATGGAGGAAATGGACAAAAAATATATATAAGCAAGGCTGGCAGTCTCCCTCAAACACATTCAAGCTTTTTGCTAGACCCTCCCACATTTCCCATTGACATCAATACAGGACTAAGTGAAAATCGGTCAGTCAGGATTCAACCCCTAATGAATACTGTCACAAACTCTGGTTCAATCACGTCTGGGTCAAATTAAGCAGAAATGTTTTAATAACTTTTGTTACTTGTTTTTCTGGCAGATTAAGAACCTCGAGGACCAATTGGAGAAGCGTGTGGTCAGTGAAGACATTAATTGAAAACATATTTTAAGTGGACTTTAAAAGGCACAGTGCAGTCAAATATGTGATTTCCCTGTGTTTTATATATATCCCGCACTGTGAGCTTGGAATAATACTGTGAATTTGTGAAAAGAGCCTGTTTTTGGGGGGTTAGTTAGGGATTACTTAACAGACCAATAACAAAGTGTTCCAAACCTCTCTGCCGATAACAGCCAATTTAAATTTTCCCTTCCCCACTTGAGATATTGCCCTTTGCTAAGAAGCTATTTTAGTGAATTTTTGGGTGTACGTATTACCCCTTTTTTCTCCCCAATTGGTAGTTACAGTCTTGTCCCATTGCTGCAACTCCCGTACGGACTCAGGAAAGGCGAAGGTTGATAGCCATGCATCCTCCGAAACAAGACCCTGCCAAGCCGCACTGCTCACTTAACCCGGAAGCCAGCCACACCAATGTGTCAGAGGAAATACATACAACTGTCGACCAAAGTCAGCGTGCAGGCACCCGGCCAGTCACAGCGCGATGGGACAAGGACATCGCTGGACCAACGCTGGGTCAATTGTGCGCCGCCTCATGGGTCTCCCGGTCACGGCCAGTTATGACACAGCCCAGGATCGAACCCAGGTCTGTAGTGATGTCTCTATCACTACGATGCAGTGCCTTAGGCTGCTGCACCACTCGGGAGGCCCTTTTCTTTTTTCAGCCTGTGCTGCTATGGATGTGTTGAAGGAGAGGGAGGGAAATGGCAGTCCTCCACCGCAGGTACGTCCAATAACTAATATAAATATTCAGTTTGACCATTAATGGAGTTCATTGTACTGTAGCTAGACAATCCCGCTTGGCAAAAACTGGTTGAATCAACGTTGTTTCCTACATAATTTCAACAAAGAAATTCATTGTGGTGACGTTGAATCAACGTGGAAAACTGATTGGATTTGCAAAAAGGGAATTTTGTATTTTTTTCCCACCCAACTTCTAACCTAAATCCATTGACATGGTGACAATTCTTGTTAATTTCATGTTGAATTCATTCTAAATCAAAACTAGATGTTGAACTGACGTCGGTGACCAGTGGGATGGATGTGGAAAACATACACAACAATACACACACGTACATTTCAATGCCTATTAATTATATGGTTTATTTAGACCATTGGTAAACATTACCCTCTGTGACAAACTAGAGCTAGGCAGCCATTTTAATGCTGTTAGAACCATGCTCTAGACGAACAGTCTGAACAATGAACTTGTAAACAACCAAGGACCAGACTCGACCACTCATAGTCTTTCCTCCTTTCCTTTGAACTTTTATCTAGCTATTTCTATGGAGTAATCAGATGTGTTTATACACTACCTCCTCTCAGTCTCTCAAAAAGGCATTTGAAAGGCATCCTTCCACACATTTAGACCCCAGAGAGAGGATACATTCCTGCTCTATTTGATATCAGAAGTTCATACTTGGGTAAATAGAGACTTTGCTTCCTTCGGATGCCTCGGGCCAGAGTCTTGGAAGATCGATAATACCCACACTAAGGTGGTAGTATACAATGCTGTTTGTTTCTCCAGTCTGCTTTATGGCTCAGAGACCTGGACCCAATATAGGGAGCACAACATCATCCTGGAATCGTTTTCCCACATTAGAGACTGCATTCACGGTAAGCACTGCATATGTCGGCTCATTTGGAAATTTCAATCGCGCTATAGCGCTGAACAGCGATACAGATTGAATCGAGACCCAAGTCGACCTACATGAAAGCAAGCATGGCTGAAGGACATCTCTGTTGGCTCGGCCACGTGATCCGCATACCTGAACACCACCTCCCTCGCCGAGTTCCCTACAGCCCACTGAGTGGTGCCAAACGCTCTGCTGGAGGTCAGAAAAAGCGCTCTAATACAACCATTGCATTTAAAAACCAAGGTCTTGTCTTGGCTTCAGATAGATAAAATAGCTCACGCACATAAACTAATGTCTTGATCCTTTTTGTTTCCTTCAAATGTAGTCTATTTGGAGAATGGACTGTGAGACCCTGTTTGAATGATTTATTGATTGATTTTTATTGACAGAAATCTGTCATGCAAATAAGTGAAAATTATAATAAAATGGATTGCTGAACATTCGTGCATTTGTCACTGATAACAAAATCCTCAATATGTCTATACTGTAAACCTGCTATTTAACATTAGGCACTCTGGTCACCAAAAAAACTCAAGGCTTGTACTGTGTATAACCCTCCCATGCAAAGTGAATGACAGGTAAATACTTTATTTCTGACAACCAAACATCACGGTAACAGACAAGTGCTCAATTTAAAACCTTGAGTATGAACAGACGTGCTCTCTTTGGATGTAACATTCGTTTTTATGATACAATATGCTGTTATATCCATCAAATACATCGGGAGTGTACATACAGAGCGTGTTCCTAACTGTTCTGAGTCTCAGTGGTGGAGGGAGGTGGAGAGGTAGCATAGATGACCTGGAAGCTCTTACCCTCGTCCATCAGGTCCTCCATGCTGACCCCAGGAAGCCCACAGCCCCCAGGGCCTGCATGTAGGGCTCAGGCTCCACCATCACACCTTTGAAGAAGCCCTGCTCCACCCCATGACGCAGGAAGCCCAGGTCACACGTTGCCAACATCCTTGTTCCTACCAGGAAGGAAGAAAAGGAGGGGGTTGTAGTATTCTTTAGAACGATCCTTCTATTTCTATGGTAACCATCATACAGAGAGATACAACAACAACAACAGGTTCTGTGCACTGCAATACTGTCTTCCTGTAAAGGCTACTGTGATAACTCTATAGATATGCAGTGCCGTAGAGATGCAGTAAAAGTTTAGCGCATGTTCTACAGCTTATATAGTATGGCTCTGACTGCACTCACATTGCAACTTGTGTGACTGGCATACGCATGTGTGGGCCGTGCTTCCACTAACCTGGCTTCATGACACGGAGCAGTTCGGCGGTGGCGATGGCCATGTCCGGCCAGTAGAGGTGGCAGTTGGAGTGGAAGACTCCGTCAACGCAGTGGTCCGGGAGGGGAATACACTCCACCCTGCCCTGGAGCAGGTGGACCTTCCCCGAGGCCAGCTGTGGACCTAGATGCTCCCGGGCCACCTTGTGCATGTACTCTGAGACGTCCAGGCCGAACAGCTTGCCCCTGGGGTCCGTCGGGTACTTCAAAGCCTCCTGGAGCCCCAGGCCTGGACCAAAGCCTACCTGGAGGACAGAGTAGATTTGATGGCACTGGATGTGTGTGTGTGTGTGTGTGTGTGTGTGTGTGTGTGTGTGTGTGTGTGTGTGTGTGTGTGTGTGTGTGTGTGTGTGTGTGTGTGTGTGTGTGTGTGTGTGTGTGTGTGTGTGTGTGTGTGCGTGCGTGCATGGTCAGTTCGTAAAGCATGGTGCTTACAACGCCAGGGTTGTGGGTTCGATTCCCACGGGGGACCAGTATGAAAATGTATGCAATCACTACTGTAAGTTTCTCTGGATACGAGTGTATGCTAAATTACTAAAATCTAAGTGCCTGTCTGTCTATAAAGTAATACCTCTTCCATATACAGACAGAAATCTCACCTTTTCTACCAGCTTTTTTATGTACCTGAAAGGGGTATGTTGTAAAAAAATAAAAAATATAAAAAATAAAAAAAGTATATTAAATCCCACCTCGAGACCGTGCCATGAAACCTACATTTTCACAGAACCTGAAACCAAAATATAGGTATCGGGTCTGTGTGAATAGTTCTCAGCTTTTTTGCAGGTAAATTCATTAACACTAGCAAAGTTCAACACATCCCTAATTTGAATTGCAACCTTCCCATACTTTAACAACAGTCCACCACCACTCCCAATTGGTCAGTTACCAACTGATAGGTATGAGCTTCCCCAGCTAATGGCACACTTCCGCGTTGTCTCCGTACTGCTGTGATGTTTGTTGCTACTTGGCAACCTGCCAAACTTTTCATTTTTAATAACCGTTTAATCAAAACTCTGCATTTAATAAATGTATCAATGTCTTAGTTTTTTCCTCGCTCAACTTTTTAAAATTAAACTTTTTCACCTCGGACATGGTTTCACAGGACCTCCACCAGCCGAAAAAGCTAACATGAACGCTATGCCATCTAATTGCAGCCGCTGTACAGGAGAACTATCACCTTGTGATGAGGATAGCCGAGTTGCAAGCCCAGCTTCAGATGCAATCGTTAGGCAAGGGCAATTTAAGTGTAGGAAAGGATGAAACAGCGTCTGTGCCACCAGTAAGTACAGAAAGTAATATAAATCCCCCCGCACAGTCCCCGCAACCAGGCAATTTTCTCAAGGCTTCTGTAAATAAATACTGTCGGCATGCTCAACCGATGTCGCTTATCCAACCGACAGAAACTTTGAACCGGTTCTCCCCATTAAAGCAATGAGTTGGAGTCAGAGGCTGAGCCTTCTCAGGTCTCTCCCTCCACCCATTACGGGGTCTGAACCACCAAAGCCTCCCACCATTAGCTATGACAAATGGAAAACCCTAGTCACTGGCTACTCCAATAACCGCAATATTAGACTTAAAAATAATCATCCAGCGATCCTACACTGTTTACCAAGGGGCATGGCTACCGATTTAAGGCTAATCTGAAGAGGGTGCTGGTTAAGGCTAAAACTGGTGAGTGTAGAGAGTATAGGAATATTGTTATCTACGTTGGCACCAATATTGTTAGGATAATACAGTCAGAGGTCACTAAGGACCAGTGGCGACCAGACATCCATGGTTCTGCCCCACCTGTTTTGAGACCCACATGTTTTGCATTTTTTTGTATAAAAAAAAAATATTAATATACAGTATATTATATATATATATATATATATATATATATATATATATATATATATATATATACAAAAAAATGGGGGGGGGGGGGGGGGGGCGTGTCAGTATCAGTTTGCAAAAAATGTAAAAACAAATATATATATATAATTGAGTTAATAAAGCTGCAGACAACCATGGTCTCTTTTTTGTTTTCTTGAATAAGGCAGTTCCAAAATGCAGGTGTTTCAGTCTAGCTCAGTGCTTTCTGTGGTGGTGGGGCGGGCCAGCAGAAAATAGGAACATTGCGCCGTGATTGGCTCAGTTTTCTGTCACTCATGGGGATCTTGCGCAATCGCCTAGCTTCAGTCCTTTAGTAAGGGTAGACATCCAACATTTCAGCCCTTTGGATCCTACCATAGTGCTATATTGCAAGTACCCTTCCAAGAAGTGTCAAGGTCATTGGCCACAGAAATGACGTCAAATCACGTTATATGTACAGTAGCTTTGATTGAACTGATCAAGTCAACATCTTAATTTCACAACTTTAGCAAGCAGTCATCATCTTGAATCAAGTCTACTGGCAAATCCTTTTTAATCTTTGTCATATGAAGAGAAATAATGAAGAGAAAATATAGATAAAACGTATAGCAAATTCAACGATGAGTTGTTTGGAAGGAATCAGTGACAGTGGCTAACCGCAAGCATTGCAACTGGGAAGTCAGACTGGGAAATATGTTTTGAGCGGTCATCCGACTCGGAATTGTAAACCTTTTTCTTTGATGACAAACTTTGCCAAGAAGGACCACCGCGCACAACAAAGTAAGTCCAACAATGTCTTATACGCTGCTGCATAAATAATGTAATATGCTAGGGAGATATGGTCAGCCATATCAGCTATGCTTTTTAAAAGGCAGTACACGAGGCTGAAGGAATTGTTTCCTTGCCAGACAAGGCTCCGCTGATGGCCAGGTGTATCGGTGGTAAGGATCCACTCCATTGTGCTGGAAAGAAAGCTCTGCTGTTGGGACAGCTTTATGTAGGCCCAAAATATTTGTGGGCACTGCTTGTCACGTTATAGTGCAATCAATGTATTGTTTAGCGTTGTGTAGTGGCTTTGATGGCATGCATTTAAAAAAAATTGGGGGGAGTTTGCCCCACCAAGATTTACATGCTAAAATCGCCACTGCTAAGCACAACATAGCTTCAGAGTGTAAATTAGCAAGAAAGATGAGTTGGCATCAAGTAATTGTCTCTGGCCCTCTCCCAGTTAGGGGGAGTGATGAGCTTTACAACAAAGTGTCACAACTCAATCGCTGGGTGAAAACCAAAAATATATCATTTGTATATACATTTACAAAAACGAAAATGACTGCGTTTTTGTCTTTCGAGCTTCTAGCCTTGAAATCTATGTAGCCTACTCAATCACTTGTTATAGCTACTATTTACAGGCCTCCTATGCCGTATACAGCGTTCCTCACTGAGTTCCCTAAATTCCTATCGGACCTTGTAGTCATGGCAGATAATATTCACATTTTTTGGTGGAAAAGTCCACAGACCCACTCCAAAAGACTTTCGGAGCCATCAACAACTCAGTGGGTTTTTTCCCCAACACGTCTCCGGACCTAAGCATTGCCACAGTCATACCCTGGATCTAGTTTTGTCCCGTGGAATACATATTGTGGATCTAAATGTTTTCCCTCATAATCCTGGACTATAATAATCTGCTCAGATCCCAACCAAGGATTATCAAAAGAAGTGCTATACATTCTCGGACAACCCAAAGATTCCTAGATGCCCTTGTAGACTCCCTCCACCTACCCAAGGACCTAACTGAGGATCTAAATGTAATCAGTATTCCCTAAGAGAGGATGGCTTTCACTTCAGCAGTGATTAATTCATGAACTTCTTTGACGAAAATATCATGATCATTAGAAAGCAAATTACGGACTCCTCTTTGAATCTGCATATTTCTCCAAAGTTTTTTTCAAGCACAGAACTGCCAGGACCTAGGATCAATGGAGGCACAAAAGTTGTTTTTTAATTTTTTTAAATGTCCTCTAAACCTTCCAGCTGCATACTGGACCCTATTCTAACTAAACCACTGAAAGGGCAACTTCCTGTGCTTGGCCCTCCTACAGTGGTTCTTCCCTTAAAATTGTGTCATACCCATGCTACGGAATAGTATGGCAAGTTTGAGTGAATGGCGTAATATATTACTGTCAGCCATTGTTGCCATTAATGTTAGTTTGACCACCAGAGGGCATCTTTGAGAAGTTATTGAAATTACATGGAGTTGTAGGCTAAGAGTCCTGTTTACTGTAGCTGTTTTAGCCTTTATGCCAATAGGTAAATTATGCTAACTTCAGTATACAGTATATCAATCAATCATTCATTCATTTGTGCATGTCAACGCACAGCATACAAGTCATCCATGTCTTTAAATACAGTCAAGCATTTTAGTTATAAAATGAAATAACAAAGGGAGCCGTGAATAAACAATGAATAAAGCTCAACATGTCGACTAAAGCAATTGAATTCACGAATGCATTTGACTGTTTTTAATATTGGCTGTACTAGACTTTAAAACCTTTTTTGTTAGAACAGACCATATGGGATTGATTATAATTTGTTGTGCTGTTTATACTGTTAGAAATGTTGCATACATTTATTAAAATTATGGTGTTTCTATTCTCCGAAGAACAAAAATGCATTTTACATTAGTCTATGTAGACCTCAGGGTTTCCTAGGCTACTCTCGACTGCGAGTGAAGAGCAAAATAATCCTAACATTTCCACCTCCTAATTTCACACCCAAACGGAGATTCAGTGAAAATAAATATCGGATTAATTTATCAAGACCAGGTCCCATGCTTGTCTCAGAGCAGCACGAAACTGTGCTGAAATAGTTGACCACACACGGGTAGTCTATTGTTTCAAATCCTATTATAACAATTGGATGACTTTGGGTGTTTCAGTAAGCAACAATTTGTTGCCTTCAAATACTTTATTCCAATAGCAGACATCACTTGCGTATATTCAGTCAACACATATATTTTAAGAATGAAATGGAATATAACAGACCATTTTCAGTGACAGGTGGGTTCAAGGTTTTTAATGAAATGACACTGAGATGTAGGACTTAGAGTCCTGTTTACTGTAGCTGTCTTAACATAATTTACATATTGGCCTAAAAGCCTACATCAATATATCAATCAATCATTCATGCATGTCATCACCCCAGACAGCACACATACATCTCGCCTACGTGTGCCCAATGTATACATGCTAGATCGGCCGATGTAGTATGGGGGGTGATAACAGACATAATTAATCCTAGGCAACCGTACCACTGTGTGGCTGCCTTACTAACGTCTGTGTGATGCCTGCGTGTTAATGAAAGTCATAAGGTGCACAGTATATTAATTACATCTCAACCATAAATGTGATGAACTTACCATTTTCCCTGTGCAAGCCGACATTCCAAAGTAGCCTCCGAGTGTAGCCTACGGCTTGTGTATTTTCTGTTATCGCTAATGGCCTAGAAAAGATTATGTCCAATCTATAGGTAATCTGTCTTTCCTTCAACACCTCATGGTATTGGTATGGTATGTTATGGTATGTTAGCCAATCACAAACAGTGTTATTACCAGTTCCCAGTAGCCTACATCAGACAACCAATAAGAGTTGTGTCCACGGCTTTCAGTTGAATAGAGGAGTTCATAGGCTTTCCGAGAGGGTCCGTGTTATTCGTGATCCTTGGGATGTCTCTTCCTCTATCAAGTATGAATATAAAATGGTTTAGTGTTAGTTTCGGGTTTCGGGTTCAGGGTAAGGATGTCCCAAGGAATCTGGATAGCAGTGACCGTTCATAGAGTAGGAGACACAGGCACAGTATTTGAGAGCTCGGCGACGACACAGACATTCATTTGTTAGTTTTCTTTACAAGCGGCAGAAGCGATTTTTGAATGTCTGCCCCAGTTAGTTTCCTTAGAGATGATGAAAATAATTACCAAGATGTCCTTGATCCAATTGAGGAGTAAGTAGGCTAAATTTAAGTTATGATATCATTAGGAAATATTTAGGGCTACTGTGTTTATAGGTCTAATTAGATTTATTTGAAAATAATACAATTTGTTGATAAGTTGATAACATATGTATGGTCATATTTCTGATGTTTTATTTTGTTTGTTATATTATACATTTAATGAATGTATATAATTACTGCCACTAGGGGAGCTGTGACGTCAATGGAATGCATTAGTGAGATCGTGAGGTCTTGGAGATTTCTTTTTCATTCTTGGAGAATGACTAGTTCTGAACACTAATGTTTTTCCTTCTCATCATTTTACTCTATTAATTCAGGTATGTAATGTGCAAACGTGCAATATGACTCAAAATATTGAGGTAACACGGTTAATTACAAAGTCTCTGAGTTTGATGTTTGAAGGCAATTTTAACAGAGTGAAAAATTGGTTGGTACTTTACCCATTGTAAGTAATGGAGTTAGACAAGGTTGCTAATGGTTTACATTTAAGAGAAGGGATTAAGATGGCGACCAAACTTTCTGTACATTTTTTCAACGTTATTTTCTATGAACAAAGGCTCAGTTTACTTTAGGTAATATATGTAAATATGTGATGTCACAATGTGTTAGTGCTAATATTCGTACGAAAATAGCGTTTAACAGTTTGCTAGTTTGATGCTAACTAAAGTTTGCTTGACTAAGAGCTAGTTAGCTCTAGGCTAGTGTTAGAATTGCGTCAATTCAAATCTGGTATCAGGATAAATATGACAATGAGTCACCGATTGTATTCTATGTATTTTTTATTAGCTAAGCAATAAGTGGTAAATGCAATTTTCGTATATACGGGCTCTCTGTCCCACCTCGCAGGGCAAAACAGAGAACTGACAAGATGTATGTAAACAGTATTCGTTATACTGTGATAGGCCAACAGACGGGTTGGAACTGTCTATCACAGTAGAGGCTGGGCGTGGTTTAAACTTACTCAGCCTATTGCAGGCGCTCTGGCGGGTCCCCGCCTCTTGGCGCTTCTGTTGATAGATGTAACTGTTGCTGTGAAGAACATCCATGCGCTCATGCTCCATACCGTTATCTCGCACCTGGCTCCTGTTATCTAACAAAAGACCGCTTGTTCTGCAACCCCACGCTCTGAATGTGCCCTGTCTTCTGTATTTTTCCATCATGAGAAAGGCCCATGGCCTTGAAACTTTTAACAATGTTTCAAGTCAGCTATGTTGCAAAACACATACATACATCCACACAAGCCAACAGCAGATAATAGTCAATCATATATATGGTAATGGCTATAATGTAAAACACAGGATCCAACACTAGTTGGTTTTAGTCAATGTCAGCTTACATGTAATGGTTGTTGCATTGTTTCACATAGGTGTCCAGTAATTTAGAGTTTTCGAAATGGACACTGATAGTACAGTGAGTTATATATAATGTGTATATGTATGGTGACTCCAGGTTTGGATGAAGGGACCAACGGGACTGCCACGGGCAAGTCCCTTGACGGGTACCAGGAATGGTGGAAGGACAATCTGAAGGTAATTATCTTTGCACACAACAGCAGCGTCCATGCCTCCAGAGTACTCACGCCTGCTATACGGACGGAAGCCGCAGCTGTTTACTGAGGGAAACCATGCAATTGTATATGAAATTATTGCATATACTGTAGTGTCGTATCTTTGGCTATGCCAGATTAAGTGATATGACATGCTAATCTATAAAATAATTTCTCCGTCATCAATATTACCTGATTGAGCTAATCATGTAAATGTAATTAACTAGAGAGTCGGAGCACCACAAAATAATATTTATAGAGCTGTTATCTTCCGAATAAACTCTTAAAGACCTAGTAATATTTTACATCAATAGCAGTCAATATTAATCGTCACCTTAATTCAGTCTCATCTGAAAGTTCTAAATTCTTGGTTATCTGCACGAATCCTGGCTAACAAGTTGAACCAGCAATACAAAATTGGGTTTAATTATTTATTTACTAAATACCTAACTAATCACACAGAATTACACATAATTAAATCATAACTTGATTACAAATTACGTCATAAAGGAGAATGTAAATATTTACGCTGAGCTGCGCTTCGGTAGGTTAGTGGTAGATGGAAGGCCGTGTTGCCCCACAGAGTCCTTTGTCCTTTGAAGAATGTCTCTGCTGGTAAATACGTTGTAGTAACGTCGTTGTGTGGTAGACTGGATACTCTGTCTGTTCTTTCCTAACCTGCGTTTGCATCTGCTGTTGCTAACTCAATGGCTTGGAGGTATCATTTCTGTAGTGAATAAGAGTTCAAAGTTCATACCCTTCGCAACCAAAGCTCACACTGATGTTGGCTTCATTCTGTAGTTATTATCTGAACCATTCTGACATCGGACCGTCGTCCTCGGAACAGGAGGTTATATTGTCGTCAAGGGCTTATATAGGAAGGGAGAGGGGGGCCTGTTTGAAAAGTTTTATAGCCCATGTCCCTTCACAGGGGCGGGCCACTGATTGAGCAGATCTTATGAAAACCCAAATCTCACATTTTAGAAGCTAAAATCACATTTCATCCCATCACAAATAATTTCATATTCAAACATTTAAATTGAACAACAATTCCATGTGAATCCGATAACTCTGATGTGTAGACTTTCCACTGTAGAGTTTGTCATCTTATCATTGTGTGTTTTACTTGCTATATTGCATTTACTTTGCCACCATGGCCTTTTTTTTGCCTTTACCTCCCTTATCTCACCTCATTTGCTCACATCGTATATAAACTTGTTTATACTGTATTATTGACTGTATGTTTGTTTTACTCCATGTGTAACTCTGTGTTGTTGTATGTGTCAAACTGCTTTGCTTTACCTTCGCAAGGTCGCAATTGTAAATGAGAACTTGTTCTTAACTTGCCTACCTGGTTAAATAAAGGTGAAATTAAAAATCATTGATGAGAATGTCTCAGATGACAACCCGAACTGACATCATATTCATTAAGTACCACCGCATATGTTAAATTGTTTGGATTACCAGAATATAGTTAATTTCCCCCCACCTTCTGATGTTCCCAGAATCTCTATGTTAACCAAGGGTTTTGCAAATGTAACATCAGTAGGGTAGAGAGAGGAAAAAGGGGGAAAGAGGCACCCTAAAAAAGTCCATGCCTCTTGCGCCAGTGGCCGTTGTGCCCTTGGCCCGGAATGCTGTGTTGTGCCCTTCTTTATGAGTGCCGCGCAGTCCGAAGTGCCTCTCACTCACATGGCTCTCCATCAGGTGATTGGGTCTTTCTCACAGGCTACAAGTGAAGACAGACACAGACAGACACATCGGGGATGCAAATGCACGCGTCCTTATCCAATTCTGAAGTGCATATTGAAGATATTGGAAGAACAAGATGAGTAGGCCTAAGGAACAGCAAAAGCACTAGCCTATGTCAATCTACTATCCCCATAGGACAAAAGTCTACCTATTCTGTGCGAAAAATAAATATTCCAAACATAGTTTGGAACAGTTGTGGGATGCAATAGATCCCAAATTAATACAACCACTAGCATAATTTTTTTTTTACGCAATGGGGTTGACGCAACAGATCAAAATGTTTAGCTTACAATTTTGATAAACTATTAGGCTATTTCTTCACATTATAAGTGCAGCAATACGCTCATGGTAAGCACAAATGTTCCATTAGCGGGAAAACACCATTATCAAAAGTGACCGCAAATGCAATTATGCATGTGATGCTTTTATTATAAAAGTGCATTTTTATGGTGAAAATTATCTTCCCCAAACTTGAAACTCATACGCTGCTTATGTATGCCAGTTAGGCGCTCAACCCCTTGTAAAGCTTAATTTTAAGAAGTTATTTGGCCACTTTAGTTGTGATACAAACTTTATCATATAAGCCTATGGGCTAGACTACATGAAGTGTGCGACTATGATTTGAAAAAGTTGCAAAAAAAGACATGCTCTGTTTCTTGCCTTATGCTGGGCATCATTCACAAGTGATAATATATAATTCACAAGTGATAGGCTAATATTGTCACCCATCAGACTATTCTTGATTTAATCTTGTCTTTACACTAAATCTTATATGTGTGAAATATGTTTTGATTTAGAATGGACCATTATCATGCACCTGTCTCGAAATAGGGTCCGGGGAAAAAAAAAATGTCTATGCACCTCAATAGCAAATGGAGGACGCCTTTCCAGTGGTTCCTTTTCATGCCAGCCAGGTAGGCTATACTCCTGCTGTAAAGATCAACAATGTGCTTAATATTAGGAAAGTTCAGAAATACAGTGCCTTGCGAAAGTATTCGGCCCCCTTGAACTTTGCGACCTTCTGCCACATTTCAGGCTTCAAACATAAAGATATAAAACTGTATTTTTTTGTGAAGAATCAACAACAAGTGGGACACAATCATGAAGTGGAACGACATTTATTGGATATTTCAAACTTTTTTTAACAAATCAAAAACTGAAAAATTGGGCGTGCAAAATTATTCAGCCCCTTTACTTTCAGTGCAGCAAACTCTCTCCAGATGTTCAGTGAGGATCTCTGAATGATCCAATGTTGACCTAAATGACTAATGATGATAAATACAATCCACCTGTGTGTAATCAAGTCTCCGTATAAATGCACCTGCACTGTGATAGTCTCAGAGGTCCGTTAAAAGCGCAGAGAGCATCATGAAGAACAAGGAACACACCAGGCAGGTCCGAGATACTGTTGTGAAGAAGTTTTAAAGCCGGATTTGGATACAAAAAGATTTCCCAAGCTTTAAACATCCCAAGGAGCACTGTGCAAGCGATAATATTGAAATGGAAGGAGTATCAGACCACTGCAAATCTACCAAGACCTGGCCGTCCCTCTAAACTTTCAGCTCATACAAGGAGAAGACTGATCAGAGATGCAGCCAAGAGGCCCATGATCACTCTGGATGAACTGCAGAGATCTACAGCTGAGGTGGGAGACTCTGTCCATAGGACAACAATCAGTCGTATATTGCACAAATCTGGCCTTTATGGAAAAGTGGCAAGACGAAAGCCATTTAAAGCCACTTAAAGATATCCATAAAAAGTGTTGTTTAAAGTTTGCCACAAGCCACCTGGGAGACACACCAAACATGTGGAAGAAGGTGCTCTGGTCAGATGAACCCAAAATTGAACTTTTTGGCAACAATGCAAAACGTTATGTTTGGTGGTGGCAGCATCATGGTTTGGGCCTGCTTTTCTTCAGCAGGGACAGGGAAGATGGTTAAAATTGATGGGAAGATGGATGGAGCCAAATACAGGACCATTCTGGAAGAACCTGATGGAGTCTGCAAAAGACCTGAGACTGGGACGGAGATTTGTCTTCCAACAAGACAATGATCCAAAACATAAAGCAAAATCTACAATGGAATGGTTCAAAAATAAACATATCCAGGTGTTAGAATGGCCAAGTCAAAGTCCAGACCTGAATCCAATCGAGAATCTGTGGAAAGAACTGAAAACTGCTGTTCACAAATGCTCTCCATCCAACCTCACTGAGCTCGAGCTGTTTTGCAAGGAGGAATGGGAAAAAATTTCAGTCTCTCGATGTGCAAAACTGATAGAGACATACCCCAAGCGACTTACAGCTGTAATCGCAGCAAAAGGTGGCGCTACAAAGTATTAACTTAAGGGGGCTGAATAATTTTGCACGCCCAATTTTTCAGTTTTTGATTTGTTAAAAAAGTTTGGAATATCCAATAAATGTCGTTCCACTTCATGATTGTGTCCCACTTGTTGTTGATTCTTCACAAAAAAATACAGTTTTATATCTTTATGTTTGAAGCCTGAAATGTGGCAAAAGGTCACAAAGTTCAAGGGGCCGAATACTTTCGCAAGGCACTGTACTGTTATAATCTCCACCCAGCACAGCCAGAAGAGAACTGGCCACCCCTCAAAGCCTGGTTCCTCTCTAGGTTTCTTCCTAGCTTCCTGCTTTTCTAGGGAGTTTTTCCTCGCTACCGTGCTTCGACATCTGCATTGCTTGCCGTTTGGGGTTTTAGGCTGAGTTTCTGTACAGCACTTTGACATCGGCTGATGTAAAAAAAAAAAAAAGGGCTTTATAAACACATTTGATTGATAACTGAAAGCCCTCCAAACCATGATCATATATATTTTCAAATAATTGCATATATTCAAATACCTTCAAATATTATTTATCTTTCTGAGACCTGTATTTGAATTTCAAAAGGAAATAGTTCCCTTTAGTTGGTTCTCAAAGTTGGCATTTGAAATAAACTACAAAGTACAATGATATTCTGCCCAAGTCTGCTGTGTATGGTGAACTCCGAAGCAATCACACTCCATGGTAATTTAAAGCCTGCTACTACTATCACTATACTTTCCCCACCACTGCTTACTGGTGCTGTAGTTATGAGACAGTGAGCAAGACTGTGTTGAGCTCGGAACTTCAGTTATCATAGTGAATGAGTAAAAAAAAAAAGTTGGGATTTATTCAATAGATTGTGAGGCAGGGTTACTTTCTTATTACACATCAATGATTTGGCCTGATTTCCCCTCCAGGTCTGTCCATTCATGAACTTTGCCTGATAATTGCGACAAAACACTTGAATGACATCTACGATGAAGAACCTTTAAAACTTTCAAATGGTTCACAATGGTAACAGAAGGTTACGCAAAAGCGGGTATATTATTGCTGGGAATGACTGTACATACATTTACACCACATTTTCTTTCTAATTAAGTTCCTCCAGAGGAAATCCAATTTTATACATCATTTTGACAAGCAAGTTGTCATCAAGGTGAGTCCCGCATATCATCTCAGTAGAAGACAATTTCCTGCACACTATCCATCATAGGTTTCTATAGATAATTCTTAAGGTATCTGCATCAATATTGAAGAAAGGTTTTCTTTCAGTTTGAAGAGTCGATATGCTTGTCAAAAAGGTAATATTCTTTAATATTGGGTCCAGTTTGAGGGTTGGTTTTGGACAACCACTGAAAGACATGGGACCCCGAACCATCCCCTAACAGACTGACAATGAATGACCTGATCACATTTTTTTCCCCCACGTGTATATTCCCTGTGTGTAAATAGAATGATTTGGCTCTACTTATTGAATAAAGTCAAGCATTTTTTTAATCAGTGTATGACCCATACTTGTTATAGTGATGCATGAAGATGAAACCCATTCAATGTCAAACGCTGCCATCTAGTGGTCTGTTTTCAGCACCAACATTATTAGGTAAAAATAATTAGCAGATTTCAGATGGACATCAGAAGCAATGAGCAGTCACTATACTTTATTTTAGGGACAATAGCATACAATTTCTCTGTACAATATTTAACATCCACTTCCAACCAGGCATCTGAAAAGTTTGTTAAATAACTTGCAAAGCATAAAAATGATTGGCAAGTCCACTAGCCAATTGAACAGTCATTTGTGCCAAGTCACACTGTTTTGACTATCAGCAAATACAGAACTGAAGCGAACCTAGGTTTAGCTTTAGTGTTGTTTTGAGAGGAAGTGTGTTACAGAAAACACTGTCTGCTGGTCACATACAAGGGATAACATTATTGCAACACTGCTGGAATATTGTAGCAATGGTATCTCAATGCTGTAGAGTAACATCTGGGGTCTGAGCTAGGATGTCTGAGGTAAAACAATGACCGGTTTCACACTACTGAGCCAACCCAAACCATCATTTGCTGGTTCTGATATTTTCCGATCACATTGTCATTTTCAGCAACTATGGTGGATGCTTAACCAGGCCACCCCAGTCCGACTCGGTCCGGCTTAGTTTGGCTCACCTCAGTAGTGTGAAAATGGTAAAACTATTGATTCAGGGTTTCATTTGAGGGAATTTTCATCAGACCACCTTAGAAAGAAATGAGTCTCATCTGGGGAAGGAAGAGTGACCGTTTTGGGCCATTTGGGTCATAAATTGAAACAATTTAAAAACATAGACATACAAAATAAACAGGTCAAATCTTATTATGGAATAATTAATTCATCAGGGATTTTTTTGCTTCTTTGTGATATATTCTAAAAACAATAGAAACAACCTCATGCTACATCCATCAACTACAATCTAAATACGACATGTTTATTTACATAATGTGCATTTCAATATTCCAGTCAATCTGAAGTCAAATGTTATTGGGCTTTCTGAAGTTTATCTGAAAGAAAATCACCTCTCACAAGAAGGCCAAGGTCTGATCAACTAAGAAGATTGTAGTGTGGTTTGGGGTTTAAAACGTCTGTACAGTGAAATCAGCTCTGTACAAGTAGCTGTGGTTGAAAAATAAAAATCAGGTACACAAAATTATACCCTCAAAATACCAGAAATCAGAGGATCACATCATGGCTACATATTTATTTTTTCTCAAAAGCACATACGACAATCAAAATAATGCAGTAGTACTGTAGTGATTGTATATCTGATTGTTGGTTCACCGCTAACTGCTTGGAAACTCGTGCCCCTTCCACTCTTCCTCCAATGCCCTTTGCTTGCTAGTTGTATTGCTGAGCGCTACAGGGTTCCAGTGTGTAGGGAGGGAGGGGGAGGGGGGGTTCACAGTAACGGCCACCATTCGACAGCTTTCTCAATTAAAATGTCCTTGAATCCTCACATCCCCTCTCCTCCTCCTCAACCATATTAGGCAAGGAGACAGGATGTGAGGAACCAAGGAAAGACAAATTGTGATAAGAGCCTACATCCGCTGCGAGACCACTGGCCAACTGCAGCCTTTACCCCGAGAGTACAGAGCCTTCCCTAAGTCCGTTCCACTGTCTTTCAGATAAGAGGTAAAGTAATAGTTTGATTTGGCACCTGCCCACCTGCTCTCTGTCTAATACTCAAAAGCTCAGGTCTGCAAATAATGAAAAGATCAACAGACAAGATTAACTGTTTAAAAAAATGCTACAGTGGTGTGAAAGTCGCTCCTGCAGCAATGCAAGTACGCACGCACTTGCACCATTCTGCACGAGTTGCATATACTGTAGTAATTACTGAAAAGCATAGTATTGAATCCCTGAACGTTGTTGTAGTTCCAGTTTAAACACGGACTAGGTGTGAAGAGAGAGAATGCAAAGATGAACGCATCATCATCCGTGTCAATGTCACCCAGAAGACAAATCTGAGCTCATACAACAAGCTAGAAATGGAACACATTCACAAATCAAATTCCGGAAGGACGACGAGAGACATCCTTGTTTTGCCCAGGGTGGGTCTACAGTAGTAACGTTGTCACACTGATTAAAGGCTCAACCGAGTTGAGATGATAGAGAGGCTAGAAGTAGAGATGTTTTAACGCTATGGTTGAGATGACACCAGGAAGAGATGGGTCACCCGCGTCTCAAAGCAGAAGGGTAGTAGTTAGGGACTGGAGAGACAGAAGGTTAGTAGCTAGGAACTGTGAGAGCGAGAAGGGTAGTAGCTAGGGACTCGGGAGAGACATAAGGGTAGTAGCTACAGACAGGGAGAGACAGAAGGGTAGTAGCTACAGACAGGGAGAGACAGAAGGGTAGTAGCTACAGACAGGGTGCGACAGAAGGGTAGTAGCTACAGACAGGGAGAGACAGAAGGGTAGTAGCTACAGACAGGGAGAGACAGACAGAAGGGTAGTAGCTACAGACAGGGAGAGACAGACAGAAGGGTAGTAGCTACAGACCGGGTGAGACAGAAGGGTAGTAGCTACAGACAGGGTGAGACAGAAGGGTAGTAGCTACGGACAGGGTGAGACAGAAGGGTAGTAGCTACAGACAGGGTGAGACAGAAGGGTAGTAGCTACGGACAGGGTGAGACAGAAGGGTAGTAGCTACGGACAGGGTGAGACAGAAGGGTAGTAGCTACAGACAAGGAGAGACAGAAGGGTAGTAGCTACAGACAGGGTGCGACAGAAGGGTAGTAGCTACAGACAGGGTGAGACAGAAGGGTAGTAGCTACAGACAGGGTGCGACAGAAGGGTAGTAGCTACAGACAGGGAGAGACAGAAGGGTTGTAGTTACAGAGAGTAGCTACAGACAGAAGGGTAGTAGCTACAGACAGGGAGAGACAGACAGAAGGGTAGTAGCTACAGACAGGGAGAGACAGACAGAAGGGTAGTAGCTACAGACAGGGAGAGACAGAAGGGTAGTAGCTACAGACAGGGAGAGACAGAAGGGTTGTAGTTACAGACCGGGTGAGACAGAAGGGTAGTAGCTACAGACAGGGTGAGACAGAAGGGTAGTAGCTAGGGACTGGGAGATAAAGATGGGTAATAACTAGGGAGTCAAGAGAGACAAGAGTAGCTTCCTGAGCTTTTTAAAAAAGAAGACCAAAGGATAACCAAAAGGCATGCTCACATCATTAAATACTCGGTTGACACAGCAAGCCAAAATAAGTGTTTAAAAAAAACATAATTTTCAATGACTTAGGGGGTTATTGAAATGTAGGATTAAAATGTTTACAATAAAAACAAATTAAAACACGCAAGGAAGGACAAAATGATGCTCAAAAAAGAATTCTCGCAAAGAAAAACAAGAAGGCTCGCGTAAAATGCATGGTCATACATCTCTTGGCAGACTAGTTTTACAAACTGTGGTGATAATTATTATATTTTCACCTGCCACAGCTGTACAGTATATAGTTCAATAATACCAAAGTAATGATGTCATCTGAATAGTTTACAGAGAGATTGTTGTAATCATAGAAATATAATTAACAGAACTAGAAACAATAGTAGTTCTACTTCTATGGTTGTAGTGTTGTAATGAAGATGGAACTGAGGTATACCGTGTTGACTTGAGGGAGGTCTATGGTTTTGCTTTCGAAGTAGTAATGCTTGGAAATGGATCCCCCCCCCCCCCCTAAAATAAACCTTGATTACCATTGTTTTGATATTATGTACAGCAGCAGTACACGTGACATTCAGAAGCTGTTTCTTATTGGCATTACAATTGTCATTATCATTATCATATAAACACAAAGAAAACAGCAAAGGAATTTTAAAACAAGTTGCCCTTTTCTTTTCTGAGCCGTGAGAGTTCGTCTTGTAGAGTCCATACTCTTCCTCTTCTTTTTCTTAGAAAATAGAACAGAAGTCTGTTAGGAGGTCCTAGTGTTTTCTTCATATAGAAAATATCCCTTTTGCCCAGCTCACAGGGTTTGTTACGACCTAGTGTTCTTTTGAAGGATTATTTTTGACAGTTTGAGGCTCACTATGGGAGTCCAACACATCATGGTACTATGAAGTGGGTAGAAACGAAACCAAACCAGTGTTGGTGGGCACAGCCAGGTATTTCCTGAATGACAGTAGTGTAGCGCACAGCACTAAAACACACCACGCCAGCACACCCATCTGAGGGGGTCAGGGGTCAGAGTTTAACCCGGGATCATCCAGAGTTCATGATCCTGAACGGGCCACTCTGGTTGATCAATGTATACCTGAAAACATCCAATCAAAATAGCTCCATGTCCACCACCTGACACGTCCAGTCAATGTTCGTCCATTCATAGGCTGGACTCTTTGGGAGGGAAGTCCACGTTGGTCACCATGGTGACGACGGTGACAATTTCCTCGGGGGCGATGATGTTGGTCTGGCGTTGCATCTGGATGATGCGTTCCTCCACGCAGCCCGCCGAGAGCCTCGCCTCGGCCTCGTGATCCCAGCACTCCTCGATGGTCTCACACAGCATCACCAGGCCCTGGGACAAGCATAAGAGTCATTTAAGCAGAAGCTTGGATCATACGCAGGAACTGAACCCATAACCCTGATGTTGCTAGCTCTATGTTCTAATCCATTTGGTTTCCAACCTTTTTCGGTTACTGTACACCAACTGAATTTTGCACTGCCCAGAGTACCACTGAAATACCTAAGTACTACTTAGGTCGTTTTTTGTGGTATCTGTACTTTACTATTTATATTTTTGCCAACTTTTACTTTAATACATACTTAAATAAAATTATGTACTTTATAATCCATACATTTTCTCTGACACCCAAAAGTACTCGTTACATTTTGACAGGAAAATGGTTTGCTTAAAATGTGAAAGAATTCTTACTTTTAATACTTAAGTATATTTTAGCAATTCCATTTACTTTGGAGTATATTTAATTTAACTCAGTTTTTACTGGGCGACTTTCACTTTTACTTGAGTCATTTTCTATGAAGGTGTCTTTACTTTTACTCGAGAATGACAATTGACCACCACTGGTCTTCACTCACTATGTGTTTCTGCCAGCACTCTCTGAGGCACGGCCGTAGCTTCTTGTGGACCACCACCTCCTGCATGTCCTCTAGAGACGGGTGCTGGCCGACCTCCTCCTCGAAGGGCAGTGTGTACTCATCCACAGGACCTGCAACAAAACACACACACTGCATGAGAATACAGAGAGAAAACACACACACACACGGTGAGTCCTTTGGGATCACATTCGGCACTGTAAGTATTCTGGTCACTTCCGTCAGCTCCACATGGAGTCAGCAGTCGGCCATGTCACTGATCCTTACTGAGACGCACAAGGTCAACATACCCGTTGCAAACACACGAGGACACACACACACGTTTTTCTCTCACCGTCTGCAGCGGTGCAGCGAGCGGTCAGCTCCCACAGCACCAGCCCCATGGCGTACATGTCTATCCTCAGGAAGGAGTCTCTCTGGAAGTTGATGGCCCCCTCCAGCACCTCAGGGGCCATGTAGCGCCTCGTGCCCACCTGGAGAAGCATAACACAAGGTTATACTCTGTCTCATGTCAACAACACACTGCCCTAAGGTCATAGTTCACTCCGAAATCAACGTTTGTCCGATATTTACACTCCTCTTACGGACCTCAATCGTGGGATATTACACCGCTTTTGAAGTCTGAAAATGTATTTGATTTTGAAGTGAACTACAGTATCACAACATTTGCGGATAACGTATTGACAGAGTCTGCTCTTTCTGCAGGTTAATACAGCATCAGAATAACCAGCGTCACTATTGTACCTGGCCGTGGGTGTCTCCTGCTGACTTCCCAGCTTCAAACTTCAGGGCCAGGCCGAAGTCCGCTATGCAGGCGGTCAGGTTGTTCTTCAGAAGCACATTCTTGCTCTTCATGTCCCTGTTGGAGCCAGAAAGAGAGCGATGTGAGTGAGTGAGTGAGTGAGTGAGTGAGTGAGTGAGTGAGTGAGTGAGTGAGTGAGTGAGAGAGAGAGAGAATTCGAGGTAGGACCGGGCCCAGAGATACCACACCCTACCCACCTGTGTGCGACGGCGGGCTTGTGTCCGTCCTTCAGCCCAGGGATGTCCTCGTGGAGATAGGCCAGGCCACGGGCCAAGGTCTGGGAGATGTGGCACAGCTCGTTCCATGACACCACGTTGGCCTTCAGGTAATCAGTCAGAGAGCCCTATGGGGGAAACACAATTAGTGTTAGTCTTTTCTCCATTCACCCTGTAGGATTGTGCGCAGGAAAATTAGGACATTGGTTAATTTGACATTCTCTGATCCTGCTTCAGCTGTGACATGGGAGGAGGAGGGGGGATGATAACATAGTTGTAGTAACACTGTCCAACCACTGGAGGGCAGACAGACAACCTGTTGTTGCCAGTCATTGGAAACCCGCTTCAGGGGCTGACCCTGTGCTGCTTCCATTCTCTTGGTATATGTGTGGCAGAGGAGGCTGGTAGGAGGAGCTATATGGGGACAGGTTTATTGTAATGGCTGGAATGGAATTAATGGAACGAAGTGAAACAAGTGGTTTCCATATGTTTGATGTGGAACCATTTATTCCATTCCAGTTGTTACAATAGTCCGTCCTCCTAAAGCTCCTCCCACCAGTCTCTGTGGTGTGTGGTCGGTTGAGGGTTAAGAACAAATAGACCAGGGTTCCCCAACTGGCGACACGCAGGCACATTTGATTTGCTCCCCCCTAAGTTGTCTGAGACTATTTTTGGGTGGTCTTTTCAGCTCCAAGTGATTTTAATTTTGGAAATCTCTTCCAAAGTATTCCCACGCATAATATGTGATCGTATACAAATGTAAGCAAGTTTATTTTTTTTGTGTGTCAAATATACTCTAACTTTCAAAAGCTTGGGGTCACTTAGAAATGTCCTTGTTTTCGAAAGAAAAGGTACTTTTTTGTCCATTAAAATAACATCAAATTGATCAGAAATACTGTGTAGACATTGTTAATGTTGTAAATTACTATTGTAGCTGGAAACGGCTGATTTTGAATGGAATGTCTACATTGCTGTAGAGGCCCGTTATCAGCAACATTGTGTTAGCTAATTCAAGTTTATCATTTTAAAAGGCTAATTGAGCATTAGAAAACCCTTTCGCAATTATGTTAGCCAGCTGAAAACTGTTGTTCTGATTAAAGAAGAAATACAACTGCCATCTTTAGACTAGTTGAGTATCTGGAGCATCAGAATTTGTGGGTTCAATTAGCCTCAAAATGGCCAGAAACAACTTTCTTCTGAAACTTGTCAGTTTATTATTGTTCTGAGAAAATAGTGCCAGCAAAACACCAGTCTCAATGTCAACAGTGAAGAGGTGACTCCGGGGTGCTGGCCTTCTAGGCAGAGTTGCAAAGAAAAAGCCATATCTCAGACTGGCCAATAAAAATAAAATATTAAGATGGGCAAAAGAACACAGACAATGGACAGAGGAACTCTGCCTAGAAGGCCAGCATCCCCGAGTCACCTCTTCACTGTTGACGTTGAGACTGGTGTTTTGCTGGTACTATTTAACGAAGCTGCCAGTTGAGGACTTGTGAGGCGTCTGTTTCTCAAACTAGACACTAATGTACTTGTCCCCTTGCTCAGTTGTGCACCGGGGCCTCCCATTCCTCTTTCTATTCTGGTTTGAGACAGTTTGCACTGTTCTGTTAAGGCAGTAGAACACAGTGTTGTACGAGATCTTCAGTTTCTTGGCAATTGAGCATTTGAGGACTTGTGTGGCGTCTGTTTCTCAAATTTTCAGCTGTGCTAACATTTCAAAAGGGTTTTCTAATGATCAATTAGCCTTTTACAAATATAAACTTGGATTAGCTAACACAACGTGCCATTGGAACACAGGAGTGATGGTTGCTGATAATGGGCCTCTGTACAGCAATGTAAATATCCCATTCAAAATCAGCCGTTTCCAGCTACAATAGTCATTTACAACATTAACAATGTCTACACTGTATTTCTGATGAATTTGATGTTATTTTAAATGGACAAAAATGTGCTTTTCTTTCAAGAACAAGGACATTTCTAAGTGACCCAAAACTTTTGAACAGTAGTGTATCTGTTTGGGCTTCTTGCGGTCAATTTGCAGTCTACAAATGATTTGTAATTATGTTCCGGCCCCCTGACCATCCTCTCAAGAAACAAATCGTCCCGCAGCTGATTCCAGTTCATGATCCCTGAAATAGACAAATGTACATTTTAGTGGACAATCAAGTTATGTACATACGTTGTTGTGATAGGCTGTTATGAGCCAGAGGTCTATGTCCATGTTGTTGCCTCTCTTCTCCACACCGATAAAGTGGAGCAGGTTCTCGTGTTTCATCCCAGTCAGGCTGTAGATCTCATACTCGTTCTGCCATGACAGCTTGTCCTGCAGGCGACACACCAACACACAACGTTAGGTTCTCTGTAGCTCAGTTGGTAGAGGACGGCGCTTACTACGGCAGGATTGTGGGTTTGATTCCCGCGACCGCCCATACAGAAAATGTTTGCGCACATGATTAAGTTGCTTTGGATAAAAGCGTCTGCTGAATGGCATATATTAGCTATTTCACCTTGTGTGATGCACAAATATGACCACAATAACTAATAGTATTTCATGGGGCACTTCAGTCCCATAAAACAGGAGGCTCAAGCCTCAGTTATCTATATAAAGTCATTTTTACCTCAACGTCCAACTCATACCTGAATGGGGAAGACCTTGACAGCCACGTAGTCATTGAGGAGCTGAGCCTTCCACACACAGCCGAAGCGCCCCCTGGCTTTGATCTCAATCAACTGCAATGGCTTCTGCCCCATGATGGGAGAGGGAGGGGTGTGTGGCCCCAGTGGATCCTGTAGCAGAGGGCAGACAGGGAGATAGACAGCAGGTTGGTACTGGGATCAATGAAAACACTCATACGCTCTGTACTAGTGTGACATTGGGGCTACATACTTGGTGTTGGGCTCAATTCCATTTCAGTTCAGTCAATTGATTCAGGAGGTAAATTGAAATGCCAATTATAATTTCCATCATTGCTTCTCAGTTGAGAATAGAGGAAAGAACAGGTGCACGTCCTCACAGTATTGAGTCCCCACATGATGCTGATACACCGGATACAATTTTATTGTATCTAATTAGTTCTGTCATTGCGCTAACTCTAAAAGCTGTGTGATTGCTGGGAACACACTTGGGAAGACAGATCGTTATGAAAAAGAGTCCAGACTAGATAAGACATTGACGAAAACCTGATGAGATTCATCTGAAAGATTTCCATCAAGGAAAACTGTCTTAGTTAGTCTAGACACAGAGCAGTGTGAACGCTTAAAACACTGTCCGCAGGGATCATTCCAGGACAAGGAGAGCGCATTCTACTTCAGTTACGTGGTCCTGTGTGGCTCAGTTGGTAGAGCATGGCGCTTGCAACGCCGAGATTATGGGTTTGAATCCCACAGGGGACAAGTACTAAAAAAATGCACTCACTACTTACTGTAAGTCGCTCTGGGTAAGACTGTCTGATAAATGACTAAAACGTTAGTTTGAACACAACTTAGAGAATGCATCCATATGTAGTGCACTACTTTTGATCAGGGCCCATAGGATACGGGTCAAAAGTAGTGCACTATATAGTATATAGGGAATAGGGTGCCTTTTGGGGCGCACCCAGAGTCTTCTCTGAGACTTCACAGGGCATTAGCTCGGTCAGTCCTACCGTCTCTTCAAAGAAATGGACTTGACATCCATTTTCAATTAGATCCTTCCATGTTATTACAGGAATATTTGAAGACCAAGCGTGTCTTTTACAAGTCCTCCCGCATAAAAGGTAGAGCAAATAAGAGACAGGAGAAGAGAGGAGAGGTCTGGGACTTAGAAGAAGCTAGTTAATAAAAGAGAGGGGAGGGCGCCTTTAGCCTTCGATTGTGGTGATGCGTCCCAAATGGCTCTCTATTTTCTCAACTACTTTTGACCAAGGCCTAAATGGCTCTGGTCAAAAGTAATGCATTATATATGCAATAGGGTGCCAGCCTGGCAGGGTTGAAAACAAGGCGGGTGTGACAGTAGCTGCTGTCAGAAGTAATGCCATGTATTTAACATATTTATATCTGGGTACTGTATCGCATGAAGAGCAACCTGATATGAGTGGCCTGGATGGGTCAAGCCTCTCCCTCTGGTGATGGCTTAGGGCAGGGTTAGTTTCAAATCAACAATGTGCTAGAGGGAGCAAGTGTCACAAATTGTGTGTGTTCCAAATATAAAAATGGGTCAAGTCAGCTGATCCTCTGGATTAAACTAATCACTTCCACGTGTGACTTTCGAGAGAGAGTGAGGGAGTACGATGTCACCATCGATGTGGAGCCCCAAAACCGAACAATACATAGTGGCTGGTTCAATGTCCACTGGAGGGCATGACAACCATTGATGGAAAGATGAACAAGTGAGGGGTGTTCGGGGGGGGGGGGGGGGATGTCTATTGTCGCCCTGCAGAGCTGAAGAATGGTGAGAGGGGAGGTTGGGGCAGACTCTCGCCGCCATCCACAGCCTGCCAAGCAACAGCGCTGACATTGGCCACGGTTTCAGTAAACACACCAGACGCCTGCCTGCCCTACATGCTTACGCCTGACTTTTCCTCCCCATAGTTTCAATAATTAATCAGACTCTTGAATGCTGAGTCGTAAAAAGCAGGATTGAAAACCGTATTGTGTTTAATGGAGAGACGCCCCTGGGCACTAATAAATGGCCCTCAATAGAATTCCATCCCATTTATGATGTTTTGAAAAAGGAACTAAAAAAAACAAAACAATTGTGTTGTTTATTTTACGGCCGATTTACGATCTGGTACGTCCTTGGTGGTGGTAAGAGGGTTATGAATCGTGGTGTGTGTCCTGATTGGCACCCTATTCGCTATATAGTGCACTACATATGTCCTATGGGCCCTGGTTAAAACGTAGGGCACACTATAGGGGATAGTGTGTCATTTGGGAGGCATACCTTGGCTAGCAATGTAATGACACATGCGACAAGGAGCAGATTGACAGGTAAAAAGTTGTGAAAATATTTCCTTACTGTCTGCAAGTTCACTTAGAAGTAACCACTTGGCGGGCAGAGGCAGTTCCAACTGACTCTAGGCCACCATGACGGTTCTATATTGGAATTGAAGGACTGTTTTGTTTCTAAAATCCGAAGTCCTCAGGAACAATGACACAGCCAAGGAGGCTAAAGGAGCATTCACAATAGATACCAGCTGTACCACAGAACAATTTGGAAGAGGTAACCCTAGGTAACCCTGCTAAGGAGGTAAGGGCAATTTGATCAGATCCACTGACTGTCTAAAGGCCTAGGACGAGTCTCAAATGGCACCCTATTCCCTATATATGCACTACTTTTGACTGGGGCCCACAAGAGTTCTGGTCAAAAATAGTGTACTATTTAGGGTATAGGGTGCCAATTGGGACGCATCCCTAGACCAGTGGCAAACAGTTCAAGTAAAGCACTACAAAAGCAGGAGCAGCATCTCTTTCTCTAGAATTGTTATGATCTGGGCTGTGTACAGTGACCAGTCAGTCACAGTGTCACCAGACCCAGGCTCCGTTCACAAGGTGGTTGGGCGGCTGAATGGCGTGCATTACACTTTGTCAGCACACCACACTGTACCACAGGAAATAAAAAAAATAATCTGCACAAACCCACCCACTGATGCATGAGGCCTTCAAACAATCACACATCTCAGCAATTGACTTATGACATTGAAAGCATCACATGCTGCTGGGGGGGTTAAACAGTAGTCCTTTGTTGCGAAACATTGGCTAAATGTTGACCAGCGCCACATCAAAGGCCATACTTGTATTTAAATTGGTCCAATGCCTCTTTCATCCATGTATTAGCACAAGAATGGGCCGCGTCCCAAATGACACTGTATTCCCAACATAGTGCACTACTTTTGACCAGAATCGCATGGGCCCTGGGTAAAAGTACTGCACTATATAGAGAATAAGGTTTCATTTCAGAGGCAGCTTTTCCGTAATGCAATGGATTCCAACCCCTCTTTCATTTACATGTTGGCACACGTCATCTTAGTTAGCTACCCTTGGTTGCATTGCAACAGATAAAAAAAAAAGTGCAAAATATTATCATCCAAAGTGGACATCCATGCTCATAGAATGCATTTTGTACATTGACTCATGCATGCACTTTGTTTGGTCATTGGTTGATTCACCTGTATTTCGCATTACATAGGATGAAAAAAAATGCATGACGTCCATGCAAAAATATGATTTAAAAAGATCCATAAAAGCAACCATGACTCACATATAAAATAAACCCATCCCAAAGAAATAAAACAAGACATCGGGAAGCAGTCAGAAATGAAACGGGCCCAGTTCTCAAGCTCCCTCCCAACCAAAACCCACTGAAATTGAAAAGTGTTGGGAGTTTAATTAAACGTATCTTACCTCTATCATTATATGAAAGGCGTGCTTGTTATAGGATAGAAAAGAGGCAAAAAAAAGAAATGATTGTTTTCAGTGAGGGTGAAATGGAGGTAGATAAAGGAGCAGTAGTCACATCCCAGATGATAGATGACTCTGGTAAGAGAGATCTCTCCCCGTTTCTCCCTTCTCTCTCTCCAGCTTTCCTCCTGGGCCTCCTCCCTTTTCTTCTCTCTCGCCCCTCTCACTCCTCCTGGGTCTGGCGTGTGAAAGATGTGGGCCTGTGTGTGTCGTCAGCTACTGAATCAATTCCAGCTTCCCCTGACCTCTCATGGCCGTATGAAAAATAGAGCCCCGATAACAAATATGTGGACAGTGTCGCCTGGCGCCGCAGCATCTGATGACCATGTGTTTGTGCTTGTGTGGGAAAGCAAATATACGAAACATCTTTCCATGACATAGACTGACCAGGTGAGTCCAGGTGAAAGCTATGACTCCTTATTGAAGTCACATTAAATCCACTTCAATCAGTGTAGATGAAGGGGAGGAGACCGGTTAAAGAAGGATTTTTTAAACTGAACAGGGTTTGGTAGTAGGTGCCAGGTGCACAGATGTGTCAACTGCAACGCTGCTGGCTCTTTCACGCTTAACAGTTTCCTGTGTGAATCAAGAATGGTCCACCACCCAAAGGACATCCAGCCAACTTGACAACTGTGTGAAGCATTGGAGTCAACATGGGCCAGCATCCCTGTGGAACGCTTTCGACACCTTGTCGAGTCCATGCCCTGACGAACTGAGGCTGTTCTGAGGACAAAAGGGAGGAGGTGCAACTCAATATTAGGAATGTATTCTTAGTGTTTTGTACACTCAGTGCAGGCTAGTTAAAAGTATAGAATACTAATATAGCAGCCATCTCCTTTTCTGCCTGAGCCTTTTTTTATACTCAACTGTTTTCATACAGATGTAAGATCTTAATTTGACCACCCTGTTGCAGGAGAACTTTCCTGCAAGGTTTTAAAAGTTTGTAATTTCCACTGAGATTTCTGACTCGTTTCTCCCTAATGAAACGTGCCCTACAAAAGTCTATTAATTATAATCCACATAATATTCAAATGTCCAGTTCCTGCGGGATTATTTTCCTGCTGTAGCATACTGGCTCAAATTCAGATATGGACGCGATCGTGATTGTGGTGACCCTTGAAAGGTTGCCAATCCCTTCTCGCTCACTCTCACTCTGTAACAAAGCACAGTGAGTGTTTACCTTTAAATTAAAAAAAAAAAAACTAATTAATAATGGAGAGGCCTCAGCTCATGTTCCATACAATAAGACAGGTAGTTAGGAGAGTGGCTGCTGTGCCCAAGCAGAACAGTCATAAATGATGTCCCTGCCATAACTAGCCCTGGGCCTGTGTATGCATGCATTACTGCCAGACTCTGGCAACCTCTAGGACACTAGCTAACGGTGTCCTGGCATTTCCTGCATTCCATTGTTGTGTTCATGGCAAATAGACGGATGTTCTTAATGTACATTCTCCAGGCTCACCTCACCCACGTGTCACGACTGCTCGTCTGGCTACAGCAGAGCTTGAAGCAAACCCACGTAGGGCAAATGAAACGGAGGGGCGCTTGTCGTAACAAATCAGACATGACACAGAGATTAAGAGTCGAAGTGGGCGAGTTTTAGTCCGGTGTCAGATCAGCTGCTCACAAGGCAAGGCAATCAGCACTTCTGCTCAAAGGAGATGCGTTATAGATTAAACATGGACACTTTAAGGGCCCAGGGTTAGAGCCAGCCTCCAGGGGAGGGAAGGAGAGGGAGAGAGAAGGGGAAGGGGGAGGGAGAGCCTGACTGCATTATTTATTAGTTTGTGCTTTTCCCCTCACTTTCCCTTTCAGGCCTAAACCGCACCCTGGGTGCTCTCTCCTCCATGGCATCATGGCCACGTAGTGCTGGGTTAGGGAGGCCAGAATCATCCCAGCTCACCCCAGAAATAGATGACAAACACAGGGAGCCTTTGGGGTGGAGGCAGAGGAGTGGGGTCAGGTCACACTGTTCCGTATGACGCAGTAACCAAGCACAGTAACCAAACACTTCACGGCATCGTGGGCTCCCTCTCAAACACACTGCAAAGGGCAACAGGCAGAGGAAAGGCAGTGGCAGTGTTCTGGTGACATTTGTATTTATTGAACGGCAGTTTACAAAGAGCTGTACAGGAGCAGGCTTGAGTGAGCCACCCTTGTCTGACCTATGAGCACAGAGCCCTATCCTGTGAGCCTAACCAGGGTCAACAAACAACAGCTTTGTGTGTGTCCGTCGTGTGCCTGTGTGTGGGGCCATAGTAATGGCTTGAGTGCTGAGCAGATACACATTTCACAGTATTAGTGGCAGGCTGTGCCCACATACACTGCACGCACACACACGATCCGAGTCAGGGCTAGGCTTCCTGTCACTCTCCAGCTAATCACGTGTGTTCACTTCAGATCAGCAGGTTCAACGTTCTCTTCTGCCATCCATTGTTTTGCATCCGTTTTCCTTGGAAATGTTAGTGAGTCACTCCTATATCCAGATTAAAATACCAAGCAGTGAGGAGTACGTCTTCCGTTTATTCTGGACATCGCACGCACACACTCTCACACTCTTACCTGTGTTGGCACCAGGACGGGGGGGTATGCCAGCTTGTGATGACGGTACATCCAGAAGGAGAAGAGGACGATGGCGGCGATGCCCATAATGGGCACCAGAGAGTACAGCAGGGTGTTGAACAGCTGAGGCTTCTGGGAAAACGGGTTGGAGGTCGCTGTGGACGGAGGACCGGGGTTGCGGAGAGGGCGGTGATGGGGAGGAGGGGGAAGAAAATGAGAGGTGTGGGGTACATAAAGGTGCGAGAATGGGGAGGATGGTGGAAAGAGAGGGAAGGGGGTTGGTGAGGAGGAGACAGGGAGATGGAGAGAGAGAACACCTTAATACAGGTATGCAAATGTGCTTTGTTCCCCTCATATTTTCATCACGCCATACACAATGGTATCAGAAGACTAGTAGTGAAACACTCTAAAAATAGTTCCCGACACAGCTCAACACATCTGGGTCGCTTCAACAAAATCCTCTAAATAGTGAGATTAATAGTGAAATGCATTTCATGAGAACTTAAGCCAGCAGCCAAAAATAACCACCGAAACAACCAAGTGACCCAAAAAACAAATAGCTAAGCCTTACTGTGCAGTGCGCCCACTTGTCATATCACAAATATGTAGTATTTGATGTGATCAGCCACATCTATGTCATCACAGTTCTCTGCCATCACAGTTCTCTGCCATCACAGTTCTCTGCCATCACAGACACGGCTGTATTGCATTATTGCTGCGGTTTCCCTTCCTGTGACACTGAGGTTATCTGGGGCTGGGCTTGGTGGCCCCGACGGACGACACTAGTTGCTACACTCTGACTGGGCCTAGACTCAGTGGCTGCCATAGAGAGGAGGACAGTGGCCAGCCTGGACACAGAGTTTCAAATTAAAGCAGTAGACCTACGGGCCCTGGTGAAGTAGAAGACCTTGTGTCTCTAGTGTGTGTTGGGGGAATATGCCCCAGTGCCTCTTGGGTTAGGTTGGGTTATTCTTATTGACTGATCGTCTGTGTTTGGCTAGAAAACAGACAGAGGAGGATGTGACATTACATCAGCTTCCTGTGTGTGAACTTACATGACAACTTACTTTGGACAGCCTGCGTGTCGGGGCTGTAGAGGAACTTGTCGTTACACATGTTGCCTTCGCAGCAGCAGAAGAAGACGTCCGGACTCTCTTTCGTCTCCACACATTCACTACTGCGGCAGAGAGAAAGAAAGACAGAAGAAGAAAGAAGAGAACACCTCTGTCACAAAGGTAGAGAGCTGAGTGCTGGCAGCCCTCCACTGAACCGATCCCCCTCTTTCTCTCACTTTTTCTCTCTCTGGTGAGGAAGAACTACATCTTTACAGGAAGAGACAGACAACCACTCTGACCAGCTCTGTAGTAGAAAGCCAATTTATGCTTGATCTGAAAATGTGGTATGTGGTCGGAGACGCCGTATGACAGGCAGGCAGAGGCCAAATTGAGATCCGTACCGCATCGCCATGCGCCTCTCAAATTGCGTAACAATACGGAGGGCTCTGTATAGCTCCGCATTGACATGATTGGTTGACGGTAGGTGAGGGCGGGAGGTCCTGTATAAACACAAAACTCACTTCCTTGACAACTTCCTTCACAACAGCTCTGCGCTGCTCCGCAAAGCGCAAGAAGTATGAATGCCCTGATGTCTGCAGAGGCCGTATCACCGTACATTCTGCATGGCCAATGCAGATGTCGGATTGACCATACAGCGCCATTAAAGATGTACTAAGTCAACCGTCATACAAAGGACAGTATGGCCTAAACTAATAAGTGTTAGTCACCATCTGCAAGAAAGGACTAAAGTACAGTGCTTCAGACGACCAACCCTTAAATACTAGCTCTAAGTCTAATAAGAATACAGTGGGGCAAAAAAGTATTTAGTCAGCCACCAATTGTCCATCTCCCCCCTACTTAAAAAGATGAGAGGCCTGTAATTTTCATCATAGGTACACTTCAACTATGACAGACAAAATGAGAAGAAAACAAATCCAGAAAATCACATTGTAGGATTTTTAATGAATTTATTTGCAAATTATGGTGGAAAATAAGTATTTGGTCAATAACAAAAGTTTATCTCAATACTTTGTTATATACCCTTTGTTGGCAATGACAGAGGTCAAACGTTTTCTGTAAGTCTTCACAAAGTTTTCACACACTGTTGCTGGTATTTTGGCCCATTCCTTCATGCAGATCTCCTCTAGAGCAGTTATGTTTTGGGGCTGTTGCTGGGCAACACGGACTTTCAACTCCCTCCAAAGATTTTCTATGGCTAGGCTGGCTAGGCCACTCCAGGACCTTGAAATGCTTCTTACGAAGCCACTCCTTCGTTGCCCGGGCGGTGTGTTTGGGATCATTGTCATGCTGAAAGACCAGGCCACGTTTCATCTTCAATGCCCTTGCTGATGGAAAGAGGTTTTCACTCAAAATCTCACGATACGTGGCCCCATTCATTCTTTTCTTTACACGGATCAGTCGTCCTGGTCCCTTTGCAGAAAAACAACCCCAAAGCATGATGTTTCCACCCCCATGCTTCACAGTAGGTATGGTGTTCATTGGATGCAACTCAGCATTCTTTGTCCCCCAAACACGACGAGTTAAGTTTTTACCAAAAAGTTATATTTTGGTTTCATCTGACCATATGACATTCTCCCAATCTTCTTCTGGATCATCCAAATGCTCTCTAGCAAACTTCAGACGGGCCTGGACATGTACTGGCTTAAGCAGGGGGACACGTCTGGCACTGCAGGATTTGAGTCCCTGGCGGCGTAGTGTGTTACTGATGGTAGGCTTTGTTACTTTGGTCCCAGCTCTCTGCAGGTCATTCACTAGGTCCCCCTATGTGGTTCGGGGATTTTTGCTCACCGTTCTTGTGATCATTTTGACCCCACGGGTTGAGATCTTGCGTGGAGCCCCAGATCGAGGGAGATTATCAGTGGTCTTGTATGTCTTCCATTTCCTAATATTTGCTCCCACAGTTGATTTCTTCAAACCAAGCTGCTTACCTATTGCATATTCAGTCTTCCCAGCCAGGTGCAGGTCTACAATTTTGTTTCTGGTGTCCTTTGACAGCTCTTTAGTCTTGGCCATAGTGGAGTTTGGAGTGTGACTGTTTGAGGTTGTGGACAGGTGTCTTTTATACTGATAACAAGTTCAAACAGGTGCCATTAATACAGGTAATGAGTGGAGGACAGAGGAGCCTCTTAAAGAAGAAGTTACATGTCTGTGAGAGCCAGAAATCATGCTTGTTTGTAGGTGACCAAATACTTATTTTCCACCATCATTTGCAAATAAATTCATTAAAAATCCTACAATGTGATTTTCTGGATTTTTTTTTCTCATTTTGTCTGTCATAGTTGAAGTGTACCTATGATGAACATTACAGGCCTCCCATCTTTTTAAGTGGGAGAACTTGCACAATTGGTGGCTGACTAAATACTTTTTTGCCCAACTGTATATGCCATTTAGCAAACACTTTTATCCAAAGTGACTGTTTTCGTGCATACATTTTCATGTATTGGAGGTCCCGGGAATCAAACCCACTATCCTGGCGCCATGCTCTACTAACTGAGCTACAGAGGACCACTAAGCCCTAAGTCTACAATCTTGCCTCAGAATAAGACACTACCTAACCTGTCATAGCAGTTGACATCGTCCAGCCAGCAGCCCTGCTTGACGATCTCAATGGTTCCCGAGGTGTTTTTCCAGGTGGCGAAGCAGTGGAGCCTCTTGTCCTTATCTCCGTAGCAAGGCTCGATGCCACTGCGGTTGGTTCGCTCCTTCTCCCAGCTAGAGTTGTAGTAAACGCACTCCTGTGTCTCCGAGCGACCCAGGATTGCACCTACAGGACAGAGCAAGAGATACACAAGCAGAATGGGTCATTCACAGCCTGTATTCTACATACGGTGCATTCGGAAAGTATTCAGACCCCTTCACTTTTTAATCTCGTTACGTTAGAGCCGTATTCTAAAATTGATTAAATAAAAAATGCTCCTCATCAATCTACACACAACACCCCATAATGACATAGCAAAAACAGTTTTTTTGAATTGTTAGCAATTCTTTTTAAACACTTTTTTAAAAATTAAATAACAATTCAGACCTTTTGCTATGAGTCTTGAAATTGAGCTCAGGTGTATCCTGTTTCCACTGATCATCCTTGAGATGTTTGATTGGAGTCCACCTGTGGTAAATTCAATTGATTGGACATGATTTGGAAGAGCACACACCTGTCTATATAAGGTCCCATAGTTGACAGTGCATGTCAGAGAAAAAAAACAAACCATGAGGTCGAAGGAATTGTCTAGAGAGCTCCGAGACAGGATTGTGTCGAGGCACAGATCTGGGGAAGGGTAGCGAAACATTTCTGCAGCATTGAAGGTCTCCAAGAACAGTGTTCTTAAATTAAGAACCCATTATTCTTAAATGGAAGTTTGGAACCAAGACTCTTCCAAGAGCTGGCCGCCCGGCCAAACTGAGCAATCGGGGGAGAAGGGCCATGGTCAGGGAGGTGACCAAGAACCCGATGGTCACTCTGACAGAGCTCCAGAGTTCCTCTGTGGAGATGGGAGAACCTTCCAGAAGGACAACCATCTCTGCAGCACCCCAACAATCAGGCCTTTAAGGTAGAGTGGCCAGACGGAAGCCACTCCTCAGTAAAAGGCCCATGACAGCCCGCTTGGAGTTTGCCAAAAGGTACCTAAAGGACTATGAGATCACGAGAAACAAGGTTCTGATGAAACCAAGGTTTAACTCTTTGGCCTGAATGCCAAGCATCACATCTGGAGTAAACTAGGCACCATCCCTACGGTGAAGCATGGTGGTGGCAGCATCATGTTGTGGGGATGTTTTTCAGCGGCAGGGACTGGGAGACTAGTCAGGATCGAGGGAAAGACGAACGGAGCAAAGTACAAAGAGATCCTTGATGAAAACCTGCTCCAGAGCACTCAGGACCTCAGACTGGTGCGAAGGTTTACCTTCCAACAGGGCAATGACCCTAAGCACACAGCCAAGACAACGCAGGAGTGGCTTCGGGACAAGTCTCTGAATGTCCTTGAGTTGCTCAGCCAGAGCTCGGACTTGAACCCGATTTAACATCTCTGGCGAGACCTGAAAATAGCTGTGCAGCGACGCTCCCCATCCAATCTGACAGAGAATGGGAGAAACTCTCCAAATACAGGTGTGCCAAGCTTGTAGGGTCATACCCAAGAAGATTCAAGGCTGTAATCGCTGCCAAAGGTGCTTGAACAAAGTACTGAGTAAAGGGTCTGAATATTTATGTAAAGGTGATATCATTTTTTTCTTTTCTAAAAACCTGTTTTTTTGCTTTGTAATTATGCTGTATTGTGTGTAGATTTATATATATTTCTAAATAAATGTTAGAATAAGGCTGTAACATAACAAAATGTGGTAAAAGACAAATGGGTCTGAATGCACTGTTCAACACAGGCTAACAGAGCTCATAACAGGGCAGCAATTGCCTCAACTAGTGTTCATTCATATAATTTGTTCAGTTCACTGGACAGTAGTGTATGGATGTCAAATAGGTCTGCTTTTACTATCTGACTGATTGATTAACTGACGGAGGCCAAATGTGGCATTCTGGTTACAGCCTACGTGTCCTTAAAAGACACAGACAGATGCAGTGCACACACAGGAAAACAACATGTGCATTTTCAAATAGAACAGCTAGGCTATTGATGTGTACAGCAGCTTCCATGTAACTGAGGTATGGGTCTAACTTTAGCTACGTCATGTATTTTTCAGCAGGGCACTGACTGAATCAGTCAGGCTGAAATAAAAGGGCTACAGAAGTCAAGTGCTTTTGGCCAGAGCCGGGCTGCAGCGGTAGGTCGTTTTAAACTACAACGTAAACAGCATTCAGGCTGAGGGCACTCTCTACCAAAATGGTGGTGGATAAGGTGAGTTTCCCCCTTTACTATGTAAAGCGCTTTGGGTACCTCAGTTGGTAGAAAGGCGCTATATAAATCCAATCCTCACCTTTGCTGTGCATTGCACTTGCCTCACACAGTTAGAGAACTGCACACACAGGGAGGGCCAAAGTCCAGCAATAATCATTAAGGAATGAGCTTCGCCCCTGATGCATGTGGGATTTGTTAATTTGATTTATAAGTGGTCAAAAAAAGATGATCCCATACAAACAGACCTCAGTTTCCACCTATTAAACAGGTGAAACATAATTGTTCCAGCAGGTAAGAGAAGGAGTACTGCTCTCAATGCTCTGTCCTACTGCTCTCAATGCTCTGTCCTACTGCTCTCAATGCTCTGTCCTACTGCTCTAAGCTACCATTCTTCCAGTGGGAATCCTCTAATTCCCGCCTCACAACCCTGAGAAGACCCATGTTCGGAAACCAGAATCCCAGCCCTCTCTCCCTCGGCTTGGGTTGGCCCAGCCTGAAACTGACCCGGCCCTGGTCCTCCTGCCACCTCAGCTTGCTCTGGTTGGTTCTCTCACTCAGGAGCTAAGAACAGCTCTGGCAGTGGGCTGTGCTGCTCTGTGCCCAGGCTGTAGTAGGGCCGTTCTTATCCCCTGGTATCTCAAACCCGGGCTCGGCTTGGCAGACCTGGGCTCAACAGCACCACGTCACTGCCTCAGTCACAGCCTGCCAGGGCTGCTGTGTGTCGGTGGGAGGCAATGCCGGGAATCAGATGCAGGTGGTTCTCTCATCCTGTATTCAAGAATATGCTGTTTTATGGAAGCCTTTGGGCAATTCCATGGTAACGGAATTACGCTTTCAGTTTTCAATTAAAATGTATGCTAAACAGAAACCATTGATTTAAAAGTTTAACAAACCATACAACTCCATGCACAAGGTCTACATTTAACAATTTCCACAAATTGTCACAAAAACGAATTACTGTTAAGAATGATGCAAACATTGCTAAGAGAATTAAGGTAAAAAATATCCCTCTGTTAATGCAGGTTTTCCAAAAACTCTTAAATATCTGCTCCAAATTAAGATTGAAAAATGTCTGCAGAAAGAAAATGGTGTCAGCTATGACATGACACCAATTTATTTTGGTTATGGAACTACGGTAGGTAGTAAGTGGATTTACATCCGGTAACAGAATTACGAGAGAGAGAGCGAGGCAGAGAGGGAGATTGTCCAGACGGTTTTCACAGTCTTGCTTTGACTACCAGGAAAAAAACTGTTATGAGCTGAACATTATGGCAGTGGAAGGGAGAACAGTAGCAGGTGACCAAACTGTGGTTTGTGGCTACTATGATTTCTATAAATTCTGCTACTGATTTGGTAACAAAATTACCAGTTTTAATCACAACCTAATAATGAATAAACAAACTTGTATTCAGGTAAAACACTAAACTACTACTTTATCCTCCCTCTTCACGAGAGAGAAATGAGAAAATATCTTAAAAACAGGTCCAATGCAGATGTTTTTAACTCAATATCAAATCATTTCTGGGTAACAATTACAGTGCCTTCAGAAAGTATTCATACTCATAGACTTTCCCCACATTTTGTTGTGTTGTTACAGCCTGAATTCAAAATGTTATATTAAAGTGAGATTGTGTCACTGCCCTACACACAATACCCCATTATGTCAAAGTGGAATTATGTTTTTCTAAATGCGTACAAATGAATACAAAATGAAAAGCTGAAATGTCTTTAGTCAATAAGTATTCAACCCCTTTGCTATGGCAAGCCTAAATCAGTTCAAGAGTAACAATGTGCTTGACAAGTAACAATACGTTGTATGTACTCACTGTGTGCAATAATAGTGTTTAAACATTATTTTGTAATAACTACCTCATCTCTGTACCCCACAAATACAGATAATTGTCAGGTTCCTCAGTCAAGCAGTGCATTTCAAAGGAGGGAACCTAATTGGTAGATTAATAAAAAAAAGACACTGAATATCCCTTTGAGCATGGTGAAGTTATTACACTTTGGATGGTGTATCACCCAGTCACTACAAAAATACAGGTGTCCTTCCTAATGCAGTTGCTGGAGAGAAAGGAAACCGCTCAGGGATTTCACTATCAGGCCAACAATGACTTTAACATCTCTGGCAAGACTTGAAAATGGCTGTCTAGCAATGATCAACAACCAATTTGACAGAGTTTGAAGAAGTTTTAAAATAATAATGTTCAAATATATTGTAAAATCCAGGTGTGCAAAGCCCAGAAAGACTCACAGTTATAATCGCTGCCAAAGGTGATTCAAACATGTATTGACTCAGGGGTGTCAATACTTATGTAAACTATATATTTCTGTATTTAATTTAATACATTTGCAAACATTTCTAAAAACATTGTTTTCAATTAGTCATTATGGGGTATTGTGTGTAAAAAAAACTTTTTTAAAGTAATCAATTTTGAATTCATGCTGTAACAAAAGGTGTAATAAGTCAAGGGGTATGAATACTTTCTGAAGGCACCTTACTGTGATTTTTACTAGAAAACATGGTAATAAAAAAGCTCCTCAGCAAAGAGAAATGTCTCAAGCAACAATTTTGCTAGGACTGTCTGAGTGGAGGGGGGGGGGGGGTGCTGTTCTTGGCAGAGAGGTTTGGAACTTTCTTATTGGCCTATTAACTAATTTAACACATGGTGATGTCACAATGGAAGGACAAAACTCCATCCCACCAAAACAGCAGTCTTTTCAAACGCTCTTACACTAAAAGGGACTTTTACACAATTTGAAAATATTATTCCAACCTCAGTGTGGAAATATAAATAAAACTCATTTTCGACTGCACTGCCTTTAACCTCTACAGGATCAGTGTCTCTAAACCGGGATGGTTGTTGCTAACATGCGCTAATGTGACTAGAATGACGTTGTAAACAACAGCCAACCTTCCGGGACATAGACATGTCTTATATGGGCAGAAAGCTTAAATTCTTGATAATCTAACTGCAGTGTTCAATTTACAGTAGCTATTACAGTGAAAAGATACCATGCTATTGTTTGAGGAGAGTGCACAACAAAACACTTATCATGGAAACTGGTTTGATACACTCACCTCTGAACGTAAATAATGAACATACATTCAGTAATCTTGCTCTGATTTGTCATTCTGAGGGTCCCAGAGATAAAATGTAGCAGTTTTTTTTAATAAAATCTATTTTTATATTCAAATCTAGGAACTGGCTTCTACAGTTTGAACCCCTGCTGTCTCAGTTAGATTTGGGTATGTCATTTTAGGCTGAAATTGAAAAAAAGGGTCAGATCGTTAAGAGGTTTTAAAGATATGTGGGTTTAAGTAACGGAATTGGCAATACAATGTTTTTTAAACTTAGGAGGCAAATCATTTATTTTGATATTAGTTGGCAGGGGTCTTTACTTCAACATGATTGTGTTTTGATGTATTTCTAATAGCCAACTCTTTTCTGGTAGATGTCTTCCATTGGTGGAAAAAGTACCCAATTGTCATACTTGAGTAAATAGAAAATACTTAATAGAAAATTACTCAAGTAAAAAGTAACCCAGTAAAATCCTCCTTGAGTAAAAGTCTAAAAGTATTTGGTTTTAAATATACTTAAGTATCGAAAGAAATGTCAAATTCCTTACATTAAGAAAACCAGACGGCACCATTTTCTATTTTATTTCATTTACGGATAGCCAGGGTTACACTCCAACAGTCAAACATAATTTACAAACATAGCTTGTATTTAGTGAGTCCGCTAGAGATGACCAGGGATGTTCTCTTGATAAGTGTGTGAATTGGACCATTTCCCTGTTCTGCTAAGCATTCAAAATGTAACAGGTACTTTTGGGTGTCAGGGAAAATGTATGGGGTAAAAAGTACATAATTATCTTTAGGAATGTAGTAAAAGTTGTCAAAAATATAAATAGCAAAGTAGTACTTAAGTTAAAATACTTTTAAGTACTTTACACCACTGATGTCGTCAATGACTCCTATTCCATCCATTTGACCAGAAATCAAAGCCTTTTCTTACTCCACATTTTTACAATTGAAAATGCTTGAAAAATCCACAAATGCCTCAACTTCTCAAATATAGACTAGCTTTCATCTGACACCCAATTTGTCATGCTCCTATGAACTTCTCGTCGGTGCTCATGGGTCCTTTTAAATGGAAATACCCCTTTTCATAAATTAGCCTATGCAGCTCAACAGTACAAACTAAACAACATTGCACACAATGTTCCTGCGTCCCATAGACTAAGTTGAACACTAGACTATTGAACAGAATGAAATGGAAGCAAAATACTTCCAAAAGAAACGCTCAATCAATCTTCTGACTCGATCGCTAGTTACTTCTCCTTCAGATACCAATCAGGGTGAGTGCATAGCATAGCCCACACAAAGTGGCAGATATGCCTGAAGAACATTCCCTCCCACACAACCGCTCTGTGTCCCAAATGGCACCCTATTCCATACATAGTGCACTATTTTTGACCAGTGCCTCTGGGTCAAAGGTAGTGCACTATGTAGGGAATATGGTGCCATTTGGGACACAGTTTAGTTTTATGGTACGGGACAACTCTTTATTTTTCAACACTTAATGTTGTTCTAACAATGATTTATTTGTTTGCAGAGAGATATTATATGGGTGAGAGTGAGAAACTTATCAGAAACATCTTAAAGCATTTCAGAATGAGCCATATGTTGTAGTGATTTGTGGGATTCAGGTTCAACTCTGGATTAAATAAATTATGGGTGGATGTTTGTAGCGTCATACTGCAATGAGGATTTCTGGGTAGGTGTGGGTATGAATAAATATTCAACAGAATAAACAGCCGCAATAAAATAAACAGCCTGAAAACAAACCAAAAAGCTTATAAACCTAATATCAAGATATTGTAACTAAAAATGACTGCAGTCCAAGCTCACTGCTTAAAACCAAACCATTCCTAACCACAAGCCTCTGTTAAACAGAACAGACACGTGTGACATGTTTTCAATGAAAGTAGTTCATCCTTCTGTTTAACAAAAGTAATCCGCTGGAATTAATGTAATCCACAAAGCATGTAACAAAATAGTCGCAACACTTTGCGAAACTAGTCTGGAGGAACCATATGGTTTCAAGCCCCATCATAATCGGAGCTGTTTTTTTGTGGTTGGCCAAAACAACACTCAAGAGCCAGGCATTCAGACTTAACAAAAACACCCCTCACCACAGGTTTACAATGAGCTAACCCGAAAACTTCTGTCAACTCATGATCCCTCGTTAGAAGGAACTGCAGTTGTAGTGTTAAGATAACACAATGTCGGAGGAAATGTCAATATACAGAGCTCTTTGTGCTACAGAAGACATGGTGGTATAGTCATGCACCGATTACATTTTTGTCCGATATAGATATTTTCCGTGCCAAAAAAACAATACTGATAACCGATATTTACAATTTTAGTGGCCTTTTAAGCATTCTAGTACAGTTAAATAGTTAACACACACACACATGGATGCAGCGGTCTCAGGCACTGCATCTCAGTGCAAGAGGCGTCACTACAGTCCCTGGTTCATATCGAGGCTGTATCACATCCGGCCGTGATTGGGAGTCCCATAGGGCGGCACACAATTGGCCCAGCGTCGTCCAGGTTTGGCCGGGGTAGGCAGTCATGGTAAAAAAGAATGTTATTAACTGACTTGCCTAGTTAAATAAAGGTTACAAACACACACATTTTTGGGTCATTTACATATGCCCCCAATACCAGTAAAACATAATCAAAACCTATTTCTTTAATTTACTTGCTGTGCTGTTTCGTTGTTCATTTGTTCAGTCGTTTCATTCTGAATCAGGATTTCAGCAAAAACACAGCAAAAAAAGAAACGTCCCTTTTTCAGGACCCTGTCTTTCAAAGATAATTCGTAAAAATCCAGACTTCACAGATCTTCATTGTAGAGGGTTTAAACACTGTTTCCCATGCTTGTTCAATGAACCATAAACAATTAATGAACATGCACCTGTGGAACGTTCGTTAAGACACTTAACAGCTTACAGAAGGTAGGCAATAAATGTCACAGTTATGAAAACTTAGGACACCAGAGGCCTTTCTAATGACTCTGAAAAACACCAAAAGAAAGATGCCCAGGGTCCCTACTCATCTGTGTGAACGTGCCTTAGGCATGCTGCAAGGAGGCATGAGGATTGCAGATGTGGCCAGGGCAATAAATTGCAATGTCCGTACTGAGAGAGGCCTAAGACAGTGCTACATGGAGACAGGATGGGCAGCTGATCGTCGCAGTGGCTGCCTTTTAAGCATTCTAGTACAGTTAAATAGTTAACACACACACACATGGATGCAGCGGTCTCAGGCACTGCATCTCAGTGCAAGAGGCGTCACTACAGTCCCTGGTTCATATCGAGGCTGTATCACATCCGGCCGTGATTGGGAGTCCCATAGGGCGGCACACAATTGGCCCAGCGTCGTCCAGGTTTGGCCGGGGTAGGCAGTCATGGTAAAAAAGAATGTTATTAACTGACTTGCCTAGTTAAATAAAGGTTACAAACACACACATTTTTGGGTCATTTACATATGCCCCCAATACCAGTAAAACATAATCAAAACCTATTTCTTTAATTTACTTGCTGTGCTGTTTCGTTGTTCATTTGTTCAGTCGTTTCATTCTGAATCAGGATTTCAGCAAAAACACAGCAAAAAAAGAAACGTCCCTTTTTCAGGACCCTGTCTTTCAAAGATAATTCGTAAAAATCCAGACTTCACAGATCTTCATTGTAGAGGGTTTAAACACTGTTTCCCATGCTTGTTCAATGAACCATAAACAATTAATGAACATGCACCTGTGGAACGTTCGTTAAGACACTTAACAGCTTACAGAAGGTAGGCAATAAATGTCACAGTTATGAAAACTTAGGACACCAGAGGCCTTTCTAATGACTCTGAAAAACACCAAAAGAAAGATGCCCAGGGTCCCTACTCATCTGTGTGAACGTGCCTTAGGCATGCTGCAAGGAGGCATGAGGATTGCAGATGTGGCCAGGGCAATAAATTGCAATGTCCGTACTGAGAGAGGCCTAAGACAGTGCTACATGGAGACAGGATGGGCAGCTGATCGTCGCAGTGGCTGACCACGTGTAACAACACCTGCACAGGATCGGTACATCCAAACATGACACCTGCAGGACAGGTACAGGATGGCAACAACAACTGCCTAAGTTACACCAGGAATGCACAATCCCTCCATCAGTGCACAGACTGTCCACAATAGGCTGAGCGAGACTGGACTGGGGGCTTGTAGACCTATTGTAAGGCAGGTCCTCACCAGACATCACCGGCAACAACGTCACCTATGGGCACAAACCCACGGTTGCTGGACCAGACAGGTCTGGCAAAAAGTGCTCTTCACTGACGAGTCGCGGTTTTTGTCTCACCAGGGGTGATGATCAGATTGGTGTTTATCGTTGAAGGAATGTGCATTACACGGAGGCCTGTACTCTGGAGCGGGATCGATTTGGAGGTGGAGGGTCCGTCATGGTCTGGGGCGATGTGTCACAGCATCATCGGACTGAGCTTGCTGTCATTGCAGGCAATCTCAACACAGTGCGTTACAGGGAAGACATCCTCCTCCCTCATGTGGTACCCTTCCTGCAGGCTCAGCATGACAATGCCACCAGCCATACTGCTAGTTCTGTGTGTGATTTTCTGTAAGACAGGAATGTCAGTCTTCTGCCATGGCCAGCGAAGAGCCCAGATCTCAATCCCATTGAGCACGTCTGGGACCTGTTGGATCAGAGGGTGAGGGCAGGGCCATTCCCCCCAGAAATGTCCAGGAACTTGCAGGTACCTTGGTGGAAGAGTGGGGTAACATCTCACAGCAAGAACTGGCAAATCTGGTGCAGTACATGAGGAGATTCACTGCATTACATAATGCAGCTGGTGGCCACACAAGCTACTGACTGTTACTTTTGATTTGACCCCCCATTTGTTCAGGGATACATTATTCTATTTATGTTAGTCACATATCTGTGGAACTTGTTCAGTTTATGTCTCAGTTGTTGAATCTTGTTATGTTCATACAAATATTTACACATGTTAAGTTTGCTGAAAATAAATGAGGTTGACAGTGAGAGGAACTTTTTTTTTTGCTGAGTTTACATGTAAAGTAGTAAAGTTTCAGCTCTGTCTGTCTGTGGCCTCACTTCCATGGTGCGCACTCTCACGGTGTCCATTTCCATCATGTCCAGCTGTGTACGTAACATTTCACGTAAACACCGTTTCTTGTCTGCATCGAAGTAGTGGTCATTGTACATAGCATCGAGGCGACACAGTAAAGAGAGAATGCCACCGAATCGCTTTGTTGAGCAGGCCTTTCAATGCCACGACAGGGTATTCACATCTGCTGCAGGCGCAGTTGACGAGCTTATTTATTGAGTCTGTTGTTTGAATGGAGCTAGCTAGTGTGATCATGTTTCAAACATGTTCTCAAATGCCATTGAAATGGCAGCAGAGGTATGACAACCAGCACATTCATGAGCATGCACTACGACTTTCCTCAGTACAAAATCCTCGACAACCCACTGTGCTGTCAGACTCAGCATGCTCATGGGGTTGATATCACTGGTCCAAATGTCAGTCGTGAAGCTAATAGCAGTGACGCAATGTAAAAACATTTTTTGTTGGAGTGACGCTATTACTGTGATCCACACAGCAGCCATTGTGGGATAGGTTAGGAATGCAGTGTTGCACATGTAGTGCTACATTTTACGTGGTGCCATTAGGCCATGTACCGACGTTATATAGGTATGCACGTCAGCTTTGACATCAGTTTTCCACATCGGCATTAAACTAGACATCGGGCCGATGCCGTTGTAGGCATTTTTAGCTAATATCGTCCGATTCTGATAAGTTTACCGATATATCGTGCATCCCAAGTGGTACTACTAATGTACATGGAGAGAGAGCAGTGCTGCTCACAGCAAAACTTACTCTGATTTACCCGCTGCTCAGAGTGTAGCCGAACTCTCACTCTGCCCTGAGTGCCCTCCATTTCTAGCTTGGAGAGCATCTTTGTCCTTAGATGTACTGAAACATGCCTACAGTATAAGCATCAACTAAGTTTAAGGGAACATTAATTGGCTACTTTCAGTACAAGCAAATGCAAAGTGAACATTGCCCACCAGACGACCTCCCTTTCCCCACTCAACCTAAATGCAATCAAATGTTGTGGTTTAGACAGACAGGGCCATTGCCTTTTATGTACAGTAGACTGACTGACTGGCAGGCTGGTGGACTGCAGTACAGGGAGTGAGTCTGGACTTGGCAGCCTCACCAAAGGCTCCTCGACTCCCTGCCTGCCTGACTTGCTGCCTGTCCAGAAGCCAAAAGGTGATGCTGGGACTGAGAAGGTAATCATACGAGCTTGAGGCCCGGAGCATTTAAGAGCTAAAGGGCTCCGCTCAGTCCAGTGGCTATCAATGTGGCCCCCCTGGAGGTCAGGGCCCTTGGGCATGTGTCCAGTCGGTATTCGGCCATGATTAATACAAGTTTGTATAGCTGGCTAGATTAACTACCAATCTAAAATTGTTAGCTGACATGGCTAATTGAGTGACTGTCAGTGACTGACATAACAAGAGAAAAACTGCTGATACACAACCACATTTCGAAATTGCAATTTGTGTATTCTATTATTCTTACTCTCAAAAGTAAGTTGAGACCCAGACCGAGTTCCTTAACCCTCCAGAAATGTCACTTACGTCTGGAACCGGCCCTGCATGGGGGACCTCCTGCACTGCCATGTGTGTGTAAACCAAACTATTCATTAAAGACTTGGCATAGTTATAGCAGAGGGTGGAATTGCTCATGCTGTTGATTTAATAAAAAATTACAAGAATATTAAATCGACACAAAGACACAGAGCAAATATCCTAATGAATGATTATTGACGATTCGCTTGTTGATTTTGTGAGAGATGGGCCTACAGAACACAAATAAACAGAACATAAAAAAACAATCCCTGTTCTCGTGATGATGCCCAGTGCCAAGATGAGGTGAAAAGGAATTCATTTGAGAAACCTCCAGAGTGAGTAATTAATTCAGTTGCTCCCGAGTACAACATTACACCAGCCTTTACAATGGACTGATTTCAGGGGCCACTCCAGGATAAACTGGAGTGAAGAATGTATTTTTTTGTTTTGTTTTTAATGTACTTTTATCCCCTTTTTCTACCCAATTTTGTGATATCCAAATTGGTAGTTACAGTCTTGTCCAATCGCTGCAACTCCGATATGGACTCGGGAGAGGCCAACGTCGAGAGCCATGCGTCCTCCGAAACACGACCCTGACAAGCCACACTGCTTCTTCACACAATGCTTGCTTAACCCGGAAGCCAGCCGCACCAACGTGTCAGAGGAAACACCTTACAACTGGTGACCGAAGTCAGCGTGCATGCTCCCGGCCTGCCACAAGGAGTCCCTAGAGCGCGATGGGACAAGGACATTCGGCCGGCCAAATCCTCCCCTAACCCAGACGACGCTGGGCCAATTGTGCGCCGCCTCATGGGTCTCCCGGTCGGGGCCGGCTGCAACACAGCCCGGGATCGAACACAGGTCTGTATTGACACCTCAAGCACTGCGATGCTGCTAGCGTAGAGGAATGGCAAGACGTTAAACGGTAATGCTTTTACAACAGCACTGGAGCTAACCAAAGGCAAGAGTGCAGAGGTCTCACGAGACTTAAGAACTGGCTTTGTGAGGAGAGTAGTGGACATGGGTTAAGAATGAACATGTTCAGTATACTACCTCCCCGTTTCACTCAGTTTCTTTGGATCGTGTTCTACCGTTTTGTTCCTACTGAATACACCCCAGGTTCTCTACAGTTGGGACCAGGAGCAGCTTTAACCTCACCTACTACAACTTTCTAGCTGGAAAAGTGACTTGTTTCAGTCTGTCAAACTGAAAAATTGGGGCAATTACAGCCAGCTGCTTGTCTGACTGGAGGTCCCGCAGCTGCCGAGGCTCGTAGCTGATACGTAGGAAGAGGCGCAATTGGCACCCTTTTCCTATATAGCGCACTACTTTTGACCAGGCCCCATTAGAACTGCATGGTGAAACACTGCTTACTTATTCAAAGCTGAGATCCTACGGAGTCAGCACTAATTGTAATGACATATAGCCTAATGTTTATTTTTCCAGGACCCTTATGCTTTCAAGTGACGTTGGAAAAACCCTTTACGTCAGGCATTTAGGGTTCAGTTCAGATAAATAAAGCAGCGCCAAGAAAGCGGAGTTGCAGACGCCTGAAGAAATTGGTTCTCATTCTCTTCTTGGCTATGTTGAGAGTACCGGGGCATCATATTACAACACCAACAACAACTGGCAGGAAAAGATATGGGGTGAGAGAGGGGTCCCTTAAACAGCTAACAGCTCTACTGACACCGGGGAGTGTTCAACTTCTAGAACCACTTGTTACTACTCAGTTACACTCAGTTGACTCCTTCAACCCAATAACTGTATTGCACAATTACAACCAACTTGAGTATGAAGATGCAGCGTTATCTGACTAAGAAAAACCTTTGGTTCTGTTCTATGCATTACAGATCTACTCGTCTCTCACCACAACCGCTGTGGGGGACCCTGAGTCTGGCGATCGAGACGGCAGATATACCTACTATATCCTGGACATTGCACCCACTGAATAACATGCCCGTGTTCTGCCATGATCAACGACATAGGAGGAGCTATGGAAAAACACTGGGCCTGGTTTCTCTCTCTGTGATGTGGCTGAGGGACAGGAGTGGCTAGCTATACAGCTGCAGTGTAGGGTTGCTGCTGACTATCAGCCAGCTTGCATTATGCAATGAGTAGAGAGACAGGAGACTCACTGCAGGCGGAATCATGTGGTTGTGCACCCTGATGCCCCCCCCACACACACACACATACACACACACACGGCCCCTATGCGGCTGGTTTCCTGGGATTGGGTTACAGTTATATAATATACAGTAGAAGTGCCACTGTAGCCCATCGGGAGGAATATTGCTCTCCACTCTGCCTGCCTGGTGTAATCACTTTACTGTGACAGGGTGAGGGATGCTGGACCCTTGGAATCAGCCACTTATGGCCAAATGTCGAGCAGCATCTCTAGTGACTGTTAAGAACCAACTAACAATACTTGGAAATGGATTATGTATCCTTATTGGTTATTCAATATAAATCATTTCTCTATTCATATTAAGTTTATACGGACTTCAAAAAGCACACTGAACCGGTTAGTTGCTAGCCAGACGCGGTCACAAAGCCTGCAGTCTTTCCATACAGGCCAGTAAAACCACCAAACTCAGCAACAGCATCCAATCCCCTTAATCCTTGCTGGAATGTCCGACAGCCTATCAGTCTCAACTTCAATTAAACTGCTTACGGCCAAGGCTACAGCATTCAGGGCACCCAATGAACTAGTCTACTGTACAGGCACCCATATTCCAGGGCCCCGCGCCAGCCTAATAGGCTACAGCCAGCTCTGTGCATAGTGTACATTCTTACAGTTTATTCTACAGGAAGGAAATACAATTTTAAACTGCTAATTATCCTCAGCAGTGTTGGGTGTAGGGGTAAGTTCACTGACCCCAGCTAGCTAAATTGTCTGGAATTATCTTGAGGAGGAAAATTGTGGTAAGCATAATTTATGACCAGAAGGGAATGGGGAAAGCAAAATTCAATGCTTATCTTCAGAGCTATTCAACCACGTAAAAGCAGATGACTGCTCACAACCACCTATTGCTAGGACTATTTAGCCGAGAGGACCATTTCAGGCCTAATTGATAAAAAAGGTCTTCCCCAGTATCTCTTACTACACTATTGTTCTTTCATCCAGAGGGCTCGAAAATACCTCATGCTTATGTACAAAAGGAAAAGCCTACTTTTTCAAATAGGTCTTTAAAAACAGGCCATGATTATTAGTAATTGGTCCCCCTCTAACCATTTAGTGTGCCTTAGCCTACTGGAAGCAAATCAACCCGTGTGTTCAACAAGCAGCAGATACATATAACCCATGTCCCTAAAACAGACTTCCAATTGTGCTTTGGGAAGCGAGTCAGTGAGAGGGAGAGGAAAAACCTGATGACAGCAAGGCATGAAAAATCTTATCGGGAGCAAAAAGAGCAAGGGGAAAAAGTCTTGAGAGACTTGAAACAAGAACATGATAAATGTAGAACAACCAGTGTTAATCAGCCTGGATCTAAGCAAGGCCGTACGCTGAGCAGCCAGTCTGTCTAGACTACTGCAGTCCTGTGAAGCATAAGGAAACATCTGCAGGACACATTAATTACACTTAGGACTAGGCCCTTTTTACTTTAGGCCTCCCAAGTCCTGAGCACTGAGAAAATTGCATTGTGCTGAAAGTGAAACCCATGGTTTACTAATGGTAACCTTAGCCTAATTATGCACGTCTTACCATAGACATCATACCTTTGTGTAAGTGGGTAACTCCACCAATTGACAGAATACAGGAAGTGCATCTTTCCCTTTCAAGACAATTCTATACGTATCTATACTGAACAAAAATATAAACGCAACATGTAAAGTGTTAGTCCCATGTTTCATGAGCTGAAATAAAAGATCCCAGAAAGGTTCCATAGGTACTAAAAGCTTATTTCTCTCAAATTTTGTGCACAAATTTGTTTACATCCCTGTTAGTGAGCATTTCTCCATTGCCAAGACAATCTATCCACCTGACAGGTGTGGCATACCAAGAAGCTGATTAAACGGCATGATAATTACACACGTGCACCTTGTGCTAGGGACAATAAAAGGCCACTCTAAAATGTGCAGTTTTGTTTCACAAGTTGAGGGAGCGTGTAATTGGCATGCTGACGACAGGAATGTCCACCAGAGAGGTTGCCAGAGAATCAAATGTTAATTTCTCTACCATAAGCCAAGCCGTCTCCAAAATTGTTTTAGAGAATTTGGCAGTACGTCCAGCCGGCCTCACAACCGCAGACCACGTGTAATCCGGGCTTCTTCACCTGCGGGATCATCTGAGACCAGCCACCCAGACAACTGATGAAACTGAGGAGTATTTCTGTCAGTAATAAAGCTGTTTTGTGGGGTAAACTCATTCTGACTGGCTGGGCCTGCCTCCCAAGTGGGTGGGTCTATGCCCTTCCAGGCCAACCCATGGCTGTGCCCCTGCCCAGTCGTGAAATCCATAGATTAGGGCCTAATTAAATTATGTAAATTGACTGATTTCCTTATACGAACTGTAACTTAGTCAAATCATTGAAAATGTTGCATTTCTATTTTTGTTCAGTATGAATGTGCAGTTTTTACTTTTTATGCACTGAGATTATTATTGTATAATGAACAGTGCTGTACAAATGTAATACATTATTATTATTACTAATAAGTCATTACTGCAGTTTCAAAGAGTTTGAGCTAGTAATGTATCAATATTTATCTCCAAAAATTAGCTATGATATAGCCAATGGATATATAATTCTGGATTTCAGCCCCATCTCAAAACAGTTAAGACCATTTGGAAGTTCTCATTCCTTCTGCTTCAAAAGTAGAAAATGTCATAAAAAGGACAACCACCACTTTATCAACTTTACCCTGTATACAGTGCATTCAGAAAGTATTCAGATCCATTGACTTTTTCCACATTTGTTACAGCCTTATTCGAAAATTGATTAACTTGGTTTTTTTTTCCATCAACCTACACACAATAACCCATAACAAAGCAAAAACAAGAAATGTTTTCAAATTTATAAAAAATAAAACTGAAATAACATTTACACAACTATTCAGACCCTTTACTCAGTACTTATTTGAAGCACCTTTGGCAGCAATTACAGCTTCGAGTCTTCTTGGGTATAACGCTACATGCTTGGTACACCTGTATTTGGGGAGTTTCTCCCATTCTTCTCTGCAGATCCTCTCAAGCTCTGTCAGGATGGATGGGGAGCATCGCTGCGTTGTCTTGGCTGTGTGTTTAGGGTCGTTGTCCTGTTGGAAGGTGAACCTTTCGCCCCAGACAGATCAAGAGATGGGGCAGGATTTCATCAAGGATCTCTCTGTACTTTGATCTGTTCATCTTTCCCTCGACCCTGACAAGTCTCCCAGTCTCTGCCACTGAAAAGCATCCCCACAGCATGATGCTGCCACCGTTGCCATGCTTCACCGTAGGGATAGTGCCAGGTTTCCTCCAGATGTGACGCTCGGCATTCAGGCCAAATAGTTCAATCTTGGTTTCACCAGACTAGAGAATCTAGTTTCTCATGGTCTGAAAGTCCTTTAGGTGCCTTTTGGCAAACTCCAAGGGGGCGGTCATGTGGCTTTTACTGAGGAGTGGCTTCCGTCTGACACTCTACCATAGCCTGATTGGTGGAGATGGGAGAACCTTCCAGAAGGACAACCATCTCCAGAGGAACTCTGGAGCACTGTCAGAGTGAACATCGGGTTCTTGTTCACCTCCCTGACCAAGGCCCTTTGCCCTGATTGCTCAGTTTGGCCCGGGCGTCTAGCTCTAGGAAGAGTCTTGTCGTTCCAAACTTCTTCCATTTAATTTCTTTGGGACTGGGGGGGCAGTATTGAGTAGCTTGGATAAATAAGGTGCCCAGAGTAAACTGCCTGTTACTCTGGCCCAGTTGCTAATATATGCATATTATTAGTAGATTTGGATAGAAAACACTATGAAGTTTCTAAAACTGTTTGAATGATGTCTGAGTATAACATAACTCATATGGCAGGCAAAAACTTGAGACAAAAAAACAACCAGGAAGCAGGAAATCTGAGGTTTGTGGTTTTTCAACTCATTGCCTATCCAATATACAGTGTCTCTGGGGTCATATTGCACTTCCCAAGGCTTCCACTAGATGTCAGTAGTCTTTAGAACCTTGTTTGATGATTCTACTGTGAAGGAGGGGGGAATGGGAGCTGAATGAGGTCTGCCAGAATGGCACGAGCTGATCACGCGCGCTCACGTGAGAGGTAGCTGCGTTCCATCACATTTCTACAGACAAAGGAATTCTCCGATTGGAACATTATTGAAGATTTATGTTAAAAACATCCTAAAGATTGATTCTATACTTCGTTTGACATGTTTCTACGAACTGTAATATGACTTTGTCTGAACTTTCGCCTGGACTTGCCCGCGCTTCGTGAGTTTGGATTGTGTACTAAACGCGCGAACAAAGAGGAGGTATTTGGACATAAATTATGGACTTTATCAAACAAATCAAACATTTATTGTGGAACTGGGAATCCTAGGAGTGCATTCTGATGAAGATCATCAAAGGTTAGTGATTAATTTCTCTCTCTGCTTTTTGTGACTCCTCTCTTTGGCTGGAAAAATGGCAGTGTTTTTCATTTTTGTAAAAAAAATATATAAAAAAATAAAATCCTTTTGTTCCTAATTTTGTTATTAGTCTCGGGCTGTTGCGGGTAGATTTGGCTGCCGCTGTGTGCCAGGCAATTTTAAACCATTTCATGTGTCTGAAGGTACAAACTCTGCCTTCCCGGTGGGCCCAGAGAGAAAATCAAGTGCACTATAGACCTATCACTGGCCAATCGGATGGCTCAGATGACTGTGTCTGCAGTAATGCAGCAGGCATAAAAGAAAGCTACAGCAAGGTTGATATTGTGAGATTTCAAAACGTTTAAAACCATGACTGCAGAGACGGTCAACGAATATAGCAAAAGAGATGGTGTTTTAATGAGTGAGTTCATGTTTAAGTTATTACTCAGCACTGCCAAAACTTTGTATTCAACACTTTCATAAGCCATAAAATGCACATTCTTCGTATTTCCACTCTGTGCTACAACAAGCACTGTAGCACCCAGGGACTCTGATGGCACAGCTGGCGCTGCAGTACAGCGCCCTTAACCACTGCGCCACCCGGGAGGCCCATTCAGATGTTTTCAGAGACATTAAAAAAGCATAACAGGTTACAAAGTAGATCTTTGTAGCTACATTTTGGTGTATGAGATTAATGTTTGAGATTTGGTGTATGAGATTTGGTGTAAGACATTAGCATCTTGTCATGAAAACAGGTGCTAGCAAAAACTAAGATGTTCTGCAGCTGTGCCATCCATCCATCCTGAAGCCTGGACCTAAGGGGGGGGGCTAGGCCTGCTACATCTGTCTGGCTTCATCATTTCTCTGGTCTGGTTTGGGTTGCTGACAGTGTCAACATGAGCCCTGGTGGGGGTGGGAGCATGCTCCTTTTCACTGACACGGTGAGGAATGCCTGGGCTCCGCTCCGGTGCCTCCAGGGTTCCCTGGAGACTGGTGACTCAGAGGGATGCTGCAGGCCTGGGTTCAAATAGTATTTGGCCTCTTTCGAATACTTTGAGTGTTTACTTGAGTCTGCCTGGAGAATATGAAATGGAGTGGTTTGCACTTATGGGACTATTCCATTGGCCCTGATGTACCAGGCAAGCTTAATCAAACACAGCTTAAGCTTGAATGATTTCAAATACTATTTGAACCCAAGTTCAGACTCTAGAGAGCGAGGCAGCAGGTAACCTGAACCGGATACAAAGCCTGGAATGGAATGGGCCATGGGCAGGCGAGCGACAGCAATTGAGACGTTTATTATCCCACACCAAACCTCAACCACTTCAGTCAGAGGGGAGTTTGGTTTCAGTTTTAGTAACAAATCTACAGTCCAGCAGAGCATGTCTGTATTACTGTAGATGACATGTCAAGATGAGTGTGATTCAATTATACTGCTGTTGCTTGGCTTTGGTGAAGCCAACATAAGTCATTACACATTTTTGAGCTGAGGATTTAAGCGGCTGGGCTAGAGCTACTTTACCCTCAGCATATGGCTGTATAGTCTAACCTCTTTAGCCTTGTTTTAAAGAGGATCAAACTCTACATGGGCCTTTGTCCCAAATCAGAGTCAAAGGACTGCTTGAGGCTAGACATTTGAATTCCTTGTTGAGCGTCACACTGCATATTTACTGTCCTCATAATTCCTACTCATATCAGTATACAAAACACCCACATTTAGTGACAGATATTCAGGCTTAACACAGAATGAAAGATTTAAATGAAACAATGTAAATTTGTAATGTGGCCAGAAAAGCTAATACTTTTACATGTCATCAAACCTTGAAAATATAACCTTGACAGTGTTTCCCCTAGGATTCTTTCAGCAGTGGTGGCAAAGGTGGAAGGGGTAGCTGTTTGCATAGACTTCCAGTCATTGAGCCAATGACTATCCCATTAAAAGCACATCTCAGCTGCTAAATGAATATAGGGGAAACACTGACCAACTGTTAGGGCAGATAGCAGCTTTCAAAAGCAGACAGCATACAGGATTATCTAGGCAGCTTGCTCCACAGTGAGGATTCTGCATTTAATTCCATATAGTCTCAAGTCAGCAAGTTGTAGTCTTTATTAATGAGACATGGTCCACCACCACCAGACAAAAACATATGGTTTTATTTTGCATTTCCAGTATAGGCCTAGAGGTGATGCCACAGTATAAACAAACAGTGATAACACTCAAATGAAAACAGTACAGGTTAAGATGGTATTTCCCCAATGATTTCCCATCTACGATAACATCTATTGTCAGTGGGTACTCAGTTAGGTGACACGACAAACAATGGACGCTATGTGTGATCAAATACACTTTCACTACATATGGTTGTTAAAATAAATAAAAGTCCTTTGAAAACCTGAATGTGGAAGTTAATCATGAGCCCAAATGTAAAGTTCTGTGCTAAAAACTGTTAAATCTGTGGGACAGCCTTCACGAAACCTGTGTGCTGATATTTGCCATTGGTATTACTCTCTACCATGTGACATTGTATTGCCAACAAGTATGGGAACGTTCTGAGGGTGTTTCACAGTCATCAGACATCCATTGGACTGAAATAGAAGGTTAAATGTTTTTCCTTCGCTGTGGTCATTCAGATGTTTTCAGAGACATTAAAAAAGCATAACAGGTTACAAAGTTGAGCTTTGTAGCTACATTTTGGTGTGTGAGAAGTCAAAATTCACATTAGCATCTTGTCATGAAAACAGATGGCAGCTAGCTGTATGAGGGAGGATGTTGGCTTGACGCCGTTCCCTGAGGTAACGCTCTGGGCGAGAGGCAGCGCTGCTCTGCAGTGGCTGTATCAGGGTTTCGGTTAGGAAAATGTGGCGCCGAACAACATGACCCGGGAAGATTTGAATTTACCGGCCATTGGGTGCATAACCCATTAGGGCTTCCACCCACGGTGCTCAGAATGACAGAAATCACATTTAAAATGATGGTAATGCATCTTAACCTCTTGAAACTAGGGGGCACTATTTTTCATTTTGGAAAAATAACGTTCCCAAAGTAAACCGCCTATTTCTCAGGACCAGATGCTAGAATATGCATATAATTGACAGCTTAGGATAAAACACTCTAAAGTTTCCAAAACTGTAAAAATATTGTCTGTGAGTATAACAGAAATGATATTTCAAGCGAAATCCTGAGAAAAATCCAAATCAGGAAGTGACGCTTATTTAGAAACCCCTGTCTTTCTATGCATCCCTATTGCCCATTGAAAGGGATATCAACCAGATTCCTTTTTCTGTGGCTTCCCTAAGGTGTCTACTGCCTTTAGACGTAGTTTCAGGCCTTTATTTTGAAGAATGAGCGTAAACGACTACATTGCGTCAGTGGCCAGCTCTGAGTGATTCTTGTGTAAAAGACAGGTAGTCATTTTTCCTCTAGCTCCTACTGAAAAGCCAATTTCCCCGATTGAGATACACTGCTCAAAAAAATAAAGGGAACACTTAAACAACACAATGTAACTCCAAGTCAATCACACTTCTGTGAAATCAAACTGTCCACTTAGGAAGCAACACTGATTGAAAAAATTTCACATGCTGGTTGTGCAAATGGAATAGACAACAGGTGGAAATTATATGCAATTAGCAAGACACCTCCAATAAAAGGAGTGGTTCTGCAGGTGGGGACCACAGACCACTTCCCAGTTCCTATACTTCCTTGCTGATGTTGTGGTCACTTTTGAATGCTGGCGGTGCTTTCACTCTAGTGGTAGCATGAGACGGAGTCTACAACCCACACAAGTGGCTCAGGTAGTGCAGCTCATCCAGGATGGCACATCAATGCGAGCTGTGGCAAGAAGGTTTGCTGTGTGTCCGCATAGTGTCCAGAGAATGGAGGCGCTACCAGGAGACAGGCCAGTACATCAGGAGACATGGAGGAGGCCGTAGGAAGGCAACAACCCAGCATCAGGACCGCTACCTCTGCCTTTGTGCAAGGAGGAGCACTGCCAGAGCCCTGCAAATGACCTCCAGCAGGCCACAAATGTGCATGTCTGCTCAAACGGTCAGAAACAAACTCCATGAGGGTGGTATGAGGGCCCGACGTCCACAGGTGGGGGTTGTGCTTACAGCCCAACAACGTGCAAGACGTTTTTCATTTGCCAGAGAACACCAAGATTGGCAAATTCGCCACTGGCGCCCTGTGCTCTTCACAGATGAAAGCAGGTTCACACTGAGCACGTGACAGATGTGACAGTCTGGAGACGCCGTGGAGAACGTTCTGCTGCCTGCAACATCCTCCAGCATGACCGGTTTGGTGGTGGGTCAGTCATGGTGTGGGGTGGCATTTCTTTGGGGGGGCGCACAGCCCTCCATGTGCTCGCTAGAGGTAGCCTGACTGCCATTAGGTACCGAGATGAGATCCTCAGACCCCTTGTGAGACCATATGCTGGTGCGGTTGGCCCATATGCTGGTGCGGTTGGCCCTGGGTTCCTCCTAATGCAAGACAAACCTCATGTGGCTGGAGTGTGTCAGCAATTCCTGCAAGAGGAAGGCATTGATGCTATGGACTGGCCCGCCCGTTCCCCAGACCTGAATCCAATTGAGCACATCTGGGACATCATGTCTCGCTCCATCCACCAACAGACTGTCCAGGAGTTGGCGGATGCTTTAGTCCAGGTCTGGGAGGAGATCCCTCAGGAGACCATCCGCCACCTCAATCAGGAGCATGCCCAGGCGTTGTAGGGAGGTCATACAGGCACGTGGAGGCCACACACACGTTTTTGACTTGTTTTAAGGACATTACATCAAAGTTGGATCAGCCTGTAGTGTGGTTTTCCACTTTAATTTAGAGTGTGACTCCAAGACCCTCCATGGGTTGATAAATTTTATTTCCATTGATAATTTTTGTGTGATTTTGTTGTCAGCACATTCAACTATGTAAAGAAAAAAGTATTTAATACAAATATTTCATTCATTCAGATCTAGGATGTGTTATTTTAGTGTTCCCTTTATTTTTTTGAGCAGTGTATTATCAAATAGATCTTTGAAAAACACCTTGAGGATTGATTATAAAAAATATGTTTGCCATCTTTCTGTCGATATTATGGACATCATTTGGAATTTTTTTTCGGCATTGTCGTGAACGCTATTTCCGGTGGATTTCTCAACACAACGTGACCAACAAAAGGAGGTATTTTGGGTATAAAAATAATCTTTATGGAACAAAAGGAACATTTGCTGTCTAATTGGGAGTCTCGTCAGTGAAAACATCTGAAGATCAAAAGGTAAACGGTTAATTTGATTGCTTTTCTGATTTTTGTGACTAAGCTTCCTGCTGCTAGCTGGACATAATGCTATGCTAGGCTATCGATAAACTTACACAAACGCTTGTCTTGCTTTGGCTGTAAAGCATGATTTCAAAATCTGAGATGACAGGGTGATTAACAAAAGGCTAAGCTGTGTTTCACTATATTTCACTTGTGATTTCATGAATATGAATATTTCTTTTGACCATTGCGCTATGCTAATTAGTGTAGTTGATGACAATTCTCCCAGATCCGGGATGAGTAGTTCCAAGAGTTAACAGAACATGCAACTGTAATTAACAGCCATAAAACATTTTCTTCAAACACTTGACAAAATGCAATGCGCCGGAAAACCCCATTCTAAACAGCGCACCTGATGGCGCTTCCATATGTGAGAGATTCAAATATCTGTTCGAAATTTACAAAGAATCTAAAGATGCAATAACTAGGATGGGTTGCGCCTTTGGCTTCTGGACAAAATAAAGTTTACATAAATAAATATGCCAAAACTATACATATCAACAAAATACATTTAAACTCAGTTTCACAATTCCTGACATTTAATCGAAGTAAAAATTCCCTGTCTAGGATCACCACTTTATTTTAAGAATGTGAAATGTCAGAAAAATAGAAGAGGATTTATTTGAACTTTTATTTATTTCATCACATTCCCAGTGGGTCAGAAATTTACATACACTCAATTAGTTTCGTGTAACCTTCCACAAGCTTCCCACAACAAGTTGGGTGAATTTTGGCCCATTCCTCCTGACAGAACTGGTGTAAGTCAGGTTTGTCGGCATCCTTGCTCGCACACGCTTTTTCAATTCTGCCCACACATTTTCTATAAGATTAAGGCCAGGGCTTTGTGATGGCCATTCCAATACCTTGACATTGTTGTCCTTAATAACTTCTTAACCTCTTGGATCTCTAGGGGCGCTATTTCATTTTTGGATAAAAAACGTTCCCGTTTTAAGCGCAATATTTTGTCACGAAAAGATGCTCGACTATGCATATTATTGACCGTTTTGGAAAGAAAACACTGAAGTTTCAGATTCTGCAAAGATATTGTCTGTAAGTGCCCCAGAACTCATTCTACAGGCGAAACCAAGATGATACGTCAACCAGGAAATGAGCAGAATCTCTGAAGCTCTGTTTTCCATTGTCTCCTTATATGGCTGTGATTGCGCAAGGAATGAGCCTATACTTTGTCGTTTCCCCAAGGCGTTTGCAGCATTGTGACGTATTTGTAGGCATATCATTGGAAGATTGACCATAAGTAGACTACATTTTCCAAGTGTCCGCCTGGTGTCCCTGCGTCGAAATTGGAGCGTAAAGCCAGGTGCAATTATTTTTCCATTTGAGAGCAAGGAGAAACCAGGCTTCCACGAAGGATATATCATTAAAGAGATATGTGGAAAAACACCTTGAGGATTGATTCTAAACCACGTTTGCCATGTTTCAGTCGATATTATGGAGTTAATTTGGAAAAAAGTTCGCGTTTTGAGGGCTGAATTTTCGTTTTTTTTTTTTTTTTTTTTTGGTAGCCAAATGTGATGTACAAAACGGAGCTATTTCTAATACACAAAGAATCTTTTTGGAAAAACTGAGCATCTGCTATCTAACTGAGAGTCTCCTCATTGAAAACATCAGAAGTTCTTCAAAGGTAAGTTATTTTATTTGAAGGCTTTACTTGTTTTTGTGATAGTTGCATGCTAATGCTAACGCTAAATGCTACGCTAGCTAGCTACTGTTACACAAATGATTGTTTTCCTATGGTTGAAAAGCATATTTTGAAAATCTGAGATGACAGTGTTGTTAACAAAAGGCTAAGCTTGAGAGATAGCATATTTATTTAATTTCATTTGCGATTTTCATGAATAGTTAACGTTGCGTTATGGTAATGAGCTTAGGTCTATAAATAGAATCCCGGATCCGGGTTTGGTCGTCGCAACAGGTTAAGGTATAGGGGGCAGCATTTTCACTTTTGGATAAATAGCGTGCCCAATTTCAACTTCCTGCTACTCATGCCAGGAATATAAGATATGCATATTAGTTTCTAAAACTGTTTGAATCATGTCTGAGTATAACAGAACTTATGTAGCAGGCAAAACCCAGAGGAGTAACCATTCAGAATTTTTTTGGTCTCTGTCTGTTCACCGAGTTCTCATTGGCAAATTATATTTCTTAGGAACCTATTTTCAATTCCTACCGCTTCCACTGGATGTCGCCAGTCTTTGAGGTTGAGGTTATTCATTCATATTCATTTGTGCAATGAAGAAGTAGGCCATCTAGGAACTGGGTAACACTGTTGAGTGCGCAAGACGTGAAAAGTAGCATGGTTTGTTGTCTTCCTGTATTGAACACAGATAGACCAGTCTACAATTTGATCGATTATTAACGTTTAAAAATACCTAAAGTTGTATTACAAAAGTAGTTTGAAATATTTTGGCAAAATTTATAGGCAACTTTTGAAATATTTTGTAGTGACGTTGCGTTTTTTGGAAGCTGTTTTTTCTGGATCAAACGCGTCAAATAAATGGACATTTGGATATATATGGACGGAATTAAAATCAAACAAAAAGGACCAATTGTGATGTTTATGGGACATATTGGAGTGCCAACAAAAGAAGCTCGTCAAAGTTAATGCATGTTTTATATTTTATTTCTGCGTTTTGTGTAGTGCCTGCAGGGTTGAAATATGCTACCCTCTTTGTTTACTATTGGGCTATCATCAGATAATAGCTTCTTGTGCTTTCGCCAAAAAGCCTTTTAAAAATCTGACATGTTGGCTGGATTCAGAACGACTGTAGCTTTTAATTGAGTACCTTAAATGTGTGATTTAATGAAAGTTTGATTTTTATATATATATATATATTATTATTTTTTAATTTGCCGCTCTGCATTTTCCATTTTTTGCTCAAGTGGGACGCAAACGTCCCCTTATACCGTAAGAAGTTAAGCCATTTTGCCACAACTTTGCAAGTATGTCCATTTGTAAGACCCATTTGCGACCAAGCTTTAACTTCATGACTGATGTCTTGAGGTGTTGCTTCAATATATATCCACATAATTGTCGTGCCTCATGATGCCATCTATTTTGTGAAGTACGCCAGTCCCTCCTGCAGCAAAGCACCCCCACAACATGATGCTGCCACCCCCGTGCTTCACGGTTGGGATGGCGTGCTTCGGCTTGCAAGCATCTCCCTTTTTCCTCAAAACATAACGATGGTCATTATGGCCAAACAGTTCTATTTTTGTTTTATAAGACCAGAGGTCATTTCTCCAAAAAGTACAATCTTTGTCCCCATGTGCAGTTGCAAACCGTAGTCTGGCTTTTTTATGGCGGTTTTGGAGCAGTGACGTCTTCCTTGCTGAGCGGCCTTTCAGGTTATGTCGATATACTTTTGTAACGGTTTCCTCCAGGATATTCACAGAGTTCTTTGCTGTTGTTCTGGGATTGATTTGCACTTTTCGCACCAAAGTATGTTCATCGCTAGGTGACAAAACGCGTCTCCTTCCTGAGCGGAATGACAGCTGCGTGGTCCCATGGTGTTTATACTTGCGTACTATTGTTTGTACAGATGAACCTGGCACATTCAGGCGTTTAGAAATTGCTCCCAAGGATGAACCAGACTTGTGGAGGTCTACACTTTTTTTCCTGAGGTCTTGGTTGATTTCTTTTGATTTTCCCATGATGTCAAGCAAAGAGGCACTGAGTGAAGGTACCCCTTGAAATACATCCACAGGTACACCTCCAATTGACTCAAATTATGTCAATTAGCCCATCAGAAGCTTCTAAAGCCATGACATAATTTTCTGAAATTTTCCAAGCTGTTAAAAAAGTCACAGTCAACTTAGTGTATGTAAACTTCTGACCCACTGGAATTGTGATGTAATTCACTTTAAGGGAAATAATCTGTCTGTAAACAATTGTTGGAAAAATTACTTGTGTCGTGCACAAAGTAGATGTCCTAACCAACTTGCCAAAACTATAGTTTGTTAACAAGAAATTTGTGGAGTGGTTGAAAAACGTGTTTTAATGACTCCAACCTAAGTGTATGTAAACTTCCGACTTCAACTATATAATTCCTCCTATCTATACAGAAATAAATAATATTATTCAAAATTCTTCACCAGAAAGCATGACTTAGCCAGCCACAAAGGAATCGAGAATCATTAGCTCATTTTTTTTTAATAGCTGTGCATCGTCTCAAATCACAAGCTTGTCGGCTTATGCCTTAAAATAAAATCGGCATGGCCGATCCGATTAATTAAGGCCGATTTCTAGTTTTCATAACAATCGGTAATTGGAATTTTTGGACGCCGATTATAGCCAATTACATTGCACTCCACAAGGAGACTGCGTGGCAGGCTGACCACCTGTTACGTGAGTGCAGCAAGGAGCCAAAGTAAGTTGCTAGCTAGCATTAAACTTCTTGTAAAAAGAAAATCAACCAATCTTAACATAATCACTAGTTATGGTTGATGATATTACTAGTTTAACTAGCTTGTCCTGCGTTGCATATAATCAATGCGGTGCCTGTTAATTTATCACCGAATCACAGCCTACTTCACCAAACGGGTGATGATTTAACAAAAGTGCATTTTTGAAAAAAGCAATCGTTGCACCAATGTACCTAACCATTAACATCAATGACTTTCTTAAAATCAAGACAAGTATATTTGTTTAAACATGCATATTTAGTTAAAAGAAATTCATGTTAGCAAGCAATATTAACTAGGGAAATTGTGTCACTTCTCTTGCGTTCAGTGCAAGCAGAGTCAGGGTATATGCAGCAGTTTGGGCCGCCTGGCTCATTGCCAACTGTGTGAACACCATTTCTTCCTAATAACGACCGTAATTAATTTACCAGATTTTACATAATTATGACATAACATTGAAGGTTGTGCAATATAACAGCAATATTTAGACTTAGGGTTGCCACTGAAAGAATAAACGTTTTGTTTTTCGAAATGATAGGTTATTAATATGGTCAAATCTGGAAACTATTTCTTGTATTTCTGTGTGTTTATTATAATTAAGTCTGTGATTTGATATTTGATAGAGCATTCTGACATTCAACCAGCCCTTTCCTACGTTTGCCAGCAGCTCGTCGTAATGCTTGAAGCACAGCGCTGTATGACTTCAAGCCTATCAACTCCCGAGATTAGGCTGGCAATACTATAGTGCCTAGAAGAACATCCAATAGCCAAAGGTATATGAAATTCAATTGGTAGAGAGAAAGAGTCCCATAAGTCCTATAATAACTACTACCGAAAACTTCTTAACTGGGAATATTGAAGACTAATTTAAAAAGGAACAATCGGTATCGGCTTTATTTGGTCCTCCAATAAATCGGTATCAGTGTTGAAAAATCATAATCGGTCAACCTCTAAGATGCCTATTTGGGAAGTGCGCATTTTGGGCAGCAAGCATGGCAATAGGTCTAGCTGATTACTGAGTTGCAGGTGTCAGTGACAAGCATCTAAAATGTGTCTTAAAATATGACTTGAGTATAATTTGAAAAGGGTCACTAAGCAGAAATGTAGAGAATCAGTGTACCATCTAAACCACTGAAATGTATTTTCAGCTTATGACCAAAAACATAAAATAAAATGGGAAGCATAGAAATAGGTAGCCTAGTTGTTAGAGCGTTGGGCCAGTTATCAAAAGGTTGCTGGATCAAATCCCCGAGCTGACAGGGTAAAAATCTGTCATTCTGCCCCTGAACAAGGCAGTTAACCCGCAGTTCCCCGGTAAACCATCATTGTAAATAAGAATTTGTTCTTAACTGATAGACCGTTGCCTGCACGTGAATGGGAGGTGCGCTTCAATAACGTGCACAAAAACTGTTTTTAACAGGCGACTGTACTTAGAATTGTTGCGCAATATATGATCTTATAACAGCACGTTTTACTCCAGCAGCAACCAGCTGAGGATAATAGGCTCTGTATGCTGTGCGTGTGTGATAGTTGTTTATGTGATAGTTGTTTATGTATCTTCTTTATCCAACACCTAAAAGCATGACAGTAAAATTGGTTTCCATCAATAAATAAAAAGCATTATTTTGCAATGGGATTCCCCCCCCCCCCTCTGGTCGTTTTGGCCAGTAGTTATTTTTATTTAATTTTTAAATAAAAAAATGTTTACTGATTTATTATTATTTGGGGAAAAATTGGCCAAAAGCCAGCATTTACCTGAAACTTACCAGTCCAAAGTTTGGAAAACCCTACTCGTTTGGGGACAGCAGGTAGCCTAGTGGTTAGAGCGTTGGGCCAGTTTCCGAAAGGTTGCTGGATCCAATCTCCGAGTTGTAGAGTTGTAAATAAGAATATGCGCACACTTAACATGTGTAAATATTTGTATGAACATAAGATTCAACAACAGACATGAACTGGACATGTGACTAACAGAAATTGAATAATGTGTCCCTGAACAAAATCAAAAGTAACAGCCAGTATCTGGTGGTGCATCTCCTCCTCATGGACCGAACTAGATTTGCCAGTTCTTGCCAGTTCCCAGACATTTCTGGGGGATTTTCTTTTTTTTAAATGTAAACAAATAAAATAAAAAATAAAAATCACCCTAGCCCTTACCCTCTGATCCAACAGGTCCCAGATGTGCTCAATGGGATTGAGATCTGTGCTCGTCGCTGGCAGAACACTGACATTCCTGTCTTGCAGGAAATCACGCACAGAAGGAAGGGTACCTCATGAGGGAGGAGGATGTCTTCCCTGTAACGCAGAGCATTGCGATTGCCTGCAATGATAACAAGCTCAGTCCGATGATGCTGTGACACACCGCCTCAGACCATGACGGACACTCCACCTCCAAATAGATCCCGCTCCAGAGTACAGGCCTCTGTAATGCATTCCTTCGCTGATAAACGAAGGCTTTTGCCAGTCTGGTCCAGCGACGTTGGGTTTGTGCCCGTAGGCGACGATGTTGCAGGTGATGTCTGGTGAGGACCCGCCTTACAACAGGCCTACAAGCCCTCAGTCCAGCCTATTGCAGACAGTCTGAGCACTAATGGAGGGATTGTGCGTTCCTGGTGTAACTCAGGCAGTTGCTGTTGCCATCCTGTACCTGTCCCGCAGGTGTGACGTTCGGATCAGCTGTCCGTCCTGTAGCGCTGTCTTAGGCGTCTCACAGTAGACATTGCAATTTATTGCCCTGGCCACATCTGCAATCCTCATGCCTCCTTACAGCATGCCTATGGCACATTTATGCAGATGAGCAGGGACACTTGGCATCTCTCTTTTGGTATTTTTCAGAGTCAGTAGAAAGGCCTCTTTAGTGTACTAAGTTTTCATAACTGTGACCTTATCTGCCTACTGTATGTAAGCTGTTAGTGTCTTAACGACCGTTCCACAGGTGCATGTTCATTAATTATTTAAGGTACATTGAACAAGCATGGGAAAGTGTTTAAACCCTTTACAATGAAGATATGTGAAGTTATTTGGATTTTTACAAATTATCTTTGAAAGACTGGGTACTACTTTGCATAAAGTAGTATAAAAAGTTGCATTCTAATTTCATAAATTGGTTCATATTGTTACACATTCTCAGTGTTGCATAAATCCTGATCATTTGCTAATATGACCAATTTACCTTAAAATTCTTGGTCTTGCATTAGTGTAATTATATATTACGTACTGCCTCATTTGCATATTAAGTGCCATGTTTGTGTAATATTGCATTTTAATTTAATACATTTTACTTGAATCATCCCTGTTCTACACCATCCCTAAAAATGGCAAAACAATATCTAATTGGGAAAAAACATGTTAAATGTAAGAATCCCAACAGGTGATTTGGTGCCATTATTGACTAGGGATTAACATAAGGTTGTGGACTGGTCTTTGACCTTTAACTATCACTTCAGATAAGATCTCAGCAACAGGAAGTCCTATCCTCATGAAATATAGTGTTGTGTTCCTGAGATGCTTCTATATGACAGGAAATACAAAGTATAACACCATATACAGTTTCATTTTGACCCCTAACACTCTACAAAATGATAGATGGCATAGGTGACTTATGGCTAGTTCCCCTCAGATGATGGCACCATGGATGCTTCTTCGTGATTTTTTTAGTTTTGTCAATGGTCTTGGTGCACTGGAAATGTAATGTGGCACGCACTGAGGAATAGGCATATTCCAGGTATATCCACACACTATGATTCGTCTTACATTATGAATCAACATACATCTTCCCATTTATACAAGTCCCTGACTTAAAGTATCCAATCACTGCTACTGCACAGACTGAGCCATGCAACAAATTGCATTTTTTTTTCATAACAGGAGGTATCAGTATACTTGTTAATGAGAAAGAAAAGCAAATCGGGATCTCTGTTCAAGCAAAGTGTAATAAACTTTAAAATGAGGCGAGTGTCACGGTCAAAGGCCAAGAAGCATTGTATCACTGACTGTGTACAGTAAGTAGTACAGTATTTCTAACACAACCATACATACAAAGCCAATTATTTGACCAACAGATATCCACCCACCTGAGGAAAACGAGATGAGAAAAACAGCAAACGCCAGCTCACTAGCGGCTCCCATTTTCAATCCAATTGAAATCCTTTTATTTCCGGGAAATAAACAACACACAGCTGCAAAGGTTTGCTCCTCCACTGTGTGTTGTGAGGGTCTGTGCAAAAAAAAAGAAAAAATGTAACTAGCCAGCTAGTTTGCAAGCTAGTATTGTCAACATAGTGTGGTATTAACACGGACTTCCCAGTTGACAGGTGTTTGTTGAGAAGACCCACTGGCCAGCCACGAGGCTTGCTACTACGTTACACAGTTGAAGGTCCTGAAGAATTATGTCCAAAAATATGGAAGAGGTGATACTTGTGTAGCTAGCTAGAGGCTACAAAATGGTTAAAACCATAGCTAATGACTGACTTGTTGCAGGTTGGTCTAACTATCCGTAGCACCTTACAGCACTAGTTGCTAGCAATAATACTAGGCAACTATTCCACTGTGTTTAACATTCATGTTCCCTTTCTTTACATTCAATCTTGTTAATTTACCTAGTTAGACGAAACCAGGTAAATATGATAAGCAGTCAAATTAGCAACAATATCATGGAACATATCTAATTAACCCTCAATCTTAGCTGGATAGCTAGCTTCAGGTAGTTTAAAATTACGTAGTTTTCTAGATATCGTAAATTATCTAACGTCAGCTAGCTAGATAAGAAAGACGTTTAAATACACCACATTTCGTGGACTAACGTTATATTGGATACATCTCATTTCTTGGTCCTCGCGACGCTGTCTTCACCTTCCAAAATGTAAGGTTAACGTTATGCTAGCGCATAATCCAATTCCAAACAGAAACATTGTATTTCCCCTTCCCAATGGATTGCAATGTGTTCTGTCAGTTGGCTTTTACGAGCTAGTTGTGCACACCGTAAAAGCTGGCAACCAGTGCCTGTAAAAATCGTATCCAATTGCAGCTTTGGAGCAACCAAAATGTTATCAGACACGTCGTTGGGAAACGCACATGAAATCAACAGCGAATAAGTTTTGACAACACGCTGCTGTCAAGTCATGAGTGTATCAAGGACAAGAACGGCAGTACAGCATTTTCCCAAGCGTGCAGTATCCTCAACGTTTCCCTCTCCTGTGACCAGTTTCAAGATGGCGTTTGGTGTGGATTGTCTTTGTTTTTTTCTTTACTCCACCCTCAGACCCCTCCCATCAGTTTACTCAAACCCCTCTCGTCAAATCGAAAGCGAGCTCGGGCAGCCTAAAGATGACTGGAATCCAATCAGAGAGGAAGATAATCGTTCATAGTTGGGATACATCTCAATAGTCTGCGTGGATTCCTCATTTTATGTCCTCTTCTTCAAATGCTCTGATCGAAAAACATTGGATAGGTGAAATAAATATGATCGATTCTTATAGGAAGTTGTTTTACCTGTCCTGTTCAGTTTCAGATCAACCCATGAAGGAAGAGAGACAATGCCAAAAAGCAATATACTCCCTTAGCTGACAAAATTTGTCTTTTAGATGTATTTTCCAGATGTCAGGTGCATTTTAGGTGCGGAATGAAAGGCGAAAATACTTATTTTCCGGGTTTATTTTCCGGATATCGAAAATACGCCTTTTCTAAACATTGCTAATACGTATTTTGTAGACGTTGAAAATACATATATTCCGGATATAGAAAAAACGTATTTTACGTGAGGCAGGTAGCCTAGTGGTTAGAGCGTTCAGCCTGGAACCAAAAGGTTTCTAGATTAAATCCCTGAGTTGACAAGGTAAAAATCTGTTGTTCCGCCCCTGAACAAGGCAGTTGACCCACTGTTCCCCGGTAGACCATCATTGTAAATAAGAATTTGTTCTTAACTGACCTCCATAGTTAAATAAAGGTTACATTTTCTGAACATCGAAAATATTTATTTTGTGGACGTTGAAATCAGGTGCATTTTACGTGCTGAATGAAAGGTGAAAATACATATTTTCTGGACGTTGATTCTATGGTCAAATTTCAACTGCACATACAGTACCAGTCAAAAGTTTGGACACACCTGCTCATTCAAGGGTTTTCTTTATTTTTACTTTTTTCTACATTGTAGAAGACATCAAAACTATGAAATAACAAATGTGGAATCATGTAGTAACCATAAAACTGTTAAACAAATCAAAATAGATTTAATATTTGAAATTCTTCAAAGTAGCCACCTTTTGTCTTGCCAATTTGCATTTCAATTAACAGGTGTATATTTTACCTATATGGTTAAAGACCATGTCCATTTTATGACAAGAACAGCTCAAATGAGCAAAGAGAAACGACAGTCCATCATTACTTTAAGACATGAAGATCAGTCAATCTGGATCATTTCAAGAACTTTATTCAAATGTAGTTGCAAAAACCATCAAGCTCTCGTGAGGGCCGCCACAAGAAAGGAAGACCCCCCTGTCTTTTGAATTACCTCTGCTGCAGAGGATAAGTACCAGCCTCAGAAATTGCAGTGAAAATAAATTCTTCACAGAGTTCAAGTAACAGACACATCTCAACATCAACTGAATCCTACAGACGAAGAACCATATATGTGACAATTTTTCAATTTTAAGATAATCAGTTATTTTTATATTATTAATTGTGTGTACCACATTAGGTGTTTTATGGTTGACAAATAATTTACCATACCCATATCTTCCAACAACCATTTATATTTTTTTGTTATTTCAAAAAATACTTTTTTTATTGCCGTTTTAATTTTTAGAATGTGGAAGAACAGTATATCTCCAGTGATGATTTCAGTTTGTGGAAGAACAGTATATGTGACATTTTGCATGACTCTTGTAAGATGTCCTTTTTTAACATCTGATATGATGTTTTAAGTACTTTCAAGTACATATGCCCTTCATGTAAATAACTTAAATGCAATATGTTAATTCATTTGTATGGAGGTTCATTTAAAGGTGGTCTATCAACTTTAGCACTGATTACTTTTCTTAAAAGTTGAGTCATGAAATCTTAGTCTCATTTAAAATGAAGCCCTCAATGTGAACATACCATAGAACTACAAAACACTCCCAATCTATACACAGAATGAGTTTGTATTGCACCATTGTGTAACACAGCACTTTTAGAGTTAACGTTAATGTACGTATCATTACTGTCAAAAGTTAAACTATGCAAGTGTTCAATATAGCTATTATAATAATAGGCGTTTTGTCTTATTTCTAACCTGTTCTAAGCCGGAGAGAATCAACGCTTGTTGTTTCTCGTATGGGACAGTATAGAAACTGTTGAACAGATGCAGCTTGCGTTCATCAGTCAACTTTCCACACTCCTTTCTGCACGTCGTGGAACACGCTCTTCCCTGCAGGATACAGTGTAACTAGCTAGCTACTGTAGCCATGTCGAATCATCCGGTGGATGGAGAAAAAGTAGCTAGCTATGTTTCTTCTATAATCTAGCAATAACATTTGTAACGATAATGTATGAGTTATTAGCCAACGAACTTTAGCTAATATGTTTTCTCTATAGTTACAAATTAGACAACCCAGAACATACATGTTAGTTACTGTACTCTATAGCTAGCTAGCTTGATTGTTTGATATACGGTTCTTCCACATATCTCTTTTGGACAGCTTTTCCCAGTTTTTTCTTGACCCTTACGATTTGTATATGGTTTTCCCGCATCCCGTAAGATCTTCCTTTGCCTGTCTTTCCATTCTTTTAGTTTTGTTTTACGTTTCTTTCCCACATTTCTGCGATTTTCATCAGCAACAGAAAGGTTGTGCGCTTGTCCGTCCATTCTGAGTGGTGCACATAAACGGTTATTCCACGAGAGCCTATCTTTAAATTTAAAATGATTGTTAATTAGCGCGTGGAAAGCTTGTGAAACCGGTTCACTATAGAAAAAGGGTGTCCAATAATGATTGCTCATGTATATCTTTTTTTTTTTAAATGTCACATATATGGTTCTTCGTCTGTAGGATTCAACTGTTCAGAGGAGCTGGTGTGAATCAGGCCTTCATGGTCGAATTGCTGCAAAGAAACCACTACTAAAAGACACCAACATAAAGAAGAGGCTTGCTTGGGCCAAGACACATGAGCAATGGACATTAGACCAGTGGCAATCTGTCCTTTGGTTTGATGAGTCCAAATTTGAGATTTTTGGTTCCAACCTCCATGTCTTTGTGAGATGCAGAGTGGGTGAAAGGATGATCTCCGCATGTGTACTTCCCACCGTGAAGCATGGAGGAGGAGGTATGATGGCGTGAGGGTGCTTTGAAGGTGACACGGTCTGTGATTTATTTAGAATTCAAGGCACACTTTACCGGCATGGCTACCACTGCATTCTGCAGCGATACACAATGCCATCTGGTTTGCGCTTAGTGGGACTATCATTTGTTTTTCAACAGGACAATATTATAGGAGATATTGTTATCCACGTCGGCACCAACGATGTTAGGATGAAACAGTCAGAGGTCACTAAGCACAACATAGCTTCAGCGTGTAAATCAGCTAGAAAGATGTGTCGGCATCGAGTAATTGTCTCTGGCCCCCTCCCAGTTATGGGGAGTGATGAGCTCTACAACAAAGTCTCACAACTCAATCGCTGGTTGAAAATTGTTTTTTGCCCCTCCCAAAAGATAGAATTTGTAGATAATTGGCCCTCTTTCTGGGACTCAACCACAAACAGGACCAAGCCTGGCCTGCTGAGGAGTGACGGACTCCATCCTAGCTGGAGGGGTGCTCTCATCTTATCTACCAACATAGACAGGAATCTAACTCCTCTAGCTCCACAATGAAATAGGGTGCAGGCCAGGCAGCAGGCTGTTAGCCAGCCTGCCAGCTTAGTGGAGTCTGCCACTAGCACAGTCAGTGTAGTCAGCTCAGCTATCCCCATTGAGACCGTGTCTGTGCCTTGACCTAGGTTGGGTATAACTAAACATGGCTGTGTTTGCCTTAGCAATCTCACTAGGATAAAGACCTCCTCCATTCCTGACATTATTGAAAGAGATCGTGATACCTCACATCTCAAAATAGGGCTACTTAATGTTAGATCCCTTAAGGCAGTTATAGTCAATGAACTAATCACTGATCATAATCTTGATGTGATTGGCCTGACTGAAACATGGCTTAAGCCTGATGAATTTACTGTGTTAAAGGAGGCCTCACCTCCTGGTTACACTAGTGACCATATCCCCCGTGCATCCCGCAAAGGCGGAGGTGTTGCTAACATTTACGGTAGCAAATTTCAAGTTACAAAAAAAAAATGACGTTTTTGTCTTTTGAGCTTCTAGTTATGAAATCTATGAAGCCTACTCAATCGCTTTTTATAGCTACTGTTTACAGGCCTCCTGGGCCGTATACAGCGGTCCTCATTGAGTTCCCTGAATTCCTATCGGACCTTGTAGTCATAGCAGATAATATTCAAATTTTTGGTCACTTTAATATTCACATGGAAAAGTCCACAGACCCACTCCAAAAGGCTTTCAGAGCCATCATCAACTCAGTGTGTTTTGTCCAACATGTCTCTGCACTTACTCACTGTCACAGTCATACTCTGGGCCGAGTTTTGTCCCATGGAATACATTTTGTGGATCTTAATGTTTTTCCTCATAATCCTGGACTATCGGACCACCATTTTATTACGTTTGCAATTGCAACAAATAATCTGCTCAGACCCCAACCAAGGAGCATCAAAAGTCGTGCTATAAATTCACAGACAACACAAAGATTCCTTGATGCCCTTCCAGACTCCCTCTGCCTACCCAAGGATGTCAGAGGACAACAATCAGTTAACCACCTAATTGAGGAACTCAATTTAACCTTGCGCAATACCCTAGATGCAGTTGCACACCTAAAAACTAAAATGTTTTCTCATAAGAAACTAGCTCCCTGGTATACAGAAAATACCCGAGCTCTGAGGCAAGCTTCCATAAAATAGAAACGGAAATGGCGCCACACCAAACTGGAAGTCTTCCGACTAGCTTGGAAAGACAGTACCATGCAGTATCGAAGAGCCCTCACTGCTGCTCAATCATCCTATTTTCCCAATTTAATTGAGGAAAATAAGAACAATCCGAAATGTTTGATACTGTCGCAAAGCTAACTAAAAAGCAGCATTCCCCAAGTGAGGATGGCTTTCACTTCAGCAGAATAAATTCATGAACTTCTTTGAGGAAAAGATCATGATTATTAGAAAGCAAATTACGGACTCCTCTTTAAATCTGCGTATTCCTTCAAAGCTCAGTTGTCCTGAGTCTGCACAACTCTGCCAGGACATAGGATCAAGAGAGACACTCAAGTGTTTTAGTACTATATCTCTTGACACAATGATGAAAATAATCATGGCCTCTTAACCTTCAAGCTGCATACTGGACCCTATTCCAACTAAACTACTGAAAGAGCTGCTTCCTGTGCTTGGCCCTCCTATGTTGAACATAATAATCAGCTCTCTATCCACCGGATGTGTACCAAAATCACTAAAAGTGGCAGTAATAAAGTCTCTCTTGAAAAAGCCAAACCTTGACCCAGAAAATATTTTTTAAACTATGGGCCTATATCGAATCTTCCATTCCATGTTGCGCAGTAACTCACTGCCTTCCTGAAGACAAACACGGTATACGAAATGCTTGAGTCTGGTTTTAGACCCCATCATAGCACTGAGACTGCACTTGTGAAGGTGGTAAATTACCTTTTAATGGCATCAGACCGAGACTCTGCACCTGTCCTCGTGCTCCTAGACCTTAGTGCTGCTTTTGATACCATTGATCACCACATTATTTTGGAGAGATTGGAAACCCAAATTGGTCTACACGGACAAGTTCTGGCCTGGTTTAGATCTTATCTGTCGGAAAGATATCAGTTTGTCTCTGTGAATGGTTACTCCTCTGACAAATCAACTGTAAATTTCGGTGTTCAAGGTTCCGTTTTAGGACCACTATTGTTTTCACTATATATTTTACCTATTGGGGATGTCATTCGAAAACATAATGTTAACTTTCACTGCTATGCGGATGACACACAGCTGTACATTTCAATGAAACAGGGTGAAGCCCCAAAATTGCCCTAGCTAGAAGCCTGTGTTTCAGACATAAGGAAGTGGGTGGCTGCAAACCTTCTACTTTTAAACTCGGACAAAACAGAGATGCTTGTTCTAGGTCCCAAGAAACAAAGAGATCTTCTGTTGAATCTGACAATTAATCTTAATGGTTGTACAGTCGTCTCAAATAAAACTGTGTAGGACCTCGGCGTTACTCTGGACCCTGATCTCTCTTTTGATGAACATATCAAGACTGTTTCAAGGACAGCTTTTTTCCATCTACGTAACATTGCAAAAATCAGAAACTTTCTGTCCAAAAAGGATGCAGAAAAATTCATCCATGCTTTTGTTACTTCAAAATCAAATCAAATCAAATGTATTTGTCACATACACATGGTTAGCAGATGTTAATGTGAGTGTAGCGAAATGCTTGTGCTTCTAGTTCCGACAATGCAGTAATAACCAACGAGTAATCTAACCTAACGATTCCAAAACTACTACCTTATACACACAAGTGTAAAGGGATAAAGAATATGTACATAAAGATATATGAATGAGTGATGGTACAGAACGGCATAGGCAAGATGCAGTAGATGGTATCGAGTACAGTATATACAGTGCCTTGCGAAAGTATTCGGCCCCCTTGAACTTTGCAACCTTTTGCCACATTTCATGCTTCAAACATAAAGATATAAAACTGTATTTTTTGTGTGATGAATCAACAACAAGTGGGACACAATCATGAAGTGGAACGACATTTATTGGATATTTCAAACTTTTTTAACAAATCAAAAACTGAAAAATTGGGCGTGCAAAATTATTCAGCCCCTTTACTTTCAGTGCAGCAAACTCTCTCCAGAAGTTCAGTGAGGATCTCTGAATGATCCAATGTTGACCTAAATGACTAATGATGATAAATACAATCCACCTGTGTGTAATCAAGTCTCCGTATAAATGCACCTGCACTGTGATAGTCTCAGAGGTCCGTCAAAAGCGCAGAGAGCATCATGAAGAACAAGGAACACACCAGGCAGGTCCGAGATACTGTTGTGAAGAAGTTTAAAGCCGGATTTGGATACAAAAAGATTTCCCAAGCTTTAAACATCCCAAGGAGCACTGTGCAAGCGATACAATTGAAATGGAAGGAGTATCAGACCACTGCAAATCTACCAAGACCTGGCCGTCCCTCTAAACTTTCAGCTCATACAAGGAGAAGACTGATCAGAGATGCAGCCAAGAGGCCCATGATCACTCTGGATGAACTGCAGAGATCTACAGCTGAGGTGGGAGACTCTGTCCATAGGACAACAATCAGTCGTATATTGCACAAATCTGGCCTTTATGGAAGAGTGGCAAGAAGAAAGCCATTTCTTAAAGATATCCATAAAATGTTATGTTTGGCGTAAAAGCAACACAGCTCATCACCCTGAACACACCATCCCCACTGTCAAACATGGTGGTGGCAGCATCATGGTTTGGGCCTGCTTTTCTTCAGCAGGGACAGGGAAGATGGTTAAAATTGATGGGAAGATGGATGGAGCCAAATACAGGACCATTCTGGAAGAAAACCTGATGGAGTCTGCAAAAGACCTGAGACTGGGACGGAGATTTGTCTTCCAACAAGACAATGATCCAAAACATAAAGCAAAATCTACAATGGAATGGTTCAAAAATAAACATATCCAGGTGTTAGAATGGCCAAGTCAAAGTCCAGACCTGAATCCAATCGAGAATCTGTGGAAAGAACTGAAAACTGCTGTTCACAAATGCTCTCCATCCAACCTCACTGAGCTCGAGCTGTTTTGCAAGGAGGAATGGGAAAAAATGTCAGTCTCTCGATGTGCAAAACTGATAGAGACATACCCCAAGCGACTTACAGCTGTAATCGCAGCAAAAGGTGGCGCTACAAAGTATTAACTTAAGGGGGCTGAATAATTTTGCACGCCCAATTTTTCAGTTTTTGATTTGTTAAAAAAGTTTGAAATATCCAATAAATGTCGTTCCACTTCATGATTGTGTCCCACTTGTTGTTGATTCTTCACAAAAAAATACAGTTTTATATCTTTATGTTTGAAGCCTGAAATGTGGCAAAAGGTCGCAAAGTTCAAGGGGGCCGAATACTTTCGCAAGGCACTGTATTACATAAAGATGCAGTAGATGATAGAGTACAGTATATACATATACATATGAGATGAATAATGTAGGGTATGTAAACATTATATTAAGTAGCATTGTTTAAAGTGGCTAGTGATATATTTTACATCAATTTCCATCAATTCACCTTATTAAAGTGGCTGGAGTTGAGTCAGTGTGTTGGCAGCTGCCACTCAATGTTAGTGGTGGATGTTTAACAGTCTGATGGCCTTGAGATAGAAGCTGTTTTTCAGTCTCTCGGTCCCTGCTTTGATGCACCTGTACTGACCTCGCCTTCTGGATGATAGCGGGGTGAACAGGCAGTGGCTCGGGTGGTTGTTGTCCTTGATGATCTTTATGGCCTTCCTGTGACATCGGGTGGTGTAGGTGTCCTGGAGGGCAGGTAGTTTGCCCCCGGTGATGCGTTGTGCAGACCTCACTACCCTCTGGAGAGCCTTACGGTTGTGGGCGGAGAAGTTACCGTACCAGGCGGTGATACAGCCCGACAGGATGCTCTCGATTGTGCATCTGTAGAAGTTTGTGAGTGTTTTTGGTGACAAGCCAAATTTCTTCAGCCTCCTGAGGTTGAAGAGGCGCTGCTGCGCCTTCTTCGCGATGCTGTCTGTGTGGGTGGACCAATTCAGTTTGTCTGTGATGTGTACGCCGAGGAACTTAAAACTTATTACCCTCTCCACTACTGTCCCATCGATGTGGATAGGGGGGTGCTCCCTCTGCTGTTTCCTGAAGTCCACAATCATCTCCTTAGTTTTGTTGACGTTGAGTGTGAGGTTATTTTCCTGACACCACACTCCGAGGGCCCTCACCTCCTCGCTGTAGGCCGTCTCGTCGTTGTTGGTAATCAAGCCTACCACTGTAGTGTCGTCCGCAAACTTGATGATTGAGTTGGAGGCGTGCGTGGCCACGCAGTCATGGGTGAACAGGGAGTGCAGGAGAGGGCTCAGAACGCACCCTTGTGGGGCTCCAGTGTTGAGGATCAGCAGGGTGGAGATGTTGTTACCTACCCTCACCACCTAGTCTAACTTCTAGGTTAGACTACTGAAATGCTCTACTTTCCGGCTACTCGGAAAAGCACTAAATAAACTTCAGTTAGTGCTAAATACAGCTGCTAGAATCCTGACTAGAACCAAAAAATGTGATCATATTACTCCAGTGCTAGCCTCCCTACACTGGCTTCCTGTTAAGGCAAGGGCTGATTTCAAGGTTTTACTGCAAACCTACAAAGCATTACATGGGCTTGCTCCTACCCATCTCTCTGATTTGGTCCTGCCGTACATACCTACACGTATGCTAAGACCTCCTAATTGTCCCTAGAATTTCTAAGCAAACAGCTGGAGGCAGGGCTTTCTCCTATAGAGCTCCATTTTTATGGAATGGTCTGCCTAACCATGTGAGAGACGCAGACTCGGTCTCAAAGTCTTTACTGAAGACTCATCTCTTCAGTGGGTCATATGATTGAGTGTAGTCTGGCCCAGGAGTGTGAAGGTAAACGGAAAGTCTCTGGAGCAACGAACCGCCCTTGCTGTCTCTGCCTGGCCGGTTCCCCTCTTTCCACTGGGATTCTCTTCCTCTAATTCTATTACAGGGGCTGAGTCACTGGCTTACTGGTGCTCTTTAATGCCGTCCCTAGGAGGGGTGCATCACTTGAGTTGGTTGAGTCACTGATGTGATCTTCCTGTCTGGGTTGGCGCCCCCCCTTGGGTTGTGCCGTGGCGGAGATCTTTGTGGGCTATACTCAGCCTTGTCTCAGGATGGTAAGTTGGTGAGATAAGATAAGTTGGTAAGATATCCCTCTAGTGGTGTGGGGCTGTGCTTTGGCAAAGTGGGTGGGGTTATATCCTTCCTGTTTGGCCCTGTCCGGGGGTATCATCGGATGGGGCCACAGTGTCTCCTGACCCCTCCTGTCTCAGCCTCCAGTATTTATGCTGCAGTAGTATATGTGTTGGGAGGCTAGGGTCAGTTTGTTATATCTGGAGTACTTCTCCTGTCTTATCCGGTGTCCTGTGTGAATTTAAGTGTGCTCTCTCTAATTCTCTCTTTCTCTCTTTCTTTCTCTCTCTCGGAGGACCTGAGCCCTAGGACCATGCCTCAGGACTACCTGGCATGATGACTTCTTGCTGTCCCCAGTCCACCTGGCCGTGCTGCTGCTCCAGTTTCAACTGTTCTTCCTGCGGCTATGGAATCCTGACCTGTTCACCGGACGTGCTACCTGTCCCAGACTCGCTGTTTTCAACTCTCTAGAGGCAGCAGGAGTGGTAGAGATACTCTTAATGATCGGCTATGAAAAGCCAACTGACATTTACTCCTGAGGTGATGACTTGCTGCACCCTCGACAACTACTGTGATTATTATTATTTGACCATGCTGGTCATTTATGAACATATGAACATCTTGGCCATGTTCTGTTATAATCTCCACCCGGCACAGCCAGAAGAGGACTGGCCACCTCTCATAGCCTGGTTCCTCTCTAGGTTTCTTCCTAGGTTTTGGCCTTTCTAGGGAGTTTTTCATAGCCACTTTGTTTCTACACCTGCATTGCTTGCTGTTTGGGGTTTTAGGCTGGGTTTCTGTACATCACTTTGAGATATCAGCTGATGTACGAAGGGCTATATAAATACATTTGATTTGATTTGATGATTAGAGTACAGTACAATATAGTTTAATTCAGTAGAGTACAGTACAGTACAGTTTACTGTGCTCTACTGTATTATACTGTACTATACTCTACATTTCTTTACTGTACTGTGATGTACTGTACTCTGCTGTGATCTACTGTACTATATTGTGCTGTGCTGTCCAAACTTGTGAAACATAGACATCTGTGATTGGTTCAGATTTGGTACGGTCTGGACTTCGGAAGTTTACATACTTTTATTTTTTTTTTTATTTTTATTTTTTCACCTTTATTTAACCAGGTAGGCTAGTTGAGAACAAGTTCTCATTTGCAACTGCGACCTGGCCAAGATAAAGCATAGCAATTCGACACATACAACAACACAGAGTTACACATGGAATAAACAAAACATACAGTCAATAATACAGTAGAACAAAAAAAAACAAAAAGTATATATACAGTGAGTGCAAATGAGGTAAGTTAAGGAAATAAATAGGCCATGGTGGCAAAGTAATTACAACATAGCAATTAAACACTGGAATGGTAGATCGTCAGAAGATGAATGTGCAAGTAGAGATACTGGGGTGCAAAGGAGCAAGATAAATAAAAACAGTATGGGGACAAGGTAGGTAGATAAATGGGCTGTTTACAGATGGGCTATGTACAGGTGCAGTGATCTGTGAGCTGCTCTGACAGCTGGTGCTTAAAGCTAGTGAGAGAGATGTGAGATGTCTCCAGCTTCAGAGATTTTTGCAGTTCGTTCCAGTCATGGGCAGCAGAGAACTGGAAGGAAAGATGACCAAAGGAGGAATTGGCTTTGGGAGTGACCAGTGAGATATACCTGCTGGAGCGCGTGCTATGAGTGGGTGCTGCTATGGTGACCAGTGAGCTGAGATAAGGCGGGGCTTTACCTAGCAGAGACTTGTAGATAACCTGTAGCCAGTGGGTTTGGCGACGAGTATGAAGCGAGGGACAACCAACGAGAGCGTACAGGTCGCAATGGTGTGTAGTGTATGGGGCTTTGGTGACAAAACTTTTAATCAGGGCAAGGTGTCTGGTAACATGACCGAATACAAACAGTGCAGCTATTCCCTCCGCAAGGCTATCAAACAAGCTAAGCGTCAGTACAGAGACAAAGTAGAATCTCAATTCAACGGCTCAGACACAAGAGGCATGTGGCAGGGTCTACAGTCAATCACGGACTACAGGAAGAAATCCAGCCCAGTCACGGACCAGGATGTCCTGCTCCCAGGCAGACTAAATAACTTTTTTGCCCGCTTTGAGGACAATACAGTGCCACTGACACGGCCTGCAACGAAAACATGCGGTCTCTCCTTCACTGCAGCCGAGGTGAGTAAGACATTTAAACGTGTTAACCCTCGCAAGGCTGCAGGCCCAGACGGCATCCCCAGCCACGCCCTCAGAGCATGCACAGACCAGCTGGCCGGTGTGTTTACGGACATATTCAATCAATCCCTATACCAGTCTGCTGTTCCCACATGCTTCAAGAGGGCCACCATTGTTCCTGTTCCCAAGAAAGCTAAGGTAACTGAGCTAAACGACTACCGCCTCGTAGCACTCACTTCCGTCATCATGAAGTGCTTTGAGAGACTAGTCAAGGACCATATCACCTCCACCCTACCTGACACCCTAGACCCACTCCAATTTGCTTACCACCCAAATAGGTCCACAGACGATGCAATCTCAACCACACTGCACACCGCCCTAACCCATCTGGACAAGAGGAATACCTATGTGAGAATGCTGTTCATTGACTACAGCTCAGCATTCAACACCATAGTACCCTCCAAGCTCGTCATCAAGCTCGAGACCCTGGGTCTCGACCCCGCCCTGTGCAACTGGGTACTGGACTTCCTGACGGGCCGCCCCCAGGTGGTGAGGGTAGGCAACAACATCTCCTCCCCGCTGATCCTCAACACTGGGGCCCCACAAGGGTGCGTTCTGAGCCCTCTCCTGTACTCCCTGTTCACCCACGACTGCGTGGCCACGCACGCCTCCAACTCAATCATCAAGTTTGCGGACGACACAACAGTGGTAGGCTTGATTACCAACAACGACGAGACGGCCTACAGGGAGGAGGTGAGGGCCCTCGGAGTGTGGTGTCAGGAAAATAACCTCACACTCAACGTCAACAAAACTAAGGAGATGATTGTGGACTTCAGGAAACAGCAGAGGGAACACCCCCCTATCCACATCGATGGAACAGTAGTGGAGAGGGTAGCAAGTTTTAAGTTCCTCGGCATACACATCACAGACAAACTGAATTGGTCCACTCACACAGACAGCATTGTGAAGAAGGCGCAGCAGCGCCTCTTCAACCTCAGGAGGCTGAAGAAATTCGGCTTGTCACCAAAAGCACTCACAAACTTCTACAGATGCACAATCGAGAGCATCCTGGCGGGCTGTATCACAGCCTGGTACGGCAACTGCTCCGCCCTCAACCGTAAGGCTCTCCAGAGGGTAGTGAGGTCTGCACAACGCATCACCGGGGGCAAACTACCTGCCCTCCAGGACACCTACACCACCCGATGTCACAGGAAGGCCATAAAGATCATCAAGGACATCAACCACCCGAGCCACTGCCTGTTCACCCCGCTATCATCCAGAAGGCGAGGTCAGTACAGGTGCATTAAAGCTGGGACCGAGAGACTGAAAAACAGCTTCTATCTCAAGGCCATCAGACTGTTAAACAGCCACCACTAACATTGAGTGGCTGCTGCCAACACACTGACACTGACTCAACTCCAGCCACTTTAATAATGGGAATTGATGGGAAATGATGTAAATATATCACTAGCCACTTTAAACAATGCTACCTTATATAATGTTACTTACCCTACATTATTCATCTCATATGCATACGTATATACTGTACTCTATATCATCGACTGTATCCTTATGTAATACATGTATCACTAGCCACTTTAACTATGCCACTTTGTTTACATACTCATCTCATATGTATATACTGTACTCGATACCATCTACTGTATCTTGCCTATGCTGCTCTGTACCATCACTCATTCATATATCCTTATGTACATATTCTTTATCCCCTTACACTGTGTACAAGACAGTAGTTTTGGAATTGTTAGTTAGATTACTTGTTGGTTATTACTGCATTGTCGGAACTAGAAGCACAAGCATTTCGCTACACTCGCATTAACATCTGCTAGCCATGTGTATGTGACAAATAAAAATTTGATTTGATTTGATTTGAAAACGGGTGGCACTGTGATAGACTGCATCCAGTTTGTTGAGTAGAGTGTTGGAGGCTATTTTATAGATGACATCACCGAAGTCGAGGATCGGTAGGATGGTTAGTTTTACGAGGGTATGTTTGGCAGCATGAGTGAAGGATGCTTTGTTGCGATATAGGAAGCCGATTCATTTTTGGATTGGAGATGCTTAATGTGAGTCTGGAAGGAGAGTTTACAGTCTAACCGGACACCCAGGTATTTGTAGTTGTCCACGTATTCTAAGTCAGAGCCGTCCAGAGTAGTGATGCTGGACGGGCTAGCAGGTGCGGGCAGTGATCAATTGAATAGCATGCATTTAGTTTTACTTGCGTTTAAGAGCAGTTGGAGGCCACGGAAGGAGAGTTGTATGGCATTGCTCGTCTGGATGTTAGTTAACACAGTGTCCAAAGAGGGGCCAGATGTATACAGAATGGTGTCGTCTGCGTAGAGGTGGATCAGAGAATCACCAGCAGTCGGCCCGAGAATTGAACCCTGTGGCACACCCATAGAGACTGCCAGTGGTCCGGACAACAGGCCCTCCGATTTGACACACTGAACTCTATCAGAGAAGTAGTTGGTAAACCAGGCGAGGCAATCATTAGAGAAACCAAGGCTGTCGAATCTGCCAATAAGAACGTTGTGAATGACAGAGTCGAAAGCCTTGGCCAGGTCGATGAATACGGCTGCACAGTAATGTCTCTTATCGATGGCGGTTATGATGTCGTTTAGGACCTTGAGCGTGGCTGAGGTGCACCCATGACCAGCTCTGAAACCAGATTGCATAGCGGAGAAGGTACGGTGTGATTCGAAATGGTCGGCAATCTGTTTGTTAACTTGGCTTTCGGAGACCTTAGAAAGACAGGGTAGGATAGATATAGGTCTGTAGCAGTTTGGGCAAGAGTGTCACCCCCTTTGAAGAGGGTGATGACTGCAGCAGCTTTCCAATCTTTTTGGAATCTCAGACGATACGAAAGAGTGGTTGAACAGGCTAGTAATAGGGGTTGCAACAATTTCGGCAGATCATTTTAGAAAAGGAGGGTCCAGATTGTCTAGCCCTGCTGATTTGAATGGGTCCAGATTATGCAGCTCTTTCAAAACATCAGCTATCTGGATTTGGGTGAAGGAGAAATGGTGGAGGCTTTGGCGGGTTGCTGTGGAGGGTGCCGGGCAGTTGACCGGGGTAGGGGTAGCCAGGTGGAAAGCATGGCCAGCTGTAGAGAAATGCTTATTGAAATTCTCAATTATACAGGATTTATCGGTGGTAACAGTGTTTCCTAGCCTCAGAGCAGTGGGCAGCTGGGAGGAGGTGCTCTTACTCTCCATGGACTTTACAGTGTCCCAGAACTTTTTTGAGTTAGTACTACAGGATGCAAATTTCTGTTTGAAAAAGCTAGCCTTAGCTTGTCTAACTGCCTGTGTATATTTGATGCTAATGCAGAGCGCCACAGGATGTTTTTGTGCTGGTCAAGGGCAGACAGGTCTGGAGTGAACCAAGGACTATATATATTCCTAGTTCTAAAATTTTTTGAGTGGGGCATGCTTATTTAAGATGGTGAGGAAGGCTCTTTTTAAGAATAGCCAGGTATCATCTACTGACGGGATGAGGTCAATGTCATTCCAGGATACCCCGGCCAGGTCGATTAGAAAGGCAGCGTTTGACAGTGATGAGGGGTGGTTGTTTGGTCGCAGACCCATTATGGATGCAGGCAATGAGGCAGTGATTGCTGAGATCTTGATTGAAAACAGCAGAGATATATTTGGAGGGCGAGTTAGTTAGGATGGCATCTATGAGGGTGCCTGTGTTTACTGATTTGGGGTTGTACCTGGTAGGTTCATTGATAATTTGTGTGAGATTGAGGGCAGCAAGCTTAGATTGTAGGATGGCCGGGATGTTAAGCATGTCCCAGTTTAGGTCACCTAGTAGCACGAGCTCAGAAGATAGATGGGATGGCAATCAATACACCTATATTATCGAGGGCACAGCTGGGGGCAGAGGGTGGTCTATAGCAAACAGTGAGAGACTTGTTTCTGGAAAGGTGAATTTTTAGAAGTAGAAGCTCAAATTGTTTGGATACAGACTTGGATAGTCATACAGAACTCTGCAGGCTATCTTTGCAGTCACTTTGGCAGTTCTATCTTGGCGGAAAATGTTATAGTTAGCGATTGAGATTTCAGGGTTTTGGGTGGTTTGCCTAAGCCAGGATTCAGACACGGCTAAGACATCTGGGTTGGCAGAGTGTGCTAAAGCAGTGAGTAAAACAAACTTAGGGAATAGGCTTCTAATGTTAACTTCTTGACCATACTTGAGACGCAGACGTCTCAAGTATGCCCCTGGAAATGCAAATGCGCTACGCTAAATGCTAAATGTACTCGTTACAACTCAATCTTTGATCAAAATTCACAAGCAGGGTATTGAATTAAAGCTACACTCGTTGTGAACCTAGCCAGCAAGTCAGATTTTTAAAATGCTTTTCGGCGAAAGCATGAGAAGCTATTATCTGATAGCATGCACCCCCCAAAATGCCAGCACGACACGTAAACAACAGATTTTGCGGTAGCCGGCGCTACCCAAAACGCAGAAATAAAATATAAAACATTCATTACCTTTGACGAGCTTCTTTCTTGGCACTCCTATATGCCCCATAAACATCACTATTGGGTCTTTTTTTCGTTTAAATCGGTCCATATATACCCAAAATAGCTTTGTATGGAAGCTGTGTCATTCAGAAAAAAACATCGTTTTTAAACGCTGCGTAATTTTTTAAAATTAAAAAAGTCGACGATAAACTTTCACAAAACACTTCGAAATCCTTTTGTAATCCAACTTTAGGTATTAGTAAACGTTTATAATCTATCAAAATGATTACAGGGCGATGTATTTTCAATAGGTCTTCACTTGCAAAACAATGGCTGATAATGTCTTCATCAACTACATCCGGGTCAAGACTGGGAAAATGGATGCCAGATAGATGGATTTTCCAACAATTAATTCAATTGAAAATGAGGACAATGGCGCCATCGTGTGGAATTTGTATGAATTGCAGGCAGGTCGATATTAAATTCTGTTCTCTTTTAACAACTCGTGGAAGTGACTTATGGAAATTATTTTTAGCTTTCAGAGAGCAGTTTTTCTTGCGTTTTTCAATGAAACACACGATCTGTTATAGTCACAGCCGTGATTTAACCAGTTTTATAAACTTCAGAGTGTTTTCTATCCACACATACTAATCATATGCATATACTATATTCCTGGCATGAGTAGCAGGACGCTGAAAAGTTGCGCGATTTTTAACAGAATTTTCGAAAAAGGAGGGGGTAGAAGTAAGAGGTTTTAACATGCATGAAACCAAGGCTTTTACGGTTACAGAAGTCAACAAATGAGAGCACCTGGGGGGTGGGAGTGGAGCTAGGCACTGCAGGACCTGGATTAACCTCCACATCATCAGAGGAACAGAGGAGAAGTAGGATAAGGGTACGGCTAAAGGCTATACGAATTTGCCGTCTAGCACGTTCGGAAAATAGAGTTAAAGGAGCAGGTTTCTGGGCACGATAGCATAGATTCAAGGCATCGTGTACAGACAACGGTAAGGTAGGATGTGAGTACATTGGAGGTAAACCTAGGCATTGAGTAATGAAGAGAGAGATATAGTCTCTAGAGATGTTTAAACCAGGTGATGTCATCGCATATGTAGGAGGGGGAACAACATGGTTGGTTAAGGCATATTGAGCAAGGCTAGAGGCTCTACAGTGAAATAAGACAGTAATCACGAACAAGGACCGTAATGGACGAGGCATATTGATATTAGAGAGAGGCATGCGTAGCCAAGTGAACATATGGGTCCAGTGAGTGGTTGGGCTGACTGGGGACACGGCGATTCAGACAGTTAGCAGGCCAATGCTAACAAGCTAACAGTTAGTAGGCCGGGGCTAAACAAGCTAGCAGTTAGCAGACCGGGCAGGCAAGCTAACAGTTAGCAGACCGGGGCAGGCAAGTTAGCAGTTAGCAGGGGCTAGCAAGTTAGCCTTTGGGGGACGTTGCGATGGGAGTAAGTCTGTTTTTGCCTCTTCGTGCGGTGACGTCGATAGACCAGTTGTGGAGTTAGTAGGGTTCCAAGTCACTCTAGGTAGCTAGCAGGTTAGCAGAATGGGCCTTCAGCGGGCGTCGCGCCTGAGGGGCCTGTTGGAATCCTCGGGCAGTTTATGTCGGTATAAGCTTCAGGCTAATTGGTGCTTGCTCCGGGATGGAAACGCTAGCCAGGAGTAGTCACCCGGGATTTCGGTTAGTTAGTTGCGAAGATCCAGATGAAAATGTTCAGTTTGCGGTAGGAATCCCGGGATATGTGGGGGGGGGGGGGGGGGGGGGGGGGGGGGGGGTAAAATAAATAAATAGATAATAGGTCCGTTATGCTCTGGTTAGAGTCACGTTGTTCAAACTGGCGAGAGCTTTCCGAGCTAAAGGTTAACTGATGACCGCTAGCAATGGTTTGCTGACTGATAGCTGGTAGCTAGTTAGCTAGCTAGCTTATGTTGAGGTATTCCAGATCTGAAGTAAATATAAATACTTTGAGAAAAAAAACAGATCCACGCAACATTGGGTAAGGTGGGTTGCAGGAGAGTATTTAGAAGTTGAGGTTTAGCAAAATATTTTTTAAAGATATGCAAAGAAAAAGATGTCAAACGATATATACAAGGGGCACGGCAGGACAAAGACGTCTGACTGCTACTCCATCTTGGATTGGATAGGTTGGAGTCATTAAAACTCATTTTTCAACCACTCCACAAATTTCTTGTTAGCAAACTATAGTTTTGGCAAGTCGGTTAGGACATCTACTTTGTGCAGGACATAAGTCATTTTTCCAACAATTGTTTACAGACAGGTTATTTCATTTATAATTCACAGTATCACAATTCCAGCGGGTTAGAAGTTTACATACACTAATTTGACAGTGCCTTTAAACAGCTTGGAAAATTCCAGAAAATGATATCATGGCTTTAGAAGCTTCTGTTAGGCTAATTGACATAATTTGAGTCAATTTGAGGTGTACCTGTGGATGTATTTCAAGGCCTACCTTCAAACTCAGTGCCTCTTTGCTTGACATCATGGGAAAATCAAAATAAATCAGCCAAATTGTAGACCTCCACAAGTCTGGTTCATCCTTGGGAGCAATTCCAAACGCCTGAAGGTACCACATTCATCTGTACAAACAATAGTACACAAGTATAAACACCATAGGACCACACAGCCGTCATTCCGCTCAGTAAGGAGACGCGCTCTGTCTCCTAGAGATACTTTGGTGCGAAAAGTGCAAACCAATCCCAGAACAACAGCAAAGGACCTTGTGAAGATGCTGGAGGAAACAGGTACAAAAGTATCTATAGCCACAGTAAAACAAGTCCTATTTCGACATAACTTGAAAGGCCGCTCAGCAAAGAAGAAGCCACTGCTCCAAAACCGCCATAGTAAAGCCAGACTACGGTTTGCAACAGCACATGGAGACAAAGATCGCACTTTTTGGAGAAATGGTCCTCTGGTCTGATGAAACAAAAATAGAACTGTTTGGCCATAATGACCATCATTATGTTTGGAGGAAAAAAGGGGGGCGCTTGCAAGCCGAAGAACACCATCCCAACCGTGAAGCACAGGGGTGGCAGCATCATGTTGTGGGGGTGCTTTGCTGCAGGAGGGACTGGTGCACTTCACAAAATAGATGGCATCATGAGGTAGGAAAATTATGTGGATATACTGAAGCAAAATCTCAAGACATCAGTCAGGAAGTAAAAGCTTGGTCGCAAATGGGTCTTCCAAATGGACAATGACCCCAAGCATAACAACAAAGTAAAGGTATTGGAGTGGCCATCACAAAGCCCTGACCTCAATCCTATAGAAAATTTGTGGGCAGAACTGAAAAAGCATGTGCAAGCAAGGAGGCCTACAAACCTGACTCAGTTACACCAGCTCTGTCAGGAGGAATGGTCCAAAATTCACCCAACTTATTGTGGGAAGCTTGTGGAAGCCTACCTGAAATGTTTGACCCAAGTTAAACAATTTAAAAGCAATGCTACCAAATACTAATTGAGTGTTTGTAAACTTCTGACCTACTGCGAATGTGATGAAAGAAATAAAAGCTGAAATAATTCATTCTCTCTACTATTATTCTGAAATTTCACATTCTTAAAATAATGTGGTGATCTTAACTGACAGATAATTTTTACTAAGATTAAATGTCAGGGATTGTGATAAACTGAGGAAATGTATTTGGCTAAGGTGTATGTTAACTTCCGACTTCAACTGTACATCTATGTTTGGGTCAAATCAAGGCCGGTCTGAACCAGAACAAATCTGAACCAATTATAGACATCTATGTTTGGGCCAAATATAGACCAAATCTGTACCAATTATAGATGTCTAGAGACAAATATTGTCTAGTATAGTGACAAGTTATTCAAGTGACTGCTCTAATAATGGAAATACATGCCCTCAAAGATGGAAAGCAAACGGGAGGAGGAGAGATCAGGTGTGACCATTCAAGCCAATGAGAGGGCAGATATGCACGTGAACAGGCCATAGAGATAGATAGAGGACTCATCTTTGTATTTGTGCCATTATACCATTTGTGACAGCATGGGCAATGCCATTGAGGCAATCTCCATTTTAAAGTAGTCAATTTTCTTCTTCATCATTGGCTGATTGCTCTCAACGTATAGGAATCCCCACCCAAATTACTACTTTAAAATGGTGGAAGCCCTCAATGGCAATGTCCATGCTCAAATAGGTTATATCCATGATGAGTCCTCTACCTGTATTACAGGAGAAGCTCAGATATAAAGTAGTTTTTTCTTCTTCAAAGTTGCCGAAATGCCACGTGGGCCACGTATATTAGTGCATTCGAAACAACCTAACCATTACCCTGCCAACTAACCCTACACTCATTAAAACCCACCATCTTATTCCACTACTTTAGCCCTATCTGATCCAACCCCAGGGCAACAGCCTGTGAGGACGGGACACTACCACTCAACACACCCTGTAACTCTTCTGAAGTCGACTCTCATAACCCCAGGTACTTCTCTGCAGCTGCCACCACAACATCTATTTTCTGTGACTTATGATCCATCTCTGCGGTACAGTTGATAATGATTGCTACGAACGCTAAGAAGCCAGCCTTACTGTATCAGTCATTGGCCTAATCCTCGGTTCTGGCACAGATCTACTATTCACAGGGCTCCTCTCAGAATCCCTCAATCTTGATTCACCCTCCTCTACTTTCTTCACTGCCTTAGTATACAACATCTTCTGCACTACTCTGACCCTGGCCACCTCAACCTGCCTCTCTCTCACCGGACACGTCCGATCTCTAGCAACATGGGCACTCCTACAGTTGAGACGCACAACTTTTTCCACCAAAACTGCACATTCCTCTGTCCCATCTCCTCCTGCACACTTCCCACATCTTGGAATCTCCCTCCTACACACTACATGTGACATGCCCATAAACGTGACACATGTAACACCGCAGTGTATTTGCCACAAAAGCTTTAACAGCATAACTCATATATCCTAACATTACTGTGTTAAGTAGAGATTCTGAATCACCATGCTCCCCACCGGTTCTGCATCTAACCAAGTGGCGAGTGGCACAAACACTAGGAATCTTCAACATAAATTGCTCCACCTCCACACTTAACGCTAACACAGAAATCACACCCTTCAATGGTGCCCTGTACCTAAGCGCAATGCAAGATACAGGTATTTCCCTGGGTTGCGTCACACAGAGCGCCCTCTCCCTCTGATCTGAATAAACACGAACAAACATCACAAGTCCACTTAAGGTTACCTTTGCCGGCTCAACAGCACCCACCATCTTTTCCACCCAACTACCCATGGATCAGCCAAAAGGCCTGGTTCCACTCTCTTCAAAAATCTCACTCCCACTGGTCGAAACGTAACTTTATCATAACCATGTTCATCAATGCAAGGCTCGGGCTCCGAGCTCCTCACAATTCCTTCTACCCCTTCCATTTCACCTCCAGAACTCGAACTTGCGTCCCGCCCACTCTGTTTGAACTTGACACCAATCTTCCTCGACATACACTCTCCCTTGATATTGCTAGCTTCAACAGATTCAAACCTATTCTCTGCCTCCCTCAGTCTTTTCAACCTCCTCTCTCTTTCCCTCCAATCCTCCTCCCTTAACCAATTACCTGACTCCTTCTGAAAATATTTAACTTTTCCAAGCCGGAATCTCTTTTTAGCATCCGAGAGAGAGGGAGACATGCTAAGCCCTGTACTCTCTCCACTTCAAGCTCAGTAAAGCCTTCAGTCAAGAAGCCAGCCTCCCAAAACCAATTTAGTTTAAAACCCTCTTTACTGGGCTTATTTGTATGGACAGATTCTGGGCGGAGTAAAACCTCTCGCTTCTGACTACATCAATTCACCAAAGGTCAACACTTCAACATTGTAATGATTAAATGCTTACATTGTAACTATGTTTATCCTCTGTAGTTGCATGCCTTTTTCAATAAAGATTCATTTATAATAACCACCGATTGTTTTCTTGCTGAGATTCAATTGCCACATGCAGCACATTTATTGAAAAAGTGTGAATTTCAGCAAACAAAGAAAGGAACGCAACTACAGAGGAAAAGGCACGCAACTTCAAAGAAAGGCACGCAACATTTTTTTTAAAGTACTGACTTTGGGCGGATTGATGTAGTCGGAGCTGAATTCCACAAAGCCTGATCTCTGCTCCACTCCATTGGCGGAGTTCATCATAAACTTCCTTCACCATGGAGTGGAGTTTAGTCAGCTAACCCCCCTGGAGTTGATTGGAAAATCAATGATAAGTGGAGCAAGGAAAGGTGTAGGCCTACCATAAGCAGGATCATGTTTTTTTACAATTTCATGATGGTGGACTGGTGGATAATGATTTGTGGTGAAATGTACCCATAAACCCTGTGTCTCAAGGAAATTAATGTATTTGCCTCCTGCATGTTGGTAGCTGAAGAATTTATCTGACTGCACAAGGTGATCTATCAGGCTAAATTTGTTTTGATGGATGAGGTTATGATTAATGTACTCAGGCAACAGTGCCCCCCCCCCCCTCTCTCCCCCACCCCTCTCTCTCCCTCAACACACAAAGGCGTACCCATTCTACTTGTGTGCTACTGTAACACATAAGGCTCAGCGTCTGGGATAGTTGGAATTCTTTGATGTCAACAGTGATTTGTCATACTGTAGTGTTTTTCCAAGCTACACTGATGTTGTCATACCTACACAAATATAACACCACTGTGTGTTAAGTACTTTGTTGCCATGCAAAATACATTAGCATTGTGTTGTAGGAGCACTACAGTAGCCAGTAGAAATACCTTTTAACATTAAGTGTTTGGATGTTTATGGATTATTGCTCAAGTTTTATGGTTCTGGTTTGAAAGATTCTGACCCGATAGGTCATAGGCACACACATGCACTTGTTCTCACGCCCAATCCCAATCCCAACCTCTGGCTGCATAAGAGACGGTAATTGGACTAGAGCAGCGTATCCTAATTACAGGAGGACTAGTTCTTAGTTTAAAAAGGCCAAGTGGTCACACAGGAATTCAACTATTACCCAACCGGGCAGCCATGTCCTCCTGCTGTTACGTAGCTTACTAAGTGTACAATGTGAGGTAAATAGACTAGGGATGTCCTCCTGCCAATGTTACAGCAGGCCCACTGGTTTGAGGACCCCCATTGTACACCTAGAACACTTTCTTTGTCAGTTGTAGTCAAGCAGCAGTCTATATGAATGTATGACATGATAGCGCAGCCACAACCAACAATTTAAGATTTGAAACAATTCTACATGCCAAATGGGACAACAGCCAAACAAGGCCAGGGATCTTGGCACAGAAGAGATTACTGTATGCAACTAAGACAAATTCTCTCCCACCGCGAGCACACACACACACACACACACACACACATTTGTTTTACTGTTCTTGTGGGGACCAAACAATTGATTTCCATTGAAAATCCTATTTCCCCTAAGCCTATTTTTTTAAATCTTTATTTAACTTGGCAAGACAGTTAAGAACACATTTTTATTTACAACGACGGCCTACACCGGCCAAACTCGGATGACGCTGGGCCAATTATGCGCCGCCCTATGGGACTCCCAATCACGGCCAGTTGTGATACAGCCTGGATTCGAACCGGGGTGTTTGTAGTGACACCTCAAGCACTGAGATGCAGTGCCTTAGACTGCTGCATCACTCGGGAGCCCTCCCTAACCCCTAACCCTAATTGTAACCCTAAACTTAACCCTAAGCCTAAAATAGCCTTTTTCCTTGTCCCCACTTGTCCAAATGTTCCTTGTTTTAATATCTTTGTGAGAAATTCTCTACAGACCTTGGATATTTCTCCTTCCTTTAAATTACCAAGTTCACCAACCCAATGTAATTCCAGTTTGGGGATATTGTCTTCCTTTTAACATAAACATTTTCTATGTATTTGAAGGATGAAAAAGGAGGACAGCCTTCAGAGTTGGCTGTTGGTTTACATTTAGGTTTTTGTTCGGGAATGTTAAATTGTTCATACAGAACGGTACTGCTCTGACAAACTTTCTGCATTCCTATCCTTAGCCTAGAGCTTGCTATGTAAGCCATGCGTGTGTAATAAAAGTAATCACAAGAGAAGGACACTTGCCAATGTTCTGGCTTGTTCAATTATTTTATCCAAAACATTTAGGGAGAAAACATTTACTTCAGTAGTGTGGAATATAGCACCCCTACAGCAAGTATGAACAGGCCAGTGTTCAATAGCGAGATTTGGAAGTTTGATCTTGAAGTAAACTGAATAAATATCGCTTAGTTACTGCCTTGTAATGCCTACTCACGACGTTGCTAAATCTAAAAGTCAAAGACAAGTGGTGACAGGAAGTCCGTTTGGATCAGAAGCAGATTCTAAACAGCTTGATCCATTGACACACCTGATCTTATTCACACCTGGTAATAGTTGCCACCTGCCTGCAGCTGATCTCTGCCAAAGCCATTACTGTCCTATAGTCCCAGGCCCCAGGATAAAATTGTTCAGGATTAGATGGAGTTCATGTCGTAAGGCTAACAGCCTTACCACATGGCATAGTCGTGTTGTCCTCCTTTCCTCTATCTTTCACATCACAAGTATCTTCTTTTTTTCTTTTCCTTTTTTCCCTTTCTATTTCTCTCTTCTTGAGTAAAGGAGCAATGTAAAGGAAGGAAGAATAGAATGGCATATCGCACAGGAAAATGTACAGGCTTAGGCTACATGGCATAGAGATAACAAGACAACAATACAAGACATATAAGCTACACCCTACTGGCACCTGGTGCATCCCAAATGGCACCCTATTCCCAAACCAAGTGCACTACTTTTGACCAGGGCACATAGGGTAATATAGAGAATAGGGTGTCATTTGGAACACAGAATTACCCTCCTCCTAATCTCATTAGGAAACAAAATCTCCTGTAACGGCATTACACCATCATCCATTGCATATGATGATGCTAGTTAGTTAGGTTGTACGTGATTGGCATACTGCATACGTACATTAAGCATGTCTTAAATGTACGTACAGAGCAGGCATGTGCCTCACTTCAGCCTCTCCAGCAAAGAGTTTAGTGGACACTTATGCAGCAACAGTTTTCAGTGAATATCTCAGGGGGATTTTTAGAGGCCTAATATTCCACTATCTGATTAAGTTGACACATAATAGCTACTTCTATTTCAGCGTCACAAACAAGAATTTTGGTTTGGTTTTCTGATTGATGTTGTGTTGACATCGGGTTTACAGCCTACATACCATACACAGGAGGTTGGTGGCACCTTAATTGGGGAGGACGGGCTCGTGGTAATGGCTGGAGCGGAATCAGTGGAATGGTATCAAAGACATCAGACACATGGTTTACATGTATTTAATGCCATTCCATTCGCTCCGTTCCAACCATTATTATGAGCTGTCCTCCACTCAGGAGCCTCTTGTGATACCATACTACAATACTAGTTAAATGAAATGATTTATTTGTGTGCTCTACATGTTTCACACATACATGTCTCACACCTACACCGAGCAAACCATCCAAAATAGTTATTATAGTATTTCTGGGTCTCTCTTTCCCCTATTTGTCAAAGCAGGCAGAATCTGTCTCTCCTCGACACCCGCACTCCATTGCGCTTGACATGAGTGATGGTATCATTGACAGCTTTGTTCCTCATCCCTGTAAGAAACCCCTGTAAGAAACCCTTGCTTTTACCTGGCACTGCTCTCCTCATGTCCTTACATGAACCCAGGTACCATCTTTCTCTCTCCATCTCTCTCTCCACTTCTCTCTCTCCACCTCTCACTCCACATTTCTCTCTCTCGTTCTCTCTCTCTCTCTGTCTGTCTCTCCCTCTCTTCTCTCTCTCCCTCTCTCTGCTTTCTCTCTCTGATTTATTCCCCCCCCCCTCTGTGAATGGAGACTTTGAACATGCTCAACATTAAAACTGGCAAGCTCAGTGCTTTTTAAAGCAAAGCACGTATCAGTGTCTATTTAATCTTAGCATGCCCAGCATTAGCTACTGTTGCCCCTGTTGCACTCTAGATAGACAGGCAAGGGCCTATTTATTTACCAGGCATTGCCAGGACAGGCAGGGATAAATGATTACAGGCATTATAAATGTATCAATATAAGGGTTTTAAAGTGTTTCGATTACCTCAATTTTTTTTCCTGGTACCGTGCAAAGATCTTCCCAAAGAATCTGATGACACACTTTTCGCCACAACGAGAGTTTTGAGTCAAGAAGGATTTTACTCTTGAAAGCACAAAACTGTTTTTGTGTACACAATTGTGTGAGCAGTGGAGCACATTTTCCAAGTTGGCCATTTTCCCATAGCCACTGTCGTTTCAACTCACTCCAAAACGTACCAGAAACAAGTTGATAGGGGTCAACGGGTTCTCAGCATCGGTTCATGTCATCTTCGTCACATCTTCGTCTCTTTATGCTTTCTGTTCCATCGCCATTTATGGCATCAATGACTTTTACTGTAAGGCCATCCTTCAAGTAGATGAAGGCTTGCCCACTCATAGGCCTATTCACCTTTAAATTCAACGCGTCGTCATTGGAACAAATAAACATCTTTCTTTTCATATTTCAGAGAGCCACGGAAATGAATTGCATCTACAGATGAAAGCAATCAATTATTTGAGTTTACATATGGCAATGAAGGTTATTATTCAACAGCCTTTCATGAGTTCACATCCTTGCATATCCTTGCATAGAATCATTCTAAGAACCTTGGGTGCTAATACATGTATTGTGGCAGACTTCTGAAGTTCATTTTCATATACTAAATGTTAGATAAGCAACCTGTGTGACAGCGCATTGAAAAGCCACCGCCTTAAATAAAAGACGGTTGTACTTGGCAGTGCCATCATAATGTCTGTGCAGTCGGAGTTATTTGACCACAGGATCCGTCTTCTCTCAAATCAAAGCATGTGTTGATGGATTTGCCCTATATTGAACTCACAATGTTATGAGATATATAGACATTGTGTAAAGGTCAACAAAAAATAAATCTCTTTACGTCGTCCATGTGAAATAACATCACAATATACATAGAGTATTGGCAAATTGCAAAGCCATAATCAATCATTGTGAGGGAAACAGGGTCATACATATGTCATACACCACTGAATACTGCTGACTTTGGTCTACTGTAGCTGCTCCTCTTCTCCAGCTGGTTCTGGTGTCACGCTGAAATACTTCTCCGCTAGCGTTAGCCTGTCAACAGGGCCTAAAGGTGCCCCTAAGTTAGGATCCCACTGGTGTTGAGAGGATGCTTATTGGTGCTGCTCCCAATTTAGGGTTCAACCTCATGCTGAGTTTTGTGATGTCTCCAACATAATGCGACCTTAGTTATCACAGAGTATTAATCAGCATGTGATGGCTGTCCACATATAGACCTACTCCTGAAATAAGGAGTCCCAAATGGCACCCTATTCCTAAGTGTGCTACTTTAAAAAAAAGTGTAGTCTGTCTTGTAGTGCACTCAATGGGAATGGGGTGCCATTTGGGACTCAGCCATGTTGTTTCCTCTCATTGGGGAGATGAAAGCACGACAGACTGAGCATTGACTGCTCTATACTTAGTCCATCACCACCCGAAATATACACTATTATTTTCATAAAGCTCTTCTCATGAGGGCTAATTTGAGAAGAATATTAGCTTTGCTTTGGTTGGTAGACGATCAAACATGTTTTGAACATGACAGTACATTCACATAGCTGCTCTGGCCCCACACACAGACAGACAGACAGACAGACAGACAGACAGACAGACAGACAGACAGACAGCAGCCAGGCATTGTACTAGCCTGAGCAGCAGAGAACCCTGCTCGCTAAAAACAACGGCCGGGTCTTTCATCCACTAGCCAGTCCACCACATCGGCCTGCTACGTTTTGTACCCATTGAGTTCTGCCAGAATCCTGCCACCATCAGCATTTGCATATTTCCAGACTAAAGGGGATTTACCCCGGTCCTTTCTGTCCTTTTCTATCTAGTCAGACAGGAGGCATTGAAAGTGTTGTTGTCGAGCTAATCCATAGTGTGGCGGAGGGAGGGCGATGGGTGAGGAGCAGGGAGCTGTCGCTGCAGGGTAAACATTAAGCATTATACCCTGTTAGAAGGAGGGGGATGGATGGACAGACAGACAGACAGACAGACAGACAGACAGACAGACAGACAGACAGACAGACAGCAGCAGCATGGTCCTCAGAGCCCCAGACTAACTAGAATGTCTGTCAAGAGGCATGAAGAGAAAGACAAAACGGGTAAACAGGAAGGGTTTATTCAAGTGCCCTCTGTTCTGCTATTGTTCTACCATAATGTGATGGCTAGCTATACTATATAGAGACAGTTTACACTTCCAGGATGAGTTAATGGGATTTACTTCAAGACAGCACTGTAGTATTTGTCTGATAAGAAGAAGAAAAAGATTACTATTGTCCATTCTCACAGGGAAATGGAAATTAGTCTTCTGCTTAATCCCAATCCCTCCAAGACACACATACGAACACACATAGGTTGTCAGATTATTGTGGAGAGGAACACTGGAATGTTGCTGTCTTTCAGAGCACTTGCTCTGTCTAACTCCAGCCCTGTAGTGTGGCCCAGCTAAGAGATTGTTTTTTAACACAGCCAACTAAACCTCAGCTGGGAAGCAGTAGCGACTCATTCAGGAAACTCCTGGGCAGTCTGAGATCCTGCTGTAGATAAAGTGGCGCCGGTCCGACAGCGATCTCGCTCAGCCCTACCCTTAGTTTCTCTCTCTCTCTCACACAATCTCTGGACATGGCCCATTTCACTCGACCCTCCCCTTAGTCTCGCAGGCCGCACACCAAGCATGCCAAGTATTCCCACAAAACAGGACAAACTGGTAAACAATGGGGTTTGAATGGAGTGGGTAATGTTGCTGTCTGAGTGTCTGGGTTTACCCAGACGCTGGGTCTCTTGAGAGGAGGGGGTGGTGATGTGTGTGTGGGCCATATGTTGCAGGCTGACAGAGTTGTTGTGGCTGAGGAGGAGGATGTGTTCCCCAACTCCATAGCATTTAGTGGCAGCTAGGCCCCTTCACAGCTACAGCTGAAGCCTTTCCAGGATGGCCACACTTTGTAGGCCGTACACAGGGCAATTATCTTCAGCCAAGCCAAGTAGAAGCCAATCGGCTGTCGCCAATACCAGTGAAAGGCAGAATACTGCCCCACTGGCTCGACTTCGAAAGGAGTTAATACTACTGACTTTCCTTTATATGTTGGCAGAACAGCTTGGCATTTTTCTTTGGGTCGGCAGGTTTCCATCTACAGATGTTTTTTTATTTTTCATTTCACCTTTATTTAACCAGGTAAGCTAGTTGAGAACAAGTTCTCATTTACAACTGCGACCTGGCCAAGATAAAGCAAAGCAGTGCGACAGAAACAACAACGCAGAGTTACACATAGAATAAACAAGCGTACAGTCAATAACACAATAGAACAAAAATAAAGTCTATATGCAGTGTGTGCAAATGGCATGAGGAGGTAAGGGAATAAATAGGCCATAGTAGCAAAGTAATTACAATTTAGCAGATTAACACTGGAGTGATAGATGAGCAGATGATGATGAGCAGATGATGGTGTGTAAGTAGTGATACTGGTGTGCAAAAGAGCAGCAAAGTAAATAAAAACAATATGGGGGATGAGGTAGGTAGATTGGGTGGGCTATTTACAGATGGACTATGTACAGCTGCAGCGATCGGTTAGCTGCTCAGATAGTTGATGTTTAAAGTTAGTGAGGGAAGTGTAAGACTCCAGCTTCAGCGATGTTTGCAATTCATTCCAGTCACTGGCAGCAGAGAACTGGAAGGAAAGGCAGCCAAAGGAGGTGTTGGCTTTGGGGATGACCAGTGAGATATACCTGCTGGAGCGCATGCTACGGGTGGGTGTTGTTATCGTGACCAGTGAGCTGAGATAAGGCGGAGCTTTACCTAACATAGGCTTATAGATGACCTGGAGCCAGTGGGCCTGGCAACAGATATGTAGCGAGGGCCAGCCGACTAGAGCATACAGGTCGCAGTGGTGGGTGGTATAAGGTGCTTTGGTAACAAAACGGATGGCACTGTGATAGACTACATCCAATTTGCTGAGTAGAGTATTGGAAGCTATTTTGTAGATGACATCGTCAAAGTCGAGCATCGGTAGGATAGTCAGTTTTACTAGGGTAAGTTTGGCGCCGTGAGTGAAGGAGGCTTTGTTGCAAAATAGAAAGCCGATTCTAGATTTGATTTTGGATTGGAGATGTTTGATATGAGTCTGGAAGGAGAGTTTACAGTCTAGCCAGACACCTAGGTATTTGTAGTTGTCCACATATTCTAGGTTAGAACCGTCCAGAGTAGTGATGCTAGTCGGGCGGGCGGGTGCGGGCAGCAAATGCTTAAAAAGCATGCATTTGGTTTTACTAGCGTCTAAAAGCAGTTGGAGGCCACGGAAGGAGTGTTGTACGGCATTGAAGCTCGTTTGGAGGTTAGTTAACACAGTGTCCAAAGAAGGGCCAGATGTATACAGAATGGTGTCATCTGCGTAGAGGTGGATCAGGGAATCACCCGCAGCAAGAGTGACATTGTTGATATACAGTATACAGAGAGAAGAGTCGGCCCGAGAATTGAACCCTGTGGTACCCCCATAGAGACTGCCAGAGGTCCGGACAACAGCCTTACGATTTGACACACTGAACTCTGTCTGCGAAGTAGTTGGTGAACCAGGCGAGGCAGTCATTTGAGAAACCAAGGCTATTGAGTCTGCTGATAAGAATGCGATGATTGACAGAGTCGAAAGCCTTGGCCAGGTCGATGAAGATGGCTGCGCAGTACTGTCTTTTATCGATGGCGCTTATGATATCGTTTAGTACCTTGAGTGTGGCTGACGTGCACCCATGACCAGTTCGGAAACCAGATTGCACAGCGGAGAAGGTACGGTGGGATTCGAAATGGTCAGTAATCTGTTTATTAACTTGGCTTTCGAAGACTTTAGAAAGGCAGGGCAGGATGAATATAGGTCTATAACAGTTTGGGTTAGAGTGTCACCCCCTTTAAAGAGGGGATGACGGCGGCAGCTTTCCAATCTTTAGGAATCTCGGACGATACGAAAGAGAGGTTGAACAGACTGATAATAAGGGTTGCAGCAATGGCGGCGGATAATTTTAGAAAGAGAGTGTCCAGATTGTCTAGCCCAGCTGATTTGTACGGGTCCCGGTTTTGCAGCTCTTTCAGAACATCTGCTATCTGGATTTGGGTGAAGGAGAAGCTGGGGAGGCTTGGGCAAGTAGCTGCGGGGGTGCGGGGGCTGCGGAGCTGTTGGCCGGTGTTGCGGTAGCGAGGAGGAAAGTATGGCCAGCTGTAGAGAAATGCTTATTGAAATTTTCGATTATCATAGATTAATCGGGGGTGACTGTGTTACCTAGCCTCTGTGCAGTGGGCAGATGGGAGAAGGTTGTCTTGTTCTCCGTGGACTTTACAGTCTCCCAAAACATTTTGGAGTTAGAGCTACAGGATGCAAATTTCTGTTTGAAAAGCTAGCCTTTGCTTTCCCGACTGACTGTGTGTATTTGTTCCTGACTTCCCTGAACAGTTGCATATCGCAGGGACTATTCGATGCTATTGCAGGCCGCCACAGGATGTTTTTGTGCTGGTCAAGGGCAGTCAGGTCTGGAGTGAACCAAGGGATATATCTGTTCTTAGTTCCACATTTTTTGAAAGGGGCATGCTTATTTAAGATGGTGAGGAAATTACTTTTAAAGAACGACCAGGCATTCTTGACTGATGGGATGAGGTCAATATCCTTCCAGGATACCCGGGCCAGGTCGATTAGAAAGGCCTGCTCACAGAAGAGTTTTAGGGAGTGTTTGACCGTGATGAGGGGTGGTCGCCATGTTATTCACGTGGCGGCCATTGCTCACTGACTAATGTTCCTTTTCTAAAGTTTAACGTTGAGCTGTAAATAAGGTCTAGTGGAGGCTCAAGAAGGACGGCTGAATCTAGCCATCTGTTCATCTGTTCACAGTGAATTTAAATGAAGAGAAGATCAGATAAGCAATTTCCTATCCTCCTTAGACACCTCTCTGGTGTGGAGGCGGAGGTGAGACCGAGCTCTGGGATGTGGGACTAGCTAAACATAGTGGTGTGCTTAATTTGAAGAGTATGTTTCTATTAGGGTGTTTGTTATCTTGTTGTTATCCATATGTTCTCTTTCAGTTTCTCTGGGAACTTTTAATAAACTGGTTCTACAGAGAACAGTTTACTTCCTCTTTGACGACTCATTGGTTTGTGGACTGTATGTTTCTGTGGTCAACAAAGGGATTTTCAAACAGCACTTTGCACACTGCTATCTGTATCTACTATGCATTAGTTTATCCTAGTGGACTCATCTTACTATAATTCAAAGCCATGCAATAAAAAAAATCTCCATATAGCAGTCTCTGGGTATAAATTGATTGGTGTGTTTTTGTGTATACTAATAATACCACTCTGGCCACCTGAGGGAAAACCAATGACTGAAACCAAAGTAACTCAATGTTCTTCAGTGGATCCTTTTCTGCTTTCTAATAATGTGAGAAAGAAGACAGAGAGAAAAACCCTGCAGTTGCTCAGAGAAGAAGACATGGTCAAACCATTGGCACAATAGTGCTCAGTGATCAAATGAAAGGATGAGGCAGATGTCTCAGCACAGCTGTGAGTTTGGCATGTACAGTACTGAAAGAACCACCTTCACCATGTACCATGAAGAATATGTGGTAACATAATGTAGTGATCTCTCACTCTCTCTCTCTCTCTCTCTCCCACACTACTCTGCCTCCCTCTCTCCATCTCTCTCCCTCTCTCTCTCTCTCTCTCTCTCTCTCTCTCTCTCTCTCCCACACAACTCTGCCTCCCTCTATCCCTCTTTCTCTCACTGTCTCTCTCCCTCTTTCACTCACTGTCTCTCTCCCTCTTTCTCTCTCTCCCTCCATACATCACTGTTTCCCAGCAGGAGGCAAAACTGAAGTAATCGAATCCAATGTATAATGCAACAGCGTTACAGTGAGGGAAGTCAACGGCTGTCTGCTGCGTTCAAGAACACTGTGTCCTCCAAAAAAGGGATATGACCCACTTTTCACGTCAGTAAATACATTTTTACTCTGTGATTGGTGTGGGAATTTAATCCACTGGTGTTGCTAGCACCACCTTCTGTATTCAGAGATTGCCTCTTAAAATATTTATTCACTGGGGGATTCTGTTCCGATGCATTTTTGTATTACTTTTCAGTGATACGTTATGCGTGTCAGGCAGACATTTTAGTTCTAATTCTAACAGGGAGAATTTTAACTCATCTATCCTAGATTTCTCTCAATGACCCGACACCTCTGCTGTACAGTAATTGTCGATGGGGATTTGGAGCTGTGCTGCTCTCTTTCAATGGGCCGGAATGAGAGGCGCCAGCCAGCCCAGGGGTTTTAAAGAGACCACAAATCCCACTGCCTTTGAAACCAGACACCCCGATTGCTATGGAGTGCGGACCACCAAGAATCACTATGTGTGGGCATCCAAAGGTCTGGCAGTTTAGCACAGAAAGAGAGAGAGAGAGAGCGAGAGAGAGAGAGAGAGAGACTGAAAGAGAGACAGAGAGAGAGAGACAGAGATAAAGAGAGAGAGAGAGAGAGACAGAGATAAAGAGAGAGAGAGAGAGAGAGAGAGAGAGAGAGAGAGAGAGAGAGAGAGAGAGAGAGAGAGAGTGTAGTATCATGTATCATGTTCGGGTATCATGTTCGCCTGTGTATTAGCCTGTATGAGCAGAGTGATATACAGTACTGTAAAGGGAACAAGGAAGGAGAAGGTTGAGATTTTTTTTATAGATTATTATTATGATCTGTCCATGTAAAGTGATAAGTAGCAGATGGTGAATGACTTTGGAATCTTAAACCTACCAAGGTTGGGGTCTATTCCATTTAAATTCCAGTCAGTTCAGAAAGTAAGCTAGATCTAATTTTAAAATGTTCTCATTGAAAAGCATTGAAGAGAATTGGAACTTCAGTAAACTTCCTGAATTGACTGGAAAATAAATGGAATTGACCCCAACCCTGAAACCTACACACTCATTGACACAGGAAAATTCTGCTATTTAAACACGGCTTAATTAGCCTCCTTGATGTTAAAGAAAAGCAATCTTGCTTTTAATAATTGTGAAATGATCGGTGGTGGGACCCTGTTAAATGTTAGTCTAGTAAACCAGATCGATCCTAAGCAACAAGTCTGCCTAGGGAGACTAGTTAAATGTCGAAATCTTCCCAAAAAGCAGATGTTGTGGAAGGGCACCAGAGGGGATGGCTGCCGTTGTACGGGCTCCTAATCAATTGTACTGTTTTGTGTGTTTTCTCCGCATTGTTTGTAACTTATTTTGTACATAATGTTGATGCTTATGACCAAAAAGAGCTTCTGAATCAAATCAAATCAAATTTATTTGTCACATACACATGGTTAGCAGATGTCAGTATAGAGACAAAGTAGTCACAATTCAACGGCTCAGACACAAGAGGTATGTGGCAGGGTCTACAGTCAATCACGGATTACAAAGATAATTACAAAAAGAAAACCAGCCCCGTCACGGACCAGGATGTCTTGCTCCCAGGCAGACTAAATAACTTTTTTGCCCGCTTTGAAGACAATACAGTGCCACTGACACGGCCCGCAACCAAAACATGCGGACTCTCCTTCACTGCAGCCGAAATGAGTAAAACATTTAAACGTGTTAACCCTCAGTTACCTTAGCTTTATTGGGAACAGGAACAATGGTGGCCCTCTTGAAGCATGTGGGAACAGCAGAATGGGATAAGGATTGATTGAATATGTCCGTAAACACACCAGCCAGCTGGTCTGCGCATGCTCTGAGGGCGCGGCTGGGGATGCCGTCTGGGCCTGCAGCCTTGGGCCTGCAGGGTTAACACGTTTAAATGTTTTACTCACTCCGGCTGCAGTGAAGGAGAGTCCGCATGTTTTGGTTGCGGGCAGTGTCAGTGGCACTGGATATCAGAACACCGATTACTCACCTCGAATTGGACAAAGATTGTTTCTTTAATGAGTCAGACGCAATGGATATACAGTTGAAGTCGGAAAGTTACATGCCCTTAGGTTGGAGTCATTAAAACTAGTTTTCCAACCACTCCACACATTTCTTGTTAACAAACTATAGTTTTGGCAAGTCGGTTAGGACATCTACTGTGTGCATGACACAAGTACGTTTTACAACAATTGTTTACAGACAGATTATTTCACTTATAATTCACTGTATAACAACTCCAGTAGGTCAGAAGTGCACATAAACTCAGTTGACTGTGCCTTAAAACAGCTTGTAAAATTCCAGAAAATTATGTCATAGCTTTAGAAGCTTCTGATAGGCTAATTGACATCATTTGAGTCAATTGGAGGTGTACCTGTGGATGTATTTCAAGGCCTAACTTCACACTTAGTGCCTCTTCGCTTGATTTCAAAATAAATCAGCCAAGACCTCAGAAACAAAATTGTAGACCTCCACAAGTCTGGTTCATCCTTGGGAGAAATTTCCAAATGCCCGAAGGTACCACGTTCATCGGTACAAGCAAGTATAAGCACCATGGGACCACGCAACCATCATACCGCTCAGGAAGGCGGCAATTTCTGTCTCCTAGAGATGAACGTACTTTGGTGCGAAAAGTGCAAATCAATCCCAGACCAACAACAAAGGACTTTGTGAAGATGCTGGAGGAAACAGGTACAAAAGTATCTATGTCCACAGTAAAATGAGTCCTATATCGACATAACCTGAAAAGTCGCTCAGCAAGGAAGAAGCCACTGCTCCAAAACCGCCATAAAAAAGCCAGACTCCGGTTAGCAACTGCACATGGGGACAAATATCGTACTTTTTGGAGAAATGTCCTCTGGTCTGATGAAACAAAAATGGAACTGTTTGGCCATAATGACCATCATTATGTTTGGAGGAAAAAGGGGGAGGCTTGCAAGCCGAAGAACTCCATCCCAACCGTGAAGCACGAGGGGTGGCAGCATCATGTTTTGGGGGTGCTTTGCTGCAGGAGGGACTGGTGCACTTCACAAAATAGATGGCATCATGAGGATGGGAAATTATGTGGATATATTGAAGCAACATCTCAAGACATCAGTCAGGAAGTTAAAGCTTGGTCGCAAATGGGTCTTCCAAATGGACAAGTTAGCTAATCCAAGTTTATCATTTTAAAAGGCTAATTGATCATTAGAAAACCCCTTTGCAATCATGTTAGCACAGCTGAAAACTGGCCTTCTTTAGACTAGTTGAGTATCTGCAGCATCAGCATTTGTGGGTTCGATTACAGGCTCAAAATGGCCAGAAACAAAGGAATTTCTTCTTAAACTTGTCAGTCTATTCTTGTTCTGAGAAATTAAGGCTATACCATTCGAGAAATTGCCAAGAAACGGAAGCTCTCGTACAACGCTGTGTACTACTCCATTCACAGAACTGCGCAAACTGGCTCTAACCAGAATAGAAAGAGGGGTGGGAGGCCCCGGTGCACAACTGAGCAAGAGGACAAGTACATTAGATCGTTTAATTTTAGAAACCGACGCCACACAAGTCCTCAAATGTCAGCTTCATGAAATAGTACCCGCAAAACACCAGTCTCAACGTCAACAGTGAGGAGGCGACTCCGGGATTCTGCCCTTCTAGGCAGAGTTCCTCTGTCCAGTGTCTGTGCTCTTTTGCCCATCTTAATCTTTTATTTTTATTGAACATTCTGAGATATGGCTTTTTCTTTGCAACTCTGGCTAGAAGAACAGCATCCCGGAGTCACCTTTTCACTGTTGAATATATAGGCCCCTTACCCAATCTTTATTAATGACATGCCACTATACACATCAGCTACTACATCAACTACTACATCAACTGAAATGACTGCAACACTTAAAAAGAGCTGCAGTTCGTTTTAGAATGGGTGGCAAAGAATAAGTTAGTTCAAAATATTTCCAAACTAAAAGCATTGAATTTGGGACAAATCATTCACTAAACCATAAACCTCAATTAAATCTTGTGATGAATAAAGTGGAAATTGAGCAAGTAGAGATGACTAAACTGCTTGGAGTAACCCTGGATTGTAAATTGTCATGGTCAAAACATATTAAACATACAACTTTAAGGTGCTAAAGGAGCTCCAAAACTTGCAATCTGGTTTCCGCTCAGGTTATGGATGTGTCACTGCAACCTTAAAGGTTCTCGATGATGTCACCATTCCCCTTGATTCTAAGAAATATTGTGCTACTATTTTTATTGATTTGGCCAAAGCTTTTGATTCAGTAGACCATTCCATTCTTGTGGGCCGGCTAAGGAATATTGGTGTCTCTGAGGGGTCTTTGGTCTTGTTTGCTAACTACCTCTCTCAAAGAGTGCAGTGTATAAAGTCAGAAAATATGCTGTCTCAGCCACTGCCTGTCACCAAGGAAGTACCCCAAGGCTCGATCCTAGGTCCCACGCATTTCTCAATTTACATCAACATCATAGCTCAGGCAGTAGGATGCTCTCTCATCCATTTATATGCAGATGATATAGTCTTATACTATTCTGCCAGTCACATTCTGTTAAAGGTCCCCAAAGCACACACATCCCTGGGTTGCTCCTCTTTTCAGTTCGCTGCAGCTAGCGACTGGAACGAGCTGCAACAAACACTCAAACTGGACAGTTTTATCTCAATCTCTTCATTCAAAGACTCAATCATGGACACTCTTACTGACAGTTATGGTTGCTTTTTGTGATGTATTGTTGTCTCTACCTTCTTGCACTTTGTGCTGTTGTCTGTGCCCAATAATGTTTGTACCATGTTTTGTGCTGCTACCATGTTGTGGGGATGGGGAGATATGGGGAGATGTCTGTCATAATAAAGCACTGCTCTGCCTTCTTAACACTATCAACAAGGCAGGTCCTACAGGCCCTAGTTTTGTCGCACCTAGACTACTGTTCAGTAGTGTGGTCAGGTGCCACAAAGAGGGACTTAGGAAAATTACAATTGGCTCAGAACATGGCAGCATGGCTGGCCCTTAACTTCTTGATGCACCCATCCCTTTAGCGGGATAATTTTCGTCAACATCCGCTGAATTGCAGAGCGCCAAATTCAAATTAAATTACTAAAAATATTAAATTTTCATGAAATCACAAGTGCAATATAGCAAAACACAGTTTAGCTTGTTGTTAATCCACCTAGCGTGTCAGATTTCAAAAAAGCTTTTCGGCAAAAGCATACCAAGCGTTTATGTAAGGACATCTCTCTCAGCAGACATAACATTACAAACAGCTAGCAGAAAAGTAGATTGGTCACGAAAGTTAGAAAAGCATTAAAATTAATCGCTTACTTTTGATGATCGGACGTTTGCACTCACGAGACTCCCAGTTACACACTAAATGTTCCTTTTGTTACATAAAGATTATTTTTATATCCAAAATACCTCCATTTGGTTGGCGCATAATGTTCAGAAATCCACAGGCTTGAGCGGTCACGAGGGGGCAGACGAAAATTCCAAATAGTATCCGTAAAGTTCGTAGAAACATGTCAAATGTTTTTTTTATAATCAATCCTCAGGTTGTTTTTACAATATATAATCGATAATATTTCAACCGGACTGTAGCTTCTTCAATAGGAGAGAGAGAGAAAATGTCTGCTCCACTCCGTTGGCGCATGCAAAACGCTGCTGGCACCCAGCCATCCAATGATGCAATGTGATCTTTCTCACTCATTTTTCAAAATAAAAGCCTGAAACTATGTCTAAAGACTGTTCACACCATGTGGAAGCCATAGGAAAAGGAATCTGGTTTATATCCCTTTAAATGGAGGATAGGCATGCAATGGAACAGCGAGATTTGTTTCTCTTAGGCACTTCCTGGTTGGATTTTCCTCAGGTTTTCACCTGCAATATCAGTTCTGTTATACTCACAGACAATATTTTGACAGTTTTGGAAACTTTAGAGTGTTTTCTATCATAATCTGACAATCATATGCATATTCTAGAGCCTGAGAAATAGGCAGTTTTCTTTGGGTACGTTTTTCATCCAAACAAACAAAATACTACCCCCTTCACTCAAGAGGTTAAAAGTACACGGAGAGCTAACATGAATGATATGCATGTCAACCTCTCATGGCTCAAAGTGAAATAGAAATTCACGTCATCACTACTAGTTTTTGTAAGAAGTTTTGACAAGCTGGACGTACCGAGCTGTCTGTTTAAAATACTAGCACACTGCTCGGACACCCATGCATACTCCACAAGACATGCCACCAGAGGTCTCTTCACAATCCCCAAGTCCAGAACAGACTATGGGAGGCGCCCAGTAATACATAGAGCCATGACTACATGGAACTCTATTCCACATCAGGTAACTGTTGCAAACAGTAGAATCAGATTTTAAAAAACAGTTAAAAATACACCTTACGGAACAGTGGGGACTCTGAAGAGACACACACAAAGGTACAGACATACGCATATGAATACGTTGTAATATTGTTGCATGGTGTAACAGCTTTCTTCCGTCGAAGGAGAGGAGGACCAAAATGCAGCGTGGTTAGAGTTCATGGTGTTTAATAAGTGAAACTAAACATGAACACAATAACAAAATAACAAACGTGGCAAAACCGAAACAGTCCTATCTGGTGCAGAGAACACAAAGACAGGAAACAATCACCCACAAAGTACCCACAGAATACGGCTGCCTAAATATGGTTCCCAATCAGAGACAACGATAGACAGCTGCCTCTAATTGAGAACCAATCCAGGCAACCATAGACATACAAAATACCTAGAAAGGAGACAGCCCCATAAACATACAAAACCCCTAGACAAGACAAAAACACACATCACCCATGTCACACCCTGACCTAACCAAAATAACAAGGAAAACAAAGAATACTAAGGTCAGGGTGTGACAGTACTCCCCCCCAAAGGTGCGGACTCCCGGCCACACACCTAAACCTATAGGGGAGGGTTTGGGTGGGCGTCTGTCCATGGTGGCGGCTCTGGCGCTGGATGTGGACCCCACCACACCATAGTCTTTGTCCTCTTAAGTCTCCTCCTAGGAACGGCGACCCTCGCTATCAACCTAGGATTGGCAACCCTACAACATGGCCCCACTGGACCGAGGGGCAGCTCCGGACCGAGGGGCAACTCCGGACCGAGGGGCAGCTCGGGACTGAGGGGCAGCTCGGGACTGAGGGGCAGCTCCGGCTTTGGCGGCTCTAGCAGCTCTGGACAGGCGGGAGACTCTAGCAGCTCTGGACAGGCGGGAGACTCTAGCAGCTCTGGACAGGCGGGAGACTCTAGCAGCTCTGGACAGGCGGGAGACTCTAGCAGCTCTGGACAGGCGGGAGACTCTAGCAGCTCTGGACAGGCGGGAGACTCTAGCAGCTCTGGACAGGCGGGAGACTCTAGCAGCTCTGGACAGGCGGGAGACTCTAGCAGCTCTGGACAGGCGGGAGACTCTAGCAGCTCTGGACAGGCGGGAGACTCTAGCAGCTCTGGACAGGCGGGAGACTCTAGCAGCTCTGGACAGGCGGGAGACTCTAGCAGCTCTGGACAGGCGGGAGACTCTAGCAGCTCTGGACAGGCGGGAGACTCTAGCAGCTCTGGACAGGGGGGAGACTCTAGATGCGCTGGAGAGGAGGAAGGCTCTAGCAGCGCTGGACAGGCGAGGCGCACTGTAGGCCTGGTGCGTGGTGCCGGCGCTGGTGGTACTGGGCCGAGGACACGCACCTCAGGGCAAGTGCGGGGAGGAGGAACAGGCAGTACTGGGCTCTGGACACGCACAGGAAGCCTGGTGCGGGGGGCTGCCACCGGAGGGCTGGTGCGTGGAGGTGGCACTGGATAGACCGGACCGTGCAGGCGCACTGGAGCTCTTGAGCACCGAGCCTGCCCAACCTTACCTGGTTGAATGCTTCCGGTCGCCCTGCCAGTGCGGCGAGGTGGAATAGCCCGCACTGGGCTGTGCAGGCGAACCGGGGACACCATGCGTAAGGCTGGTGCCATGTACGCCGGCCCAAGGAGATGCACTGGAGACCAGATGCATAGAGCCGGCTTCATGGCACCTGGCTCGATGCCCACTCTAGCCCGGCCGATATGAGGAGCTGGTATGTATCGCACCGGGATATGCACCCGCACTGGGGACACCGTGCCCTCCACAGCATAACACGGTGCCTGCCCGGTCCCTCTCGCTCTCTGGTCATCACAGGAAGTTGGCGCAGGTCTCCTACCTGGCTTCGCCATAGTTCCTGTGTGCCCCCCAATAATTTTTTGGGGCTGACTCTCGGGCTTCCAGCCCTGCTTCCGTGCTGCCTCCTCAAACCGCCGCCTCTCCGCTTTGGCTGCCTCCAGCTACGCCATGGGGCGGCGATATTCCCCCCAGCTGCGTCCAGGGTCCATCTCCATCCAGTATCTCCTCCCAAGTCCAATAGTCCTGATTGCGCTGCTCCTCCTGCCGCTGCCTGTCACCACGCTGCTTGGTCCTGTACTGGTGGGTGATTCTGTAACAGCTTTCTTCCGTCGAAGGAGAGGAGGACCAAAATACAGCGTGGTTAGAGTAACTAGTTAATAAGTGAAACTAAACATGAACACAATAACAAATGAACAAACAAGGCAAAACCGAAACAGTCCTATCTGGTGCAGAGAACACAAAGACAGGAAACAATCACCCACAAAGTACCCACAGAATACGGCTGCCTAAATATGGTTCCCAATCAGAGACAACGATAGACAGCTGCCTCTAATTGAGAACCAATCCAGGCAACCATAGACATACAAAATACCTAGAAAGGAGACAGCCCCATAAACGTACAAAACCCATAGACAAGACAAAAAACACATACATCACCCATGTCACACCCTGACCTAACCAAAATAACAAGGAAAACAAAGAATATTAAGGTCAGGGTGTGACACATGGGGGTATTATACGTTTTGTATTGTAGATATGTAGTGGTATAATAAAGTTAAATGATGTACTGTTTTATCTTTTGTTTCATATGTAATGTAAGTGCTTTAATGTGTTTGGAGTAGCTGCTAATGGAGATCCCTAATAAATACAAATACAAACTCAGTAAAATCCTTGAAATGATTGAATGCTGCGTTTACATTTTTGTTCCGTTTAATTGAAAACAATCGCAATAAGGTACTTCATTGTTACCCAGAAATTATTTGGCTGCGTTGGACCTTTAAGCCCATGTGCTGCTGCTTCAATCAACAGCTGGACATCGCGAGCCAGTTCCCAAAGAGTTCTCTCTCTCCCCCTCCATGTCCTTTTCTTCAGGATTCTCCAGAAGAAGAAAAAACTATTGTCTGGGACTGATGGAGATCTGCTGATGTTGCAGAGAGAAAAAGATGGTAATCCCCAACACTGGGCCTCAGTAACATATGCCTGCTGCTACCAATGGTCTGTCAGACTGTAAATACGGGTCAATACTGTATGTCTGTGTGTATTTGTGTGTGCATGTGTGTGTCTCATCTGCAGACAACCCACTGGGCACACACTGGTTGAATCAACGTTGTTTCCACGTCATTTCAATGAAATTATGTTGAACCAACGTTGAATACTGTAGATGTTGAATTGACGTCTGTGCCCAGTGGGAAAGATTGGCTTACATTGCTCACTTGGTGCAGAACAAATAGAATACAAGCACTTCTGAGGAAAGATCAAACTCGTGAGGAAAGAAACCTGCAGTGATGCTTGGCTTTCCAAGCACAGGAAGGAGTAGAAGCACCAGCCAGGCAGCTAGCTTTCTACGGTGTTGTCACAATAATCAATTACACCCATCTCAGGAGAGCACAAAGACTGATGAGAAGCTAGCCTTCCAGCCTGGGAAATCTTTCATTACTAAGTGTCTGTAATTCATAGCCTTTCAGTAGGGCTACAATACAATTGCATGCAGTGCCAATGGGCAGGTATTGTAAACTAGTGATATAATGCTTTTTCTTTTCTGAAACTAGATGTCTCATTTGATGTTTTTCCTCATATATAACACTTCATCGCTTTTTCTCCCAGAGCCCAGTGGATGTTCATTAGTGTAATACCTGCAAACACTAACCCTACTGTAATCAATCCAAATGAAAAACTAAAAGTTAACAAAGAAAGCAGTCAGCAACGAGACTGGTGCTTACTTCGTTCTAGTGTTCTTTTAAGGAGAATATTGGAGTGGTTTTCTTCGGGAATTGCTTCTAATGGTTCTAGTTTACTTATTTTCTACCATTACCAACAGCCTATAATGAATGAAATGAAGGCCCTTTGTTGAACCTCTTGTAGGTACAGTTGAAGCCGGGAGTTTACAGACACCATAGCCAAATACATTTAAACTCAGTTTTTCACAATACCTGACATTTAATCCGAATAAAAATCTTCGGTCATTTAGGATCACCATTATATTTTAAGAATGTGAAATGTCAGAGTAATAGTAGAGGGAATTATTTATGTCAGCTTTTATTTCTTTCATCACATTCCTAGTGGGTCAGAAGTTTACATACACTCAATTAGTATTTGGTACCATTGCCTTTCAATTGTTTTACCTGGGTCAAATATTTTAGGTAGCCTTCCACAAACTTCCCACAATAAGTTGGGTGAATTTTGGCCCATTCGGTCTGCCCTGACCTTACAGAGCCATTTTATTTATCTTGCTCTGTCAGGAGGAACGTGACACATTCCTCCTGACAGAGCTGGTGCAACTAAGTCAGGTTTGTAGGCCTCCTTGCTCGCACATGCTTTTTCAGTTCTGCCAACAAATGTTTTATAGGATTGAGGTCAGGGCTTTGTGATGGCCACTCCAATACCTTGATTTTGTTGTCTTTAAGTCATTTTGCCACAATTTTCGAAGTTTGCTTGAGGTTTTGTCCACTTAGAAGACTCATTTGCGATCAAGTTTTAACTTCCTGACTGATGTCTTGAAATGTTGCTTCAGTATATCCACGTAATTTTCCTGTCTCAATGCCATCTATTTTGTGATGTGCAACAGTCCCTCCTGCAGCAAAGCACCCCCACAACATGATACTGCCACCCTCGTGCTTCACAGTTGGGATGGTGTTCTTCGGCTTGCAAGCATCCCCCTTTTTTGTCCAAACTTAAATAACAATGGTCATTATGGCCAAACAGTTCTATTTTTGTTTCATCAGACCAGAGGACACTTCTCTAAAAGTACCGTCTTTTGTCCCCATGTTGTCACGATCGTCGTAGTGAGGAGACCAAAGCGCGGTGTGAATACATACTTTTAATGAATGACGAAAAAACACGAAGTACACTAAACAAACAAACTGTGATAAGGTGCGTCTCGGTGAGAGGTGTAGGAGTCAGGCGCAGGAGAGCAGGGATTTCTGAGAAGCGTGTTTAATATAGATATATGTATACATAGTCCACCAATACAAAATTGGCCCAGATGAATATCCAAACTACACTCTCGAAGGAACGGAAACTCGTGTCAATACAAGGAGGAACAACCACAGTTCCGACACTACATACACATACGTAAATGCGAAAACAATAAACAGTGTAGAATACCGAACGCAAATACCCACAAGCTTAATCCTGCACGAATTAAGGCAGGTAACAGGTGCCCTATATACACACAGAAATAAAAGCAATTGAAACCAGGTGTGAAAAGGAACACAGACAAAACAACCAGAAAAGGAAAAAGGGATCGGTAGCGGCTAGTAAACCGGCGACGCCGAGCGCTGAGCGCCGCCCAAACAGGGAGAGGAGTTACCTTCGGTAGAAGTCGTGACACAAACAAACAAAATAACAACATGAACGCTATAGAAACTGACTGCTAACATGCAACATCACATAGACAATAACCCACGAAATACCCAAAGAAGATGGCTGCCTAAACATGGTTCCCAATCAGAGACAACGATAAACAGCTGCCTCTAATTGAGAACCAATCCAGGCAACCATAGACATACATAAACACCTAGATGGTAAACAACCCCATAAACCTATAAAACCCCTAGACAGTACAAAAACACATACATCACCCATGTCACACCCTGACCTAACCAAAATATATAAAGAAAACAAAGAATACTCAGGTCAGGGAGTGACACGTGCAGTTGCAAACCGTAGTCTGGCTTTTTTTATGGCAGTTTTGGAGCAGTGGCTTCTTCCTTGCTGAGCGGCCTTTCGGGTTATGTCGATATAGGACTCGTTTTACTGTGGTTATAGATACTTTTGTACCCGTTTCCTCCAGCATTTTCACAAGGTCCTTTGTTGTTGTTCTGGGATTGATTTGCACTTTTCGCACCAAAGTACGTTCATCTCTAGGAGACAGAACGCGCCTCCTTCCTGAGTGGTATGATGGCTGCGTGGCCCCATGGTGTTTATACTTGTGTACTATTGTTTATACAGATGAACCTGGTACCTTCAGGCTTTTGGAAATTGCTCCCAAGGATGAACCAGACTTGTGGAGGTCTACACTTTTTTTCTGAGGTCTTGGCTGATTTCTTTTGATTTTCCCATGATGTCAAGCAAAGAGGCACTGAGTTTGAAGGTAGGCCTTGGAAAGACATCCCCAGGTACACCTCCAATTAACTCAAATTATGTCAGTTTGCCTCTCAGAAGCTTCTAAAGCCATGACATAATTTTCTGAAATTTTCCAAGCTGTTTAAAGTCACAGTCAACTTAGTGTATGTAAACTTCTGACCCACTGGAAATTGTGATACAGTGAATAAGTGAAATAATCTGTCTGTAAACAATTGTTGTAAAAATTACTCGTGTCATGCACAAAGTAGATGTCCTAACCGACTTGCCAAAACTATAGTTTGATAAACACGATTTTTGTGGAGTGGTTGGAAAACGAGTTTTAGTGACTCCAACCTAAGTGTATGTAAACTTCCCGACTTCAACTGTATATGTCTTTGCCTCATAACAGATTGCTTTCCAAGGTGTTTCGGTTTCTGACAGTGTCACATTAATGTACAGGTCTTGTGTGTGCATGCATGTGTCCTTGTGTTTTCTGTACATGCGTGTGTGTGTGTGTGCCAGGCATGGCAGTGATGTATTGTACACTGCTGCTAAGTCAATGAGGAAAACCTCCTGGGGTGATGTTGAGAGGGGATCCTTCCTTCAGACAGCTAATGTGTTCAGGAAATGGCCACCCCAGACATCCTGAAGATTGGCTACCTTGTCTGAGCACTGAATAGTAGACATCCTATTTTCCAGTGGTGAGCATTGCCCTTTCACTCTGAGAATGGGTTCACAGCAGTACTTACTTACAGACAGGATACAGACAGTGTGTTACAGCTGTTAGTAATGTTCAAGAGGAGAGCTGATGCTTAGAAATAGTATTTTTTAAAAAGTCAATAATATGAGAAATGATCCAATGAAAAAAGAATGCCTGCAGAGCATGAAGGTTTCCTGGTCCTCGTTTCTCCAACAAAACCTTAATGAGACACTTTTCTCTGAAGAGGTCGGAGCACAGCGGCGTACCACCCCCCCCCCCCCCCCCCCACCCCCCCCCACCCAGCTTCCCAGGTCCCAGACCGTACTCTCTAGTCTCGGCTCTACTGTAATTAAGCAAATGCAGTTGCCAAGAACCGTTCCCCAAGCTCCCGAAATAGGTCCAAGGTGTTAAATATGGAAGATTAAACGCACACTGCAGTAAAACACCTCTTTTATGTGATACATATTATAGGGGTGACGGAATAAAGATAATCTTACAGTATACACATAACTCTGTGTGTCTCTATGTGAATGTGTGTGCGTGTGTGTGTTTGTGTGTGTGTGTGTGTGTGCGTGTGCGTGTGTGTGCGTGTGCATGTGTGCGTGTGTGTGTGTGTGCGTGTGTGTGTGTGTGTGTCTCTATGTGAATGTGTGTGCGTGTGCGCGTGTGTGTGTGTGTGTGGGGAAGAGAGATTTCGACAGGATCAGATGATCACACGAGTCCTCCATGGCTGTCTGGACACTTTTTAGGCCCGCACCTCCCGTCTCCAGTTTCATAAGCCACCCATCTAAACATCAATAGTCCCTGATTACTTTTACAGACAACATTTGGTGCGATGAAAAGTAATTTATTGCTTGATAACATCATTAGCCTTGAACATTGGGCCCAAGGGAGGCATTATGTCATGTGAAAAACAGAAAAGAAGCAGGAGGAATCTATTGACTACTCTCTCTCTCTCTCCATCTCTGCAGGCAAGGACATACTGCCACTGGTGAAAATGCAACACAGAGAGATCTGAGAACTGCCTTGAGGAGTCCACAAATACCGTGCCTTCAGAAAGTATTCACACCCCTTGACTTTTTCCACATTTTCATGTGTTACAGCCTGAATTTACATGGACTACATTTAGATTTTTATTGTCACTGGCCAACACACACTACGCAACTATATCAAAGTGGAATTATGTTTTTCCAAATGTTTGCAAATTAACAAAACGTTTAAAGTTTAAATCTCTCGAGTCAATGTTATGGGAAGCCTAAATAAGTCCAGGAGTAGAAATGTGCTTAACAAATCACATAATACGTTGCATGGACTGCAATAATAGTGTTCACCATGATATTTGAAGGACGACATCATCTCTGTACACGACACATACAATTATCTGTAAGGTCCCTCACTCGAGCAGTGAATTTCAAACACAGATTCAACGTCAAAGACCAGGGAGGTTTTTCCAACGCCTCACAAAGAAGGGCACCTATTGGTAGATGGGTAAAAAAAGCAGACATTGAATATCCCTTTGAGCATGGTGAAGTTATTAATTACACTTTGAATGGTGTATCACTACACCCAGTCACTGCAAAGATACAGGCCTCCTTCCTAACTCAGTTGCCAGAGAGGAAGGAACCCGCTCAGGGATTTCACCATGAGGCCAATATTGATTTTAAAACAGTTTAATGGCTGAGATAGGAGAAAACTGAGGATGGATTAACAACATTGTAGTTATTCCACTATACTAACCTAATTGACAGGGTGAAAAGAAGGAAGCCTGTACAGAATACAAATATTCCAAAACATGCATCCTGTTTGCAACAAGGAACTAAAGTAATACTGCAAAAAATGTGGCAAAACAATTAACTTTTTGTCCTGAACATGAAGTGTTATGTTTGGGGAAAATCCAATACAACACATTACTAAGTACCACTCCATATTTTCAAGCATAGTGGTGGCTGCGTGAAGTGATGGATATTCTTCTAATTGTTATGGACCTGGTTGTCTGCTTTCCACCAGACACTGGGAGATGAATTCACCTTTCAACAGGACAATAACCTAAAACACAAGGCCAAGAAGACAGTGAATGTTCCTGAATAGCCGAGTTACAGTTTTGACTTAAATCTACTTGAAAATCTATGGCTTTCAACTGTTCTGCCTGCGGCTATGGAACCCTGACCTGTTCACCGGACGTGCTTCCTGTCCTAGACCTGCTGTTTTCAACTCTCTAGACAGCTCCCGAGACAGCAGGAGCGTTAGAGATACTCTGAATGATTGGCTATGAAAAGCCAACTGACATTTACTCCTGAGGTGCTGACCTGTTGCTCCCTCAACAACCACTGTGATTATTATTATTTGACCCTGCTGGTCATCTTTGAACATTTTAACATCTTGGCCATGTTCTGTAATAATCTCCACCCGGCATCCCTCAAAGCATGGTTCCGCTCTAGGTTTCTTCCTAGGTTCTGGCCTTTCTAGGGAGTATTTCCTAGCCACCGTGCTTCTACACCTGCATTGCTTGCTGTTTGGGGTTTTAGACTGGGTTTCTGTACAGCACTTTGTGACATCCGCTGATGTAAGAAGGGCTTTATACATACATTTGATTGATTGATTGATTGTCTAGCAATGATGACCAATTTGACAGAGCTGGAAGAATTCTGAAAATAATAATGGGCAAATGATGGACAACCCAGGAGTGGAAAGCTCTTAGAGACTTACTCATGAAGACTCACAGATGTAATCGCTGCCGAATGTGCTTCTACAAATGATTGACTCCTACAGTATATGTCTGTATTTAATTTTCAATACATTTTTAAAAATGTCTAGAAACGTGTTTTCACTTTGTCATTATGGGGTATTGTGTCTAGATGAGCATTTTGTATTTATTTAATCCATTTTGAATTCAGGCTGTAACAGAACAAAATGTGGAATAAGTCATAGGGTATGAATACTTTCTGAAGGCACTGTACGTAGATATAGACAAAGATAAGATATTGGACCGTATCTACAGACATATAGTATAATAACACATATGATAACCTTTGAACTCCCTGGTCGTTAATGATCATCATTGTGTACTTGCTTCACTCGCTCCTTCCTTTTCTAAAGATCCACCACATGTCATAAAAAGACGGAATCCCATTTTAATCCATCAGATTAGTGATAACAGCCTCTCCGGTCTTAGTGATGATCATTATCCTTCCCCAAAGGTGTTGGCGAATGTGTTGCAAAAACAATGACATTATCTGTGCTAGACGATCATCTAATTGTTCAATCTCTTAGCATAGACATATTCATTGGAATAAACCCCGGTCAAAAGAGGAGGCCTGGAGGGAGCAATGATCTCTTGGTAATTTCATTATCTGCATCAATACCCGGTGAGTGACAGCCAAGCTCTCTCCGCTTCATCCAGGTAGCTACATGCCAAAGTCCACTGTGTGAGCTTTGTTGTCCGCCAACCTTAAATGGTTCACTCCTCCTCCTTCCCTTACTTCGTTTCACAGGGCATGGCTTGTCATACGATCTATGTGGAACCTCTTCACTGTGGCAGCACTCCCACAGCATTATCGATTCCAGGTGGACCTTTCCTACCCTAGTCATGACGAAGAGTCATCTGTGTGTTCAGCCTAAGCCAATGTTCTGTTTCTTTGAAGTCATCATCTTAAGCTTTTTGGCGTTTCTAGCCCCCTCTGCTGGTATACCAGCAATAGCACCACGAAACTGGCTTCACTACCTACTCATCCAGCCTGTGGTTTCTTTCACCCTTTAGCTCTGAGAGGAGGCCTTGTGTTGTTAGAATGCTGTTACATTAGGTAAGATTCGCTCACCTACCAATGGTGTTCTATGAATATAGTTTCTGGTAAACCTACATTTAGAAAAAAGAAGTACAGAGTAACTAACCCTTTTGGAACCCTTTTAGTGTTCCTGCTTGAGTTTCCTGGTTGACATTTTAGTGTTCCTGGTTGACATTGTGTTTTTTTGTATTATATATTGCCCTAAATGTATTCATTTGTGTTCCATTATACAGTTTATATAACGTGGTATGGCATGTTCTGTATCTAGAGATTGCAATGAGGAGGAGGAATAGGAGGTGGACAGCTTGTTGGCTGAGCACACGCACACGCACACACACACACACACACTAACAGCATTCTGCTTGATTAATATTCCAGAATTTTAGGCGGCTGTGCAGGGTGGGGGAGGGGGAGCTAGTTTAGCTCTCTCTCTCTGTGTGTGTGTGTGTGTGTGTGTGTGTGTGTGTGTGTGTGTGTGTGTGTGTGTGTGTGTGTGTGTGTGTGTGTGTGTGTGTGTGTGTGTGTGTGTGTGTGTGTGTGTGTGTGTGTGTGTGTGTGTGTGTGTGTGTGGTATAGTGTGGGCTTTACTGTATGTTTTCTGACTGCAATATGTGGGTCACAGTGTTCCTTTGCTGCCCATATCAGAACATTGGTCTCTTAGTATGCAGCGCCATACTCTATGGGCGCAATACTTCTAATATGAGTTATGTCCCAAATGGAACCCTATCCCCATAGGGCTCTGGTAAAAAAGTAGAGCACTATATATGGAAGGGGTGCCATTTGGGACATGACCATAGATCATTCTACATGTTAGTTGCTTTAAAATGAAACAAAACAACCAACGATAACATTTCCTATGGTATTCGTGTTTGTGAGTGTCTATAGCTACCATCCATAACTGCAGGCTTCAGCACTGTAGGTCTGATTGCTTTTTGAGATGGAAAAAAATGTAGCCAGTTGGATAAAATGTATTACATGTCAAAGGTTCTTTTCACCAAAAGCTCTTTTTCATTAATCTGTCATTATGCTAAAGACTACTGACATCGCCTTGATCAACTGTAATCAGGACGGATCATCTCATCTTAGGTATTATATGAGGATTTGGTTGCAATCGTGAATATTCCATGTTTTGAATTCATTTCATATTTGCTTGATTTTCAACTGGGTTGACATTTGTTACAGGCCATTCTGTAGGTCTGTACAAGTCAAGGGTCAAGTTATCCTAACAGTGTTATAGCACATAGACTTCACTGATTTTCCTTCTTACTACAGCTGTTCCATTGTTACTATTGTGAACAAAATTCTTCAATTCAATCATTTGACTGAACGTCTCCTGCCTTTCGTCATGCTATAAAAGCCTTTACTTTTAAATGTACGTTTCCAGAGAAACTGTTGAGTGCTACAGTGGGTCTAATCCTGGGCCCTGATTGGTTAAAACCGCATTCCAACCTGTGTCTATTCCACAAGTTACCACCGGCTAAAGCTAAGATGTTGATATGCCTATTTACTCTATTCCATCTCACGGCACAATCCACTACCATCAGCCCAGCCAGGCAATTTAAAAAGTTGATCTCCACTATAAAAAGCATCTAGACATAATCTCCCATTTCTTTTAGACTAGCAATTGGTTTTCAATAACAACAATTTGTATAAAGCTTGCTGTCTGTCTCTCTGATATTTGCAACATTGTTTCAGTATTGAAATTCGATCTCTAGCTGTCCAATAGTAATGAATGTGTAGGGGTCAGTAGTCCGGATGAGAAAGACTGCAAGGCAGCTTTTTTTATCCTGTAGAAATCATGAATCAGCTGGCATAAGTTTTATGTATACTGTATATACAAAGTAATGTCAGTAGGAATCAGGTCTTTCCAGTTTCAGTTTGAAGTAGCAGTTTGTGCTAGCTGTGTTGTTGGCTAGCTCCTCTGAACAACAGTGTCCTGACCAGAGAGCACATTTTCTTTGCGAGGTGAAATCGGCCATCATCAGCTCATTGTTATGGAGTTACCAAAATAAATGTCACTAGAAAACAACTTATAGACATCCAAATGCAGCTACTTTGTTGTTACTCCCTCTGCACTGTTTGACGTGACTGCAAGTTAGCCATAGCTGGCTAGCAAGCAAGCAAGGGATAAGAACGTTGGCAATAGAACATTTAAATACGAACGACTGGGTCGCGTCCGTAGATACAGAACAAGAAGACTTAACAACTGGGTCGTGTCTCTGGCAACTGAACCGATAGAATTAGCAACCAGACGGCTTGGGTAGCAACCTTAGATTTGTGTCGGAAACATATCTTGTGGAAAGATGAAATAGTATCAATACATTCATCAAAGTAAAGTTTCTGAAAATATGTCAATCATTATTTGAAGATGTTGGTAACCGGTTGTATAAAAGTGATAATGCCCTCGAAGCCCGTGTTTGGAGGATATATTGACACAGTTTGCTGGCCCTTGATTTTGTCTGGGCCTAACAACACCCGGGCTAGTATATCCTCCAACCACTGGCTTCTCTTACATTATCACATAAATATTTCACAGGACTGAAAACTCTCTCCCTCATCCAACAAATAGCCTAGACGACGGGCCTGGGATGTGAAATGTGTTTTTTAGAGCTGTCTGTTCGGTAAAAATAAAACAGTACAAGAGCCACAGTCTGAATCTGAAATGGAGCCCTATGGGCCCTTGTCAAAAGTATCGTGCTATATAGGGAATAGAGTGCTATTTGGGACGCATTCACTGGTCAGCCGCTGGCCGACAGCCAAGTTTTCACAGAGAAGGGATAAGGATACTGATGAAGAGCTTCTTCGTTTTGAGAGCAAAATAATCATTTTCCGGAGACTTGTGCTTTCAATCAGGTCCACTTGCAGCAGTTGTTATCTTGGCATGGCGGTTGAGATCAATAACAACCTGAGTGACTCTGCCAAAATGATCAGAGTAGCTGAGCAAGCCTTGCATATCTTCCTCAGTCTTTCATATTTCAAAAGTCAAAATAGAGACATTGATCATATAAACAATCAGAATAGGCCCAGTGGCTTACCCCTGTCATTGGCTTGAGGCCAGTGCACACCACTTTTTGTGCTCTGGCTTCAGTCTGAACATGGAAAACCCTTCATCATGAGGGTCTATGTGGGCACTCCTGACATGTTATCACTGGAACTGCAAGTCAGTGTATTCGTAAGGTATTGGTTCGAGTCCCACTCCTGACATGTTATCACTGGAACTGCAAGTCCGTGTATTGGTAAGGTATTGGTTTGAGTCCCACTCCTGACATGTTATCACTGGAACTGCAAGTCCGTGTATTGGTAAGGTATTGGTTCGAGTCACACTCCTGACATGTTATCACTGGAACTGCAAGTCCGTGTATTGGTAAGGTATTGGTTCGAGTCCCACTCCTGACATGTTATCACTGGAACTGCAAGTCCGTGTATTGGTAAGGTATTGGTTCGAGTCACACTCCTGACATGTTATCACTGGAACTGCAAGTCCGTGTATTGGTAAGGTATTGGTTCGAGTCCCACTCCTGACATGTTATCACTGGAACTGCAAGTCCGTGTATTGGTAAGGTATTGGTTCGAGTCACACTCCTGACATGTTATCACTGGAACTGCAAGTCCGTGTATTGGTAAGGTATTGGTTCGAGTCCCACTTCTGACACCATGTATAGACAGGCCACCATTATGTTTGCTTCAGAACTTAAAGCTAGAATCCGGAGTTGAAACAATAACAAAGCGGACACCCCGCCTCTGTTTTGATCAAAAGCTGAGGGATGGGCCTGGAGAAATGTAGCCACTCTCAATATTTTTTTTATTTTTTACATTTACGTTGTTTACAAACATTGGAGTAAAGCAAGCTTATATTGTGGGTTCTGATGGGGTTTGACAGATTAACTATGCTCATGAGGTGCTTATAAGTTATCATCTTTAAGAATCAATGGTTCTAATTAAGTCAAAAAATGGATGCAGCAACTGCAGATTCTAGATTTAAGTGCCCTTGGTGAGCCTGTAACCGTCCTAACGTTTAGACCAAATGAAAGCACAGTTTAAAGGCCCTCTTTGTAAGCTGCACTACGGAAGCTATTGTTATATATTACTACGATACTGCTGTTGACTTCACTTCATATCGTTATATACAATAATTTATACATTTTCATCATGGGCATTTGGGTAATAACTTTGTTTTGTTTTGCACACAAGTTAATAAGGGAACTTGATTTGTGAAATTACCTCTTCTAAGTCAATTAGACAGTAGATTACAATTATCATGATTTGACAACAAATGAAGCCACTTGAATTAAGACAGAGAGCGAGAGGTGGGTAACAAGAGTTACAGGGAGGAGAAAACACAACACAGCAGCTCCATGACTTAGCCTGTTTGTTCAACACATTTGTTGTTGCTGTTGTTGTCATACGTATTCCCCGTCCTCATGGGGCTAACATCAGAGAGACAGCTCAGGTTAATATCAGAGACAAATCCTTTCCTACATAACAGCCTATTCTCATGGGGAATGGGTCCTCCGTAGCTCAGTTGGTAGAGAATGGCGCTTGCAATGCCAGGATAGTGTGTTTGATTACTGGGACCACCCATATGTCAAATGTATGCACACATACATAAGTTAGTTTGGATAAATGGCATTTATTATTATAATGTTACGTGTCTTTTCCTTCACTCTTAGTAGCACTGATGTTGCAGATGGTTGCTAGTTTTGAAGATGGATTTACATTCCTTTTTATTTTTGTATCATTATTTAACCAGGTAGGCTGGTTGAGAACAAGTTCTCATTTACAACTGCCACCTGGCCAAGATAAAGCAAAGCGGTGCGACACAAACAACAACACAGAGTTACACATGGAGTAACAATCATACAGTCAATAACACAATAGGAAAAGTCTATATACAGTGTGTGCTAATGAGGTAGGATAAGGGAGGTAAGGCAATGAATAGGCCATAGTGGCTAAATAATTACAACATGGCAATAAACACTGGAGTGATAAATGTGCAGAAGATGAGTGTGCAAGTAGAGATACTAGGGTGCAAAGAAGCAAAATAAATAACAGTATGGGGATGAGGTAGTTTGATGGGCTATTTACAGGTGGGCTATGTACAGGTGTAGGGATCTGTGAGTTGCTCTGACAGCTGGTGCTTAAAGCTAGTGGGGGAGATATGAGTCTCCTGCTTTAGTGATTTTTGCAGTTTGTTCCAGTCATTTGCAGCAGAGAACTGGGAAGAAAGGCGGCCGAAGGAGGAATTGGCTTTGGGGGTGACCAGTGAAATATACCTGCCGGAGCACGTTCTACGGGTGGGTGCTGCTATGGTGACCAGTGAGCTGAGATAAAGGCGGGGCTTTACCTAGCAGAGACTAGGTCTTCTTCTTGATCATGCTCATTGGTTGTTTTTCCTACTTTACTTGAAAGCACTGATTGTAAGTCTTATCCAGAGAGTCTGATCTGTAAAATCTAAATGCCATGGAATGAATCTGTGCCGTAGTGAGTTACATGTGCTCCTACTCTGCAGTAAGGCATTCATGCATGTTTTAGTTGGGCCCTCAAAGGGTGCCACAGCAGCTGCCGTGACAAAGCTGCAAAAAGACACAAAACCACACAACAGCCCACTTATTATAGGTTTAAAATATGGGGATAAGCACTTTGTACTTACACAGAGACCTGTGGACCCAACTGGGAGATGTGTCCCAAATAGCATTATATTCCCTAGTGGTGCATTACTTTTGACCAGGGTTGGATGGTCCATAAGGCCCTGGTCAAAAGTAGTGCACTATATAGGGAATACGGTGCCATTTGGGACGAAACCTGGGTGTTGTAGGGTGACGGATCAGGTGTTTCTCTGCTGATCTGACTTAATCTGCATCCTAAATGACACCCTATTCATAGGTCAAAAGTAGTGCTATTTGAGAGGGAGAAAATGTTGCAGCATGTGCAGGGTTAGGGAGGATAGGTGGGATTTTTTTTTTTTTTAACCTTTATTTAACTAGGCAAGTCAGTTAAGAACAAATTCTTATTTTCAATGACAGCCTAGGAACAGTGGGTTAACTGCCTGTTCAGGGGCAGAACGACAGATTTGTACCTTGTCAGCTCGGGGGTTTGAACTTGCAACTAGTCCAACGCTCTAACCACTAGGCTACCCTGCTGCCCCATGTGTATATAGGGTGCCATTTGGGACTAATTCCTCAATCTGTAGAGCTGGCACCACTTGTGACAAATCATTACAACCTGACCTGCCATTGCACCCTTTTATTGTAAATACTTTTTTTAAACCTTTATTTAACTAGGCAAGTCAGTTAAGAACAAATTCTTATTTACAATGGCCAAACCCTAACAATGCTGGGCCAGTTGTGCGCGGCCTTATGGGACTCCCAATCACGGCTGGTTGCGATACAGACTGGAATCAAGCCAGGGTATGTAGTGACGCACCTAGCATCAAGATGCAGTGCCTTAGACCGCTGTGCCACTCGGGAGCTCCATCACAGCAACAGGTTCAGAGACTTTTTATCTGAAGAGAATCGACTGCTGGGACAGTTCTTTATTGGGGTAGAAATCCAATGTTGATGTTCTATATAGAGCCATAGTTCTAACATGGGAATTATTTGGGATGATATCAAGCTAGTCATCCGAAGATATAGCTCTGGAACCGTCCACCATCTTCAGTAGACGTCAGAAGATGTACTGTGTGTTGCTTGTGATAATGAGTGGCCTTGTTAGACAATTCAGCAGGACCGACAAGTTTCTCCCAACACTGTCAAAAGACATCCCATCAGACATCATCAACAGCAATCCATTGGATTGTCAGTGGTGAAGACAATGTGACGTGCTGAAATTAAACAACGGTAATGCTTTTTAATCTGCAGTGGGACTCTCACACACACACACACACACACACACACACACACACACACACACACACACACACAAACACACACACACACACACACACACACACACACACACACACACACACACACACACACACACACACACACACACACACACACACACACACACACACACACACACACACACACACACACACACCCTGCTCCACAACCCTGCCCACACTAATGTGCCTAGCCTGTCACCACTGCTTCAAACATGGAACAGCCTAGCTTAGCCTGTAACGCATGCTGCGTCTATGAATTGGGGTTTGTGATGAGATGCATTTGTTTCTGGAATTAATGTAGCTGTCCAGGAGCTCCTGGTTGGCCCATTATCCAGGGCTGGGTCTTGGGTCTACTTTAGGAAGAGCTACATGGTACACAATGTACTGTATTAAAGGACATGGAATTCTAATCATCCAGGGGGGGTAGGGGTGGGGTTAAAGGGGGTAGGGGTGCAGGGTGGTGCAGGGGTAGGGGTATTGGAGGGTAGGTGGGTATAAGGGTAGCGGGGATAGGGAGACATTAGGGACTAATTCCTTAATTTGTGGCACTGGCACAACTACTGCCAATGCATTACGACCAGACCTGCCATTGCTGCCATCTCACTTTACAGCAACAGGTTCAGAGACTTTTTACCTGAAGAGAATCTACTGCTGGGACAGTTCTTTATTGGGGTAGAAATCCAATGTTGTTGTTCTATCTAGAGCCACAGTTCTAACATGGGATTTATTGGGGATGATACCAATCTACTCATCCGACGATATAGCTCTCCAACCGTGCACCATCTTCAGTAGACGTCAGAAGATAAAGATTCAGTGGAAACACTACAGGTTCGGTACCGTGTGCTGCTAGTGATCAAGAGTGGCCTTGTAGACAATTCAGCAGGACCGACAAGTTTCTCCCAACACTGCCACAACACATCCCATTAGACATCATCAACAGCAATCCACCAGTCAGTGGTGAAAACAATGTGACGTGCTGAAATTAAACAACGGTAATGTTTTTTGATTTGCAGGAGAAACCACACACACTGCTCACTCAAAAGAAGTGCACTATATAGACTGAGTGTACAAAACATTAGGAACACCTTTCTAATATTGAGTTACACCCCCTTTTGCCCTCAGAACAGCCTCAATTCGTCAGGATATGGACACTCACTACAAGTTGTGGAAAGTGTTCTACAGGGATGCTGGCCCACGTGGACTCCAATGCTTCCCACAGTTGTGTCAAGTTGGCTGGATGGCCTTTGGGTGGTGGATCATTCTTGAAACACACAGGAAACTGTTGAGCATGAAAACCCCAGCAGCGTTGCAGTTCTTGACACAAACCGGTGTGCCTGGCACCTACTAGCATACCCAGTTCAAAGGCACTTCAACATTTTGTCATGCCCATTCACCCTCTGAATCACATACATACAAACCCATGTCTCAGTTGTCTCAAAGTTTAAAAATCCTTCTTCAACCTGTCTCCTCCCCTTCATCTACACTGATTGAAGTCGATTTAACAGGTGACCCCAATAAGGGATCGTAGCTTTCACCTGGATTCACCTGGTCAGTATATGTCATGGAAAGAGCAGGTGTTCCTAATGTTTCGTACACTCAGTGTATGTGTGCCATGATACATTAAAAGGTCATGGGGTTCTTGCAGGCCCTGTGTTTAGATGTCCTGGTTCTCTGATGTCTCTCCATGTCCCTTCGAGCCCCATGCATGTTGTTGTTGGAGGCAGAAATAGCCTGAGCATTCCTCGCCTGGGCCAGAAAAATCATGATCGGAGATGCTGATGAACCAGCAACCCGTTCAGGAGTGAGAGTGTGTGTGTGTGTGTGTGTGTGTGTGTGTGTGTGTGTGTGTGTGTGTGTGTGTGTGTGTGTGTGTGTGTGTGTAGCAGGCTGGGGGGTTATAGGGACTATTTTCAATAAACACAAACCCCCAACGGCCCTAGCCGCCCCCTGCCGCTCCAGATCCTACCCCATTACCCTGGCCAACAAGTCAGTCAGGGAGGCACCATGGTCCCATGTGGCTCAGTTGGTAGAGCATAGGGCCTGCAATGCCAGGGTTGTGAAATTCCCACGGGGGACCAGTAGGAAAAAACTGTATGCACTCACTACTGTAAGTTGCTCTGGATAAGCGTGTCTGCAAAATAACAAATGTAAAAAAAAATGTCAAATGTAATGCACTGTAATCACACACCACCTGCTCTGCTGGTTCCCTGCCTGCTTACATCACTACATGGCCACTCTCTGAGTCCTGCTGTGCCCTGTCAGTGTGAAACACTCCCCACCGGGCAATGTAATTTCAAAGAAATTATGTTGAACCAATGTTGAATTGACATCTGTGCCCAGTGGGACGAACACAATTGTGGTTGGTGATGAGATCCATTTGTTTCTGTAATTAATGTGGCTGTCCAGGAGCTCTTGGCGGGCCTATTATCCAGGGCTGGGTCCTGGCTCTATTTTAGGAAGAGCGACATGGTACACAATGTACTGACTTAAAGGGCATGGAATCATCCAAGGGTATTAGGGGTGGGGGTAAAGGGGTAGGGGGACTGGAGGGTAGGTGGGGATAGGGGATAGGGATGGGGGGCATTTGGGACTCATTCCTTAATCTGTATCACTGGCACCACTTCAGCCAATGCATTAGACCCAACCTGCCATTGCTGCCATCTCTCATCACCGAAACAGGTTCAGAGCCTTGTGATTTTTTATCTGAAGAGAATCCACTGCTGTGACAGTTCTTTATTGGGGTAGAAATCCAATGGTGTTGTTCTATCTAGAGCCATAGTTCTAACATGGGATTTATTTGGGATGATATCAAGCTGGTCAATCGACGATATAGCTCTACAACCGTCCACCAGCTTCAGTAGACATCAGAAGATAAAGATTCAAAAATTCAGGGGAGCAACTCAGTGGGCTCCTGAGTGGTACAGTGGTCTAAGGCACTGAATCTCAGTGTGAGAGGTGTCACCACAGTTCTTGGTTCAAGTCCAGGCTGTATCACAACTGGCTGTGATTGGGAGTTTCATAGGGCGGTGCACAATTGGCCCAGTGTCTTCTGGGTTTGGCTGGGGTAGGCCATCATTGTAAATAAGAATTTGTTCTTAAAAGATTCCACCCCTATTTTTTCAATGTTCACCTAAAATGACATACCCAGTGCCAATCTAACTACCTGTAGCTCAGGACTTGAAGCAAGAATATGCATATTATTGATACCATTTGAAAGGAAACACTTTAAAGTTTGTGGAAATGTGAAATGAATGTAGGAGAATATAGCACATTAGATCTGGTAAAAGATAATTCAAAGAAAAAAGAATGTGTTTTTTTTTTAAATGCAAGAGAAAGGCCCAGGCGCAATTTAGATTTTGGCCACTAGATGACAGCAGTGTATGTGCAAAGATTTAGACTGATCCAATGAACCATTGCATTTCTGTTCAAAATGTTGCATCAAGACTGCCCAAATGTACCTAATGGGTTTATTAATAACTTTTTAAGTTCATAACTGTGCACTCTCATCAAACAATAACATGGTATTCTTCCACTGTAGTAGCTACTGTAAATTGGACCGTGCTGTTAGATGTTGTTAGAATTTAAGCTTTCTGCCAATATCAGATATGTCTATATCCTGTGATATGTTGTTACTTACTACCTCATGCCAATTGCATTAGCCTACGTTAGCTCAACCATCCCGTGAGGGACCCACCGATCCTGTGGAGGTTAACTCACTTGCCTAGTAAAATAAATGCTAAATATAATAAATAAAAACACTGCAGGTTCTGTACCGTGTGCTGCTAGTGATCAAGAGTGGCCTTGTAGACAATTCAGCAGGACCGACAAGTTTCTCCCAACACTGCCACAACACATCCCATCAGACATCATCAACAGCAATCCACCAGTCAGTGGTGAAAACAATGTGACGTGCTGAAATTAAACAACGGTAATGTTTTTTGACCTGCAGGAGAAACCACACACACTGTTCCTCCCGTTGGGCCCTGCTCAAAAGTAGTGCACTATGTAGGGCAGAGGTATTCAACTCTGACCCTACGAGGTAAGAAGAGCCTGCTGGTTTTCTCTTCTACCTGATGATGAATTCTACACACCTGGTGTACCAGGTCTAAATCAGTCCCTGATTAGAGGAGAACAATGGAAAAAATGCAGTGGAACTGGATTTGAGGTCCAGAGTTGAGTTTGAGGGATATAGGGAGTAGGGTGCGATTTTGGGACTCAACCTGTATGTACTGGATGTTTATGCGGTTAGTTGCAATAACAATTGGAAGGGAATCAGAGAGTGTATGTGTCATAGTAAGAGGTCGGGGTGTCATTGAAGGACCTGTGTTTAGATGTCCTGGTTCTCGGATGTCCCTCCATGTCCCTTTGTGTCCCATGCATGTTGTTGTTGAGAGGCAGAAACTATTTTCAACAGACACAAACGCCTAACCACCCCCCTGCTGCCGCTACAGATCCTGCCCCCTGAACCCCAACACCCTGGCCAACAAGTCAGGCAGGCACCATGCATCATCCTCACACGCAACCCTTTCTGCTGGCTCCCAGCCAGCTTACATCACTACATTGCCACTCTCTGAGTCCCGCTGCTCCCTGTCAGTGTCGAACAGTGTGAAGCACACACAGACCCCACTGGGCACACACTGGTTGAATCAACATTGTTTCACGTCATTTCAATGAAATTACGTTGAACCAGCGTGGAATAGACGTTGAATTGACTTCCGTGCCCAATGAGAAACACACACAAACGACCCCATAACTAGGTGGTATGGGATAGGGGGGGGGGGGTTAAGGGGTAAGGGTGTGACAGTGTATGAGGGGTGACCTCATGTAACCGTGTCTTTGAAGGATTTAATTGGTAGCGGTAATGAGGACAGCACATGGCTAATTGTCATTTATAATACCACACTGTCTGCTGTTTAAGAATATCACCTTGACTGGGATGTGTATGTAAGGCCTGCTCTGTAATGTGACACTGACAATGTGGTCAGTACTGGTTTTAAATGGGTTTTAAATGTCTCAACCGTTGAACTGTATGAACCCTTCTCTTCAAGTGCAGGACAAGACTGGCTACTGTGATGGGCTCCTAGCCGCCGTGTGTCTGCCTTTTGGGGTGCACGTCATTGTATAGGAGGTTTTTATAGTCACAGACGGGACTGTCTCCACTAACACAACACCCCAGCCTGATAGACATCTTATATGACAACACCACATTTATGCCACCAGGGTCAAGGCTCCCTGTGTTTTTCCCTCTGTCACTTTATATTTACATTCTGTTCAAAGAAGCCTTTAGGGCCACAGATCTCCTCTTTCTCGTCACAGTCATTTCCGGTCCTGTTTTGGAGAGCGCTGATACCAAGGTACACAGCGATGTCGAGGCAAAATAAACCTCGCTTTGATTGACAGAAGAATGTGCGGCTATTAAGTTGCTGCAGGAGGGCAGGGGGTTCAATGGGGAGCTGGGTGTGTGAGTCTGGAGAGCTTCTTTGCTTGCACACACATTCTTCTTGTTCCCGAGATTTTTTTTTTTAAACAGAAAGAGACCTTGGGTCACCCCATCGTCCCCCTGAGAGGGTGAGACCTTGAGGCCTGTCACTCTAGGAATCCGATACCACCAACAGTATGATTGATGAGGTGTGTGCGTGTGTGTGTGTGAGGCCCCTTTCTCATTTTCAGCTCAACGGTGAAGGATTAAACATGCCTCCTGTTGCTGTTTACACAGTGTCATTTCATATGGGCCCTGTTTACCTGGTTTTCCAAACTTAAACTTGTTTAACATAGTTTTTACTGGTTTGACGAGTTTAAATGTCTCTGCAGAGCAGGATGCCGATCTATTTCTACTTTTCACTGTTATTTCCCTCATTATCTGACACAGAAAGGATGAAAAAACCCAAGATATTACATTTGGAGTCTACAGTACAGTAAATGGATGTCCCCAGCCGGGGTGAGAGCAGCCGATTGGCTAGTGGTGATGTCATGCACAAGATAAATTATGCCTGGGCTCCTCCCACTCCAGCCAGAATGAGCTCATCGGTTGCCCTTGGTCTGGGTTCTCTCTCTCTCTCTCTCTCTCTCTCTCTCTCTCTCTCTGATGCCACTATTCATTTCATCATGAGACGCAGTGCTGGCTTCACCATTCTGACTGATATCTCCTTTTATCACCCGTGCCACACCTTCTGAATCCCAAATCAGATGGGAAGTGAGCTGGCCATAGAATTAGAATCATTCTATTTCTATGGAGATGGCAACAGGAGTATTGCTGGCATCAGTACCATAGATGCCATCACCCTAAATGCCATCTCGTGCTTGATTCTGTTGACAAGGCACTAAGCCATAGGGTTCCAAATGTATAGTATGTCCCCATGCCTCTACTAATCCACTCAAATGTAAAAATAGTTTCAAAAGGGTAACACATTATATTAACGTTCAGTAATACATTTCTAAGGCATTTACAGTTTGACTCCCACATCTGTAAATGTTAGTAAGCTAGTTATTCACACATTTATTTAAAATGTTCAATATATTTCCTTAAAATATCCTGCTTATTCTTTTACCAAATTACCATGTTCTAGGCCATTTTGCGACATTAAAGAGATTCTCCGGTACTTTTGTATACTTTCTAGACCGCAGTTCTGAAAGTAGCTCTCGCAAGCCAAAAGTGGTCCCCGAAATATGCATACTACTTCACATACCTGTATGTGCAGATATGAGCACCACGTCACCACCATCGCTCTCTCTCGCTCGCTCTGCTGTGCATGCCTCTTGCTAGCTGTCACTCACATGGCAAGTGGCTGAAGCTCATTTGCTAGAATATGAATTGCTATGGGGCTGGCCCACATCGGGGGAAAATTTAGGGAAAATGGAGCAGCATAGCTTCCAGAGAAACAGTTGCTTTCAAACTAGGGATGTCATGGCTAATTATGGTAAGACAGTAATTCTGCTCATAGATTATGCATGTACAGTATGAACTACACATTGACACATCCAGCCCAAAGCTGGATGTTTAAAAAACGGCAAAGTTCCAGAGCATGTCTTTAAGATCAGGTACTGCTGGAATGTCTACCAATGGCATGTCCATAAGTTCTGTGAGAAATTACACAGGTCACTCAAAATATTTACAAAGCATTTATAAAGTACAAACAGCGCTCACTTTAGATTAGGGACCGCAAAAACAGTATTAATGATTAGTAAATTGTTTATAAATGTGGGGGTAATGAATGATATAACTATTATAACGGCCTTATAAATGGTTTATTACTGAATGTCAACATAAAATGTTACCTTCGAAAGCACCAAGCCATCTCTCTATCTCCAGATTTAACCCTGAGAAGCTTTGAGCTTTGCTACCTACTACCGAACGACAAAGCACTGGCCTCTTGAATATCCTGTATGAATCATAGGAATTTATAGAATTTTCATATAACAGATATGGCCTCTGGGCATTTTCTCTTCTTTCATATAGCGATGTGAATGGATCTATAGTACCTAGTGCCCTCCCACGCAAGCAGAGAGATGGCTGTAACGGCCGTTGTTGGTGGAAGAAGGTGAGGACCAAGGTGTTCATTTGAATAAATATGGACACATACCACATGAGTCTATATTTATTCAAATGAACACGGAAATAACAAAAATACCAAAGAGAAACGACCGAAAACAGTTCTGGCTGGTGCAGACACACAATAGAAAACAATCACCCACGAAACACAATAGAAACAGGCTCCCTAAATATGGTTCTCAATCAGGGACAAAGATTGACCGCTGCCTCTGATTGAGAACCATACCAGGCCAAACACAGAAATAGCAAATCATAGAAAAACTAACATAGACAACCCACCCAACTCACGCCCTGACCATACTAAAACAAAGACATAACAAAAGAACTAAGGTCAGAACGTGACAATGGCTATGTTTATAGGTAGTCTTTTGTCCATCCAAGAGTACAGTACATCCCATTTTAGTTGGTTCAGTGCCAAGGCAATTTGAGGAAGGACCCTATTTTAACATCAAGAGAGGTGATTCAGGTTGGGATATAGTCATTGATCTTCTATAGAGTACAAAATGCAATGCTGCCCTCTGATGGCTATTTTAAATGAGTAGAATGGTTGATTGAATTGGCTTCTAGTATATGTGTTATCACTGACATCTAGTGGAATCTCAGTTTAATTCCACTCCCGGTAATATATTCAGGCTATATTATTTTCTATAATGTGGTTCTGGTAGCAGCTATATCTAAACTAGAGCAAGCAGCCTACATTCGAAGTGTGGCACAAAGCAAAGCGATAGGCTACTCTGCCCACTCACAAACAACACCCTCACTATCCTATGTTTAGGCCTTCTGTCCACACAGGTATGACAAATGGCAGAATGCAGAGAAAAAATACATGGCTTATTTGTTTTCACTGGTAGTTGTCATATCGATCCCGGTATCGGGATTGCAGCCATAACAGGTTTTTAATGTAGCTATATAGTAGCACATAGGCACACCCTTATTCCTATGTTTTGCAAAATGGCGGATCTTTCAGTTTGCCCTAGCCCAATTTTCTAGATCCAATTGGATCTTGGGTCTAGTATTATAACATACACCCACCCACTTGGCGAGATATTTGCCAACCCATGCCTGGCTGTAGCTGCTTGGCAATGCTACCACCCCCTCCAAATCAAAAGCAAACATGGATTCCACTTTGGGTTCTCGCTTCGCGTGCACACCTGTCTGTGCTTCACACCTGTATCTCCTAGCTAATCAGCCTGGCAATATGGCCATCATGCTGCCACAGACAGGAAGTAGACAAGAAGTAAAATGGAGCAGAACGTTGACATCCCATGTTTGGTTTTGATTTGGAGGGGGTGGTAGCATCTAACAATTGGATGTAATATTTTTTGGGGCCCACTGCTTGGGGACGCAAATTAGGACTTCCTAATCAGAACCATCTACTGATTACGGACATACCTTCCAACATCGGATACAGTCATTTGCAGCGTCCTTAACTCGAACACTTATCCAATGTTATGCACTAAGACGGAGCCTTACTGTTAAAATAACTGTACTTACTGTTAAAATAACTGTACCTACTGTTAAAATAACTGTACTTACTGTTATTAACTGTACCTACTGTTATTAACTGTACCTACTGTTAAAATAACTGTACGTACTGTTATTAACTGTACCTACTGCTAAAATAACTGTACCTACTGTTATTAACTGTAACTACTGTTAAAATAACTGTACGTACTGTTATTAACTGTACCTACTGTTAAAATAACTGTACGTACTGTTATTAACTGTACCTACTGTTAAAATAACTGTACTTACTGTTATTAACTGTACCTACTGTTAAAATAACTGTACGTACTGTTATTAACTGTACCTACTGTTAAAATAACTGTACCTACTGTTAAAATAACTGTACTTACTGTTATTAACTGTACCTACTGTTAAAATAACTGTACTTACTGTTATTAACTGTATACCTGAAGGCGAGCTCTGTAGGGATACGTTTGATCACACACCTATGACCGACCTGCCCCTGTGTGTTTATGGTAAGAATCACATTGTTTTCACTTTTATTTGAATTTGGATGAAGTTACATTTCTGAATATATGGGGCTCATGTTTTGGAAGCTTTGTTTTCACTCGGCTACAAAATAACGTTTGTTTGTATTTACAGGAGCTTTGATATGCTACTTTTTGATTGAGACAAGGCAAGATGAACGCTGATGTAGGCTACAGCTGAACCAGCGAGAATGAAATCACACATATTTCAGAGTGGTAAGTGCTGCTATACTTACTAAACGTAGGCTATTTATTTCTATTTACTTGAGAGTTTGAATCGGCTGGAGTTTCTTGTTTGGTAAATTAACTATCTCTGTTTTCCCCCTTGTTTTCCCCCCTTGGTCAACGATCTACACAAAATACTCTAATGTCAAAGTGGAAGAAAAATTATATTTATATGATGTTTTTTTTTATTAACAATAAAACACTAATATATCTTGATTAGATAAGTATTCAACCCCCTGAGTCAATACATGTTAGAATCACCTTTTTGGCAGCAATTACAGCTGTGAATCTTTCTGGGAAAGTCTCTAAGAGGTTTAAGTCAAAACTGTAACTACTGTAAGCCACTCAGGAACATTCAATGTAGTCTTGGTAAGCAACTCCTGTAATAGGTGCGTGTTGGTGGCAGGGAAGTCAGGCACAGGAGAACGAACTTGGTATAAACGGAGTTGTTTAATAAGTGCTCATAAAACTCCAAAAACCAAAATATACAAAAAATATTAAAAGTGGGTACAAACTCCGTCGCACACCGACACATGACTTGCAGAATACATACAATCAAACAATCTCCGACAAGGTCATGAGGGGAAATAGAGGGTTAAATACACAACATGTAATTGATGAGATTGCAACCGAGTGTGAAGGAAGACAAGACAAAACCAATGGAAAATGAAAAATGGATCAGTGATGGCTAGAAGGTTGGTGACGTCGACCACCGAACACCGCCCGAACAAGGAGAGGGACCGACTTCGGCGGAAGTCGTGACAACTCCAGTGTAGATTTGGCCTTGTGTTTTGGGTTATTGTCTTGCTGAAAGGTGAATTAATCTCCCAGGGTCTGGTGGAAAGTGAAGGCACTGTATGTGTTTATACACTACCTCAGTCTATCAGAAACTGAGGTCTGAAAGGCATCCTTCCTCATCTAGATCCCAGAGAGAGGATATATACAGTGCCTTCAGAAAGTATTCACAACCCTTGACTTTTCCCAATTTTTTTTGTTACATCCTGCATTTAACATGGATTAAATTGAGATGTTGTGTTATTGGCCCACACACAATACACCACAATGTCAAAGTGGATTATGTTTTTAGTATTTTTTTTAACAAATTCATTCAAGTTTTCATCCCTTTGTTATTGCAAGCCTAAATAAGCTCTGGAGTACAAATTTGCTTAACAAGTCACATAATAAGTTGCATGGACTCACTCTGTGTGCTATAATAGTGTTTAACATGATTTTTTAATGACTACCTCATCTCTGTACTCCACAAATACCATTATCTGTAAGGTCCCTCAGTCGAGCAGTGAATTTCAAACACATATTTAACCACAAAGATCAGTGAGGTTTTCCAAAGCCTTGCAAAGAAGGGCACCTATTGGTAGATGGGTAGAAGAAGAAAAAAACAGACATTGAATATCCCTTTGAGAATGGGGATGTTATGAATTACACTTCGGATGGTGTATCAATACACCCAGTCACTACAACAATACTGGCGTCCTTCCTAACTCAGTTGCTGGAGAGGAACAAAACCGCGCAGGGATTTCACCATGAGGCCAATGGTGACTTTAAAACAGTTGCAGAGTTTAATTGCTGTGGTAGGATAAAAAACTGAGGATGGATCAACAACATTGTAGTTACTCCACAAAAGTAACCTAAATGACAAATTGAAAAGAAGTATGCCTGTACAGAATACAAATATTCTAAAACATGCATCCTGTTTGCACTAAAGTCAGAGAGACAGAGAGAGAGAAATTAACTTTATGTCCTGAATACAAAGCGTTATGTTTGGGGCAAATACAACACATCACTGAGTACCACTCTTACTATTTTCAAGCATGGTGGTGGCTGCATCATGTTATGGGTACTTTTGTCATTGGCAAGAACTAGGGAGCGTTTTAGGATCAAATTAAACAGAATCGAGCTAAGCACAGGCAAAATCCTAGAGGAAAACCTTGTTCAGTCTGCTTTCCAACAGGCACTGGGAGACAAATTCACCTTTCAGCAGGACAACAACCTTAAACACAAGGCCAAATATGCACTGGAGTTGCTTACCAAAATGACATTAAATGATCCTGAGTGGACTAGTTACAGTTTTTACTTAAATAGTCTTGAAAATCTATGGCAAGACTTGAAAATGGCTGTCTATTTGTAATGATCAACACCAATAGATGAGATCTTGCTAACATGGAAAGGAAAAAATACCTGTCTATTTGTGGAAAAATCACCCTGATTAACTCTTTAGTCATATCACAGTTTACCTATTTGCTTATGGTTTTTCCTACACCTAGTGACCTGCTTTTTAAATTACATCAACAAAAAATATTCAATTTGATTTGGAATGGCAAGCCAGACAAAATTAAAAGGGCCCATTTACATATGAATATGAATTCGGAGGGCAGAAATGATTAAATATTAAAGCATTAGACCTCTCACTAAAGGCATCAGTCATACAAAAGTTATACATAAATCCAAACTGGTTCTCTAGTAAATTGGTAGGAATTTATTCAGATTACAACTGCTCACTTTCGGTTGTTTGAAAACGAAATCAGCTCCAGAATATCGTTATTTTTTAAACAAGCCTTAGAAAGTGGGTTGCAATTTCAGTTTAATCCACCTGAAAAGACAGAACAAATAATACAACAAATATTGTGGTTAAACTCAAATATACTAATTGATAAAACAAATATTTGTTGATACATTTTTTTTAAAAGGTATCATTTTTGAAAAAGGATATCATAAATAGGACTGGTGGAGTTATGTCACACATGTAGCTAACACAGACATGTGGAAATGCCTGCTCTACCCAAAATTACAACCAACTAATTGCAGCATTACCACTAAAAATGGAAGAGGCAAGTTGAAGGGAGAAAATGTAAGGAACTTTTCTGTCGGCCATGCATTGAAGAACATAAATGGTTAAAAAAAATTGTGATAAATAAAAACAAATACAAATTTAATTTCAGGACCAAAATATTGACAGCTGTGCCATATAAATTTGACCCATTTTACCCATTCCATGGCACATGGTATATGAATTGACACGCAAAACAAAGCCGGATTCTTACAACCCATAGAATTCTTGCAACCCATAGAATGTTATATATATATATGGGGGATACAATCTTCCCAGCTATGCAGATGTCGCTGTGAGGAGCCAGAGTAATAAGATCATTTATTTTGGCACTATCTTCGTGTAGCTCGTTTTTGGTCACAGGTCCAGGAATGGCTGAAAAATTGCAACATTTGCCTAGATCTAATGCTACAGATAGCAGTACTGGGTGATTTGAAAAGTCATAGTCAATCAATCAATAATTTAATAATCATTTTAGATAAATGTTTTATCTTTAATTTACAATCTGTAGAAGCTATGAGAATAGAAAGGTTCAGTATTTTTGTGAAGCATCACAGCACAGTTGAAAAATATATGGCATAGAAATGTAACATTGATGGTGTTAAGAGATAGATGGGAGGGGTTGAATGGAGCTGAAGGGTGGGACTAATAACAAGATAACCAATGTAAAACATACGGGGTCTGTAAAATGTATATAGGTTCAGAAATTTTGTGAAATAGCACAGTTTCAAATAGAAATCAAACTGGATGGACATCAGAAATAGAGGAAGGACTAAAAACAAACCAAATATAACTGTTGTAAAATAGATTGTGTCTGTAAAATGTGCATAATGTGTATAAACTGAAGGTAGAAGCCTAAGTGTTATTGTTTATTAGTTTACTCCAATCGGGGGAAGGGTGGAAGGGTTTGCGGGAGTCGGAAGTTTACATACACCTTAGCCAAATAAATTTAAACTCAGTTTTTCACAATTCCTGACATTTAATCCTAGTAAAAATTCCCTGTCATTAGGTCAGTTAGGATCACCACTTTATCTTAAGAATGTGAAATGTCAGAATAATAGTAGAGAGAACTATTTATTTCAGCTTTTATTTCATTCATCACACTCCCAGTGAGTCAGAAATGTACATACACTCAATTAGTATTTGGTAGCATTGCCTTTAAATTGTTTAACTTGGGTCAAACGTTTCGGGTAGCCTTCCACAAGCTTCCCACAATAAGTTGTATGAATTTTGTACCATTCCTCCTGACAGAGCTGGTGTAACTGAGTCAGGTTTGTAGGCCTCCTTGCTTGCACACGCTTTTTCAGTTCTGCCCACAAATGTTCTATAGGATTAAGGTCAGGGCTTTGTGATGGCCACTCCAATACCTTGACTTTGTTGTCCTTAAACTATTTTGCCACAACTTTGAAGTATGCTTGTGGTCATTGTCCATTTGGAACACCCATTTGTGACTAAGCGTTACCTTCCTGACTGATGTCTTGAGATTTTGCTTCAATATATCCACATAATTTCCCATCCTCATGGTGCCATCTATTTTGTGAAGTGCACCAGTCCCCCCTGCACCAAAGCACCCCCACAACATGATGCTGCCACCACCGTGCTTCACGGTTGGGATGGTGTTCTTCGGCTTGCAAGCCTCCCCCTTTTTCCTACAAACATAACGATGGTCATTATGGCCAAACAGTTCTATTTTTGTTTCATCAGACCAGAGGACATTTCTCCAAAAAGTATGATCTTTGTCCCCATGTGCAGTTGCAAACTGTAGTCTGGCTTTTTATGGCAATTTTGGAGCAGTGTCTTCTTCCTTGCTGAGCGGCCTTTCAGGTTATGTCGATATAGGACTCGTTTTACTGTGGCTATAGATATTTTTGTACCTGTTTCCTCCAGCATCTTCACAAGGTCCTTTGTTGTTGTTCTGGGATTGATTTGCACTTTTCGCACCAAAGTACGTTCATCTCTGGGAGACAGAACGTGTCTCCTTCCTGAGTGGTTTGACGGCTGCGTGGTTCCATGGTGGTTATACTTGCATTCTGTTGTTTGTTCAGATGAACGTGGTACCTTCAGGCATTTGGAAATTTCTCCCAAGGATGAACCAGACTTGTGGAGGTCCACAATTTTTTTTCTGAGGTCTTGGCTGATTTCTTTTGATTTTCCCACGATGGCAAGCAAAGAAGCACTGCGTTTGAAGGTAGGCCTTGAAATACATCCACAGGTACACCTCCAATTGACTCAACATTTTCTGAAATTTTCCAAGCTGTTTAAAGGCACGGTCATCTTAGTATATTTAAACTTCTGACACACTGGAATTGTGATTAAGTGAATTATAAGTGAAATAATCTGTTTGCAAACAATTGTTGTAAAAATTACTTATGTCATGCACTAAGTAGATGTTCTATCCGACTTGAAAAAACTATAGTTTGTTAACAAGAAATGTTTGGAGTGGTTGATAAACGAGTTTTAATGACTCCAACCTAAGTGTATGTAAACCTCCGACTTCAACTGTATATGGGAACGTACGTGTATGTATGTATATGCATATATATATATATATATTTAACCTAAGAATATATGGGTGATTGGAAATGATGCAGACAATTACATCAATGGAGGCAACAATCTTTCCACAATATTAAGCTGAACCATCCCTAAAAATCTTTTTTAAATTTTTTTTATTTTTTTTTTAAAGATCAACAATCAAACAACTAAAAAGAGTAATGTGCAATTATTGTACAATCCAGGTGTACAAAGTTCTTAGAGATTTACCCAGAAAGACTCACAGCTGTAATCACAGCCAAAGGTGATTTGAACATTTATTGACTCAGGGGTTTAAATATTTACTGTATGTAAATGAGATATTTCTGTATTTCATTTTTAATACATGTCTTCACTTTGTCTATATGGGGTATTGTGTTTAGATGGGTAATTATTATACTTCTATTTTGAATTTAGGCTGTAACACACCAAATTGTGGAATAAGTCAAGGGGTATGAATACTTTCCTGTTGTATTTGTTACCAGATGTCACGCCCTGACCTTAGAGACCCTTATTTATTCTCTATGTTTGGTTAGATCAGGGTGTGACTCGGGTGGGAGAATCTATGTTTTCTATTTCTTTGTTGTTTTGCAGAGTGTGGTTCCCAATCAGAGGCATCTGTCTATCGTTGTCTCTGATTGGGGATCATATATAAGTTGTGATTTTCCCGTTTGGGTTTTGTGGGGTGTTATTTTCTGTTTAGTGTCTGTGCCTGACGGAACTGTTCGCTTTGTTATTTTTGTTTGAGTGTTTCTGGTAAATAAATATCATGAACACTTTCCACGCTGCGCTTTGGTCCACTCTTCCTTCCACCGATGACGAGCTTTACACCAGAAGGGTAATCTATGTGGAAGCAGTAGTGAAAGAGTCACAGTACAGCTGATCTTTAATAAGCTAGGTATTTTACTCAAGAACAGCCTGTGTGTGTGTGTGTGTGTGTGTGTGTGTGTGTGTGTGTGTGTGTGTGTGTGTGTGTGTGTGTGTGTGTGTGTGTGTGTGTGTGTGTGTGTGTGTGTGTGTGTGTGTGTGTGTGTGTGTGTGTGTGTGTGTGTGTGTGTGTGGGAGAACCGAGTCCTTCGACTTGCACTCTCTGGAGTCTTTTATTAATTATTAAAGAGGATCAAGTCTCTGCGGTTCCCAATCAATATTCTATTTTCGTTAAAACATCAAATGTGTATGTAAAGTTGCACCGTGCATACAAATGTAAAATTTGCTTCTGATTACTAAGGTTTCTATTGCTTGCACGAACATATCAAACGAGTTCCATTTGAACAACGTGTGTGTGAATGTGTGTCAGTGTGTGTGTGTGTGTGTGTGTGTGCGCACAGTACACAGTATCTTCTGCATTTGGAAATCAGGACATCAGGAAGTGAACACGTTCGGGGACAGGCAGGATTAGTCTCTGTCCTGAATCCTGGGCCACGTTTCAGCAGCCAAACATTGTTGAACGTTACAGATAGAAATGCCATGAATAGAGCAAACATGATTTCTTGTCGCCCCTGGATTCACTGTATTTATTTAGAGGTCTATTATGGGCATCATTTTAGATAACATATCCATGCTTGGCATGCTATGTGTGGTCTAGGCCTACCTCCTTTTTTTTATTGCTGAAAGTGTACAGTACCAACAACAGTTAAGTGAATTAATCACTGAATGATTGAAATCATTGATCAATGCTACAGTCTTCTCAGTGCAACTGGAACAAACCTTTTATTTTCCAGCGTCTGAGTCCAGCGATTGATTGAGGAAAATTGAACCATAATCGGTCAAGTGTATCTTTCTCCGAGTCTATTTCTCTCTCTCTCTCTCTCTCTCTCACTGCCTTTCATGCGGTCCGTTTTCACAGGGAGTCAGTCAGGGGAAGTGTGATGACTTCAGTTTTGCCTCAGCACACAAGCCATTTACTTTACAACGGGGGGAGCAGCAGCAGCAATCACGAGGCCAGTCAGGTAGAATCTCTCTGAAGCAATACTAAACGTGTTCATTTCGCTCTCATCGCCTGCCATGCCAAAGCCCTGATAAAGAGTGTGTGTGTATGTGTGAACATGGGATACGAGCCTTGCGTCTCTAGTCGTAGTTGTTCTACAATGGAAATTATATTTGGAAAAAAGAGGGGAAAGAAGAGTGCTGTCAATTCTGAGCGGGGCATTAAAAGTGTAATAACAGTTTAAGGATATAATCCATCAATCCTGTCTATTGTTGCGACGGAGAGAAAAAATAAGTTGATCCGTCTCTTAGGTCATCATTTTCCAGCATATTAGATGACAAATAATTGCCCATTCATCAATAACAATAGATGAAAGATGAAATGATTTATTGCTGTTTGGCTGAATATCTATGATGGAGCCTCGCGGGTCACTCATGCACAGCACTGCAGGGGAGATTGAGAGAGAGGGAGAAAGAAAGAGGACAGAGCGAGCAAGATAGTGAGAGAAAGAGCCAGAGAGAGGGAGAGAGAGAGGGGGACAGAGTGAGCAAGAGAGGGGGACAAAGGGTGAGAGAGAGAGAGAGAGAGAGAGCTAGAGAGAGAGAGCAGGGAGAGAGGGGGAGAGAGGGAGGGAGAGTGAGGGAAAGAAAGAGGGGGACAGTGGGAGAGAGAGCTAGAGAGAGGGAGACAGAGAGAGAGAGGGGAGAGAGAAGGAGAGACAGAGAGTGAGTGGGGAGAGACGGGGGAGAGAGGGAGAGTGAGGGAGAGTGAGGGAGATAGAGAGAGGGGGACAGATGGAGAGAGAGAGACAGAGAGAGCTAGAGAGAGAGAGCAGGGAGAGAGGGGGAGAGAGGGAGGGAGAGTGAGGGAGAGAGAGAGGGGGACAGATGGAGAGAGAGAGAGACAGAGAGAGCTAGAGAGAAAGAGCAGGGAGAGAGGGGGAGAGAGGGAGGGAAAGTGAGGGAGAGAAAGAGGGGGACAGAGGGAGAGAGAGCTAGAGAGATGGAGACAGAGAGAGAGAGGGGGAGAGAGAAGGAGAGACAGAGAGTGCTAGTCTTCAACCTTGATTTAATTTTCACAGGTCTACACTAACATAGTCATAGACAAAAGGCTGAACCCATCTCAAACAAGGTGGATCATTCAGGGAAAGATGAAAAAAAGGTGATTGGTGGGGTGGTTCTTCATGAGCAGTGGAGCAGCACAGGGAGACTATCCTCTGCCAGGCCCCCTGCTCTGTAAACTACTAAATCACTCTGGCCTGGGGTGGGCTGCTCCCTGGCACTATGGTAATGAAGGGAAATTGTACTACTAATTCAAGATGAATGACTTTGAGGACTGTGTAAATGTAGCACTTGGTGACGCTGGTGGGGTTGGGACAGGAGGATTCTAAGTGTCCTTCTTCGTCCGTGGGACCCAGGACCTAGGCCCAGTTAGTCCATGGGCCAGAAGGTCAAAATTCACATGTCAGTACCAACTCAAGTGTCAATGTCTAATTATGATATGAGTAAAGATCCATGTACAATGACACAGTTGTGTGAAGACAAACAGGGGTTCAGTATAGGCTACAGGAACCTATAGCTCGGATGCTGTTGTAGATGACATGGCGGTGAGTATTGACGTAAATTCATGATCATTTGAACAGGATATCTTGCACAGCTGCACGCAGTGATACACAATAGCATTATTGATTCTGTGAGTGAACTGCTGATCCCTGTGAGATCAGGCCCCTCCATCCCTCTTGCTCTACTGACTCAAGTCATTCCATCTTGGCACTGTCAGGGCTATTGCTCTTGCGTGGTCTCTTTTTTAGGATTTAGGATTGTTATTATGATCCCCTCTTTTGTACAGTTATATTTAGTATCGTTCTCTGTTCCAAGTGGTACCCTTATTCCCTATATAGTGCACTACTTTTGACCAGGACCCATATAGTTCCGGTCAAATATAGTGCACTATGTAGGGAATAGGGTGCCATTTGGGATGCAACCTGTGCACAGCAGGCCCCTAGCTCTCGCTGTTTTGGCTGGGGCTAGATTTGAACTATATATTTGTGGACTAAAGCAGGCTATTCGGTTAGACAGGTACTCAATTGCAGTTATCAAAACTCATAATCTCTATATTTATCTACAGAGGAGCTTTGCTGGCAGGAGCTCAGCCACTGAAGTCTCTGGATCCTCTCATCTCCTCAGCTCATCCAGGCCCCTCTCTCTCTCTTTCTCTCTTTCACAGAATCAATGAATCCGGTTACTGTAAGAGGTCGTTTATCTTGTCATCTTAGGAGGAAGTGAGACGCGGCCCAGGCACTCAGTCACTCAGCCTCACTATTGCATTTTGGGTAGTCTGACAGACAGACACAGGAGACAGAAGAAAAGAAGCCTGGGGGCGTGAGGTGTAGGTGCATAGGAGTCTTGTTACCATGAAACAGATTCTATAACTGTCAGAGTAGAGAGAGTGCCTTACCTGTCAACGATAGAAGCCACAAAGAACTGACTCACACATCTCTTTCCCTCCACCCCTCCTTCCTTTGATAGTTATACCTTATACCTGGAACTGTCAGAGCTCTATCATACCTATCAACAATGAAGGCTTTCTTGACCTCTACTGGGACAGTAGTACAATAATGTGAGGCTCTTTCTCCTCCAACTGACATCGTTAAGAGACGGGAGGAAAAAAATCTTGTTGGTGACACGTACAGTATATGCAAAGGTAGCCTTATTATTACCAAACATATGCCTGTGTCAGAGGACTGCTCTGTCATACCTGTCAACGATAGAGATTGTATTCAATTGACTCCCTTTGGGATAGTAGTGCAATAGCCTATGTGAGGCTCCTTCCATTCCTTCCTTCCTTCCTTCCTTCCTTCCTTCCTTCCTTCCTTCCTTCCTTCCTTCCTTCCTTCCTTCCTTCCTTCCTTCCTTCCTTCCTTCCTTCATTCCTTCCTTCCTTCCTTCCTTCCTTCCTTCCTTCCTTCCTTCCTTCGCTGTCCTTAGTTGAGCTGGTGCCATGTCGTTGGGACTTTCTCTACGGTTCAGTGTCCCCTCTCTCTCTTCTGCTTGTGTGCGTCCCTCTATTATCCTGTTCTCCCTCTCTCCTTCCTGAGTAATTGAAGTAATTTCCCACCTTGGCCATGATGAATGTGTCCCCGACTTGGAGCCTGCCCTTCTACTTTACCAGACCTAATTAAAGAAAACATTCCATGATTGCCTATTTTTCCTCATGCGTGACAACCTAATATTCTTCCTACTACCTGATTAGAGACTTATTATGCTTAGATTTAGATTGATTTAACAGAGAAGTCTAATAAAAGACTACTTGGTTTGATTTAAAGGGAATTGCAGGTTTGAGCCGTGCAGTCTCGGAATGTAATTGTCATTACTCGGTCATGATATGAATGTGGCGTGGAGAGGGGGGCAGAGAGTGTGGGGAGGGGGGGGGGGGGTGTTCGAGGCGGTTGAGGGGGACCGGAGGAGGCTAAAATTGAATTAGAAAATTAGAAGGTCACTCTGTGAACAACAGGTGACATTTTGGGGATATTCTAGCCACAATAGAGCTGTCAAAGAGGCGCGTTAGATGGTAGGTTTGTCCAGTATGATAAATCACATCCATCATGGTCGTTTTGAAACTGACATATTTCCATCAAAACAAGATTAATCTTTCCTTCAGCAGGAACAAGGTTTTCATAATCATTTGTAAGTCTTGGATTCTAAACTGGAGAATAAATTGCCTTTTCAGTGTTTCCCCTGTATTAATCTATCTGGCCGCAGTGCTGCTGCTAAATTGCTGCCGCCACACCAAAAAAAAAATATATATATACAATATATATATCTTTTTTTTATTCATTCAACTTAAATGACTAAAATCAGACAGAAAGATTGTTTTCAATTTTCTTTTGTGATTCTAAGTTCTCAAATATTATATGATAAAAAAAAAGATATTTAGGTCAATTATCTTTTCTACAATGTAACCCAAAAAATAAAATGATGAATTTAGGAGTTATTTTGGCATGGCTGGATTACTGACTCGGCACGCAGGTATGGTGCCATATACAGGCTATGGTAAATGAGTCACCCCTACAATATTTGTTTTACAAATATGTTATTGCTAGAAATGACCTTTTCACAGTCCTTCTACAAAAAGCCACCACTGCTAAAGAACATTCTAGGGGAAACACTGCTTTTATTTGTGTTGCAGCTTGCAAGTGATTGATTCGATTCTTCTGTAATGAATGTGTTCATTAGAGGATACAAAAACCTCTCACTCTGATTGTGTTTATGAATAGTTTCTGGTCATATATCCCTCTGATGCACATATACATCATTTATCAATTGAATATAGCCTATTCATTTGGGTCAAACACATGAAATACAACATTTTGACTCCCTGAGGTAGCGCTAAAATGAGGCATTGCTATGATTTGTATGGATACATACACTAATCTTGAATATCAACGATATCAGTGACAAGACAAAAAACAAACGGTCAACCGACAGAGAAGCCATGGTTGATTATGCTTTAAGGAAAGTTGCTTTCTGCTGAACTTGTTGAAGTTAAATGATGGCAGCCCCCCCCCCCCCCCTGTGCCCTTGCCTAAATCTAGTTAGTGTAATCACACATATCGACGTGCTTCAGCAGCACTTTGATAAATGACACGATTAGAGGTAAAATGAACAGTTTCACTTCAGCCAGGAGATAACGCCGTTACGATCGTATACGTGTGCGGCCGGGACACCCCAGCTCCGTCCTTTACTGAGAATCTCAACAATTTATTGTGGATTCCAATGTAGCCTGGCTTTGACATGTTATCATGGCATGGTTATTGACCATGTTAACGTTTATATTGGTTCCTTGATCATGCGTTTCTTGATTAAAAGACTTCTAGCATGAACCACAGAAAGGAGACGTCCAAGCTTTTTGTTCAAGACCCTTAGTCCCTGGCAACATAAGGTAAGTAAGTAGCTTTGCGTGAGCCAGAACAGCTCACAGGGGCGGCAGGTAGCCTAGTGGTTAGAGTGTTGGTCCAGTAACTAAAAGGCTGCTGGATCAAATCCCCGAATTGACAAGGTAAAAATCTGTCCTTATGCCCCTGAACAAGGCGGATAACCCACTTTTCCCTGGTAGGCTGTCATTGTAAATAAGAATTTGTTCTTAAATTAACTGACTTGCCTAGTTTATAAAAAAACGGAACGAGCCTATCTCTGTAGTGAGGCAACTTGACGTACCTGTAGACCCCTGGACAGGACACTAGTCTATTGCAGGGCCTTACGCCCAATATATCTTCTTAAGGCCAAGCAGAGACGCATCAGGTCCCATCTTTGGTATGACTCAGCTAGGGATTGAAATCACAACCGTCTAATCTCAGGGCGGACCCTCTAACCACAAGGCCACTGCGTTGGTGGCTACACAAGGTAGTGGCCATTTTATAGATTTGAACCCATGCTGCAGTGGTATATGTGGCCACACACTGTTGTAGACTACTGAGCTCACCTAGAAAGATGAGAGGGTGAAAAACAAAACAAAACATTTGTTCCCCACAATTGTATCTCGCAGACAGCCAAGCTGTGAAGGCTTGGAGCAGGGTGGGTTCATTTTCATGTGTGCAGTGCACTGTAGTATCCAGTAAATTGTTTGAAGGAGGATGAGAAATAATGCAGATAAATGATGAGATGTCAAGCCCCTGATGCTCTTAAATGAACCTATTATGGCAGGAGAGGGGATGGGAGGGGGGCTGTGGAGAGAGGAAGGGGGACTGAGAGGAGAGGAGGAGGACAGGAGGGGGGCTGGGCCGGGTTGGGGTGTCTGAACAGGAAGGGCGGGGTGTCTGAGATGGAGGGGGGAGCAGGGAGGTGGGGAGAGCAGGGTGGTGGGGGGAGTATGGGGGAGGAATCGCAGTCATTGCCTCATTATAAGAAGTGTTCAACTTGTCAGTAAAGTGAAAAGAGCTGGAATGATTTCCAGTTTATTTGTCATTTCAGTTATTAAAGCTGTCTACTGGGCTGGCATGAAAATGAATGAATGGGAAGACTCTATACAGAGTAAATTGTGTAGTGACGCAGGCTTGGCTTCCTTCACACAGATAGATAGATCTTCTATTTGTCCAGTGAAGCAGCAAAAATAAACCTTCAAGACATGAAGTGGCACTACATGAGAGAGAGTGGAAGCGGGAGCAGAGAGAGGGAGTGTGAGAGAGCAGGCAGAGAGAGAGCAAGAGAAGAGGGAGAGAGAGACAGCAACAGAGAAGGGGGAGAGAGAGCAGAGAGAGAGCGGTAGAGAAAGAGAGAGGCAGGGAGGGGAGAGCAGAGAGAGAGAGAGAGAGAGAGAGAGATCAGAGATCCATGATGTTTATTAAGTCCTGCGTAAATGAGATGTTGCCGAGCAGCGGGCGGTGGGGCGAGGGGGCGGGTGCGGTTCCCGGTTGGGACTGACGGAAGATAAAGCTAAACATTAAAAACTGATTTCTAAAAGAATTAATAACACTCTGAAAGCCATTGATGATCACTCACTGAAGACTTCATTATTGCAATTAATGGACCCCTTGGCTACTTGACCCAATCATCAAAATTAGTGCCAAGGAACCTTTAGGACTGATGGATGGACTGCTGGTGCCTCATGGTGGCTAATTGGCAGCAGCCACAATCAAGAAGGAATATGTTGATGAGACTCAAGTGCATCCCAAATGGCATCCTATTCCATAGGTAGTGCACTACTTTTGACGAGAGCAAATGGGGCCTGGACTAAAGTAGTGCACAACATAGGGAAAAGGGTGCCATTTTTGGATGTAAACATTAACTGGCATACATTAGTTAACACAGAGGCAGAGAGACGAATTGGAGAGGGACAAAAGATGCAGAACAAACACACGATGACACACCATCTTCCAAAAAAATTTTGATTCATAAATGAACCATTGTAGGAGGTGTAATCCAGAGGTTTATGAGTAACACGGCCTATCACGTTTCATGTGATGTTTATATTCATGTGTTGTAGCCTTCGCCACAAGTCGGTAGCATTAGATACTTGTTGTTTACTCCTCCCCTTTTATCAACACACCTGCTGTAACAACTAGGAGATGGCGTGACTTTGACAGCTGTGGATACAAAAGGAAACATTATCATGTCTGGTCATAAGGTAGAGCAGTTTGTCTCCTCTCCTCCCCTCTCAGGGGTGATATAAACATGATGTATAAAACACAAGATGTACAGGACCCAGGTGAGCCATCGCTGGGACGTGGGGACGTGGGAGAGCGGGCCATAAAAAAGCAAACATAAATGATAGCCCCCCCCCGTGCGCTAGACTCATTGATTTCCCTTTCAGCGAGAGGGAGAGGAGGGAGAGGACAAATGACTCCCTACTTTTCTCCCATACACAGACTAGCCAGGCAATAAAATAGTTAGCCTGGATGGGTGATCATGAAATTTGGCTGACGGTGAGAGTTTGCACGGATAATGTATGGGTAACGTATGCTGTACTGGCAGTGTATTGATAATGTATGACTAGTATGAATGCCCATTGCAATAGATCCACTTTTATCTTCCTGGTAGCTAGACATCAATATCATCTGAAAACTTGGATGGGATCGTAGTATGTTGTCCACCAAGGCACAGCTTTAGGCCTAAGTGAGAGTCCCCTGTATAAAACCTCAGTCAGATCAGCAGTCCTTTTAACCACTGCCGAGTGCCCATATCTCACTAGATCAGTTTGAGATGGCTCATTAGGCCTAAGCATATAGATAACACTCTCAATTGACAAGCACAAAGTATGGGGCTGGCTCCCTACATTTGGAAACAAGAAGAGAGAGAGAGAAGGCCAGGAGATTGATGTTCATGCTCCTTAGGAAAACTCGTTGGCTCGGGCACGCTCCTGCAGAATGTTCCGGCGTATTCCGGAATTCCCAGGGCTTGGCTTCTATTGTTCCGTGGTTCCTCAGTCCTGCAACCTCAAGGACAGCCTTCACCATTTGACTTGAGCCGTGACAGATGGGCTGCTATAACGCTGTGTGATGGATAACGCCACTGCACTGGGACATAATACCTCTAATTGTAACAGCTACATTGTCATGGAGATTAATGGCCTTGTCAAAACTTAACTTCTCCACCCCGATTATAACCCCCCCTGCCCCCATCCTCCCCCATCTTTACCCCCATTTTAAAACACTTTTCAGCTGTTGCATCCAACTAATTTATTCAAATGATCCCGTCCCTGGTTCCTCGTCTTCTCAGCATTTCTTCTCTCTCTCTCTCTCTCTCTCTCTCTCTCTCTCTCTCTCTCTCTCTCCCCCCTTCCTTCACTCAGTCTTGAACCTTTTTGGTGCAAATTAACGTAACAAAAAGTATATTAATTAATGTTTGTGGCTTTTAATTTCTGGCAAAGGATGCCTGTCTTGAAGCAGCTGGCTGTTGGGGGGGGGGGGGGGGGGGGGGGGGGGGGGCGGCTGTGGGCCCATATCGCTAGCGTTGTGGTTGAACCCATGCCAGAAAAGTGCAGATGTAATTCTGTTATCTCTTGCTTAGTCGTTTACGCAAATTAATTTCAACAATTAGCCCTCTACCGGTCTTTCATGAATCATGCAGGAGGAGCTGCCTGGAAAGGAACACTTGCTTATGTGGAAGAAGCAGTTAATGTCTGACTTGCATCTAAACGTCTAAACAGCAGCCACAGAGGCTCAAATGTCTCAAATGGAACCCCATTCCCTATACAGTGTGTTACTTTTGACCATGGTTCATAGGGCACTGGTCAAAATTAATGCACTATATAGGGAATAGTCATAGCGTGGCATTTGGGACACTTTATAGCAGGGTTACCCAACTTGCAGTTTTTATTTGGCCCCCTAATTTTTCTGAGCAAAATATATTGTTTTAAATGATCAATTACAGCTGATTTGCTGGTGTTTTTATGTCCAAAAAACCCATTTTTTTAAATAATATATTTTCCTAAGTATTCCAATTCATAATAGAGAGATATGTATATGTGATCGTATACAAATGTAAGCAAGGTTTGAAATCATTCCGTTTTAGTCAAATATGATATCTGTCTGGGATTCTTGAGGACTATTTGCAGTTTACAAATTATTTGTAATTATGTTCCAGCACCCTGACCATCCGCTCCAGAAAAACATCGTCCCAATCTAGTTGATGATCCAAGCTTTATAGTGTACTACTTCTGCCCAGGGCCCATAGGGCTCCATGGTTAAAAGTAGGGCAGTATAGGGAATAGGGGTGGGAATTGCCAGGGACCTCACGATACGATATTATCATGCAACATAGGTGCCAATACAATATGTATTGAGACTCTCACGATCCTTTAAGCAGTGCAATTCGATACTGTGATTCTATTGCAATGTTGATGTTCCAAACATATCGCTAACTATATCTCTGATGCGGAGAGACAATAGAGAGCATGAGAACATTTTGTTCCGAGCATTCGTGGAGATTAAAGTGCTGAAAACACGTTGGCTCCCTATTTAAAAAGAAGACGGAGAACAATCTATAGGATGAAAACTACCGGCGTCAAAAGTTCCCGATATAATACCACCCAAAACAATATTGCGACATGTATCATCACCAAGGAAGAGGGTGACATTTGGGATGCGTACAGTCTTTGCGGGTTGTGAGACTATTATACAGTATGTGTCTCATACATGCCCCATGTTTGGGCTCCTAACTGCTCAGTGTATTATTTAATCCCCTGTCATACTATGTACTGTAAGTAATAACGTGACATGGCTTTCAAAATGCAATAAATCAAATGCCTTAAATTTGAAGAGAAAGTACTCCCATGCGGTTATGGCTGTTACTGTATGACCTTAATCACTTGGCAATAGGCCTATGCTACTACTGGCAGAGACACACTGTCGTGAATTAGGCAATTTGCTTTAGTTAATATCCCTGATGTGGTCTGTGTGGGTCTGGATTATAACTAGTTTAATCTAGACCGCTGCTGTATTTCGGCTGCAACCCTTGGAATTTCAAACGAGTGGAGAAGTGGTTAGTTGTAGAGATTGAACAGGATTCTGTTGTAGACAGAATACGGCTCTAGGTGATTGTTTTTCTTATCTTTTTCTTATGTGTTTTGGCATGTCCAATGGCTACAGTCTCCGTTTGATTTCAGAACTAAGCTCATCAACAATAATACTTAGTCAAGTGTCGGTTTAATGTAAAATTACAGATTGTGAGCGTCTTTCATGTGCATGGAGATTTTCCCAAATCCCGAAAATACATCAGAATTTGTATCTTCATTCTTTTGCACTGAAAGTCCATTTTGCCGAGAGGCGGGCGTATGAATCAACACTTCCCCACTGTGACCAGTAGGGGGAGTTTGTCCCCTATAGTTTCTGACTGAGCAGTTCATTTCCATCACTTTCCTCTGAGCGTGCACTCTGTGCTTGATTGCTCCTCGTAAAAGATTTACGACTATGGAAATAATGCAGATTTTGTTTCACATTGTTCTGTGATAGAACTAAGCATACTGTTGAGGAAAATGTGTAACCCTTAAATGGTTCATAATGTAGATTACGGTATCATGCAAAAATAAAAAAACATGTCAGGGGAGGGGTCACCACTGAAAATCAGGTTTTGATTTGCAAGTGTTAAATATGACACTCAGAGAAAGATGCATCTACTGTATGGGGAAAGTAGAGTTTGAACTAGCGTCATGTATAGAAGCCACTGGCAGCCGTTCAGCCTAACATCTGCATAAAGCTAATGAGATGACAGCAAAAGGAAATCGAAATGGAGGTTTGCTTGGTTTGAAATAATAATCGAATAAGCAGGTTTCTTGGTGTAGAGGCCAATGAATCTTGGACATTATCTGTAAATACTATACTAGACATGTTTTAAAAAGATTAAATGTAATAAATGGAATCCATATCCCCCTTGCTAATGACATGTAATGTCTGTGACATTTATGTGTTGTTACGCAAATGTATTGGGAACATTTTCCCAGTAAGTGCCTGCTAACTCAATTGCACTTGTATATTTCTTCTGTTCAGTGTTTAATGTCCATTAAGAGTTTGAGACGCCATGACTGAAAACTATAATGGTGAGTGTTCAGGCTGCACACTACACAACAGCATCAGTTTTTCATGGGCTTCTTAAGAGCAATTACTGCAAATGTCTTCTTTTTAATTGCATTTGCCTTGTCACTCTCTCATAAGCCATTATATAAAACAAGGATAAAATGACCTTCGATTGACGTAATCTGATGGACACGTTTTACCAAGTGTTTTGAGATATTGGTTGGGGGTTTCTTTTATTCAGAAGAATGTATATTATATAAGCAAATATACTGTGTGTATTTACAGTACTTAAATATATATATATATATATATATAAAATATGTGTAGGCTAGAACTTCGAATTTAGATTTAACAAAATCCATGCTATCATGTCTGTCATTTGAACTACAGGTTTATCCTGGATTTCATAGTGTGTCATGCTTACTTTACAACTGTAAATCCTCAATCAGTGTTCTTCTTGATGACAAGTAATAACTGATAACTGTAACAGAAGACACATTCAACATCCTACAGAGGACCTATATACATAGGAGACTCCCCTTATATCCTACACAGGAGAACCACCTGTCACAAATGACTTGTCTCTGTGAAATGCAGAATTGAGTGTCTGTGACTGCGTCTTTGGTGTATGTAATTCACCATGTCCTGCCCTCTCCTGTAAGTGTGTGTGTGTGTGTGTGTGTGTGTGTGTGTGTGTGTGTGTGTGTGTGTGTGTGTGTGTGTGTTTCTGTGTGTATGTGTGTGTGTGTTTCTGTGTGTTTCTGTGTGTGTGCATGCGCGTGCATGTGTGCATGTGGGTTCTGGAGATCCGCCAAAACCAGTGGAGAGGCCAGAGTCAAAGGTCAACAGGAAGTGATGTCATCAGTGATTGTGTTCTGAGATGGCTCTTCTCTGCTGCAGGGTAATGGCAATGGCAGCACAGTATCTCATACGATGTGTGTAGGGCAGGCAACGGGATAGGAGGTGGGTGGGGATGTTGTAACATTCACATTCCATCAGGTAAGTCAGCAAAAAGCAGTTTTGCTCCTTAACCTGCCAATGTAAATGCAATTACAACTGTACAATAAGGTAAAATATTTGACTTGGGTTTAAAAGAAAACAGCAGTCAGATGTTTGCAACGGTCAAATGTTTGCTGACAATACACATTGTTATTATTTATATTAATATTATTATTACAAATACATATGATTTGTATAGTAGTACTACTACTGTAGCAGTATTAGCAGTAGCAGGAGCAGTGGCAGTATAGGCTATGTATAATTGAATTGGTAGTAATAAATCTGTAGTAATATAGTGCCCAGAACATTCATATTCTCATTGCTTCTAATCATCTAAATGCAGTATTTTATGAAGTTGCCAAAAGGGAAAGTGTATTGTCTGAAACCTTTGCATTTTGTAATGGTGTTGTCATAACTATTCTTCTCTATTCAAGGCTAAGTGAACGTGAGCCGCATCTTTTAAACTAAGCTAACAAATGAACACATTCTCCATCATCAAACCAGCTCTGACAGTGATGTATGGATTCCAAGATGGACTCTGAAAAACTGATGGATTTGTGATCTTATAAATGCTTAGACAAACTAATGCATGTAATTATATTTTTCCCATTTGAAGTCTATTGCAAAGCGTCTTATTACAATATGATTAGTCAAAAATGGACCCAAAAATGATACAGTTTGCACATTTTTCTTCTGGGCAATTATGGGATGTCTATTTCTTTGACTGGGACAAAAACGAATTCAATTTGTTTCTTTCTCAGGAAGACGTTATTGGTCATTGCAGTGTAAGTGTTGGTAATTGTAGAAAATCTTATTTACCGCACTCTTGTGGATAACCCTTAGCCAATGGAGATTTGGAGATTGCCCGTGTGGGGTGTGCATGCACACAGATGTATGCCATAGAAGAGTGCTGCTGTGCCTAGAGCCTATGTGTGTGTGTGTGTGTGTGTGTGTGTGTGTGTGTGTGTGTGTGTGTGTGTGTGTGTGTGTGTGTGTGTGTGTGAGTGTGTGTGAGTGTGTGTGAGTGTGTGTGAGTGTGTGTCTGTCTTTCTCAACGTTCTTGAGAAAGAGAATGAAACATGCTAGGAGCGGTAGCAAAGCTCATTAGCAGGGTACCAGGGGACCTTAGGCTCATATCAGCCCCCCTCTACCCTAGTCCCAGGGCTCTCCGCTGTGGCTAGGGCCACAGCGTCTACAGCATCTAGAACTTCTATGACACGGAGACCTTGATCTCTCTCTTCCATGTCATCACATCGGGACATCAACAAAAGTAGCTGCACTCCTTCAGTAGGACCTTGTTTCTGTTATATTATGCTCAGATTCATGACGATTTTGTATTTGTCCAGAAGATCCTTTATTAAATAGGCTCACGCACTATTTGCAACCTGTATTCTTCTTAACGTTACGTTTAGAACTGCTGTCTGAGTTCTCAAGTAAAGTGTACGGTGTCCTTTCTAGGCCAAAGTGTCAGTGCACAGTACTGTACTTCACTCAGCATCACTGTTTTAACACTTACAGTGTCGACACTGCAACGAGACTGTAAGGTCCTCATCCTAAACCCTTTATCATAATCCTACTGGCCTCAGAGCTGAAACTACGGACATTTCTGGGTGGCTGACATATGTGATATGATACTGGAGTGACTTTCTTATTAAAGGCCGTCAGTATTGAAACTGTAAGGAATGTCTCGAGACATAATGAAACAGACTTAGCCGCCATATAAAAAAAAAACATACAATTATATTTGCTATTATTATTATGATTGCATTATTTTATGGGAATGAACTACAGTTAAACCCGTGGCATGCCAACGTTTCCCTGCCTCTCCTTTGACAAATGAGATGTTCATTGAACAATTATCGTTTTCACGATCGCAAATGTGGTAATATAATTTGTCACTGTCTCATTGTGTGTTTAAAACCATATTAATCAAGTGATTAATTGCTAAATATTACTCATGGAACAAGTACTGCGTTTCCTATTCTAGTGCATCACCAATGCGCCTTTTACTGTAACTTGACTCTTGTATTATAACATTGTTAGAACTACATTAACCAGTCAAAAGTTTGGACACACCTACTCAAGCAATATTTTCTTTACAATTTTCTACATTGTGGAATAATAGTGAAGACATCAAAGCGATGAAATAACACATATGGAATCATGTAGTAACCAAAAAAGTGTTAAACAAATCAAAGTATTTTTAGATTCTTTAAAGTAGCCACCCTTTGCCTTGATGACAGCTTTGCACACTCTTGGCATTCTCTCAACCAGCTTCATGAGGTAGTCACCTGGAATGCATTTCAATTAAAAGATGTACCTTATTAAAAGTTAATTTGTGGAATTTCTTTCCTCTTTAATGCGTTTGAGCAAATCAGTTGTGTTGTGACAAGGTAGGGGAATACAGAAGATACAGAAGACAGCCCTATTTGGTAAAAGACCAAGTCCATATTATGGCAAAGAGCTCAAATAAGCAAAGAGAAACCACATTCCATCATTATTTTAAGACATGAAGGTCAGTAAATTCAGAAAATGTCAAGAACTTTGAAAGTTTCTTCAAGTGCAGTTGCAAAAACCATCAAGCGCTATGATGAAACTGGCTCTCATGAGAACCGCCACAGGAAAGGAAGACCCAGAGTTAACTCTGCTGCATAGGATTCATTAGAGTTACCTGCACCTCAGACATTCAGCCCAAATAAATGCTTCACAGAGTTCTTGTAACAGATACATCTCAACATCAACTGTTTAGAGGAGACTGCGTGAATCAGGTCTTGCTGCAAAGAAACCACTACTAAAGGACACCAATAAGAAGAAGAGACTTGCTTGGGACAAGCAACACGAGCTTGGGCCAAGTACACGAGCAATGGACATTAGACAGGTGGAAATCTGTCCTTTGGTCTGATGAGTTGTGTAAGGGTGTGTAAGGGATATTTGACCAAGAAGGAGAGTGATGGAGTGCTGCATCAGAGGACCTGCTCTCCACAATCACCCAACCTCAACCCAATTGAGATGATTTGGGATGAGTTGGACTGCAGAGTGAAGGAAAAGCAGCTAACAAGTGCTCAGCCTATGTGGAACTCCTTCGAGACTGTTGGAAAAGCATTCCAGGTGAAGGTGGTTGAGAGAATGCCAAGAGTGTGCAAAGCTGTCATCTTTTTAATACTTACACTTGCTTACAGGCATAATGGTCCTCCCTTCTATTCACATGTCAATGACGAGTTTGAACATTCTCTTAGAAGATCAAAGATGAATACATGAAAATTGATAAATCATTCCAACATACTGTGAATATGAATCACCGGAGAGGATCCTACTCACAGTTTTGATATGACTGTTATTGTTTTTATTTCTTAAGAAAGTGAGCAGTCTTAAATAAAGTAAATAATGCCAATAGTGGTTGATAGAGTAACCACGTAATGTTGTTTTACCTTGTAATAGTTGTGTGGTATCCCGGTTTATTAAAAATGGCCACTGGAGGGGGCTAAGTTAATGTGTCATACCACTCTTTCTTTCTGTCCATCTCTCTGTCTCTCTCTCTTTCTTTCCTCTCCTTTTTGAACACACTCCAGTTCAAAAACAATTCTAATTGGGCCTTTTGCTCTTTCTCCCCTTCTCGCTTCGCCTCAGTGATAGACACATACCGTGTTCCCGTTCTATCTTAGATGCACAATTTAATTCTGACAAATGTGATGTTTCAGTTAAAATGTTAATGGGGATAACAGGACTGTGAGAAGAGAAGCAGACATCAAAGAGACTGCATCAATACTTACTACTCATGTTATTTCTTCTGCTGTTTAGTCTCCCGGGGAGAGGAATATTCCAGGCGTGTTTGAGGAGAATCTCCTGTTTTCTCGGTGTTGTTAATACGTTCTGATATGTCAGTTCCTCAAGGTAAAGTACCTCGGCGTGCAAATGAGGTAGGTTGATGGGTTGATCGTGGTGGGTGCTCCACCAAATGACAGATCTGAAATAAGGGTGTTGAGCCCTCAGCCCAGATCTACAGATGTAAGGAGTGGTTGCGTTGAAGATAATTCCATCAAAAGAAAAAATAAATGAAGGAGAACGTTGCATTTATTACCTTGTGTTTTGAACTCTGACAGACAAATCTCAATTGGCTGGCATTTGAATGAACAATGGTGGAGTCGGTCAGTGTGGAATTCCTCCTTCAGGTGGGGTGCCTGATTTTTACAATTGTTCTGATAATGTGAAACACCTACATGTAACTGAAACCTCTGTGGATGTCTACTTCGTTTAGAGGAAAAGGACCTGAGTCTTGTAAGGAGTGCTGATATAGCATCAGTTTAGCCTTCTAGATCATAGATCAGTTTAGCCTTCTAGATTGATTATAGACAGAAGGCAACTGATCCTAGATCAGCACTCCTACATGGGCCTTGGCCTGCTTGTCTCATTCCTGTACTGTTGATGGAAGGTGAGCTCAGCTCAGCTCCTCACCATCTCATTCGCTCTGGGTCCCCGGGCTAGATTCTCTCCTCCCGTGTGATGTCATGTGCTGTGTTCACCGTCTTACCGACAACCCTGCCAACTGCGCTAAGTGTCTTTTAACCAGGTGAAACAGCGCTGACCTCCCTCCGACACACATCCTCCTCATGACAAGTGAAAAGTGGGGGAGGGAAGCGTATTCACCGAGACGTACGGTATTTGGCCCTACTACATGTCTGCCAGAAGCAGTTATCTGTCAGTCTAAGACAATGTAAACATTGACATGACCAATAAGGCCCAGGTAGCAGTGAATCTGTCAGTGTGGATTTGTACAGCCTTCGCTCTCCCTCCCCCAGCTCTCCTTCCTAGTGCTTTGCTGGCCTGTGTGCACACACACACACACACACACACACACACACACACACACATTTGCAGTAGCTACGCTCTGTGTTTACTCATAGTGCAGCAACGGGGGTCGGTCATATTTTCTGCAGCAAGCAGTTTCCAAAATGTGATACTGAGGTTGTTCTCTGAGTTACAGTTTTTTTCAATCGCTTCGGTGCAATTTGCACAAGTATGTGGTACACTTTCACAACCTTTAGTACAAAATTCAAAACAGATAATCAAAAAGGCAGTTGTTTCAAAACTAAGCACATTTTCAATTGGCTAAGTACAACACAGTCACATTTTCAAACTTAATCAGTGTTTCATCGAGAAATTCATGTTTCACATTGCAATACATGTTCATATAAAGTAATTGCCTTTCACAATGCAATGCTCTCATTATTTTTTTATATGATTTTTTCCCTTATTTGTTAAAATATATTTTACTACTGCTCTTAATTGATAATCCCTGAACCATTTGGTAAACCCATAGATTTTCCTACTGGTTTGTCTACAACAATTTTAAGAACTATAATATGTAATGAAAATGTATTTTTGTAAAATATAAACATATGAAGTGTGATATATACTGTACTATTATAAAATCTGATATTGACATCAGAGATGTAATGTATGTAATGCATCCCCTATACAGTAAACATGTATCCATAATGATGTTGCTGGCCTCTTTTTGATGGTTGGTTTCATACTGCTTTACTGAAATTGCATTGGCCAATACAGTACTGTAATACCGCAATGTGTGCCATTTACGTATCCAAAGTGACAACAGTGAGTCATATGTGACCCCAATGGGAATCGAACACACAACTCTGGTGTTGCTAGTGCCATGCTCTTACTAACTGAGCAACACAGGACCACTACAATACATAAATACAATACAATACCGTAAAATACAATACAGGTGGAAGGTGTATGTTTGCCTCCCTCCTCCTGGCCATGGATGAGGCATGCAATGACATCAATCCAGACCTTCTGTATATGAGGATTGGATTCGCAATTCCGAAAGGTTTCTCCCAAGGCGCATGAACAATGAGGACATGTCGATAAGAACCTATGTCCAAATGCTCAAGACAGGCTTGATACAAACTAGTGCCTGCTAAACGTTGTTTCTTTCGTTCATTTAATTTGCTGAATTTGAATACAGTACACCTAAATTGTAATTACAGTATATCTGAACAATACATTTTTGCATCAATTATTGTAAAAGATGGCTTCAATGATCACTCCTTTGATTACACATGGGATAGAAATGACACATGGCATTAAGATTTCCCTTCACTGGAACTAAGGGGCCTAGCCCAAACCATGAAAAACAGCCCCAGACCATTATTCCTCCTCCACCAAACTTTACAGTTAGCACTATGCATTGGGCGGGTAGCATTATTCTGGTATCCACCAAACCCAGATTAGTCCGTCAGACTGCCAGATGGTGAAGCTTGATTCATCACTCCTGAGAGCTCATTTCCACTGCTCCAGAGTCCAATAATGGTGAGCTGTACACCACTCCATCTGACGCTTGATATTGTGCGTGGTGATCTAAGGCTTGTGTGCAGCTGCTCGGCCATGGAAGCCCCTTTCATGAAGCTCCCGACTAACAGTTATTGTGCTGACTTTGCTTCCAGATACAGTTTGGAAATTGGAAGTGAGTTTTGCAACAGAGGACCGGAGATTGTTACGCTCTACACGCTTCAGCACTCAGCATTTCCGTTCTGTGAGCTTGTGTGGCCTACCACTTCGCGGCTGAGCCGTTGTTGCTCCTACAAGTTTTTACTTCACAATAACAGCACTTACAGTTGACATGGGCAGTTCTACCAGGGCAGAAATTTGACGACTTGACTTCTTGGAAAGGTGGCGTCCTATGACGGTGACACTTTGAAAGTCACTAAAGACTTCAGTGAGGCCATTCTACTACCAATGTTTGGCTATGCAGATTGCATGGCTGTGTGCTTGATTTTATATACCTGTCACCAACGGGTGTGGCTGAAATAACCGAATCCACTAATTTGAAGTGGTGTCCACATACTTTTGTATTTATAGTGTATTTTGAATCTATGGTTGTGTGAATGCAAAATAAAAGGTTTCAAATATAAGACTTGCTGTGTTACAAGTGTTACCAGTTTGTTTGGTACTAAGAGTAAAAAAAATTCACCACATACTTGTGAAAATTAGCTCCATAAGCAATTGAAAAAAAATGTAATTGATTAATGTCTGAGCAAATCACCTTCAGACAGACAATGGAAAACTGAGGCTACATACCAAATGGCATCCTAATTCCCTACACGGTGCATGACTTTGACCAGAGACTATAGTGCACTATGTAGGGAATAGGGTGCCTTTGGGACACAACCTGAGAGAAGACAAAACACAACAGAAGGATCGCATGATCGCACCTCCCAAACCTCTCCTCTTATGTTGTCTTTTGCAAGGCTGTGCCAGACCAGTGTTGTGAGCTGTGTTTTAACTAGACTTTGGTTTGTTCCTACGTTCTTATTGTAACCTCTTTTTGTTCCAGTTCCGTCCGTTTGTGATTTCCTCAAAGTGTTTATTGTGTGCTTTTCTTTGGGCTTGGGACTTAAAGTGACTCCCAAATGGAAATCTTTTCCCTATATATAGTGCACTACTTTTGACCAGAGTCCAAGGGCCCTGGTCAAAAGAAGTGCGCTAAATAGGGAATAGGGTGCCATTGGGGACACAGGGTTAGAGTTGGCAAGGTGGAGAAGAGCAGAGAGACAACTGTCCGAGAGAGATGTGGGAGTAAAATTAAATGGCTGTTTATTATTTTTGCAAAAACCACATACCTTTTCGAGTGGATTTGGATTAGTGCCTAAAACAACATTGGGGCCATGTACACAAATTACAGGTACTGCTAGGGGGCGAAAGGAGTTCAATGTAGCTGTTCTGCCAAAATTATAAATGGTGAGTTATTTGGATATGAGGATATGTAAACAATCGGCTCAACTAAAGGTTGAACTGTGCAATATTCAAAAACATTAGGAAACAAATGAAGCTTATTTCCAAAATGCAATACCTACCCAAAGTTTTTTCACCAAAAATGACTGCTTACGGGTGGGTACGTTTTTTTAAGACGTTTTTTTGGTGTTGCAAAAAACGATATATCCCTTGTTTAGCTAGAATGGAATGTTTGTATACTTGACATGTGGTTGTGTCACATAGCTATCTTTTATTTTTTACCTTTGCTTAGCTAGGCAAGTCAGTTAAGAACACATTTTTATTTTCAATGACAGCCTGGGAACAGTGGGTTAACTTCCTTGTTGAGGGGAAGAAGGACAGATTTCTCCCTGTCAGCTTGGGGGTTGGATCTTCCAACCTTTCGGTTACAAGTCCAACGCTCTAACCACTAGGCTACCTGCCGCCCCACATGAATGCATTAAAACTTCTTCGGGATCGGTGTCCCTTCCATGGGACGGTTGAGCTAATGTAGGCTAATGCGATTAGCATGAGGTTGTAAGTAACAAGAAAATATCCCAGGACATAGACATATCTGATATTGCCAGAAATCTTACATTCTTGTTCATCTAACTGCACTGTCCAATTTACAGTAGCTATTACAGTGAAATTATACCATGCTATTGTTTGAGGAGAGTGCACAGTTTTGAACTTGAAAAGTTATTAATAAACAAATTAAGCACATTTGGGCAGTCTTGACACAACATTTTAACAGAAATACAATGGTTCATTGGATCAGTCTAAAACTTTGCACATACTCTGCAGCCGTCTAGTCGCCAAAATCTACATTAAAATACAAAATAACGATTGTTTTTTTTCTTTATATTATCTTTTACCAGATCTATTGTGTTATATTCTCCTACATTCCTTTCATATTTCCACAAACTTCAAAGTGTTTCCTCTCAAATGATACAAAGCTTATGCATATCCTTGCTTCAGGGCCTGAATTACAGGCAGTTAGATTTGGGTATGTCATTTTAGGTGAAATTTGAAAAAAGGGGCAGATCCTTAATTAAAGAGAAGTTTACTCTTGTACTGAGAACTGCTAAACGAGAAAGACTATGAAATTTGTGAAATACATTAGAAAGGGGTCACACATGCTTATGCCAGGTCTTACGATGCATTATAACTGCATCATAATGCAGTTTAACTACAGGCTTTAAGTGTTAACATCCCTACTAACTGTAGGGTGATAAAAAGCTGAACTGAAGAGGTAAAGCGTGTCCTAATGTGGCTACTGGGTCTCTGGATGTATTCCAAATCCCATCCCATTCCCAAGTGCACCACTTTTGAAAGTAGTGCACTATGTAGGAATTAGGGTGCCATTTGGTGCTCAGCCTGTGTCTGTACTCGGTCATGATCTCTCTCTGCAGCCAGAGCAGTGTTAAACTGGCCAGCCCAGCCACAGCTGTGGCCTGCCTCAACCCACTGCGGTCGTGTGTCTCTCTCTAGTCTATCTCGTACGTGACCTTTTTGATGTTCATCACATTTTTCCTGCCCCCTTTGTAAAACTTCAATTGAAAGGTTTTTTCTTGCGCTGCCCAATCGGTGAAACGTACTTATAAATACCATGGCATGCTATGGCTCTGTGATTATGCCTCAACTACACCGCAGTCAGACCAGACTCAATGGAGGAAAAAATCTGAAATAGTTGCAACCTGTGTTCTCACACGAAGGCAGTGCAGCTGGGGTGTGTCGGAGACCCAGAGACCACAACACCCACTAATGTAACGTTTGACTGCCAAACCAATACAGAGCAGAGAGAATATTCGGTCTCAACTCCATCTTCCTATAGACTCAACGACAGGATGATATCACCCACTATTTTCCACCTTACACAGCTCCGGCTCATAAAAACCTATTGGCTCTTGGCTTGGCTAACAACTGAAATAGCCAAGGTATAATTTCAGGGATGGGTAAAGTAAAAATGCCCTTGCCTGTATGTAATAACACCTCTGTTCCAAACACTAAAAGAACAATGGTTCCCCCCCAAAAAACAGAGGATCCAAACAAACTGAGGGACAATGGTTTCATTACATTAGTAGGGTTTGGAGAGAATCGAGAGATAGGACATTGATGGATGAGCAGATGTGTTCCAGATCGCTGGACATCAGTGGCTGGGTTGTTATGTGCTGAGTAACCCCATTTCCAGGCTGCAGTTGACCCTACCCGCTCCCATCAGCCACTGGACAATAGGCCGCTGGTTCCACACCAGGGGTCAGGGAAGGTCACGGGAGCTGGATGGGAGGAGGAGGACAGCTAGGCTCAGCACTGAGGAAAGGCAGAGCGGTCTGGGACCAGACCTCTAGGTTTTGTCCCAAATGGCACCCTATGTAGTGTACTAGGATTGACCAGCACTATTTAACATTTTTACATTTTAGTAATTTTGCACATGTTCTTATCCAGAGCGACTTACAGGAGCAATTAGGGTTAAGCGCCTTGCTCAAGGGTACATCAGCAGATTTTTCACTTAGTCAGCTCAGGGATTTGAACCAACAACCTTTTGGTTACTGGCCCAACACTCTTAACCGCTAGGCTACCACTATGGGCCTTGGTCAAAAGTAGTGCACTATATAGGGAATAAGGTGCCATTTGGGATTCAACCTAGAAATTTAGCTACCGGCCTGGCTGTAGTCTCACCACCAAGGCCTGGCCAGAAGCATTACTCACATGCCCTCTGGTCCAGACCAGGCCAGAAGTTAGTCTAGTGTTGTGACATTAGAAATTCTTACATAATTTAATTCTGAATTCTAGTATATCCCCGGCCATTCTAGATTGATTAAATGAGTACTGTCTGAAGCTTTTAGTGAATACAATGTTTATAAAATATTCATAATTTTGTCATTTTTATTTTAATTCAGTATGTTTTGAATGAAGTATTGTTCTTCGCTACCTTATTAAAAACATCTGTTAAACTTCTACGGGACGGTTAAGCTAACATAGGCTAATGCGAGTAGCTTGAGGTTATAAGTAACAAGAAAATATCCCAGGACATAGACATATCTGATATTGGCAGAAAGCTTACATTCTTGTTAATCTAACTGCACTGTCCAATTTACAGCAGATATTACAGTGAAATAATACCATGCTATTGTTTGAGGAGATTGCACAATTTTGAACATGAAAGTATTTAATAAACAAATTAAGCACATTTGGGCAGTCTGACACAACATTTTAACAGAAATACAATGGTTCATTGGATCAGTCTAAAACTTTGCACATACACTGCTGCCATCAGTGGCCAAAATCTACATTGCACCTGGGCTGGAATAATACCTTATGTCCTTTCTCTTGAGTTTCAAAGATGATTGTACGAAAAAAATACAAAAGAACGGATGTTTTTTTCTTTGTATTATCTTTTACCAGATCTATTGTGTTATATTCTCCTACATTTCTTTCACATTTCCACAAACTTTAAAGTGTTTCCTTTCAATGGTACCATATCCTTGCTTCTGGGCCTGAGATATAGGTAGTTAGATTTGGGTATGTCATTTTAGGCAAAAATTGAAAAAAGGGGTTGATCCTTAAGGGGTTTTAATATGCCTTGACTTAATTCACATTTTGTTGTTACAGCCTGAATTCAAAATGGATTATATATATATTTTTTCTCATCCATCAACACACAATACCCCATAATGACAAAGTGAATGCATGTTTTAGATTTTTTGGCAAATTTATTGAAAATTAAATACAGAAATATCTCATTTAGATAAGTGTTCACACCCCTTTGCTATGACACTCCAAATTGAGCTCAGGTGCAGCTGTTGTCAGATCAAACTGAGTAACCGGGACAATGGACCTTGGTCAGGGTGGTGACAAAGAACCCAATGACCCAATATCTTGGCTGATATGGGATAACCTGCTAGAAGAACAACAGTCTCTACAGCACTTCACCAATCTGGGCTTTATGGGAGACTGTCCAGACGGAAGCCACTCCTAAGAAAAAGGCACATGACAGCATGCCTGGAGTTTGCAAAAAGGCACATGAAAGACTTAGAGCGTAAGGCAAAAGATTATGTGGTCTTACGAGACAAAAATGTAATTATTTGGCCAGAATGCAAAACATTGTGTCTGGAGAAAACCAGGCAGAGCTCATCACCCGTCTAGCACCATGCCTACATGGAAGCATGGTGGTGGCAGCATCATGTTATGAGGGATGCTTTTCAGATGCAGGGACTGGGAGACTGGTAAGGATAGAGGGAACAATGAATGCAGCCATATACAGGCAAGTCCTTGATTAGAACCTTCTTCAGAGTGCAAACAACCTTTTCTTAGGGCTAGGCCCCTTTTTTCTCCACTTCCTGTTTGACTGACGTGCCCAAAGTAAACTGCCTGTTACTCAGGCCCTGAAGCCAGGATATGCATATAATTGGTACCATTGGAAAGAAGAAAACACTTTGGAGTTTGTAGAAATGTTAAAATAACACAATAGATATGGTAGGAGAAAACCTAAAGAAAAACCAACCGGAATTTTATTTTTTATTGAGAGCCCATGCTCTTACAATGGAACGTATAGGGAAACAATTAAATCTTGCTCCCAGTACGCAATTCCTATGGCTTCCACTGGGTGTCAGTAGTCTTTGTTCAAGGTTTCAGGCTTGTTTCTTCCAAAACGAGTAAGAATACTACAGGGACACAGACTTGGAAATTCCTGTATGCACGCGATGAAGAGGACACGCACCTGCTAATATCGTTTTCCTTCTGAACATGCTTCTTTCCGTATGAAACATTATAGTTTAATTACATTTTAGGGTAACTGAGGATTAACTGAGGATTAAAATAGAAATGTGTTTTGACTTGTTGAAATTGACTTTTTGGGATATAAATAATCATTTTATCTAACAAAATGACACTACAAGTTATAGCAAAGGGTTATAGGGACCCTTTGGATGACAAATCAGAGGAAGATTTTCAAAAAGCAAGTTAATATTTAATCGCTATTTGTGAATTTATGAAACCTGTGCCGGTGGATAAATATTTGGCATGGCATGCTTTCGCTCTAAAGCCTGCTGTAAATCAGACAGTGCAGTTATATTAACAATAATTTAAGCTTTCGACCAATATAAGACACTTGCATGTACCTAAATGCTTAATTTCCATAATTTTAATGATTATTTATTTGAATTGCTCCACCTCCAGTTTCACCGGAAGTTGTCCCGCTAACGGGACCCCTATCCCAGTTAAACTCCAACAGGACAATGACCCCAAGCATACAGCCAAAGCAATGCTAATTTGCTTCAGAATAAGAATGTGAAAGTTCCTTGATTGGCCCAGCCAAAGCCCAGAATTGAATCCCATTGAACATCTGTGGAAAGACTTGAAGATTGCTGTTCACCGTCGCTCCTCATCTGACTTATCAGAGCTTCAGAAAATCTGTATGGAAAAATGGGAGAAAATCCCCAAATCCAGATGTGCGAAGCTGATACAAATATATCCAAGATGACTCATAGCTGTTATTGCTTGCTTCTACAAAGTATTGACTCAGGGGTCTGAATACTTATGTAAATGAGATATGATTGTATTTTCAAAAACATATTTTCAGTTTGTCATCATGTGATATTGTGTGTAGATGGATGAAACAAATATTTATATTTAATACATTTTGAATTCAGTCTGTAACACAACAAAAAGCAGAATAAGTCAAGGGGTAGGAATACTTTCTGAAGGCACTGCATTCGTGGAGATTCTTTCCAAAATGCTATACATCCATTTTCAGAAATGTTGGCAAATGAGCTTTTACTGTTTAAAGAACTTATGAAAGATTGTGTTTTTTCACTATCTAATCCTGCCATGGGCTTGTTCAATGACAGACTTGTATTTGTTTAAAATCTATCACTCCATGGTTTAATTTCAGAGAGGAACAGTGTACAAAACATTAGGAATATCTGCACCTTCCATGACATAGACTGACCAGGTGAATCCAGGTGAAAGCTATGATCCCTTATTGATGTCGCCTGTTAAATTCACTTCAATCAGTTCAGAAGAAGGGGAAGCGAGACAGGTCAAAGAAAGGATTTTTAAGCCTTGAGACAATTGAGACATGGATTGTGTATGTGGGCCATTCAGAGGGGGAATGGGCAAGACAAAAGATGCAAGTGCCTTTGAGCAGGGTATGGTAGTAGGTGCTAAGCACACTGGTTTGAGTGTGTCAAGAACTGCAATGCTGCTGTTTTTTTCCTTCACTCAACAGTTTCCCATGTGTATCAAGAATGATCCACCACCCAATGGACATCCAACCAACTTGACACAACTGTGGGAAGCATTGGAGTCAACGCTTTCGACACCTTGTAGAGTCCATGCCCCGACGAATTGAGGCTGTTCTGAGGGCAAAGGGAGGTGCAACTCAATAGGAAGAAGTTCCTAATGTTTTGTACACTCAGTGTACTGTAAGTAGCACTGCTAGGTTTTCCAAAGTGAAATGTAACAAATAACTACATTTTTAATAAAGAACTGCACATAAATGTTTAACAGATTTATCAATACAGTAATACGAGATTTGTATGTAAAACATTTACATTTGACATTTTAGTAATTTAGCAGATGCTCTAAAAAACAAAGCATTCCTAATCTAAGCATGATCAGAAAGAGAGAGTGAGAGAGAGTTCATGGCCTGAAAGGCCATTCCCCTATGAGACCATGGGGAGGAGAGAGAGAGTGTAGGTACATTACATCACCAGAGCAGTTCAGGAACAAAGGAGGAAGAGACAATGAATTTGAGAATCTTGTATAACCATCTGAGTTGTTGACCAATAGCATTACTGTAAAGTTAACCTCCAATCAAACCTACAGGATGTTATCACAACAGCACCACTGCTTCCCAGAGGTGTGATATAATGGGGGTTGGAGGGAGCAGCACAGGATTCCTAAGAAACACATAATAATCCTTAAATAGAATTGATAAGTCAGGTTGGAGCCTGGGCTGCAACGACACGAATCACAGCACCCTCCTCTTTAACCTTTATTTAGCTAGGCAAGTCAGCTAAGGACAAATTCTGATTTACAATGACGGCCTACAACTGTACGCCGCCCGATGGGATTCCCAATCACGGCCGGATGTGTTACAGCCTGGATTGTTAATGGCAATATTGCTTTGTAATTTATGGTGTTGTGAATTCGTTCATTTTACAATGTTCTTAAATACTTGCCTTTGATATTCAAGACCAATTATTGCTAGTCAACTAAAAAGTCATAGCCTGATGCTTGCTTGCACATTGCTATGTATCTTATGGAGTCAGATGTTCACTTGAATAGATTTTGTTAACGTCAATTGCATGGTCGCAGGTGAGAAATATGTATCCAAAATATTCTGCCACTGCGTTAGCCTGTGATGTCCACGAGGCTTTTACAAGAAGCACAATCAGAGATAAGATATTTGGATGCATGAGAGTAGATGTGCCCACCAAATAGCACGTCAGCTGCAGTCGCCCATACATAAACCTATAAAAGGTTAACATTGATCCATTTTTGTTTCTCGCACGGAGAATTCACATTATTGCAAGTAAATATATACACATGTTGTCTGTGCAAATCAAAGGAAAGACTCGGGCACTGGTTAGGAGAAATAGAAAAACTGCCGAAGTGGTGCGTTAAGGGAAGCAGAAGAACAGAGAAAAGATCCAGGATGGGCAAATAGCCATGAAATCCCTGGTGCCTGCCTTCTGCCAAGCTAGAGATATGAGGCTCCTCCAACTGGTCAAATCCACAGGAACTCTCCTCTCTCCTCCTCGCTCATGCAGTCGACTCCAAAATGGCTAGGACATCACCAAAGCCTCCCAATGTCAAGTGGAATTTATTAGATACATTGAGAGGAGATTTAGTTTTTATGTTTGAGAACGAGAATGTCCCTGATGATCTTATGTGGCCCAAGAAGGAAAATGCGCCAGTGTTGTTCTGCGTTTCCCCGCGTCTTATTTTCTATATTTTTTGACACTGATCCACATTCTTTTGTTCTTTTGTGATTACTGTAAAAATCCCGTTCAGGCCTCAGTTTCAGTCAGGTACACCTGGTACCAAACATTAGGTATACACTGGAGCCAGAACAACAGCGAATCCATTAAACAACGGCTAATACTTATGGGAGATTACTCAAACATTCTAAAAGACTCGTTTCATGCTACTCTCTGAGGACCTGACAGGATTTTTGCTTGTGAAAATCATTCATTTTTGTTGTTGTTTTGGGGTGTGTGTGCGCATCTGTGAGTGTTGTGTGTATGTATTCAAGAGAGAGTTAGAAAAAGGTCTGACATATTTCACACGGCACTGAAAGGAGCCATGGGTGGTAAATCTTTCCCCGTACAGAAACATGCTACTTAGGAATGAGCCGCGGGTCTATTGGGCTTCAGATTAATTCTATTTTTTACACACAGAGGGCTGCATGATGTTATAATGGCCCTGTGAAGTCACTGTATCTTATTTCTCTCACCCACAATCTGCTGGTGCAGATGATACTAGCAACAGACCTCAAGTCAACTGCTTATTGTTCATTTTTCATGCAGCTGTCCAGCAATCGAAGAACATGGGATTTGGTATCCAAGGATAATCTGTTTTTTTATTCGCAGGCGATGTTAATGCCTTGTCTCGGGCGTGTTGTGGCTTTTTGGTCAAAGAATAGAAATGGTGAAAAAAGAGCTTATGAGTACATCCCCCTTTAATCCTTAGGTGACCACTGGCAGAGCCCTGATGAATTGTTACAGTGACACCATGCTTTAGTCTCAAATAGTTTAGAAACTGCTGGGACATCCCTTTGTCTTCTAATATGCTGTACTACATTAAGCAGGTAGCGGGAGGGAAGCAAGGCGCAGAGAGAGAGAGAGAGAGCTCAGCAACAGGGAGGCCAACATTTGTCAGTTCACAGTTCAGAGGACGTTGCAAATCAATTTATTAGATTAAGAGGTCTCTGCTTTGCTTTGAGCTCGTCTACTTTTTTTTCTTCTTCAAATCATATTTTGTAAGAGCTCAATTTCCTGATTATGGGCCACTTTATCGCAGAACGAGGAAGTATAAATTCTGGCCCAGACATTTTAAATCCTGTTTTCGCTCCCTCTTTACAGTGACGTGTCTCATTGTGGCATGTCTTCTTTATACTTTCAAGGTCATTGTGGGGATGGAGTGTGGCTTTGCTCTGCAGTGCCCACTTTGACCTTCCAAAACGTTCATTTCTGTTTTATATAAACAGTGTAAAAAGTGTAAAAAGTTGATAAAGTTGATTTATTCACTCCATATTTCAGCAGACATAAAAATCTTACAGGGAGGATTGAAAAGAAGAAAACAAACGAGTTAGAATTTAAAATGAGAGGGTTCAGCAGATGTTTAAATCAGTTAAATAATCATACATTCACAATCCAATTAATTTATGGTCGAGTTTTCTGGATGTTTAGCAACTGAGGCATTCGTTTTTAGAATGTGGTGACTGGCCACAAAGATGTGAATCTACAGTATGGTTGCACATGCTTCTGAGAGACACAAATCACTGCTGTACTTCACAAGAAAGCACCTTACAACTTGGTAAGGAGGCAGAAATTGACTGGTAAGGACCTCATGTACAGTATATACTGTAGATAGTGTCAGAGTTATATTTGGTTAGAAACCCCCTTACCAAAACTCAGAAGAGAAGAGAAAAGAATAGAAGAGAATAGAATAGAAGAGTACAGATGAGAATAAAATATCATAGAATAGATAAGAATAGAATATATGAGAATAGAATCAAATTGACTCTAATTCAAAGGCCATTGTATGGCAAGTGTTTACTCTTTCCGTGACAACTGTATAATTCTAATGGATAGATTTCAGTACTCAGATTTAAGAAAATACGTGTTTTATTCATTCTTTCTCCGGGAAAGCTAGACCATCTAAAAGTTATGGTATGACCTCGACTCGACCACTTAGAAGGTTTTCAAGCCTTCGTCGAGGCTTATCTTTACAATACTTTGTATCTAATATTAATAGTCATCTCATTTAAGAAAATGTATCTCTGGAAAGCAAGACGATCCAAAAGTTATAGCTATAAGTCCTTAACGACTTAGTAGGGTTTTAAGACCATCCTTGCTGGGGGAGGGGGTCGTCTGGTCTTTACAGTCCACATTTATGTCCACATATATCACAGTGTTATTCAGTAATTAATCTATTTGTAATTGATTCATCCAATTAAAGTCAGAATTTATGCACACATGGCTTGTGATGGCTTTTGAAATCCTTCAATAAAAACGAGCCTTTAAGATTGTTATGGTATTATTTTATGTTTGTGAGCATTTGTTTCTTATTTAACAAATTCATAGTGTGACTTTCAAAGGAATTCATGCATCCCACTCGAATGAGACAATGTGCAATGGTACAGTAATAAATCCTTGTGTTTTGGAATGCCTTCTCACAATAAAACCTCAAAGTAAACCCTTTTACCATAGACTGCTGTCCTTGGAGAAGCTGTTCATAAGGCCCAAGGAGATGTGAATATGGCCAATGTACCACGGCTCAGGGCTGTTCTTCTGCACGACACAACAGGGAGTCACCTACAGCCTTTAGTCGTGGTATATTAGCCATATACCACAATCCCGAGGTGGCTAATTGCTATTAATGAACTGGTTACAAATGTAATTACAACAGTAAAAGTAAATGTTTTGTCATACACCCCAAGGTGCCTTATTGCTATTATCAACTGGTTACCAAAGTAATTTGAACAGTATACCCGTGGTATACGGCTTAATATACCCAGGCTTTCAGCCAATCAACATTCAGTGATCAAACCATCCGGTTTATGTCTGATATACACTGAGTGTACAAAACATTATGAACACCGTTTTGCCCTCAGAACAGCCTCAATTCGTCGGGGCATGGACACTACAAGGTGTTGAAAGTGTTCCACAGGGATTCTGGCCCATGTTGACTCCAATGCTTCCCACAGTTGTGTCAAGTTGGCTGGATGTCCTTTGGGTGGTGGATCATTCTTGATACACACAGGAAAAATCACAGCAGCCTCGCAATTCTTGACACACTCAAACTGTTGCGCCTGGCACCTACTACCATACCCTCTTCAAAGACACTTCAATTGTTTGTCTTGCCCACTCACCCTCTGAATGGCAAACATACACAATCCATGTCTCAATTGTCTCAAGTCTTAGAACTCCTTTTTTAACCTGTAACCTGTCTCCTCCCCTTCATCTACACTGATTGAAGTGGATTTAACAGGTGACATCAATAAGGGATTATAGCTTTCGCCTGGATTCACCTGATCCATCTATGTCATGGAAAGAGCAGGCTTTCCTAAAATTTTGTACACTCAGTGGATACATGGCTGAAATTCTGTTCAGAATTATGGTTGTGCAGTATTTTATTATGGATATCACAATAACCATCACCTTCAGATAATGTAATTGATGCTAAAGAGATCTGACAGTTACCATTAAAATAAAATAAAATAAAAACATTTGACAATATCACTTTCTTTGTTGAATCTACATTGACAAAGCTCTCTCTTTTTCCAGCCTCTTTCGTGCAACAACTCTGTTCTGTTTGTTACAAGCCACAAGCCACACTTGGTTTACTTGGGCCATGTATGGACATGTAACCTTTCTCCCATTTTGGAGCCAACTAGTGGTAGAGAGAAGGAACATATTATTTTGCCTGCAGTAAACTCTCCCCCCGCTGATTTTGTTTTTTCAAAAACATGCATTGTGGACTGAAATGTAAATAAAATATGAGCAACAAGAACAAAAGGAAATAAAATCATTAACTTTTTCAGGCAAAATTTGCAATAAAAGTCAGCTTCCGTTTGCTGTAATGCTTTATGCAAGGAACCTAAAATAAAATGGGTTCTTTTCTTCTTAAAAGTGGTGGAGTTTAAAGGTGCATCTGGAGAACATAGTTATAGATATGTTTTTTCACCTAGGTGGTAGGTAGAGGGTAAATATGTATTTCTCTCTGCTGTATCTGGAAAATGTTGGTGTGGTGTTGCTGTTTAGATACAGTATGTCAAGGTGCTTCTGCGTGCATGTGCAGATATGTTACATTTGGTCACCATGACTCCATAAATCAACAATTCACCTCTTGTCAACATCAGAGCAGACGATGTCTCTTTTGATGAAAAAATATCGCCATGCATGCAACAGTACTGTCTACGGTACCTGAGACATATCCGCATCATTGACTTTAATCAAAATGGCAATGAAAGTGTGCTAGACCTGTTTCCGTTCAAAATAAAGACATGGTTGCAACCTATAGTTCATGACATTGATTAAACGAAATGTGGTTTCAAGTTGGATCGCTTACCGTAGAAAAAAAATGTGTTGTACTTACCACTGTAATAGGGTATAGGATATCACACCTGCGGTGATGCCACATGGCATTCTCCTCTCTTCTTTCCTATATTCTTCATCTGAGAGCGTGAATTTGAAGGCGTTCTTGTGGGAGAGAGGTGAGTAGGATATGCAGGAAAAAGCGTGTGTCATTTTGGAATTAGTACAACGTTTTACAGGTAACCTCCAGAGGGAGAGCAGTTTTTCTGGAATCATTTCACTATACCTCTGCAGGCCGTATACCTAACTAACTGTATGTACAACTGCACTGCATATCAATAGACTTGTCAAATCAAAGCTTGCCATTTCCTTTAACGTAAGGCTGACAGTAACTTGGCTGAATTCACCGTATTCAGAGTGAGTCTCCCCTCTCATTGGCAACCCCTGCACCTTAAAGAAAGCAGGGGAGTCAAGGAAAGGGGGAGAAAGAGGGGGAGTAAAGGAAAGGGGGGAGAAAGAGGGGGAGTAAAGCAGATGAAAAGGCATTATTAGCCTCTCCACAGTAGTGGGCCATTTGTGTCCATTTGCATGTTGAAGGAACCTGCAGCTGAGAGCATCTCGGCGAGGTATAATGACTGGTTGTCACAACACACAGGGAGGTGGCCCTGTGCTGGAAATGATGGCCCTGTCACTCCTCCTCATTCCTCCACTAAGAGACGACGCTGGCAACCTGTAATTCCCCTCGCAGCTCTTCCTTCCTGGACCCGGCGGTTTGGTTAAATGGCACTTTGAAGGAAGTAAATCTACAAAGTTGTGTTTAATAACATTAGGAGAGTGATGTCTGACGGCGGAGGAGGGGAGGGGGCATATATCGAGAGGCTCACAAGGTTAAGAGGGATTTGTCATTTGTTTGCACTCACAGGGCCTAATCTGTTCATTGAAACGGCCTATCTTTTCAACTAGCCACGTTGAAGTAAATTGAAAACAATTATACAGCACGCCGCATGCAGATGGGTGAAGTCATGTTGGTGGCATCCTTGGTGAAATATGCCTACAGTTTCCCTCCTTCAGATGGTCATGAACGATCCTGAGACTGTTACCGTGGTTTTCCCGGAAACTCTCTCTCTAGATACACATCCTACTGCTATGGAAGCGTTCGTCTCCCAAATACAAACTGCCTTAATGACAGCTGTGTATTTAAGTGATGAATACTATTATCGCTGTTTTTGGTCATTACCTTAGCAAGAAACATACTTAAAAGGTATCATCAAGCGTACAGAGTCAGCACCAATATGATTAGAAAGTACTGGACGGTAAAATGACTGCGAGTCCGCATAATGTAAAAAGTACAAGAAACATGCAGTATGAATTCCAAGATTTGTCAAAGATGGAGGGAAAGATTATGGTCAAGGTAAAGAATGGTTTGGGTTCTTACATGTTCCTCGCGGAGGCCTATATTGGATTTATCTTTTTTAATGCGACGTTCAAATTTCTTCTCAACGGAAAGTTTCACTTCCAAGAGTTTTTTGTTGCACTTGCACTTAGAATGTTGGTCGTGAGTTGAACATAACTACTTTTTATGTTTTAAGACATTGACTCCCTCCCTGAGATGTGTGAATGAACTTTTCGCGACAACACCGATTGAACCCAACTCTAGCCATGCACAGCATCTGAGACAGTGCAGATGTTTTTGTGAAGTGGCACATTTGTATGCAAAAAAAAACTAAACAGAAGAAACTTCGACTGAAAGACCCCCAAAAGGCAAACACATAACTTAACCAAACCTGAGTAGAGAAGTGTGTGCCGAGGAAAAATTAGGAACAAAAGCATTATAATTTGTCATTGGTGCATAAATCTTGCTGACAGATCCAAGTCACTTTAATGGCCTCTCTCTTCTGCTTCTTGAAAACGGTGCAAACTTGCGCAGTTGCAGAAACCAGAAAACTATATGTTGAACATCACCTTATTTGCATAATTTACCAAAAGCCAATGAGGCAGCGCAAGGAGTACGGGTGATAGTAATAAGTGTTTGGGAAAGGCAGAAGAGATCGCTAATGGTTTGCCTATGGGGATTTTCTGCTACACCATGGGGGAGGAAAATGAGAAATATTTTTCAAACAGCAGGGGTAAAGGTTTTAAAACTAGGAGCACATGGAGAGATAAAGATGTTAATGCCATGGGGTGCGACGCGGGTAAAATGGCAACGGCTGAGGAAAGACAAAAAGAAGGCCCCCGTAATTTCAGCATTAAAAGGTAATAATCATGTTTCAGCAACGATATTAAAACAGTAACCCGCAAAGTCTGGGTCTGGTGGCACGATCGATAGATAAATAAATAAGGAAGTAGAAAGAGAGAGAGAGAGAGATTCTATCATCAGGTAGCCTGCCTGCCCTGGGTAATGAGGTGGTGGAATGTATGTGCTCTGCCTCCTGACTATGTCTAAGTGCTCTTATCACAGACTCCGAATGAGAGTAAACAAAGACAGTGTGTACAGGAAAGAGAGGAGCAAGGGCATCAACTCCAGGGTCCCCCACCAATCCTTTATCTATCTTGCCCCCTCTGCTTTCACTTCCTGCTGTGCCTAGAGAGACCACCAGTTAGGGGCTTAGCTAGTTGACAAATGTGTTGTTGAGGAGGTATTCCGTGTCGATCAGAAGTCAAGCTGTGCAATGTATTTGTTACGTTAAATGTGTAGCGAAGTGTTCTAATTCCACATATTCCCAGGTTATGAATTATCTGCACAATGTACTATATAGACTCACCCAATTCAGTAAACATACACTGAGTGTGCAAAACATTGCAATCCCCTTTGCCCTTAAAACAGCCTCAATTCGTCAGGACATGGACTCTACATGGTGTCGAAAACGTTCCACAGAGATGCTGGCACATGTTGACTCCAATGCTTCCCACAGTCGTGTCAAGGTGGCTGGATGTCCTTTGGATCATTCTTGAGACACACAGGAAACTGTTGAGCAGGACAAACCCAGCAGCGTTGCAGTTCTTGACACACTCAAACTGGTGTGCTTGGCACCTACTACCATACCCCATTCAAAGGTACTTCAATCTTTTGTCTTACCTATTCAACCTCTGAATGGCAGACATACACAATCCATGTATCATTTGTCTCAAGGCTTACATTATTTTTTATTTAACCTCTCTCTTCCCCTTCATCTACAGTACACTGATGAAAGTGGATTTAACAAGTGACATCAACATTAAGGAATCATACCGTCACCCGGATTCACCTGGTCACTCTATGGTGTGGAAAGAGCAGTTGTTCCTAATGTTTGGTGCACTCAGTGTATACTGTTCAGTGAGTTACTAGATTAGTTAGGTTATATAAGATCCTTTTTTCACTCCACTGAAATGTAGAAAGTCTACATTGTTTGACTTGGTCAAGATCTATTCATCCAAAGCCTGAAAGTAGCAAGCAGAGGAGATTTTAGTTAGTAGTTCAGGAAAAGGTCACGTTGTAATGTAGAGGTTACAGGAGAATCAGACTCTTGTGACATGCCTGTTTCTCCTTGTTTGAGTTTTAAAATGTTATTACTGCCTTTCAGCCTCAGACTTACCTTCACAAAGTTAATATTTTGGTCTATTTGACTCATAACATCCAGTGTGAGCCCCATAGTCATGAGCTGATACAGTGTACATACTTAATGGAAGCACATGTGCACATTGACTCAATTACTAACTAGTACCGGTTAATCACTACAGAATAAAAACATTTTACTGCCTGGACTATTTAGGTTTCCAAATGTTGCATGCTCCAGTCTTGTCGGGGACAACTGTAGCATTTTTACCCAACCGTCCCCTAATCCTTATTCTAATCCCAATTCCCATAACCTGCGACTTCAATTCCTGACCTTTGTTGTTTTAGTTCTCCTAACCTTCGTGGTTAGTTCCCCGAGCCGCCAATGTAAATTCTCCCCGTAATTCTCCTTTGTTTTTATGGCGCAACTAGCAACCATTAAATAAAGACATGCAATACTATACATCTTCCAAGATGTATGATAAGTTACATCATCCAAATCGTGTGCTATTGTACGACCGGGTAAGACGTATGATACTATATGTCCCCTAATTTGTATGATATTGTACCACCTCTATTCCACTCATAATGTAACCTAACGTAACGTCACATATCATACTAAATGGAGTGCCACAGATTTACGTACAGAATTATACAAAATGCCCTGAGACCACATAGACTTTTTAGGGAGAGATTTGTGTGATGTATTTTCTCGGGAATGGGAGAGAGAGATGGTGATGGAGAACGAGAGGTTTTGTGAATGTCAATGTTAAAAAAGCTGTTAACTTTCCAGTAAGAAATTCATAAACAATGAGAGACAGTTCTAGCTACAGTACATTGCGATAATGACATCTGGGAAGGGATACTGTTGCAAAGCTGTTAAGCTCTTTCATTGCACCAAGAAGATTAGTGCATAACTAGATGGGCCTGAATGACAGTGAAGGTACAGTAGGCTAGCATCGTCCTATCCTCTCCCAGCCATGCTGCTGAGGACTTGGCATACAGAGGTCCGCTAAAAGCCAAACACTCACTTTACACCAAGGACCAATTGTCCTTCAGTCACACAACAAACTATTGCAAACCAAAGCATTAGCAACAAAGCAAGGGCATTCAGTGTCTGTAGCCCAAACCAATACATTTGTTATATACTGCAGCCACGTTTGTGGATTTTTATGCATTTGTATTTGTTTAATTTGTTTGTGACGAGGTAGTGTTTTTTTGTTACATTTTTCAAATGTTGCCTTTTTCTGTTGGTTTGTCTTCATAACATTCCCACTCTGTGCCTGAGTGAAGGACTGTGAAAGGGTTTGTGGTGTACAGGGCCTTCAGTGGGCATTAGTAGTAGTTCTCTTTCAGAAGGTGGAGGGGAGTTATCTTCCCCCGTCCACTCCCCTACAACCCATTTCCACCCTCCGTCTCAAACCCCAAATGGTGGCAGTATTGGCGCATTAGACCTGTATGACCAAAACCCAGACAGGAACCCAAGAACTCTGGACGCACAGCTGTGTGTTGTATGTCCTGTTATCTGGCACATTGGCTTGCCACAGCTTTAACCCTTGTCACATTGCCTATTCCCATTATAAGCCTTTGGGGACAAAATCCCACAAAGTCTGAAGTAAAGTGTGTGTGTGTGTGTGTGTGTGTCTGTATGTCTCCGTGTGTGTTTTACCCCCCCCCCGCAACCCTTCAGCTTTCTTCAGATTGTTTGTATCCCTCTTGGTATTTGATATTCCTCGTCTTGCCCTCTGTGTCCACAACAGAGGCCTTTATTTATTAATATTGTCTGACTGACGGAGGGGGCTGAGAAAGCATTTTGTCAGTTCCTAAGTGTGTGACAATCTGAATGAAGTTTACCATGCTCGGAACAAGAGGCCAGGGCATCCTTTCTTCTGATGGAAGGGAAGGTGCCTGGGCGAGGAAAAAATATGGAAATGACAGGGAAGAGGAGATGAGCGAGAAAGGAGAGCGAGAGGAGAGCGACAGTGGAGCAACGGTCGCAGAACCCCTCAGTGCATTAAGGAATTTTCATCCTGTCATCAGAAAGCAGGGGCTAGAGCAGAGAGTGGCGCAGGAGGACACATTGTCGTTGACCCCCAACTCCCCCCAGCCTCGCACCGGGCTCCCTGGTGGTCACAGCCCGGAGAAATTGAAAAGAAGTTGTGAAACACGGGAAGCTGCCAAAGTGACAGTGAAGGCATCTCAAGAGGGGATCACTCTCCTCTCCTCGTCCGCTCCTAGACGACCACTCTGTCGAACTCCACTCCTCTCTCTCCTGTCAATGACAACAACCCCTTGAACTTGTCGTGGATTTGGTCAAGTAGTGAATAACATGCTAAAGGGACATGAATGATTTGCTTCGACAGAAGTGTAGAGAATCGCTTAAACGATTAGAAAGAAACGTTGTTTTGTTTTCCAGATGAGGTGGTTGGTGGTTTTGTTAATATGTTCTCTGTGGACACAAAGCTATGAAGGGGACACAGTTACAGAAAAACCACATGATTTCATGTGGGAAAATCACATGTGGTTTTGGAATAGTTCACTTGTGATGATATTTCACATTAAGTTTCACATGGATTTTCATGTGTGATCACATAACGTTTACCACATGAATATCTTTTTCACGTGAGATTTAACACCGCCAAACAAAGAATTGTCGTTAGGATATCACAAAAGAGTTGCAGTCTTTTCAACTGACGTATTTGACATTCATTGTGTATGTTTATTTATACAGTTGTTATTATTTAACTAGTCTTCTTCACCTGGGATTTGAACTCTCAACCTCTTGGTTCACAGCATTACGAACTTCCTGCTACGCCACCATTTCTGTGTCGATGACTCTCCTGTATTCCTACACTTTGGACTTTGTGAAAAATACACTCAAGAAAAACTATTATATTTATCATTCAGGAGTAAGATTAAAACAGAATAATATGCCCCACCAACAATAGACAACTATACCATTTTTTTTCTTTTTTCTGAAATAAGTAAATTCAATCAATGATGAGAGAATAGTTAGATTAACTGAAAATAGCAGTGCATACGGCACGCTTTTGCTAAGTGCAGAGATGTACAGTATTATACCTTGTTTTCTGAAAGTATTCATACCCCTTGAATTATTCCACATTTTGTTGTGTTAGACTGAGAAAAAAAAATTCATTAAATACAGTGCATTCAGAAACTATACAAATATATATATAAAAAATATAAAACATACCTTATTTACAAAAGTATTCAGACCCTTTGCTATGAGACTCAAAATTGAGCTCAGGTGAGTCCTGTTTCCATTGTTTCCACATCATCCTTGAGATGTTTCTACAACTTGGTTAGAGTCCACCTGTGGTAAATTAAAAGATTTAAGCACTCAGCCAAGACAACACAGAGTGGCTTCGGAACAAGTCTCTGAATGTCCTTGAGTAGCTTAATCAGATTAAAGGAACTACATTTTTCAGTGCGAAAACTTGTAAATAGGTCCAATTCGACTGGAACACAACAGGAGGGTTAAGTCAAAACTGTAACTAGGCCACTCAGGAACATTCAATGTCATCTTGGTAAGCAACTCCAGTGTATAGGTTATTGCCCTGCTGAAAGGTGAATGTGTCTCCCAGTGTCTGTTGGAAAGCAGACTGAACCAAGTTTTACTCTAGGATTTTGCCTGTGGTTAGCTATGTTCTGTTACTTTCTATCCTAAAAATCTCCCTTGCCGATGACAAGCATACCCATAACATGATGCAACCACCACCATGCTTGAAAATATGAAGACTGGTACTCAGTGATCGGTTTTCTATTTGCCCCAAACATAATGCTTTGTATTCAGGACATAAAGTTAATTTCTTTGCCACGTTTGAATAAGTGCCTTATTGCAAACAGGAAGCATGTTTTTGGAATATTTTTATTCGGTACAGGCTTTCTTCTTTTCACTCTGTCAGTTGTGTTAGTTTTGTGGAGTAACTATAATGTTGTTGATGCATTTTCAGTCTTCCATCAAAGCCATTAAACTCTGTAACTGTTTTAAAGCCACCATTGCCCTTATGGTGAAATCTCTGAGCGGTTTCCTTCTTCTTCGGCAACTGAGTTAGGAAGGACACCTGCATCTTTGTAGTGACTGGGTGTGTTGATACACCATCCAAAGTGTAATTAATAACTTCACCATGCTCAAAGGGATATTCAAACTGGTTTTTGATTTTTTTACCAATCTACCAATAGCCCTTCTTTGCGAGGCATTTGGAAAAACTTCCTTGTCTTTGTGGTTGAAATTCACTGCTTGACTGAGGGACTTTACAAATAATTGTATGTGTGGGGTACCAAGATGGGGTAGTAATTATTACACTCAGAGTAAGTCCATGCAACTTATTATGTGACTTGTTAAGCAAAAGTTTACTCCTGAACTTATTTAGGCTTGCCATAACAAAGGGGTTGATTTTCATTTTTAATTAATAAAACAAAAATGTATAAAACATAATTCCACTTTGACATTATGTGGTATTGTGTGTAGGCCAGGGACACAATCTCAATTTCATGAATTTTAAAATTCAGGCTGTAACATGACAAAACTTTTAAAAAGTCAAGGGGTGTGAATACTTTCTGAAGGCACTGTAGACAGTAAATCCATTTGCAGTGGCAAAGTGTTTTCCCCTTCCTAAATAAAGCCATATCTCCTCCCTCTCACCCAAAGCACTTGCACTTAAGCTCGCAATGATACCAACATAAACACATGCAGTGTTCTTCATTGTAATTTGTAGTCCAGGGTGTTTAATGAAACTGAGATGTTTTTCCTCAACAGATTCACACAGAAAAAAAAGAACAACAGCAGTGAAAGCATTGCCGAGCACAGCAGGTACTCCTGAGTAACAGTGTAACAAATACCTCCCGAAGAATGTTATTTAAATGCCCCATCTGCTTTGACAGGTGCTGTTTGGAATGTAACCCCACAGGGGACAACCTTGTAACTTTTTATGCGCCTCTTTGTAACTGGGAAAGAAAACACTGAACGCTGAATTCTTTTTTTGTCAGCCCTCTGTCTCACATCTAAAATATACAGCACACAAAGGTTTTTGATGCTTTCCAACTTGTTCAAAACCATCTGAGTTCACGCCGTGATGATCCACAGTGCTCCCCACTGGAGAAGATATTATACGAAAGAAAATGTATGTGTTTATGTACAATTATGTGCGTTTTGTGTGTGTGTGTATGTGCGTGCATTCGTGCGTGAGCACGCTCGTGTGTCTATGCATGCATTTGTGTGTACATATGTGTTGTTTGTGTGTTTTGTGTTGCCATGATTTGAAGTAATATACACGTTATAAGGTGTTTTGTGACCAACACAAACAGTTCTATGAAACCGGTTTATTTATAATAAATCAATGCACCTGTTTTCATCGCTTCGCTGTGAAGATGAATTACACATTTAATAAATGATGACACCCAGTGCACAATGACAATTACCTGACTTATTTTCCATTAGGGTTGAAATGGAAGACACCTTACACTGTCACGGATGACAGAGCGTAAACGGCATCCTTTAGCTTTAATTGGGCCATGTATCTCCCCATCACAATAGCAGCACACACTCAATCATCACCCAGCCTTGCCTCAGCCTCCCAGCCCGTCCACAGCCCCGCAAATCTCTCCGCACGCGCATTTAGAATAGATTAATACCAGAATATAAATACCATTTTTTTTTTCTCCCTCCCCTTTGTCTAGGTCAAGCATGCACTTCAGAAGTATCTAGTCGTTTGTTGTTCATTTTCCTCTCGCGTCTTGTCATCATTCTTTGTTATCTTAAAAGGTTTACGAAAGCGTTTGATTTAATTGCTCCACCATACCCTTGACTGCGGTGTGCAGTTGTCATTATGCTTCCTGAAGGATAATTGTTATCGGTGGAGAGATCACAGATATTGCCTTTATGTGTGTTTTGCATCTCTCAGACAGATGATATCTGCCATTTCAGTAAGGTTGATTCCTTAGATGGTAAATGCTGTAGTTCAAGGAAGCCAATGTCTTTCTGCACAATTTTTCTGTCAGTTATTTATTTATTCCTCAGGTAAAAGATACAAACTACACATTACTCACAAACATTGTGGTCATAGGTCATACATCATACCTTGACTAACATTTGACAATTTAGGGGCTAGAATTGGTAATGTAGAAGAGGTTTTCTATTCAATTTCTATTCTATTTCTATTCTACGACACTATAATCCTATGCATGAGGGTGCCTTATGCTTTGCTAGGAGTACCAATAAGAGGAAGTAAACATTAGAACTACAATTGTGGCAGACTTTAAAGGCTCAGTCTAGGCAAATGTTGACTTGACCTAAAATCAAGATGACTCATTTTAAGGGCCTAAGATGGAATCATTTCCCAAAGGTTTCACATCCCGGGGGGAACCCTGAATTAAACAAACGATTTCATACAGAAGCAAGAGATGAAACTGAACTTAAAGAAAGAAATAGTATTGTTTCAAAAACATAAAGAATGCAAGACTCATTGGAGAAAGAAGTGGAAGAAAAAAAAAAAAAAAAGAAAGCAGTGGCCAGACATCCTGGCATCTGTTACTATTAATTTACTGCTCACTGCTTTCAATGTGATTTCCCTCCATATGCTTCAGACGCTGCTGCCTTCCTTCTTCTGAAACAAACAGCTTTTTCTCTGAATAATTCACTGAACACACAGAGAGAGTGGTTGGAATACGGTCCCCCGTAAAAGCACCATAAACAATTTATCCGCCGCTCTGTCATTAAAAGATGTCATTCCCATTTCCTGAGATACTCTGTTACGTTTTTGGTCATTAGGTTCTAGTCTTTTACACACTTACCTAAAAAATATTTTAAAAACACACACACCTTTGTGAACATTCAGTCGTCAGACAGACAGGAAAGTCATTTTGGGGGAAGTTGTCATTGGTTTTCCCATGGCTAGGTTGGTCTCTTTATCAGATGAAGTGAAGGTGGGTCTTGCACATTGCAACGTAAAGCGTGTTCTAACCCAAATCTATTCGTTTAAAGCACAAGGAGACAGAAACCCCCTTTGAAACCCCCTAGCAGATAACAGTCTCCAGAATGCTTTGTTGTAGAACAAATACAATGCAACATTTTAGGTCGAGAGGGTCGACATATTGTCAAATACCTACTTCAGATATGAGGACAATCTTGTGTACTTTTTGCAGTTTACAAAATTGCATGTTTCTTCTTCTTGATTGAAGCTCAAGCTTAATGTAACGTAGCTCACCCAAATTACACGTCAATCTCATGTTATGTATACCTGGAAAACAGTTTACACTATAGGCCCAGTCAGTGAGAGACTTGGGTTTTATATTATTTTGGCTGTGTGTCTGCCCTTGTCTGTCCTTGATCTTAGATACACCACCCTGCGAGTTGCTGGCTACCGAAATATCACAGCAGTGTTTCCACAATTCACCCAAAGCAACGGTTGGACATGGGGTACTTTTTCCTGTTACAGACATAGCAAAAAATAAACAAGAGCATCTTTGGTGGCGAAAGGGGGACTTTCCAACATACATTTTTTCATACGTTGCTCATTACACTGATGACTGCGTGGTAAATTCACAGTCATGGGAAACGTATGCTACTATCCACCATGCCATATAAACCATGGCCAACGATAACAAGCATCGTGACAGCCAGCCTTTCCTCTCAGAGACATGTTTGTCAACCTACTAAACCGGAGACAAGAGATCTTCAAAAGAGTTTCATAATGTAAAGGAAATTAACTGCTCTGAATGGACAGGGTACAAAAATAGCAATAAGCGTATAATTGGGTACACAATGACTGAATTGATACAGTACATATCAAAGGTCCAGCGTTACTGTGGCAATATGTTTACTCGATAATGTGTCCATTGATAAGTCCTCATTGCAGCATTACTGTCTCTAGGCATATCAGACTATTTCGTGGTAATCACGACATGCTTGTTTCGAAGAATTATACCCCCCCCCCCCCCAAATACCTACAAAATTACTATAAAAACTGCCAAAGTTTCAAACTCTGTCCTTGTAAGCTAGGAGACACTCGGTCCCTTGTGCTCTCGACTCATACCAGTCTCAGACAGTCGTAATGGGAAAGATAGATCCTGTTGTCCTTTATTCTCTCTGCTTTCCCCCAAGTGCTACTGATCTGACAGCCAGAGTTCTGGAGCTACATGATGTCATTTCTTGATAATATGATGGTCTTCTCCACTCCCACCAAGCCAGCGGCAACACATATCACCGTTTTACTTCAACTTCTACACATTTACCGGCACTGCTCAGAGACATTATCTGGAGGGGATGAAGATGTACATCTTGAAACAGAGGAACGAGATCTGATTTTCCTCCGATAAGAATCAGGAGCATTTTACTGCAGTGACTCATCATATCCTATCATAGACTTATTTCCTCCCATGATTTGTATTACAGAAATAAGAGAAATTACATTTAGGCCCATACAGAAATGCAATAAATGGTACTCTGAAATGGGATAACGACCGTTATTCATTTATTAACACAGAGTTTGGAGCAAAGAGCATTCATCCTTATCTGGTTAGGTTCACTGAGTTCTGTTTGATCAAAGCATATAGGGGGAAACACCAGCGGCTTTAGACGATTCTTCCCCAAGTTTGAACTTTAAATGGTCTGATTCGCAGGGCAGCTGATTTTATTAGGATGTGTACACTACAAACTCAGGAAATTAGATATGAGGGGAAATATGACTGTTTTTGACATCACCCACTGGCATTTCATGATGATTTGATGACTGTACAATTTGACTCACTCTTTCTTTGCCATTAAACTACTCCGTGACTATAGAGCAACTTCAGTTCAAACTTAGTTTTTTCTCAGGTCAACGACTGTGTGACAAAACAGCAAGTATGTCTAATTTAGTCTAGTGGGCCAAGGCCAGCGTGTGGCCATTTCAATCTGCTCTCGTAGATGTTCCCTAGATTCTATATTACTAAAGAGTATCGATGAAAGTGCATAGCCACATCAACTTTTTGTTTTCTATACTTTTGCATGTTTGTCTCCATCTTGCTAATGATAGATACATTTAAACAGTGAAGATTCAACAATTACTGCCCCTCTTTCTTTCAGCTCAGATTGGGATCAGTAATTACAGATGAACCCAGAACAGAACAGAGCTGCCCCTTCAGCGACCTGGAACAAATGAGGCCTTTGTGTGTTTGCGTGTGACGCCTGAGCGTGTTCGTGTATGGCCTGCATACACCTTGTGTGTGTGGGCTGTATGGAAGACCTGTGCGGTTTTTTTATGCGTGTCCTGTGTGTTTGCGAGGCCTGTGTGCGATGTGAGACCTGTGTCTGTTGGCAGCGTCTTTCTCCTTGTTCGTAGGCACTGGATGCCAGTCCAGCTAACGAGGATGTATTCTGATTCATACACTGTTGGTGTTCCCGGACAGTGTTGGAGTTCAGGTGCACAGGAATGAAGGTGTGAAGGAATGAGTCTACTGTACAGAATGCCGGATGCATTTGGTAACAGAAAAAGTCTGGGTTCTTGAGCTTTACCTGTTCACCTGCGTTTATTTGCCAGACAGTGTATTGTAAGAAATGTCACTGTCAAGAAGTAGTCAATGAATTGCAGGATGCACGGATGAATGAAGATAGGAGCACAAGCGAACCTAGACAGAAGTTGCCTAAATGTTATGTGACAGGGAGCATTCCCAGGAGATTGACTAATTGTATTTGCACATACTGTCCTTTAAGTAACTCCAAGCAAAATGTTTCCCCACTAGAGGCCCTACAGATGGACATGATTCTGTCTTAGGGTTAAGTGATGATCATGTTTCAATATTGCATTGGTATCTTATTTTAAAAACCGCATGGTTTAAACGTGCCAGTCACCATTTAAAAAAAGCCTTTATTGGTTGATCCATATCTACTGATCTTAAAGAAATGAGACAAATGTGGAGTCAATCTGGCTACTGTAGCTAGAAGGTACGAGGAACCCGAGGCTAACATAAATACAAGAGCAGATGTCCTGCTATTTGTGTCGCAGTCGCCTTACTGTACTGTGTATATGCTGCGTTTTTTTGCGGTTTGTGGAAAATACATTTTGGAAAGCAGAAGCCTGTACTTAACTGTATCAGTACGCCCTCTTGGTAAGCTAATGGGTTTATTTTGACAGTGTTCGTTGTTGTAATTGGTCAAATTGTCCCTCAGACACGATTGAGATATTATATTTATTTGTTATTTATTGATGAAAGCGATGTCGTACACACTCCAGCTCAGCGAGCTAATACATCAAACTCTCGCCTGTGCTTTCTTTCAGATTCAGATTGAGCCTTATGGGACGGCACAGCGTTCCTTTTCCAATTTCCTTTAATGAAATACCAGTGAGGGGCAGGGATCTGCTCCCATCTAGATCTTGGTGGGTGAAGAAGCCAGGGATGTGAGGGAGAAGGATCAGAGGGCATGGCTGAGTCCCAAATAGCAGCCTACTCCCTATATTATGCGCTACCTTTGACCAGAGCCCTATTGGCCCTGGTCAAAAGAAGTGCACTACAAAGGGAATAGGGTGCCATTCGGGATGAAGCCAATGTGTTTAGTATCAGTGTTTGTCCTGGAATGTTGGCTAATTAGAAAGCTGTGGTCGTGGATGCAATTGTTTCATAAAAATTATTCGACACTGTGTGGTATAAATAACCTTATGGTCAAGCAGCACAGTGTGTTAATTTACTCTTCACAAAGTGTGTGTGTGTGTGTGTGTGTGTGTGTGTGTGTGTGTGTGTGTGTGTGTGTGTGTGTGTGTGTGTGTGTGTGTGTGTGTGTGTGTGTGTGCGTGTGTGTGTGTGTGTGTGTGTGTGTGTGTGGAAGTCTGTAGTGGAAATGCAATAGAGGGACAGCAGATGGTGCTGTGCTGTGTGAGCAGTGAGCACATCCACCATCCTCGTATTATGTTGTTAGACCCTGGATTTCTCCACGTGTACTTTCACAGGAGAGGACAACCTGGTTAAACTGCCATAAGCACTTAGCAACTGTTACTAGTAACTAACTAACTAGCAATAGACACTCTTCAAATTCAACATGTTATAGTTCTGTGTTCCTTGACTTCAATAATCCTGGTATAATAATTAGTGTACCACAACGATGGGTCTAGGAACAGATCATGTGTGTGTGGGGCTCAGACAGGGTGATTAGAGCAATCAGTGTGTTTGTGTGTGTGTGTGTGTGTGCATGTGTGTGTACCTTAGTAAACACCAACCCAGATAATCCACAGAGAGACACCAAGGAGAGGAAAACATAACAAGAACTAGATAATGTAATTTTTTGAGACTCCTGAGATTGTTTTTTCTTTTCTTCTCTCTCTCAGCCAGCAGGTCCAGATAAGAGAATTACTGAATGACAGGGAGAGTATACAGCGCCCTGCTAAGTCTGTTTATTTGAAATCAGCACTTCATTAGAACAAGCAGATCACATCGATAACCCTCACTAAGTAAAAATAAACACAGGGAAATCCACTATTAAATACATTATCCCATCCCAACCTTTTTTGGGTATGGCCCTGGCTGTAATTTATTGAATAATTGTCCATAAATGGGGAAACCGTGAGTGTAAAAAAAGGATCACTAAGGGTTTTCTTGAAAGATTGATAAATACAGTGGAATCTCAATTAGGCTTTAGAGGGGAATGCAGATATTAAAAAATTTGGTCAAGAATCTAATTAGCCAGAGGTAATTAAACAGTCTCACACTAGGCCATTAATCTTTTCCGTGGACCTTTGATGTTTTGCATACTGTCTAGCAGTCATTAATAAAATTCCTTACGGTTTGCTTTGTGGTGTTTTATCATCGCCAGATGATTGTGTGTGTGTGTGTGTGTGTGTGTAAGAGCACAAGAGCAAAGTGTCAACACATCACAAGGTCTCTCTCTCTCTCTCGCTCTCTCTTTTTCTCTCTCTCCCCTCTTGCTCTCTCCACAGTTAATTTACTTTTTGTGTATATTACATTTAAAGTTGCACTGTCCCCTCTTTTTTTGGAGGCACAATTACAGCGGCAGATCAAATTAAATTCTTCTGCAAGCACAGCTCGTTTGGAGTGCAAAACATTGATGGGGCGGGCCGGGCAGGCACGCAGCAGTGAGCACCAGAGTGTGTGGCATGTCAACGCCTCGGAAAAAGAAGGGAAGAGAGAAAAAGAGAAGAACTGAATTGTGTGGCCATTGGTGTCCCCTATAATTAAACTCTGCAATCAGCCCACCTCAAATCAGTCACGCCATAAATATGAAAGAGATGAGCTTCAGTTCTTTATACGTTACGCAGTAGCAGGGTCGTCTATGGTCTGGACTCATCAGTGGCACTTGTAATGCATTGACCACTGCTTCAATGTTGACAACAACAATACAAAACACTGCCACTACTGCTACAGTAACGGGCAGCCGTTACAGAAGGACGACGTGCCTCAGACAGAACGGAACAGAGGAAAGGAAAGGGCTATGGGTGGCTTGCATTCACCGCGAAGCGAGTAGGTCACAAGGCAAGACAATATTGTTCGATGTCGTTTGTCTAACATTCATTTGTATTTTTCACATTCCAAGCATATGAACATATTTTATTTATTTTACTTTGAAGTTTCCTTTGAAAAAACCTTTTGAAAATAAAGAACTGCAGGAACAATGTGGTTGTCAAAGAAATAGGAGGTACAGCATAGAGGACCAATTGAGTTCTGTAGATTGGAATCACTCTCTGAAAATCGCACTCTCTGAAACTCACACTCTCCATCTCTCTCCGTCCTCTTCACTGTCATTGAAAAACTGAAGTGGTTGCCTGAGGGTCTATTTTTACTCCTGACTGAAAAAGAAAAAGCCTCCTTTTTTCACCTCATGTTGTAGCACGGCATAGGAACTCTCCCCCCCCTGTTAAAAATTCCCAACATTTTTGTGTCCTTCTTATGACCAGGGCCCATAGTGCACTACATAGGGAATAGGGTTCCATTTGGGACGCTGAAGAGAAAAAAATGAGAAGATATTCGGAGAGAGCACTGATGCCAAACATGCCACCTCACAGCTCCCAGTCAACTCAGAGGTCACAGTCAGAGCAGCTGGGCATGGGAGAAGCGCTCAATTCTAGAACCATTATATAATTTCCTGTTCTGTTTCCTGTCAGCCAGAGCTGCCAAAAAGGCCTTTTAATGGGCAATTTCCACAGGGCACAGGGAGGAAACCAAGAGGGAGAGCTAAATGTGGTAGAGAACGAGGGAGAGAAAAATGCAGTTATGAGAATCGTACCAAAGGGACATCAGATTTACATGTTGGGATCATGTCATGGGTTGGTTATGAAGAGAGAGAAAGGGAGAAAGACAACCATGTTACTGTACTGTCTCTGGTACTCTTCAGTACCGACTTGCATACACAGTACAATACGTACAGTACAGTGAGTTCATTGTCGAAGCTTCCTAACATGCAGCCGTCTCCTTCTTCTTCCTCTTTACCTCTACCCAGATAAGTGTGGGTTGTTGTTTTTAGGAGAGCCCCCTGGCCACTCTTTGTCACTATCCGCCTTCTCTCTCTTCTTCTTTCTCTCTCCAATATTGAAAATGAAGTGTCTCACTGCTAAATATAACCAGCTTGAGAGAGAGAGAGAGAGAGAGAGAGAGAGAGAGAGAGAGAGAGAGAGAGAGAGAGAGAGAGAGAGAGAGAGAGAGAGAGAGAGAGAGAGAGAGATCCTCCTCAAAGCCAAGGCACATTTCATCTGCTGGCTGGCGGAGTAGAGGGAGGGAGGGAGGGAGGGAGGGAGGGAGGGAGGGAGGGAAGGAGGGAGGGAAGGAGGGAGGGAGGATATTCAGTTACCTGATAAACGGAGATTGTCGCTGAGAGCGTTAGCAGATAAAATTATTTTGAGAGCGAGCACAATGGCAGAGGTGCTTATGTTAATCCTCTCACTTTAAAAAGGAGCAGCAAATAAGATAAGCTCCTGCCTCAAGGTAGAAGGCCTCCGTTTTGTGTGTGTCGGGGCTGCTGTATTCACTTCACCCATTGGGTGAAGACTCCTTTAGCGAATCCTGTCCAAGTATGTGTCATGAGAATTTGCATAATTCACACCTACTCGGCACGCTACACGGTGACAGCATCATAACCCCCCACCCCCCACCCCACCCCCGAGCCCCCACAAACAATATCTTCTTCTCCTTCGCAGCACAGGGAACAAGCACAACAACAGCGTTGATATAAGTTTGACAGGAAAGACACTCATCCTTGCCATTGCCTGCACCCAGTTCTGTCTTCTCATACCTTGCATCCACACTTTTGTGTGTTGACTTAAAATGGATGATATAATACTGAGATAGACTATAATCTTGGATTCCTATTCTGTGTGTATTTGTCACACTCAGGAAACCTGGGGGGAGGGAGTCTCGTGAGACCTTATGAGGTAACAGGTATTTTTGCAGTCAACGTGTCAGGTTTACGTCTTTCAGGGGGCTTGTATTCTGTGATCCACGTATGCACACACATGCACACGTATGCACACGTACGCACACACGCACGCACACACACACACACCTATTAGCAGCCAGCCACTGTCGGATGCACTTTCTTCCCTTAGCAAAGCGCTCCGATGATAGTCTGTTAGGAGTCGCAATTAAATGCTCTTGTTAAACAATAGCTCCTAATGAGGAATACAACACTTCTAAACAATGAGATCTGATTAAACTAAGATGCTACAAAGGCTGATGAAGCTAAATAAAGGAGCATGTAGAACAAGGAGGAGAGGAGAAAATCAAGCAGGTTTTTGTGGGTGCTAGGATACTTTTCCCAGCATGGCCTGCTTTCAAGGCTTTGACCAAAATGACTAGTGTTGACATAGAGAAGGGCACTGTAATATTGTAGATGTGGTGGAATGAAACAGTGTTATATGCAGGTAAATAAATCCACATCTGCCCTTTGAAGTTCAAACTTATTCCATGTTTTGTGTGTGTGTGGGGGGGGGGGGGGGGGTGGGGGGTGGGGGGTGCATAGAAATGGGGCTCAATTGTTGCATTCCTTTGAAAAGTCAAAGCCCTGAATATGTTTTGAATTATTGGGGAGCTGTACAGTATACGATACATTACACGGAGCAGCGGTGACCTGACGTGGCTTAGAAGTACTTTTGAAAAGCCATTGAAATACAGAGAGGGTGGGAAATTGAAGGAGGGCTAAGATAAGAGTAGTCCTGTAGAACATAATTATATGTTTCATTACAGGGTGTAAAGCAATTGAAAGGAGTGTATTCAACCTGAGATTCAAGCATAGCGAGTTCAGGAGTTCTGAAAAAAAAAGAGAATACTTCCTTCTTAAATGGCGGAAAGGAGGGAAAACCCTGAATAAAGTAGCTAGCTAAGGTCATATAATAATCTTAACATAATTATGTTATTTGGGAGCAGACGAGGCTCCTGCAGGCTTTTACCACAGGGATCATGATTATGGTCCATCTTGTTCTGGTGGAGGTTGGGGAGAAGAACCAGGGAACCAGCATCCATATCAGGCACTTAAGCCCTCGGTGTGTCCCAATAAAATCTCCTATCACCCGTTCACTACTTCCCACAAATCTAAATGCATTGGATTAGTGGAGGCATGGGCTAGTGGAATTGTCCACCATATTTCTTATACCAGTCATTTCCTTTCAAATCGGTGAAGGGAAGTTAACACATGCATACTTATCGAGTCAGGAGAGACAACTCTGCTCTCCATCCAGGGGCCTTGCACTGCAGCTGACCCTGTGGCCGACCCTGTGGGTAACCCTGTGGCTGACCCTGTGGCTGACCCTGTGGCTGACCCTGTGGGTAACCCTGTGGCTGACCCTTATGGGTAACCCTTTGGCTGACCCTGTGGCTGACCCTGTGGGTAACCCTGTGGCTGACCCTGTGGCTGACCTTGTGGGTAACCCTGTGGTTGACCCTGTGCTTCCAAAACACCCTGTTGTAGACCTTATCTTCATGAAGTCTCACGTTCATGGATAAGAACATTTAAACTTCATTCTTTTTTAAAGAAAGTTGATTTGATTGATGAATTCATATTCACTTTTCACTTTTCATCTGAGTGTACGTGGCCAAAGTTAACTTCAGAGTTGAAATCTGTTGTGCAAATGGGAATTTTATTGTGTGATTATTTCCCCTCTATGTGTGTACTTTGAATGTCAGAGTTGCTTACCTTTCTAGTTTCCGTCTATTTTAGAACAATGGGTAAACAGACTGTAAGGAGCCCGGCTGGCACAGGGAGAGGTTTCCAACCGTTGACAGAACCCGGCAACGGATCTACAAATTACATCCGTCTTTTTCCGTTGGCAGAACATCAAAGGAGATTTCTGTTTCCCCCTCATGTGAGAGGTGTGTTCCTCATTGTTCAGATTGAGGTCTGCATCCCAAATGGCGCCCTATTCCCATAGGGCGCTGGTCAAAAGTAGTGCACAATTTAGAGAACAGTGTGTCATTTTGGGATAAAACCACAATGACTATGTTAACATCAGCAGCCCAATTCTGATCTTTTTTCCACTAATTGCTATTTTGACCAATCACGTCAGATCTTTTAATATTAGATATTTTTCAGAGCGGATCTAATTGGTCAATTGGGCTGCCTGTGTAAACGCAGCCATTTAGATTTAGTTTAAACTGACACAATGACTTTTATGTTACATTAAGCAAAAAGTACATTTTAATCTTCACGAAAGGACTTGATGATATACAGTATATAGTACTGTAGATTATAGAGTTGTGTCAGTGAAATGAGCCTCTTGGGAGCTGCAACCTACTAGAGAACTACAGATCAGACTTAAGCTATATAGTACGTTTCTGTACTGTATCGTTCAAGGGTTTTTTCAAGGAATCTCTTTCTCTTTGAAATATTGTTTACACACAGATCTAATTACCACACAACCACTGTGCAGTACATGAAAGTTGAGAAGCACACAAAGTGAGAGAAGTTATGTCAAGACTGATCAAAGTCTTTTATCCCAATGCGATGTATGTAAAAGGTGATAACATTGCTTGCGTAAGTTCTGTGTCCTTTTCTGTCTGTGTTCTTTCACAGCTCTGGTCAGATGAGCTTCCCACCGTCCTTCAAAACACGTCCCCAACCAGAGACCACAGCCAGTCCACAGCCAGTCTGCATCCTAAGCCGTAATCACAGTGGTTTTCCAAATGGTAATTAAACGGAATAATTATTTCTCTGAGGTTACAGTACAAACAAACTGACAGCTTTTTTTTTTTTTTTGTTGGTGAGCGACGAGGTGGGGCTGGGGGCCAGGACTGGGGCCCATAGTTAGGCCTAATAATATCTCCCTGGGGACTTTATTCAGTGGCTTTCTGAAGCACTAGCTTCTACTTTATTATCTCTGTCCACAGCCCTGGCTCTCTCCCCGCGCTGGTCCCCCCCCCTCACTGCAGCGTCGATCCTGCTGGCTCGCCCGGGCCCCGGGATCCCTCTGTTCTCCGCTCAAGTTTTCACCACATGAAAGTGGGATGCCCCACTGAGAGAGAGAGAGAGAGAGTCCACAATGTGGCCAGTGGATGTGACTCTCTACCTTTCACTCAGCAAACTTTCCCGACCTATTTTAGCTCCAAATTAAAACCAGAGAAGACACTTTATTAATTATACATTTCTTACAGTGAAAAGATTTAGAAATAGGAATGAAAAGTGTACTGTACTGCATTCGGTTTGGAGGGTTAGTACTCAATAGTAGGCCAGCACAGAGTTTCTATGTTGTGAGGTTAGTGGAGATGGAATGCTATTTATACAAAAGTATGTGGACATCCATTTAAATAAGTGGAATCGGTTATTTCAGCCAACCTCGTTGCTGACAGGTGTATAAAATCAGAGCACACAGCCATGCAATCTAGATACGCAAAAATTGGCAGTAGAATGGCCGTACTGAAGAGCTCAGTAACTTTCAACGTGGCACCATCATAGGATACCACCTTTCCAACAAGTCAGTTTGTTAAATTTCTGCCCTGTTAGAGTTGCCCCGGTCAACTGTGCTGTTATTGTGAAGTGTAAATGTCTTGGAGCAACAATGGCTCAGCCGTGAAGTGGTAGGCCACACAAGTTCACAGAATGGTACCGCCGAGTGCAGAGGCGCGTAGCGCTTAATCTGTCCTCGGTTGTAATACTCACTACCGAGTTCCGAACTGCCTCTAGTAGCAACGTCAGCACAATAACTGTTCGTCGGGAGCTTCATGAAATGGGTTTCCATAGCTGGGCAGCCACACACAAGCCTAAGATCACCATGCACAATGCCAAGTGTCGGCTGGAGTGGTGTAATGCTCGACTCCATTGGAATCTGGAGGAAACGCATTCTCTGGAGTGATGAATCACGCTTCACCATCTGGCAGTCCAACGGATGATTCTGGGTTTGGCGGATGCCAGGATAACGCTACCCTCCCCAATACATAGTGCCAACTGTAAAGTTTGGTGGAGGAGGAATAATGATCTGGGGCTGTTTTCATGGTTCAGAATAGGCCCCTTAGTTCCAGTGAAGGGAAATCTTAACGCTACACCATACAATGACATTCTAGACAATTCTGTGCTTTTAACTTTGTGGAAACAGTTTGGGGAAGGCCCTTTCCTGTTTCAGCATGACAATGCCCCTGTGCACAAAGTGAGGTCCATACAGAAATGGTTTGTCGAGATCAGTGTTGAAGAACTTGACTGGCCTGCGCAGAGCCCTGACCTCAACGCCATCGAACACCTTTGAGAAAAAGGATGTTTCAATCCCAGATTTCCTGTTAAAATTCTTATTGACACAAAGATTAGTTGTTTCTGTCGTTCATATATCACACAATGAGAACATCTGCAGGGTTTAAACAACAAGTGCCCGTTCGTTTCAGCCTCGTAGTTTTGTGATTCCACTCTATTAATGGTTCATTTGACCGATTGCCACCGAAATCATAAAAAAAATATAACATCTGCATTCCAAATGGCAGCAGTCTATTCCCTAGATAGTAGCCTACACTACTTTTGACCAGAGCCCTATGGGTCCTGGTAAAAAGTAGGGCACTGTAGAGGTAATAGGGTGCTGTTTGGGACGAAGACAACTTGTCAGCCCACCATGGGTACAATAATGTGAAACACCTTGCCGATAATGACCTCAGATTTATGTTAAGACTATTTTATGGTATATATTCATGTGTGGGCCGGTGGGTCCCCAGACCATTTAAGTGGCCACATGTTTCAGGCTTTTGGTTCAAATGGCACCCTATTCCCTGTATACTGCACTACATTTGACCAGGGCCCATAGTGCTCTGGTCAAAAGTAGTCCACTATATAGGGAATAAGCTGCCATTTGAGATGCACACTCAGTGTGGAGATTATTAGAACCAGGTACCACAGAGATATGAATCAACACAGACACAATGTGTTAAAACAAACGAAATGTCAGATTAATCGCTTGAAGAAAAATACAATGGGCGTATGACTGGAAATACAATACTACAGTTGTGTATGAGGGGGGACGTTGACTTAACATTGAGCATATGTTCAACCATAACTCAACACTTTTGTTTCACATGCACAGTATGCTGAGTTTCTTTGACTGTGTCACTCAGCCAGTGTACAGTGGCAGGCTACAGTGAGCTCCATGGTCCTGTCTTGTCCTTGTTGTAGATTAGAGGCCTGGATGTAACAGCTGCAGGCTACCTCCTCTGGTGAACAAGAAGAGAGCAGGTGACTTCCCAAGCAGTGTCCTGTCAGTGTAAAAACTCTCTCCTCTGGGATTTGCTTATTTTCTACAAACGTGGCCCGATCTAGCTAGCTACACGTGGAGAGCACTGCATATGGGATATATGTAGGAATCTGGGCCTGTATTTATAAAGCATCTCTACGCGTGAGAGCTGATCTAAGAACAGTTCTACATTTGAAATCATAATTAATAAGATTACATGGATAGGGTGAACCTGATCCTAGATCAGCACTTTTAACATTTCCAGTAGAATGTTGCGGTCTCTATCTCTAACACAGATTGGACAACATCACTAATACAAGACCATTAGAATGACTAATATAGATAATGGAATACGGCCACTCTCTTTACTTAATTTACAATGAGAGCTTTTTGTTGCTTGAATAAGGAGCAGCATCAGTTAATGACTGGGGCATTATTCTGCTTTGCTAAGCAATCCTTCTCATTTATATTTCACTGTGCTCTTTGGGTTAGTGACCCAACATGGCTAATAGCCTAGAGGAAAACAGTGTAGTATTAGTACTTCACATAGTAAACTGAACTCACTATATGTCTGTGTCCCAAATGCCACTGTAATCCCTATTTGTCCAGGGCCCATATGGTTTCAGACTGCATGTTTCCTGTACTGAATATGTTAGCTCTTTATTGTTTTGTGAATACATTTAAATGTATGGTACAGATATATGGCTATATTTTGCATTAGATGTCTGGTAAAAGGTAATAACTAGTTCATCACAAGCTTGACTGTCATTTGCTTGTACCTACAGTTGCATAACAGGCTAAAGTAAAGTACTAAAATAACGCATTACATATCATCATCTCATGTTCTCGGTCTACATGCTCGCGTAGAACACAGCCACAGTTGTTATCAGAAGACCTAATTAATAGATCAAGGAGGCAGAGGTGTCATGCAGAGAGAGGTAAGAGATTTTCCAAGTTCGAGTATTTTGAATCTGAGTTTCAAACATACATAACACGCTCTCGCAAATAAAAAAATAATGAAAGAGAGAGCAGTGCGATATGTAAAAGAGACAAGATCAACCATGCAGTCATGTCATAGCCCTGGGCAAAGAGCTGCATACGTAACAAAGATGGCTGGGCGGATTGTCAAGAGGCATGGATAATGATAGCTTTGCATGTGGGTACAAGGAGAACATCAAGGCCGGCGCAACACAGTGCAGGACTTTAAAGGCTGTGGCGAGAGGGGTGCATGGGAGAAAAGATGGTCATATTGGCCCCTGGTGGCCCCCTGCTTCTCTTCTGATGGCCAGGGCAGGTAACTAGGAACAAAGCAAATTAGGCAGCCCATTGCAGCTTAGGGATCTGTTTGAAAGGTTCTACTGTATGCAAAAAAAAAGTTCAAGACATATTTTCGAATGGAAAGGCAAGGGAATGCGGTTCCTGATTTTGATCGGATCTGACAGACACAAGCTAGGCCTTTGGTTCGATAAAACACGTTAATGGGTCTTATTATTCCCATTAGCTGTGTTAATTGATATATTGTATAGCATATGGATTAGTGAAATGGTGGTTTGATTCCATTCAAATGCCCATTCAAAAGCTATGAAACAGAGAATATATGTATAGCTTTGCAGTGTGTAAGGGGTGCCAACCCTTTGTGCAAGAGACTTGGTCCCTCCTGGGAGTAAAGCAGAGGGGCAGACCAGACTCCTCTTCATAGACGATGGTCTAGGTTCGAAAACATGGGCTTGAACTCCAGGGGGCCTCCATCGTCCTCAGTAGGGGAGCGGTTCACCCTCAGGCCAATGGCTGAGCTGGATCACTTGAACCCCGGTCATGACCGGTCCTGATTGGCCCGACATGTCCTGAAAAGAGAGTTGACAATCTATAGGATTCTATGTTTCAGAGGTTAACTACACCATTGAAGTTGCATTACTGGCCTACATGCCCCATGCCAGCTGTACCCAGACTGCAGTACGTGTTGTCTATGTTCTACCTATGGCATGGTGACTAAACCTGAGCTCATCCATGGGCGTCTAACCACCGTTACAACTACAGTGAGTCAGCAGGCAGGCAGCTCTTCAGCTCATCAATCTACTGAAGTAAGAGACTTCTTCCATTACATCATTTAAACGCACAGACAGTTATGTTGGGAAAACACCCTTGACACTAGTCAACATGGAGGGAAAAACATGCAGAAGCAGGTGGAGCAGGTGGAGGAGGTGGAGGACCCAGACTGGGTGAGGTGCTCTGAGGTGTTTCCTAAACGTCTTAAATCAGGGATGTTTCCTGAGTGGAGTGGTGGCGGGCCTCCCCTGATGGACGTCTCTCGCCGAGATGTACGGGCAAATATGGTGGACAAATAAAGGTGTGTTACTCAGGCTGTTTACCACGGAAAAGAATTGTCACAGTTCTGGTCTGCTCTCCCATAGGCACCAATGCGATAGCAGCTGGGTATCCTCTGCTTAGTTCATTGACTATATATGAACTAGAAAAAAAAGGACCCAGTGAAATTCCTTGCTTTCTCTTCCGTCTCTGGTATGGGCTTCCTCAGAGTGTGCTACGGTGGCTCAGAGGGACAAACCAGGACTGGGGTCAATTTTATGTCAATTCAGGCAATTCAGGAAGTAAACTGAAACTCAGAAAGTACATTTTAGTATAAAAATACATATTTTCTGTCAATTTTTTTAATATCTAAATGTATAGCTAAATTCAATGTAATATAAGTTGTCATATTTGCCACAGTAAGATCTGAATACATTTGAATAAATCATTAATTATATCGGACAGTTATAATCCACAGTGTACCCACTGCTTTTTTCCCTTTTTCAATGTAAAACCTTGCTATATTTTTACCTTTACAGGGATGGATAATCTTCTATTAACAGAGTTAAGACCCCGACACACAACGACGTAAATGAAAAGGCGACCCCGGCCCGGGAGTGGCTGAGTGCCAAGAGGGATGAATGGTAATGAAGCTAGCTACCATACATACATACCTTCAGCACTGCTGACACAATGCAGGCCTGTCCATTTGTCTCAGCTGTATTCAAATGATACAAGACACAGTGGAAATGATCTTAACAGATTCACCCAAGGCTCAAATGGAGGTAAATGTGACCTTGAGCTTTCAGGTTAAAGAATATGGAATGCACATTTCACCACCATTCATTTAGACTGTATATTTAGCGTTTTCTTTTTTTGCACAGGCAGTAATGGCGCACATAAGGTTGCAAAATTCTGGCAACTTTCACTAAATGCCCAGGTTTTCCAGAAATCCTGGTTGGAATCTGGGAATATGCAGGAAAGACAGGATTTTTTTCCCATTGTAAAATGTTGATTCATATCACAGACAATACATAATAAGTTCAAGAGCATGAATTTGACAATAAACTGTTGAAACTGTTCAGAATAACAATTACACTGTCACGCCCTGACCTTAGAGATCCCTGTTTATTCTCTATATTTTGGTTAGGTCAGGGTGTGACTAGGGTGGGTACTCTAGTTTTTGTATGTTGTCTTTTTCTTTGTTGGCCTAGTATGGTTCCCAATCAGAGGCAGCTGTCTATCGTTGTCTCTGATTGGGGATCATACTTAGGCAGCCCTTTTTCACACCTTCAGTTGTGGGATCTTGTCTTTGTTTGGTTGCATGTATTTTTGCACGACGAAGCTTTTCGGTCGTTGTATTGTTTATTGTTTTTTTGCTGGTTCACATTTGATAAAATATGATGAACTCAAATCGCGCTGCGCCTTGGTCTACCCTTAACGACGAACATTACATGCATTCTGAAAACCATTCATGCATACGTGTACATATGATGCCATGCTAAAACAACACACGTCATGTTTTAGACTCACTTAGGCTACGATTACACAGGCAGCCCAATTCTGATCTTTTGCCCAATTATTGGCAAAATTCCGATCTGATTGGGGGAAAAGATCAATTAGTGGCAAAGATCAGAATTGGGCTGCCTGTGTAATCGTAGCCTAAGTGAGTCTAAAACATGACATGTGTTGTTTTAGCATGGCATCATATGTACACGTATGCATGAATGGTTTTCAGAATGCATGCACGTTTACGGAAGCCTTTCAAATGTTTGCCTTTTGTAGATGTCATGGGCCTCTTTTTCAAAAGGCGTTCAATTACTAGCTTTCCCAACTCTGTGTAAATATTTGCGAAGGCAATCGGTCACAGCTTTAAAACAGATGCTTGAAGCTGTTAATTTGATACAAAATGCCATATTAAGGAGAAAAGAAGGAAAAAGGGAAGTTCCACTGTAGTAGTACGTTGGTTCTCGTGGGACATCCTTATAGTGATTATTAAAGAAGCAGTAACCCTGAGTTTGTGACAAGTCCTCTTGAAAGAAGAGGCCGTGTTCGTCAATGACTTGCAACATCACAAAGATGAGGCTCGTGTACAGCGGAGACGGTTTGTTTGATCTTCTCTTTTTCCAAAGGCTCTTTTTCTTGTCGCATTTCAGCGCAAAAGTAAAGGTTTGCGTAAACATATGCAGAGTAGCGGTCCCCTCCTCGAAGAACGAAAGAAAGAAAACGTCATAAGATTCCAGAGCATGTCTGTCTCGCTTCTTCACCCTTTCTTCTTCTCGCCATTCTTCTCTTTCTTGCTTTTTTTTTCTGTTGGAAGGAATATCCCTTAAGGCTTGTGTACACAGTGAATAAGCCTATGTTTTGACAAACCTAGGTGGAACATAACGTAACAAGCTCTGTGCTGGCTGGCTCTGTGTTGCCTCTGCGTATTTTTTGAGGCCCCTTTCTTTCGTAGCTCTTGACAGACCGCTCCCTGCCCATTTGATGTCTTCTCGGCGGTCAAGGATAATAGAGCATCATGGGACTGTTGTCATCTTTGTCAATAGAACGGTCAGGGGGAGCCCATGCAAAGGTTGCATCCCATATGGCACCCTATTCCTTATGTAGTGCACTGCTCTTGGGAAAAGGAAAAGGGGTGCCATTTGGGATGCAGAAAAAAGGCTACCTTTGTAGCCACTGTTCCCCACTTCTCTTCTCCAGACGTGTAGGCCTCCATGTCAGTTAGGTCACTTTATTTCAACTAGATGTGTCCCTATAATAGCATCATGTATAGGCCAACAATTTTGACAGGCCACCCTTGACTGGCTTGCCTTTTTTATCCTTTTTCTTTTGATTCCCCACATGTGCGTTTCTCTCTCTCTCTCTCTCTCTCTCTCTCTCTCTTCCCCCTCTCACCCACTCCCCTCCCTTCTTCTCATCCATGTCTTCTCAATGTCAAACAAAGCTTTGAAAAACTACTGATCATTTTTTTTGTTTGGATTGAATTGAACAAGATTCCTTCTTCTTTGATGTAATTTAGCTCCTGAGGGTTGATCTGGGAGCCCAAGTTAATTTTTCGAGCACTGCAGGGAGCTATCAGAACACTTCAGATGTCAGACACGCTTTCAAGCTTCACGGCACCTCATTCTAGCTCTCGCATAAAAGAACAAAACAAGCGGACTGCCGAGCGAGTCTAGCACCCACCAGGCGAGTACCGAGTGAGCACTGAGTGAGCACTGAGAGAGCACCGAGTGAGCACTGGGCCTTGATGGTTTAATAGTCCTGCTTATCTTGACTGTGGGATCCCTCAGGCCCTTTTAAAGCCGCCAAAATTGACCACCTGTAGCTGGGGGACGCTTTGCGATGCTTGTGGAAATCGGTCTCTGTTGAGCGAGCAACCTGTGTCACTTTCCCTCCTAACGACATGTCAGAGCTATTTACAATTGGGCCATTTACATTCAACAAGGCTAGCTGTCTGCCATCTCTGGAAAAATTATTGACACCATTTGTATATATGGTCTGATGGTCACATGTAGGAAACGGTCTTCCGGGACGCCACATGCCTTGCAGGAGTTGACAGTGATAGAGGCATAGAGGCAAGGCTTGTCTTCCCGTTATAAGAACAGACTCATACTGTACTGTACCGGTCAATATGCCGAGATCTCAAAAAAACAAAAAGGTCAAGAAAATATAGATGCAGAAGATGTCCTTACCGCTGTCTGCATTAATAATGCTCTACGTACGTATTCGCAACAATACAGTGGATTAACAACATGTTACACAAACAGTCGAGGTACCACTCGTACATGCCTGCCTGCACACAGTGGTTCACAGAAGGTAAGCACGTTCAGGGTCGCAGTTCAATCACCGAGGAGGGTTGACGTTAGGAGGAAATGAAGATGGGAGGCATTAGCAGGAGAAAGAAGACAGAATCTCACTGTGTGAGTAAAACAATAAGCCCTCTTTATTAGCCATTTGAGAAAGGTTTGACGTGTCATCCAAACACTAGGCTTTCATCTTACACATTATTAAACTGTCACAGTGCTTAACTTTAAATTAAGGTGACACATCAGTGACTTGGGTGTCACTAATAGCGCCGTGGCGACCTGCTAATAGAACTCGAGTGTGAGGAGGACGTTTGCTTTAACTAAAACCTTCGCTGTCAGATTACTTGTGACATCTTAAACTTTTCTACATTAATATGACACTTGGAACAAATGCAGTTTGAGGGAAAAAAGCCACAGCGATTCAAGGGAATGCGAAGGGTATTGTGGCTTACAGGGTGGCGTCTTAGGTCTTGTCATTAAAGGCTGACGTTTTCTGTAAGAGGTGACTATAATAAATCATACAACTGTCCTTTGAGACGTGTACACTACCTGCTTACGTCCTGTTGTATCAGGTTTAGGTGAGTACTGGATCAGTGAGGTTGCCTATATAGTGCACTAGTTTTGTCTCTGGTTTTGAGCCTGAATGTCTTGCCCTTGAACTCTCAGCCACAGTGGCTGTCTCATGGCTTGAATAGGTTGTTTAGCTTGGCAGTGTCCCTCACTTCTACTTTATTTTGGTGTTTTCTTTTTAGGAATACCTTGAATAAAGGTGTCTTCTTTCAACGCGTGCCTGAAGTCACATATTTTTCTAATTGGAGTGATAATAATTCTCCAAGCTGTGCCTTAATGCATTTCATTTGTCCCGGAACTGACTTGCGAAGCCTCAGGATTGTGTAGGCCCCCATGAATTATCATTATGAATGGTAACAATTTGGGTCACCCGTGATTTAAATTCTCTTCAATAAAACCTACTTCATTTCAGAAACTCACACTGATTAGGGCCCTAACATTGGCTGAGTCGACATTGTACGTTTCCAATTAACTAGAGGAGTGCTGGGAGGATATGGGCCACTGCTTTATTCCACACACACACGTGCACACTCACACACACAGCCCTTCGACCACATAACCTTGGCTCAAAACATCAGGCTGCACTCCACTTTCAACAATGCCCAGGCTATGGCAGTTAGTTACGTTCCACTATTTATAAAAAAACAAACAGGAAAGCCTTAAATACTGTCAATTAAAACACTCTTGATAATCTTGCTATCGAACCACAAGAGCTGCTTTGTGAAGTTGTCAACGTGAAATGTAAATATTTTACATCAAGGAGAATACATGTTCAAAGAGGGCTGTAATTATTGCTATTTTATCAAGCATTATAAACTGGGTGGTTTGAGTCCTGAATGCTGATTGGCTGACAGCCAAGGTATATCAGACTGTATACTACGGGTATGACAAAACATAGATTTTAACTGCTCTAATTCCGTTGGTAACCAGTTTATTATAGCAATATGGCACCTCTGGGGTTTGTGCTATATGGCCAATATACCACAGTCATAGTCATGGTATATTGGCCATATAACACACCCCTCGTGCCTTATTGCTTAATTATAATAGTACTTAGAAGCACCAACATACGAATATGGAACTCTAATATATTCCAAGTTCTACCTCTATACCACGTCATCTAAAAAACTGTCATTGCTGGAAAAAAATTAAGAGAAATGTTATTGACAACACACATGCGCTCACATTCACAGTACTCATTTTTATTTGCCCTAAACAAGTTAAAACCTTGAGCCCCAGTCTGTCCTCTCCCTTTAATGCCCAAACTAATTGGAAAAAGTCAAACCTAATTCTGGATTATAATTTAAAATATTCCGAAATGCTAATCAGGGTTTGAATTGCAACCAACAAAGGGATAACAAGACTGTCCTCCAATTACACTGTTTCCCTCCTCTTTGAGGCTACTGGAAGGCCTGTGCTTGAATGCGCTGGAGTTCCTTTTAACCCAGGTGTGAAAGACACAGCTCAAGCTGTGAACATACAGCCCTGCCATAAAGGCCTGTCTGCCTAGCTGTCTCACAAATATGATAATTAGTGTCCAGATATTCACACACTTAATTAGGAAGGGGCTAGGTTTCATTTGATTGGTAGTAAGCGTAAAAAAAAAGAAGTTCAATATTCAATAGGAAATTCAAATTTGGCCTCAAGGTGATTGGGTAGGGGCCATTGTTGAGCCACGGTACTTAAAGGGACTTTTCAGCAGAGCTAAAAATCCAAGTAGCTCAGTGTTTCCATTTTAACATTAAATGATTGCTTTTATTTTAGATGGGAATGATTTATATTAAAAGTACAGTTTAATGGGACTGTACAAGTTGTGTGAGCGCATGCAGAGAGACATTAACATTAGATTTTCTTGCTTATGAGAGACTCAATTACGTACAAATTAACACATTCTTGGTATTTGTAAGGATCACATAAGCCCAGCCTAATATTATAACATGTCTGAATAAGGAAATTAGTCTCCAGATTTCCACACAGAATTTCTATATATTTTTGGAAAGTTGGAAATTAATTTGCAAAGGCCTTTTCTATTTAGTCTTTAGGACTAAATATCAGTTACATTCCAGAGTATTTTGCTGCTAATGTAAATCTCTCCTTTCTTCTTAAAAAAGCAGCTTGGCATATTTATTGGTGAACTGCTGAGCTTTTCTCTCTTCCTCCTGGTAGATAGTCCTCTTGATCCCTTAAACAAATACAATGACCTAAATACAGTGCCTAGTGAAAGTCTACACACCTCTTGCACAGTCTTCACATTTTGCTGCCCTAAAATGTCATCTAAATAGGGATTACATTTTAAAATTGAATACAAAAATTATATTAAAATGTCTTGACTGTGTCTTTTTTTATTTAGCCTTTATTTATCAATTAAATGGATATTTCGGGGTTTCTACTTCCCCAGAGTCAGATTAACTAGTGGATACCATATGTATGTCTCTGTGTCCAGTATGAAGGAAGTTAGAGGTAGCTTTGAGAGCCAATGCTACTAGCGTAGACTTCCAGGCATTGCGCTATCTGCTTTCATGCTCGATAAAAGGACATCATTGCCAAAATCCTGAAGTTTCCCTTTAAGAATAATTTCTTATTTACGATGATGGCTAAAGGGCGTTAGGCCATCAAGAGTCGTCAGAACAGCTTCACCTTGGCATAGATTTTACAAATGTCTGGAACTCTATTAGATGGATGCGAGACCGTCCTTCTACAAGAAATTCCATAATTTGGTGTTTCATTGATGGTGGTGGAAAACGCTGTATCAGGCACCCCTTTGGGTTAGAGATCTAGATACTGACACACACACACACACACACACACACACACACACACACACACACACACACACACACACACACACACACACACACACACACATACACACACACACACACACACACACACACCTTTTAACCTTTTAAACCCCCTATGCTCCTTTGAGACCCCTCTTTCAAAGTCACTGAGATCTCTTCTTCTAGCCATGGTAGCCAAAATAATGGACAACTGGGATTTTTTATACATGACCCTCAGAACAATGGGATGTTAATTGCTTAATTAACTCAGGAACCACACCTGTGTGGAAACACCTCCTTTCAATATACTTTGTATGTCTCATTTAATTAAGTGTTTCCATTATTTCGGCAGTTATCTGTACAGTATGTTGCCCTAAGAGTTTTGCAAAGCTGGTCGAATCTTATTCAAAAGAATTCACAGCTGTAATGGTTGTCAGTGGGGCTTCCATCAAGGATTAACTCTGGGGTGTGAAGACATATGCAATCACAACATCTTTGTAAAAAAAAAAGTATATATATACAGTACCAGTCAAAAGTTTGGACACCCTGACCTGTTTCACCTGTCTTGTACTTGTCTCCACCCCCTCCAGGTGTCGCCCATTTCCCCCATTTTCCCCTGTGCATTTATACCTGTGTTTTCTGTTTGTCTGTTGCCAGTTCGTCTTGTCTCGTCAAGTCTACTAGCGTTTTTCCGTACTCATGTATTTCTCTCTAGTAACTGTTTTCTAGTTTTTCCAGTTTTGACCATTCTGCCTGCCCTGACCCTGAGCCTGACTGCCGTTCTGTACCTTGTGACACTGCCCTGGATTACTGACCTTGACCTATCGTTTGCCTGCCCTCTGTTTTTGTAATAAACTTTTATTACTTTGAACTGTCTACATCTGGGTCTTATCCTGAGGTCTTATGAACTGGCCATGACTGACCCTGCAGACTCGGACCAGCTCCACAACTCCATCTCCTCACAAGGAGCCACCATTGGGAGACACGAGGAGTTACTCTGAGGTCTTATGGGCGGATTCCAGACCCTGGCAGATCGCCATGACTGTGCCTTGAATACATTGCTGGAGCAATTCTGCGGATTATCTGTGAGGCCGCAGGCCACGACAGTAGCCTCCCAGCCCCCCAGTAACACCGCTGTCAGCAGTGCGTCTCTCCAGGCCACCCCGGCATCCGAGAACCCCGCTAATCTCCTCCGGAACGCTTCGCTGGAGGGTCAGGAACCTTTCGGGCATTTCTCTCCCAGTATTCTATCATCTTCAAGCTGCAGCCCTCGTCCTTCCCCTAACGCTAATGTCTGGGATGGCTCTCGCTTGAGCTACTGCGGTGTGTTTCAGCCTGTAGGAGTTTGGGGCTGAGTTGGTAAAGGTTTTCGATTCTCCGTTGTGCCCGGGAGAGAGGCTGCTCGGAAGTTACTCCAGCATCACCAAGACTCCTACAGTGTGGCGGACTATGAAGTTGATTTCCGCAAGTGCCTGGAACCCGGAATCCCTCTTTGACACATTCCTTCATGGATTATCAGAGGAGGTGCTCTCAACCCGGGAGCTGCCTATAGATCTCGATATGCTCATGGCCTTGACCATCCGGATTGATGGGCAGCTACGGGAAAGTAGGAGGGAGAGGAGGTCTGATTTCGGTCCCTATTGCTGATCCAAGGATCCCACCTTGCCTCTGAGGAACTTTAGAAGTCCCCTGCATCAACGTCCCCGATAGGATCTGAGCTTACCCGAGTTCCCCCGAGAGTCTCCGAGGTGTGCCGACTCAACTTTTTCAGAGCCGATGCGACTTTGCAGAGCAAGGCTGTCTCCAGACGATCGTGGGCTGGAGCCCGTTATGCCATGCCCATTGCCTGCAGCCTGCCCTGGGACATCTTCTTGTGGGCTCGGAAGAAGCCTCAGAATTCTCCGCCGTTCCCGCGGTGTACCAGGATCTTTGGGAGGTTTTCAGCAAAGCCCGGGCTACTTGCTTCCTCCGCATCGAGGAGGATCGACTGCGGGATCGACCTTCTCCCGGGCACTACACCAAGGGGACGGCTGTGTTTGCTTTCGTGTCCGGAGACCAAGGCTATGGAGACATACATCGAGGACTCCCTGAATGCAGGGGGTTTCTGTCCTTCTGCCTCCCCTGCTGTGCATCGACTACCGGGGTCTCAATGACATCACGGTTAAGAACCGCTACCCACTACCACTCATCGCCTCGGCTCAGGGGGCCAATATCTTATCTAAGTTAGACCTGCGGAATGCCTACCACCTGGTACGGATATGGGAAGGTGACGAGTGGAGACAGCCTTCAACACTGCTAGCGGACTCTACGAATACCTGGTGATGCCATTCGGTTTGACCAACGCTCCTGCTTTGTTCCAGGGCCTGGTTAATGACATTCTTCGGGAGTATTTTGAACCGGTTTGTGTTTTGTCCACCTCGACAACATTCTCGTCTTTTCCCTCTCAGCTCAAGAACACGTTCTCCACATCTGATAAGTTCTCCAATGTCTCCTGAAGCCGAAAAATATACGTTCCATCGCTCCACCATCTCCTTCCTTGGATACATCATCGCGACTGAGAATGTGCAGACAGATGAGGTCAGTGGTGGATTGGCCCTAACCCACGTCCAGAGTGCAGCTGCAACGTTTTTTTTTTTTGATTTTCCAATTTCTATTTCCGTTTGATCCATAGTTACAATACCCTGGCTTCCCCCCTGTCAGCACTCACCTCTCCCTAGGTCCCATTCACGTGGTCCCCAGCTGCTGACTGGGCATTCTTGGACCTTAAGCACAGCTTCACCACAGCTCCCATATTGATCCATCCGGTCAGTTCGTGGTGGAGGTAGATGCTTCGGATGTCGGAGTGGGGGCCGTCCTGTCCCAGCGTTCTGCCCTGGACCTTAAGCTGCATCCCTGCACCTTCTTCTGCCATCGCCTTAACGCCATGGAGAGGAATTATGACGTGGTGAATCAAGAACTACTCGTGGGGAAGATGGCCTTGGAGGAGTGGAGACGCTGCTTAGAGAGGGCGGAACTTCCATTCATAGTGTGAACAGATCACAAGAACCTGGAATATCTCCCCAACGCCAAGCGTCTCAACTCCAGGCAAGCTCAATGGACCCTGTTGTTACCCCGGATCAACTTCATCATCTCCTGCCACCCGGGGTCCAAGAATGTTAAGCCGGATGCGCTTTGCTTTCACTCCGCTTTCACCATTCTTCCTAAGTCATGACTGGCAGCTACCCTCAGGGCTAACCAGATGTTTGTCTCAGACGCTGCCCACTCCCTGGTCCTGCAATGGGCTCATTCCTCCAGGCTTGCCTGCCACCCTGGCTCCCATCGGACCTTCATGCGATAACGCTATTGGTGGCCCACCATGGTTCCGGATGTCTCCACGTTTGTCGCCGCCTGCACTGTCTGCTCAGAACAAGACTCCTCAACAGGTTTTCCAAAGCCGCCCAGTTCATTCCCCTCCCCCAGCTACCTTCGGCCAAGGAGACGGCCCAGCTTATGGTGCAGCACGTCTTCAGGATACATGGACATGGTTTTTGACCATGGTCATCAGTTCTCGTCCCGCTTCTGGAAGACTTTCTGCACACTCATTTCATCGGCCAGCCTCGTGTCATCGGCCAGCCTGTCCTCTGGGTTTCATCCCCATTCTGCCTGCTCTGACCCTGAGCCTGCTTGCCGTTCTGTACCATTCGGACTCTGCTCTGGATTACTGACCTCTGCCTGCCCTTCACCTGTCATTTGCCTGCCCCCTGTTTTTGTAATAAACCTTTGCTACTTTGAACTGTCTGCATCTGGGTCTTATCCTGAGGTCTGATAGGACACATCTACTCATCAAAGTTTTTTTTTAAATTTTGCAATTTTCTACATTGCAGAATAACAGTGAAGACATCAAAACTATGACATAACACATTTGAAATGATGTAGTTCATGTAACAGACACATCAAGATCAACTGTTCAGAGGAGACTGAGTGAATCAGGTCTTCATGGTCAAATTGCTGCAAAGAAACCCCTACTAAAGGACACCAATAAGAAGAAAGGACTTGCTTGGGCCAAGAAACACGAGCAGCAGACATTAGACTGGTGGAAATCTGTCTTTTGGTCTGATGAGTCTAAATGTGAGATTTTTGGATCCAACCGCTGTGTCTTTGTGAGACACAGAGTATGATCTCCGCATGTCTGGTTCCCACCGTGAAGCATGGAGGAGGGGGTGTGATGGTGTGGGGTGATTTTCTGGTGACATAGGGATTCATTTAGAATTCAAGGCACACTTAACCAGCATGTTTATCACAGCATTTTGCAGTGAAACGCCATCCCATCTGGTTTGCGCTTAGTGGGACTATCATTTGTTTTTCAACAGGACAATGATCCAGCATACCTCCAGGCTGTGTAAGGGCTATTTGACCAAGAAGGAGAGTGATTGAGTCCTGCATCAGATGACCTGGCCTCCTCAATCACCCAACCCCAACCCAATTGAGATGGTTTGGGATGAGTTGGACCACAGAGTGAAGGAAAAGCAGCCAACAAGTGCCAAGAGTGTGCAAAGCTGTCATCAAGGCAAAGGGTGGCTACTTTAAAGAATCTAAAGTCTAAAATACATTTGATTTGTTTAGCACTTTTTTGTTACTACATGTATGTGTTATTTCGTAGTTTTGATGTCTTCACGATTGTTGTACAATGTAGAAAATAATCAAAATAAAGAAAAACCCTTGAATGAGTAGGTGTGTCAACTTTTGACTGGCACTGTGCATTCATGTCTTCACTACTCTTCTACAATGTAGAATTGTACTGTATATTCTGTATGTATATATACATATTTAGAAAATATAAATATATACTGTACATATTTTCAAAAATATTCTCTAATTATCTTTCCCTTTCAAAATGCAGAGTAGGCAGTAGCCGTGCGTGGGTAAAATCACCAGGGAAGCCATGCCAGGAAAAAAACCATACAACCCACAGTATATTGTGATAATTGCGTTGTTTGCTCTATAAACCATTCGTTCATATGCCAATGTGACATAGAATAAGGTAGAGACAACAAAAAGACAACAGTCACACAGTGGTGGAATAAATTCAACCACACGTATGTTTGTTTTATCACGGAACCGTAGAGCAACATCTGTCCCATTAAGTCCACAAAGCAAATATTGCATGCAACAAGAGCACGGGGGAAGCATGTTATTGTTTCCAACAGTTGACTTAACAACTACTGATTTAGAACCACGGAGAGTTACTGCAAGTCAGCACAAAGACAACAGGAGCACTGTCTCCACTATTCCAGCACCATTCCAACACCATTAAACTAGGCTACATGTGGTTAGTCTACCAAACACAATTTTGTCCAAACAACTTTGCTAAATATCATGTGGCTGTCCATGGAATGGATTTCTGTGTGTGTGCGCGGAAGTAGAAAAAACATGTTGACTCCCCCTACTTGTAAAACCAATGCCACCCTCCTCTCTTTCATGTTGGCAAAATGGTCTGTGACTCTGTCATACAGTAGTACACGCTTTTAGTTATTGTTGTCCTAGACTAGGCTACCTGGCTAAAATGCTTTCTAGCCTAACTTCCTTGCATGGGCAAAAGTGAACCAGCTAAGTTAGCTAGCTAGTTAACGTGAGCCTACTACATCTAGGACGCATATTGAACTTCAGTCGTCTCAGGTCAGTGGCGCAATGTATGGTTTTATGGTTGGAACAGGATCACCTTTATAATCATTGGCTTGTAAAGAGAATTATGTAAAAACCACAATTCAAAACCCCGTCCATTTCTTAGGAAAGGGACGATTTAGCTAGCTAGCTAACTACTGCAGGACAACAACACAAGCAGACCAGAAACAGAAACGTTTTTTGACAATGACGTTTTGCTTTTGATTTGATTTGATTGGTGTGAAGCCAAATCCATTAGGGCATGGTTCTTCTGTGCCAGAACCCCCCACGTTTATCAAGGGAGGCCAAATGTTCGCTGACATCAATCAATGAAATGCTACAGTGACAACATGCCATACTCTTTTTGGCAAGATAGCATCAGATACATGGGCTACACATACTGAGACAGGGGCGCTGTTTCCTCACTCGGATCATTTCTCAGAGCTCTTTGCCCAGCAGTGGTGGGTTTGGCATCAAAATGAGAATGCATGAGCAGAAAACAACCACATACCTACTGTAAAATATGGTGGTTGTTATTTGTTTTTATGGGACTATTTTGGTTCCACTGGTCCTGCGGCCCTTGTGAAGTGTCAACAGCTGCATGAACTTTACCCAGTACCAGAACATGTTTGCCAAAAACCTGTTTGCCTCTTCCAGGAGAGTGAAACTGGTCCGCAAGTGGATATTCCAGCAAGACAATAACCCCAAACACACATCAAAATCCACAAAGAAATGGTTAATTGGCAACACAATCAAAATTTTGCAATGGCCATCTCATTCTCCGGACGTGAAACCTATTGAAAACCTGCGCTTTTAGTTGAAAAGGGCAGTCTGTAAGCACAGACGAAGGATATCAAGGATGTGGAAGCATTCTGTATGGAGGAATGGTCTAAGATCCCTCCCAATGTGTTCTCCAACTCATAAAACATTTTAGAAAAAGGCTCAGTGTCTTTATCCTCACAAGGAAACAGGGGTGTAAGTCATTTTGTTGTTGTTGTTAAACATAATTTCTTTCTCTGAGCAATTGCATCAGTGTACAGTCCATTTTTTTTGACCACACAATGTAGTTCAGTATTAGAATAATTTACTTTACACAGTAATTCTTGCTGATCTTTATGAAGGGTGTCAATCCTTTTGGACTCCACTGTACCTTTAAGATGTATGTTTTTATTAGATTTAATTAAGGTCACAATAAAAAAAATTGTCTGCATTCCGAATATTGAAGTATTTCAGAAATGTGTTGATTGATCTGAGAATTTATACATTGATCATTGGTTGCAGTGAGTGATGGACCTTTGCAGTATCAGCGAATAGTTTGATCAAGTTAGAATTTGAAATGGGCATCGATAAAATGCATCTCTTTCCTCAATTATTTTTATTTTTTAAACAACACCAACATATAAAGAAAAATATGCATAGTTACGCAAGTGCATTACTCTCGAGTCTTTGCAGTCCAGGGCACTGTTGACCTTATGCTAAATTCCCAGAGATAAAGTACTTAAAATAAAATACAAATATTTGACATTCATCCAAAAACCTATCCCTCGATGCTGTGTAAAGGATGACATTTTTTTACATAGTGCTCTAATGGATAGGAGCCAAGACTGCAAGGCATTTCTGTCTCCATACACTGATATTGCAGTCAGACGCAGTCCTGGACATAATAGCCAGGGATTTACAGTACAGTAGTGGTATAGAGATGAACTACCGCAAAGCAAAGAGAGTTTATACGAAATATATGTACACACTACCCTGGAGCACTTCTTCTGTTTCCTAGATGGGAGCGAGGAGCGACGCGCCCAATTCACACAATCCCTGTTCTGTAAACAGACTTTGTTCTCTATCCTCTCTGTGCTTTGAAATCAGGACTAGCGTCCTTTGATATTGAACCTCTAGTTGTTGTATTCCACTCAGCAGTCTAGAAAGCATACACTCATGCACGCAGTACTAAACAACACGGGTTGAAATGGGTTCTTAGAAGTACGGGAACTCTCACAATTGAAGACAGTCTTTGGATATTCAGTGGATTCAATCACCAAAATAGCATGTCAAGTCCCAAAGCAATGGCAGTTTGAGATGCTATCCACATTACTATGATTTTGAGTTCTAACTTGCCCATTTCTAGCTGTTTATCACTCCTGAATCCTGATATAATGTACACCTTTCTTGATAATGTATTGACTAGTATAATATACTCACACAGTATTACTTATTTACATAGCGTTTGACGTATAGCATGTTTCAACTTTTTTTTTTTATCACACAGTAGCACACATTTTGTTTTGTGGAATCATATTTGCCAAAGGCTACATGGGACCTTGTATTCTATGAGCCCATAATATAATAACCAATTCCACATTTTCATCAGTCTTTACTCTGTTTACCAGGTCTGTAGTGCCTTAGGCTTAAGAGCTCAAGTTTAATGAATTCAGTGGTAAAAAGGAACTAACACAACTTAGAAAATATGGCAGCAGTTATACCTCGGAGAATGCCCGACTTGGCATAATAGACCAAAAGAGAGAGAAAGAGAGAGGGGCCTTCGCTGAAAATCCTATCAAACAACCACATATTCAGTGGATCTATCTCTGCATATTCAAAGATTCATTCCTACTTTATTTTTTGGGGGAAGATGCGGAAGGACAGATGCAGTGAGTGACTGAGTGGACCTCTTTTTTTTATGCTGGAAAAACAGGCATGTGACGTGATTGGGTAGGATTTACGTCCGTCAGGTCTGCCTAGTGTATGTGTCTTTCCCTTGTCAAATTGTACGGGTATTTGACTTTGATATGGGTGAAATAGAGAAGGAGTAAAAAAAAAAAAAATCTCCTGTCAGCTATTCTTATGTTACATATTAAAATATCTCATTGTTAGGAAAAAAAACTTGGGCTAAGAAAGCCTAAGCCTCTTGACTTGTGAATTTTAAAAGTATTTAAAGAACTGGAGAAGGAGGCTCTTTTTCGTCTGACCTTAATCTTTACTAGGTCTCTGAGACAGGTAGAATGATAAATGTACTTGGAACGATCTCACTGGAGAAGAATAGAAGCTAAACCTTCTTCCAAAGGGCTTGGCGTGCTTATCGCTCGCTGCAAAACAGCTCTTAAACTCAGGTTCCAGAGGACCAAGTGTGCTCGCTGTGCCAGCCGGGCTAATGCATAGATTAGTTTACAAGTTTGGCTTCAATGCCAATTGGATTAAGCGCCATCACACTGAGTATTGCTACATTGTTTGACAGCCTACATACGGTCAGCATCAGTGGGAGCTCGAGTGTGATGGACTTATTCTAAGTCGGGTCGCTTTTTTTGTATTTTATCTAAAGCATTATGACAGAAATGTCAGGGGGATGAATGGTTTATTAACAGAGGGGACTGTATGCATCCGGCTGGCTCCTGTGTTTCAACAAGGCACCTAGAGTTGGCTTTGCCTTTTGGGGAAGGATGATGGATGGTACCCACTCTTTATTGTAACCTCTTCATGGACGAATACACAAATTCAATCCGTACTTAAAAAAAAAAAAAAGTAAATTGAAATGTCACATTATGGTCTATTTTTGACCAAAAGTTTGATGGTTTTCAGAGGATATATTGTCCACTTTAACGCCCAGATCAACATTCAACCAATTACCTAATCCAAAACTATAACTTTGGAGCGGAATCAATCATCATAGAATGTGAAAAGAGTTAAGACCCTGTTTCCTCAGTGTCTGTCTGGAATCTCCTACACACTTTGACTTTAGCTCCAATTCCCTCCCTGAATTCCCTCTCCTAAGCAAAACAAAAATAAATGGTCCATGTCAAGATCCAAATAATGTAGAACAAGACACCCACTATCTTATGCCTCTGTGTTAAAGGGATAGTTCAGCTAAATTACAAAATTACGCACTGGTTTCCTTACCGTGTAAGCAGTCCATAGACAAGGTAGCTTAGTGGTTAAGAGTGTTGGGCCCCAACTGAAGTGTTGCTGGTTTGAATCCCTGAACCGAATAGGTGAAAGCTCTGTAGACGTTCCCTAAAGCAAGGAACTTAACCCTACTTGCTCATTTTGGAGAAGAGCGTCTGTTAAATGTATGACAGCAATCCATACTGTGGTTTAGTTTCCCTGGCACTGTTTTCACATGCTAACCTTTTAGCATTTTTGGAACAAATCCCATTCAAGTCATGGGACCGATATTTTCCTTTTTCATTCATCTGTTCCAAATCAACAGAAAGTATCTAAGATTGATTGTGAAGCTCAACAAAGTCACGTAGACGATTTAAACATTATGAGTGAAAATGATAAAATCGGTCCCATGACTTGAATAGGATTTGTGCCACAAATGCTAAAAGGTTAGCATGTGAAAACAGTGACAGGGAAACTAAACCAAATAATGGTTTGCTGTCATACCTTACAGGGTAAGGAAACCAAAATGTAATTTCGTAATTTGGGTGAACTATCCCTTTAAGTGATAATCACAGTAATCCCTTTCAACTACTTCTTCACACTATAGCTTGTTTCCAAAGTGGAATACTTTGACCAGGGTCCATAGGGGCACTAAATATGGAATACGGTACTATTTCGAACCCAGTCAATGTCTTCCTTAATCACAATAACACAGAGTGCTCCCTTAGAAAGGATGCAGAATTGTCTCGGTCCATCCAGACACTCCTGGTCTGTGTCTCAAATGGCATTCTATTTCCCACAAAGTGCAGTAGAGCCCTATGGGCCTTGGTCAAAAGTAGTGCACTATATAGGGAATCATTTGGGACAAAGACAAGGGTTTGTTTGATTAAGATGGAACCAAAAAGCATCAGAAATCAAGGACGACTTCATGATATCTCTAAGATATATATATTGTACAACATTTGTAGGTGTCCTTGCTCCTCCAACAACCACTTTGGTTCCATTTCCATCTCTCTCAACCCAAATCAAGAGTTATTCAAAATTAATTAGCTATGGGGTTCAAATAAACACAGTCTTTCCCACATAGCTGCCTTTTCATGCGCAGCGGCATTGTGTGCATCCAAAATGACACCCAGGTCAAAAGTAGTGCCACGTATAAGGAGTAGAGTGCCATTTGGGACGCATCCATTGTCTCCAGACAGATCAGAGAGCTGGCTGTGGTCAAGATCAACTGGTCCAGAAGGGCACCCGAAGGATGGCCTGGTCCCAATCCCCCTAGCTAACGGCTTTATGTAACGGTGGGGCGACTGCAGCCAGTCAGAGCCTCTTTTTAATTGTTATTTCAGTATTCCCTCCCGTGTCCGGACAGACAGAACGGCCTAATGAGAGTCCACAGTCCAGAGGGAGCCCGTAGTAGTGACTTCCAAATACATTGCCCTTGTTAGCCATGTTTGGCTCAAAGCTCAGTTTTTACAGATGTCAGTAATAGAGGATTAATAGAGATCCATTACCCTTAGGTGAGAGCCGGCGCAACACTAGGCCAAAGTGTCTCATAGGATTACTACGACCCCCACCCCCATCACCCCTCCTTCCAGCCCCTGAGAGACAATCACACCGCCTTGCCTTCAAAACTGATTATTTCATTTGTAGCAACAAAGGTGTCAGTCAATGGTGACAATCCTAGGCACAATATTAAGCAATGCAATTTGATTATTTCCAAAGTAGTTTAAGACAGAGGATTATGAGTCTGGGTGTTAATGGAGTATCGCAGCGTAGACCGAGAAAGAGAGAGGCAGGGAGCAACTCAAGAACAATAGAATAACAAATCACATTGCTCTGCCCTCAGGACGGAAGGTAGAGAGAGAAATGTTAAATTAATGAACCCATAAGAACTTGTCACAAACTAAATGCATTGGTCTTCTCTCTCTAGTCTTATTTTCCCTGTGTACATTCCGTCTCCCTCACTAAACCGTAATGGTTTCCTACGTATATACGATTTTTACTTCACAGAAGAAGGGAAGGGAGGATTTCTTTTCCCTAATTGCACTGACTCTCCCTGCTCACTTCTTAGTAAACACTCTTCCTTCTTATCTTCTCACTGCCTTCTCCCTAGGCTACGGCAGATTTTTCATTTAGCTAAGAGCTCGATACGAGGTCTATGAGAATGATAATCCTACCACGGGCCGCAGCTGGCACTTTCATGGCGCGGATGATTAGTGGAACGTTTTGCATTCGACCTGGAGAAATTCTCTCAGTGGGAAGTTAACATCCGCTTACTGTCTTTAGCAGGGCCACGCTCTGCTCTGCTCTGTTCATCAGTCCCCCCATCTGACACCCCTGAACAGTGGAGGCTAGACTGGCTGCTTTAATAATGGATAGCGGGGACAGGGGGAGTCAGGGCTCAGTACTTGGCCCTCTCTAGGCTAATAGTATCAGTCTTGAGTGCATGGACTGAGCTTCATGACCTTGCATCAGATTTTTTATTGCCTTTGACTGTGCCTCAACGCCCACCATTGAGAGATTTTCTTTGCAAGAAACTCAGGAAGTCAGTTGCAGGGACTAGGGACTACCCTAGCTGTAGCTGCGCAGGTGTGGGCAGGGAAGGGAATGATTCCCACAGATGGAATTAAGCTGATGAACAGTTGAGCAGGTTCTGAATGCGTTTATCTCATTTGTTTGACAGGTTTAAACATTTACTAAGGTTTCAACCTAATTCCCTCAAGCAGGTGTAAGCGTTGGTCGAGGTTTGAATCATCCAATCGAGCAGATACGCTCATAATATGAATTTGAGCTGAGCTTTTAGCGATGGAAATTGAATAAAGCAGCGTAATCCATATTCGTTTTTTATTGTCAGAGACAAATATGAAGTAGCATGGCTTTCCATGTTAGTTGTTTAGTCTCTGTTGTATAACAATCGTGTAAGATTAGAGTACCCGTTGTAAACGGTATAGACTAATTAGTATTCTGTTAAGGCCTGTTGAAAAAATGAACAAAACAATTATTATAGAAAATATACTGTGTTGCAAATTATATGAAAAGTTTCCTTCCTTAATGAAACCATTTCCTATACAATAATTATGAAAAATCAGTGACAGAATATTTGCAAACAGTGGTAACATGTGCTGTAGTTACACCATTGCCTTGTGGTCTTTTGGTGCCCCAGGTTAAAATGTGACAGGCCAATGGTGGATAGACAATGTTCAGTGATGCAACGAACCCAAATGGGTATTTGTTTTCTGGGAATTAAGCCTCATCTGCCACATCTTCTTCGTACTGAATCTGAAAAAAGAAAAACCAGACTACTGCCCTGAAGAGAGGGGGAGAGAGGAATAGGGAGAGCGAGGGACAGAAAGAGAGAGACAAGAGACTGAACAACTCTACAACTTTTCCAGTTGTATGACATTGCTCATAAAACCTTCCCCTTTTTATAATTATAATACTATTGCCTACCATTAATAAGATTCTTTATAAATATGGTATGGTAGTATAATGATAACGTGCTGTGTTGATTCCAGCTAGTCGCCATTGACTGCTGCTACAATAAACCAAAATGAATGTAACTTGCCCCCGTCACCCCATACTCACAGCCTGGAGGGTAGAGATCCCCAATAGCAACAGTGATCTGATCCCAGTCAACAAAAAAAAACATAGGCATTGAAATTATGAGTTTGTCTAGACAGGAGCAGCCCATGTGACCAGAAATAATGAATAACATGACACATTCATATGATGGTAATTAGCGATTCAAGGGCCACAGGGCTTTGACCTCCTCTCCAAGAGGAATACAATGTTATTGCCTCACCATCTCACATAATATTTGATGCTTGTATGAAGAACAAAATATATTGTAGTACGCACAATTCACCAATGTGTACTGGTGATGTGATGATTTACTTTGTACAGAAGGCCTATGTTTTATTTGCAATGATGACAAGGATTTTGTAGTATTTTATGAATTTGTCTAATTTGTAGTATTTTACTAATTTAAGTTTGAACATCATTACATATCCTACAAAGCTCTACTAAATCTTTGAGATAACCAAAGTTAAGGTTTAAAGAAAGCATCTGCACAGACGATATATCAGACAGAACCTAGTTTGTGTAGCAGTAAGAACTAGAGCTACCCTGCTTCGCTCCACCACTATCTGTACTGCATATGTCTTCTTCTACGGCAGTCGAGTATCACACCTACCAGGCAGATCGAATTTGAAACATGAAGTGCCAGATCTTTATATGTATCCCCTCTACTTTCCAAATAGCTTAGGATTATTCTCTAAGTTAATACCTGTGGAGGATGTAAAGTAAAGCCTGAAGGATGGGATTACTTAATATGGCATTTTAAATGTGTGACACACTAATCATACCAGAAAACAGGAATACTTCACCGTTTAGCTTTCATCAGGGGAGGAGAGGAGGGAGCTCCTTTTTAAAGGCTTACCCCCCCGTACCACTCAAACCTGCTGAAAATCGAGATGACAATGTCACATTGTCATGTCTACTGTTACAGAACTGGTGGAGAGCCTGAACGGGATAACCTAGACGGAAAGTAGAGTGACGTTTTTCGGACTAGGCCTTGATTATAGGCCTTCATAAAGCTAGGACACACGTGGAGTCTCTCTCTATAAGAAGCAGCACGTCAATCCCACTCCGAGACACCCAACAGAATTATTCCTTCCTCCTAGCTGATAGTGATTTATACAATCCCTAAGTTTCCAAAATCATCGGGCAAGATGTCTAAATCTGTATGTCTAAATCTCCTGTGGATTTGTGGGTAAAGCTGAGTCTTTCTGGGATTCCAAAGTTAAACAAGGTGAGAGAGACAAAATGATACCGACACTAGCCACTCTAGCAACTTAAAGGGTAGTTCAGCCACATCTCAAAATCCCTTATTTGATTCCTTACCCTAAAAGCAGACTATGGACAACGAACAATTTATGTTTATCCATAGACTCTCCATTGATTGGCCATAGACTGCTTAAGCAAATTTGTAATTTGGGTGAACTATCCCATTAATAGCTGGATACATTTCATTAACATAGGTGCATGTGAGTAACATAAGCATCCTTACCATCCTCCCTCTCCCTCTCACTCTGAAATTTCCTTTCCCAATTACAACATTTTCTGTCAAGATAAAACTGCTAAAGGGGGCGGAGTTGCAATCTACTGTAGAGATAGCCTGCATAGTTCTGTCATACTATCCAGGTCTATGCCTAAACAATTAGAGCTTCTACTTTTAAAAATCCATCCTGCCAGAAATAAGTCCCTCACTGTTGCCGCTTGTTATAGACCCCCTCAGCTCCCAGCTGTGCCCTGGACACCATATGTGAATTGATTGCCCCCCATCGTCAGAGTTCGAACTGTTAGGTGACCTAAACTGGGATAATTTTAACACCCTACCCGTCCTACAATCTAACGTTATTTCCTTTGTTATGTCTTTGTTTAAGTATTGTCAGAGCGTGAGTTGGGTGGGTTGTCTATGTTCTTTTTTCTATAATTTGGGATTTTCTGTGTTCAGCCTGGTATGGTTCTCAATCAGAGGCAGCTGTCAATCGTTTTCCCTGATTGAGAATCATACTTAGGTAGCCTGGTTTCACTTTTGAGTTGTGGGTGTTTATTTTCTGTTCTGTGTTTTGTTGCACCGTTCAGGACTGTTCGTTTGTCGTGTATTGTTTTTGTTTCAGTATTCATTCTTTATTAAATTACAATGAATACTTACCACGTTGGTCCTCTCTTTCTCCCGACGACAACCGTTACACTAAGCTAGATGCCCTCAATCTCACACAAATTATCAAGGAACCTACCAGGTACAACACCAAATCCGTAAACATGGGCACCCTCATAGATGGGCACCCTCATCCTGACCAACTTGCCCTCTAAATACACCTCTGCTGTTTTCAACAAGGATCTCAACGATCACTGCCTCATTGCCTGCGTCCGTTAAGGGTCTGCGGTCAAACGACCACCCCTTATCACTGTCAAACGCTCCCTAAAACACTTCTGCGAGCAGGCCTTTCTAATCGACCTGGACCGGACCGGGAATCCTGGAAGGATAATGGCCTCATCCCATCAGTAGAGGATGCCTGGTTGTTCTTTAAAAGTAATTCCTCACCATCTTAGATAAGCATGCCCCTTTCAAAAAATGTAGAACTAAGAACAGATATAGCCCTTGGTTCACTACAGACTTGACTGCCCTTGACCAGCACAAACACATCCTGTGGCGTACTGCACTAGCATCGAATAGTCCCCACGATATGCAACTTTTCAGGCAAGTCAGGAACCAATATACACAGTCAGTTAGGAAAGCTAAAGCTAGCTTTATCAAATATAAATTTGCATCCTGTAGCATTAATTCCAAAACGTTTTGGGACAGTGTAGAGTCCATGGAGAATAAGAGCACCTCCTCCATGCTGCCCACTGCACTGAGGCTAGGAAACACTGTCACCAGTGATAAATCCACAATAATCGAGAATATCAAAAAGCATTTCTCTAACGCTGCCCATTCTTTCCACCTGGCTACCCCAACCCCGGCCAACAGCTCTGCACCCCCCGCAGCAACTGGCCCAAGCCCCTCCCGCTTCTCCTTCACCCAAATCCAGACAGATGATGTCCTGAAAGAGCTGCAAAATCTGTATCCCTACAAATCAGCTGGGCTAGACAATCTGGACCCTCTCTTCCTAAAATGATCTGCTGCCATTGTTGCAACCCATATTACTAGTCTGTTCAACCTCTGTATCGTCTGAGATTCCTAAAGATTGGAAAGCGGCAGCGGTCAGCCCCCTCTTCAAAGGGGGAGACACTCTAGACCAAAACTGTTACAGACCTATATCCATCCTGCCCTGCCTTTCTAAAGTCTTCGAAAGCCAAGTGAACAAACAGATCACCAATCATTTCGAATTCCACCGTACCTTCTCCGCTATGCAATCTGGTTTCCGAGCTGGTCATGGGTGCTCCTCAACCACGCTGAAGGTCCTAAACGAAATCATAACCGCCATCGATAAAAGACAGTACTGTGCTGTGTCTTCATCAACCTGGCCAAGGTTTTTGACCCTGTCAATTACTGTATTCTTATCGCCAGACTCAACAGCCTTGGTTTCTCTAATGACTGCCTCTACTTCTCAGATAAAGTTCAGTGTGTCAAATCGGAGGGCCTGTTGTCCGGACCTCTGGCAGTCTCTATGGGGGTGCCACAAGGTTCAAATCTTGGGCTGACTCTTTTCTCTGTATATATCAATGACGTTGTTCTTGCTGCTGGTGATTATTTGGTCCACCTCTAAGCAGACGACACCATTCTGTATTCATCTGGCCCTTCTTTGGACACTGTGTTTAACAAACCTCCAAACGAGCTTCAATGCCATACAACTCTCCTTCCATGGCCTCCAACTGCTCTTAAATGCTAGTAAAACAAAATGCATGCTCTTCAACCGATCGCTACCAGCACCCGCCCAACTAACATCACTACTCTGAACGGTTCTGACTTAGAATATGTGGACAACTATAAATACCTAGGTGTTTGGCTAGACTGTAAACTCTCCTTCCAGACTCAGATTAAGCATCTCCAATCCAAAATTAAATCTAGAATCAGCTTTCTATTTCGCAACAAAGCATCCTTCACTCATGCTGCCAAACATACCCTCGTAAAACTGACTATCCTACCAATCCTTGACTTCGGCGATGTCATTTTACAAAATAGCCTCCATCACTCTACTCAGCAAATTAGATGCAGTCTATCACAGTGCCATCCGTTTTGTCACCAAAGCCCCATATACTACCCAACACTGCGACCTGTATGTTCTCGTTGGCTGGTCCTCGCTACATATTCGTCGCCAAACCCACTGGCCCCAGGTCATTTATCAGACTTTGCTAGGTAAAGCTCCGCCTTATCTCAGCTCACTGGTCACCATAGCAACACCCACCCGTAGCACTCGCTCCAGCAGGTACAGTGCCTTGCGAAAGTATTCGGCCCCCTTGAACTTTGCAACCTTTTGCCACATTTCAGGCTTCAAACATAAATATATGAAACTGTATTTTTTTGTGAAGAATCAACAACAAGTGGGACACAATCATGAAGTGGAACGACATTTATTGGATATTTCAAACTTTTTTAACAAATCAAAAACTGAAAAATTGGGCGTGCAAAATTATTCAGCCCCCTTAAGTTAATACTTTGTAGCGCCACCTTTTGCTGCGATTACAGCTGTAAGTCGCTTGGGGTATGTCTCTATCAGTTTTGCACATCGAGAGACTGAACATTTTTCCCATTCCTCCTTGCAAAACAGCTCGAGCTCAGTGAGGTTGGATGGAGAGCATTTGTGAACAGCAGTTTTCAGTTCTTTCCACAGATTCTCGATTGGATTCAGGTCTGGACTTTGACTTGGCCATTCTAACACCTGGATATGTTTATTTTTGAACCATTCCATTGTAGTTTTTGCTTTATGTTTTGGATCATTGTCTTGTTGGAAGACAAATCTCCGTCCCAGTCTCAGGTCTTTTGCAGACTCCATCAGGTTTTCTTCCAGAATGGTCCTGTATTTGGCTCCATCCATCTTCCCATCAATTTTAACCATCTCCCCTGTCCCTGCTGAAGAAAAGCAGGCCCAAACCATGATGCTGCCACCACCATGTTTGACAATGGGGATGGTGTGTTCAGGATGATGAGCTGTGTTGCTTTTACGCCAAACATAACGTTTTGCATTGTTGCCAAAAAGTTCAATTTTGGTTTCATCTGACCAGAGCACCTTCTTCCACATGTTTGGTGTGTCTCCCAGGTGGCTTGTGGCAAACTTTAAACAACACTTTTTATGGATATCTTTAAGAAATGGCTTTCTTCTTGCCACTCTTCCATAAAGGCCAGATTTGTGCAATATACGACTGATTGTTGTCCTATGGACAGAGTCTCCCACCTCAGCTGTAGATCTCTGCAGTTCATCCAGAGTGATCATGGGCCTCTTGGCTGCATCTCTGATCAGTCTTCTCCTTGTATGAGCTGAAAGTTTAGAGGGACGGCCAGGTCTTAGTAGATTTGCAGTGGTCTGATACTCCTTCCATTTCAATATTATCGCTGGCACAGTGCTCCTTGGGATGTTTAAAGCTTGGGAAATATTTTTGTATCCAAATCCGGCTTTAAACTTCTTCACAACAGTATCTCGGACCTGCCTGGTGTGTTCCTTGTTCTTCATGATGCTCTCTGCGCTTTTAACGGACCTCTGAGACTATCACAGTGCAGGTGCATTTATACGGAGACTTGATTACACACAGGTGGATTGTATTTATCATCATTAGTCATTTAGGTCAACATTGGATCATTCAGAGATCCTCACTGAACTTCTGGAGAGAGTTTGCTGCACTGAAAGTAAAGGGGCTGAATAATTTTGCACGCCCAATTTTTCAGTTTTTGATTTGTTAAAAAAGTTTGAAATATCCAATAAATGTTGTTGCACTTCATGATTGTGTCCCACTTGTTGTTGATTCTTCACAAAAAAATACAGTTTTATATCTTTATGTTTGAAGCCTGAAATGTGGCAAAAGGTCGCAAAGTTCAAGGGGGTCGAATACTTTCGCAAGGCACTGTATATTTCACTGGTCATCCCCAAATCCAACACCTCCTTTGGCCGCCCTTCCTTCCAGTTCTCTGCTGCCGATGACTGGAATAAATTGCAAAAACTTCGCTGAAGTTGGAGACTTATATCTCCCTCACTAACTTTAAGCATCAGCTGTCAGAGCAGCTTACCAATCGCTGCAGCTGTACACAGCCCATCTGTAAAAAGCCCATCCAACCAACTGCCAACTGCCTCATCCCATAATTGTTTTTGCTTTTTCTGCTCTTTTGCACACTAATATTTCTACTGCAAACATCCTCATCTGGACATCTATCACTCCAGTGTTAATTGCTAAATTGTAATTACTTCGCCACCATTGCCTATTTATTGCCTTACCTCCTTACTTCATTTGCACACACTGTATACAGATTTTTCTATTGTGTTATTGACTGTGTGTTTGTTTATCTCATGTGCAACCCTGTGTTGTTGTTTTTCTCGCACTGCATTGCTTTATCTTGTCCAGGCCGCAGTTGTAAAACTCCTACACTTCTGTTTCAGCATCATGCTCTGATGGCGCTAGGGGAATCAATAATGGCCAGAGAGCCCGGGTTGGTCTGTCTAGCTAGCTGACTTGACACGGAACAGAGGAAGGTAAATTATTGGAACTTTAATTACTTTGATCCGTCATGCATTGTAGCATCATGTCAGAGGAAGTCAATGCCATGACAGACGCAGAACAAAGGCCAGAGCGCATTCTCATAACATCTTCACTCCTTCCTAATGGCTTATTAAGAAGGGTGTTGAGCATGCACGCACAAGGACCAAAATTCATTGGATGCATTCCAAACAGCACCCTATATTCCCCATATAGTGCACTACTTTTGACCCAAGCCCTATGGGGGCACTGGTCAAAAGTAGTGCACTATACAGGGAACAGGGTGCCTTCTGCACCATTTGGGATTCACCCACTGAGGTTTTTCTTATTTTCTCTGGCTGTACTGATTTAGAAAGTCATTTTATTCAGGAGCTTTGTTAGTTTACTCCTCTAATCATTACTGAATGTCAAGTCTTGAATGGGTTTGTATTATTAGCTTATGCACCATGGCGTACAAATAAAGACGACACAATCGCATTGTGAAACGATAATGCATCATACTATTTTACCTTACATATTAATCTGTATTTACAAAGAAGTTAAGTGATTTTCTATCCCACAACAGATAAAGTACTCCTAAGTTGTTAAATGGAAACACATGATAAAAAAAGTTATGTGCAAAACGAAATAAATCCCATTTCATCAATAAGACTCAGACAAAATTACAATTTATATTCATGAATATTCTGGCACTTAGTGGAGGGATAAATGTGCGGGATTGTTCTGGTGGCTGATAAATGTGTAGCATGGGTGGTAATTTAGAAGCAGGCATTAATCTCAAACTGTGGTCCAGCAAGGAGATTGTAGAAATAGAGGATGGCAGAAAAAGGTAATTGATATAAAGACGTATTCAGTAGTAGCAAACCCATAAAGTTATGCAGATTTGAAGCATTAGCGAGCCAATCATCTCTATTATTAATTGCTCCTCGTCATGGATACAGAAGCGCTTGTTTTATATCTTCCGTCCATGTAAATACAGCCACTCTGAAGAGCAAAGAGGCATGGAGCTGTCATTTGTGTAGATAATAACAACACATTATCTGAGAAGCTGAGAAGCATTGTCAACTCTAATGGAAACTGTAGAATACTGTGTGGGCCCTGGTCAAAAGTAGTGTACTATATAGGGAATAGGGTGCTTTGGGACGAACTGGAGACTTAATCCATCGGTGCTTAGTTACTTTACTCCTCCTAATCATTGATCAAGCAGTTTACTGAGGGTATTATGTATCCCTTACAAGTAATGGTTCTATTTTTATGTACCGCAGTTTGGGATTATCCACATTGAGTGTGTTATGACTCAACCGTTGCTTTCTTTCTTGAAACACTTTGGCGTTAGAGGACATTGGGGAGGACGTTGCTGGCTAACATGGATGACAGATTCCCTCACGCTTTTGACACACAGAGGTAGGAGAAGGACTCTTATTGAAAATAGGCTAATGAATTATATCTTACTCGCAAGTAAGTTCCTCACTATCAAAAGTGCCCGAGTACTCAGAAACAGAATGTAAGTTAGGCTACTAGCGTGAAAAAAAATAACTTAAATGTTAAGACCCTCAGAAAATTCATACTTCTCCCCTTAATTTGTATTGATGGCCTGGAAGAAACTAGCATGCTTTGCAGTTCTTTAAGAGGAGAAGATGTTTAAATGGAGATTAATTCAAATTTCTGCTTGCTCAGTACTTGTAAAACTAAAGCAATTTATATTCTTTCTCTTAACGATACCCTTTCTCTGATTGCGGTAATGTAATCTAATTGTAATTATGATACTATCTGAATCATGCAGACCTTAACATGATTGGAACTACTCATTGCATTAAAAACTAATTTTTGAATAATGATGAAAGAAGCTGTGAAAAATGTGGAAGTATTACATTTTTTTTATCTCTGTTTTGCGGGGGGGGGGGGGGGATCGCATTTCCCACTTTCCCGCCTAAAGCCATAGTTCTGCTCCAGTACAAGATGACAGTGACTGGATCCAAAAAGAGCGGGGATGTGAAGACCACCTCAATTAAAAATGTCAGACTCTTTTTCTCGCAACAACTTTAATTTATTTTATTTCTCTCTCTTTTTTTTTATCCCTGTGGTACCTTGGCGGTGCTGAAAGAGAAAAACAGGTTCAATACAACACCGGGCCAGCGACGACACAATCGCATTGTGAATGGCTTGCTGGCTTGCTGACTCCACTAAAACCTCACCACAGAGCCTGAGTACCAAACCCACTGGCGCTCCTCCAGTCCTATTCATCCATCCTGATAAAGTGAAACTTAGCACGGTAGTGGTTGAGATTGAGGTGAGAGCAACAGAGAGCATGTTGAGAGAGGGAGAGATATAGTCCAAACAGCTTTCACAGTGTTGGCCGGTCCTGAAGGTAAAGCACTTAATGTATGAAATGAGTCGGTAATGCAGAGACGGCTAACCTAGCGCAGAAGGCCTAATGGGCATCACACCCTGCGAATGTCTCCACAAGAGAGGGAAGAGGGCCAGGCAGCTGTGTGTGTGTGTGTGTGTGTGTGTGTGTGTGTGTGTGTGTGTGTGTGTGTGTGTGTGTGGCCAGGTTGTGGTGTGTGTGTGTGCTTCAGGCTGTGGAGCCCAGTCTCGCCCAGGCTCTCTCCTAATGCCCCAGCCCATCCCATCATGCAAAGCAGAAAATAATTTACCTGACGCTGCTCATCTCCCCAGCCCCATATAACAGGTAGCACAGCTTCTCTTAAAACAAATCTGCATCCCACAGCTGTGCAGTAGGATTGGAAGCCTCTGGAGGGATAATATATCTATTTATAGGGCTAGAAATGGGCTCAGGTACAGGCAACTCTACGAGGCCCTACTTCAGCCTAATTCATTTCAAAGACTATTCAAGTGTTAAAAAAAAAATGCAACCAAAACAGGAGATGTACACTTAAACCCTAAAGAATATGCAAACATGAGTTGTAATGGCCTACCACGGTATCTCACTGTTACATTACTTAATATATAGCCAATTAAAATCATCACTACAACTGTAGTAAAATCCTGGCCTAAAAATCTGCCAACTATCTTTAATTTTGCTGAAGGATATCTAATTGTACCCCTCCCCAAATCCATCTGTGCATGTATTTCCTTAACGCACAAGCTCACATGATTTGTTCACGCACAGCAACTTCAGGAGCTATTCCCTTCTTGATGCCCGCCTAGCCTCTTCAGTGACACCTGGGTCCTTAGCTGGCTCCGAGGCAAAGACGTGCAAGATGTGGCAACTGTGTGTGTGTGTGTGTGTTTGTTTGTTTGCTGAGGGCATGAGCATATTTCCGTCAAATGAAAGACAGAAAGCAAAATCGTTTCATGAAGAAAAATATGATACAGGCTTTCGCTTCAAATCAGGTCTGAGAGGGAGATGGGTGGAGGGGGGCTATAAGAATGTAGGTGCTGGACGATTGAGCTATACTAGCTCCTGCTATGAGAAGGTTTCCCATTATTTAATGCCAAGGAGCGGGGGTTCTGATTATAGCTGAACCTAGGTGTAACTTACTGATGATACCAATCTTAGCTCATTGTATTCTTAAGTACTTGGGAATTACTTAATCTGTGGTTCAATGGGAGCCGGTACCGGGATAATATTCACAAGGGTCACGGGGAAAGCAGTGTCTTGATGAGCAAGGATGATCAGGTGCTGTGTTTAACTCTCACAAGATTTCCCTTTTTCATGTTATTAAACGGTTCCCTTGATTGGACTCTGGACACATACCGAGGCCAGCTGGTTGGCTACAGTGTAAAAATCGCTTGAGGTTCAATCCCCAGCCAGAGGCAGCTTTACTTTAAATTCACGTTCAAACACATTCCCTTTTTGCCACTGCTGCAACATCTATTTCCTTTGCCTGCATATGCTAAGAAATTCAGATGATTAAAAGAAACCAAGTATTACCACTGAGTGATGTTCCATCAGATTACACGAAGAAACAATGTTTCTCAGAAGAAAAGCGAGGGAGTGAGGAAAGCATAGAGAAAGAGAAGAAACACTCCCATCCACGAGAAGTTTGGACTTTTCCAACAGGAAGCTGGGGAGGAAACAAAACACAATTAAAAGTGTGTTTGGGGGGGCCTTTGAGTCAATTAATTTCACTGTGGCAGAGCAGTCAGGAGGCCAAGCGCGAGGTAAAGGGGGTTTTGTGCATGGATGAAAAATAACTGGTCTCTTAGCAACAGCACCCCTCTCTCAACATGTCAGAAACCTCCTGCCCCCTCTGGCTTCTGGAACCATGGAGGAAGTTCCTTAGGTGTCTTTTATACGAGCACTGCCCTTGTGATAGGTTGAGGGTCTGCTGGCTGTCAACGACGTCCCTTAAGGGAATTTGGCAGATCGCTTAAAAAATAAAGAAAAAGAAAATCAATTTTAAGCTCACATGCCCCACTGGGTGCCAAAGCCACTTTGGGGATTCTGAAGGATGCCTGAGTTGATAGGATTTGACTTCCAGAGGTAGAGAGGTGACAAACTCTATCATGAGAAAGGGCTAGTCTGGGGCCTGCGAGGCCTAACCTGCTCCCAGGATCGCTGGCCCGGTGTTGTATTGAACCTGTTTATCTCTTTCAGCACCGCCAAGGTACCACAGGGATAAAAAAAGAGAGAAATAAAATAAATTAAAGTTGTTACAAGAAAAAGAAAGGGGAAAAAAACTGGCAGAATTCGGGGTGTAAATGATGAATTACTTTTCATCAACTGAAAGGAAACATGCTCTGGAACAATACTGAAATGGAGCAGGAGACTCCTGACCTCCTGCCTCAGAGCAGCCAATATCTTCATTCAAGAAGACAACCATGAAATTACACAGAAAATGGGATTGTCATGAGCGGGCCCTTGATATCTTGGTATACAGTCATTACTGCATGGGAAAGAGCCTTCATCCTCACATCATAACTCGTAAGAGAGGGGAGGCAGGGTGTATCTAGCGGAGAGACCGCAAGAAAATCAGGGGGGGGGGGGGGTGGTTCGGTTTAAAGCTTTCATGAAAATGATGTTTTTTTCTCATACGTTTTTTTTTAATCTACATAGTTAACTTGAGCTGTACTGGCATGCATATTTAAAGTTAAAGTATATACATATGTATATTCTAAATAGAGTTTAATTTACTTTTTAAATAAAGAATGTTGGCAAAGCTTTGGTAATTCCCGTGAGGTGATTGTTCTTTTCACATCACCAAATCAAAAAATGTTTCATTACCAGATGCACAAATGTCTTGTTTACAGAACGGCAACATGGCGAACACAACGGCTAATGAGCAATCAAATAATAATTAGCAAGCCAGAGCAAGTGAAGAAGAGTGAGCCTTTGAATACAAATCATCCGGGTTGTTTTAACAGGCAAAAACAAGTGGAATGGGTTTTTGGAGAGAACACTTATCAAAGACAGACCAGGATTGTCTAGACATTCACAGTTTGCCTAACTTGTGTGCTTCGAATTTTGTAAAGGCATTGGCCGTATCATGCAATAGCATAACATGATACTGTTGTACCGTGTCTCCAACACATTATTGAGTTAGGTTGCATTTTAATAATGACAGAAACTTTAACCATTTGTACTATTTTGTGTAATCTGCACAAGAACTGTGTACATTGTACATGTGCAGTACCCACTTTAGGCCCAGTTTGTTATAACCTAACACTTCGGTAATATAGTCGGCACATACAGCAGCTGATCACACTGCTACTCTACATTTCAGAACATGTGTAATTACAACTATAGATTTGCCAGTTTCCAGCTTCTGTGCAACAGCTCCAACATCCTCTCTTTCTTCGATGGCGACTGTTTTCCTAAAAACGGAGCTGACTGCAGTTCACGTGGAGTAGTTTTGCTTCCTATCGATTACTGTCATAGCAGTCCGAGGAAGGAGCAGGAGGAAACATGTCTTAAGTTTCTATTCCCATCTTGTTGCAGACAAAAAGACAGGAAGCCCCTCTCCTCAGGGTTGACACCAGCTTTATGCTAATGATTTTTCGCTGAATGGCTAGCCTTCATACTGGTCTTTTCAGGGCAAAATGACCTTATAAATAAAAAATGGCAATAACGACAAGGCCTTAGCTGTATTTTTAGGACAAGAGTCGCTCTTGTGTCAGGTCCGAATATTTCTGAATGTGCCTTTTGCAGAAAATAGATAGGAAAAAAAAGTGGGAAAAAAAGTGGAAAGAAAATCATGTTTACAACTGAGAATGAGGGCACTATAAAATTCTCCTTTTTTTTCTTCTCACTGAGGCTTGCTCAACTCAACATTCTAGACTGGCTCCCAAAGCATAAAATGAATGTAACGAGTTGTAGCTAGCGAAAGAGGACTGCATTGCGATGCGCCAGAGAAGTGATGCGTCTATGGGAAGTATTTTGAAGGATCTGTAATTTTGCTCTGCATATAAATGTCCCTTTTTAATCCTATACAGCCCTAAGACACTTTTCAAACTGCAACGATTCACATAATTAGATATAGCAGACAGATGACATTCTCTATGTGCCATTAGAAAGAGGTCATTCTCTCTCTCTATATAAAATGGCCAGTGTTCTGTTCTTGAATTTGCTCGCTTCAAAACATGTGACACTTGGTTGGCAAGTGAAATAAGTTACACTTATCTTAAACAGACACGCTTTCAGGCAGAAACGTAACTTTTCAACTCCAATACAAGTCTATTTTTAAAGTATCCTTCCAAGAGTGCCTATGTTTTCTCCGTTAAGCTTCTCGTCGGTCTAAGTTGAGCTATAAAAAGTATAAAAGCGAACTAGTATCACCTAAAATGTCCGGTGCATGCAAGCACAGTATGGACCAAGAGGAAAGAGAAAAACTATACAGTGACAACACTCTAAGAAAAACTTCTGGCCTAACACCGCTGCCCACAACTCAATCTATTCAAGGTGTGCTTTGTGTAAATTATATCAAAAGCGTTGGCATCCTTCATCAAACATTTACACGTTAAAGGGTTCCACCTGTGCTGTTTTTCCCCCCTAGTCTGGCAGGAGTTTGAAGGGAAAGGTAAGTACGTGTGAAATGGGACATGTGTTTTCCATCCTTTCCTTTCCTTTGTCACACATGTTCCCTTTTTCTTTCTGAGGTGTGATTAACATTCCTCCTTCACTGGTCGTCTCTCTCTCTCTCTCTCTCTCTCTCTCTCTCTCTCTCTCTCTCTCTCTCTCTCTCTCTCTCTCTCTCTCTCTCTGTCTCCTTGCTGTCTGATCATGGCTGTCTGACCATGGCTTCATACAGGTTGAAGTGATAAATACACCATGCCTGAAATCACAGACCTTCAAAGCTTCTTGTCACTTCCTGTCCATGTGAGATTCATTGGAGGTATCAGCAAAACTCCCAGAGTATATCAAATGGACAAATGGACCTGCCATAGAGATATTTACTGTGTGCGTGTGTGTGTGTCGGGGGGGGGGGGGCGATTTAATTAAATGTTTGTTAATCTCTCTGTTTTAATAGTAATTATTTGAGTAGCATTTAAACTCAAAAGCACATTGTCTTAGAGAAATCCTATGCACAAGTTTTGCCAGCAAATTCACCACAACCAGAGTCCTTGGCAGTGCTGTACACCATCAGGTAAAAGGGGCCCTTGCAAAATATTAAATTCTTCAGTCACATGAAACTATAATCCTATCCCACAATAAGTGTCTCTGTGCCAGTTTTTCTACAAACATCATGGCAGCCTTTGAGTCCAAACTGCTCTAAATTTTCCCGTAACTGTTGGCAATCGTCGAATGAAGATGCTAGCTCTGGGCCTGGGCTTGGCACAGGCTACCAGCTGTTTTGTTTACCTTCCACACAATGTCCAAGAGACATTTTGCCAGCGGTTTACAAAACCAATCGTCTAATGCTACTGGTGCTGGAGTTTTGGCATGTGGATTGCATTTGGGACTGTATCTAAATAACTCCAGACAGCCAGAACGTTTGAAGGGCAGGAGTTCTGTTTCACAGCATGGCTCATTCAATCCACCAGTACTGGAAAGCTGTATGATGCTCAAATGGCATTGATCAGACTATTCTGACATTTCTGGTGATGCCGTTTGTGACATGGTACCTTTTGAACTACCCTGCGTGATAAGAGATGAGGTAACTGTTTCGGCATAATCTCCCACTGAATAAGGCTACATTCCAGGCACATCATTTTCACAGAAGCATTTTTTTTTCTTGTGGTTTGCATAGGTTTATTTTGAGAAAACTTATTTAAATGTCTTCCTATATGTTTTTTGTTGTTGCTTTTGTTCTTTCACATTGATCAAATCCATGAATGTCAATCTCTCTGACTTTTTTGTCCATGACTTTGACTCACACTTTCCAAATTCTGTGATTTGGAAAGTGGCCCTACTACCTCCATGCAAACAGTCCTGTACCTAAGTGCTTGGCATGCCTGTCTAAGCATATGGCATAACTAAATGTTGATTATCAGCCCATCTCATATATCAAACACGCATTTGATAAACAGGGACATTCATCACTCAACATGGCCCACATAAGAAAGATCATTTTTTACTCACTCCTAAGTGGAGCCATATGAGTGCTTGTACCTTTGGCTTGCGTCCCAAATGGCGCCATATTCCCTTTAAAGTGCACTACTCTTGACTCTTGAATCCTATATACACAAAGGGAAAAGGGTGCCATTTGGTTTTGGTGGTGGTGAGATCCAGAACAACCAATTAAATATGCTTTAGTGAAAAAAAGTGTGATGGCCAATCGTTTTTGGATTTGTCATTGTCTTTGGCAATGACAAAAAAACAATTTTCACATGAGAAGGACTTTCCATCATTCTGTAATTTGCTACTTCCCCGTAAGGATCCTATTCCCCACAAAGATCCTATAAGGATCCTATTAGGGTATTATACTGGCCTAGTAATGCACAGATAATCAATGTAAGCATTGCAAACAATGCATGTAAAACAAAATAAACAATACTATATTGTGAACCTTGGAATTTGACGAGATCATAAATATTGATCATATCAAAACCCTGTGAACTGGCCTTGTTTTCATCCACTTGGGTATGTTCATTCATTAGTGCACAGATACAGTACCAGTCAAAAGTTTGGACACCTACTCATTCAATGGTTTTTCTTTATTTTTTAAAACTATTTTCTACATTTCTACATTGTAGAATAATAGTGAAGACATGACAACTGGGAAATAACACATACGGGAATCATGTAGTAACCAAGAAAGTGTTAAACAAAACAAAATGTATTTTATATTTGAGATTCTTCAAAGTAGCCACCCTTTGCCTTGATGACAGCGTTGCACACTCTTGGCATTCTCTCAACCAGCTTCACCTGGAATGCTTTTCCAACAGTCTTGAAGGAGTTTCCACATATGCTGAGCACATGTTGGCTGCTATTCCTTCACTCATCTCAAACCATATAAATTGGGTTGAGGTCAGGTGGTTATGGAGGCCAGGTCATCTGATGCAGCACTCCATCACTCTCCTTCTTGGTCAAATAGAGCTTACTCAGCCTGGAGGTGTGTTGTGTCATTGTCCTGTTGAAAAACAAATGATGGGATGGCGTGTCACTGTAGAATGATTCGGTAGCCATGCTGGTTAGGTGTGCCTTGACAGTGTCACCATCAAAGCACCACCCCACACTATCACACCTCCTCCTCCATGCTTCACGCTGGGAGCCACATATGTGGAGATCATCCATTCAACTTCTCTGCATCTCACCAAGACACAGCGGTTGGAACCAAAAATCTCAAATTTGGACTCATCAGAGCAAAAGACAGATTTCCACCAGTCTAATGTCCATTTCTCATTTTTCTTGCCCCATGGAAGTCTCTTCTTCTTATTGGTTTCCTTTAGTAGGGGTTTCTTTGCAGAAATTCGACCATGAAGGACTGAATCACACAGTCTCCTCTGAACAGTTGATGTTGAGATGTGTCTGTTACTTGAACTCTGTGAAGCATTTATTTGGGCTGCAATCTGAGGTACAGTTAACTCCAATGAACGTATCCTCTGCAGCAGAGGTAACTCTGGGTCTTCCTTTTCTGTGGCGGTCCTCATGAGAGCCAGTTTCATCATAACACTTGATGGTTTTTGCGACTGCACTTGAAGAAACTTTCAAAGTTCTCAACATTTTCCAGACTGACTGACCTTCATGCCTTAAAGTAATGATGGACTGTCGTTTCTCTTTGCTTATTTGAGCTGTTCTTGACATAATATGGACCTGGTCTTTTACCAAATAGGGCTATGTTCTGGATACCATCCCTACCTTGTCGCAACACAACTGATTGGCTCAAATGCATTACGAAGGAAAAAAAATCCACAAATGTACAGTACTTTTAACAAGGCACACCTGCTAAATGAAATGCATTCTAGTTGACTACCTCATGAAGCTGGTTGAGAGAATGCCTAGTGTGTGCAAAGCTGTCATCAAGGCAAAGGGTGGCTACTTTGAAAAATCTTAAATATAAAATATATTTGGTTACTACATGATTCCATATTTGTTATTTCATAGTTTTTATGTCTTCTACAATGTAGAAAATAGTAAGAATAAAGAAAAACCCTTGAATGAGCAGGTGTGTCCACTTTTGACTTGTACTGCATATAAGTATCGTATACATTTACTTGACATTATCATGCCAGTATGGTCAAAAAGCACAATTAAGTGAAACAGATTTGATGTTTACAAATTTATACAATTTTAAAAGGCTGGCATTAGGTAATAATTACTCAATCTGTAATTAGTAATAATTATATACAAGATATCCCTAATATATTCAGAGCAACATTAAATACACATGATTTGCAATTACAATATTACGTAAATCGTTTTGTTGTATTGAATATATAGCTAGCTACACATCCCATAGTAGTACAGAAACGTGTCCTAATGTGAGTTTGCTTGTCAGCTGTCTGAATTAATTACGTGACCTTCGCAATGCGTCATGCATAGTGTACGATAACATTTCTCATCTACACATACATGTGTACATGCATATAGATACTCACCGTAGATACTCACCATATATACTCACCACCTATGTGTAATGGAACACACGGACTTACAGTATACAATACAGAGTACACACTTGAGTACATGCACAGTACTACGAGAGAGAAAGAGCTAGATAAAAAACGTGTGAAAGAGGATGTGTCACACGTGATAAACTCTACCTTGAGTGAGAGCATTTCTCCCCGGCGTTCATCAATAGCACCACAAGGCAGTCATGCAGGCAGGCAGGCGAGCAGTAGGACAGTGCATTAATGAAATGTTAATGGCTGAATTAAGCCTGAAATAACCATTGTAGCCTGGACTGCTGTGAGTCCATTAGCATTAGCACTACATGCTGGGGTGCAGCGAATGAACGACTCTCCCTGGCCTGTGTCCCAAATGGCACGCTATTCCCAACATTGCGTGCTATCGGCCTATAGGCCCTGGTCAAAAGTAGGGCACTATATGGGGGATAGGGTGCCATTTGGGACTCAGTCTCCCTCTCAGACCACGGGGCTGTGACCAGGCAGGTGTTATGATTGGGGCCACAGACAGCTCTCCATCATGGTGACCTCTGGATGTTTTGGATTGGAGCCGGATGGGTCCTGTGACTGCACCGGCCGTCAACAAATTATTTTGGAAATGAAGAGAGGAGGGTAGAGGAGAGTGAATACTGTTTTCTGTTGATTGATGATGAATAACATCAAGGACAATTTTGGTTTAGTTGCCGACCAAAAAGATTGAGCCAGTGTAAAATGATACTGTAGATTAATTATTGGCACTGTGTTGTGTACTGCGTTGAGTATCACACCTAGCTTGAACCCTAACTAACTTGAAACGGAATTTCCATCTACCCTTGAGTAGTGACTTCTAGTGTATACAGTAGATTTACCCTCAACCTCTTTTCATCATTGACAGAGATAAAACACAGAGTTCCTGTTCAATACATTTCAGAGACAGGAAGGACCAATTGTGATATCTGTAATTTGGTTGATTAAATGACTTACATGTATATAAGTGCATTGATTTCTGTAATAATGACGTTACTATGCGTTTGACTGTATATCATTGAAACATCTCTGACTGTGAGACTAGTATTACAGTTAGAACAACATTAAAGCCCCAGTACGCTGGACAAAGGGCTTGAAATGATGGCCCTTGGTTTGAAGTGCTCTGGGACTGGTAATTAGGGACACAGATCATGATGTTAGCCTAAGGAACAGTAGGTCTAAGTCCCAGTTTATGCTAGCTACATCGTTTGTTAATACAGGCACGAGCAAGTTCTCATGCACACACACACACGCTGACCCACACAGGGAGAGACACACACAAACACACACAGAGAGTCACAAACAGAAACACGCGCACGCACGCGCGCACACACCACACACAGAGATGCTCCGTCTTGATCTAAGGCCTTCAATGTTTTTCAGCACATATGGAGATGTGAGTCCCTAAATCAGCTTAGGAAACATCCACAGATACCTCATGTTGGAAATTCCTAAGCAGATAAATGAAAGCTCTTAACCTAGTAATGCCCTCTAATTGTGAGGGAAATTGTACTTGGTTTAAACATGAATTCAATTTCAGTTGAAAAAGAAAGTGTTACGCCAATGTTCAATGTATGAGAAGAGTCTTTTGTTGGCAATAAATAACTGTTTGTTGCTCGTGGATGCTTATTGGTCTGTAATATATCATCGTTAGTGACTGATCCCTGGAAACAGCGCAATGACAAAATGTACGCACTTGCTGATTGTTAGGCTGATGTGACGTATTTATGACTGGTTGCTGGGAAATGTTGTTTTCTCACAAAACATATTTTCCAGGTAGCCGGAAATCAAAGGACTTTTTTCTATTCTTCAGTTGCTCCCTTCAGATTTAATCAGGCCTGCCCACTTGCACATTTACAGGCGATCTGGAGATTGTCACAGTGTCTGACTTAAATGACCATGGTGAGGAGACCATGGGTCATGTTCATTAGGCCATGCAATGTAGAACCTTTTGTACAGAACAAATATGAGGTTTTCTTACTGGACAAGAACAGACCCTCCCTGTTTCAGTCAGTTTTTCTTCTTTGATGCCTAATGAACACGACCCCGGTGTGTTATCAGAGGGCATCTGGCCCCAGGTACTGCAGTCCACTGCAGCCTAGCCCAGTATTAGTCCTGGTCAACCGCCAACCACAGCAGCTGTCCATCCAAAACAACCTATTAAAACCTTCCGACTCATAAACAATATTATTCAGGCAAATTGTAGGCAATGACGGACGTGCCCACACACACACACACACCCCTTCAAGGTCACCGCAATCCCCTCCACCCTCTCTAGTCTACGTGGCCAATTGTTTCTCACTCTCCTCTCATGACAATGTGTAAAGTGACAAGAGGTGAATCTGCCCTGCACACTCTGTGCGACAGCGTGTGACAACAGCGACTACCTTTTTGCCTGGGTTGGTCCGGGTGAGGGCTAACATGATGTGACATCTAGCACGGCCGTCGCAAGTTTTTAATAAATGATTCAAGCGTCTCCCTCGTCGAGGGATTAAGAGTTAATGCCATCTCTGTCTCGATCACTAGGTAGCTCAAACTTTGACTCCTCTCAGCGAGGATGCTCAGGCCTCCAGGGATGGACAAATGGACACTTTGTCCCTCTGTCCCCCCCTCCACCCATCTCCATTATCGAACCAGAGAAAAACACATCAGAGTCCAGACCATAATCCTGGGTTTGAAGTTCAAATGTGGCATAGCCATTTTAGATGTATAAATTAGTGTAAATTCTGATTTGTTTTTCTTTTTTGTCATGTGGTTGGTTTTAGGTGCACCAACAGCATCCCAGCGGAGTCCCTGGGAGTGTCCTAATGTGCATTTAATGACACGCCTCTGTGCGAATGACAAGAACACAAGGCGAAGGTGACAACCTTATTTCAGTTATGTTTTTAAAATGTTTTTTAATGCTTGGCTCTTGTTTTCCTAAAAAACACTTTTACTATTGTTAGTCTATAGCTATTATGTACTACTGTGGGCAACTGGCAGGTTTTACAATAAGAACCACATTTATATCTACTGTTTTATTGGTTGTTTTTATCAGTCAATCAAACATTTATGTCAATCAAACAAATGATAGGGTCGCGTGATTATCACAGCAACACAACATAAGCAAAATGGGGTTTGATACAGCAGCCCAAGACACAACAGTTGAGAGAACATGACATGAGGGGTACCTAACCAAGATCTTTGATGGTGGCAAATGTATATATACTTGTTTTAGCTGTACATCTATAATAGTCAACTATGATGGCCCGATAATGATTTTAAAGTCCCTCCAGTGGAACATCAAGGAAGTTTGTCTCCAAGAGTTTAAAGGAAATCCAAGAGGATGTAGAAGTCAGTTGACATACCATTGACTGATATAGCCTAATCTCAAAACAGCTTTGCAATTTAGCATATCAGATTGTGTGATGCTTGAGTTTTGGCTTTCGTGCGAGTAGATGCAGTCCCAATACAATACTTTCTTTTTTCTTTATACAGTTTTTTCTTCTCCCCCCCCCCCCCACTGTTGGTTCTGGTGGTGTCAAATTGCCTATGTATTGGTTTATCCGTTTGTTTCTCATTTCTCATCTTTACACTTGAGTTGATCACAGCAGTTCTTTTCCAACTATAGCCGCATCCTGTGAGCGAGACAGCTGTGAAAGCAGTGAGGAATCTGTGCAACCGACAGAGAAAAAGGCTCGCTGCTAGTATCGTCAATTTTAACCAGATTTTCCAGGGATATTAGGGAGACAAAAGAAGTGACATCCCAGCGTTTCACTGTTCAGATTCAGAGCACTCAATAACTTTGATCTAAGATCCGTTTGAGAGAAGAAAAAAAAAACAGATGCTTTTGGATAGAGCATTTCCATACATAGTAAGGTGACACTTTTGGTCCATACATTTGCATTCATTATTGTCGCTTTAGCATATTTTATAAAATAAACAGATTTGATACTTTGTTTCGATACAAAACAAAAAAGGACAATAATCTGAGAGAGAGAGAGAGAGAGAGAGAGAGAGAGAGAGAGAGAGAGAGAGAGAGAGAGAGAGAGAGAGAGAGAGCGAGAGAGAGAGAGTACTTTTCATAAAGGTTCTGCCATTTCAACCCCCATCATGTTCTATAATGTACACTCGAGATCACAGAGTGTAGCCCTTTGATTGACAACTTCCCTGATGTTTTGGTACTATTACAGTCTGTATGTATGTTGACATCCACACCGCCCACTAGTAGGGCAGACATTTGGGCCATAGACTATAAATGATGTCATTTATCATCAGTCCTATATCAGAAAACCTGGTAACATTGGCTGAATCCCAAATCCCTAATCCCTATAATGTGTACTACTTTGACCATGACCCATAGGACTATGGTCAAAAGTGCATTGTATAGGAAATAGTGTGCCTTTTGGAACAGATCTATAGTTGCATATTAAAACTCATAGAAATTCTGTGTTTGGCCCAGCAAACTTTTTTCCATTGGTATGCATACATAATGAATTCCATCAGATTTTTCCAAACAAGTCAATTTACTAATTTACCACTCAATGTAAATGTTATTTTTAGCCACACAAAGTTATCTCAATTGCTATATTTCTGAGCTTGGTATGTAGGTCTCTAGGGCTAGAACCTACTGCATTTATATTGAACCATATAGAACTAGATGTGTAATCCATATTTGAGGTTGTAAAGACCATTCAATTTAGTTGCAAATACTATCCCCTTAGTAAATAACAGTATGTGTGTTGATCAGCATCCCAAGAAACAGGAGTAGCTCAGCAGCAATGTTCCTTTCCACCCTGCAGATGGCACCCGCCCTTCCTCATCCCCCCACCCCCGCCCTCATTTTATTCCATCCCATGTATAAAACACAATGTGGGGATAGGTTTGACGGACCAACCCCATCTAATATGCAACTCTTCTTTTTTTTTTTGCTCATAAGTTGCAAATGGCTTCATTAAAACAAAAGCACTACCATAGGGACCACATAAAACATGCGGCTGCTACCTAATATGGTATTTATGACCCGGCTAAATGTAGAGTGAATTAAACTTTAAAGGATAGCAGTCAGGTAGACTTCCGACGTTTGTAAAGGAATGTCCATTAACAAGATGAAAGAAGGAAGCGAAGGGGCATTCCCTGGTGATTGTGGGGAATGTCAGTGTGCGGGGTGGTTTCGGAGGGGCGTACTGGTACCTATGTGCACCTACTGCCATATTTAATACAAATATATAAAAACAGCCAGCCCGACAGGCCCACCTGCCCAGGAAGGGTGTGGTGCACCTACCCACTTTATATATTGAAAATAATTCAGGTATAGTACCGTCAAAAGTGACTTCTCTCTTTCTTTTTTTGTTTGGTTTCTCGGTCTCTGTGAAAGTTTCATCTGTGGTAAAAAACTAAAAGAAATCAATTGGTATGTGATATAGAGACATGGGGAGGTATTTGCCTCCCCCCCCCTCTCTCTCTCTCTCTCTCTCCCTCCTCTATCTCTATCTCTCTGTTGTATACTTAAGTGACTTCTCTCTTTCTTTGTGTGGTGTCTCGGGCTCTGTGAAAGTTTAATCTGTGGTAGAAAATAAATCAATTGGTATGTGATATAGAGGCCTCTCCTCTCTCTCTCTCTCTCTCTCTCTCCTCTATCTTTCTCTCTCTCTTAGTTGTATTCTGAAATCACCCCCCACCTCTCCAAAACACACAGACACACATGCAAACCCCTCTACCTTTTTTCAATTTTAAGAACTTCACAGATGGACAAGGTTTCATTCTTGTTTACGTGACCTTTGTTGAAAGTAAAATTTTGTGACACAAAGTGGTAGGGGTTTCATATTTATTTAGCATTGACTGCATGGCTCTAGGCTTCTGTGACTGCATAATGGCTCAGTTAGCAGCACCGGAGGCATCCCATTTGAGACAACCTGAGATCACCACTCTCCTGATTAATGCATGAACCATGTGCTCGCTTTTCACAGATAGACAGGCAACACTAACGGACTGGACACTTTGAAGAGAATCAACCCCTTCTCACTGACGGGGAAGACAAAGGGAGGGGCTGCCGTCTTCACAGATAGTCCTGGGGTATTAGGGAAGTCATGTATTTACTGGTACAGTTACACCAGAGATCAACTGCTTATCTATTCTACAGTATGAAATAGTGGCATGTTGATGAACTGAACAGATTGTAGACACTTTTCCCATTGTACTATACCATCCCAAGTGCTTAGAGGGGATATAACAATGTATGAAGACATTTCAGGCCGCAATTCCCGCCACACATCAGTTTGTGGTCTAGTGGTAGAGTACATCTACAGGATGATAAGATGTTTTTTTTTTTTTTACATCTTCGTTGTATCCCAAATGGCACCATATTCCCTTTATAGCACACTACTTTTGACCAGGACCAATAGGGCTCTGGTCTAAAGTAGTGCACTATACAGTGAAGAGGGTGCCATTTGTGACGTAGCCGTCTTCTCTTACAACAAGTGACCTGGGATCCGGGAAGTAACCAGAACAAGACATGGCAGGACCTCACCGTTGAAATGTGTCTGTATGTGATCTTAAGGAAATATGTGATCTTCTTAAATCACTTCTTCATACGAGCAGTAACGTCCCTGAAGAGTTGAAAAACACATGTTGGAATGAATTGATGGTTTTAACAGAAAGGAGCTTGCTGTTTTTAGAAACCGAACGGACCCTTTTTTAGTGAGTGCCAAAAAAGAAACCACTTGGATTGGCTACAGTGCTCAGACCAAAATGACTTAGATATGCAGTTTATGCACGGCAGTTCAGTACTGTGACCAACCTCTATTATTTGAATGTTTATTACATTACGCATATAAGGTGCATCGTTATTACTCTTCTCAATCCTACCATAATCATTAAAAAAAATGCCACAACAAATATACATACATTTTTAACATGCAGCACTTGCAACCATGTCGGTATACAAACTCTTTTTTTTAATGTCAAATACATCCCTTTTCCCTCAGATATCTCCCTGCTCCTTAAGTGAACTAAATGTGTATCAATTCTTTAGTACGCCACTGGCTACATAGGTAAAGATGGGGACATGTAGTGACAAGGGAACGGCATCAACACAACGGAGGTAGCTAAGGAGAGACAACCGACAACCTCTCTGAGGCTAAACGAAATGAGGCTTGTCAGGCAGCAGTTGGTGCTGTAATTATACTGGGTGCGGTGAATATCCAGGGGATTAGAGAAGAGACACATAATGGAGGAAGTACTAAGAATTTGATAAGCCAAGCTGGGAAAATAGACGGAAATTGAAAACATATTTTGTCAAGGTTTGCAGAACAGAACAACAGAAATGTAGAAAAGAGTAAGACGCTTGTGCTATCACGTTCTCCGATCTTCATTTCAGCACTACTGTGTCTTATTTTAGATTGGTTAAATGCATTATTCTGATATAAAAGTGCAGTAGCTGATACTGCACCATATTGATGGGGAATGCATGCATAGGTTCAAATGTATCTCGGTTAGATTGTCCGTTACAGTCCTCCACTCAACACAGAGAATACGTCACTGTCAATCCAATCCTTCTCGCCTGAAGTGGTAGATCAGGTGATTGTTATAAATAAGACAACCTTCCATCAACTCAGTTCAGTCGAGTTCCGTGACAGGATCGGAGTGACTGATGACTGAATGTGATGTCACTCAAGATCACCACACGGTTGTTGAGGAACACTTGTTCGAAGGACTTCTGGATGCATGGCCTGAAGACATGAGAATGTGAGGAGATGGTATGCTTCTGTTTTCTTCAGAGAAATGTTGAGGGTCATTTTGTGCAGGATGAGCAAAGGTCAACCAGGCCAATAGGTTTTAGGCAAAGTAGGTATTGCACTGTTTGTAAAAATAAACAAAAACAGATGGAAAAGGCACGTAGCGGCTATGTACAGGTAGGAAGATTTCCTGCTTTTCAGCTATCTGTCTACAAAGTAATGAAACACTTAGGGCCACTTTCCCGGTTACCAGGAACCAGGTTAAACCCTACTCCCGGACAAACCTAGTCCCTTTCAATTGGGATTCTCCGGTGATCATTGTTTTTAGTCCAGGAGTAGGGTTAACCTGGGTCCTGGTAACCGGCCCTAAGGGTTAGCCTGTCTGGTCATAGAGCTGGTAAACTTCACTTACTTCTCCCTCCCAGGTGGTAAAACTCTTAATAAATAAATGTCCAATTTTAAACTTCATAACAGGAAGCCATGGCAATCAAAGGCTGTTTGAACTCAGGACCAATTATAATAGGAGTAGTTACAGTTTGGAAATTCAAATATTTATCAAGAAGTAATCCTGACGCCGTATCAGTTTCATAACTTGGGCAGTTTTGAGACAAAGGTTTTGATCAGTCTGACAGTTTCCTATACATACCGGTGGTGGATGGGAACACACGCGGCTCCAATGCGGCCACATGTGCAGTTGATTAGAGGGCCAAAGTGTTTATTGAGCATCCAGATGAATTTAACATGGCACCACACATTGAAAGGCTTTGACAAGTCACGGTTCAATCCCACTCACACACTCGGTTCCTTTGAGGCGACGAAACAAAATGTCAAACACTTAGATAAGGCCAAGTAAACATCAGTTCAGTTGTTGCTCTTAAGCGTTTTCCTGAAACATTGTCCAGTCGACCTATTTCTACAGTTGTACAGCACCGCCTGCTATTCTATTCCCTCTGTGTTCAAAGATTATATTAGTTCTGCCCCATTGGTCTAAATGATGTCCTGCACATTTAGTCTAATCAGTCCGGGTTAAGGAAAGGTGGTGCTGTGAAAGGTAAACTACAATGTGGCAGCCAGGTCATGTCTGATTAAAGCATAGATATAGATACAGATAGATATATACTGTGCATGTATAGCTCAGCATTTAGTCTGACATGTTCCTGTAATTGTTAATCTAGAAACATATAAATCTACACGAATAGCTTCCTACTACCGCTAAAACCTTGCTGCTTGGTATGCAATGCAACTTCTTCAGCTTCTCTCCCCTTGTGTGGGCTTGGGCAGATGTTCTCAATGCGGAGATCAATGAGGGGTACATTTCAGTGCCTTTGTTCCCTTCTGTTCTCTCAAACACGGAGCGCCATTTGTTCCCTTCTGTTCACTCAAACACGAAGGGCCATTTGTGTAATAATTCAACAAAGTTACACGAATTGCGTGCACGCGACCATTGGCTGCCCCGGTTGAAGCCCCGTGTGTGATGCCACTGACAGATACACAGAGAGAGAGGATTAAACACTGCTACAGTCAGTCCTACAGGAGGGGTGTGTTTGTGTCTGTGTGCACGGTCGTGTGTGAGTGGAATGGGAACCAAACGCCACCACAGCTATCACCGCCACGGCCGCCACATCACTCAACTCCCATCCTCTCCTCTTCAGTCCCTCAGATAGCTACGGCCTCTTTGATCTGGCCTGGCATTCCATCAAGTGCCCACAGATAAAAGACAATGTGCTAATCCACCCCGCCATCTGAAATGTATCGTTGTAAAGTATCTCAATTTGCTACATAATCTACTCCCTTTTATCAGATTAAATGGATTCTTTTTTTCAAGCTTTGCCTGGTTGGTGTCAGCGACTGAGGCGAGTGAGCCTCTCTCTCTGATCCTAAATCATATTACAGTCAGTAGGTCTCTTTTCAATTTTGGTGGCTGTGAAAAACCTATCCCCTTTACAATCTTTGTAAATCTTAGGTTTTCATTTTCTTGTTGTTGTTGGGGATTTTTTTTGCGAGGTTTGTTGGCACATTTTTGTTATGTTGGTGACAGCACGAGGAACTGAAAAAGGACGCAGACATACGTATACTGGATGTGTAGCTACCAATGAAGTTTGATTTACGTGTAAAAATACTGAATTGCCACGTATGTGTAGATTTTCTGTACATGACCAATTTAACATTATATTTGATAGAAGTTGATAGATGCACAAAAGATGCAGATGCAAATCTGATACTACGTTGAAACAGTCTAAACATTCCAACACACTGAGGTGTGTAAAGCAAATGGTAAACAACCACGATGCTCCTCCCCTCCCCTCCCCTCACGTCTAACCCTAACCCTGATGGCTTCATATCTAATAACATCATTCATCTCTACGTGCCGGCATTTGGTGACACTGATTCATGGCGCTCACATGCAGGTCATCTGTTAAATGAGATTTCCGAGATGGGACAATGCCACTGACCCGTGCTTTGTCCATCTCACCTCCGAGCCCTGACCCTTCACCCAGGATACTGCTCAGCCACTGTCACCGACACCATAGTCAGTCAGGTTCCCTTAATGGATCTCTGTCAACCTCTAGCCAACCATGTTTTGACTGGGGAGACACAATATGGGGGAACCGCTGCCTTTCCAACCTCCTGAGGCTAAAGTTGGTTTGGAATAGGAGTGTGGCAGTGACAGTGACAACAAATGAAACAAAGCTTTTAGATGGTACATTTCAAGAATGCACACTAACGGTCAAAAGTTTTGGAACTCCTACTCATTCAAGGATTCATATACATTTTTACTATTTTCTACATTGTAGAATAAGAGTGAAGACATCACAACTATGGAATAGCACTTATAAAATCATGTAGTAACCAAAAAGGTGTTAAACAAATCAAAATATATGTTATATTTGAGATTCTTCAAATAACCACCCTTTGCCTTGATGACAGCTTTGGACGCACTTGGCATTCTCTCAACCAGCTTCATGAGGTAGTCTGGAATGCCTGGAATGCATTTCAATTAACAGGCGTTCCTTCTTAAAAGTATATTTGTGGAGTTTCTTTGGGGTACACAGAAGATAGCCCTATTTGGTAAAATACCAAGTCCATATTATGTCAAGAACAGCTCAAATAACCAAAAAGAAACGACAGTCCATCATTACTTTAAGACATGAAGGTCAGTCAATCCGGAAAATTTCAAGAACTTTGAAAGTTTCTTCAAGTGCAGTCACAAAAACCATCAAGCGCTATGATGAAACTGGCTCTCATGAGGACCACCACAGCAATGGAAGACCCAGAGTTACCTCTGTTGCAGAGGATAAGTTCATTCAAGTTACCAGCCTCAGAAATTGCAGCCCAAATAAATGCTTGAGAGTTCAGGTAACAGACATTTCTCAACATCAACTGTTCAGAGGAGACTGTGAATTAGGCCTTCATGGTCTAATTGCTGCAAAGAAACCACTACTAAAGGACACCAATAAGAAGAAGAGATTTGCTTGGGCCAAGAAACATGACCAATGGACATTAGACCGGTGGACATTTGTCCTTTGTTCTGGAGTACAAATTGGAGATTTTGTGTGTGTGAACGGATGGTCTCCGCATGTGTATTTCCCACCGTAAAGCATAGTGAAGGAAAAGGAGCCAACAAGTGCTCAGGATATGTGGGAACACCTTCAAGACTGTGGGAAAAGCATTCCAGGTGAAGCTGGTTGAGAGAATAGCAAGAGTGTGCAATGCTGTCATCAAGGCAGAGGGTGGCTATTTGAAGAATCTCAGATATAAAATATATTCTGATTCGTCTTCTACAGCCCTAGATAATGAACCATGTGTGTATGCAATGGCCTTTAATGCATATAGACTATATATACAGCCAGAGTACAGCTGTTTCTCCACGCATTCTGTATGCACTGTATAGTCAATAATTGAGTCTCCAGACCCCTTGAGTGGTTAGAGTAGCACTACTTGTTACAGCACAGAGGGGGATGGATGCTCTGCTTGGTGTGTGTGTGTGTGTGTGTGTGTGTGTGTGTGTGTGTGTGTGTGTGTGTGTGTGTGTGTGTGCGTGCGTGCGTGTGTGTGTGTGAGAGCGTACTGTGCACGTTCACTTCACATGAGACCTACCAGATCGTGTTATTATGCCTGATCAATGTCAACCAACTGCTTGTGGATTCTTTCTTTGAGCAGAAAAAAATAAGATATGTGTTAAATTGTCAGACTCGGCCTTAGTGATGTTTCGTAGAGCACAGTTATTATCCACACGTCTGATATTTTTTGGGGGGGCGTTTTTTCTTGTTAGCTTGGTCTTTCTGTTGATGCTTTTGCTATTCTTTTAACATGTCTCAGTAATGTCAAGGATGTTAGGAGAATTATATCCATGTTTCAGTACTCAACCCGTTCTGGTTGGTTCTGTATCTGTATCTGATTTCTACACTCGCAGAAATTGTCACTCAATATATTGACATGCGTCGTCGGGTAGATTTGAAAGGTGCCAACTAAAGACTGCGTGTGTGTTTTCAGATCATCCGGGCGTCCGACGAGACGAGGATCGAGCGAGCCGTGTTCGGGAAAGCATAACCCAATCAGGGAAGTATGCTGCTCGTCGCGGGGCGGCCCTCGCTGCGGAGCGCTGCACGGCAGAGCGGAGTGGAGGGGAGCACAGTGCCAAGCGAACACTAAGGGTAAATATTTGTATCTCAGTGGTAGACTCGCATCACTGAGGTCAGGCGTCTGGAATCTTCTCATTGTTTATAAACCGCTGTTGTTACAGTTGGGCTTTTGGAGAAAAAAAAAAGTGCTACGAGAGACCAGAGGACTCCCGGAGGGAGAGAAAAAAATAAGAAAAGAAAATAAAGAAGTGTGAACTCTAATGAGATGAGCAGTGAAATATGCACACCTTTACAACACCAAGCTAGTCCTAAGAAAGTCAAATCATATCTTATAATGGCAAATAAGAAAAGAAGGAGAAAAGAAAGGATGTGGAAACTATGGAAGGGAGAACAGAAATATGTCAGAACAAGCTATAGTCATAAGTAATCATATGCTACAATGACAAATCACATCTCTGGCAATCATAGGTTGAGTTGAGAATAAACTGTGGATTATTATTACTGGAAATAATACCGTAGACGTTTATTTGATTTGCTATCCTTCCTAGGTACATAATTGTAAGGAGCCAGCTTTAAGTTATCATATGCTTGCACATCTTGTCTCTTCTGAGCATTTGAGGTATATCTGACTTGTTCCCCCTGCCTTCTAGACATTGGCAAGCATCAATCAATCCTATGTTTGAGTTAAATGACCTATCTGGCATTATAGGTATAATGACTAAAACATCTATTATTTCTGATCAAGTACAACATCCAAGGTATGTTTGACTCCTCCTCTCTCCCGTCTAGGAGAGTTGCATTGTAAGCGGAATAAGCAAGCATCCAGATAAGTAATCATAAGCCATAATGACAAATGATACCTATAAGAGACTAAATTGAAGATTATGCCTGAAAGGCAAAAGTGTTTTTGACTTATTCTCCCTCCCTTGTAGGAATAGTGTTGTGAGGCCAGGCATTAGGCAGGGTGTTATGAATTGTCATGTTTGATTGGGGGTTATTAGCTCTGTCTGTATTGTTCCTGTGTGTAAACACACTACTCAGGTAATGCTGTGATAATCGCTCTGGAAGCCCCCATCTGCTCCGGGGGGGAAGGATAGGTGAGGGATGGGGGAAGCGGGGGAGGTGCCCTCATTTCACATCGGTTTTCCCAGGTGCTGATGGGACGCCAGGGGGGCCAAAGTGCTCGCTTTCATTTACCTAGAGAACCTCTAAACTGCATCCCAAATGGTGCCCCTATTCCCTGTGTAGTGCGTTATTTCGAGAATATTGTGCCTTTTGGGACGCAAGCATGCTCTGTTCTACATATTCACAACCATGATGTGTCTGCTTGTATTGGTTAATGAGAGGAACCCAGCTGCTGCTGAATCAAGCCATCCACACTGCCACACACTTAAGCAATATATTTGTATATTGGCTGACTACCAACCAACCTGACTATAGTAGGCTCAGGCTGGTACAATGGGTCCATTGCTCAGGTGGTGTTAAGAATACCAGTGAAGATATATAAACAACCTGGCTATTATATTTGGCACTTGGATATCATCCAGGGTCGTATTCATCAGGCACCAAACAGGAAAAAAACAGACTGAAACAGGGAGGGACTAACTGAATTTGTCCGATAAGAGAAACAAATTTTCATTTTCCGTTGCAAAACATTTTGCTACGTTTAGCCCCAGTGTGCCCTCATGAATATTATCCAGGATGTTATTGTTGGTTGGATGAAGGATAGATAGGGTGTGCATAGTAGGTCGGTCTGTTTCCTGCATAACTGTTTCTGAGAGGCGATTCTCTGTGGTTGTAATTACAAGTCATTAATTGATAAGGTGGGAAAGCTGCATTGATCGGGTGTCAGCCGATAAGAGCACAGCACCTCAGCACTAATTACCCTTCCGTTCTGCCATGTCTGGTTTGGTTGCATCCACTGAGTTGTGTGCGTCCCAAAAGGCACCCTCTTCCCTATTTAGTGCACTACTTTTGACCAGACCCGTATGGGTCCTGGTCAAAAGTAGTGCACTGTATAGGAAATAGGGTGCCATTTGGGGTGCATTCTTGGTGTACGGCAAGCCAATAGCATACACACAAAAACTGCAATTATATTCTGCCTGCAAGATCTATAAGATATAAGATCATGTTTTTTTCATGCTTTAGATTAGTAGACTCTCTGGTAGTATGATTATCCAAAATATATATTAAAGATACCCATGTGGTAATGATTTACTTTGACTACATATCCAAAAGCATTTTATGAATGAGTTAGAACAGCTCTTAATCGCATTAATAAAGGTTAATGAAATTGATCCATAGCATATCTATTTAGTGCATTCGTGTCATGGTACGCGAAAGCTCATATTTAGGTATCTTAATAGATGCATCATTACAATGACAGCGGAGTGTCATCCTTATACGTAGCTGTTCTCAAAAGTGTGCTTCCGCCACACCAGTGTTAGTGAATATGCCTAAAGGCCAAACCACGTTTGGAAAATGATGCTGATATATAGCCTTGTACCATTGCCCCATTTCCCCCATTGGCCTGTATAGGCCCATGACTTACCTTCTTCTTCTCACTGATGTCAATAGTGCATAAAGATCCTCACAGGGTTGAATGCTTAGAGGAAATTTTATGGACCAAATAAATTGTGTAGTTGAGGGTCCTAACTCCTTGGTAACTTATTAACAACCCTCCTCCGCATCCCAATTAAGTTGGTCATACTGGTTTATAATGCACTCGTGAAGGGTATATTAATGAATTGTATGCAGTCAACGTAAAGTACAATATATTTCCCCATTGATAAAGCATTTGTAGCTAAGTACTTCATGGTAATTAACTGTGTAGTTTGCCACTCTGATATATAACACAAACCTTTTAATTCAATTTTCCTTCCAGATGTAGCACAGAAAACAATTGCTGAGGACATCGCCAAAGAATCCTACTATTGGCATTTTTAAGTTAGACTTTTCTGGAATAGATTTAACAAAGATTCATATTCAAAGCATTCAGATTCAATTCCCCATTTCAGACTCATAGCAATAACTATTTTAGTGAGTAAAACATAGTGGTGTAAAGTACTTAAGTAAAAATACTGCATTTTTGGGGGGTATCTGTACTTTACTTTACTATTTATATTTTTGAGAACTTTTACTTTTACTTCAATACATTCCTAAAGAAAATGATGTACTTTTTACTCCATACATTTTCTTTGACACCCAAAAGTACTCATTACATGTTGAATGCTTAGCAGGACAGGAAAATGATCCAATTCACGCACTTCAAGAGAACACGTGGTCATCCCTACTGCCTCTGATCTGGCAGACTCACTAAACACAAATGCATATTTTGTAAATGATGTCTGAGTGTTGTAGTGTTCCCCCTGGATTTCTGTAAATGAAGAAAACAAGAAAATGGTGCTATCTGCTTTGCTTAATATAAGGAATTTGAAATTATTTGTATACTTGATACTTGTACTTTTGATACTTACAGTAAGTATATTTACAACAAAATACTTTTAGACTTTTACTATTTTACTGGGTGACTTGTGCTTTTGCTTGAGTAACTTTCTATTAAGGTATCTGTACTTTTACTCAAGTATGACAATTGGGTCCTTTTTCCACTACTGGTCAAACATTCTAACACAGGGTGATGGAGATAGATAGCATTTCCCCCTTAGTCACTTACAGTATGTAGCCTAGCTAGCTACTGTAACTAGTAAACAACTAGCTAAGCCCATGGCAATGTCAACACGTTTTCCAACTCAGTCAATAAACGTTACAAAATTGTCATAAAACTCATAACACATGTTGTTAACAATAATAGCTATCTCATTGTACTTTTTATAAATATTTACCAACAGGACAAATTAAGATAAGTATGCTGTCTTCACGTGCTCGTGGGAAGTTGGAAACTGGGAAGTTGGAAATCTGACATGATTGTTTTCAAGTGCTTTTGAAGTCGGAGCAATTCTTCAACCAATACGATTTTAGTTAGCTTCATAAGCTTGCTAACATTGCTAATAATTCAGTTAGCAACATGCTATATGGTCAGACTAGCTAAGTTACTGATTTGTTGTCATCTTTTGGTTTAAAATATAAAAGGTCAGTGGTGAAACATCACAACTTTGGAAATCGGGTAACACAATGTTATTTGAGTTTCCCACTTGTAATCCCGACTTGGGGCGGCAGGGTAGCCTAGTGGTTAGAGCGTTGGACTAGTAACCGGAAGGTTGCGAGTTCAAACCCCCGAGCTGACAAGGTACAAATCTGTCGTTCTGCCCCTGAACAGGCAGTTAACCCACTGTTCCCAGGCCGTCATTGAAAATAAGAATTTGTTCTTAACTGACTTGCCTGGTTAAATAAAGGTAAAATAAAAAAAAAATAAAAATTGGAGGGTCGATGAAGTGAAATTTCCCACTAGGACCTAGGTGCTTCCGATAACTCTGATAGCATGTGAACGCGGCAAGAAACATCATGAAGTTCTTTCTATTTTGACTACACAGGAGGAGAACGTGAGAGATGAGAGGTTAGTGAAATGTCACTTCCTGGGTGATCTCTTGCTTTGACAAAAATAATTAACATAAAACAAATTAAACATTTAGTAGACCTTTTTGTAAACTATTTCATGACTGACAGACATTTGCACATTTAACTAAAATAACAAAAATAGCAGCCAGAAAACAGCTGGGCTGTCATCCGCCAGTGATATCACACTGACCTTTCACCTCTCCTCTGCAGTCAAAATGAAAGCAACTGGTTTCTGTCTCTTAATTTGTCCTGTTTTAAAGAGTTTGTAATGTGCCAAAGTACAATGTAAATAGTGAAATAACATTGTTAACTAAATGCTTCATGAGTTTATGATGATTAACGTGATAACATTGTGCCAGGGGCTTAGCTATCTAGCTAGCTACATTAGTGAATATGGGGGAAATTCTATCTAGCTTTACCAACCTGCGTTAGTACGTTTTACTCACAGTCTGAAATGGGGAATTTAATTTGAATGCTTTGAATATGACTCTTTGTCAAATCTATTAAAGAAAAGTCTAATTGAAAAATGTCAAAAGTAGGATTCTTCGGCGATGTCCTAAGCAATTGTTTTCTGTGCTCCACGTGGATGTTCATATTCCCTTTATTTTTGATAAGTGAGGCATGTAAATGAAGCTTTATGAAGCTTTATGAAGGGGAAAATAGAAATGACAGTACATTAAATCCATAGAATCCATATATAGATCTTTAATGTTAGTGTTATAGATCAGTGGCAAACTGCACAGTTAATTACTGTGAAGTGCTGAGCTATAAATGCTTTATGAATGGAAAAATAGATATGACTTTACTTTGACAGCGTAGAATTCATACATAGAGGCCTAATAAAGTTGGTGGTTGAAGATATCCCTCTAGTGGTGTGGGGGCTGTGCTTTGGCAAAGTGGGTGGGGTTATATCCTTCCTGTTTGGCCCTGTCCGGGGGTGTCCTCGGATGGGGCCACAGTGTCTCCTGACCCCTCCTGTCTCAGCCTCCAGTATTTATTCTGCAGTAGTTTATGTGTCGGGGGGCTAGGGTCAGTTTGTTATATCTGGAGTACTTCTCCTGTCTTATTCGGTGTCCTGTGTGAATCTAAGTGTGCGTTCTCTAATTCTCTCCTTCTCTCTTTCTTTCTCTCTCTCGGAAGAGCTGAGCCCTAGGACCATGCCCCAGGAGTACCTGACATGATGACTCCTTGCTGTCCCCAGTCCACCTGGCCGTGCTGCTGCTCCAGTTTCAACTGTTCTGCCTTATTATTATTCGACCATGCTGGTCATTTATGAACATTTGAACATCTTGGCCATGTTCTGTTATAATCTCCACCCGGCACAGCCAGAAGAGGACTGGCCACCCCACATATGCTCTCTCTAATTCTCTCTTTCTTTCTCTCTCTCGGAGGACCTGAGCCCTAGGACCATGCCCCAGGACTACCTGACATGATGACTCCTTGCAGTCCCCAGTCCACCTGACCGTGCTGCTGCTCCAGTTTCAACTGTTCTGCCTTATTATTATTCGACCATGCTGGTCATTTATGAACATTTGAACATCTTGGCCATGTTCTGTTATAATCTCCACCCGGCACAGCCAGAAGAGGACTGGCCACCCCACATAGCCTGGTTCCTCTCTAGGATTCTTCCTAGGTTTTGGCCTTTCTAGGGAGTTTTTCCTAGCCACCGCGCTTCTACACCTGCATTGCTTGCTGTTTGGGGTTTTAGGCTGGGTTTCTGTACAGCACTTTGAGATATCAGCTGATGTACGAAGGGCTATATAAATACATTTGATTTGATTTGATTTGATTAATAAATACACCATTTTATCCGTAAAATGTTCCCTGTGGTGATTTTCATGCACAATTGACCTTAGTGAGGAGAAGAAGCAGAAGACGAAGAAGAAGAAGACAAAGAAGAAGGAGAAGAAGAAGGAGAAGTAGAAGAAGAAGAAGAAGAAGAAGGAGAAGAAGGAGAAGTAGAAGAAGAAGAAGAAGAAGAAGAAGAAGAAGAAGAAGAAGGTACATCACGGGCCTGTACCGGCCAGTGGGGAGGTGGGGCAATGGTACAGGCTATATATCAGCATCATTTTCAAAACGTGATTTGGCCTTTTTCCCATATTCACTAACACTGGTATGGCGGAAGCACACTTTTGAGAACGGCCATAATGATGACACTACATTGTCATTGTAATGATGCATCTATTAAGATACCTAAATATGAGGTCTTGCATAGCATGACATGAATGCGCTACAGATGTGCCATGAATATATTTCATTAACCTTTAATAATGCAGCTGGGTCCTGTCATAACAGGTTCATAAAATGCTTATAGATGTGTAGTCAAAGTAAATCGTTACCCAGGAAATACATGATGTTAAATTAGTGATGATCCAAGTAGGTGCACCGCTAAATAACACACAAGCAAATCATTATAAAAAATAAAAAACATTGAATTAATCAGGACAATAAAACATTTTGGAGATGTCAGATAAAGTCCCGCGGTGCATGGGAGGAGTATGCACTGCACCGCAGTTGGTGGAATGAAGAAAGAAAAAAATACGAGAGGGGAAAAGAAAGTTGACCGGGCTTCATGGACTGTTAACTTGCCTTCCAAGGCTTTTAGCAGAGCTATCATTGTGATTTTCCTTTTTGGGTAAATCAGACCGGTGGAGCAACAGAACACCACCAGGTATTCTGGAACTGCTCTAGAATTTCGCTGAGAACTCCCTTTAATGCAGTTAATTTCTGAACGTGCACAGAGTGCTGTCAGTGAAGTGATGACAGGCAGGACTTAACATAGTTAACATGGAATTCCCTGAACAGCAGAGGTTCACAGTGAGAGGGAGGCCCGGCACTTAACACGGAGACCGTCGGCCAGACAAAGAATAGAGACGAGAAAGACTAGAGCTAGTCTATCCGCTGTACAGCCGAGTCTAACACACGATCCAATCACCCGGCTTAAGTTGTGTGCCCAGGCAGGCATGATAATAGAGAGATTTCCTCTCTTTCACTCACTATGCAGCACAAACACTCTGCCCAAACACTAAACGCCAAATACTCCCTGTCCTGTATATTCCTCCAACAAAATAAAACAAACTGACTTAAAATAAGCTGGTTTTGAATATTGACAGTAAGTTAATGAATGGCAAAAGTGAGCACAAGTTGCAGTTGTTCAGATCCGTAAACGTGATAAAGTTCCAGATGGAGAGAGAGAAGTAAACAGTGTGTGTGAGTGTGTGTGAGAGGGTGTGTGTGTGACTGGCCTGTAGATGGGGCTGCTTTCTACACTTATCTCCCCTTGTCCTCCTGTGCACAATGAGTCCATTGTTCCCCGGCATGACCCCCAGTCCTCTCTCCACTCTCCTCTTGCATTTAGAATTTATGTCAACGTATACCTCTGTGTAACTCCTGCCTCTGAGTGGTTAGATGGTCTGTTGATATGTGGCTCTTGTGGCGGTGAGGCGGGGGAAAGGTGGGAGTGGGAGGATGCCGCGTGGTAGAGGTGCGGGAGGCATGGCTAGGCGCTGGCTGAAGAGGTGGTGCCTGGAGGGGGGGGGGGGGGGGGGCAGCACAGACAATTCCCATGACATTCTCTGGCTTTGTAGAGCCAAGAAAACGTTCTTCTCAGGAACACCTAATCCTTGGGCTCGGGCCAAGTACCACAATCTCTAAGCACAACGGACATGGGCCACTGGGGACACTTAAGAGCTTTAGGTGTGTCTCTCTCTCTCCCAGCTCGACCACAGCCAAGCATGAGGCAAAGGCGAAACGACCAAAGAAAATAAATTATGTGGGCTGCAATTCTGGAGCAATTATAAGGTACTTGTGGCATATTTGAAGAATTCACTCTGGGTTTAACCCATAATGTCCTCCTGCTTTTCAGAGGGAGTTATTTTGTCCACACTTTTATGATATAATAAATGAAGAAAAAAATTACACCAAGCCAAGGGCCTTGTTATCACAGACAATTGTACATTTGTGTGACTCCTTAACCCCCAAAATCAATGCAATGATTAAAACCATTTCAAATGCTCGAATTTCACCATTTCCAATAATTCCATAATCTCTAAACTCTCCTTTTTAGTGCATCTTCGGAAAATGGGTGTATGAAGAACTTCTCTAATGCATGTAAGGAATTGCATACAGTATTATCGTTCTAAAAAATGAATTTTTAAAAAGCTTCTTAAAGGTTTGTAAAAATGATTCTGCCTAGGTACACTCTTCCATTCTGTTATCACCAGAGTTTGTAGATGTTATTTAAATGCTGTGTAAAACAGAACCAGATCTTTTTTTCCTCACCATTGTTCAGTCTAATGGAATAATCAAACTTGCTTTGGGCAACTCCTATATAATGAATTATTAAGGTTATAAAGACATTTAGCCTACCCCAGCTAGGTGGGAAATAAGTGAGTTACCTTACTGCCTAGATGAGCCAATTGGAATTCTCTTAGCATTCCAGAATCCTCTCATCCAACCTAACCAATATGAATCGATTACCCCTATCTCACACACTTGTCTCTTGATCGTTTTTTATATTTTTTTCCACTGGCATCACTATTTTGTTACAATTCTGAAGAAGAAGAAAAACAACAGTATCTTTCCAGTTTGTCAGTCCCAGATGTATTTCATGTAGAACAGTCAAGTAAGGGGATTAGCAGTATCTAGTTATACGCTTCTGATAACTCTTATCTCTGGGGTTCCCCAAAGCACTTTGGTGCTACGTTGACCTGTTTTCCAGACTTTATAATCGTACCTCAGTGATTTAATCATTTAACCATGTATAATCTTACCCCTTTCTAATTTGCCAAATCCTCTTTCAATTTCCTTGTTGCAAATTTCAGCGGCGCTGCTGTGAAAATGACTTGTTTCCCCACTTAAGATTAGCCCATGGTCTCTTACATTGGATTGGTTTGAGTCTGGCAGGAAGTTTACGTGTGTAAAAGGTGAAAAATAGGTTCCGATCCAGAGCAATGCAATCAAGGACTAAATCATTTTAATAATACACCATACATGGTGGATGACAAACACTGAGGGTGCGGTCCAAAATGGCACCCTTTTCCCTCGATAGTGCACTACACCACTATGGGCCCTGGTCAAAAGTAGTGCACTATGTAGGACATATGGTACCATTTGGGATTCAACCTGAGACTGAGACTGAGACTGAACAGGTACGTTGGATATTTACAGACGTTTCCCTCTCATGGGAAGTGAATAAAGGCTATGTTATACTCTGGTATTTACATTAAGCAGGTAAACATTAAACAACGGCAGGATCCTGTATTCCTTGGAGGTTTACACAGCGTAAACGCATCGCTTCCTATTCATTTAGCATGATGTAAACAGATGATACACACCAAGAAGACACAATCATACATTAAAGCAGTAAACTGTTACCTTTGTCCCTTTGCCCTCTTCACAGGGAGGTAGGAACAGTCTGGGTGGTGGTGGCTAGGTGGGTGGTGTTATTGTGTACATGGTAATGTTATAGTTTGGGTGTTGTGATGTTTGTTTGGCCCATGAGCTATTGACAGTTTGGATCATTTGGGGTTTGGTAATAGCCTGTATCACGAACAGCCAAGGCACATAAGACATGCAAACTTTGAATCTGAGCCCTCCTCACTTCATCATACAATCTATCAATGCAATGTTTATGCATGTGTGGTGTGTGTGTGTGTGTGCGTGTGTGTGACGTGAGAGCGTGTGTGTGTGTGTGTGTGTGTGTGTGATGTTAGAGAGTGTGTGTGTGTGATGTGAGAGATAGTGTCTGTGTGTGTGTGTGTGTGTGTGTGTGTGTGTGTGTGTGTGTGTGTGTGTGTGTGTGTGACGTGTGTGTGTGTGTGTGACGTGAGAGAGTGTGTGTGGGGGGGAATGAAGGCTGCCATGTAACATGCTTCACATCTGACACTCGACAAATATAGTTTGAGGCAATTTTCCTTTTTCATGTACGACTACACAGCACATCTCAAATTAAAAGCACATTATTGTTATTGACAAGGAAATACATTGCATTAATATCCCCAGTTCACAGTTGCCAAAAATGTGTACACATTTATGCATAAATTAACAGCTAGGGCTGTTTAAAATCAGTAGCTTTAGGCCATGATCTCTAACTGAAAAAAAAGACAGTTTATGCCTTAATTTAATTCAACCATTTGATGTCTGCATGAAAAAAAAATAACAACACATTCTTAATTGTTTACAAAAACATCTACATTTATAAAGTAAGACGTTTTAACAGAGAGATTGATTTTTGGTTCCTCTTCATTGTGAATCATGATGACAGGAAACGATAGATTAAACCAAACAATTCCCCTTTTTTCTTTACCAGTAAAACATAAACCAGAAGTCATATTCAATCATCCACTGAGGTGAGGACTCGTTTTGCCTGAAATAGACCCTCTTTTTCTGTGCTAGTTTGCCATTGTAGTTTCAATAGTCTCAAAAGGCCACTGAATCCTAACCTTATCTGTCTGTGCCGTGAGGCTGCTCGTGCACCAGAGAGCTGGCAGAGTCCACTAACCTGTTTGTATTTGGCGAGACTCCTTGACTTGTATCCCAAAATGGCACCCTAATTCCTTAAGGTCCTGGTCAAAAGTTGTGCACTATATAGGGGATAGGGTGCCATTTGTGATTAACACCTTCGCACTGGCGGTAGGCTAAACAGTGGCTTTAAAGGCGGTAGTGTCTGAAAGATGATATAGGGTTCTGGAGCCCCTATCAGATTTAGAGCTCCGGTAGTGTAGACTCTGATGGGCTATGGGCCCCAGCTTTGCCTGTGGATGGCTGCTGCAGGGCCGTAGCTGTTCAGCCTAGCCTCAACAGGCTGCATGGGCCTGGGTTAGGGTGTCTTCTGGTCTTGTCCTGGAACTCTGATTAACTGTGGTTCTCTGGCCCTGTTTACACAAGCAGCCCAAAGTTGATATTCTGCTCAATTATTGGTATTGCGACCAAACACATCAGAATTGGGCTGCCTGCTCTGAGGTTCCATAGAACAATCAGTTTGTTGTTGATCCCTTGTTTCATTACTATACGGTAGAGTGCAGCATCAAGGCAGAACATCATTGTTTTGTGATTTCGAATTTGAATATAAATAACATAGGATTTTATCTGAGCCTCAAGTTACCCTTTCGAGATCACATTTGCTGTTGTATTTTTTACATTTGTGCTCACCAGTCTGCCAAGCTTCGATGTGTATGCGTCTCATTCACTTTCTAGTTCAATGTCACAGGAAATGTTCAAACCTGGGATACACGCTGGTCAGTTTCCTGCGTATTGTGTACAGGGCCTTGACTCTGACATTGAAATTATTGAGGTGAATGGCTCTTGACCCACTTCCTCTATGCCTCTAAGTCTTGGCTATTGTTGAGCACAGCGTAAATGACACCAAAGTGCTGATTTAGAACATATACGACTGCTCATCAAAGTCTCTAGATGATTTACTGTAAAAGGCAAAGCTTTGCTGTAGTTTGCCCAGCATTTCAGCCTGCATGGCCAGAGCAAGGGGTCACAGACAGATTGCTATCCTCCCCCATTTATACAACGTAAATACAACCCCCATGTAAATATTCTGTCTCTGTAATGCTATCGCTAACATATCCTGCATGTTACAAACATCCTCGACATACTTCATCAGGCTCATATGCGCGGGAGGCATTTCCCCTGAGTGCCAAGCCACCCCCACACCACCCCTCCCCACCCTAGGGTTTCTCAACCAAAAGGTGCTTCCTGCTGCAGTGAGTCAGGCAACCAGTGGCTTGTAGCTTGTAGCCACCACAGAGAGCCACAGGCTTGGTCTCAAATGGCACACCATTCCCTACATAGTGCACGACTTTTGACCAGACCCCTATGGGACCTAGTCAAAAGTAGTGCGCTATATAGGGAATTAGGGTGCTGCGACCTCCCTGCCCTTCCTGTAGCACTCGGTGAATCACCAACTGACACACGGACACACCGGGGCCAAGATGTCAGGTGAAGTTACATCAGACCCCCGGCTCAGACCCCCGCCCCTCTCTCTCCCCTCCACCACCGCTGCCGCCAAACGAACAGGTAATCAGCCACAAACCTGATTGCTCACTTCAGCGTTATGCAGTGACCAGGCGCTTCAAATTACACCGGAGAGCTACCTGGCTCCCTCCCTCCTCCCTCCATTGGTCTCTGCCCTCCGGTCTCCCTTTAACACAGAGTGTGAAAGTAACATTTCTCTTAAGTGCTTAAAACATCTGTAGCAGCAGATCACATTGTGTCTCGGGGTTTATAACTGCTTCCTCTTGTTACACATAGTAACTGCAACACATTGCGTGCAAGCTAAACACACTGTCAAACACACCAAAGTGTACAGCAACCATAGACCCCAGAAGTGATAAAACAATGTGTATTGTGTTTACATTATTCTTATTCTTATGCATTCACAACCCTAATTTGCTTTCTCGTTATGTGATAGTGCAAGAGAAAACATTTCAAAAAATAGGTATTACGCAATTAGGTATACAAAACAGTGTACTCTGCACATGTCCTCTGTGATGTGATCCACTGGGCGGCTCTCTGTGTTGCATGTAACTCATAACTGAGGAGGCTCTTCCCTTCCTGTCTTCCTCTGTGTGCCCAGGGACACTTCGCAATATGCGGCCTAATTTAGGGGCTTACTCTTCGGTTTCCTCTGTGCTTCCCAGTGATGTTTGGAGGACGGGTCTTGTCTTGATTTGAGCTCTCTAAGTAGTCCGTTCCTTTCCTCCGTCCTCATCTGTCTGTCAGCCCCCCCATGCTCTGGTGCACATGTTGCGTGGCAGGCAGAGGCCTCAAACAGTTTCCAAGGAGTGACCAACTTTCTTTTTTTTTTACTATTCTGGCTCCTCTAAACTTATTGAACTACTCTGTACTCCACACTTTCCCCTGGTCTGTCAGAGAGAGAGAGAAGCAGGAAGCTCGGAGAGAGAGGGCAGCATGGTTGAATAACAGGGCTATCTAATAATGCTGGAGTCTGGTGGAAAATGTTGTGGATGGAAAGATGCCGGGTTGGCGTAGTCAGCAAATTGTCCTAAATTAGATTTGTTCTATCTATATTTTTTTTAACCGTTTTAGGGTAACTTAAAGGCAAGAATCTGGGATATTTCCTTCTGTTGAATGGTAATTAATGATGTACACCTATTGATTCTGGAAGAACTCAGAATTGTGGCTTCTGAAGAAAAACATGCTAAGAAGACTGTATGATGATTTCAAACAGTACTTCACGTCCATCCATCACTCCATCCCCCATTCCCACCCTCCAACCTTTGCTGTGTGATGCCTGTAATTCTGAGGTGTCTGTGTTGAGTGATTAGGTGGTGAAACGCAGCATGGCACCGTAGTGCCATGGTAAAGGTGTAAAACACCGGAGGGGGTCGTGTGAGAGGTGGGCTTGGGGGCGGCGCTCCGTCAAGCAGACATGTTTTATTTGACGTTATCTCTGCCTTTCTCATGGGGCTTTAGCTCCAAAGTTCCATCAGCTTTTTGTCACGGAAAAATTACAGGAGTGTCACCCCTCTCGTTGCTGCTCATTCAGGAGTGATCCTCAATTTGAACGAGGTACATTTTCATGCAAATACGGTGCCACAATTTCCAGCTCTCCTCTAATAGCTTCTTACAAATGATGTGCCATTACAGCGAGGTTTATTTAAACAAATTTAATACGTCTTTAATCAAGCCCGGGAACGTTTTCAAAGGTCACACACCAAATCAGGCTAGCCGGGTATATAACCTATGAGAGTGTTAGCTTAAGGGGGGAAGGAGAGAATTATTTCATGGACAAGTCATTTTAAGCAAATCTTTATTTACATTTTTATTCAGTTATTACATTTTATTTCATCACACACTGCAAGAACCCCCCCACCACCACCACCACAACCCCACGCCTTGCTCCAATATACACACGTTTTGCTTATGAAGTCATCTAGGCAGAGAAGACATGAGCAGATGAACCTAGCTTTACAACAAGTGACAATACAGACCATGATCCTTTGTGGAGTGTACACAGAGCCATTCCGTATACATGTGTACAGTTACACTACTGCACACAATGAATACATTAGTACTGCTGCCTGTATTTTAAAGAATACCCTCCTATCTGCTATGTAACACATTCATAGATACATACAAATGAACTCTCTCCTATTTCATTACATGTACTTATTTAATGTGTGTCTGCTGATACAGTGGAATGCTACAGTGGATGCTTATGCAATATCTGCACACTCATTTATTTATACTATGTCATTATTTATATATTTTTTTTATTTTTTTTATTGTGTTATATGTTTATCTTGCTCCAGTGAAGTCACTTGCAGTGACCTCCGAGTTCTATGAACAAAGCAGTTTGAATGTAAAGCACATACTGTATATCTGCATGGGCTACCCTGACAGTGCAGGCAGGATATATTTCAATATGTAATCTTAGAAGTGTAGCATATTACCTCTGGAGTACATGTGCTTTGACCCATAAGGTGGATTGTTCTCCTTTACTCCACCCCTGTTTTACATACGCTGGCTGGCAACATTATAGTACCGTCCGTGCACATCATTTAACTTCCGAAAAAAGATGAGCATTTTAAACAACAAAACAAGCCCCTTACTTTACAGCATGTAGATAGACTACTAAAACCTACTGTTCCTATTTTCTATTCTCTATAACCCAAAAGTAAATAGTTTATTCTGTATTATTCTGCTTTGTAATAATATGCTTGCTTGTTTACGGTTGGTTGTTAATGTGACTCAGGGTTATTTGATTTGTGTAATTTTTGTTGTGGGTAATTGTCCATTGTGAGACGTGTTTCTACTGTAGTATGGGCAGTGTCTTCTACTTAGGTGAAATCAACAACGTTCGGGGTTGATAGATTAACCTACAGTATATATGATTCTGAATGAAATACCCCCGAAGGTATTTTCCAGGAGACAATACTGAATCCTGTGCAGGAGCTGAGTATCTTCATTTTTGGTTAACCCATTCAGTGCTAATGTCTTTTCTTGGGCTGGCATTTACACAAAATGAATTGCTTGCTTAGACACAGCTAACTAAATAAAAGTCAGCAGGGGCTGATAGTATGAAAAATGGATTTTCATTACCGTTTCATTGATTCTAGTAAATAAGGGCCCGAGGCCCGCACAGCAAAGGCTGCAAAACGGTAATAATTTAATCTAAGGTGACACAGACCAAAATGTATGTGGACAAAAATCATCCCTGAATATTAAACAAGTGCCCGGAGACAAGGGAAAAAAGTGTTTGCGGGCGCATTTAAAATGTATGCAGATTGCTGTCTAACCTATTTAAAAACAGAAATTAGAGATTCTTGTCATAAATCACATTTGCTGCCATGGATATGCCTTGTTATGTTGCTGTTTAACGGGCAACCTGAAAGGTTAAAGCACTCGGTGCATTAAATTGTACAACGATAATTAATACTTTTCCTCTGGCTATTTATAAAAATACAAAATAAATAGAAAATGGAGTCAGCTGAACTGTGACAACGCAGTCATTTTATTTTAGCATGGTGAGGATGGCAAAATTAAACCAAAAGCAAAACATTGAAAGACTCGGGACACTTTTAAATAACAAGATAAGAGTCATATTAAAAATATAACTACATTTCCGTTTTTATTATGATTTGTTTAAGGTGGGTTTTACCATTAAATTAATAGCTTGTTCATTCCTATAGGAATAGTTTTCTAGGAGTGTATTCATGTACTTATCTACTGAAGCGTCTAGATAATATCCATCCACGTGAATCTACTGCAACATCCATCTTACCTGTGGAACATACAGTACTTGTAGGTTAGCTAATTGGAAGTCAATAAGAGCACGGCCCCTAAAGATAACAGCAAATAATCTCTGGCCTGTTACGATGGTTAGCCCTCGAGCCGGAGGACTCTCTCGGGGTGTGTGTGTGCTGTCACTAATTAGTAGCTGTTAGCAGCAGAAACTAGTGAGAACCTACTAATTTGACAAGTCTATTCCAGAGGTGTTGACCTCTTCACTAGCGCCTACAGCAACGGCATAGGAATGACACTTGCAGAAAGAAGTGTAAAACTACCTGGTTACATCACACACACGCAAACATACACGCACGACACACACACACACACACACACACACACACACACACACACACACACACACACACACACACACACACACACACACACACACACACACGCATCATCCTTATATCAGGTTCACCTCTCTATCCTACTCCAGTAGTAGTAACACCCAGAGAGGACGTGTGAATGCTAGCTAACAGTTGCTTTCCACTATATTCCAGCGTCCCACATGGCACCCTATTCCTTACATAGTGCACTACTTTTGACTTGAGCCCTATGGGCCCTGGTCAAAAGTAGCATACTCTATAGGGAGTGCTGTGCCAATTGGGACGGGCCCCAGCCTGTTGTGTAAACAAGGGGTCATCTCCAAAGCCACAGCTCTACTCTCTATGAGTTAAAGGGGACTTGACAAGTGTCCGCGCCCATTACGCCGCACTTCTTTATTTACAGACTTGTGCTCCGGTAGTTTTAATGTACGCCTCAGCCCCACTCAGATTAACATGTCAGGATACTGTAGGCCATGGGATAGAGACGAGGTAATGGCCTCTCACCACCACAAACACACCATGGACGCATCTCAAATGGCACACTATTGCCTATACATAGTGCACTGGTTAGGACCAGGACCCTTAGGTCTCTGGTCAAAGTAGTGCACTACGGAGGGAACAGGGTACCATTTGGGACACCCAAACGAGCTCGGATGTACATCACTCCCTGAACCATGCTGTAGGTTTCACTACAGTACGTAAAGGTGCAATCTATCAACCATGCCTGCAGATGAAGGATTTATTATGGGATTCATGCGTGGCTCTGAAGTTGTTGTTTTGAAGGGGGGAGAAGGGGGTGATGGCGATATGTGTGTGTGTTTGTGTCTGTGTGTGTTTATGCATCTGGTGTTTTCCATTTTCCCGAACGACCTCAAAGCTCACGTAGCATTTACAAAAATGAACGTGACAGTTTTTTCCCGCATCCACATTTTTGTGTAGTTCTCGCATATTGCATATTAAACTAGATATTCACTTATATACCCAGATACAACCTCCCCTGACCATGTTGATTAAACTGTTGGTTTAGCAGGCAGAAAGAGGAGAGGGGAGATACATAGTTAAACCAATGAGGAGTTTGATGCCTGATGTCTGAGCAATGTCCCAGTGAACCGTCAAAGCACTCACTCACTCTAACACGGTTTTCCACCATTTCCCCACCGTATCCGTTTACGTGAGTGACCTTTCCCTGAATTTACTGATGTCCAACGACCGCCGTGCCACGCTGTATCATTTTAATTAGGCTTCTTATTCATTTATCCCGAATGCCACATTTTCAGACCCATCCAACATGACAATGATGCTCCCCCTTGTTCACCGGGAAAACAAAAACCCACAAAAATCCCAATGTTCGAATTAAAAACGATGGAAAACATTACAATGTCTGTATCTGAATCGTCCCAGGTCTAATCCACAACCTATAATGAGGAAGAAATCTAGCCAGAGTGATCAGCGTTAATCCAACACTCACACAGTGTGCTGGCTCCCATACTTCTGGATTAAACCACTCAGGAGGGTTACAGGTTTATAACCCCCCCCCCCCAACCCATAAAAAAAACATTTGGCATTTTGTCTCTCTTGGTACTTTTTCTCCTCATTCATCCCTAATTTTTCTCCCTCCCTTTCTGATTTTTAGTTTATGTTGCCATTTATCTATTGTTGGTACTTTTGAGCTCAATTTGTTAAGCGGTTATGCTGGCGGTAATTCTGTGATCATGGTATTGTCTGGATGGTTTCAGGCTGGCTTCGTGTATGCTATAGAGAGTAAACTACTGAGTGAACTATTGTAGTCTCCCCCAAGCAGAATTTGCTGCATTATAGCACACTGGGTGACCGAGAACCCCCCCCCCCCCTTCAAATGCTTTGTACTTCCACAATGTAATCAAGCAGTTTTTTCATTTCAGCACAATATGAACTATAACCATGTTTTTAAGAAAAGGTAAGGTATGGATGCTAGAGGAATCCCCATACTATTACAAGTCCTTATTTTTAATGATACAGTAATGAACTCTACAGTACATATGTGACTAAAGCCCTTAAACCCATTGCAAAGGGGCCTCATTTCAAATTCCAGTCACATTTCCGTTATTTGTTAACAGCTATGTCTTTTGTGAAGTGCGTTCCAAAGATAATACAATATTTGGTGATTATTCTGAACAATTAACAAAGATAAACACAGTGCAAATGGTTCTTGTTTCAGCTAACAGAGGTAGCCCCTGGCCATACTCTAATTATTCCTATTAGAAATTAAGTCATTACCTAGCCTTCTTCCATTTTTCATCAAGCACTGGAAATAACCTTTTAGGCTTTTAAATTAACTCAAAGCTGGAGTTGATATGTAAGGACATTACATTTGCCGTTTGCTGTTTCAATAGACCATCTGAGTGCTATCCTTCACCATGCAATTATTTCTACCTCTTTATACAAATACGTAGTGATGCCAAGTATTTGTGAAAATTTGTATCATTGCTATGCACATTTCGGGGAAGACATTTGCTCTTTCCTGTGTTGTCCTCAGATTTTCAGTGTAGGTTAGCTGTTACAGTAATCGCTCACCTTCCTCAAAACATAAATGGAAATATCTTAGTCAGCTTTATTTCTTACTTACCGATCATATTGCACACATCCTTACCAAGAAATCCAAAAATAATTTGTTCCCTTTTTGTTTCTGATCAAACGGTAGTCTTTGAGAAACTCATAGGGCAACAATGTGGCTTGAATGCCGATAAAAACATTGGTTGCAGTCGTTCTATGCATTTCTGTACAAATATATAGAAACTCACACTATAGATACTAGCTAATATTGGTAACATTCCACATAAATAAGGGTCGTCTGGTTTTATACTTGACTTATAAAGCTTCATTGTGACTCATGACCTAGAAAATCTGGGGCATGCACACGAGCCAAAGAGAAGGCAAAGGCAAACTATGCTGTTTCATCTGTGAGCGATTCAAAAAATATGCGCAAGTAAAAATGTTAATGTAATTTTTCATGTACATATTAAAACTGCATCCGCAAATTCCATCTCTTCTGCAAAAAAAAGATATACTCCAAGGTTATAATTCATTGACTTGCTCGTGCTTCAAACATGACTTTTTCTGTCATCGGACTGCTTGCTCTAATTGTTGAACAGTAGACGAAGGCCAGGGAAGGAAAATACTTCACCACAATGAGAAGAAGGTGATGCATTTTAGTGGCAAAATCTAACAGTGTGCCGAAATGTCCCTTGTTTGAGACCTTCAGCAACAGGTAATACATTAAACCTCTTTGATTCCATAGCAGAGACAGTCGTTTTATCAGCTGTCGTTGGTGAGATTTGACAGTGTAAAATATAATGCTCTTTTCATGGTTTCTACTAGAGCAAACATGCCTTAAAATGTTATCTTGGTAGTCTTTTCATCCAGACATGTTGCACTTAATCTGAGACAAATAGCTATTTGAGTTCCCAGCAATGGACCTTACAGTCATTGTATCATTCCAAGAAACGTCCATCCATGCCACTTGGTGTTGATTAGCAGCCTCTATCTTGTTTGATTGGTTGAAAAATCTGACATGCTTGAGCTTGCCCTCAGGGATGTCTCAGTGCCTCCAGCTTGGAGTTCATAGAGCCTTCTTGAGGTGTATAGATTCGTTTTTTTGTGTTAAAGTTATCTGAAAGCTGAGGTCTAATCATCTTGTCAACATACCTTATCCAAAGGAACAGTTGCAACGTTGCATGATAGTAACAGCAGGTAGTATGGGCTCACGTCTTACAGTTTTAGGAGGGAGGCCTCGTGTGCCTGTGTGATTGATGCGTGTAATTCAGCGGCGGCGAAGTGCATCTACGCTTCGCTTTAGGAAGTGCTGAGCACCTTTCATGGGACAGATGTGAGTAACCAGAGGGAAAAGAGCTGAGCATTTTCTGCCTGTTCTGTCCAACCTGTCGTTTCCCTCAACATCTGTTCTCCATTATCCCTCTGCCTGCCCCGACCGGCTCTCTTTCATAATTGTTACATCTGACATCAGTCAAAGACCTGCAGCTTTCGCTACAGCTGTAGGTGTAAAGTGAATAACGTGAAGTTACGCAAGACAAGGTGGAGGCGTATTAAGACATTTTAAGGGAACTGTAGGCATAATGTGAAGTTACTTAAGAAAAGGTATGGGTGGCAAGTTATTCCTTTTCAGAGGTAATCGGGACACATTCATTAGAAAATGTATGCTTTGCTTCTTTGGTCCTTCACCTGCATACTCCTTTGCGCTTGTGTTTGATTGAATTGTGAGGACACAGGGACTTGTCCCTTGTTGAGGCCTCTGAAGCCTTTGCTTTAATCATGCTCTCTCTCTTCGTGTGAGAGCTGCAGCAGCAGTGATTTAACCGCCAAAGGGCCGGCTGCGCACTTGTAAACCATGAGAATGTCAGGGTCCATTGTTGCTCCTCGAGGTCGAGAACTCATTTTAATCGCACAGCTACACTTTTTGGGTGGATGGTATCGTATTTATACAGATGTTGTTGGCCAAGTGACCCTCAGAACCTGGAAGTATTTCTCGAAAGCTCCGGGCCTGGGGAAGCAGGTGTACGCCTAAGACTTTGCGAGGTGCTCAGTTTGAAGATGACCAAATTATTGTCTATAAGTGAGCTCCCAGGCATTGAAAAAAAACGTGTCCTGTTTTTGCCCAAATGCAGTGGTACTTCCTCTTTTCAGTGACAACTGAGTGTCAACTGTCTGAAGATATAACTTCCTCATAACCAATCAGGTGGAAAGGCATAACAGTTATTGTAAACACTCTAAACAAATTAGAGACACTTAAATGCCGGGAACCCTGTGAAACGTTCCTAAACAATATTAGAGGCTGGTTTTCCAGACACAGATGAAGCCTAGTCCCAGACTAAAATGATGTTCAAAGGAGATTCTCCATGGAAAGCGTTACTTAGTCCAAGACAAGGTTTAATCTGTGTCCTGGAAACCAGCCCTAGGTGATTGAAATGGGATGTTCTAAGTTCTAATGCTTCATTACCTAAGCCACTAGTCACAAATGAATCACTTTCGAGAGCTTCATAAAGAAACACAACAAGATATTGGTTCATTATTCATAAATTAGTGATGGATGTTTGAAAAGGTACCATTCATCACAGGTGTCTCCAATTATGCTGAGTTAGTGAAAGGTCAATTTCTGTCATGCTTTTTCCAGGAGAATGGAAAAAGCAGAACAGCGGAATAGCTTCCCTTTTGATGATTAGCTCATTATCACAGTGATCATGTTCAAAAGGCCTTCATAAACACTGTGAGATATGATTGAACATGACCATGTCTACAGCCCAAATGCAATAATTTGGGCCTCAAGGTGGGCCTTGAGGTGCCCCTCTCTCATCGTGTTACACATATTGTGCAGAAAAAATAATTCCCTTTGTGACTTGAGCTGTCAAGTTCAGCCATCTGCATGTCCCACCTCTCTCTTTTTATTTTTCTTATTGTCTACAAAAAAGATTCCCCTTTGTTTGATTATCACCGGGATGGTGTTGGGTGTTCGTGCCATTTGGACAGTAAAAGTATGCGCGCACACTTGAAGGGAAGGTAATTGTGAGATGATCGGCCCACCTAGGCAACGAACTGTTCAAAGATATTGCATTTATTTGTTTTAGGCCATTTCTGGCACTGAACTTTCCAAATGACTGTCTCCAGTTTCTCCTCAGCTCGTCTGGGCTGGGCTGGGCTGGGCTGTGCTACTGAGGGTTTGAAGCTGTAGCAGGTCGTTCTGTGTAGCCAACAGGCAGAGAAAAAGAGAGGGGAGAAGAAGAGAGAGACGGAGAGAGGGGAAGAGAGAGAGAGAGAGAGTACGAGCAAGCGATCTGGAGAGAGATAGAGAGAGAAAAAAGGAAGACAAATACTTGTCTTTTGAAGGTTCCCTACAGCTGTGGAAACACTGGCCTGTGGCTGTGAGGAAACAAACTTCAAGCAGCTGATTCAGGTGATTGAACACCTTGAGTTCCATTCATCAAGAGCTGTTTACTCTGGCTGACAGGCCCAACCCACTGAGGAATTGAGTTTGCAAAGCAAGATGGATGCTCTGCACACGACTGTGAGAACCGACCAACCACAAACGGTCAAAGCCAAGGCAACCCCAATAGTTGGCGTCTGTTCAAATGGAGTCTTACTGTAACGGTCGTCGTATGAAGGATACGACCAAAGCGTAGCGTGGAAAGTGTTCATCTTGGTTTTGAATAAGAATAGTCAAAACTGAAACAAAAACAATAAAACGACAAACAAACAGTCCTGAACGGTGAAATAAAACACAGAACAGAAAATAATCACCCACAACTCAAAAGTGAAACCAGGCTACCTAAGTATGGTTCTCAATCAGGGACAACGATAGACAGCTAGCTGCCTTTGATTGAGAACCATACCAGGCCAGAAATCCCAAATTATAGAAAAAGGTACTAAAACAAAGACAAAACAAAGGAACTAAGGTCAGAACGTGACATTTACACTGTGTCTCAAAAGGCACCCTATTCCCTATATTGTGGACTACTTTTGACCAGAGCCCTATGGGCCCTGGTCAAAAGTAGATCACTAAATAAGGAATAGGGTACAATGGGGTACCATTTGGAATGCAGACTGTATTCTTGCTTGGAGGTGAGTGGTTGGGGGTCGGTAATCCCAGGTCAGTGGCCAGATAGTAAAATAAATATTGCATTTACAGACCCTTACAGTATTATCAGAACGGCTTGCTGAAATCATTTCCACCCAACCTGATTGGGATTGGAGCGTTCCCAAATGCTCAGAAATGTGGTGGTCCATGACACTTGTTGCTTCTTCCTGGAACTGTAGAACGTCAAGGCTCTGAAGATCCTCTGAGCAGTGATGTCATGGCAGTACCATATTCCAAATCCGACTCTCCCACCTCACCAAAAAAACATGTTTTAGGGCAGGTCTAAGGTAGGCCAACATTATTAGATCTAATCCAGTAATATCAATGGGTTGGACAGTGTGGAGATAGCGAGCCTCAGGGCCTGGCTGTTAGCAGTGACATTAATTTCAAAAATGTTCCTCCTGAGCACAGATAAGCCAAAAACATAGTGGTATCCAAACCAACGTCGTATTAATAATAGCATGACTAAAAACAGATAAAGTAACTCTGAAGTGCCCGACAACAGTGTATCATTTGGAAGAACCTGCTCTCCCTCAGGAGGATATCCCATGTCCAACGGGTTGTAGAGCCTCCGCTCACCGCCCCCCAGGCGCTCTCCCACCTGTTTGACACTATCATCTAGCACAGGGTCATTTGTTGTGATCACGTTCCCTTTGTCTCCAACCTGCATCTCATTTCCACGGCGTCCTCGGTGCTACCTTCCCTTGTGCGGGGTGTTCTTGCTCGCTCGTCGTTGTAGTAAACCCCCTCGCCTGGGGAGCTTACCCGCTGTTTTAACTCATGGTGGGATACCACCGTGGAGGATCGGACGTCTGTAGCAGAAGAGGGCTACTTAGCTTTGCTCTTGTTTGTTTCTCACAGACACATGGAAAGTGGCCCAATTCAATACGGGGTTATGGGAACCGTCGGATATAAGATGGTGTCATTAGAAAGTCGACTTTGGAGGAGAGAAGCAGGGATGTTTTTTTACCATAGGTGTATGTTAATAGCACTGTACTGTAGGCCTCAGAAAGTATTCTGATTCATTTGGAATACAAAACACAAAGATATTATTATTTTGGGATACAAATGCATATAGGTGTACAAGGACAAAAAGTTATGATACATATACAATAGACTGACCACCCTTTGAGGTCAACGTCCCATCAAGTGAGTGGACACAGCCACAGTTGTCGGATCCACTAGGAAAATGTGTAGACGGTCACTCTACTCCCGGCCACTTCTCTGTGACGCCTACCTGTGTCTGAGGTCTACTTTCAGAGAGATAACAGACACGGGTGGCTTATTAATTCATTATTTTGTCAGACAGGGTAATGGCACATCACAGAGTGAAAAAATCGATTTTGATTTTGGTGCGTGCTTTGTGTGTCAACTTAAACAAGGGCTGGCAAATTGTTCTGCCAAACTACCAAACTATGCATGCGATGCATTTTTGGTTAGAAACAGACAAACGCCTTTCAGCTTCAAATAAAGTGCTGAGAAATCATTGACTTTATTCTCGGAGTAATCTAACCTGTCAAATGTGTGAAGCTTGACGTATTCGAGGGTAGTCTTTTTCATTGCCAAGTAAAAAGCACATCATTTTGGACAAAATAAAGGAGAATGAGATCCAGATGATCTGACCACACATACAGTGGGGAGAACAAGTATTTGATACACTGCCAATTTTGCAGGTTTTCCTACTTACAAAGCATGAAGAGGTCTGTAATTTTTTATCATAGGTACACTTCAACTGTGAGAGACGGAATCTAAAACAAAAAAAATGCAAATGAATTACTTACAAATCATACAATGTGATATTCTGGATTTTTGTTTTTAGATTCCGTCTCTCACAGTTGAAGTGTACTTATGATAAAAATTACAGACCTCTACAAGCTTTGTAAGTAGGTAAACCTGCAAAATCGGCAGTGTATCAAATACTTGTTCTCCCCACTGTATGGAGAGAGAGAGAGAGAGAGAGAGAGAGAGAGATGAGAGATGGAGAGAGAGAGAGACAGAGAGATGAGAAAGAAAGAGAGAGAGAGAGAGAGAGAGAGAGAGAGAGAGAGAGAGAGAGAGAGAGAGAGAAGGAAGAGCACTATGTTTTTACTCTTATCGGTCGAACGTGAATTCCCCACCTCGCTGTACAGTGCCTTGCGAAAGTATTCGGCCCCCTTGAACTTTGCGACCTTTTGCCACATTTCAGGCTTCAAACATAAAGATATAACACTGTATTTTATTGTGAAGAATCAACAACAAGTGGGACACAATCATGAAGTGGAACGACATTTATTGGATATTTCAAACTTTTTTAACTGAAAAATTGGGCGTGCAAAATTATTCAGCCCCCTTAAGTTAATACTTTGTAGCGCCACCTTTTGCTGCGATTACAGCTGTAAGTCGCTTGGGGTATGTCTCTATCAGTTTTGCACATCGAGAGACTGAAAATTTGTCCCATTCCTCCTTGCAAAACAGCTCGAGCTCAGTGAGGTTGGATGGAGAGCATTTGTGAACAGCAGTTTTCAGTTCTTTCCACAGATTCTCGATTGGATTCAGGTCTGGACTTTGACTTGGCCATTCTAACACATGGATATGTTTATTTTTGAACCATTCCATTGTAGATTTTGCTTTATGTTTTGGATCATTGTCTTGTTGGAAGACAAATCTCCGTCCCAGTCTCAGGTCTTTTGCAGACTCCATCAGGTTTTCTTCCAGAATGGTCCTGTATTTGGCTCCATCCATCTTCCCATCAATTTTAACCATCTTCCCTGTCCCTGCTGAAGAAAAGCAGGCCCAAACCATGATGCTGCCACCACCATGTTTGACAGTGGGGATGGTGTGTTGCTTTTACGCCAAACATAACGTTTTGCATTGTTGCCAAAAAGTTCAATTTTGGTTTCATCTGACCAGAGCACCTTCTTCCACATGTTTGGTGTGTCTCCCAGGTGGCTTGTGGCAAACTTTAACCAACACTTTTTATGGATATCTTTAAGAAATGGCTTTCTTCTTGCCACTCTTCCATAAAGGCCAGATTTGTGCAATATACGACTGATTGTTGTCCTATGGACAGAGTCTCCCACCTCAGCTGTAGATCTCTGCAGTTCATCCAGAGTGATCATGGGCCTTTTGGCTGCATCTCTGATCAGTCTTCTCCTTGTATGAGCTGAAAGTTTAGAGGGACGGCCAGGTCTTGGTAGATTTGCAGTGGTCTGATACTCCTTCCATTTCAATATTATCGCTTGCACAGTGCTCCTTGGGATGTTTAAAGATTGGGAAATCTTTTTGTATCCAAATCCGGCTTTAAACTTCTTCACAACAGTATCTCGGACCTGCCTGGTGTGTTCCTTGTTCTTCATGATGCTCTCTGCGCTTTTAACGGACCTCTGAGACTATCACAGTGCAGGTGCATTTATACGGAGACTTGATTACACACAGGTGGATTGTATTTATCATCATTAGTCATTTAGGTCAACATTGGATATTCAATCCATTCCATTCCATCCATTATATTCCGTTACAGCCATTATTATGAGCCGTTCTCCCCTCAGCAGTCTCCACTGACACACACACACACACACACACACACACACACACACACACACACACACACACACACACACAGCGTCTACGCTCTGAGGCCAATATCCCGTTGAGTTTGGGGACCCAGCCAATCGAGGTGGTCCAAACCAGCGCCCCCCGGTGTGTGTGTTTGTGTGGCTGACCTGTAACAGCTGTCTTGTTCCTTTATTTATTTTCTGCTCTTACACCTGATAAGATTCTCCAGAACATCCTCATTTCAGCTTCTGATTAACAAACTTTAACGAGCGATCATTCCGAAATTTCTAGGCCCTTGTTCAAAAAGCATCTTAGAGTAGGAGTGCTGATTCTAGGAGTGCTTTTTAGATCATATTGCATACAATTATACGGTCCAAACCAACGCCCCAAGTGTGTGTCTCTGTGTGTGACTGACCTGCAAGAGCCTTCTTGTTCCTGGTTCCTGGCACCCACGCACACACACACACACTCCCACCCACACCCACACATACAAAGGAGAGAAGCCCAAGCTCTGCTTCCCCCACTTCCCACCTCCTCCCCCACATCCCCCGCTTCCCTCCCCCAGAACCTGCCGCAGACAGTTTCCCCAAAAGCTCCCCGGCTCCCCCCTCCTCATCATTAAAATCCTGCCTTGGGATAGCTGTTGGCCTGCAGACTGCAGCCACTGCCCGGCTGCAGTAACAGAGGGGTGTGGGGCTCTCTGCTCTCCTGCTGTGCCTCGGCTGCAGACTGATGCTCTGGTGTGTAAATATTGTTTCTCATCAGAGCTCGCTATGTGTATTCCTAAATGTGTTTCACTCACAAGGAAGCCATTACAGAACTTTGACCAACACGCAATTTAACTTTCTGCTTTTGTAGATCGCCTTTCAAAAAGTTGTTGTTTTGTGAGACGCGGATAGTCTTTTTAGGGAGCTCTTCGAATGATCTGTTGATTGTGTGCGATCATTTTTACTGTGTGTGAGACTTTTGCTTGGTGTGTGTTTAAATAAATGAATATGTGTCTCTGTGTGTGTGTGTGTTTTCTGTGTGCGTGCCTGTGTGCTTGCAGAGTAGTGATCCCCCGGTCTGCAGTGTGCTGGCGGGATGTGATTGAAAATGATTGATGCAGACAGAATGGAGAGAATCCCAGACTGTCACAAGATAAATGAGTTGAGTGTGCGGGAGGTGAACCACAGCTGACTCTGCAGAGGTGGAATCAAAGAGTGAGTAACCTCTGACAACACACGCTCTGCTGCACTGACCAGACCACTGCCGATCCATACCACTCACACACCTCCCCTCCCCTGCCCTGTCAGAGAGGGATATGGCCGCATGGACACACACACACACACACACACACACGCACACACACATAGAGACTTACAATGCAATTTATTATGCCTTTAGAAAAACCACCTACTGTGAAACACATTTGTTGGGTTATTCTCACTGTCTAGCCTGTCATCTGTCATATTGATGCTCTACATTTGAGTACTTCTGCATACAGTTGCAGCAGACGTATCTGTCTGGACATTAAAGTATTGCAGAAAAGGGATGCTAAAGCAAATGCTAGAGAAACTTAGAATAAAAGCTCCTGTTGGCTAGATTAACATGAACAAACATTACATTATTGTCTTGGTTGTTTTAGGCATGCCTTTATATCTTGAGAGTTCACCTGAATGTCTGGTCTACCTAATTACCTAAACTGAGAGATAACAGTGACACGTTATTTTCTCCTGAGATCCTCAAATGTAACCCCATTAGAATCACTTACTGCCTAATTTGAGTTTACACCTTTACTAACCTGATAGTTAGTACAGTGCCTTGCGAAAGTATTCGGCCCCCTTGAACTTTGCGACCTTTTGCCACATTTCAGGCTTCACACATAAAGATATACAACTGTATTTTTTTGTGAAGAATCAACAACAAGTGGGACACAATCATGAAGTGGAACGACATTTATTGGATATTTCAAACTTTTTTAACAAATCAAAAACTGAAAAATTGGACGTGCAAAATTATTCAGCCCCTTTACTTTCAGTGCAGCAAACTCTCTCCAGAAGTTCAGTGAGGATCTCTGAATGATCCAATGTTGACCTAAATGACTAATGATGATAAATACAATCCACCTGTGTGTAATCAAGTCTCCGTATAAATGCACCTGCACTGTGATAGTCTCAGAGGTCCGTTAAAAGCGCAGAGAGCATCATGAAGAACAAGGAACACACCAGGCAGGTCCGAGATACTGTTGTGAAGAAGTTTAAAGCCGGATTTGGATACAAAAAGATTTCCCAAGCTTTAAACATCCCAAGGAGCACTGTGCAAGCGATAATATTGAAATGGAAGGAGTATCAGACCACTGCAAATCTACCAAGACCTGGCCGTCCCTCTAAACTTTCAGCTCATACAAGGAGAAGACTGATCAGAGATGCAGCCAAGAGGCCCATGATCACTCTGGATGAACTGCAGAGATCTACAGCTGAGGTGGGAGACTCTGTCCATAGGACAACAATCAGTCGTATATTGCACAAATCTGGCCTTTATGGAAGAGTGGCAAGAAGAAAGCCATTTCTTAAAGATATCCATAAAAAGTGTCGTTTAAAGTTTGCCACAAGCCACCTGGGAGACACACCAAACATGTGGAAGAAGGTGCTCTGGTCAGATGAAACCAAAATTGAACTTTTTGGCAACAATGCAAAACGTTATGTTTGGCGTAAAAGCAACACAGTTCATCACCCTGAACACACCATACCCACTGTCAAACATGGTGGTGGCAGCATCATGTTTTGGGCCTGCTTTTCTTCAGCAGGGACAGGGAAGATGGTTAAAATTGATGGGAAGATGGATGGAGCCAAATACAGGACCATTCTGGAAGAAGACCTGATGGAGTCTGCAAAAGACCTGAGACTGGGACGGAGATTTGTCTTCCAACAAGACAATGATCCAAAACATAAAGCAAAATCTACAATGGAATGGTTAAAAAATAAACATATCCAGGTGTTAGAATGGCCAAGTCAAAGTCCAGACCTGAATCCAATCGAGAATCTGTGGAAAGAACTGAAAACTGCTGTTCACAAATGCTCTCCATCCAACCTCACTGAGCTCGAGCTGTTTTGCAAGGAGGAATGGGAAAAAAATTCAGTCTCTCGATGTGCAAAACTGATAGAGACATACCCCAAGCGACTTACAGCTGTAATCGCAGCAAAGGGTGGCACTACAAAGTATTAACTCATGGGGGCTGAATCATTTTGCACGCCCAATTTTTCAGTTTTTGATTTGTTAAAAAAGTTTGAAATATCCAATAAATGTCGTTCCACTTCATTATTGTGTCCCACTTGTTGTTGATTCTTCACAAAAAATACAGTTTTATATCTTTATGTTTGAAGCCTGAAATGTGGCAAAAGGTCGCAAAGTTCAAGGGGGCCGAATACTTTCGCAAGGCACTGTACATCCTCACAGTTAGAGCATCCTCCTTACACCTTCTGATTAAGAAATGTGCGCGATCATTCAGGAATATCTAGGGCCTTGCTTTCAAAGCGTCTCAGAGCAGGAGTGCCGAATGTAGGAGTGGGTTTTAAATCATATTCGAATAGGATTATAGAAACAGGGAGACCTGATCCTGTGGTAAGTTTAATATGGTACGATGCCCTGTTTTAGTGGTACCATAGGTCATGATTTTTCACTGAAACATTAAAGGAGATGTTTCCTATTATTACTAATGACACAGGAGGAGTCCTGGCCTGGATCCCACTAACTTCAGCTCTTTGAAAATGTAAACGCATATATTTTAATGAATCACTTCCAACTTTTGAAACATGTAGCATGCGGAATGTCAGGAGATCTGATCTTCTCAGTTGAACTCTGCAGCGTGCTGCCATTACGAAATATCAAATGTCTGAAGTAACAAAATGCAAATTGAACCGTGGCGTGCCGATGTACGTCTCTCAGAGCTGGAGCGATTAAGAAGAGGAGCCAGATCACATTCCAATCACATCTATACAGATAGTGGAAGTGGGACTCAAATGAAGTAATGCCCTATAGCAACAATCATATTGTGAAGTGTTGTTACACTACAGTGCTCTAATCCGCCAGGAAGTGTGTGTGTGTGTGCGTGCGTGCATATGTGTGTGTGTATTGAGCACTCCTTGACAGACTACAGTAAGTATCAGCTGTCGCTGGTCATCTCTTTGTGTGTGTGTGTTTGTGTGTGTGTGTGTGTGTGTGTGTGTGTGTGCGCGCGCGTGTGTGTGTGTGTTACAGCGAGCTAGCTGTAATGCCTTGAAACATGTCCTCGAGGAATGCCCCTAGGCTCACACTAAATCCAGCTTCACTTTATTGGAAATTGCAAAGAGTGCTCTCGTAGCTCTGAGCCATCAGATGGAATCTCTGCGGCCCGCCATTGATGTGTATGTGTCTAAAAACATCAGTCTCTGAGGAACATTACTTTGATATGAGTGACTACTTGTGTGAGTGTGTGTGTGTGTGTGTGTGTGTGTGTGTGTGTGTGTGTGTGTGTGTGTGTGTGTGTGTGTGTGTGTGTGTGTGTGTGTGTGTGTGTGTGTGTGTGTGTACTGGAGAAGGGTATAAGAGGATAAGGCAGAATAGAATGGTGACATCAGGTGTCACAACTCACCATTCTATTCATTGCAAACCTTTTGTTGTAAATCCTTTCTGGTGCCTTAAGGTGCAGCACACAGACCCTTGCTGTACCTCAACGAATGGTGCCAGGGGGTCTTCCCGAAAAATTGTGGTTGTAATATCACAGATATTACCAGTATACCATTTCAATGTGTTTCCTATTGAGTGTGTGTGTGTATGCGAGTGTGTACGTGTGCGTGCGTGGTGTTGCTCATGGAGCCAATGGAGGAGAGTTTAGTTTGAACAGCAGATGGACTGTGTCACGTTCAGGCTCGGGGCCTATCTACAGGCCTCAGAGTGTCATTAGTGACTTGGCCCAGTCGCAGTGTTAGAAAGCTAAGTGATGTGATCGAAGGATCACACTCCCATCTGAAGCCACAACTGTCATACCTTTATTTTCAATTTTTTTTTCTTTTCACTCCTTTCACACAAAGCTGCGACTGTCTGGGACTAGGCCAGCGATGAGGGTCTTTCTGTCGAGTTGAGGAGATTATATAGAGAGACAGAGAGAGAGAGGTCCTGAAACTGACAAGAGGTGACACAGTCAGAAGAATAGGGATTTTGGCAAGCACTTGCAAGGCCCATCGTTTTTTTGTGACGTGTGTGTGGTTGCTTTCCACATGCAGTGAATTTGAGAGCAGTGTCTGTCCTGTGATCTGTGTCCTCTATATGAGAACATGAAACCTAGTCTTGCTGGAATGAAAAACAATATATTCCTGAGTGCAACTATGTAATTATGAGTATATTTGGATATGTACAGGTACTGATATCTGAATATAAAATGTGTTTTTATTGGTGCACACAATTTGCCTGCAATTTCACCTACTAGGTTTGGTTTCAAACAACTGGTGAGATAGATTAGATATAGCAGATGGAGGTCTCTGCAGTAGAATAATACAAATTACAGACACAGCCCTGGAGAGATGAGAAAAGCATATTTCCTGCAAATGGAATGACGAGGCTGTTTGCTCCCCCCTGCGTCCCAAATGGCACCGTATTCCCTATATAGTGCACTCGTTTTGAACAGGGCCCATAGGGCTCTGGTCAAAAGTAGTGCACTACCTAGGGAATAGGGTGCCATTTGGAACCCAGGCCTGTCACTACTCCTTTGTTTACCTAGCTAGCTGGCGGTAGGGAGAGTCTGTGACCCCAGGGCAGGTCCTTTCTAGTGTTACACAAAGGTAGCAGACAGACGAGATAGTGGTCATGGAGGTACTCGTCAGGGGGGCCTCCCTCTATTTGATCAATGAACTCAATTACCCTCCCTTCCTGGGGACTTTGGCTGGGGCTCCTTCTCCGATGATGCATTGCATGCGCCACACCTGACACGTCTCCAAAAACCTCTTCAATAAATAAGAAGAGGAGAGAGAGAGAGAGAGAGAGAGAGAGAGAGAGAGAGAGAGAGAGAGAGAAAGATGGAGAAAGAGACACAGACACAGACACAAAGAGAACGACTGGGCTGGAGCGCCAAGCACCAAAGCTTTTCCCTCTCCTCTCCCTCTCTTCTCCCGTCCGTGCTTCGTGTTCCCCTAACAGCTCCCTCTCTCCTCCACAGTGCGTCTGCGATCCCGACTGATTTCTCTCCACTAGGATAGCCGCTAATACATTCCCAGTGCCCATGCATTATTAATGCTTACCGCTCTCCAAGGTGGCAGTGACAAATAGGGAGCAAAATTCACTGACTAGCGGTGAATGTACTTTTTAGTCATGCTTGAGCCTTTTCCTAGTCCATACTGCCAGTGGAAGATTTCTCTCTCTCTCTCTCTCTCTCTCTCTCTCTCATCTCTCTCTCCTTTAGATTTACCTCTCTCGCCTTCCCTCACTCTCGGCTGCCTCTCTTTGGTGAACTTTGCATCATAGATTTTTTTGAAGGGGTTACCTTAACAGCTCCCTCTCTCCTCCACCTTTCCCTCTCTCTCCCTCAATCACTTTCGGCTGCCTTTCTTTGGTAGATTTTGAAGGAGCACTCAGACTAACCCGTGGAAAAAAACTAAAGACTGTACTCCAGAGACCCTTGTGGAAGAGTGGTGGACAGGGAAAGAGAGACGGAGAGAAAAAAACAGCTTTGATGTTTTAGTCTAAAAGATTTTTCTTCACATGGCTTCTCAATCGATCTCTCTAGTTAAGGTTGAGTTTAGCTAGATCTCAAATATGTTTTAGTCCCCTTTTTTTTATTATAGGGAACAATGATTTGCAGGCTGTGTGCTGCATATGAAGTCACTGTGACGATTATGTTGGAGTGTGGTTGTGCGTGTGTGTGTGTGTGTGTGTGTGTGTGTGTGTGTGTGTGTGTGTGTGTGTGTGTGTGTGTGTGTGTGTGTGTGTGTGTGTGTGTGTGTGTGTGTGTGTGTGTGTGTGTGTGTGTGCAAAGGGGAGGTGTATGAAAGAGACACCACTACAGGCTGCATAGTTCACATCCAGCCCGGAGGGACAGGATCTGGGGACGTTAACCCAGATTCCCCTGCCTCTCTCCCCCAGTCTCAGGGTTTAACCAGTCCCTTAGCCCTACCTGGAAGTGACAGCCCGGCCCTGGTGAGAACATGTTTGAGAGGCACACCCCTGAAATTAGTTTCGATTCACAACTAACAATCCCTAAAGGAACCTTAACTGTCACCAATTTCTCGATGAGAAGACCGGTCAAAAAGCGACATTTTAGTTGGAGGACAGCCATCTTCTGTACATGTACACTACTGGTCAAAAGAATACCTGCAGTACTGATTCAAGGGTTTTTCTTTATTTTTACTCTTTTCTACATTGTAGAATAATAGTGAAGACATCACAACTATGAAATAACACAATTGAAGTCATGTAGGAACCAAAAAAGTGTCAAACAAATCAAAATATATTTTGTATTTTAGATTCTTAAAAAAAATGCTTCACAGAGTAAAAGTAACTTACACATCTGAACATCAACTGTTCACAGGAGTCTATGTGAATTAGTCCTTCATGGTCCAGTTGCTGCAAAGAAACCACTACTGAAAGACACCAATAAGAGAAACACGAGCAATGGACATTAGACTGGTGGAAATTTGTTCTGGTGACCAAATTGACGATTTTTGGTTCCAACTGCTGTGTCTTTGTGAGACGCGGTATGGGTGAACAGATGATCTCCGCATGTGTATTTCCATCCATAAAGCATGGAGGAGGAGGTGTTATGGTGTGGGGGTGCTTTGATGGTGACACTGTCTGTGATTTATTTAGAATTCAAGGAACACTTAACCAGCATGGCTACCGCAGCATTCTGCAACGACACGCCATCCCATCTGGTTCGGGCTTAGTGGGACTATCATTTGTTTTTCAACAGGAACATGATACAACACACCTCCTGGCTGCATAAGGGCTATTTTACCAAGGAGAGTAATGGAGTGATGCATCAGATGACCTGCCCTCTACAATCCCCCTACCTTAACCAAGTTGAGATGGTTTCGGATGAGTCAGACCGCAGAGTGAAGGAAAAGCAGCCAGCAAGTGCTCAGCGTATGTGGGAACTCCTTCAAGACTGTTGGAAAAGCATTCCAGGTGAAGCTGGTTGAGAGAATGCCAAGAGTGTCATCAAGGCAAAGGGTGCCTTTTTGAAGAATCACAAATATAAAATATATTTAGATTTGTTTAACACTTATTTAGTTACTACATGATCCCATATGTGCTATTGCATACTTGTGATGTCTTCACTATTACTCTACAACGTAGAAAATATAAAAAATCAAGAAAAACCTTGAATAAGTTGGTGTTCTAAAACATTTGACCGGTAGTGTACATCTCAGTGGACAACAGAATCTTCAATTCACTTGTCTTTGTCAAAGTGATGGCCTACATTTGTACGAAACACCTAACACATATCTACTTAAAGCCATTCAAATGACACGGTACTATATCATGTTAATATAAACAAGACCCGGTGAGAAAATGTCTCCACTGAATATGAAACTGTCAAACAGATTATGTCTGCTTGATAAAGGGTTAACAGTAACACTCACACTCCTCCCCGGACTACTGTCAAGGTTTGCAGGTTTGTGTTATATTGGTTCATGTGAATTAAGTAATTACAGAGGAGGTCGGGCCCGGTCCCGGGTAGTGATAGGCGCTCTCTGTCTACCCACAATCCCTCTTGTCTCGCTCTCTGAACGTCGAGACGCACGCCCCATTCCACAGATGGTCCCCAGTCGATCAATTAAAAACAACGCTTTGGTAAAATAATTCGCCGGCATTTTCTCCTATTAAACAGACGTTTCCACGGCTTCTGCTGCTGAAAGGTAGAGAGAAGGATATAAAAAAGAACTCTGTTTACACATTTACTTATGTGAGGTGTTTCCTGTTGCATTTCAAAGTTACGCATGTCCATAGCAATTACAAGAGGTGGGCCCCCTCATCAATCAAATATTTTGAATGTTCATTTGGATTTTGATCTCTTCGTAATTTACGGTAGGTTGCGTAGTTGGCCTCTAATCATCGCAGCAATGATGCTGTGGCGTATCGTCAAAACAGTGAAAAGGAATGGACTTTTATATGTACTGGAAGAGGATTGACAGATGAAACAGCCCGGTGATCAGTGAAAGAAAGTTATATTCCGTGTACAAACGGAATACATTGACGGTTCTGTGATTGAACTTTCCTTTATGTTTATTTTTGAAACACCTTTCTTTGTTTCATACAAGCAAAAATCCAGATCAACAGCGATTTCTCTTCGATTGATGACTTCACACACACAGAAGTATTTTCACTTGGCATCTTTTGGATGCCTTTGAAGGCTCCCGGAGTTGGAATATAGATTTTTTTATCCCACTTACAAAAGAAGCACAAACCCGCATTTTGGACGGAGCCTGCATGTGTCCTACCTAATCATCAAAACCATACAGAACCTAGTCCAGCAACCTTTCTCTCTGATCACCACTCGGCTGACTTACTAGCACGATAAATACATTCTCCTCCTAAACCTGATGTCTTCAACAGTGAAATTAAATGTGTTTTAGGGAAGGGAAGGGAGAAGGGAATAGGGGCGACAGACAGACATACGGTGCTCAATGGTAGACGGCTTGTCAGGATTAGAGCAACAGGGCTAGTAAAATCTATTCCTGATTAGGTGACTAGCCTCTTTCAGCTCCAGCGCTTTACAGATTTGCCCACCTCCCCGTAACTCTGCGCTCTCTCGCCGTGCTTCGGTTGGCACTCTCTTAGACCCTTTGAAGTAAGAACTCTCACTTTAAATAAATGCCTCAGTGCTATCTACAACCCCAACTTATGTTTCAGCTAAATTGGCTGGTTTCATTAGTCAGGTGAAGGGCCTTTGAATTCCAGGCAAGAGTGGCTTTCAACAGCCTGCTAGCTGCCTTCACAAATGGTGGAGGGTAGTGCATGGAGGGGAAGGCTTGTCAGAGACTTGGGCAGCAGGTGCGAAAGGTTTTAACCGTTTCCAGCACAGATGCCAGACTCACAGAGCCTCACAGACTTTAATCCCTGAGGTATTTAATGAACTTTTTCTCTCACCCCCACTCTGATAAACTAACACTGCGTGACCATGTCAAAGTCTTCCTGGGTTGTTTAACCGCTTTGAAGTGATCAAACCCGAGAGTAAAATGCTGCAAGAGACAACGAAATGTTTTGATGAATGATGGATTTTGGATTTGTTTTAAACAAAATACATATTAAGTGATTTCTAAAGAGACATAAAAAAATATTGTTTTTTGTTTGATTCTGAGGTGGTTAAATTCTTTAGTAAATGTTGGGCTTGCACTGCACATGGAAGGGAATGCATTTCTGATTTGGATAGCACCTTTCTCTACACTATTTCCTTTCCAGCTTCAGGCTTGTAAAAAATATTATCCATAGTTTTCCAGTGTAGCAAATAGAGGTTTCACCGACTAGGCCTTGCCGTCTGAACAATTGGGAGAGCTTAAAATAAGCTCTCTTGCCTTGTTCCGATTTACCTTTCACCCGGTAATTCCAGAACTTGCACTGAAACAGTAAGGGAACGGAAGAAAAAATTGTCTTGGGGCTATTTTTTTTCCGCTCCAGACATGGTGAAACAAAATGAACTCCAAACTGCTTCCCAAATGGTGCCCTACTCCCTATATAGTGCATTACTTTTGACCAAAGCCCATATGGGCCCTGGTCAACAGTAGTGCACTCTAAAGATAATAGGTTGGCATTTGGGACGCACAACAAGTTCAGGTTGAGGCTTAGTTTAGCCTGAGGTTGGTTTTCTCTGTGTAAGTGTGTTGGAGGTTCGGCGGCCTGAATTTCCCGTCTAGCCATCCCTTAGCCAACGAAATGACAAGGCAATTTGCATTACAGCCCTGACCTGAGGAACTAGCACGACCACACACGCTCACAGTAATGCATTTAAAAGCGTTGCCTCTTCATTTTTCATTTAAGTCTACATGTGTATTCTCCTACCTAACATATTACCATTTGGGATGTAGATTTTTCTGAGCAAGGAGAATATTTAATAACAAAAGGACACTTTTTGCCCTTGCCCCTTTTAGTCATGTGTCAGTTTGCATTTGTATCTTTGCCGCGAGGCCCACGAGATCAGGTGTTGGTTAGGGACTGAACACTGTTCAATATCAGGATTGACCTGTGACCTGGGGGCTACAACACCAAGCACAGCAACCACAAGGTCCTTTTATTGTATAGTATGTACTGTATGTATAGTATGTACTGTATGTACATTCCCAATGCAAGCTGCAAACAGTACAGTACAAAATGTCTAATTAAGGAGTTTTGCCAAAAAATGTGGGTTTAAACATATACAGTGGGGCAAACAATTATTTAGTCAGCCACCAATTGTGCATGTTCTCCCACTTAAAAAGACGAGAGAGGCCTGTAATTGTCATCATAGGTACACTTCAACTATGACAGACAAAATGAGAAGAAAAATCCAGAAAATCACATTGTAGGATTTTTAATGAATTTATTTGCAAATTATGGTGGAAAATAAGTATTTGGTCAATAACAAAAGTTTATCTCAATACTTTGTTATATACCCTTTGTTGGCAATGACAGAGGTCAAACTGTGGGTTTTCTGTAAGTCTTCACAAGGTTTTCACACACTGTTGCTGGTATTTTGGCCCATTCCTCCATTCCTCTAGAGCAGTGATGTTTTGGGGCTGTTGCTGGGTAACCCGGACTTTCAACTCCCTCCAAAGATTTTCTATGGGGTTGAGATCTGGAGACTGGCTAGGCCACTCCAGGACCTTGAAATGCTTCTTACGAAGCCACTCCTTTGTTGCCCGGGCGGTGTGTTTGGGATCATTGTCATGCAGAAAGACCCAGCCATGTTTAATCTTCAATGCCCTTGCTGATGGAAGGAGGTTTTCACTGGATGCAACTCAGCATTCTTTGTCCTCCAAACATGACGAGTTGAGTTTTTACCAAAAAGTTATATTTTGGTTTCATCTGACCATATGACATTCTCCCAATCTTCTTCTGGATCATCCATATGCTCTCTAGCAAACTGGACATGTACTGGCTTAAGCAGGGGGACACGTCTGGCACTGCAGGATTTGAGTCCCTGGCGGCATAGTGTGTTACTGATGGTAGGCTTTGTTACTTTGGTCCCAGCTCTCTGCAGGTTATTCACTAGGTCCCCCCGTGTGGTTCTGGGATTTTTGCTCACCGTTCTTGTGATTATTTTGACCCCACGGGGTGAGATCTTGCGTGGAGCCCCAGATCGAGGGAGATTATCAGTGGTCTTGTGTGTCTTCCATTTCCTAATAATTGCTCCCACAGTTGATTTCTTCAAAACAAGCTGCTTACCTATTGCAGATTCAGTCTTCCCAGCCTGGTGCAGGTCTACAATTTTGTTTCTGGTGTCCTTTGACAGCTCTTTGGTCTTGGCCATAGTGGAGTTTGGAGTGTGACTGTTTGAGGTTGTGGACAGGTGTCTTTTATACTGATAACAAGTTCAAACAGGTGCCATTAATACAGGTAACGAGTGGAGGACAGAGGAGCCTCTTAAAGAAAAAGTTACAGGTCTGTGAGAGCCAGAAATCTTGCTTGTTTGTAGGTGACCAAATACTTATTTTCCACCATAATTTGCAAATAAATCAATTAAAAATCCTACAATGTGATTTTCTGTATTATTATTTTTTTCATTTTGTCTGTCATAGTTGAAGTGTAACTATGATGAAAATTACAGTCTTCTCTCATCTTTTTAAGTGGGAGAACTTGCACAATTGGGGGCTGACTAAATACTTTTTTGCCCCACTGTATATGTTTAAAGCAAACTTCCAGTGTCCTACCAAGAGCTGCTGAATATCTATTAATTTTCAGTACATTCCAAATGCAAGTCGCAAACAAAAGATGTTAGAAATCAAAGACGGTGAGCAGCTCGCTCTCGTTGACAGAGAAAAGAAATGACTCTAAGAGAAAAGTGTCAGTTCCTCCTGAGCTGTCTGTCCAACCAACGACACAGCAGATCAATAGACTTCCCAAGCATAAGACATTCCCAGTCCACATTCCATCCCTGGCCAGCCAGCCAGGCAGAGAAATGGAAGGGTCTAGAATAAGTCAGGAGCTGAGGCACAGGTCCATCATGGCGTGTGACTGAAATTAAATGAATTGTCTCCGCACACGATCGATGACTGACATAACAGCAGTGGCGGGGCCAGTGAAAGGGAAAGTAACAGTCAAACAAGGTTTCCTAAAGTTATTACCTCCACTTCTGTCAGAAATCATGGCTTGATGCATTACATGGATCCTGTATTGTGCAGTGGACGAGGCAAACACAAATAGGCCATGGAGGGAACAGGATGATAGATGACGTTAGAATCTCAATGCTGCTATTCGCTTAGATAGATATGCTGTCAGTGACTGTTATGGACAGACACATGCATGAAGATGTCCTGATTTGCTTTAGAAATAGAAATGTATGTAGAAAATAAACACTGTCATCGTATAAGTATTTTCACAGGTTTGTGCATTCGGAATGTATTCAGACCCCTTGACTTTTTCACATTACAGCAAAATACTCAGCAATCTACACACAATATCCCATAACGACAAAGCGAAAATATTTTAAAAAACACAACATATAAAAAACATGTAATAAAAACACAACAGATACAGTATTTTACATAAGTATTCAGACCCTTTCCTATTAGACTGTTTCCGTTTATCATCCTTGAGATGTTTCTGCAACTTGATTGGAGTCCACCTGTGGTAAATTCAATTGATTTGACATGATTTGGAAAGGCCCACACCTGTCTATATAAGGTCCCAGAGTTGACAGTGAATGTCAGAGCAAAAACCAGGCCATGAGGTCGAAGGAATTGTCCGTAGAGCTCCGAGACAGGATTGTGTCGAGGCACAGATCTGGGGAAGAGTAGCAAAAAAGGTATGCAGCATTGAAGGTCCCCAAGATCACAATGGCCACCATCATTCTGAAATGGAAGACGTTTGAAACCATCAAGAGACTACCTAGAGCTGGGCTATCGGGGGAAAAGGGCCTTGGTCAGGGAGGTGACCAAGAACCCGATGGTCAATCTGACAGAGCTCCAGAGTTCCTCTGTGGAGATGAGAGAACCTTCTAGAAGGACCTCCATCTCTGCAGCACTCCACCAATTAGGCCTTTATGGTAGATTGGCCAGACGGAAGCCCCTCCTCAGTAAAAGGCACACGGGGAACTGGGAGACTCGTTAGGATCGAGGGAAAGATGAACGGAGCAAAGTACAGAGAGATCCTTGATGAAAACCTTCTCCAGAGTGCTCTGGACCTTAGACTTTGGCAAATGTTCACCTTCCAACAGGACAGCGAGCCTAAGACACAGCCAAGACAACTCAGGAGTGGCTTCCGGACATGTCTCTGAACGTCCTTGAGTGGCCCAGCCAGAGCCGTACTTGAACCCAATCAAACATGTCTGGAGATACCTGAAAATAGCTGTGTAGCGATGCTCTCCATCCAACCTGACAGAGCTTGAGAGGATCTGCGGATAAGAATGGGAGAAACTCCCCAAATACAAGTGTGGCAAGCTGGTAGCATCATACCCAAGAAGACTTGAGGCTGTAATCGCTGCCAAAGGTGCTTCAACAAAGTACTAAGAAAAGGGTCTGAATACTTATTTAAATCTGATATTTCACATTTTTTCGTTTTATGAATGAGCAAAAAATTATATAAACCTATTTATGCTTTGTCATTATGGGCTATTGTGTGTATATTGTTGAGGGGAAAAAACGATTATACATATATATATATACTGTATATATGTATCTAAATATTTTATATATATATATATGTGTATATATATACAAAATCATATAATGTCAGTAATCAAATATCAGAATATGAATGTATGTGTTTTTTAAATAAAATGCCCAATAATTTATAACACCCCTAAAAAAGAATACGTAGTGAAGACCACACTATTTATTCATGGCTCTTCTTGTCTTCCAAATGCAAATAGCGACATTCCTAGATTATTATTTTCACATGGAGCTCTTCTCCAACACAGGTCAGGACAGGAGTGGCCAGTAGTGTGACCTGGGGACCTGTCTGTTACAACTTGTCTGTCCCTGTTACTCACAGGGCTGCACACACACTGACAGGTGCCAATCTCAGACTATATAATATTAGAGGTGTCAAAGTGATGGCCGTCGAAGGAAAAAGAAAACAAAATGCTTTAAATCCTTGAAGCAAATGTAGGCTACAACATAATACGCTATGTGTGTAAACGTACCCACAGGGCACACACTGGTCAAATCAACATGGTTTCCACGTCATTTCAATGAAATGAGGTTGAACCAATGTGGAAAAGATGTTAAATTGCCGTCTGTGCCCACTGGGTAGGCCCTATATATTACATGATTTTTCAATGTGTTTGATCTTATGTTGATTTGCTCCGCATTGTTAAAGATATGCATACAAATATATATTTAGTCTGTTGTATATACTGTACTGCAATTTGTTTTACGATGTTTTTGCTAGTAATTCTTTGCTCAGTAGTTCATTTAAATAGCTATGCTGACTTAGTCTTTAAACTTAGTCTCTTAAACTGTCTGTCTTCCGACAAATAGCACCATTCATTATTTACCCACCTAGTGCTATATCATCCAATCATAATACTCTACAAGAGAAACCCTTGCAATAGCATCATAGTATATTAGCCTCAATACCAGGATCCTCCAAAATGTAGTTATTTGTAGACGGACTACACTAAGTATCCAATATGTTTCCAACCTAGGGAACACGAAACATGAAAGCATGTTGTCTCCAGCACTGTGAGGTAGGCCAGGCTACAGTAGGTAGCTTCACTGGCGCTGGCACTGTCGACTGGGCGCTGCCATATTTGCAGGAGTCTAGCTACAGATTTCCTCCCAGCGTGAGTCTGCTATCTCCATGCTGTCTGAAAAATGAGTGTTTAACCTAATGGAACTTAGGGATGCATCCCAAACGGCACCCTGTTCCCTTTCAAGTGCACTACTTTTGACCAAGGCCCACAGGGTTCTGGTCAAAAGGAGTGCACATTAAAGGGAAATTAAAGGACGCCTTTTGGGACGCGCACTTACAGGAGGGCTCTCCCCCACTCCCTGTTGAAATATCCCCCAAATGGTGGCGGTGGTGTTAGTGGATGGACTTGGCATGGTGGCGACAGCCATTTCAGCTTGTTTCAGCCTGCATTAATCCTTGGCCGGTTTACAAAGGGGGAGCCTGCTGTTGGTAACAGGTGTCTGGAGCTCCGACTCCACCCCAACCTCCCCCTGCGCTCCCTAGCTCCCCCTGGCATGGGCTCCAGCAGGAATGACTGTGGTCCGGCTGTAAGATGTCTTACATTGTGTGGCTCCACAACAGACTACCAATCATTATTTGGGGGGATTTAACTAGGCAAGTCAGTTAAGAACAAAGTCTTACAATGACGGCCTACACAGGCCAAACCCAGACGATGCTGGGCAAATTGTGCATCACCCTATGGGACTCCCAATCACAGCCGCTTGTGATTCGAACCAGGGTGTCTGTAGTGACGCCTCAGGCATGCAGTGCCTTAGACCGACCGCTGCGCAACTCAGGAGCTCTTGTAGGGGGAGGCTGGGTATTGCCTGGCCCTGCCAATACCTTATCTCTCTAGTTACTTGGTCTCTCTCTCTCTCTCTGTGTGTATTACAATTAATTAGATTTGACTTTGATTTAGCTAAGTGAGTTAAGCCAGTATGTACAGTTTTCATATTTCTTCTACAGAAAGGCTCCAACATCCATCCCTGCAGTAAATCTCCCCTCTTTTTCCTTTTTCCACCTCTCTCTTTCTCTCAGTGTGAGCCAATTCCCTTCGGAGGCTGTTCCTCCTACACACAAGAGATCAATTTGTCTTGGAGACAGGAATCCATATTTTTCTCATTGCAGGTATTGCATCCTCCTATCCTCCTCTGTCCATCCTCCCTCCATCCCTCCCTGCTCAGACCCCCCCGCACCCATGTGAAGCTGATTCAGCTTTCAGCCCTTCCTGCCCTGACCTTAGAGGTTTCCCCGGTTGCACTAACTGTCCTCCTGTTCTCTTCAATTTGTGGCACGTAACCATCGCCTGCCCCGCCCGACGGTGCTCCCCACGGCACATCTCCAAAGGTGTTCCATCACACTACAGTAAATGTGAAAAACTGATGCACTCAGAATGGCCAAAAAAAAAACCTGCTTGATATCAACAGGGGAGTGGACAGGGGCATTTATAACACATTTCTCTGTTACCGTTGTCTACCTTGCAGCTAGAGGAAGACCATGGAGGATCCCCGGTGACCCTAACCGATCAATACTACATGGGAGTTAAATTAGACCTCAAGTCAAGCACACATCTACCTTGGCTGCGATAGGTCCGGCCTAAAATCCCTTGAAAATGTACTTTTTTCCACTAAGTTAACCAATAACTGGATGAAATGAGAGGGAAAAAAGCAGCTGTCTTGCCTGTTTCTTATCTCCTTTTTTCTGTTCGCCACAAATGTGAGGTCTATCAGTGCAAACAGAGACCCATAATGTTGCTCTGGATTCCTTTTAAAATCACTTAAGCATGAATTAAATGCACAATTAACAGGAATTCAGAAGAAATATGACACACGCATGTGCACTTACATACGTGCATGCACACAAATACAAAGTAATATAGAATATGCATAATTCCACTGAAACAGTGATATTACATTAAAAGCTGAAAAAAAAGTATGTGAAAAAAGTCAGTATTTCTATTCAGTGATTTGCATAATGTGGTTAAAAATGTGTAACACACACACCGTGATACATTAGCCTTGCCAGGCAGGCGGTACTCGACATGGCACTAACACGCAGGTGAGAGCCAGACACACAGGCAGAGAAGTTGGCATGCAGCCTAATTTGTAGCATGTCATCCCATCAAAACCTGCACAGGCTCAGACTCATTCCCCACACCTGCTGCACTTTATATTCCCCCTGAAGCAGAGTAGAACAGGTAGAGTGTGTGTGTGTGTGTGTGTGTCTGTGTGTGTGTGTGTGTGTGTGTGTGTGTGCGTGCGTGCGTGCGTGCGCTGCCAGCTGCTCTACCTCCATTTACCTCCTCCAATTGAATTTGGGTCAGGAAATGCTTGCTCTCTTGGATCAATAGGCCATGTGCACTCAACACAGCTGACACCTTACACCTGATACCCATCCAGCATCTCGATAGCTGCCATCCAACCTGCCTGGCTGGGGACCAATTACACCCGGCACAGCTACCTGAGGGAGTTCTCTTAGTCCCCTCTTATCTGGAGTGATATCTCCTAGGATTACAGGTACTTAGACCTCATTATGTCTGCTCTATTACCTGTCAATGGTCCCGCAAGCCAAGGGCGGTGTCTAGTTCTCTAATGTTTGCACAACAACCAGTCTAGGCTAACTTTCGGACTTGTCTTCACGTTAGGCACGATTACACGCTCAGGGGAAAGGCAAGCGGATAGTTCTGCCTGACAGACACGCTTAAACTGCCAGGTGAAAGGTAAGTCGATAGGCCTGACAGACTAGACAGACGCGTGCCGGATACCTTTTTCTCTGCCAGATTAGAGCCTGCCAGATTAGAGCCAGATTAGAGCCCGCGGCGCTGAGAGGGTAATTGGTGCTGACAGAAGTACCTGTGTAGGATTCCGCTGTTCACTACCTGCCACTACTTTCCTTACCACCTTCTGTTAAAATCTCAACAATTAAATCAGGGAGAAAAGTAAATATAGATGTATTTATCTACCAAACCCTTCCTTCTTCTGACTGAGGGAAAACCTGGCGTTCTGCCTGGTCTCCTCTAGCGGTGGTGGTGTCTGTAATGTCGTATCTATAACAGCCCGCAGGTTCATAGAATGGCACACTACACTGGAAAGCAGGTTGGGGAAAGAGAGTTATTGTTAGGAAAGAGAATGAACAATCCCACTAACTTGATCACAGGAGTCGTTAAGACATTAGTAATAATTTTTAATCAACATGGGTAATGTCAATTTTTGTTTATTTCTTATTTCTTTAACACATGTACAGTGCCTTGAGAAAGTATTCGGCCCCCTTGAACTTTGCGACCTTTTGCCACATTTCAGGCTTCAAACATAAAGGTATAAAACTGTATTGTTTTGTGAAGAATCAACAACAAGTGGGACACAATCATGAAGTGGAACGACATTTATTGGATATTTCAAACTTTTTTAACAAATCAAAAACTGAAAAATTGGGCGTGCAAAATTATTCAGCCCCCTTAAGTTAATACTTTGTAGCGCCACCTTTTGCTGCGATTACAGCTGTAAGTCGCTTGGGGTATGTCTCTATCAGTTTTGCACATCGAGAGACTGAAATTTTTTCCCATTCCTCCTTGCAAAACAGCTCGAGCTCAGTGAGGTTGGATAGAGAGCATTTGTGAACAGCAGTTTTCAGTTCTTTCCACAGATTCTCGATTGGATTCAGGTCTGGACTTTGACTTGGCCATTCTAACACCTGGATATGTTTATTTTTGAACCATTCCATTGTAGATTTTGCTTTATGTTTTGGATCATTGTCTTGTTGGAAGACAAATCTCCGTCCCAGTCTCAGGTCTTTTGCAGACTCCATCAGGTTTTCTTCCAGAATGGTCCTGTATTTGGCTCCATCCATCTTCCCATCAATTTTAACCATCTTCCCTGTCCCTGCTGAAGAAAAGCAGGCCCAAACCATGATGCTGCCACCACCATGTTTGACAGTGGGGATGGTGTGTTCAGCTGTGTTGCTTTTACACCAAACATAACGTTTTGCATTGTTGCCAAAAAGTTCAATTTTGGTTTAATCTGACCAGAGCACCTTCTTCCACATGTTTGGTGTGTCTCCCAGGTGGCTTGTGGCAAACTTTAAACAACACTTTTTATTTTTATTTTTATATCTTTAAGAAATGGCTTGCTTCTTGACACTCTTCCATAAAGGCCAGATTTGTGCAATATACGACTGATTGTTGTCCTATGGACAGAGTCTCCCACCTCAGCTGTAGATTTCTGCAGTTCATCCAGAGTGATCATGGGCCTCTTTGCTGCATCTCTGATCAGTCTTCTCCTTGTATGAGCTGAAAGTTTAGAGGGACGGCCAGGTCTTGGTAGATTTGCAGTGGTCTGATACTCCTTCCATTTCAATATTATCGCTTGCACAGTGCTCCTTGGGATGTTTAAAGGGAAATCTTTTTGTATCCAAATCCGGCTTTAAACTTCTTCACAACAGTATCTCGAACCTGCCTGGTGTGTTCCTTGTTCTTCATGATGCTCTCTGTGCTTTTAACGGACCTCTGAGACTATCACAGTACAGGTGCATTTATACGGAGACTTGATTACACACAGGTGGATTGTATTTATCATCATTAGTCATTTAGGTCAACATTGGATCATTCAGAGATCCTCACTGAACTTCTGGAGAGAGTTTGCTGCACTGAAAGTAAAGGGGCTGAATAATTTTGTACGCCCAATTCTTCAGTTTTTGATTTGTTAAAAAAGTTTGAAATATCCAATAAATGTCGTTCCACTTCATGATTGTGTCCCACTTGTTGTTGATTCTTCACAAAAAAATACAGTTTTATATCTTTATGTTTGAAGCCTGAGATGTGGCAAAAGGTCGCAAAGTTCAAGGGGGCCGAATACTTTCGCAAGGCACTGTATTTGACCGGGACAGTACTCATCCTCTAATTTCTACCACATTTGAGACCAACACTTGATGCCATAATGCGGATGATTTCGTTCAGAACTAATCGATCGAAAGTGAACAAGAACAAAAACAATCCCAAAATAAATTCATGCCTTCATCACCCAGGTGGCAGGAATCCCCAAGGTACTATCATTTCATTTGATTGAAAACAGCAACCTGTTATGATAAATAATAATAACCCCCCCCCCCAACCAACCACAAACACCTGGCTTGGACACCAAAATAGAAGATGAGCGTTGGTAGCTAGCTAACAATGATTAGTTATTTTACCAGCACCAGGAGAGGAAACCAAACAACCACCACCACCTGATTTCCATATTCCACTCTACCTTCCTCCTCTCCCCTCCACTTCTGTCCGGCCCCCTCTCCCTTCTCACTATCAATAGCCAGGCACCTGCTTCCTGCCACCACCACACAAAGAGAAGCTAGGCCCTCCGTGGCCGCCTGCACCTGTAAGTGCTTATGCATGACGTACCAATGTTACCAACCCGTCATTTCTGAGCTTCAAAAGCCGGCCATTAAGCTCTTAACAGGACACCACTGTTGTTGTCGTCGGAAGCTTCTGGATGGGACACTTTCCAAGACAGGGACAAGCGTTTCCAAACACCGAGGCAGAGCGCAGAACACGTTCAGGAACCAGCACCTCCAGTGTTAGCCAATAGCTGTGTGTCAGTGCTTTCAGCTTCCGCCAGCAGTTCAATGGAAATGGGAGCCGGCGGTGTAGTGAGGCAATGTAGTGTGTGTAGTGTGTGTTGTAGTACAGTCAAGGATGGAAGGACAGGTGATTAATGCCAATGCAATGTTTCCCTGTTTATGGGAAAGTGGTATTGATTTGATTTAGGAGGGGGAAAGGTTAGTCTTTCCAGCCACTGGTTTTAGGTCAGCTGTGTGTGTGTGTGTCTGTGTGTGTGTGTGTGTGTGTGCGTGATGGTGATGTGGGTAGTAATGACACCTCACTAGGGAGAGGTGGGGAACTGGTCAAGCAGGAAATAGAGACATTCTCTGGCTGGTTGCCGAGTGACGTTAGGCCTAATGCTGGCGTGGAGTGAAGTGGACTTTCGATGGCGATCAGCTGTGGCATAGTCTGACACTCACTGCTCTGTTAAACCATCTCAGCTGACAAACAGGTGGGTGGAGCCATGTCGTGAGGTTTATGGTCAACCCTCTGCCACCTGAACTCGAGCTAGTGATTTGCAAGGTAGTCACAATAGCTGTGTAGGTTCTGCATGCACATTTATTTTTCGATTATGATGATGCTATACCCACTGGTGAAAAAAATCATGCATTTGGGGGATATTTAAGAGCTATTTATTATTTTTTTGTATATATAGACATCTTTGGTATTCTTCAAAGCTTATTTTCAATGTAAACTGAATTATGCAGGGATAATGCAATGAATAATAATTCATTGCATGTACAGTAAGGTGAAATGGTGTATTCCAACCTCCGCGAACTATAAAAATCACAGTTTTAGCCAGTGTTTTAAAACTCACCATAAAACTAAGGTAGCACACAGAAAATAAACCAGTGTAATGGTCCACAACAAGGGGAAATATGTTCATTTTTACATCAGGTATGACAGGATCACACCCTCACCAGACTTGTTTGAGACCTTGTTTTTTTTCTTGCTCTCTTCTCCCAGTTTCTGTCATTTCAAAAAAAGGTGCCGTCGCCATCTGACAGTAATTAACAGATTACAAAAATATCCCTGCTTTAACTTGAGGTGGGAAATCACAAAGCCAAGTTATTTTCTCATTAATTTACTGTCGTTTGCTCT